>NC_140028.1:8325906-9553906 GCF_963513975.1 Fringilla coelebs | reverse complement strand
CTGATGGCATCCCGTGCCTTTTGATGCCTTTCACTTTGGCGAGCAATTTTTTGATTTTTGCTGATTTTTTTCTATATGCCTGCCATGTCTGTCATATCTTGCCCTGAAAGTTGTGTCTTCTTCCATGTTTGCTTCTCCTGATTTTGCAGCATCAGTGAGCTCAATTTTGGGCATCTTTTGGCCCTTTGCACTGCACAGCATGTCATCCTGCTCCTTTTGCTCCTAGTCACAAAATTTACCAATTTTCTCGAGTTTTTTTCTTGAATTGCATTTCTTTGGATGATTGCTCCATTCCAGAGCGTTTGTAAGTCCTTCTTTTTTCTTTCCAGGCTTTCAGTGGGCTCCAATTTTTTCATTCCGTGCTCTATGTCCCTGCACTTGATGGCATCCCATGCCTTTGGATGGCTTTCACTTAAACAATGATTTTTTTAAAATTTTTTTTTCTCTCTCTCCATGGGATGTCTCTCATATATTCCCCTCAAAGTTGTGTCTTCCTGCTTGACATTTTTCCTGATTTTGCAGCATCTGTGAGCTCAGCTTTGCATGTTTTGGTCCTTTGTGCTGCACCTCATTTCCTCCCAGAGCATTTTCTGGTACTCACTAAATGTCCCAATTTGGGGATTTTTGGGGTTTTTTTTGCTTGCACTTCATTTGATCCTATCTCCTTTGCAGAGTGTTTGTCAGCCTTTCTTTTGAGGTTCGCAAGATTCCGTTTCCCTTCCCGAAAGGAAATGAAATTTCCTTTCGGGAAGGGAAACGGAATCTTGCGATTTCAATGGAGACCAATTCAGGAATCTTTGGTCCATGTCCCTGCACCTGATGGCATCCCGTGCCTTTTGATGCCTTTCACTTTGGCGAGCAATTTTTTGATTTTTGCTGATTTTTTTCAGTATGCCTGCCATGTCTGTCATATCTTGCCCTGAAAGTTGTGTCTTCTTCCATGTTTGCTTCTCCTGATTTTGCAGCATCAGTGAGCTCAATTTTGGGCATCTTTTGGCCTTTTGCACTGCACAGCATGTCATCCTGCTCCTTTTGCTCCTAGTCACAAAATTTACCAATTTTCTCGGTTTTTTTTCTTGAATTGCATTTCTTTGGATGATTGCTCCATTCCAGAGCGTTTGTAAGTCCTTCTTTTTTCTTTCCAGGCTTTCAGTGGGCTCCAATTTTTTCATTCCGTGCTCTATGTCCCTGCACTTGATGGCATCCCATGCCTTTGGATGGCTTTCACTTAAACAACGATTTTTTAAAAATTTTTTTTCTCTCTCTTCATGGGATGTCTCTCATATATTCCCCTCAAAGTTGTGTCTTCCTGCTTGACATTTTTCCTGATTTTGCAGCATCTGTGAGCTCAGCTTTGCATGTTTTGGTCCTTTGTGCTGCACCTCATTTCCTCCCAGAGCATTTTCTGGTACTCACTAAATGTCCCAATTTGGGGATTTTTGGGGTTTTTTTCGCTTGCACTTCATTTGATCCTATCTCCTTTGCAGAGTGTTTGTCAGCCTTTCTTTTGAGGTTCGCAAGATTCCGTTTCCCTTCCCGAAAGGAAATGAAATTTCCTTTCGGGAAGGGAAACGGAATCTTGCGATTTCAATGGAGACCAATTCAGGAATCTTTGGCCCATGTCCCTGCACCTGATGGCATCCCGTGCCTTTTGATGCCTTTCACTTTGGCGAGCAATTTTTTGATTTTTGCTGATTTTTTTCAGTATGCCTGCCATGTCTGTCATATCTTGCCCTGAAAGTTGTGTCTTCTTCCATGTTTGCTTCTCCTGATTTTGCAGCATCAGTGAGCTCAATTTTGGGCATCTTTTGGCCCTTTGCACTGCACAGCATGTCATCCTGCTCCTTTTGCTCCTAGTCACAAAATTTACCAAGTTTCTCGGGTTTTTTCTTGAATTGCATTTCTTTGGATGATTGCTCCATTCCAGAGCGTTTGTAAGTCCTTCTTTTTTCTTTCCAGGCTTTCAGTGGGCTCCAATTTTTTCAATCCGTGCTCTATGTCCCTGCACTTGATGGCATCCCATGCCTTTGGATGGCTTTCACTTAAACAATGATTTTTTTTTAATTTTTTTTTTCTCTCTCCATGGGATGTCTCTCATATCTTCCCCTCAAAGTTGTGTCTTCCTGCTTGACATTTTTCCTGATTTTGCAGCATCTGTGAGCTCGGCTTTGCATGTTTTGGTCCTTTGTGCTGCACCTCATTTCCTCCCAGAGCATTTTCTGGTACACACTAAATGTCCCAATTTGGGGATTTTTGGGGTTTTTTTCGCTTGCACTTCATTTGATCCTATCTCCTTTGCAGAGTGTTTGTCAGCCTTTCTTTTGAGGTTCGCAAGATTCCGTTTCCCTTCCCGAAAGGAAATGAAATTTCCTTTCGGGAAGGGAAACGGAATCTTGCGATTTCAATGGAGACCAATTCAGGAATCTTTGGTCCATGTCCCTGCACCTGATGGCATCCCGTGCCTTTTGATGCCTTTCACTTTGGCGAGCAATTTTTTGATTTTTGCTGATTTTTTTCAGTATGCCTGCCATGTCTGTCATATCTTGCCCTGAAAGTTGTGTCTTCTTCCATGTTTGCTTCTCCTGATTTTGCAGCATCAGTGAGCTCAATTTTGGGCATCTTTTGGCCTTTTGCACTGCACAGCATGTCATCCTGCTCCTTTTGCTCCTAGTCACAAAATTTACCAATTTTCTCGGTTTTTTTTCTTGAATTGCATTTCTTTGGATGATTGCTCCATTCCAGAGCGTTTGTAAGTCCTTCTTTTTTCTTTCCAGGCTTTCAGTGGGCTCCAATTTTTTCATTCCGTGCTCTATGTCCCTGCACTTGATGGCATCCCATGCCTTTGGATGGCTTTCACTTAAACAACGATTTTTTAAAAATTTTTTTTCTCTCTCTCCATGGGATGTCTCTCATATATTCCCCTCAAAGTTGTGTCTTCCTGCTTGACATTTTTCCTGATTTTGCAGCATCTGTGAGCTCAGCTTTGCATGTTTTGGTCCTTTGTGCTGCACCTCATTTCCTCCCAGAGCATTTTCTGGTACTCACTAAATGTCCCAATTTGGGGATTTTTGGGGTTTTTTTCGCTTGCACTTCATTTGATCCTATCTCCTTTGCAGAGTGTTTGTCAGCCTTTCTTTTGAGGTTCGCAAGATTCCGTTTCCCTTCCCGAAAGGAAATGAAATTTCCTTTCGGGAAGGGAAACGGAATCTTGCGATTTCAATGGAGACCAATTCAGGAATCTTTGCTCCATGTCCCTGCACCTGATGGCATCCCGTGCCTTTTGATGCCTTTCACTTTGGCGAGCAATTTTTTGATTTTTGCTGATTTTTTTCAGTATGCCTGCCATGTCTGTCATATCTTGCCCTGAAAGTTGTGTCTTCTTCCATGTTTGCTTCTCCTGATTTTGCAGCATCAATGAGCTCAATTTTGGGCATCTTTTGGCCCTTTGCACTGCACGGCATGTCATCCTGCTCCTTTTGCTCCTAGTCACAAAATTTACCAATTTTCTTGGTTTTTTTCCTTGAATTGCATTTCCTTGGATGATTGCTCCATTCCAGAGCGTTTGTAAGTCCTTCTTTTTTCTTTCCAGGCTTTCAGTGGGCTCCAATTTTTTCAATCCGTGCTCTATGTCCCTGCACTTGATGGCATCCCATGCCTTTGGATGGCTTTCACTTAAACAATGATTTTTTTAAAATTTCTTTTTTTCTCTCTCCATGGGATGTCTTTCATATCTTCCTCTCAAAGTTGTGTCTTCCTGCTTGACATTTTTCCTGATTTTGCAGCATCTGTGAGCTCAGCTTTGCATGTTTTGGTCCTTTGTGCTGCACCTCATTTCCTCCCAGAGCATTTTCTGGTACTCACTAAATGTCCCAATTTGGGGATTTTTGGGGTTTTTTTCGCTTGCACTTCATTTGATCCTATCTCCTTTGCAGAGTGTTTGTCAGCCTTTCTTTTGAGGTTCGCAAGATTCCGTTTCCCTTCCCGAAATTTCCTTTCGGGAAGGGAAACGGAATCTTGCGATTTCAATGGAGACCAATTCAGGAATCTTTGGTCCATGTCCCTGCACCTGATGGCATCCCGTGCCTTTTGATGCCTTTCACTTTGGCGAGCAATTTTTTGATTTTTGCTGATTTTTTTCAGTATGCCTGCCATGTCTGTCATATCTTGCCCTGAAAGTTGTGTCTTCTTCCATGTTTGCTTCTCCTGATTTTGCAGCATCAGTGAGCTTATTTTTGGGCATCTTTTGGCCCTTTGCACTGCACGGCATGTCATCCTGCTCCTTTTGCTCCTAGTCACAAAATTTACCAATTTTCTCGGTTTTTTTTCCTTGAATTGCATTTCCTTGGATGATTGCTCCATTCCAGAGCGTTTGTAAGTCCTTCTTTTTTCTTTCCAGGCTTTCAGTGGGCTCCAATTTTTTCAATCCGTGCTCTATGTCCCTGCACTTGATGGCATCCCATGCCTTTGGATGGCTTTCACTTAAACAACGATTTTTTAAAATTTTTTTTTTTCTCTCTCAATGGGATGTCTCTCATATCTTCCCCTCAAAGTTGTGTCTTCCTGCTTGACATTTTTCCTGATTTTGCAGCATCTGTGAGCTCGGCTTTGCATGTTTTGGTCCTTTGTGCTGCACCTCATTTCCTCCCAGAGCATTTTCTGGTACTCACTAAATGTCCCAATTTGGGGATTTTTGGGGTTTTTTTCGCTTGCACTTCATTTGATCCTATCTCCTTTGCAGAGTGTTTGTCAGCCTTTCTTTTGAGGTTCGCAAGATTCCGTTTCCCTTCCCGAAAGGAAATGAAATTTCCTTTCGGGAAGGGAAACGGAATCTTGCGATTTCAATGGAGACCAATTCAGGAATCTTTGCTCCATGTCCCTGCACCTGATGGCATCCCGTGCCTTTTGATGCCTTTCACTTTGGCGAGCAATTTTTTGATTTTTGCTGATTTTTTTCAGTATGCCTGCCATGTCTGTCATATCTTGCCCTGAAAGTTGTGTCTTCTTCCATGTTTGCTTCTCCTGATTTTGCAGCATCAGTGAGCTCAATTTTGGGCATCTTTTGGCCCTTTGCACTGCACAGCATGTCATCCTGCTCCTTTTGCTCCTAGTCACAAAATTTACCAATTTTCTCGGTTTTTTTTCTTGAATTGCATTTCTTTGGATGATTGCTCCATTCCAGAGCGTTTGTAAGTCCTTCTTTTTTCTTTCCAGGCTTTCAGTGGGCTCCAATTTTTTCATTCCGTGCTCTATGTCCCTGCACTTGATGGCATCCCATGCCTTTGGATGGCTTTCACTTAAACAACGATTTTTTAAAAATTTTTTTTCTCTCTCTCCATGGGATGTCTCTCATATATTCCCCTCAAAGTTGTGTCTTCCTGCTTGACATTTTTCCTGATTTTGCAGCATCTGTGAGCTCGGCTTTGCATGTTTTGGTCCTTTGTGCTGCACCTCATTTCCTCCCAGAGCATTTTCTGGTACACACTAAATGTCCCAATTTGGGGATTTTGGGGGTTTTTTTCGCTTGCACTTCATTTGATCCTATCTCCTTTGCAGAGTGTTTGTCAGCCTTTCTTTTGAGGTTCGCAAGATTCCGTTTCCCTTCCCGAAAGGAAATGAAATTTCCTTTCGGGAAGGGAAACGGAATCTTGCGATTTCAATGGAGACCAATTCAGGAATCTTTGGTCCATGTCCCTGCACCTGATGGCATCCCGTGCCTTTTGATGCCTTTCACTTTGGCGAGCAATTTTTTGATTTTTGCTGATTTTTTTCAGTATGCCTGCCATGTCTGTCATATCTTGCCCTGAAAGTTGTGTCTTCTTCCATGTTTGCTTCTCCTGATTTTGCAGCATCAGTGAGCTCAATTTTGGGCATCTTTTGGCCCTTTGCACTGCACAGCATGTCATCCTGGTCCTTTTTCTCCTAGTCACAAAATTTACCAATTTTCTCGGTTTTTTTTCTTGAATTGCATTTCTTTGGATGATTGCTCCATTCCAGAGCGTTTGTAAGTCCTTCTTTTTTCTTTCCAGGCTTTCAGTGGGCTCCAATTTTTTCATTCCGTGCTCTATGTCCCTGCACTTGATGGCATCCCATGCCTTTGGATGGCTTTCACTTAAACAACGATTTTTTAAAAATTTTTTTTCTCTCTCTCCATGGGATGTCTCTCATATATTCCCCTCAAAGTTGTGTCTTCCTGCTTGACATTTTTCCTGATTTTGCAGCATCTGTGAGCTCAGCTTTGCATGTTTTGGTCCTTTGTGCTGCACCTCATTTCCTCCCAGAGCATTTTCTGGTACTCACTAAATGTCCCAATTTGGGGATTTTTGGGGTTTTTTTCGCTTGCACTTCATTTGATCCTATCTCCTTTGCAGAGTGTTTGTCAGCCTTTCTTTTGAGGTTCGCAAGATTCCGTTTCCCTTCCCGAAAGGAAATGAAATTTCCTTTCGGGAAGGGAAACGGAATCTTGCGATTTCAATGGAGACCAATTCAGGAATCTTTGGCCCATGTCCCTGCACCTGATGGCATCCCGTGCCTTTTGATGCCTTTCACTTTGGCGAGCAATTTTTTGATTTTTGCTGATTTTTTTCAGTATGCCTGCCATGTCTGTCATATCTTGCCCTGAAAGTTGTGTCTTCTTCCATGTTTGCTTCTCCTGATTTTGCAGCATCAGTGAGCTCAATTTTGGGCATCTTTTGCCCCTTTGCACTGCACAGCATGTCATCCTGCTCCTTTTGCTCCTAGTCACAAAATTTACCAATTTTCTCGGTTTTTTTTCTTGAATTGCATTTCTTTGGATGATTGCTCCATTCCAGAGCGTTTGTAAGTCCTTCTTTTTTCTTTCCAGGCTTTCAGTGGGCTCCAATTTTTTCATTCCGTGCTCTATGTCCCTGCACTTGATGGCATCCCATGCCTTTGGATGGCTTTCACTTAAACAACGATTTTTTTAAAATTTTTTTTTCTCTCTCTCCATGGGATGTCTCTCATATATTCCCCTCAAAGTTGTGTCTTCCTGCTTGACATTTTTCCTGATTTTGCAGCATCTGTGAGCTCAGCTTTGCATGTTTTCGTCCTTTGTGCTGCACCTCATTTCCTCCCAGAGCATTTTCTGGTACTCACTAAATGTCCCAATTTGGGGATTTTTGGGGTTTTTTTCGCTTGCACTTCATTTGATCCTATCTCCTTTGCAGAGTGTTTGTCAGCCTTTCTTTTGAGGTTCGCAAGATTCCGTTTCCCTTCCCGAAAGGAAATGAAATTTCCTTTCGGGAAGGGAAACGGAATCTTGCGATTTCAATGGAGACCAATTCAGGAATCTTTGGTCCATGTCCCTGCACCTGATGGCATCCCGTGCCTTTTGATGCCTTTCACTTTGGCGAGCAATTTTTTGATTTTTGCTGATTTTTTTCAGTATGCCTGCCATGTCTGTCATATCTTGCCCTGAAAGTTGTGTCTTCTTCCATGTTTGCTTCTCCTGATTTTGCAGCATCAGTGAGCTCAATTTTGGGCATCTTTTGGCCTTTTGCACTGCACAGCATGTCATCCTGCTCCTTTTGCTCCTAGTCACAAAATTTACCAATTTTCTCGGTTTTTTTTCTTGAATTGCATTTCTTTGGATGATTGCTCCATTCCAGAGCGTTTGTAAGTCCTTCTTTTTTCTTTCCAGGCTTTCAGTGGGCTCCAATTTTTTCATTCCGTGCTCTATGTCCCTGCACTTGATGGCATCCCATGCCTTTGGATGGCTTTCACTTAAACAACGATTTTTTAAAAATTTTTTTTCTCTCTCTCCATGGGATGTCTCTCATATATTCCCCTCAAAGTTGTGTCTTCCTGCTTGACATTTTTCCTGATTTTGCAGCATCTGTGAGCTCAGCTTTGCATGTTTTGGTCCTTTGTGCTGCACCTCATTTCCTCCCAGAGCATTTTCTGGTACTCACTAAATGTCCCAATTTGGGGATTTTTGGGGTTTTTTTCGCTTGCACTTCATTTGATCCTATCTCCTTTGCAGAGTGTTTGTCAGCCTTTCTTTTGAGGTTCGCAAGATTCCGTTTCCCTTCCCGAAAGGAAATGAAATTTCCTTTCGGGAAGGGAAACGGAATCTTGCGATTTCAATGGAGACCAATTCAGGAATCTTTGCTCCATGTCCCTGCACCTGATGGCATCCCGTGCCTTTTGATGCCTTTCACTTTGGCGAGCAATTTTTTGATTTTTGCTGATTTTTTTCAGTATGCCTGCCATGTCTGTCATATCTTGCCCTGAAAGTTGTGTCTTCTTCCATGTTTGCTTCTCCTGATTTTGCAGCATCAATGAGCTCAATTTTGGGCATCTTTTGGCCCTTTGCACTGCACGGCATGTCATCCTGCTCCTTTTGCTCCTAGTCACAAAATTTACCAATTTTCTTGGTTTTTTTCCTTGAATTGCATTTCCTTGGATGATTGCTCCATTCCAGAGCGTTTGTAAGTCCTTCTTTTTTCTTTCCAGGCTTTCAGTGGGCTCCAATTTTTTCAATCCGTGCTCTATGTCCCTGCACTTGATGGCATCCCATGCCTTTGGATGGCTTTCACTTAAACAATGATTTTTTTTAAATTTCTTTTTTTCTCTCTCCATGGGATGTCTTTCATATCTTCCTCTCAAAGTTGTGTCTTCCTGCTTGACATTTTTCCTGATTTTGCAGCATCTGTGAGCTCAGCTTTGCATGTTTTGGTCCTTTGTGCTGCACCTCATTTCCTCCCAGAGCATTTTCTGGTACTCACTAAATGTCCCAATTTGGGGATTTTTGGGGTTTTTTTCGCTTGCACTTCATTTGATCCTATCTCCTTTGCAGAGTGTTTGTCAGCCTTTCTTTTGAGGTTCGCAAGATTCCGTTTCCCTTCCCGAAAGGAAATGAAATTTCCTTTCGGGAAGGGAAACGGAATCTTGCGATTTCAATGGAGACCAATTCAGGAATCTTTGCTCCATGTCCCTGCACCTGATGGCATCCCGTGCCTTTTGATGCCTTTCACTTTGGCGAGCAATTTTTTGATTTTTGCTGATTTTTTTCAGTATGCCTGCCATGTCTGTCATATCTTGCCCTGAAAGTTGTGTCTTCTTCCATGTTTGCTTCTCCTGATTTTGCAGCATCAGTGAGCTCAATTTTGGGCATCTTTTGGCCCTTTGCACTGCACGGCATGTCATCCTGCTCCTTTTGCTCCTAGTCACAAAATTTACCAATTTTCTTGGTTTTTTTCCTTGAATTGCATTTCCTTGGATGATTGCTCCATTCCAGAGCGTTTGTAAGTCCTTCTTTTTTCTTTCCAGGCTTTCAGTGGGCTCCAATTTTTTCAATCCGTGCTCTATGTCCCTGCACTTGATGGCATCCCATGCCTTTGGATGGCTTTCACTTAAACAATGATTTTTTTAAAATTTCTTTTTTTCTCTCTCCATGGGATGTCTTTCATATCTTCCTCTCAAAGTTGTGTCTTCCTGCTTGACATTTTTCCTGATTTTGCAGCATCTGTGAGCTCAGCTTTGCATGTTTTGGTCCTTTGTGCTGCACCTCATTTCCTCCCAGAGCATTTTCTGGTACTCACTAAATGTCCCAATTTGGGGATTTTTGGGGTTTTTTTCGCTTGCACTTCATTTGATCCTATCTCCTTTGCAGAGTGTTTGTCAGCCTTTCTTTTGAGGTTCGCAAGATTCCGTTTCCCTTCCCGAAATTTCCTTTCGGGAAGGGAAACGGAATCTTGCGATTTCAATGGAGACCAATTCAGGAATCTTTGGTCCATGTCCCTGCACCTGATGGCATCCCGTGCCTTTTGATGCCTTTCACTTTGGCGAGCAATTTTTTGATTTTTGCTGATTTTTTTCAGTATGCCTGCCATGTCTGTCATATCTTGCCCTGAAAGTTGTGTCTTCTTCCATGTTTGCTTCTCCTGATTTTGCAGCATCAGTGAGCTTATTTTTGGGCATCTTTTGGCCCTTTGCACTGCACGGCATGTCATCCTGCTCCTTTTGCTCCTAGTCACAAAATTTACCAATTTTCTCGGTTTTTTTTCCTTGAATTGCATTTCCTTGGATGATTGCTCCATTCCAGAGCGTTTGTAAGTCCTTCTTTTTTCTTTCCAGGCTTTCAGTGGGCTCCAATTTTTTCAATCCGTGCTCTATGTCCCTGCACTTGATGGCATCCCATGCCTTTGGATGGCTTTCACTTAAACAACGATTTTTTAAAATTTTTTTTTTTCTCTCTCAATGGGATGTCTCTCATATCTTCCCCTCAAAGTTGTGTCTTCCTGCTTGACATTTTTCCTGATTTTGCAGCATCTGTGAGCTCGGCTTTGCATGTTTTGGTCCTTTGTGCTGCACCTCATTTCCTCCCAGAGCATTTTCTGGTACTCACTAAATGTCCCAATTTGGGGATTTTTGGGGTTTTTTTCGCTTGCACTTCATTTGATCCTATCTCCTTTGCAGAGTGTTTGTCAGCCTTTCTTTTGAGGTTCGCAAGATTCCGTTTCCCTTCCCGAAAGGAAATGAAATTTCCTTTCGGGAAGGGAAACGGAATCTTGCGATTTCAATGGAGACCAATTCAGGAATCTTTGCTCCATGTCCCTGCACCTGATGGCATCCCGTGCCTTTTGATGCCTTTCACTTTGGCGAGCAATTTTTTTGATTTTTGCTGATTTTTTTCAGTATGCCTGCCATGTCTGTCATATCTTGCCCTGAAAGTTGTGTCTTCTTCCATGTTTGCTTCTCCTGATTTTGCAGCATCAGTGAGCTCAATTTTGGGCATCTTTTGGCCCTTTGCACTGCACAGCATGTCATCCTGCTCCTTTTGCTCCTAGTCACAAAATTTACCAATTTTCTCGTTTTTTTTTCTTGAATTGCATTTCCTTGGATGATTGCTCCATTCCAGAGCGTTTGTAAGTCCTTCTTTTTCTTTCCAGGCTTTCAGTGGGCTCCAATTTTTTCATTCCGTGCTCTATGTCCCTGCACTTGATGGCATCCCATGCCTTTGGATGGCTTTCACTTAAACAATGATTTTTTTAAAATTTTTTTTTTTCTCTCTCCATGGGATGTCTCTCATATCTTCCCCTCAAAGTTGTGTCTTCCTGCTTGACATTTTTCCTGATTTTGCAGCATCTGTGAGCTCAGCTTTGCATGTTTTGGTCCTTTGTGCTGCACCTCATTTCCTCCCAGAGCATTTTCTGGTACTCACTAAATGTCCCAATTTGCGGATTTTTGGGTTTTTTTCGCTTGCACTTCATTTGATCCTATCTCCTTTGCAGAGTGTTTGTCAGCCTTTCTTTTGAGGTTCGCAAGATTCCGTTTCCCTTCCCGAAAGGAAATTTCATTTCCTTTCGGGAAGGGAAACGGAATCTTGCGATTTCAATGGAGACCAATTCAGGAATCTTTGGTCCATGTCCCTGCACCTGATGGCATCCCGTGCCTTTTGATGCCTTTCACTTTGGCGAGCAATTTTTTGATTTTTGCTGATTTTTTTCTATATGCCTGCCATGTCTGTCATATCTTGCCCTGAAAGTTGTGTCTTCTTCCATGTTTGCTTCTCCTGATTTTGCAGCATCAGTGAGCTCAATTTTGGGCATCTTTTGGCCCTTTGCACTGTACAGCATTTCATCCTGCTCCTTTTGCTCCTAGTCACAAAATTTACCAATTTTCTCGAGTTTTTTTCTTGAATTGCATTTCTTTGGATGATTGCTCCATTCCAGAGCGTTTGTAAGTCCTTCTTTTTTCTTTCCAGGCTTTCAGTGGGCTCCAATTTTTTCATTCCGTGCTCTATGTCCCTGCACTTGATGGCATCCCATGCCTTTGGATGGCTTTCACTTAAACAATGATTTTTTTAAAATTTCTTTTTATCTCTCTCCATGGGATGTCTCTCATATCTTCCCCTCAAAGTTGTGTCTTCCTGCTTGACATTTTTCCTGATTTTGCAGCATCTGTGAGCTCAGCTTTGCATGTTTTGGTCCTTTGTGCTGCACCTCATTTCCTCCCAGAGCATTTTCTGGTACTCACTAAATGTCCCAATTTGGGGATTTTTGGGGTTTTTTTCGCTTGCACTTCATTTGATCCTATCTCCTTTGCAGAGTGTTTGTCAGCCTTTCTTTTGAGGTTCGCAAGATTCCGTTTCCCTTCCCGAAAGGAAATGAAATTTCCTTTCGGGAAGGGAAACGGAATCTTGCGATTTCAATGGAGACCAATTCAGGAATCTTTGCTCCATGTCCCTGCACCTGATGGCATCCCGTGCCTTTTGATGCCTTTCACTTTGGCGAGCAATTTTTTGATTTTTGCTGATTTTTTTCAGTATGCCTGCCATGTCTGTCATATCTTGCCCTGAAAGTTGTGTCTTCTTCCATGTTTGCTTCTCCTGATTTTGCAGCATCAGTGAGCTCAATTTTGGGCATCTTTTGGCCCTTTGCACTGCACAGCATGTCATCCTGCTCCTTTTGCTCCTAGTCACAAAATTTACCAATTTTCTCGGTTTTTTTTCTTGAATTGCATTTCTTTGGATGATTGCTCCATTCCAGAGCGTTTGTAAGTCCTTCTTTTTTCTTTCCAGGCTTTCAGTGGGCTCCAATTTTTTCATTCCGTGCTCTATGTCCCTGCACTTGATGGCATCCCATGCCTTTGGATGGCTTTCACTTAAACAACGATTTTTTAAAAATTTTTTTTCTCTCTCTCCATGGGATGTCTCTCATATATTCCCCTCAAAGTTGTGTCTTCCTGCTTGACATTTTTCCTGATTTTGCAGCATCTGTGAGCTCGGCTTTGCATGTTTTGGTCCTTTGTGCTGCACCTCATTTCCTCCCAGAGCATTTTCTGGTACACACTAAATGTCCCAATTTGGGGATTTTGGGGGTTTTTTTCGCTTGCACTTCATTTGATCCTATCTCCTTTGCAGAGTGTTTGTCAGCCTTTCTTTTGAGGTTCGCAAGATTCCGTTTCCCTTCCCGAAAGGAAATGAAATTTCCTTTCGGGAAGGGAAACGGAATCTTGCGATTTCAATGGAGACCAATTCAGGAATCTTTGGTCCATGTCCCTGCACCTGATGGCATCCCGTGCCTTTTGATGCCTTTCACTTTGGCGAGCAATTTTTTGATTTTTGCTGATTTTTTTCAGTATGCCTGCCATGTCTGTCATATCTTGCCCTGAAAGTTGTGTCTTCTTCCATGTTTGCTTCTCCTGATTTTGCAGCATCAGTGAGCTCAATTTTGGGCATCTTTTGGCCCTTTGCACTGCACAGCATGTCATCCTGGTCCTTTTTCTCCTAGTCACAAAATTTACCAATTTTCTCGGTTTTTTTTCTTGAATTGCATTTCTTTGGATGATTGCTCCATTCCAGAGCGTTTGTAAGTCCTTCTTTTTTCTTTCCAGGCTTTCAGTGGGCTCCAATTTTTTCATTCCGTGCTCTATGTCCCTGCACTTGATGGCATCCCATGCCTTTGGATGGCTTTCACTTAAACAACGATTTTTTAAAAATTTTTTTTCTCTCTCTCCATGGGATGTCTCTCATATCTTCCCCTCAAAGTTGTGTCTTCCTGCTTGACATTTTTCCTGATTTTGCAGCATCTGTGAGCTCAGCTTTGCATGTTTTGGTCCTTTGTGCTGCACCTCATTTCCTCCCAGAGCATTTTCTGGTACTCACTAAATGTCCCAATTTGGGGATTTTTGGGGTTTTTTTCGCTTGCACTTCATTTGATCCTATCTCCTTTGCAGAGTGTTTGTCAGCCTTTCTTTTGAGGTTCGCAAGATTCCGTTTCCCTTCCCGAAAGGAAATGAAATTTCCTTTCGGGAAGGGAAACGGAATCTTGCGATTTCAATGGAGACCAATTCAGGAATCTTTGGCCCATGTCCCTGCACCTGATGGCATCCCGTGCCTTTTGATGCCTTTCACTTTGGCGAGCAATTTTTTGATTTTTGCTGATTTTTTTCAGTATGCCTGCCATGTCTGTCATATCTTGCCCTGAAAGTTGTGTCTTCTTCCATGTTTGCTTCTCCTGATTTTGCAGCATCAGTGAGCTCAATTTTGGGCATCTTTTGGCCCTTTGCACTGCACAGCATGTCATCCTGCTCCTTTTGCTCCTAGTCACAAAATTTACCAATTTTCTCGGTTTTTTTTCTTGAATTGCATTTCTTTGGATGATTGCTCCATTCCAGAGCGTTTGTAAGTCCTTCTTTTTTCTTTCCAGGCTTTCAGTGGGCTCCAATTTTTTCATTCCGTGCTCTATGTCCCTGCACTTGATGGCATCCCATGCCTTTGGATGGCTTTCACTTAAACAACGATTTTTTTAAAATTTTTTTTTCTCTCTCTCCATGGGATGTCTCTCATATATTCCCCTCAAAGTTGTGTCTTCCTGCTTGACATTTTTCCTGATTTTGCAGCATCTGTGAGCTCAGCTTTGCATGTTTTGGTCCTTTGTGCTGCACCTCATTTCCTCCCAGAGCATTTTCTGGTACTCACTAAATGTCCCAATTTGGGGATTTTTGGGGTTTTTTTCGCTTGCACTTCATTTGATCCTATCTCCTTTGCAGAGTGTTTGTCAGCCTTTCTTTTGAGGTTCGCAAGATTCCGTTTCCCTTCCCGAAAGGAAATGAAATTTCCTTTCGGGAAGGGAAACGGAATCTTGCGATTTCAATGGAGACCAATTCAGGAATCTTTGGCCCATGTCCCTGCACCTGATGGCATCCCGTGCCTTTTGATGCCTTTCACTTTGGCGAGCAATTTTTTGTTTTTTCTGATTTTTTTCAGTATGCCTGCCATGTCTGTCATATCTTGCCCTGAAAGTTGTGTCTTCTTCCATGTTTGCTTCTCCTGATTTTGCAGCATCAGTGAGCTCAATTTTGGGCATCTTTTGGCCTTTTGCACTGCACAGCATGTCATCCTGCTCCTTTTGCTCCTAGTCACAAAATTTACCAATTTTCTCGGTTTTTTTTCTTGAATTGCATTTCTTTGGATGATTGCTCCATTCCAGAGCGTTTGTAAGTCCTTCTTTTTTCTTTCCAGGCTTTCAGTGGGCTCCAATTTTTTCAATCCGTGCTCTATGTCCCTGCACTTGATGGCATCCCATGCCTTTGGATGGCTTTCACTTAAACAACGATTTTTTTAAAATTTTTTTTTCTCTCTCTCCATGGGATGTCTCTCATAACTTCCCCTCAAAGTTGTGTCTTCCTGCTTGACATTTTTCCTGATTTTGCAGCATCTGTGAGCTCAGCTTTGCATGTTTTGGTCCTTTGTGCTGCACCTCATTTCCTCCCAGAGCATTTTCTGGTACTCACTAAATGTCCCAATTTGGGGATTTTTGGGGTTTTTTTCGCTTGCACTTCATTTGATCCTATCTCCTTTGCAGAGTGTTTGTCAGCCTTTCTTTTGAGGTTCGCAAGATTCCGTTTCCCTTCCCGAAAGGAAATGAAATTTCCTTTCGGGAAGGGAAACGGAATCTTGCGATTTCAATGGAGACCAATTCAGGAATCTTTGCTCCATGTCCCTGCACCTGATGGCATCCCGTGCCTTTTGATGCCTTTCACTTTGGCGAGCAATTTTTTGATTTTTGCTGATTTTTTTCAGTATGCCTGCCATGTCTGTCATATCTTGCCCTGAAAGTTGTGTCTTCTTCCATGTTTGCTTCTCCTGATTTTGCAGCATCAGTGAGCTCAATTTTGGGCATCTTTTGCCCCTTTGCACTGCACAGCATGTCATCCTGCTCCTTTTGCTCCTAGTCACAAAATTTACCAATTTTCTCGAGTTTTTTTTCTTGAATTGCATTTCTTTGGATGATTGCTCCATTCCAGAGCGTTTGTAAGTCCTTCTTTTTTCTTTCCAGGCTTTCAGTGGGCTCCAATTTTTTCATTCCGTGCTCTATGTCCCTGCACTTGATGGCATCCCATGCCTTTGGATGGCTTTCACTTAAACAACGATTTTTTTAAAATTTTTTTTCTCTCTCTCCATGGGATGTCTCTCATATCTTCCCCTCAAAGTTGTGTCTTCCTGCTTGACATTTTTCCTGATTTTGCAGCATCTGTGAGCTCAGCTTTGCATGTTTTGGTCCTTTGTGCTGCACCTCATTTCCTCCCAGAGCATTTTCTGGTACTCACTAAATGTCCCAATTTGGGGATTTTTGGGGTTTTTTTCGCTTGCACTTCATTTGATCCTATCTCCTTTGCAGAGTGTTTGTCAGCCTTTCTTTTGAGGTTCGCAAGATTCCGTTTCCCTTCCCGAAAGGAAATGAAATTTCCTTTCGGGAAGGGAAACGGAATCTTGCGATTTCAATGGAGACCAATTCAGGAATCTTTGGCCCATGTCCCTGCACCTGATGGCATCCCGTGCCTTTTGATGCCTTTCACTTTGGCGAGCAATTTTTTGATTTTTGCTGATTTTTTTCAGTATGCCTGCCATGTCTGTCATATCTTGCCCTGAAAGTTGTGTCTTCTTCCATGTTTGCTTCTCCTGATTTTGCAGCATCAGTGAGCTCAATTTTGGGCATCTTTTGGCCTTTTGCACTGCACAGCATGTCATCCTGCTCCTTTTGCTCCTAGTCACAAAATTTACCAATTTTCTCGTTTTTTTTTCTTGAATTGCATTTCTTTGGATGATTGCTCCATTCCAGAGCGTTTGTAAGTCCTTCTTTTTTCTTTCCAGGCTTTCAGTGGGCTCCAATTTTTTCAATCCGTGCTCTATGTCCCTGCACTTGATGGCATCCCATGCCTTTGGATGGCTTTCACTTAAACAATGATTTTTTTTAAATTTTTTTTTCTCTCTCTCCATGGGATGTCTCTCATATCTTCCCCTCAAAGTTGTGTCTTCCTGCTTGACATTTTTCCTGATTTTGCAGCATCTGTGAGCTCGGCTTTGCATGTTTTGGTCCTTTGTGCTGCACCTCATTTCCTCCCAGAGCATTTTCTGGTACTCACTAAATGTCCCAATTTGGGGATTTTTGGGGTTTTTTTCGCTTGCACTTCATTTGATCCTATCTCCTTTGCAGAGTGTTTGTCAGCCTTTCTTTTGAGGTTCGCAAGATTCCGTTTCCCTTCCCGAAAGGAAATGAAATTTCCTTTCGGGAAGGGAAACGGAATCTTGCGATTTCAATGGAGACCAATTCAGGAATCTTTGCTCCATGTCCCTGCACCTGATGGCATCCCGTGCCTTTTGATGCCTTTCACTTTGGCGAGCAATTTTTTGATTTTTGCTGATTTTTTTCTATATGCCTGCCATGTCTGTCATATCTTGCCCTGAAAGTTGTGTCTTCTTCCATGTTTGCTTCTCCTGATTTTGCAGCATCAGTGAGCTCAATTTTGGGCATCTTTTGGCCCTTTGCACTGCACAGCATGTCATCCTGCTCCTTTTGCTCCTAGTCACAAAATTTACCAAGTTTCTCGGTTTTTTTTCTTGAATTGCATTTCCTTGGATGATTGCTCCATTCCAGAGCGTTTGTAAGTCCTTCTTTTTTCTTTCCAGGCTTTCAGTGGGCTCCAATTTTTTCATTCCGTGCTCTATGTCCCTGCACTTGATGGCATCCCATGCCTTTGGATGGCTTTCACTTAAACAACGATTTTTTTAAAATTTTTTTTTCTCTCTCTCCATGGGATGTCTCTCATATCTTCCCCTCAAAGTTGTGTCTTCCTGCTTGACATTTTTCCTGATTTTGCAGCATCTGTGAGCTCAGCTTTGCATGTTTTGGTCCTTTGTGCTGCACCTCATTTCCTCCCAGAGCATTTTCTGGTACTCACTAAATGTCCCAATTTGGGGATTTTTGGGGTTTTTTTCGCTTGCACTTCATTTGATCCTATCTCTATTGCAGAGTGTTTGTCAGCCTTTCTTTTGAGGTTCGCAAGATTCCGTTTCCCTTCCCGAAAGGAAATGAAATTTCCTTTCGGGAAGGGAAACGGAATCTTGCGATTTCAATGGAGACCAATTCAGGAATCTTTGGCCCATGTCCCTGCACCTGATGGCATCCCGTGCCTTTTGATGCCTTTCACTTTGGCCACCAATTTTTTGATTTTTGCTGATTTTTTTCAGTATGCCTGCCATGTCTGTCATATCTTGCCCTGAAAGTTGTGTCTTCTTCCATGTTTGCTTCTCCTGATTTTGCAGCATCAGTGAGCTCAATTTTGGGCATCTTTTGCCCCTTTGCACTGCACAGCATGTCATCCTGCTCCTTTTGCTCCTAGTCACAAAATTTACCAATTTTCTCGGTTTTTTTTCTTGAATTGCATTTCTTTGGATGATTGCTCCATTCCAGAGCGTTTGTAAGTCCTTCTTTTTTCTTTCCAGGCTTTCAGTGGGCTCCAATTTTTTCATTCCGTGCTCTATGTCCCTGCACTTGATGGCATCCCATGCCTTTGGATGGCTTTCACTTAAACAACGATTTTTTTAAAATTTTTTTTTCTCTCTCTCCATGGGATGTCTCTCATATCTTCCCCTCAAAGTTGTGTCTTCCTGCTTGACATTTTTCCTGATTTTGCAGCATCTGTGAGCTCAGCTTTGCATGTTTTGGTCCTTTGTGCTGCACGTCATTTCCTCCCAGAGCATTTTCTGGTACTCACGAAATGTCCCAATTTGGGGATTTTTGGGGTTTTTTTCGCTTGCACTTCATTTGATCCTATCTCCTTTGCAGAGTGTTTGTCAGCCTTTCTTTTGAGGTTCGCAAGATTCCGTTTCCCTTCCCGAAAGGAAATGAAATTTCCTTTCGGGAAGGGAAACGGAATCTTGCGATTTCAATGGAGACCAATTCAGGAATCTTTGGCCCATGTCCCTGCACCTGATGGCATCCCGTGCCTTTTGATGCCTTTCACTTTGGCGAGCAATTTTTTGATTTTTGCTGCTTTTTTTCAGTATGCCTGCCATGTCTGTCATATCTTGCCCTGAAAGTTGTGTCTTCTTCCATGTTTGCTTCTCCTGATTTTGCAGCATCAGTGAGCTCAATTTTGGGCATCTTTTGCCCCTTTGCACTGCACAGCATGTCATCCTGGTCCTTTTGCTCCTAGTCACAAAATTTACCAATTTTCTCGGTTTTTTTTCTTGAATTGCATTTCTTTGGATGATTGCTCCATTCCAGAGCGTTTGTAAGTCCTTCTTTTTTCTTTCCAGGCTTTCAGTGGGCTCCAATTTTTTCAACCCGTGCTCTATGTCCCTGCACTTGATGGCATCCCATGCCTTTGGATGGCTTTCACTTAAACAATGATTTTTTTAAAATTTCTTTTTTTCTCTCTCTCCATGGGATGTCTCTCATATATTCCCCTCAAAGTTGTGTCTTCCTGCTTGACATTTTTCCTGATTTTGCAGCATCTGTGAGCTCAGCTTTGCATGTTTTGGTCCTTTGTGCTGCACCTCATTTCCTCCCAGAGCATTTTCTGGTACTCACTAAATGTCCCAATTTGGGGATTTTTGGGGTTTTTTTCGCTTGCACTTCATTTGATCCTATCTCCTTTGCAGAGTGTTTGTCAGCCTTTCTTTTGAGGTTCGCAAGATTCCGTTTCCCTTCCCGAAAGGAAATGAAATTTCCTTTTGGGAAGGGAAACGGAATCTTGCGATTTCAATGGAGACCAATTCAGGAATCTTTGGTCCATGTCCCTGCACCTGATGGCATCCCGTGCCTTTTGATGCCTTTCACTTTGGCGAGCAATTTTTTGATTTTTGCTGATTTTTTTCAGTATGCCTGCCATGTCTGTCATATCTTGCCCTGAAAGTTGTGTCTTCTTCCATGTTTGCTTCTCCTGATTTTGCAGCATCAGTGAGCTCAATTTTGGGCATCTTTTGGCCCTTTGCACTGCACAGCATGTCATCCTGCTCCTTTTGCTCCTAGTCACAAAATTTACCAAGTTTCTCGGTTTTTTTTCTTGAATTGCATTTCCTTGGATGATTGCTCCATTCCAGAGCGTTTGTAAGTCCTTCTTTTTTCTTTCCAGGTTTTCAGTGGGCTCCAATTTCTTCATTCCGTGCTCTATGTCCCTGCACTTGATGGCATCCCATGCCTTTGGATGGCTTTCACTTAAACAACGATTTTTTTTTAATTTTTTTTCTCTCTCTCCATGGGATGTCTCTCATATATTCCCCTCAAAGTTGTGTCTTCCTGCTTGACATTTTTCCTGATTTTGCAGCATCTGTGAGCTCAGCTTTACATGTTTTGGTCCTTTGTGCTGCACCTCATTTCCTCCCAGAGCATTTTCTGGTACTCACTAAATGTCCCAATTTGGGGATTTTTGGGGTTTTTTTCGCTTGCACTTCATTTGATCCTATCTCCTTTGCAGAGTGTTTGTCAGCCTTTCTTTTGAGGTTCGCAAGATTCCGTTTCCCTTCCCGAAAGGAAATGAAATTTCCTTTTGGGAAGGGAAACGGAATCTTGCGATTTCAATGGAGACCAATTCAGGAATCTTTGGTCCATGTCCCTGCACCTGATGGCATCCCGTGCCTTTTGATGCCTTTCACTTTGGCGAGCAATTTTTTGATTTTTGCTGATTTTTTTCTATATGCCTGCCATGTCTGTCATATCTTGCCCTGAAAGTTGTGTCTTCTTCCATGTTTGCTTCTCCTGATTTTGCAGCATCAGTGAGCTCAATTTTGGGCATCTTTTGGCCCTTTGCACTGCACAGCATGTCATCCTGCTCCTTTTGCTCCTAGTCACAAAATTTACCAATTTTCTCAAGTTTTTTTCTTGAATTGCATTTCTTTGGATGATTGCTCCATTCCAGAGCATTTGTAAGTCCTTCTTTTTTCTTTCCAGGCTTTCAGTGGGCTCCAATTTTTTCAATCCGTGCTCTATGTCCCTGCACTTGATGGCATCCCATGCCTTTGGATGGCTTTCACTTAAACAATGATTTTTTTTAAATTTCTTTTTTTCTCTCTCCATGGGATGTCTTTCATATCTTCCCCTCAAAGTTGTGTCTTCCTGCTTGACATTTTTCCTGATTTTGCAGCATCTGTGAGCTCAGCTTTGCATGTTTTGGTCCTTTGTGCTGCACCTCATTTCCTCCCAGAGCATTTTCTGGTACTCACTAAATGTCCCAATTTGGGGATTTTTGGGGTTTTTTTCGCTTGCACTTCATTTGATCCTATCTCCTTTGCAGAGTGTTTGTCAGCCTTTCTTTTGAGGTTCGCAAGATTCCGTTTCCCTTCCCGAAAGGAAATGAAATTTCCTTTTGGGAAGGGAAACGGAATCTTGCGATTTCAATGGAGACCAATTCAGGAATCTTTGGTCCATGTCCCTGCACCTGATGGCATCCCGTGCCTTTTGATGCCTTTCACTTTGGCGAGCAATTTTTTGATTTTTGCTGATTTTTTTCAGTATGCCTGCCATGTCTGTCATATCTTGCCCTGAAAGTTGTGTCTTCTTCCATGTTTGCTTCTCCTGATTTTGCAGCATCAGTGAGCTCAATTTTGGGCATCTTTTGGCCCTTTGCACTGCACAGCATGTCATCCTGCTCCTTTTGCTCCTAGTCACAAAATTTACCAAGTTTCTCGGTTTTTTTTCTTGAATTGCATTTCCTTGGATGATTGCTCCATTCCAGAGCGTTTGTAAGTCCTTCTTTTTTCTTTCCAGGTTTTCAGTGGGCTCCAATTTCTTCATTCCGTGCTCTATGTCCCTGCACTTGATGGCATCCCATGCCTTTGGATGGCTTTCACTTAAACAACGATTTTTTTTTAATTTTTTTTCTCTCTCTCCATGGGATGTCTCTCATATATTCCCCTCAAAGTTGTGTCTTCCTGCTTGACATTTTTCCTGATTTTGCAGCATCTGTGAGCTCAGCTTTACATGTTTTGGTCCTTTGTGCTGCACCTCATTTCCTCCCAGAGCATTTTCTGGTACTCACTAAATGTCCCAATTTGGGGATTTTTGGGGTTTTTTTCGCTTGCACTTCATTTGATCCTATCTCCTTTGCAGAGTGTTTGTCAGCCTTTCTTTTG
Source organism: Fringilla coelebs (assembly GCF_963513975.1). Lineage (NCBI taxonomy): Eukaryota > Metazoa > Chordata > Aves > Passeriformes > Fringillidae > Fringilla > Fringilla coelebs. The sequence continues at coordinate 9,532,026 of NC_140028.1, read as the reverse complement.
AGGTTCGCAAGATTCCGTTTCCCTTCCCGAAAGGAAATGAAATTTCCTTTCGGGAAGGGAAACGGAATCTTGCGATTTCAATGGAGACCAATTCAGGAATCTTTGGCCCATGTCCCTGCACCTGATGGCATCCCGTGCCTTTTGATGCCTTTCACTTTGGCGAGCAATTTTTTGATTTTTGCTGATTTTTTTCAGTATGCCTGCCATGTCTGTCATATCTTGCCCTGAAAGTTGTGTCTTCTTCCATGTTTGCTTCTCCTGATTTTGCAGCATCAGTGAGCTCAATTTTGGGCATCTTTTGGCCTTTTGCACTGCACAGCATGTCATCCTGCTCCTTTTGCTCCTAGTCACAAAATTTACCAATTTTCTCGGTTTTTTTTCTTGAATTGCATTTCTTTGGATGATTGCTCCATTCCAGAGCGTTTGTAAGTCCTTCTTTTTTCTTTCCAGGCTTTCAGTGGGCTCCAATTTTTTCAATCCGTGCTCTATGTCCCTGCACTTGATGGCATCCCATGCCTTTGGATGGCTTTCACTTAAACAACGATTTTTTTAAAATTTTTTTTTCTCTCTCTCCATGGGATGTCTCTCATAACTTCCCCTCAAAGTTGTGTCTTCCTGCTTGACATTTTTCCTGATTTTGCAGCATCTGTGAGCTCAGCTTTGCATGTTTTGGTCCTTTGTGCTGCACCTCATTTCCTCCCAGAGCATTTTCTGGTACTCACTAAATGTCCCAATTTGGGGATTTTTGGGGTTTTTTTCGCTTGCACTTCATTTGATCCTATCTCCTTTGCAGAGTGTTTGTCAGCCTTTCTTTTGAGGTTCGCAAGATTCCGTTTCCCTTCCCGAAAGGAAATGAAATTTCCTTTCGGGAAGGGAAACGGAATCTTGCGATTTCAATGGAGACCAATTCAGGAATCTTTGCTCCATGTCCCTGCACCTGATGGCATCCCGTGCCTTTTGATGCCTTTCACTTTGGCGAGCAATTTTTTGATTTTTGCTGATTTTTTTCAGTATGCCTGCCATGTCTGTCATATCTTGCCCTGAAAGTTGTGTCTTCTTCCATGTTTGCTTCTCCTGATTTTGCAGCATCAGTCAGCTCAATTTTGGGCATCTTTTGGCCTTTTGCACTGCACAGCATGTCATCCTGCTCCTTTTGCTCCTAGTCACAAAATTTACCAATTTTCTCGGTTTTTTTTCTTGAATTGCATTTCTTTGGATGATTGCTCCATTCCAGAGCGTTTGTAAGTCCTTCTTTTTTCTTTCCAGGCTTTCAGTGGACTCCAATTTTTTCAATCCGTGCTCTATGTCCCTGCACTTGATGGCATCCCATGCCTTTGGATGGCTTTCACTTAAACAATGATTTTTTTTTAAATTTTTTTTCTCTCTCTCCATGGGATGTCTCTCATATCTTCCCCTCAAAGTTGTGTCTTCCTGCTTGACATTTTTCCTGATTTTGCAGCATCTGTGAGCTCGGCTTTGCATGTTTTGGTCCTTTGTGCTGCACCTCATTTCCTCCCAGAGCATTTTCTGGTACTCACTAAATGTCCCAATTTGGGGATTTTTGGGGTTTTTTTCGCTTGCACTTCATTTGATCCTATCTCATTTGCAGAGTGTTTGTCAGCCTTTCTTTTGAGGTTCGCAAGATTCCGTTTCCCTTCCCGAAAGGAAATGAAATTTCCTTTCGGGAAGGGAAACGGAATCTTGCGATTTCAATGGAGACCAATTCAGGAATCTTTGCTCCATGTCCCTGCACCTGATGGCATCCCGTGCCTTTTGATGCCTTTCACTTTGGCGAGCAATTTTTTGATTTTTGCTGATTTTTTCTATATGCCTGCCATGTCTGTCATATCTTGCCCTGAAAGTTGTGTCTTCTTCCATGTTTGCTTCTCCTGATTTTGCAGCATCAGTGAGCTCAATTTTGGGCATCTTTTGGCCCTTTGCACTGCACAGCATGTCATCCTGCTCCTTTTGCTCCTAGTCACAAAATTTACCAAGTTTCTCGGTTTTTTTTCTTGAATTGCATTTCCTTGGATGATTGCTCCATTCCAGAGCCTTTGTAAGTCCTTCTTTTTTCTTTCCAGGCTTTCAGTGGGCTCCAATTTTTTCATTCCGTGCTCTATGTCCCTGCACTTGATGGCATCCCATGCCTTTGGATGGCTTTCACTTAAACAACGATTTTTTTTTAATTTTTTTTCTCTCTCTCCATGGGATGTCTCTCATATATTCCCCTCAAAGTTGTGTCTTCCTGCTTGACATTTTTCCTGATTTTGCAGCATCTGTGAGCTCAGCTTTGCATGTTTTGGTCCTTTGTGCTGCACCTCATTTCCTCCCAGAGCATTTTCTGGTACTCACTAAATGTCCCAATTTGGGGATTTTTGGGTTTTTTTCGCTTGCACTTCATTTGATCCTATCTCCTTTGCAGAGTGTTTGTCAGCCTTTCTTTTGAGGTTCGCAAGATTCCGTTTCCCTTCCCGAAAGGAAATGAAATTTCCTTTCGGGAAGGGAAACGGAATCTTGCGATTTCAATGGAGACCAATTCGGGAATCTTTGCTCCATGTCCCTGCACCTGATGGCATCCCGTGCCTTTTGATGCCTTTCACTTTGGCGAGCAATTTTTTGATTTTTGCTGATTTTTTTCTATATGCCTGCCATGTCTGTCATATCTTGCCCTGAAAGTTGTGTCTTCTTCCATGTTTGCTTCTCCTGATTTTGCAGCATCAGTGAGCTCAATTTTGGGCATCTTTTGGCCCTTTGCACTGCACAGCATGTCATCCTGCTCCTTTTGCTCCTAGTCACAAAATTTACCAATTTTCTCGAGTTTTTTTCTTGAATTGCATTTCTTTGGATGATTGCTCCATTCCAGAGCGTTTGTAAGTCCTTCTTTTTTCTTTCCAGGCTTTCAGTGGGCTCCAATTTTTTCATTCCGTGCTCTATGTCCCTGCACTTGATGGCATCCCATGCCTTTGGATGGCTTTCACTTAAACAATGATTTTTTTAAAATTTCTTTTTATCTCTCTCCATGGGATGTCTCTCATATCTTCCCCTCAAAGTTGTGTCTTCCTGCTTGACATTTTTCCTGATTTTGCAGCATCTGTGAGCTCAGCTTTGCATGTTTTGGTCCTTTGTGCTGCACCTCATTTCCTCCCAGAGCATTTTCTGGTACTCACTAAATGTCCCAATTTGGGGATTTTTGGGGTTTTTTTCGCTTGCACTTCATTTGATCCTATCTCCTTTGCAGAGTGTTTGTCAGCCTTTCTTTTGAGGTTCGCAAGATTCCGTTTCCCTTCCCGAAAGGAAATGAAATTTCCTTTCGGGAAGGGAAACGGAATCTTGCGATTTCAATGGAGACCAATTCAGGAATCTTTGGTCCATGTCCCTGCACCTGATGGCATCCCGTGCCTTCTGATGCCTTTCACTTTGGCCACCAATTTTTTGATTTTTGCTGATTTTTTTCAGTATGCCTGCCATGTCTGTCATATCTTGCCCTGAAAGTTGTGTCTTCTTCCATGTTTGCTTCTCCTGATTTTGCAGCATCAGTGAGCTCAATTTTGGGCATCTTTTGCCCCTTTGCACTGCACAGCATGTCATCCTGCTCCTTTTGCTCCTAGTCACAAAATTTACCAATTTTCTCGGTTTTTTTTCTTGAATTGCATTTCTTTGGATGATTGCTCCATTCCAGAGCGTTTGTAAGTCCTTCTTTTTTCTTTCCAGGCTTTCAGTGGGCTCCAATTTTTTCAATCCGTGCTCTATGTCCCTGCACTTGATGGCATCCCATGCCTTTGGATGGCTTTCACTTAAACAACGATTTTTTTAAAATTTTTTTTTCTCTCTCTCCATGGGATGTCTCTCATATATTCCCCTCAAAGTTGTGTCTTCCTGCTTGACATTTTTCCTGATTTTGCAGCATCTGTGAGCTCAGCTTTGCATGTTTTGGTCCTTTGTGCTGCACCTCATTTCCTCCCAGAGCATTTTCTGGTACTCACTAAATGTCCCAATTTGGGGATTTTTGGGGTTTTTTTCGCTTGCACTTCATTTGATCCTATCTCCTTTGCAGAGTGTTTGTCAGCCTTTCTTTTGAGGTTCGCAAGATTCCGTTTCCCTTCCCGAAAGGAAATGAAATTTCCTTTCGGGAAGGGAAACGGAATCTTGCGATTTCAATGGAGACCAATTCAGGAATCTTTGGCCCATGTCCCTGCACCTGATGGCATCCCGTGCCTTTTGATGCCTTTCACTTTGGCGAGCAATTTTTTGATTTTTGCTGCTTTTTTTCAGTATGCCTGCCATGTCTGTCATATCTTGCCCTGAAAGTTGTGTCTTCTTCCATGTTTGCTTCTCCTGATTTTGCAGCATCAGTGAGCTCAATTTTGGGCATCTTTTGGCCTTTTGCACTGCACAGCATGTCATCCTGCTCCTTTTGCTCCTAGTCACAAAATTTACCAATTTTCTCGGGTTTTTTTCTTGAATTGCATTTCTTTGGATGATTGCTCCATTCCAGAGCGTTTGTAAGTCCTTCTTTTTTCTTTCCAGGCTTTCAGTGGGCTCCAATTTTTTCATTCCGTGCTCTATGTCCCTGCACTTGATGGCATCCCATGCCTTTGGATGGCTTTCACTTAAACAACAATTTTTTTAAAATTTTTTTTTCTCTCTCTCCATGGGATGTCTCTCATATCTTCCCCTCAAAGTTGTGTCTTCCTGCTTGACATTTTTCCTGATTTTGCAGCATCTGTGAGCTCAGCTTTGCATGTTTTGGTCCTTTGTGCTGCACGTCATTTCCTCCCAGAGCATTTTCTGGTACTCACGAAATGTCCCAATTTGGGGATTTTTGGGGTTTTTTTCGCTTGCACTTCATTTGATCCTATCTCCTTTGCAGAGTGTTTGTCAGCCTTTCTTTTGAGGTTCGCAAGATTCCGTTTCCCTTCCCGAAAGGAAATGAAATTTCCTTTCGGGAAGGGAAACGGAATCTTGCGATTTCAATGGAGACCAATTCAGGAATCTTTGGCCCATGTCCCTGCACCTGATGGCATCCCGTGCCTTTTGATGCCTTTCACTTTGGCGAGCAATTTTTTGATTTTTGCTGATTTTTTTCAGTATGCCTGCCATGTCTGTCATATCTTGCCCTGAAAGTTGTGTCTTCTTCCATGTTTGCTTCTCCTGATTTTGCAGCATCAGTGAGCTCAATTTTGGGCATCTTTTGCCCCTTTGCACTGCACAGCATGTCATCCTGCTCCTTTTGCTCCTAGTCACAAAATTTACCAATTTTCTCGGGTTTTTTTCTTGAATTGCATTTCTTTGGATGATTGCTCCATTCCAGAGCGTTTGTAAGTCCTTCTTTTTTCTTTCCAGGCTTTCAGTGGGCTCCAATTTTTTCAATCCGTGCTCTATGTCCCTGCACTTGATGGCATCCCATGCCTTTGGATGGCTTTCACTTAAACAATGATTTTTTTAAAATTTCTTTTTTTCTCTCTCTCCATGGGATGTCTCTCATATATTCCCCTCAAAGTTGTGTCTTCCTGCTTGACATTTTTCCTGATTTTGCAGCATCTGTGAGCTCAGCTTTGCATGTTTTGGTCCTTTGTGCTGCACCTCATTTCCTCCCAGAGCATTTTCTGGTACTCACTAAATGTCCCAATTTGGGGATTTTTGGGGTTTTTTTCGCTTGCACTTCATTTGATCCTATCTCCTTTGCAGAGTGTTTGTCAGCCTTTCTTTTGAGGTTCGCAAGATTCCGTTTCCCTTCCCGAAAGGAAATGAAATTTCCTTTCGGGAAGGGAAACGGAATCTTGCGATTTCAATGGAGACCAATTCAGGAATCTTTGGCCCATGTCCCTGCACCTGATGGCATCCCGTGCCTTTTGATGCCTTTCACTTTGGCGAGCAATTTTTTGATTTTTGCTGCTTTTTTTCAGTATGCCTGCCATGTCTGTCATATCTTGCCCTGAAAGTTGTGTCTTCTTCCATGTTTGCTTCTCCTGATTTTGCAGCATCAGTGAGCTCAATTTTGGGCATCTTTTGGCCTTTTGCACTGCACAGCATGTCATCCTGCTCCTTTTGCTCCTAGTCACAAAATTTACCAATTTTCTCGGGTTTTTTTCTTGAATTGCATTTCTTTGGATGATTGCTCCATTCCAGAGCGTTTGTAAGTCCTTCTTTTTTCTTTCCAGGCTTTCAGTGGGCTCCAATTTTTTCATTCCGTGCTCTATGTCCCTGCACTTGATGGCATCCCATGCCTTTGGATGGCTTTCACTTAAACAACAATTTTTTTAAAATTTTTTTTTCTCTCTCTCCATGGGATGTCTCTCATATCTTCCCCTCAAAGTTGTGTCTTCCTGCTTGACATTTTTCCTGATTTTGCAGCATCTGTGAGCTCAGCTTTGCATGTTTTGGTCCTTTGTGCTGCACGTCATTTCCTCCCAGAGCATTTTCTGGTACTCACGAAATGTCCCAATTTGGGGATTTTTGGGGTTTTTTTCGCTTGCACTTCATTTGATCCTATCTCCTTTGCAGAGTGTTTGTCAGCCTTTCTTTTGAGGTTCGCAAGATTCCGTTTCCCTTCCCGAAAGGAAATGAAATTTCCTTTCGGGAAGGGAAACGGAATCTTGCGATTTCAATGGAGACCAATTCAGGAATCTTTGGCCCATGTCCCTGCACCTGATGGCATCCCGTGCCTTTTGATGCCTTTCACTTTGGCGAGCAATTTTTTGATTTTTGCTGATTTTTTTCAGTATGCCTGCCATGTCTGTCATATCTTGCCCTGAAAGTTGTGTCTTCTTCCATGTTTGCTTCTCCTGATTTTGCAGCATCAGTGAGCTCAATTTTGGGCATCTTTTGCCCCTTTGCACTGCACAGCATGTCATCCTGCTCCTTTTGCTCCTAGTCACAAAATTTACCAATTTTCTCGGGTTTTTTTCTTGAATTGCATTTCTTTGGATGATTGCTCCATTCCAGAGCGTTTGTAAGTCCTTCTTTTTTCTTTCCAGGCTTTCAGTGGGCTCCAATTTTTTCAATCCGTGCTCTATGTCCCTGCACTTGATGGCATCCCATGCCTTTGGATGGCTTTCACTTAAACAATGATTTTTTTAAAATTTCTTTTTTTCTCTCTCTCCATGGGATGTCTCTCATATATTCCCCTCAAAGTTGTGTCTTCCTGCTTGACATTTTTCCTGATTTTGCAGCATCTGTGAGCTCAGCTTTGCATGTTTTGGTCCTTTGTGCTGCACCTCATTTCCTCCCAGAGCATTTTCTGGTACTCACTAAATGTCCCAATTTGGGGATTTTTGGGGTTTTTTTCGCTTGCACTTCATTTGATCCTATCTCCTTTGCAGAGTGTTTGTCAGCCTTTCTTTTGAGGTTCGCAAGATTCCGTTTCCCTTCCCGAAAGGAAATGAAATTTCCTTTCGGGAAGGGAAACGGAATCTTGCGATTTCAATGGAGACCAATTCAGGAATCTTTGGTCCATGTCCCTGCACCTGATGGCATCCCGTGCCTTTTGATGCCTTTCACTTTGGCGAGCAATTTTTTGATTTTTGCTGATTTTTTTCAGTATGCCTGCCATGTCTGTCATATCTTGCCCTGAAAGTTGTGTCTTCTTCCATGTTTGCTTCTCCTGATTTTGCAGCATCAGTGAGCTCAATTTTGGGCATCTTTTGGCCCTTTGCACTGCACAGCATGTCATCCTGCTCCTTTTGCTCCTAGTCACAAAATTTACCAAGTTTCTCGGTTTTTTTTCTTGAATTGCATTTCCTTGGATGATTGCTCCATTCCAGAGCGTTTGTAAGTCCTTCTTTTTTCTTTCCAGGCTTTCAGTGGGCTCCAATTTCTTCATTCCGTGCTCTATGTCCCTGCACTTGATGGCATCCCATGCCTTTGGATGGCTTTCACTTAAACAACGATTTTTTTTTAATTTTTTTTCTCTCTCTCCATGGGATGTCTCTCATATATTCCCCTCAAAGTTGTGTCTTCCTGCTTGACATTTTTCCTGATTTTGCAGCATCTGTGAGCTCAGCTTTACATGTTTTGGTCCTTTGTGCTGCACCTCATTTCCTCCCAGAGCATTTTCTGGTACTCACTAAATGTCCCAATTTGGGGATTTTTGGGGTTTTTTTCGCTTGCACTTCATTTGATCCTATCTCCTTTGCAGAGTGTTTGTCAGCCTTTCTTTTGAGGTTCGCAAGATTCCGTTTCCCTTCCCGAAAGGAAATGAAATTTCCTTTTGGGAAGGGAAACGGAATCTTGCGATTTCAATGGAGACCAATTCAGGAATCTTTGGTCCATGTCCCTGCACCTGATGGCATCCCGTGCCTTTTGATGCCTTTCACTTTGGCGAGCAATTTTTTGATTTTTGCTGATTTTTTTCTATATGCCTGCCATGTCTGTCATATCTTGCCCTGAAAGTTGTGTCTTCTTCCATGTTTGCTTCTCCTGATTTTGCAGCATCAGTGAGCTCAATTTTGGGCATCTTTTGGCCCTTTGCACTGCACAGCATGTCATCCTGCTCCTTTTGCTCCTAGTCACAAAATTTACCAATTTTCTCAAGTTTTTTTCTTGAATTGCATTTCTTTGGATGATTGCTCCATTCCAGAGCATTTGTAAGTCCTTCTTTTTTCTTTCCAGGCTTTCAGTGGGCTCCAATTTTTTCAATCCGTGCTCTATGTCCCTGCACTTGATGGCATCCCATGCCTTTGGATGGCTTTCACTTAAACAATGATTTTTTTTAAATTTCTTTTTTTCTCTCTCCATGGGATGTCTTTCATATCTTCCCCTCAAAGTTGTGTCTTCCTGCTTGACATTTTTCCTGATTTTGCAGCATCTGTGAGCTCAGCTTTGCATGTTTTGGTCCTTTGTGCTGCACCTCATTTCCTCCCAGAGCATTTTCTGGTACTCACTAAATGTCCCAATTTGGGGATTTTTGGGGTTTTTTTCGCTTGCACTTCATTTGATCCTATCTCCTTTGCAGAGTGTTTGTCAGCCTTTCTTTTGAGGTTCGCAAGATTCCGTTTCCCTTCCCGAAAGGAAATGAAATTTCCTTTCGGGAAGGGAAACGGAATCTTGCGATTTCAATGGAGACCAATTCAGGAATCTTTGGTCCATGTCCCTGCACCTGATGGCATCCCGTGCCTTTTGATGCCTTTCACTTTGGCGAGCAATTTTTTGATTTTTGCTGATTTTTTTCAGTATGCCTGCCATGTCTGTCATATCTTGCCCTGAAAGTTGTGTCTTCTTCCATGTTTGCTTCTCCTGATTTTGCAGCATCAGTGAGCTCAATTTTGGGCATCTTTTGGCCCTTTGCACTGCACAGCATGTCATCCTGCTCCTTTTGCTCCTAGTCACAAAATTTACCAAGTTTCTCGGTTTTTTTTCTTGAATTGCATTTCCTTGGATGATTGCTCCATTCCAGAGCGTTTGTAAGTCCTTCTTTTTTCTTTCCAGGCTTTCAGTGGGCTCCAATTTTTTCATTCCGTGCTCTATGTCCCTGCACTTGATGGCATCCCATGCCTTTGGATGGCTTTCACTTAAACAACGATTTTTTTTTAATTTTTTTTCTCTCTCTCCATGGGATGTCTCTCATAACTTCCCCTCAAAGTTGTGTCTTCCTGCTTGACATTTTTCCTGATTTTGCAGCATCTGTGAGCTCAGCTTTGCATGTTTTGGTCCTTTGTGCTGCACCTCATTTCCTCCCAGAGCATTTTCTGGTACTCACTAAATGTCCCAATTTGGGGATTTTTGGGTTTTTTTTCGCTTGCACTTCATTTGATCCTATCTCCTTTGCAGAGTGTTTGTCAGCCTTTCTTTTGAGGTTCGCAAGATTCCGTTTCCCTTTCCGAAAGGAAATTTCATTTCCTTTCGGGAAGGGAAACGGAATCTTGCGATTTCAATGGAGACCAATTCAGGAATCTTTGCTCCATGTCCCTGCACCTGATGGCATCCCGTGCCTTTTGATGCCTTTCACTTTGGCGAGCAATTTTTTGATTTTTGCTGATTTTTTTCAGTATGCCTGCCATGTCTGTCATATCTTGCCCTGAAAGTTGTGTCTTCTTCCATGTTTGCTTCTCCTGATTTTGCAGCATCAGTGAGCTCAATTTTGGGCATCTTTTGCCCCTTTGCACTGCACAGCATGTCATCCTGCTCCTTTTGCTCCTAGTCACAAAATTTACCAAGTTTCTCGGTTTTTTTTCTTGAATTGCATTTCCTTGGATGATTGCTCCATTCCAGAGCGTTTGTAAGTCCTTCTTTTTTCTTTCCAGGCTTTCAGTGGGCTCCAATTTCTTCATTCCGTGCTCTATGTCCCTGCACTTGATGGCATCCCATGCCTTTGGATGGCTTTCACTTAAACAACGATTTTTTTTTAATTTTTTTTCTCTCTCTCCATGGGATGTCTCTCATATATTCCCCTCAAAGTTGTGTCTTCCTGCTTGACATTTTTCCTGATTTTGCAGCATCTGTGAGCTCAGCTTTACATGTTTTGGTCCTTTGTGCTGCACCTCATTTCCTCCCAGAGCATTTTCTGGTACTCACTAAATGTCCCAATTTGGGGATTTTTGGGGTTTTTTTCGCTTGCACTTCATTTGATCCTATCTCCTTTGCAGAGTGTTTGTCAGCCTTTCTTTTGAGGTTCGCAAGATTCCGTTTCCCTTCCCGAAAGGAAATGAAATTTCCTTTTGGGAAGGGAAACGGAATCTTGCGATTTCAATGGAGACCAATTCAGGAATCTTTGGTCCATGTCCCTGCACCTGATGGCATCCCGTGCCTTTTGATGCCTTTCACTTTGGCGAGCAATTTTTTGATTTTTGCTGATTTTTTTCTATATGCCTGCCATGTCTGTCATATCTTGCCCTGAAAGTTGTGTCTTCTTCCATGTTTGCTTCTCCTGATTTTGCAGCATCAGTGAGCTCAATTTTGGGCATCTTTTGGCCCTTTGCACTGCACAGCATGTCATCCTGGTCCTTTTGCTCCTAGTCACAAAATTTACCAATTTTCTCGGTTTTTTTCTTTGAATTGCATTTCTTTGGATGATTGCTCCATTCCAGAGCATTTGTAAGTCCTTCTTTTTTCTTTCCAGGCTTTCAGTGGGCTCCAATTTTTTCAATCCGTGCTCTATGTCCCTGCACTTGATGGCATCCCATGCCTTTGGATGGCTTTCACTTAAACAATGATTTTTTTTAAATTTCTTTTTTTCTCTCTCCATGGGATGTCTTTCATATCTTCCCCTCAAAGTTGTGTCTTCCTGCTTGACATTTTTCCTGATTTTGCAGCATCTGTGAGCTCAGCTTTGCATGTTTTGGTCCTTTGTGCTGCACCTCATTTCCTCCCAGAGCATTTTCTGGTACTCACTAAATGTCCCAATTTGGGGATTTTTGGGGTTTTTTTCGCTTGCACTTCATTTGATCCTATCTCCTTTGCAGAGTGTTTGTCAGCCTTTCTTTTGAGGTTCGCAAGATTCCGTTTCCCTTCCCGAAAGGAAATGAAATTTCCTTTCGGGAAGGGAAACGGAATCTTGCGATTTCAATGGAGACCAATTCAGGAATCTTTGGTCCATGTCCCTGCACCTGATGGCATCCCGTGCCTTTTGATGCCTTTCACTTTGGCGAGCAATTTTTTGATTTTTGCTGATTTTTTTCAGTATGCCTGCCATGTCTGTCATATCTTGCCCTGAAAGTTGTGTCTTCTTCCATGTTTGCTTCTCCTGATTTTGCAGCATCAGTGAGCTCAATTTTGGGCATCTTTTGGCCCTTTGCACTGCACAGCATGTCATCCTGCTCCTTTTGCTCCTAGTCACAAAATTTACCAAGTTTCTCGGTTTTTTTTCTTGAATTGCATTTCCTTGGATGATTGCTCCATTCCAGAGCGTTTGTAAGTCCTTCTTTTTTCTTTCCAGGCTTTCAGTGGGCTCCAATTTTTTCATTCCGTGCTCTATGTCCCTGCACTTGATGGCATCCCATGCCTTTGGATGGCTTTCACTTAAACAACGATTTTTTTTTAATTTTTTTTCTCTCTCTCCATGGGATGTCTCTCATAACTTCCCCTCAAAGTTGTGTCTTCCTGCTTGACATTTTTCCTGATTTTGCAGCATCTGTGAGCTCAGCTTTGCATGTTTTGGTCCTTTGTGCTGCACCTCATTTCCTCCCAGAGCATTTTCTGGTACTCACTAAATGTCCCAATTTGGGGATTTTTGGGGTTTTTTTCGCTTGCACTTCATTTGATCCTATCTCCTTTGCAGAGTGTTTGTCAGCCTTTCTTTTGAGGTTCGCAAGATTCCGTTTCCCTTTCCGAAAGGAAATTTCATTTCCTTTCGGGAAGGGAAACGGAATCTTGCGATTTCAATGGAGACCAATTCAGGAATCTTTGGTCCATGTCCCTGCACCTGATGGCATCCCGTGCCTTTTGATGCCTTTCACTTTGGCGAGCAATTTTTTGATTTTTGCTGATTTTTTTCAGTATGCCTGCCATGTCTGTCATATCTTGCCCTGAAAGTTGTGTCTTCTTCCATGTTTGCTTCTCCTGATTTTGCAGCATCAGTGAGCTCAATTTTGGGCATCTTTTGCCCCTTTGCACTGCACAGCATGTCATCCTGCTCCTTTTGCTCCTAGTCACAAAATTTACCAAGTTTCTCGGTTTTTTTTCTTGAATTGCATTTCCTTGGATGATTGCTCCATTCCAGAGCGTTTGTAAGTCCTTCTTTTTTCTTTCCAGGCTTTCAGTGGGCTCCAATTTCTTCATTCCGTGCTCTATGTCCCTGCACTTGATGGCATCCCATGCCTTTGGATGGCTTTCACTTAAACAACGATTTTTTTTTAATTTTTTTTCTCTCTCTCCATGGGATGTCTCTCATATATTCCCCTCAAAGTTGTGTCTTCCTGCTTGACATTTTTCCTGATTTTGCAGCATCTGTGAGCTCAGCTTTACATGTTTTGGTCCTTTGTGCTGCACCTCATTTCCTCCCAGAGCATTTTCTGGTACTCACTAAATGTCCCAATTTGGGGATTTTTGGGGTTTTTTTCGCTTGCACTTCATTTGATCCTATCTCCTTTGCAGAGTGTTTGTCAGCCTTTCTTTTGAGGTTCGCAAGATTCCGTTTCCCTTCCCGAAAGGAAATGAAATTTCCTTTTGGGAAGGGAAACGGAATCTTGCGATTTCAATGGAGACCAATTCAGGAATCTTTGGTCCATGTCCCTGCACCTGATGGCATCCCGTGCCTTTTGATGCCTTTCACTTTGGCGAGCAATTTTTTGATTTTTGCTGATTTTTTTCTATATGCCTGCCATGTCTGTCATATCTTGCCCTGAAAGTTGTGTCTTCTTCCATGTTTGCTTCTCCTGATTTTGCAGCATCAGTGAGCTCAATTTTGGGCATCTTTTGGCCCTTTGCACTGCACAGCATGTCATCCTGGTCCTTTTGCTCCTAGTCACAAAATTTACCAATTTTCTCGGTTTTTTTCTTTGAATTGCATTTCTTTGGATGATTGCTCCATTCCAGAGCGTTTGTAAGTCCTTCTTTTTTCTTTCCAGGCTTTCAGTGGGCTCCAATTTTTTCAATCCGTGCTCTATGTCCCTGCACTTGATGGCATCCCATGCCTTTGGATGGCTTTCACTTAAACAATGATTTTTTTTAAATTTCTTTTTTTCTCTCTCCATGGGATGTCTTTCATATCTTCCCCTCAAAGTTGTGTCTTCCTGCTTGACATTTTTCCTGATTTTGCAGCATCTGTGAGCTCAGCTTTGCATGTTTTGGTCTTTTGTGCTGCACCTCATTTCCTCCCAGAGCATTTTCTGGTACTCACTAAATGTCCCAATTTGGGGATTTTTGGGTTTTTTTCGCTTGCACTTCATTTGATCCTATCTCCTTTGCAGAGTGTTTGTCAGCCTTTCTTTTGAGGTTCGCAAGATTCCGTTTCCCTTCCCGAAAGGAAATTTCATTTCCTTTCGGGAAGGGAAACGGAATCTTGCGATTTCAATGGAGACCAATTCAGGAATCTTTGGTCCATGTCCCTGCACCTGATGGCATCCCGTGCCTTTTGATGCCTTTCACTTTGGCGAGCAATTTTTTGATTTTTGCTGATTTTTTTCAGTATGCCTGCCATGTCTGTCATATCTTGCCCTGAAAGTTGTGTCTTCTTCCATGTTTGCTTCTCCTGATTTTGCAGCATCAGTGAGCTCAATTTTGGGCATCTTTTGGCCCTTTGCACTGCACAGCATGTCATCCTGCTCCTTTTGCTCCTAGTCACAAAATTTACCAATTTTCTCGGTTTTTTTTCTTGAATTGCATTTCTTTGGATGATTGCTCCATTCCAGAGCGTTTGTAAGTCCTTCTTATTTCTTTCCAGGCTTTCAGTGGGCTCCAATTTTTTCATTCCGTGCTCTATGTCCCTGCACTTGATGGCATCCCATGCCTTTGATGGCTTTCACTTAAACAACGATTTTTTAAAAATTTTTTTTCTCTCTCTCCATGGGATGTCTCTCATAACTTCCCCTCAAAGTTGTGTCTTCCTGCTTGACATTTTTCCTGATTTTGCAGCATCTGTGAGCTCAGCTTTGCATGTTTTGGTCCTTTGTGCTGCACCTCATTTCCTCCCAGAGCATTTTCTGGTACTCACTAAATGTCCCAATTTGGGGATTTTTGGGTTTTTTTTCGCTTGCACTTCATTTGATCCTATCTCCTTTGCAGAGTGTTTGTCAGCCTTTCTTTTGAGGTTCGCAAGATTCCGTTTCCCTTCCCGAAAGGAAATTTCATTTCCTTTCGGGAAGGGAAACGGAATCTTGCGATTTCAATGGAGACCAATTCAGGAATCTTTGGTCCATGTCCCTGCACCTGATGGCATCCCGTGCCTTTTGATGCCTTTCACTTTGGCGAGCAATTTTTTGATTTTTGCTGATTTTTTTCAGTATGCCTGCCATGTCTGTCATATCTTGCCCTGAAAGTTGTGTCTTCTTCCATGTTTGCTTCTCCTGATTTTGCAGCATCAGTGAGCTCAATTTTGGGCATCTTTTGCCCCTTTGCACTGCACAGCATGTCATCCTGCTCCTTTTGCTCCTAGTCACAAAATTTACCAATTTTCTCGGTTTTTTTCTTTGAATTGCATTTCTTTGGATGATTGCTCCATTCCAGAGCGTTTGTAAGTCCTTCTTTTTTCTTTCCAGGCTTTCAGTGGGCTCCAATTTTTTCAATCCGTGCTCTATGTCCCTGCACTTGATGGCATCCCATGCCTTTGGATGGCTTTCACTTAAACAATGATTTTTTTTAAATTTCTTTTTTTCTCTCTCCATGGGATGTCTTTCATATCTTCCCCTCAAAGTTGTGTCTTCCTGCTTGACATTTTTCCTGATTTTGCAGCATCTGTGAGCTCAGCTTTGCATGTTTTGGTCCTTTGTGCTGCACCTCATTTCCTCCCAGAGCATTTTCTGGTACTCACTAAATGTCCCAATTTGGGGATTTTTGGGTTTTTTTCGCTTGCACTTCATTTGATCCTATCTCCTTTGCAGAGTGTTTGTCAGCCTTTCTTTTGAGGTTCGCAAGATTCCGTTTCCCTTCCCGAAAGGAAATGAAATTTCCTTTTGGGAAGGGAAACGGAATCTTGCGATTTCAATGGAGACCAATTCAGGAATCTTTGGTCCATGTCCCTGCACCTGATGGCATCCCGTGCCTTTTGATGCCTTTCACTTTGGCGAGCAATTTTTTGATTTTTGCTGATTTTTTTCAGTATGCCTGCCATGTCTGTCATATCTTGCCCTGAAAGTTGTGTCTTCTTCCATGTTTGCTTCTCCTGATTTTGCAGCATCAGTGAGCTCAATTTTGGGCATCTTTTGGCCCTTTGCACTGCACAGCATGTCATCCTGGTCCTTTTGCTCCTAGTCACAAAATTTACCAATTTTCTCGGTTTTTTTTCTTGAATTGCATTTCTTTGGATGATTGCTCCATTCCAGAGCGTTTGTAAGTCCTTCTTTTTTCTTTCCAGGCTTTCAGTGGGCTCCAATTTTTTCAATCCGTGCTCTATGTCCCTGCACTTGATGGCATCCCATGCCTTTGGATGGCTTTCACTTAAACAACGATTTTTTTAAAATTTTTTTTTCTCTCTCTCCATGGGATGTCTCTCATATCTTCCCCTCAAAGTTGTGTCTTCCTGCTTGACATTTTTCCTGATTTTGCAGCATCTGTGAGCTCAGCTTTGCATGTTTTGGTCCTTTGTGCTGCACCTCATTTCCTCCCAGAGCATTTTCTGGTACTCACTAAATGTCCCAATTTGGGGATTTTTGGGGTTTTTTTCGCTTGCACTTCATTTGATCCTATCTCCTTTGCAGAGTGTTTGTCAGCCTTTCTTTTGAGGTTCGCAAGATTCCGTTTCCCTTCCCGAAAGGAAATGAAATTTCCTTTCGGGAAGGGAAACGGAATCTTGCGATTTCAATGGAGACCAATTCAGGAATCTTTGCTCCATGTCCCTGCACCTGATGGCATCCCGTGCCTTTTGATGCCTTTCACTTTGGCGAGCAATTTTTTGATTTTTGCTGATTTTTTTCAGTATGCCTGCCATGTCTGTCATATCTTGCCCTGAAAGTTGTGTCTTCTTCCATGTTTGCTTCTCCTGATTTTGCAGCATCAGTCAGCTCAATTTTGGGCATCTTTTGGCCTTTTGCACTGCACAGCATGTCATCCTGCTCCTTTTGCTCCTAGTCACAAAATTTACCAATTTTCTCGGGTTTTTTTCTTGAATTGCATTTCTTTGGATGATTGCTCCATTCCAGAGCGTTTGTAAGTCCTTCTTTTTTCTTTCCAGGCTTTCAGTGGGCTCCAATTTTTTCATTCCGTGCTCTATGTCCCTGCACTTGATGGCATCCCATGCCTTTGGATGGCTTTCACTTAAACAATGATTTTTTTTAAATTTCTTTTTTTCTCTCTCCATGGGATGTCTTTCATATCTTCCCCTCAAAGTTGTGTCTTCCTGCTTGACATTTTTCCTGATTTTGCAGCATCTGTGAGCTCAGCTTTGCATGTTTTGGTCCTTTGTGCTGCACCTCATTTCCTCCCAGAGCATTTTCTGGTACTCACTAAATGTCCCAATTTGGGGATTTTTGGGTTTTTTTCGCTTGCACTTCATTTGATCCTATCTCCTTTGCAGAGTGTTTGTCAGCCTTTCTTTTGAGGTTCGCAAGATTCCGTTTCCCTTCCCGAAAGGAAATTTCATTTCCTTTCGGGAAGGGAAACGGAATCTTGCGATTTCAATGGAGACCAATTCAGGAATCTTTGGTCCATGTCCCTGCACCTGATGGCATCCCGTGCCTTTTGATGCCTTTCACTTTGGCGAGCAATTTTTTGATTTTTGCTGATTTTTTTCAGTATGCCTGCCATGTCTGTCATATCTTGCCCTGAAAGTTGTGTCTTCTTCCATGTTTGCTTCTCCTGATTTTGCAGCATCAGTGAGCTCAATTTTGGGCATCTTTTGGCCTTTTGCACTGCACAGCATGTCATCCTGCTCCTTTTGCTCCTAGTCACAAAATTTACCAATTTTCTCGGTTTTTTTTCTTGAATTGCATTTCTTTGGATGATTGCTCCATTCCAGAGCGTTTGTAAGTCCTTCTTTTTTCTTTCCAGGCTTTCAGTGGGCTCCAATTTTTTCAATCCGTGCTCTATGTCCCTGCACTTGATGGCATCCCATGCCTTTGGATGGCTTTCACTTAAACAACGATTTTTTTAAAATTTTTTTTTTTCTCTCTCCATGGGATGTCTCTCATATCTTCCCCTCAAAGTTGTGTCTTCCTGCTTGACATTTTTCCTGATTTTGCAGCATCTGTGAGCTCAGCTTTGCATGTTTTGGTCCTTTGTGCTGCACCTCATTTCCTCCCAGAGCATTTTCTGGTACTCACTAAATGTCCCAATTTGGGGATTTTTGGGTTTTTTTTCGCTTGCACTTCATTTGATCCTATCTCCTTTGCAGAGTGTTTGTCAGCCTTTCTTTTGAGGTTCACAAGATTCCGTTTCCCTTCCCGAAAGGAAATGAAATTTCCTTTCGGGAAGGGAAACGG
Organism: Fringilla coelebs; assembly: GCF_963513975.1. Lineage (NCBI taxonomy): Eukaryota > Metazoa > Chordata > Aves > Passeriformes > Fringillidae > Fringilla > Fringilla coelebs. The sequence goes on along the minus strand of NC_140028.1, from coordinate 9,514,018 downwards.
AATCTTGCGATTTCAATGGAGACCAATTCAGGAATCTTTGCTCCATGTCCCTGCACCTGATGGCATCCCGTGCCTTTTGATGCCTTTCACTTTGGCGAGCAATTTTTTGATTTTTGCTGATTTTTTTCAGTATGCCTGCCATGTCTGTCATATCTTGCCCTGAAAGTTGTGTCTTCTTCCATGTTTGCTTCTCCTGATTTTGCAGCATCAGTCAGCTCAATTTTGGGCATCTTTTGGCCTTTTGCACTGCACAGCATGTCATCCTGCTCCTTTTGCTCCTAGTCACAAAATTTACCAATTTTCTCGGGTTTTTTTCTTGAATTGCATTTCTTTGGATGATTGCTCCATTCCAGAGCGTTTGTAAGTCCTTCTTTTTTCTTTCCAGGCTTTCAGTGGGCTCCAATTTTTTCAATCCGTGCTCTATGTCCCTGCACTTGATGGCATCCCATGCCTTTGGATGGCTTTCACTTAAACAACGATTTTTTTAAAATTTTTTTTTCTCTCTCTCCATGGGATGTCTTTCATATATTCCCCTCAAAGTTGTGTCTTCCTGCTTGACATTTTTCCTGATTTTGCAGCATCTGTGAGCTCAGCTTTGCATGTTTTGGTCCTTTGTGCTGCACCTCATTTCCTCCCAGAGCATTTTCTGGTACTCACTAAATGTCCCAATTTGGGGATTTTTGGGGTTTTTTTCGCTTGCACTTCATTTGATCCTATCTCCTTTGCAGAGTGTTTGTCAGCCTTTCTTTTGAGGTTCGCAAGATTCCGTTTCCCTTTCCGAAAGGAAATTTCATTTCCTTTCGGGAAGGGAAACGGAATCTTGCGATTTCAATGGAGACCAATTCAGGAATCTTTGGTCCATGTCCCTGCACCTGATGGCATCCCGTGCCTTTTGATGCCTTTCACTTTGGCGAGCAATTTTTTGATTTTTGCTGATTTTTTTCAGTATGCCTGCCATGTCTGTCATATCTTGCCCTGAAAGTTGTGTCTTCTTCCATGTTTGCTTCTCCTGATTTTGCAGCATCAGTGAGCTCAATTTTGGGCATCTTTTGGCCCTTTGCACTGCACAGCATGTCATCCTGGTCCTTTTGCTCCTAGTCACAAAATTTACCAATTTTCTCGGTTTTTTTCTTTGAATTGCATTTCTTTGGATGATTGCTCCATTCCAGAGCGTTTGTAAGTCCTTCTTTTTTCTTTCCAGGCTTTCAGTGGGCTCCAATTTTTTCAATCCGTGCTCTATGTCCCTGCACTTGATGGCATCCCATGCCTTTGGATGGCTTTCACTTAAACAATGATTTTTTTTAAATTTCTTTTTTTCTCTCTCCATGGGATGTCTTTCATATCTTCCCCTCAAAGTTGTGTCTTCCTGCTTGACATTTTTCCTGATTTTGCAGCATCTGTGAGCTCAGCTTTGCATGTTTTGGTCCTTTGTGCTGCACCTCATTTCCTCCCAGAGCATTTTCTGGTACTCACTAAATGTCCCAATTTGGGGATTTTTGGGTTTTTTTCGCTTGCACTTCATTTGATCCTATCTCCTTTGCAGAGTGTTTGTCAGCCTTTCTTTTGAGGTTCGCAAGATTCCGTTTCCCTTCCCGAAAGGAAATGAAATTTCCTTTCGGGAAGGGAAACGGAATCTTGCGATTTCAATGGAGACCAATTCAGGAATCTTTGCTCCATGTCCCTGCACCTGATGGCATCCCGTGCCTATTGATGCCTTTCAGTTTGGCGAGCAATTTTTTGATTTTTGCTGATTTTTTTCAGTATGCCTGCCATGTCTGTCATATCTTGCCCTGAAAGTTGTGTCTTCTTCCATGTTTGCTTCTCCTGATTTTGCAGCATCAATGAGCTCAATTTTGGGCATCTTTTGGCCCTTTGCACTGCACAGCATGTCATCCTGCTCCTTTTGCTCCTAGTCACAAAATTTACCAATTTTCTCGGGTTTTTTTCTTGAATTGCATTTCTTTGGATGATTGCTCCATTCCAGAGCGTTTGTAAGTCCTTCTTTTTTCTTTCCAGGCTTTCAGTGGGCTCCAATTTTTTCATTCCGTGCTCTATGTCCCTGCACTTGATGGCATCCCATGCCTTTGGATGGCTTTCACTTAAACAATGATTTTTTTAAAATTTCTTTTTTTCTCTCTCCATGGGATGTCTTTCATATCTTCCCCTCAAAGTTGTGTTGTTGCAGAAATTATTGAAAAATCATATTATAGTTAATAGATAGATATCTAGAGTAGTGAAACAGTACTATAGTTAGCATGAGTAGCAGTAGTTATGCTAAGGCCGCAGTAGGCCCGGTAAACTTTAATTGAACTTTGGTGCATGATACAAGGTTCGGTGCATGGTAGATCGAAAGAATGTATTATCTAGGGAATGTACTAAGCTTTATCTATGGTATGTACCTTTTGGCTAAATAACAAAATGTCATGATGTATCTAATGAATCTTCATTTATCTGTGAAAATGATTAGTGATATACGCAAATCTAATGAAGCAATAATATCAAGAAAGGTATATAAACTCTGTAGATTTTATCACGAATTCGGGGCTCTGACTTTGGACGAAAAGTCCTCAGGCTCCCGGGCCCTCAATAAAGCACCGCATAAAGCAACTCCGGTTGTTTTGTGTTTTCTTCGGATCGGGCAACAGTTTTCTGGCGACCGCGGCAGGACTCCGAAGGTGGCTGGGGCGGTTCGCGTCCCGATCTTCTCCACGCCGGCACCGAGTGATTCTCGGGGAGTCATCGGTTCGTGCCCGACCCCCGCGCCTGTCGGACGACTGTGAAAGGTAAGCCCGAAGGTGCTTTATTTCTGGTAGTGGTATTGGGTGCCTGTCCGTAAGACGAGGTAGCAATCCTCGCAGGATTGGGCTAAGACGTCTGGTTGGGAAGCCTAGGCGCCGGCTGTCAGACGCGGCGAAAGCTGCGCAGGTCCGGCACTTGCCCCTCGCGGCGACGAGAAGTGGCAAGATTGGTTTGGTCTGGTATTTAATGGTAATTGCGCTATTGATAATTACGCTGTTGCTTTGCTGTTTTGCTCTTGTTTTGTTGTTTATGTTTGGAGTAATTGAACTGTTGGTTTGTTGTTTATATTTGGAGTAATTGAATTGCTTTATTGTTTTATTACCTTGTTGTTTTGTTTGGAGTAGTTGAATTGCGGTTGTTTGTTTTATGTTCGGAGTAATTGAGCTACTGATTTTTACAGTTTTGTTGGTTGTGCTTAGTGCTGGTGTATATTGGTGGTTGCGGCGTTGGTGGTTGCGATTGATTATTGTCGGATTATTGGAGTAAGATGCCATTTAAAGTGCTTAAAACTATGGGGCAGTCTAACAATAAGATACCGGAAAATACCCCACTAGGTTGTTTACTAAAGCGTTGGAGAAGTGAGGGGTTTTATCAGGATTTGGAAAGAGAAAAGATGATTGATTATTGTAATCATTGGTGGCCGGAATATGAAAGGGAAGGGCCAGAGTGGCCATTGAACGGGTCTGTGGATTATGAGGTGATTACTCCTTTGATGCAGTTTTTAAAACAAAATGAGAAATGGGATGAGGTACCGTATTTGGATTTATTCTATGTTCTGAGGGAGAAAAAGGAATGGCAGAAGGAGTGTGGAATAATGGTTTTGGATTTAAAAGGTTCGGAATGTGGGGAGTGTACAGAAAAGTCTAAATGTACCCGGTGTTTGGCTCTAACCTCCCGACCAGAGGAGGATCTATCCCCGTTCGTGGCTCCAAAGGTTCCCTCAGTTCCTGCTCCGGTTTCCCTTTCCTCATGCCCTCCGCTGCCTGAGGACAGTAGTAGTGATGAGAGTGAGGAGGAAAGACCGAGAGAAATAAAGGGGGAGCACAGGACCCCTAGCACAACTGTAAAATTACAGCCTCATACTCCCTCTCCTGGGCCCTCTGGGAATCCCTCTGGGAGTGGGCAAAGAACTCCTCTTGCGAGTAGGACAAGGCAAGGGCGGAGAAATCTTGGGGAACCTAAGCTAATAGCTCCCTTAAGGGAAGCAGTGGGACCCCAAGGGGATAGGGTACTGATAAAGGTGCCCTTCTCCCCCGGAGATCTGGTAATTTGGAAGCAGTCTGCGGGAAGCTATCGGGAGGACCCAGAAAGGGTGGCACGGGTGGTAAAGATGATAATCAGAACGCAAAACCCGGACTGGAATGATTTGCAGGTGTTGTTAGACACTTTAATGGACTCCACAGAGAAAGAAATGGTTTTAAAAGCAACAAAGGAGAAAGCTAGAGAGGCTATAAGGTTACAATTAGCAGAAGGGACTGTTAATGAGTTAGTACCGAGTGAAGATCCAGAATGGGACCCGAATACGAGCAAGGGTATGGGTGCAATTAAAGATTATCAAGAATTATTGCTGGAAGGAATCAGAACTGGTATGCCTAAAACTTTGAACTGGTCTAAGCTGTATTCAGTAAGACAGGACAAAAGTGAATCCCCATCAGCGTTTTTAGAAAGATTAAAGGAAACTGCCAGAAAATATACTAACTTGGATGTGGAGGGTGAGCCAGGGAAGCTACAGCTCGCGTTAATATTTATGGGGCAATCTCAGGATGATATCCGAAAGAAACTACAGAAACTAGAGGGGGAGGATACTCGTAACTTGGATAAGATGTTGGAGGTGGCCTGGAAAGTATATAATAACAGAGAAAAAGAGACTGCCAAGAAACAGCAGGCAGGGATTCTGGCAGTGATCCAGCAAGCTGGAAATAGAGGGAGGGGTAGAGGTGGATCTATGCGGGGTCGTGGAATGGGTCGTGGCAGGGGAGGATTTCAAAACACTGGGGGACGGGGACTAACCCTGGGACCCAACCAGTGTGCCTTCTGTCGTCAATTAGGGCACTGGAAAAATGAATGTCCAGTAAGGAATGGGATGGGTGGTGTGCCAAATAATTCAGCAACTTACCCGATGACTCCGGGAGATGTCGCTCAGGCAATGGTTTTGGGAAATTATCAGAATCAAAGCTGACTAGAACAGGATCTGAAGGTTAGGTTGGAAATTGATGGGAAAGAGCAGGAATTTACGGTGGATACTGGGGCTACTTATTCAGTTTTAAATAAACGATTGGGGCCAATTAGTGACACTACGGTGCAAGTAGTAGGAGCAATGGGCCAGTTAGAGGAAAGGCCGTTCCTACAGCCATTAAATTTGAAATTCGGAGGGAAAGAGTTGGATCATCAATTTTTATATATGCCTAATTGCCCCAAGTCACTATTTGGGAGGGATTTGCTGTCTCTTTTGAACATGAAAATTTTGTTTGAGGACGGGAGAGTTAAAGTGGAAGTTCCTGATGAAGAAATAGCCAAATTATTTGTGATTAGAGAAGTTGAACCCACCCCCATTCCTGAAGAGGTGGAACAGGCTGTGGTACCATGGGTGTGGGAAACAGGAGTCCCGGGGAAGTCTAGAGCTGCACAACCAGTAACAGTAGAGTTAAAGGAAGGGGCACAACCTATAAGGATAAAACAGTATCCTATTAAACTTGAAGCCAGGGAAGGGGTTGCTCCTCTCATAGCACAATTTCTAACACAAGGAATATTGGAAGAATGTGAATCAGAATACAATACCCCCATTTTTCCCGTGAGGAAACCTAATGGTAAGTATAGATTGGTACAGGATTTAAGGGCAATTAATAACATCGTTAAAGATATTCACCCAGTGGTTGCAAATCCATATACTCTGTTAACATCTGTGTCTGAAAAATTTAAATGGTTTACTGTAATTGACTTGAAAGATGCATTCTTCTGCATTCCCTTGGCATCGCAAAGTAGGAAATATTTTGCTTTCGAATGGGAGAGCCCAGACACTGGTCGCAAGAAGCAACTTACATGGGCAAGGCTTCCTCAGGGATACAAAAACAGCCCCACGATATTTGGGAACCAATTGGCAAAGGAGTTAGAAGAATGGAAGACAACTGAGGTAAGAGACTCACCGTTCTCGTATGTAATTCTGCAGTATGTTGATGATATTTTTCTAGCCACCGAGGAGAAAGAACTGTGTTTGAAACTCACAATAGCATTGTTGAACATGCTGGGCCAGGCTGGATACCGAGTGTCAAAAGAAAAAGCACAGTTAATAAAGGAGAGCGTGATTTACCTGGGTTGTGAAATCACTCAGGGCCAGAGACGGTTGGGAGTCAACCGAGTGGAGGCCATTTGTGCCATCCCACTTCCGAGAAGCCATCAGGAATTAAGATCCTTCTTGGGGATGGTAGGATGGTGTCGATTATGGATTCTGAATTTTGGGTTACTAGCGAAACCATTGTATGAGGCCCTGAAGGAACCACAGCTGAACTGGGACAGGTTAAGGAAGAATGCCTTTCAGAATTTAAAACAAGCCCTAAAGGAGGCTCCGGCTTTAGGGCTTCCGGATCTGAGCAAGGACTTTCAGTTGTACGTGAATGAAAGGCAAAAGTTGGCTCTGGGAGTGTTAACCCAGCGGATTGGGTCTTGGAAGCGCCCGGTAGGGTACTTCTCGAGGCAATTGGACACTGTTAGCGCTGGTTGGCCGTCATGCTTGCGGGCAGTTGCGGCCACGGTGATCCTCATTCAAGAAGCCAGAAAATTGACAATGGGTAAGAAGATGGAGGTATTCGTACCTCACATGGTACTGGCAGTTCTGGAACAAAAGGGGGGTCACTGGTTATCATCTAGTCGAATGCTGCAGTACCAAGCAACCTTGAGAGAGCAGGATGATGTAGAATTGAAAATAACTAATCATGTTAATCCAGCAGAATTTCTCCGCAGTGAACAGGAAGAAGGAGAATTGGTGCACGACTGTGTGGAAGTCATCGAGCAGGTACATGCCAGTCGGATAGATTTAAAGGATACACCAATGGAGAATCCCGATTGGGAACTATTCACAGATGGATCGAGTTACGTGGAGAATGGTACCAGGTATGCAGGGTATGCAGTGGTGACTGTTCATACAGTTGTAGAAGCAAAAGCTTTACCTCCTGGTACCTCAGCCCAGAAGGCAGAGATAATTGGGCTGACGCGAGCTCTTATCCTCAGCACTGGGACAAAAGTTAACATCTGGACTGATTCTAAATATGCCTTTGGGGTGATCCATGTACATGGGGCGTTGTGGAAGGAAAGGGGACTACTCAGTTCACAGGGAACTTCCATCAAATACAAAGAAGAAATTTTAGCTCTGTTAGAAGCAGTACACAGGCCGGCAAAGGTTGCAGTGATGCATGTGAGAGGACATCGGAAAGAAGAAGGAAAAATCTACCAGGGAAATGATATGGCAGATGCGACGGCTCGGAAGGTGGCTCGAGAGGTATGGACTCAGATGGCACTAATACCAGTCAAGGTGAGTCCAGTAAATCCTTACCTAAACCAGGCACCTAAATATACAGTAGATGATGAGAAACTGGCAATGTTATTGAATGCACAAAAGAACACGACTGGATGGTATGTAACAACAACAGGACAGGTGGTAGTACCAGCAAAAATAATGAAAGTCATTTTGGAAACAGAACATAACAAATGCCATTGGGGTGCAGAGATGCTCGTGAAATTCTTAAGGAAAGAAATAGTTTCAAACCAGATGTTAACACTTGCAAAACGGGTGAATGCAATGTGCCCAGTCTGTTTGAAAAACAATCCAATCGTTAGGAAACAAATTCAATTGGGGAAACTACAGGTAGGACCAGAACCAGGAGATTATTGGCAAGTAGATTTTGCTGAGTTACCAAAAGCACAAAATTTCAAGTATATGTTAGTGTACGTCTGTACCTTTTCAGGATGGCCAGAAGCTTACCCTTGCAGGACAAATCAGGCTAAGGAGGTGGTGAGGACATTGCTTAAAGAAATCATTCCCAGGTTTGGGGTACCTCTAGGGTTATCATCTGATAGAGGTCCACATTTCATAGCTGGAATTGTTCAAACTGTAGCCAGGGTCTTGGACATATCTTGGGATTTGCACACACCTTGGCGACCCCAATCAAGTGGTCAGGTTGAGAGGATGAATCAAACGCTGAAAGGGCAAATCAAGAAAATTTGCCAGGAAGCCAAAATGCAGTGGCCACAAGCTTTACCTCTAGCTCTATTGAGAGTTAGAATAAAGCCCAGGGAACGGCTGGGGGTAAGTCCTTATGAGATACTGTATGGGAAACCTTACCATGCTACTGTGTTGAAAGGAGATTTACATGTACAAGGTGATCAAACGATATTTAACTATGTTATGTCACTAAACAGAACTCTCAGTAACCTAAGGGGGGCCCTGCAGTGGAATCGACCTCTACCACTGGAGAATCCAGTTCACGACATCCAACCTGGTGACCGAGTGTATGTGAGAAATTGGTTCACGGATCCACTGAAGGAAACATGGGATGGTCCCTACCAAGTGATCCTGACGACATACACGGCGATAAAGGTGGCGGGGATCGACACCTGGATCCACTACACTCGAGTCAAGAAAATTCCAACACAATGGGAGACTCAGATGGTCTCCCCGACGCGAATGATATTTCGCGCAAAGCCGCGTTCTTAATCATTCTGTTGCTGGTAATGATGAAATTGATACCTGCTCAAGGTTTTGTGGTTGTTACTGTTGCAGAACCTATTGTCGGGATCATGGAAGGAATGGATGTGAATCTGACCTGTGCTGTAACCCATGACCAGAAAGCTGAAGCCCGAGACTTAAAGGTATTCTGGAAACAAGGAGCTGGGTACCCTAAGGCAAGTTTCACTACTGTTTGGGATAAGGATGCGCAGAAGGGAAACACCACATTACAACTAAAACGGGTGACTAAAGAAGATATGGAAATTTATATGTGTATAGTACAAATTAGATCTAGCTTTGATCATAAGAGAATTAAATTGAGGGTGGTATCCTGGAAGTTACGGGAAGGAGCTATCTCTCAGGAATCGGTGTCAGTTAAGCCAGCATCTGCTACTCAAGACCTGTGGGATGGTCCCCCGTTAAAACTTAATTGCCCATTTACTATAACAGAAACATGCAAACAAGAAGTAAAGGTTAAGTGGTGGAAACAACAACAACAAATGTGGGAACAAATTGACCAGGGGGTGAGTTGGTGGAAATTAGGGGACAGAGGAATCGGGTGGTTAAACATTTCAGACCCTAAGCAAAATATGGACGAAGGGCGGTATCTGTGTCTAGTTATGTGTGGAATAGAGGCAGACTACGGTATCCGATCGTCAATAGTTAGAGCACATTTGGGGGAAGGAATCAAGGCGACACATGGAATTTTCCGAGCAGTGCAAGGCATGGCAGTTATCTTAGTCTGTAAAGTGAGGAAGGATGTACAGTTTACCGATTACGGATGGTGGTTTGGGGGAAACAATATTCAGGACAAAGAAGGGAAGTATCGCAAAGAGAAACAATCAGATCAAACTATAGTCCTTATAATCGAAGACGTACAGCCTGAAGATGAGGGATATTATTGGTGTTGGATCAGCAAAGATTCCTGGTGGGGACATTCAAGGACAATGGTCTCATTAACCCGAGGGAAACCGAGAAAGGTAAGAGAGACTAACATTACCATTCAAAATGAGCAGGAACGAGAAAACCTGATAGTGGGATTGATCAGAGATTTTGGTACAGTACAGAATGTCTCACGAATCACAGCATGCCTGCCACTCCCACAAGCCGCTGGGGAGCCTATTACATGGGGGGTGATTCCGGTCCCAATGCCTCCAACCTTGCAGGAAAACACTACATTCATGTGTCAAGTAGAGGTAGTAGAAAAGGAGATAGTAGAGGTTAAAGAAGGTTATTCCCCATTATGGAAATACTCATCGATTTGGGACTGTCGGGAAAAAGGAGGTAGATATGAACCAAAACCTGGACTGTATGGAGGATTAGGAAATTATGGTTGGTGTTTTGAGAAGCAAGGCCAACCAATTAGGAAAAAGCAACTGTCTCGGGAAATACGGTGTCATAATATGACACAAGAACAGCCTTTATGGGACAACTGGGAAGCTATATGGGGCCCAAGTTTACTAGAACACTACAGCTATATTGGGCCTGTTGATTGGTGTGTACAATGGACAGGAAGTAAAAACCAATCACATGAAGAAGTATCAGAAATACATACTTCCACTAGAGAAAAGACAGTGATTAAGGGAGACTGGAACTGTACAGAAGTTTATACATGCGACACTCCAGGGGATCAGATTAGCCTAGTACCAGTAAGGGTCCTCTTAAAATGGGGATGTGAATGCAGGAAATACAATCATACAATACCTGGCAAACCCCTTATGAATGGGTTCTACGGAAGAGTCTCCTGTAGAACAACAACACTTAGAAGTCCAGGAAATTTGGTGTGGGTAATGGGACATGGACAATGGACTACTCATCTCCCTTTGGATGGGCCAGTAGCACAAGTAACTCTAGGAGTACCAACGCTATGCCCTTTGTGGAAACAGTCTAAGTTAGAGGCATCAGGGACCAGGAAAAAGAGAGAAATTGATGATTTGGACTTGTTAGCAGATGAAGATCAGTGGCATGCACCAGATAGCGGAGTGAAGTTCGGATGGGCACTAGAATCCTTATTTGCACCAGTAGCCACATATAGAAATAGGGAAATGTTGTTTAAGCTACTGGGACAGACAGAAAGATTGGCAAGAGCAACTAGGAAAGGATTTACAGATCTAAACTTACAATTGCAGGCTACTTCTCGTATGACACTCCAAAATAGAATGGCTTTAGACATGCTGTTATTGAAAGAACATGGAGTTTGTGGGTATTTAAATAAAAGAATTGACCACTGCTGCATCCATATCCCAAATATAACTACAGAAGTAGAAAAAGATATTTCGCAATTAGAAACAGTCGAATCTGGAACAAAAGAAATTGAAAAGGAAGCCCAGCACAATTGGATAGGAGCTTTGTTAAATTCAATGGGACTTCAGGTTTCTGGTTGGATATCGTCAATATTGCAATATTTACTGTTGTTTGTAATTGTAGTAATAGTTGCTTGGATAGCTTATAAATGTGTTTTAGGAATAATATTCAAAGAAACAAGGCGAACGCGAAGGTTGATAAAAGCAATAGCAAGAAACTCCAGGATGGGAATTCCCCCACCCAAGTACGAAGAAGCGGTCTCTTATAGAAGAACTGAAGCTGAAAATAGAAGAACTGAAGCTGAAGGTTGAGCATCCTTGCAGAAGATCTGAAGAATGCTCAAAAGGGGGGACTTGTTGCAGAAATTATTGAAAAATCATATTATAGTTAATAGATAGATATCTAGAGTAGTGAAACAGTACTATAGTTAGCATGAGTAGCAGTAGTTATGCTAAGGCCGCAGTAGGCCCGGTAAACTTTAATTGAACTTTGGTGCATGATACAAGGTTCGGTGCATGGTAGATCGAAAGAATGTATTATCTAGGGAATGTACTAAGCTTTATCTATGGTATGTACCTTTTGGCTAAATAACAAAATGTCATGATGTATCTAATGAATCTTCATTTATCTGTGAAAATGATTAGTGATATACGCAAATCTAATGAAGCAATAATATCAAGAAAGGTATATAAACTCTGTAGATTTTATCACGAATTCGGGGCTCTGACTTTGGACGAAAAGTCCTCAGGCTCCCGGGCCCTCAATAAAGCACCGCATAAAGCAACTCCGGTTGTTTTGTGTTTTCTTCGGATCGGGCAACAGTGTCTTCCTGCTTGACATTTTTCCTGATTTTGCAGCATCTGTGAGCTCAGCTTTGCATGTTTTGGTCTTTTGTGCTGCACCTCATTTCCTCCCAGAGCATTTTCTGGTACTCACTAAATGTCCCAATTTGGGGATTTTTGGGTTTTTTTTCGCTTGCACTTCATTTGATCCTATCTCCTTTGCAGAGTGTTTGTCAGCCTTTCTTTTGAGGTTCGCAAGATTCCGTTTCCCTTCCCGAAAGGAAATGAAATTTCCTTTCGGGAAGGGAAACGGAATCTTGCGATTTCAATGGAGACCAATTCAGGAATCTTTGCTCCATGTCCCTGCACCTGATGGCATCCCGTGCCTTTTGATGCCTTTCACTTTGGCGAGCAATTTTTTGATTTTTGCTGATTTTTTTCAGTATGCCTGCCATGTCTGTCATATCTTGCCCTGAAAGTTGTGTCTTCTTCCATGTTTGCTTCTCCTGATTTTGCAGCATCAGTGAGCTCAATTTTGGGCATCTTTTGCCTCTTTGCACTGCACAGCATGTCATCCTGGTCCTTTTTCTCCTAGTCACAAAATTTACCAAGTTTCTCGGTTTTTTTTCTTGAATTGCATTTCCTTGGATGATTGCTCCATTCCAGAGCGTTTGTAAGTCCTTCTTTTTCTTTCCAGGCTTTCAGTGGGCTCCAATTTTTTCAATCCGTGCTTTATGTCCCTGCACTTGATGGCATCCCATGCCTTTGGATGGCTTTCACTTAAACAACGATTTTTTTAAAATTTTTTTTTCTCTCTCTCCATGGGATGTCTCTCATATATTCCCCTCAAAGTTGTGTCTTCCTGCTTGACATTTTTCCTGATTTTGCAGCATCTGTGAGCTCAGCTTTGCATGTTTTGGTCCTTTGTGCTGCACCTCATTTCCTCCCAGAGCATTTTCTGGTACTCACTAAATGTCCCAATTTGGGGATTTTTGGGTTTTTTTTCACTTGTACTTCATTTGATCCTATCTCCTTTGCAGAGTGTTTGTCAGCCTTTCTTTTGAGGTTCGCAAGATTCCGTTTCCCTTCCCGAAAGGAAATTTCATTTCCTTTCGGGAAGGGAAACGGAATCTTGCGATTTCAATGGAGACCAATTCAGGAATCTTTGGTCCATGTCCCTGCACCTGATGGCATCCCGTGCCTTTTGATGCCTTTCACTTTGGCGAGCAATTTTTTGATTTTTGCTGATTTTTTTCAGTATGCCTGCCATGTCTGTCATATCTTGCCCTGAAAGTTGTGTCTTCTTCCATGTTTGCTTCTCCTGATTTTGCAGCATCAGTCAGCTCAATTTTGGGCATCTTTTGGCCTTTTGCACTGCACAGCATGTCATCCTGCTCCTTTTGCTCCTAGTCACAAAATTTACCAATTTTCTCGGTTTTTTTTCTTGAATTGCATTTCTTTGGATGATTGCTCCATTCCAGAGCGTTTGTAAGTCCTTCTTTTTTCTTTCCAGGCTTTCAGTGGGCTCCAATTTTTTCAATCCGTGCTCTATGTCCCTGCACTTGATGGCATCCCATGCCTTTGGATGGCTTTCACTTAAACAACGATTTTTTTAAAATTTTTTTTTCTCTCTCTCCATGGGATGTCTCTCATATCTTCCCCTCAAAGTTGTGTCTTCCTGCTTGACATTTTTCCTGATTTTGCAGCATCTGTGAGCTCAGCTTTGCATGTTTTGGTCCTTTGTGCTGCACCTCATTTCCTCCCAGAGCATTTTCTGGTACTCACTAAATGTCCCAATTTGGGGATTTTTGGGGTTTTTTTCGCTTGCACTTCATTTGATCCTATCTCCTTTGCAGAGTGTTTGTCAGCCTTTCTTTTGAGGTTCGCAAGATTCCGTTTCCCTTCCCGAAAGGAAATGAAATTTCCTTTCGGGAAGGGAAACGGAATCTTGCGATTTCAATGGAGACCAATTCAGGAATCTTTGCTCCATGTCCCTGCACCTGATGGCATCCCGTGCCTTTTGATGCCTTTCACTTTGGCGAGCAATTTTTTGATTTTTGCTGATTTTTTTCAGTATGCCTGCCATGTCTGTCATATCTTGCCCTGAAAGTTGTGTCTTCTTCCATGTTTGCTTCTCCTGATTTTGCAGCATCAGTCAGCTCAATTTTGGGCATCTTTTGGCCTTTTGCACTGCACAGCATGTCATCCTGCTCCTTTTGCTCCTAGTCACAAAATTTACCAATTTTCTCGGGTTTTTTTCTTGAATTGCATTTCTTTGGATGATTGCTCCATTCCAGAGCGTTTGTAAGTCCTTCTTTTTTCTTTCCAGGCTTTCAGTGGGCTCCAATTTTTTCATTCCGTGCTCTATGTCCCTGCACTTGATGGCATCCCATGCCTTTGGATGGCTTTCACTTAAACAATGATTTTTTTTAAATTTCTTTTTTTCTCTCTCCATGGGATGTCTTTCATATCTTCCCCTCAAAGTTGTGTCTTCCTGCTTGACATTTTTCCTGATTTTGCAGCATCTGTGAGCTCAGCTTTGCATGTTTTGGTCCTTTGTGCTGCACCTCATTTCCTCCCAGAGCATTTTCTGGTACTCACTAAATGTCCCAATTTGGGGATTTTTGGGTTTTTTTCGCTTGCACTTCATTTGATCCTATCTCCTTTGCAGAGTGTTTGTCAGCCTTTCTTTTGAGGTTCGCAAGATTCCGTTTCCCTTCCCGAAAGGAAATGAAATTTCCTTTCGGGAAGGGAAACGGAATCTTGCGATTTCAATGGAGACCAATTCAGGAATCTTTGCTCCATGTCCCTGCACCTGATGGCATCCCGTGCCTTTTGATGCCTTTCACTTTGGCGAGCAATTTTTTGATTTTTGCTGATTTTTTTCAGTATGCCTGCCATGTCTGTCATATCTTGCCCTGAAAGTTGTGTCTTCTTCCATGTTTGCTTCTCCTGATTTTGCAGCATCAGTGAGCTCAATTTTGGGCATCTTTTGCCTCTTTGCACTGCACAGCATGTCATCCTGGTCCTTTTTCTCCTAGTCACAAAATTTACCAAGTTTCTCGGTTTTTTTTCTTGAATTGCATTTCCTTGGATGATTGCTCCATTCCAGAGCGTTTGTAAGTCCTTCTTTTTCTTTCCAGGCTTTCAGTGGGCTCCAATTTTTTCAATCCGTGCTCTATGTCCCTGCACTTGATGGCATCCCATGCCTTTGGATGGCTTTCACTTAAACAACGATTTTTTAAAAATTTTTTTTTCTCTCTCTCCATGGGATGTCTCTCATATATTCCCCTCAAAGTTGTGTCTTCCTGCTTGACATTTTTCCTGATTTTGCAGCATCTGTGAGCTCAGCTTTGCATGTTTTGGTCCTTTGTGCTGCACCTCATTTCCTCCCAGAGCATTTTCTGGTACTCACTAAATGTCCCAATTTGGGGATTTTTGGGTTTTTTTTCACTTGTACTTCATTTGATCCTATCTCCTTTGCAGAGTGTTTGTCAGCCTTTCTTTTGAGGTTCGCAAGATTCCGTTTCCCTTCCCGAAAGGAAATTTCATTTCCTTTCGGGAAGGGAAACGGAATCTTGCGATTTCAATGGAGACCAATTCAGGAATCTTTGGTCCATGTCCCTGCACCTGATGGCATCCCGTGCCTTTTGATGCCTTTCACTTTGGCGAGCAATTTTTTGATTTTTGCTGATTTTTTTCAGTATGCCTGCCATGTCTGTCATATCTTGCCCTGAAAGTTGTGTCTTCTTCCATGTTTGCTTCTCCTGATTTTGCAGCATCAGTCAGCTCAATTTTGGGCATCTTTTGGCCTTTTGCACTGCACAGCATGTCATCCTGCTCCTTTTGCTCCTAGTCACAAAATTTACCAATTTTCTCGGTTTTTTTTCTTGAATTGCATTTCTTTGGATGATTGCTCCATTCCAGAGCGTTTGTAAGTCCTTCTTTTTTCTTTCCAGGCTTTCAGTGGGCTCCAATTTTTTCAATCCGTGCTCTATGTCCCTGCACTTGATGGCATCCCATGCCTTTGGATGGCTTTCACTTAAACAACGATTTTTTTAAAATTTTTTTTTCTCTCTCTCCATGGGATGTCTCTCATATCTTCCCCTCAAAGTTGTGTCTTCCTGCTTGACATTTTTCCTGATTTTGCAGCATCTGTGAGCTCAGCTTTGCATGTTTTGGTCCTTTGTGCTGCACCTCATTTCCTCCCAGAGCATTTTCTGGTACTCACTAAATGTCCCAATTTGGGGATTTTTGGGGTTTTTTTCGCTTGCACTTCATTTGATCCTATCTCCTTTGCAGAGTGTTTGTCAGCCTTTCTTTTGAGGTTCGCAAGATTCCGTTTCCCTTCCCGAAAGGAAATGAAATTTCCTTTCGGGAAGGGAAACGGAATCTTGCGATTTCAATGGAGACCAATTCAGGAATCTTTGCTCCATGTCCCTGCACCTGATGGCATCCCGTGCCTTTTGATGCCTTTCACTTTGGCGAGCAATTTTTTGATTTTTGCTGATTTTTTTCAGTATGCCTGCCATGTCTGTCATATCTTGCCCTGAAAGTTGTGTCTTCTTCCATGTTTGCTTCTCCTGATTTTGCAGCATCAGTCAGCTCAATTTTGGGCATCTTTTGGCCTTTTGCACTGCACAGCATGTCATCCTGCTCCTTTTGCTCCTAGTCACAAAATTTACCAATTTTCTCGGGTTTTTTTCTTGAATTGCATTTCTTTGGATGATTGCTCCATTCCAGAGCGTTTGTAAGTCCTTCTTTTTTCTTTCCAGGCTTTCAGTGGGCTCCAATTTTTTCATTCCGTGCTCTATGTCCCTGCACTTGATGGCATCCCATGCCTTTGGATGGCTTTCACTTAAACAATGATTTTTTTTAAATTTCTTTTTTTCTCTCTCCATGGGATGTCTTTCATATCTTCCCCTCAAAGTTGTGTCTTCCTGCTTGACATTTTTCCTGATTTTGCAGCATCTGTGAGCTCAGCTTTGCATGTTTTGGTCCTTTGTGCTGCACCTCATTTCCTCCCAGAGCATTTTCTGGTACTCACTAAATGTCCCAATTTGGGGATTTTTGGGTTTTTTTCGCTTGCACTTCATTTGATCCTATCTCCTTTGCAGAGTGTTTGTCAGCCTTTCTTTTGAGGTTCGCAAGATTCCGTTTCCCTTCCCGAAAGGAAATTTCATTTCCTTTCGGGAAGGGAAACGGAATCTTGCGATTTCAATGGAGACCAATTCAGGAATCTTTGGTCCATGTCCCTGCACCTGATGGCATCCCGTGCCTTTTGATGCCTTTCACTTTGGCGAGCAATTTTTTGATTTTTGCTGATTTTTTTCAGTATGCCTGCCATGTCTGTCATATCTTGCCCTGAAAGTTGTGTCTTCTTCCATGTTTGCTTCTCCTGATTTTGCAGCATCAGTGAGCTCAATTTTGGGCATCTTTTGGCCTTTTGCACTGCACAGCATGTCATCCTGCTCCTTTTGCTCCTAGTCACAAAATTTACCAATTTTCTCGGTTTTTTTTCTTGAATTGCATTTCTTTGGATGATTGCTCCATTCCAGAGCGTTTGTAAGTCCTTCTTTTTTCTTTCCAGGCTTTCAGTGGGCTCCAATTTTTTCAATCCGTGCTCTATGTCCCTGCACTTGATGGCATCCCATGCCTTTGGATGGCTTTCACTTAAACAACGATTTTTTTAAAATTTTTTTTTCTCTCTCTCCATGGGATGTCTCTCATATCTTCCCCTCAAAGTTGTGTCTTCCTGCTTGACATTTTTCCTGATTTTGCAGCATCTGTGAGCTCAGCTTTGCATGTTTTGGTCCTTTGTGCTGCACCTCATTTCCTCCCAGAGCATTTTCTGGTACTCACTAAATGTCCCAATTTGGGGATTTTTGGGGTTTTTTTCGCTTGCACTTCATTTGATCCTATCTCCTTTGCAGAGTGTTTGTCAGCCTTTCTTTTGAGGTTCACAAGATTCCGTTTCCCTTCCCGAAAGGAAATGAAATTTCCTTTCGGGAAGGGAAACGGAATCTTGCGATTTCAATGGAGACCAATTCAGGAATCTTTGCTCCATGTCCCTGCACCTGATGGCATCCCGTGCCTTTTGATGCCTTTCACTTTGGCGAGCAATTTTTTGATTTTTGCTGATTTTTTTCAGTATGCCTGCCATGTCTGTCATATCTTGCCCTGAAAGTTGTGTCTTCTTCCATGTTTGCTTCTCCTGATTTTGCAGCATCAGTCAGCTCAATTTTGGGCATCTTTTGGCCTTTTGCACTGCACAGCATGTCATCCTGCTCCTTTTGCTCCTAGTCACAAAATTTACCAATTTTCTCGGGTTTTTTTCTTGAATTGCATTTCTTTGGATGATTGCTCCATTCCAGAGCGTTTGTAAGTCCTTCTTTTTTCTTTCCAGGCTTTCAGTGGGCTCCAATTTTTTCAATCCGTGCTCTATGTCCCTGCACTTGATGGCATCCCATGCCTTTGGATGGCTTTCACTTAAACAACGATTTTTTTAAAATTTTTTTTTCTCTCTCTCCATGGGATGTCTCTCATATATTCCCCTCAAAGTTGTGTCTTCCTGCTTGACATTTTTCCTGATTTTGCAGCATCTGTGAGCTCAGCTTTGCATGTTTTGGTCCTTTGTGCTGCACCTCATTTCCTCCCAGAGCATTTTCTGGTACTCACTAAATGTCCCAATTTGGGGATTTTTGGGGTTTTTTTCGCTTGCACTTCATTTGATCCTATCTCCTTTGCAGAGTGTTTGTCAGCCTTTCTTTTGAGGTTCGCAAGATTCCGTTTCCCTTTCCGAAAGGAAATTTCATTTCCTTTCGGGAAGGGAAACGGAATCTTGCGATTTCAATGGAGACCAATTCAGGAATCTTTGGTCCATGTCCCTGCACCTGATGGCATCCCGTGCCTTTTGATGCCTTTCACTTTGGCGAGCAATTTTTTGATTTTTGCTGATTTTTTTCAGTATGCCTGCCATGTCTGTCATATCTTGCCCTGAAAGTTGTGTCTTCTTCCATGTTTGCTTCTCCTGATTTTGCAGCATCAGTCAGCTCAATTTTGGGCATCTTTTGGCCCTTTGCACTGCACAGCATGTCATCCTGGTCCTTTTGCTCCTAGTCACAAAATTTACCAATTTTCTCGGTTTTTTTCTTTGAATTGCATTTCTTTGGATGATTGCTCCATTCCAGAGCGTTTGTAAGTCCTTCTTTTTTCTTTCCAGGCTTTCAGTGGGCTCCAATTTTTTCAATCCGTGCTCTATGTCCCTGCACTTGATGGCATCCCATGCCTTTGGATGGCTTTCACTTAAACAATGATTTTTTTTAAATTTCTTTTTTTCTCTCTCCATGGGATGTCTTTCATATCTTCCCCTCAAAGTTGTGTCTTCCTGCTTGACATTTTTCCTGATTTTGCAGCATCTGTGAGCTCAGCTTTGCATGTTTTGGTCCTTTGTGCTGCACCTCATTTCCTCCCAGAGCATTTTCTGGTACTCACTAAATGTCCCAATTTGGGGATTTTTGGGTTTTTTTCGCTTGCACTTCATTTGATCCTATCTCCTTTGCAGAGTGTTTGTCAGCCTTTCTTTTGAGGTTCGCAAGATTCCGTTTCCCTTCCCGAAAGGAAATTTCATTTCCTTTCGGGAAGGGAAACGGAATCTTGCGATTTCAATGGAGACCAATTCAGGAATCTTTGGTCCATGTCCCTGCACCTGATGGCATCCCGTGCCTATTGATGCCTTTCAGTTTGGCGAGCAATTTTTTGATTTTTGCTGATTTTTTTCAGTATGCCTGCCATGTCTGTCATATCTTGCCCTGAAAGTTGTGTCTTCTTCCATGTTTGCTTCTCCTGATTTTGCAGCATCAATGAGCTCAATTTTGGGCATCTTTTGGCCCTTTGCACTGCACAGCATGTCATCCTGCTCCTTTTGCTCCTAGTCACAAAATTTACCAATTTTCTCGGGTTTTTTTCTTGAATTGCATTTCTTTGGATGATTGCTCCATTCCAGAGCGTTTGTAAGTCCTTCTTTTTTCTTTCCAGGCTTTCAGTGGGCTCCAATTTTTTCATTCCGTGCTCTATGTCCCTGCACTTGATGGCATCCCATGCCTTTGGATGGCTTTCACTTAAACAATGATTTTTTTTAAATTTCTTTTTTTCTCTCTCCATGGGATGTCTTTCATATCTTCCCCTCAAAGTTGTGTCTTCCTGCTTGACATTTTTCCTGATTTTGCAGCATCTGTGAGCTCAGCTTTGCATGTTTTGGTCTTTTGTGCTGCACCTCATTTCCTCCCAGAGCATTTTCTGGTACTCACTAAATGTCCCAATTTGGGGATTTTTGGGTTTTTTTTCGCTTGCACTTCATTTGATCCTATCTCCTTTGCAGAGTGTTTGTCAGCCTTTCTTTTGAGGTTCGCAAGATTCCGTTTCCCTTCCCGAAAGGAAATGAAATTTCCTTTCGGGAAGGGAAACGGAATCTTGCGATTTCAATGGAGACCAATTCAGGAATCTTTGCTCCATGTCCCTGCACCTGATGGCATCCCGTGCCTTTTGATGCCTTTCACTTTGGCGAGCAATTTTTTGATTTTTGCTGATTTTTTTCAGTATGCCTGCCATGTCTGTCATATCTTGCCCTGAAAGTTGTGTCTTCTTCCATGTTTGCTTCTCCTGATTTTGCAGCATCAGTGAGCTCAATTTTGGGCATCTTTTGCCTCTTTGCACTGCACAGCATGTCATCCTGGTCCTTTTTCTCCTAGTCACAAAATTTACCAAGTTTCTCGGTTTTTTTTCTTGAATTGCATTTCCTTGGATGATTGCTCCATTCCAGAGCGTTTGTAAGTCCTTCTTTTTCTTTCCAGGCTTTCAGTGGGCTCCAATTTTTTCAATCCGTGCTCTATGTCCCTGCACTTGATGGCATCCCATGCCTTTGGATGGCTTTCACTTAAACAACGATTTTTTTAAAATTTTTTTTTCTCTCTCTCCATGGGATGTCTCTCATATATTCCCCTCAAAGTTGTGTCTTCCTGCTTGACATTTTTCCTGATTTTGCAGCATCTGTGAGCTCAGCTTTGCATGTTTTGGTCCTTTGTGCTGCACCTCATTTCCTCCCAGAGCATTTTCTGGTACTCACTAAATGTCCCAATTTGGGGATTTTTGGGGTTTTTTTTGCTTGCACTTCATTTGATCCTATCTCCTTTGCAGAGTGTTTGTCAGCCTTTCTTTTGAGGTTCGCAAGATTCCGTTTCCCTTCCCGAAAGGAAATTTCATTTCCTTTCGGGAAGGGAAACGGAATCTTGCGATTTCAATGGAGACCAATTCAGGAATCTTTGGTCCATGTCCCTGCACCTGATGGCATCCCGTGCCTTTTGATGCCTTTCACTTTGGCGAGCAATTTTTTGATTTTTGCTGATTTTTTTCAGTATGCCTGCCATGTCTGTCATATCTTGCCCTGAAAGTTGTGTCTTCTTCCATGTTTGCTTCTCCTGATTTTGCAGCATCAGTGAGCTCAATTTTGGGCATCTTTTGGCCTTTTGCACTGCACAGCATGTCATCCTGCTCCTTTTGCTCCTAGTCACAAAATTTACCAATTTTCTCGGTTTTTTTTCTTGAATTGCATTTCTTTGGATGATTGCTCCATTCCAGAGCGTTTGTAAGTCCTTCTTTTTTCTTTCCAGGCTTTCAGTGGGCTCCAATTTTTTCAATCCGTGCTCTATGTCCCTGCACTTGATGGCATCCCATGCCTTTGGATGGCTTTCACTTAAACAACGATTTTTTTAAAATTTTTTTTTCTCTCTCTCCATGGGATGTCTCTCATATCTTCCCCTCAAAGTTGTGTCTTCCTGCTTGACATTTTTCCTGATTTTGCAGCATCTGTGAGCTCAGCTTTGCATGTTTTGGTCCTTTGTGCTGCACCTCATTTCCTCCCAGAGCATTTTCTGGTACTCACTAAATGTCCCAATTTGGGGATTTTTGGGGTTTTTTTCGCTTGCACTTCATTTGATCCTATCTCCTTTGCAGAGTGTTTGTCAGCCTTTCTTTTGAGGTTCGCAAGATTCCGTTTCCCTTCCCGAAAGGAAATGAAATTTCCTTTCGGGAAGGGAAACGGAATCTTGCGATTTCAATGGAGACCAATTCAGGAATCTTTGCTCCATGTCCCTGCACCTGATGGCATCCCGTGCCTTTTGATGCCTTTCACTTTGGCGAGCAATTTTTTGATTTTTGCTGATTTTTTTCAGTATGCCTGCCATGTCTGTCATATCTTGCCCTGAAAGTTGTGTCTTCTTCCATGTTTGCTTCTCCTGATTTTGCAGCATCAGTCAGCTCAATTTTGGGCATCTTTTGGCCTTTTGCACTGCACAGCATGTCATCCTGCTCCTTTTGCTCCTAGTCACAAAATTTACCAATTTTCTCGGGTTTTTTTCTTGAATTGCATTTCTTTGGATGATTGCTCCATTCCAGAGCGTTTGTAAGTCCTTCTTTTTTCTTTCCAGGCTTTCAGTGGGCTCCAATTTTTTCATTCCGTGCTCTATGTCCCTGCACTTGATGGCATCCCATGCCTTTGGATGGCTTTCACTTAAACAATGATTTTTTTTAAATTTCTTTTTTTCTCTCTCCATGGGATGTCTTTCATATCTTCCCCTCAAAGTTGTGTCTTCCTGCTTGACATTTTTCCTGATTTTGCAGCATCTGTGAGCTCAGCTTTGCATGTTTTGGTCCTTTGTGCTGCACCTCATTTCCTCCCAGAGCATTTTCTGGTACTCACTAAATGTCCCAATTTGGGGATTTTTGGGTTTTTTTCGCTTGCACTTCATTTGATCCTATCTCCTTTGCAGAGTGTTTGTCAGCCTTTCTTTTGAGGTTCGCAAGATTCCGTTTCCCTTCCCGAAAGGAAATTTCATTTCCTTTCGGGAAGGGAAACGGAATCTTGCGATTTCAATGGAGACCAATTCAGGAATCTTTGGTCCATGTCCCTGCACCTGATGGCATCCCGTGCCTTTTGATGCCTTTCACTTTGGCGAGCAATTTTTTGATTTTTGCTGATTTTTTTCAGTATGCCTGCCATGTCTGTCATATCTTGCCCTGAAAGTTGTGTCTTCTTCCATGTTTGCTTCTCCTGATTTTGCAGCATCAGTGAGCTCAATTTTGGGCATCTTTTGGCCTTTTGCACTGCACAGCATGTCATCCTGCTCCTTTTGCTCCTAGTCACAAAATTTACCAATTTTCTCGGTTTTTTTTCTTGAATTGCATTTCTTTGGATGATTGCTCCATTCCAGAGCGTTTGTAAGTCCTTCTTTTTTCTTTCCAGGCTTTCAGTGGGCTCCAATTTTTTCAATCCGTGCTCTATGTCCCTGCACTTGATGGCATCCCATGCCTTTGGATGGCTTTCACTTAAACAACGATTTTTTTAAAATTTTTTTTTCTCTCTCTCCATGGGATGTCTCTCATATCTTCCCCTCAAAGTTGTGTCTTCCTGCTTGACATTTTTCCTGATTTTGCAGCATCTGTGAGCTCAGCTTTGCATGTTTTGGTCCTTTGTGCTGCACCTCATTTCCTCCCAGAGCATTTTCTGGTACTCACTAAATGTCCCAATTTGGGGATTTTTGGGGTTTTTTTCGCTTGCACTTCATTTGATCCTATCTCCTTTGCAGAGTGTTTGTCAGCCTTTCTTTTGAGGTTCACAAGATTCCGTTTCCCTTCCCGAAAGGAAATGAAATTTCCTTTCGGGAAGGGAAACGGAATCTTGCGATTTCAATGGAGACCAATTCAGGAATCTTTGCTCCATGTCCCTGCACCTGATGGCATCCCGTGCCTTTTGATGCCTTTCACTTTGGCGAGCAATTTTTTGATTTTTGCTGATTTTTTTCAGTATGCCTGCCATGTCTGTCATATCTTGCCCTGAAAGTTGTGTCTTCTTCCATGTTTGCTTCTCCTGATTTTGCAGCATCAGTCAGCTCAATTTTGGGCATCTTTTGGCCTTTTGCACTGCACAGCATGTCATCCTGCTCCTTTTGCTCCTAGTCACAAAATTTACCAATTTTCTCGGGTTTTTTTCTTGAATTGCATTTCTTTGGATGATTGCTCCATTCCAGAGCGTTTGTAAGTCCTTCTTTTTTCTTTCCAGGCTTTCAGTGGGCTCCAATTTTTTCAATCCGTGCTCTATGTCCCTGCACTTGATGGCATCCCATGCCTTTGGATGGCTTTCACTTAAACAACGATTTTTTTAAAATTTTTTTTTCTCTCTCTCCATGGGATGTCTCTCATATATTCCCCTCAAAGTTGTGTCTTCCTGCTTGACATTTTTCCTGATTTTGCAGCATCTGTGAGCTCAGCTTTGCATGTTTTGGTCCTTTGTGCTGCACCTCATTTCCTCCCAGAGCATTTTCTGGTACTCACTAAATGTCCCAATTTGGGGATTTTTGGGGTTTTTTTCGCTTGCACTTCATTTGATCCTATCTCCTTTGCAGAGTGTTTGTCAGCCTTTCTTTTGAGGTTCGCAAGATTCCGTTTCCCTTTCCGAAAGGAAATTTCATTTCCTTTCGGGAAGGGAAACGGAATCTTGCGATTTCAATGGAGACCAATTCAGGAATCTTTGGTCCATGTCCCTGCACCTGATGGCATCCCGTGCCTTTTGATGCCTTTCACTTTGGCGAGCAATTTTTTGATTTTTGCTGATTTTTTTCAGTATGCCTGCCATGTCTGTCATATCTTGCCCTGAAAGTTGTGTCTTCTTCCATGTTTGCTTCTCCTGATTTTGCAGCATCAGTCAGCTCAATTTTGGGCATCTTTTGGCCCTTTGCACTGCACAGCATGTCATCCTGGTCCTTTTGCTCCTAGTCACAAAATTTACCAATTTTCTCGGTTTTTTTCTTTGAATTGCATTTCTTTGGATGATTGCTCCATTCCAGAGCGTTTGTAAGTCCTTCTTTTTTCTTTCCAGGCTTTCAGTGGGCTCCAATTTTTTCAATCCGTGCTCTATGTCCCTGCACTTGATGGCATCCCATGCCTTTGGATGGCTTTCACTTAAACAATGATTTTTTTTAAATTTCTTTTTTTCTCTCTCCATGGGATGTCTTTCATATCTTCCCCTCAAAGTTGTGTCTTCCTGCTTGACATTTTTCCTGATTTTGCAGCATCTGTGAGCTCAGCTTTGCATGTTTTGGTCCTTTGTGCTGCACCTCATTTCCTCCCAGAGCATTTTCTGGTACTCACTAAATGTCCCAATTTGGGGATTTTTGGGTTTTTTTCGCTTGCACTTCATTTGATCCTATCTCCTTTGCAGAGTGTTTGTCAGCCTTTCTTTTGAGGTTCGCAAGATTCCGTTTCCCTTCCCGAAAGGAAATTTCATTTCCTTTCGGGAAGGGAAACGGAATCTTGCGATTTCAATGGAGACCAATTCAGGAATCTTTGGTCCATGTCCCTGCACCTGATGGCATCCCGTGCCTATTGATGCCTTTCAGTTTGGCGAGCAATTTTTTGATTTTTGCTGATTTTTTTCAGTATGCCTGCCATGTCTGTCATATCTTGCCCTGAAAGTTGTGTCTTCTTCCATGTTTGCTTCTCCTGATTTTGCAGCATCAATGAGCTCAATTTTGGGCATCTTTTGGCCCTTTGCACTGCACAGCATGTCATCCTGCTCCTTTTGCTCCTAGTCACAAAATTTACCAATTTTCTCGGGTTTTTTTCTTGAATTGCATTTCTTTGGATGATTGCTCCATTCCAGAGCGTTTGTAAGTCCTTCTTTTTTCTTTCCAGGCTTTCAGTGGGCTCCAATTTTTTCATTCCGTGCTCTATGTCCCTGCACTTGATGGCATCCCATGCCTTTGGATGGCTTTCACTTAAACAATGATTTTTTTTAAATTTCTTTTTTTCTCTCTCCATGGGATGTCTTTCATATCTTCCCCTCAAAGTTGTGTCTTCCTGCTTGACATTTTTCCTGATTTTGCAGCATCTGTGAGCTCAGCTTTGCATGTTTTGGTCTTTTGTGCTGCACCTCATTTCCTCCCAGAGCATTTTCTGGTACTCACTAAATGTCCCAATTTGGGGATTTTTGGGTTTTTTTTCGCTTGCACTTCATTTGATCCTATCTCCTTTGCAGAGTGTTTGTCAGCCTTTCTTTTGAGGTTCGCAAGATTCCGTTTCCCTTCCCGAAAGGAAATGAAATTTCCTTTCGGGAAGGGAAACGGAATCTTGCGATTTCAATGGAGACCAATTCAGGAATCTTTGCTCCATGTCCCTGCACCTGATGGCATCCCGTGCCTTTTGATGCCTTTCACTTTGGCGAGCAATTTTTTGATTTTTGCTGATTTTTTTCAGTATGCCTGCCATGTCTGTCATATCTTGCCCTGAAAGTTGTGTCTTCTTCCATGTTTGCTTCTCCTGATTTTGCAGCATCAGTGAGCTCAATTTTGGGCATCTTTTGCCTCTTTGCACTGCACAGCATGTCATCCTGGTCCTTTTTCTCCTAGTCACAAAATTTACCAAGTTTCTCGGTTTTTTTTCTTGAATTGCATTTCCTTGGATGATTGCTCCATTCCAGAGCGTTTGTAAGTCCTTCTTTTTCTTTCCAGGCTTTCAGTGGGCTCCAATTTTTTCATTCCGTGCTCTATGTCCCTGCACTTGATGGCATCCCATGCCTTTGGATGGCTTTCACTTAAACAACGATTTTTTTAAAATTTTTTTTTCTCTCTCTCCATGGGATGTCTCTCATATATTCCCCTCAAAGTTGTGTCTTCCTGCTTGACATTTTTCCTGATTTTGCAGCATCTGTGAGCTCAGCTTTGCATGTTTTGGTCCTTTGTGCTGCACCTCATTTCCTCCCAGAGCATTTTCTGGTACTCACTAAATGTCCCAATTTGGGGATTTTTGGGGTTTTTTTTGCTTGCACTTCATTTGATCCTATCTCCTTTGCAGAGTGTTTGTCAGCCTTTCTTTTGAGGTTCGCAAGATTCCGTTTCCCTTCCCGAAAGGAAATTTCATTTCCTTTCGGGAAGGGAAACGGAATCTTGCGATTTCAATGGAGACCAATTCAGGAATCTTTGGTCCATGTCCCTGCACCTGATGGCATCCCGTGCCTTTTGATGCCTTTCACTTTGGCGAGCAATTTTTTGATTTTTGCTGATTTTTTTCAGTATGCCTGCCATGTCTGTCATATCTTGCCCTGAAAGTTGTGTCTTCTTCCATGTTTGCTTCTCCTGATTTTGCAGCATCAGTGAGCTCAATTTTGGGCATCTTTTGGCCTTTTGCACTGCACAGCATGTCATCCTGCTCCTTTTGCTCCTAGTCACAAAATTTACCAAGTTTCTCGGTTTTTTTTCTTGAATTGCATTTCTTTGGATGATTGCTCCATTCCAGAGCGTTTGTAAGTCCTTCTTTTTTCTTTCCAGGCTTTCAGTGGGCTCCAATTTTTTCAATCCGTGCTCTATGTCCCTGCACTTGATGGCATCCCATGCCTTTGGATGGCTTTCACTTAAACAACGATTTTTTTAAAATTTTTTTTTCTCTCTCTCCATGGGATGTCTCTCATATCTTCCCCTCAAAGTTGTGTCTTCCTGCTTGACATTTTTCCTGATTTTGCAGCATCTGTGAGCTCAGCTTTGCATGTTTTGGTCCTTTGTGCTGCACCTCATTTCCTCCCAGAGCATTTTCTGGTACTCACTAAATGTCCCAATTTGGGGATTTTTGGGTTTTTTTTCGCTTGCACTTCATTTGATCCTATCTCCTTTGCAGAGTGTTTGTCAGCCTTTCTTTTGAGGTTCGCAAGATTCCGTTTCCCTTCCCGAAAGGAAATGAAATTTCCTTTCGGGAAGGGAAACGGAATCTTGCGATTTCAATGGAGACCAATTCAGGAATCTTTGCTCCATGTCCCTGCACCTGATGGCATCCCGTGCCTTTTGATGCCTTTCACTTTGGCGAGCAATTTTTTGATTTTTGCTGATTTTTTTCAGTATGCCTGCCATGTCTGTCATATCTTGCCCTGAAAGTTGTGTCTTCTTCCATGTTTGCTTCTCCTGATTTTGCAGCATCAGTGAGCTCAATTTTGGGCATCTTTTGCCTCTTTGCACTGCACAGCATGTCATCCTGGTCCTTTTTCTCCTAGTCACAAAATTTACCAAGTTTCTCGGTTTTTTTTCTTGAATTGCATTTCCTTGGATGATTGCTCCATTCCAGAGCGTTTGTAAGTCCTTCTTTTTCTTTCCAGGCTTTCAGTGGGCTCCAATTTTTTCAATCCGTGCTCTATGTCCCTGCACTTGATGGCATCCCATGCCTTTGGATGGCTTTCACTTAAACAACGATTTTTTTAAAATTTTTTTTTCTCTCTCTCCATGGGATGTCTCTCATATATTCCCCTCAAAGTTGTGTCTTCCTGCTTGACATTTTTCCTGATTTTGCAGCATCTGTGAGCTCAGCTTTGCATGTTTTGGTCCTTTGTGCTGCACCTCATTTCCTCCCAGAGCATTTTCTGGTACTCACTAAATGTCCCAATTTGGGGATTTTTGGGGTTTTTTTTGCTTGCACTTCATTTGATCCTATCTCCTTTGCAGAGTGTTTGTCAGCCTTTCTTTTGAGGTTCGCAAGATTCCGTTTCCCTTCCCGAAAGGAAATTTCATTTCCTTTCGGGAAGGGAAACGGAATCTTGCGATTTCAATGGAGACCAATTCAGGAATCTTTGGTCCATGTCCCTGCACCTGATGGCATCCCGTGCCTTTTGATGCCTTTCACTTTGGCGAGCAATTTTTTGATTTTTGCTGATTTTTTTCAGTATGCCTGCCATGTCTGTCATATCTTGCCCTGAAAGTTGTGTCTTCTTCCATGTTTGCTTCTCCTGATTTTGCAGCATCAGTGAGCTCAATTTTGGGCATCTTTTGGCCTTTTGCACTGCACAGCATGTCATCCTGCTCCTTTTGCTCCTAGTCACAAAATTTACCAATTTTCTCGGTTTTTTTTCTTGAATTGCATTTCTTTGGATGATTGCTCCATTCCAGAGCGTTTGTAAGTCCTTCTTTTTTCTTTCCAGGCTTTCAGTGGGCTCCAATTTTTTCAATCCGTGCTCTATGTCCCTGCACTTGATGGCATCCCATGCCTTTGGATGGCTTTCACTTAAACAACGATTTTTTTAAAATTTTTTTTTCTCTCTCTCCATGGGATGTCTCTCATATCTTCCCCTCAAAGTTGTGTCTTCCTGCTTGACATTTTTCCTGATTTTGCAGCATCTGTGAGCTCAGCTTTGCATGTTTTGGTCCTTTGTGCTGCACCTCATTTCCTCCCAGAGCATTTTCTGGTACTCACTAAATGTCCCAATTTGGGGATTTTGGGGTTTTTTTTCGCTTGCACTTCATTTGATCCTATCTCCTTTGCAGAGTGTTTGTCAGCCTTTCTTTTGAGGTTCGCAAGATTCCGTTTCCCTTCCCGAAAGGAAATGAAATTTCCTTTCGGGAAGGGAAACGGAATCTTGCGATTTCAATGGAGACCAATTCAGGAATCTTTGGTCCATGTCCCTGCACCTGATGGCATCCCGTGCCTTTTGATGCCTTTCACTTTGGCGAGCAATTTTTTGATTTTTGCTGATTTTTTTCAGTATGCCTGCCATGTCTGTCATATCTTGCCCTGAAAGTTGTGTCTTCTTCCATGTTTGCTTCTCCTGATTTTGCAGCATCAGTCAGCTCAATTTTGGGCATCTTTTGCCCCTTTGCACTGCACAGCATGTCATCCTGCTCCTTTTGCTCCTAGTCACAAAATTTACCAAGTTTCTCGGGTTTTTTCTTGAATTGCATTTCTTTGGATGATTGCTCCATTCCAGAGCGTTTGTAAGTCCTTCTTTTTTCTTTCCAGGCTTTCAGTGGGCTCCAATTTTTTCAATCCGTGCTCTATGTCCCTGCACTTGATGGCATCCCATGCCTTTGGATGGCTTTCACTTAAACAACGATTTTTTTAAAATTTTTTTTTCTCTCTCTCCATGGGATGTCTCTCATATATTCCCCTCAAAGTTGTGTCTTCCTGCTTGACATTTTTCCTGATTTTGCAGCATCTGTGAGCTCAGCTTTGCATGTTTTGGTCCTTTGTGCTGCACCTCATTTCCTCCCAGAGCATTTTCTGGTACTCACTAAATGTCCCAATTTGGGGATTTTTGGGGTTTTTTTTGCTTGCACTTCATTTGATCCTATCTCCTTTGCAGAGTGTTTGTCAGCCTTTCTTTTGAGGTTCGCAAGATTCCGTTTCCCTTCCCGAAAGGAAATTTCATTTCCTTTCGGGAAGGGAAACGGAATCTTGCGATTTCAATGGAGACCAATTCAGGAATCTTTGGTCCATGTCCCTGCACCTGATGGCATCCCGTGCCTTTTGATGCCTTTCACTTTGGCGAGCAATTTTTTGATTTTTGCTGATTTTTTTCAGTATGCCTGCCATGTCTGTCATATCTTGCCCTGAAAGTTGTGTCTTCTTCCATGTTTGCTTCTCCTGATTTTGCAGCATCAGTGAGCTCAATTTTGGGCATCTTTTGGCCCTTTGCACTGCACAGCATGTCATCCTGGTCCTTTTGCTCCTAGTCACAAAATTTACCAATTTTCTCGGTTTTTTTCTTTGAATTGCATTTCTTTGGATGATTGCTCCATTCCAGAGCGTTTGTAAGTCCTTCTTTTTTCTTTCCAGGCTTTCAGTGGGCTCCAATTTTTTCAATCCGTGCTCTATGTCCCTGCACTTGATGGCATCCCATGCCTTTGGATGGCTTTCACTTAAACAATGATTTTTTTTAAATTTCTTTTTTTCTCTCTCCATGGGATGTCTTTCATATCTTCCCCTCAAAGTTGTGTCTTCCTGCTTGACATTTTTCCTGATTTTGCAGCATCTGTGAGCTCAGCTTTGCATGTTTTGGTCCTTTGTGCTGCACCTCATTTCCTCCCAGAGCATTTTCTGGTACTCACTAAATGTCCCAATTTGGGGATTTTTGGGGTTTTTTTTGCTTGCACTTCATTTGATCCTATCTCCTTTGCAGAGTGTTTGTCAGCCTTTCTTTTGAGGTTCGCAAGATTCCGTTTCCCTTCCCGAAAGGAAATGAAATTTCCTTTCGGGAAGGGAAACGGAATCTTGCGATTTCAATGGAGACCAATTCAGGAATCTTTGCTCCATGTCCCTGCACCTGATGGCATCCCGTGCCTTTTGATGCCTTTCACTTTGGCGAGCAATTTTTTGATTTTTGCTGATTTTTTTCAGTATGCCTGCCATGTCTGTCATATCTTGCCCTGAAAGTTGTGTCTTCTTCCATGTTTGCTTCTCCTGATTTTGCAGCATCAGTGAGCTCAATTTTGGGCATCTTTTGGCCTTTTGCACTGCACAGCATGTCATCCTGCTCCTTTTGCTCCTAGTCACAAAATTTACCAATTTTCTCGTTTTTTTTTCTTGAATTGCATTTCTTTGGATGATTGCTCCATTCCAGAGCGTTTGTAAGTCCTTCTTTTTTCTTTCCAGGCTTTCAGTGGGCTCCAATTTTTTCAATCCGTGCTCTATGTCCCTGCACTTGATGGCATCCCATGCCTTTGGATGGCTTTCACTTAAACAACGATTTTTTTAAAATTTTTTTTTCTCTCTCTCCATGGGATGTCTCTCATATCTTCCCCTCAAAGTTGTGTCTTCCTGCTTGACATTTTTCCTGATTTTGCAGCATCTGTGAGCTCAGCTTTGCATGTTTTGGTCCTTTGTGCTGCACCTCATTTCCTCCCAGAGCATTTTCTGGTACTCACTAAATGTCCCAATTTGGGGATTTTTGGGTTTTTTTTCGCTTGCACTTCATTTGATCCTATCTCCTTTGCAGAGTGTTTGTCAGCCTTTCTTTTGAGGTTCGCAAGATTCCGTTTCCCTTCCCGAAAGGAAATGAAATTTCCTTTCGGGAAGGGAAACGGAATCTTGCGATTTCAATGGAGACCAATTCAGGAATCTTTGGTCCATGTCCCTGCACCTGATGGCATCCCGTGCCTTTTGATGCCTTTCACTTTGGCGAGCAATTTTTTGATTTTTGCTGATTTTTTTCAGTATGCCTGCCATGTCTGTCATATCTTGCCCTGAAAGTTGTGTCTTCTTCCATGTTTGCTTCTCCTGATTTTGCAGCATCAGTGAGCTCAATTTTGGGCATCTTTTGGCCTTTTGCACTGCACAGCATGTCATCCTGCTCCTTTTGCTCCTAGTCACAAAATTTACCAATTTTCTCGGGTTTTTTTCTTGAATTGCATTTCTTTGGATGATTGCTCCATTCCAGAGCGTTTGTAAGTCCTTCTTTTTTCTTTCCAGGCTTTCAGTGGGCTCCAATTTTTTCAATCCGTGCTCTATGTCCCTGCACTTGATGGCATCCCATGCCTTTGGATGGCTTTCACTTAAACAACGATTTTTTTAAAATTTTTTTTTCTCTCTCTCCATGGGATGTCTCTCATATATTCCCCTCAAAGTTGTGTCTTCCTGCTTGACATTTTTCCTGATTTTGCAGCATCTGTGAGCTCAGCTTTGCATGTTTTGGTCCTTTGTGCTGCACCTCATTTCCTCCCAGAGCATTTTCTGGTACTCACTAAATGTCCCAATTTGGGGATTTTTGGGGTTTTTTTCGCTTGCACTTCATTTGATCCTATCTCCTTTGCAGAGTGTTTGTCAGCGTTTCTTTTGAGGTTCGCAAGATTCCGTTTCCCTTTCCGAAAGGAAATTTCATTTCCTTTCGGGAAGGGAAACGGAATCTTGCGATTTCAATGGAGACCAATTCAGGAATCTTTGGTCCATGTCCCTGCACCTGATGGCATCCCGTGCCTTTTGATGCCTTTCACTTTGGCGAGCAATTTTTTGATTTTTGCTGATTTTTTTCAGTATGCCTGCCATGTCTGTCATATCTTGCCCTGAAAGTTGTGTCTTCTTCCATGTTTGCTTCTCCTGATTTTGCAGCATCAGTGAGCTCAATTTTGGGCATCTTTTGGCCCTTTGCACTGCACAGCATGTCATCCTGGTCCTTTTGCTCCTAGTCACAAAATTTACCAATTTTCTCGGTTTTTTTCTTTGAATTGCATTTCTTTGGATGATTGCTCCATTCCAGAGCGTTTGTAAGTCCTTCTTTTTTCTTTCCAGGCTTTCAGTGGGCTCCAATTTTTTCAATCCGTGCTCTATGTCCCTGCACTTGATGGCATCCCATGCCTTTGGATGGCTTTCACTTAAACAATGATTTTTTTTAAATTTCTTTTTTTCTCTCTCCATGGGATGTCTTTCATATCTTCCCCTCAAAGTTGTGTCTTCCTGCTTGACATTTTTCCTGATTTTGCAGCATCTGTGAGCTCAGCTTTGCATGTTTTGGTCCTTTGTGCTGCACCTCATTTCCTCCCAGAGCATTTTCTGGTACTCACTAAATGTCCCAATTTGGGGATTTTTGGGTTTTTTTCGCTTGCAATTCATTTGATCCTATCTCCTTTGCAGAGTGTTTGTCAGCCTTTCTTTTGAGGTTCGCAAGATTCCGTTTCCCTTCCCGAAAGGAAATTTCATTTCCTTTCGGGAAGGGAAACGGAATCTTGCGATTTCAATGGAGACCAATTCAGGAATCTTTGCTCCATGTCCCTGCACCTGATGGCATCCCGTGCCTTTTGATGCCTTTCACTTTGGCGAGCAATTTTTTGATTTTTGCTGATTTTTTTCAGTATGCCTGCCATGTCTGTCATATCTTGCCCTGAAAGTTGTGTCTTCTTCCATGTTTGCTTCTCCTGATTTTGCAGCATCAATGAGCTCAATTTTGGGCATCTTTTGGCCCTTTGCACTGCACAGCATGTCATCCTGCTCCTTTTGCTCCTAGTCACAAAATTTACCAATTTTCTCGGGTTTTTTTCTTGAATTGCATTTCTTTGGATGATTGCTCCATTCCAGAGCGTTTGTAAGTCCTTCTTTTTTCTTTCCAGGCTTTCAGTGGACTCCAATTTTTTCATTCCGTGCTCTATGTCCCTGCACTTGATGGCATCCCATGCCTTTGGATGGCTTTCACTTAAACAATGATTTTTTTAAAATTTCTTTTTTTCTCTCTCCATGGGATGTCTTTCATATCTTCCCCTCAAAGTTGTGTCTTCCTGCTTGACATTTTTCCTGATTTTGCAGCATCTGTGAGCTCAGCTTTGCATGTTTTGGTCCTTTGTGCTGCACCTCATTTCCTCCCAGAGCATTTTCTGGTACTCACTAAATGTCCCAATTTGGGGATTTTTGGGGTTTTTTTTGCTTGCACTTCATTTGATCCTATCTCCTTTGCAGAGTGTTTGTCAGCCTTTCTTTTGAGGTTCGCAAGATTCCGTTTCCCTTCCCGAAAGGAAATGAAATTTCCTTTCGGGAAGGGAAACGGAATCTTGCGATTTCAATGGAGACCAATTCAGGAATCTTTGCTCCATGTCCCTGCACCTGATGGCATCCCGTGCCTTTTGATGCCTTTCACTTTGGCGAGCAATTTTTTGATTTTTGCTGATTTTTTTCAGTATGCCTGCCATGTCTGTCATATCTTGCCCTGAAAGTTGTGTCTTCTTCCATGTTTGCTTCTCCTGATTTTGCAGCATCAGTGAGCTCAATTTTGGGCATCTTTTGGCCTTTTGCACTGCACAGCATGTCATCCTGCTCCTTTTGCTCCTAGTCACAAAATTTACCAATTTTCTCGTTTTTTTTTCTTGAATTGCATTTCTTTGGATGATTGCTCCATTCCAGAGCGTTTGTAAGTCCTTCTTTTTTCTTTCCAGGCTTTCAGTGGGCTCCAATTTTTTCAATCCGTGCTCTATGTCCCTGCACTTGATGGCATCCCATGCCTTTGGATGGCTTTCACTTAAACAACGATTTTTTTAAAATTTTTTTTTCTCTCTCTCCATGGGATGTCTCTCATATCTTCCCCTCAAAGTTGTGTCTTCCTGCTTGACATTTTTCCTGATTTTGCAGCATCTGTGAGCTCAGCTTTGCATGTTTTGGTCCTTTGTGCTGCACCTCATTTCCTCCCAGAGCATTTTCTGGTACTCACTAAATGTCCCAATTTGGGGATTTTTGGGGTTTTTTTCGCTTGCACTTCATTTGATCCTATCTCCTTTGCAGAGTGTTTGTCAGCCTTTCTTTTGAGGTTCGCAAGATTCCGTTTCCCTTCCCGAAAGGAAATGAAATTTCCTTTCGGGAAGGGAAACGGAATCTTGCGATTTCAATGGAGACCAATTCAGGAATCTTTGGTCCATGTCCCTGCACCTGATGGCATCCCGTGCCTTTTGATGCCTTTCACTTTGGCGAGCAATTTTTTGATTTTTGCTGATTTTTTTCAGTATGCCTGCCATGTCTGTCATATCTTGCCCTGAAAGTTGTGTCTTCTTCCATGTTTGCTTCTCCTGATTTTGCAGCATCAGTGAGCTCAATTTTGGGCATCTTTTGGCCCTTTGCACTGCACAGCATGTCATCCTGGTCCTTTTGCTCCTAGTCACAAAATTTACCAATTTTCTCGGTTTTTTTCTTTGAATTGCATTTCTTTGGATGATTGCTCCATTCCAGAGCGTTTGTAAGTCCTTCTTTTTTCTTTCCAGGCTTTCAGTGGGCTCCAATTTTTTCAATCCGTGCTCTATGTCCCTGCACTTGATGGCATCCCATGCCTTTGGATGGCTTTCACTTAAACAATGATTTTTTTTAAATTTCTTTTTTTCTCTCTCCATGGGATGTCTTTCATATCTTCCCCTCAAAGTTGTGTCTTCCTGCTTGACATTTTTCCTGATTTTGCAGCATCTGTGAGCTCAGCTTTGCATGTTTTGGTCCTTTGTGCTGCACCTCATTTCCTCCCAGAGCATTTTCTGGTACTCACTAAATGTCCCAATTTGGGGATTTTTGGGTTTTTTTCGCTTGCACTTCATTTGATCCTATCTCCTTTGCAGAGTGTTTGTCAGCCTTTCTTTTGAGGTTCGCAAGATTCCGTTTCCCTTCCCGAAAGGAAATTTCATTTCCTTTCGGGAAGGGAAACGGAATCTTGCGATTTCAATGGAGACCAATTCAGGAATCTTTGGTCCATGTCCCTGCACCTGATGGCATCCCGTGCCTTCTGATGCCTTTCACTTTGGCGAGCAATTTTTTGATTTTTGCTGATTTTTTTCAGTATGCCTGCCATGTCTGTCATATCTTGCCCTGAAAGTTGTGTCTTCTTCCATGTTTGCTTCTCCTGATTTTGCAGCATCAATGAGCTCAATTTTGGGCATCTTTTGGCCCTTTGCACTGCACAGCATGTCATCCTGCTCCTTTTGCTCCTAGTCACAAAATTTACCAATTTTCTCGGGTTTTTTTCTTGAATTGCATTTCTTTGGATGATTGCTCCATTCCAGAGCGTTTGTAAGTCCCTCTTTTTTCTTTCCAGGCTTTCAGTGGGCTCCAATTTTTTCATTCCGTGCTCTATGTCCCTGCACTTGATGGCATCCCATGCCTTTGGATGGCTTTCACTTAAACAATGATTTTTTTAAAATTTCTTTTTTTCTCTCTCCATGGGATGTCTTTCATATCTTCCCCTCAAAGTTGTGTCTTCCTGCTTGACATTTTTCCTGATTTTGCAGCATCTGTGAGCTCAGCTTTGCATGTTTTGGTCTTTTGTGCTGCACCTCATTTCCTCCCAGAGCATTTTCTGGTACTCACTAAATGTCCCAATTTGGGGATTTTTGGGTTTTTTTTCGCTTGCACTTCATTTGATCCTATCTCCTTTGCAGAGTGTTTGTCAGCCTTTCTTTTGAGGTTCGCAAGATTCCGTTTCCCTTCCCGAAAGGAAATGAAATTTCCTTTCGGGAAGGGAAACGGAATCTTGCGATTTCAATGGAGACCAATTCAGGAATCTTTGGTCCATGTCCCTGCACCTGATGGCATCCCGTGCCTTTTGATGCCTTTCACTTTGGCGAGCAATTTTTTGATTTTTGCTGATTTTTTTCAGTATGCCTGCCATGTCTGTCATATCTTGCCCTGAAAGTTGTGTCTTCTTCCATGTTTGCTTCTCCTGATTTTGCAGCATCAATGAGCTCAATTTTGGGCATCTTTTGGCCCTTTGCACTGCACAGCATGTCATCCTGCTCCTTTTGCTCCTAGTCACAAAATTTACCAATTTTCTCGGGTTTTTTTCTTGAATTGCATTTCTTTGGATGATTGCTCCATTCCAGAGCGTTTGTAAGTCCCTCTTTTTTCTTTCCAGGCTTTCAGTGGGCTCCAATTTTTTCATTCCGTGCTCTATGTCCCTGCACTTGATGGCATCCCATGCCTTTGGATGGCTTTCACTTAAACAATGATTTTTTTAAAATTTCTTTTTTTCTCTCTCCATGGGATGTCTTTCATATCTTCCCCTCAAAGTTGTGTCTTCCTGCTTGACATTTTTCCTGATTTTGCAGCATCTGTGAGCTCAGCTTTGCATGTTTTGGTCTTTTGTGCTGCACCTCATTTCCTCCCAGAGCATTTTCTGGTACTCACTAAATGTCCCAATTTGGGGATTTTTGGGTTTTTTTTCGCTTGCACTTCATTTGATCCTATCTCCTTTGCAGAGTGTTTGTCAGCCTTTCTTTTGAGGTTCGCAAGATTCCGTTTCCCTTCCCGAAAGGAAATGAAATTTCCTTTCGGGAAGGGAAACGGAATCTTGCGATTTCAATGGAGACCAATTCAGGAATCTTTGGTCCATGTCCCTGCACCTGATGGCATCCCGTGCCTTTTGATGCCTTTCACTTTGGCGAGCAATTTTTTGATTTTTGCTGATTTTTTTCAGTATGCCTGCCATGTCTGTCATATCTTGCCCTGAAAGTTGTGTCTTCTTCCATGTTTGCTTCTCCTGATTTTGCAGCATCAGTCAGCTCAATTTTGGGCATCTTTTGGCCATTTGCACTGCACAGCATGTCATCCTGCTCCTTTTGCTCCTAGTCACAAAATTTACCAAGTTTCTCGGTTTTTTTTCTTGAATTGCATTTCCTTGGATGATTGCTCCATTCCAGAGCGTTTGTAAGTCCTTCTTTTTCTTTCCAGGCTTTCAGTGGGCTCCAATTTTTTCAATCCGTGCTCTATGTCCCTGCACTTGATGGCATCCCATGCCTTTGGATGGCTTTCACTTAAACAACGATTTGTTTTAAATTTTTTTTTCTCTCTCTCCATGGGATGTCTTTCATATCTTCCCCTCAAAGTTGTGTCTTCCTGCTTGACATTTTTCCTGATTTTGCAGCATCTGTGAGCTCAGCTTTGCATGTTTTGGTCCTTTGTGCTGCACCTCATTTCCTCCCAGAGCATTTTCTGGTACTCACTAAATGTCCCAATTTGGGGATTTTTGGGGTTTTTTTTGCTTGCACTTCATTTGATCCTATCTCCTTTGCAGAGTGTTTGTCAGCCTTTCTTTTGAGGTTCGCAAGATTCCGTTTCCCTTCCCGAAAGGAAATGAAATTTCCTTTCGGGAAGGGAAACGGAATCTTGCGATTTCAATGGAGACCAATTCAGGAATCTTTGGCCCATGTCCCTGCACCTGATGGCATCCCGTGCCTTTTGATGCCTTTCACTTTGGCGAGCAATTTTTTGATTTTTGCTGATTTTTTTCAGTATGCCTGCCATGTCTGTCATATCTTGCCCTGAAAGTTGTGTCTTCTTCCATGTTTGCTTCTCCTGATTTTGCAGCATCAGTGAGCTCAATTTTGGGCATCTATTGGCCTTTTGCACTGCACAGCATGTCATCCTGCTCCTTTTGCTCCTAGTCACAAAATTTACCAAGTTTCTCGGTTTTTTTTCTTGAATTGCATTTCTTTGGATGATTGCTCCATTCCAGAGCGTTTGTAAGTCCTTCTTTTTTCTTTCCAGGCTTTCAGTGGGCTCCAATTTTTTCAATCCGTGCTCTATGTCCCTGCACTTGATGGCATCCCATGCCTTTGGATGGCTTTCACTTAAACAACGATTTTTTTAAAATTTTTTTTTCTCTCTCTCCATGGGATGTCTCTCATATCTTCCCCTCAAAGTTGTGTCTTCCTGCTTGACATTTTTCCTGATTTTGCAGCATCTGTGAGCTCAGCTTTGCATGTTTTGGTCCTTTGTGCTGCACCTCATTTCCTCCCAGAGCATTTTCTGGTACTCACTAAATGTCCCAATTTGGGGATTTTGGGGGTTTTTTTCGCTTGCACTTCATTTGATCCTATCTCCTTTGCAGAGTGTTTGTCAGCCTTTCTTTTGAGGTTCGCAAGATTCCGTTTCCCTTCCCGAAAGGAAATGAAATTTCCTTTCGGGAAGGGAAACGGAATCTTGCGATTTCAATGGAGACCAATTCAGGAATCTTTGGTCCATGTCCCTGCACCTGATGGCATCCCGTGCCTTTTGATGCCTTTCACTTTGGCGAGCAATTTTTTGATTTTTGCTGATTTTTTTCTATATGCCTGCCATGTCTGTCATATCTTGCCCTGAAAGTTGTGTCTTCTTCCATGTTTGCTTCTCCTGATTTTGCAGCATCAATGAGCTCAATTTTGGGCATCTTTTGGCCCTTTGCACTGCACAGCATGTCATCCTGCTCCTTTTGCTCCTAGTCACAAAATTTACCAATTTTCTCGGGTTTTTTTCTTGAATTGCATTTCTTTGGATGATTGCTCCATTCCAGAGCGTTTGTAAGTCCTTCTTTTTTCTTTCCAGGCTTTCAGTGGGCTCCAATTTTTTCATTCCGTGCTCTATGTCCCTGCACTTGATGGCATCCCATGCCTTTGGATGGCTTTCACTTAAACAATGATTTTTTTAAAATTTCTTTTTTTCTCTCTCCATGGGATGTCTTTCATATCTTCCCCTCAAAGTTGTGTCTTCCTGCTTGACATTTTTCCTGATTTTGCAGCATCTGTGAGCTCAGCTTTGCATGTTTTGGTCTTTTGTGCTGCACCTCATTTCCTCCCAGAGCATTTTCTGGTACTCACTAAATGTCCCAATTTGGGGATTTTTGGGTTTTTTTCGCTTGCACTTCATTTGATCCTATCTCCTTTGCAGAGTGTTTGTCAGCCTTTCTTTTGAGGTTCGCAAGATTCCGTTTCCCTTCCCGAAAGGAAATGAAATTTCCTTTCGGGAAGGGAAACGGAATCTTGCGATTTCAATGGAGACCAATTCAGGAATCTTTGGTCCATGTCCCTGCACCTGATGGCATCCCGTGCCTTTTGATGCCTTTCACTTTGGCGAGCAATTTTTTGATTTTTGCTGATTTTTTTCAGTATGCCTGCCATGTCTGTCATATCTTGCCCTGAAAGTTGTGTCTTCTTCCATGTTTGCTTCTCCTGATTTTGCAGCATCAGTGAGCTCAATTTTGGGCATCTTTTGGCCTTTTGCACTGCACAGCATGTCATCCTGCTCCTTTTGCTCCTAGTCACAAAATTTACCAATTTTCTCGGGTTTTTTTCTTGAATTGCATTTCTTTGGATGATTGCTCCATTCCAGAGCGTTTGTAAGTCCTTCTTTTTTCTTTCCAGGCTTTCAGTGGGCTCCAATTTTTTCAATCCGTGCTCTATGTCCCTGCACTTGATGGCATCCCATGCTTTTGGATGGCTTTCACTTAAACAACGATTTTTTTAAAATTTTTTTTTCTCTCTCTCCATGGGATGTCTCTCATATATTCCCCTCAAAGTTGTGTCTTCCTGCTTGACATTTTTCCTGATTTTGCAGCATCTGTGAGCTCAGCTTTGCATGTTTTGGTCCTTTGTGCTGCACCTCATTTCCTCCCAGAGCATTTTCTGGTACTCACTAAATGTCCCAATTTGGGGATTTTTGGGGTTTTTTTCGCTTGCACTTCATTTGATCCTATCTCCTTTGCAGAGTGTTTGTCAGCGTTTCTTTTGAGGTTCGCAAGATTCCGTTTCCCTTTCCGAAAGGAAATTTCATTTCCTTTCGGGAAGGGAAACGGAATCTTGCGATTTCAATGGAGACCAATTCAGGAATCTTTGGTCCATGTCCCTGCACCTGATGGCATCCCGTGCCTTTTGATGCCTTTCACTTTGGCGAGCAATTTTTTGATTTTTGCTGATTTTTTTCAGTATGCCTGCCATGTCTGTCATATCTTGCCCTGAAAGTTGTGTCTTCTTCCATGTTTGCTTCTCCTGATTTTGCAGCATCAGTGAGCTCAATTTTGGGCATCTTTTGCCTCTTTGCACTGCACAGCATGTCATCCTGGTCCTTTTTCTCCTAGTCCCAAAATTTACCAATTTTCTCGTTTTTTTTTCTTGAATTGCATTTCTTTGGATGATTGCTCCATTCCAGAGCGTTTGTAAGTCCTTCTTTTTTCTTTCCAGGCTTTCAGTGGGCTCCAATTTTTTCATTCCGTGCCCTATGTCCCTGCACTTGATGGCATCCCATGCCTTTGGATGGCTTTCACTTAAACAACGATTTTTTTTAAATTTTTTTTCTCTCTCTCCATGGGATGTCTCTCATACATTCCCCTCAAAGTTGTGTCTTCCTGCTTGACATTTTTCCTGATTTTGCAGCATCTGTGAGCTCAGCTTTGCATGTTTTGGTCC
This sequence comes from Fringilla coelebs, assembly GCF_963513975.1. Lineage (NCBI taxonomy): Eukaryota > Metazoa > Chordata > Aves > Passeriformes > Fringillidae > Fringilla > Fringilla coelebs. The sequence goes on along the minus strand of NC_140028.1, from coordinate 9,472,946 downwards.
TTTGTGCTGCACCTCATTTCCTCCCAGAGCATTTTCTGGTACTCACTAAATGTCCCAATTTGGGGATTTTTGGGTTTTTTTTTGCTTGCACTTCATTTGATCCTATCTCCTTTGCAGAGTGTTTGTCAGCCTTTCTTTTGAGGTTCGCAAGATTCCGTTTCCCTTCCCGAAAGGAAATGAAATTTCCTTTCGGGAAGGGAAACGGAATCTTGCGATTTCAATGGAGACCAATTCAGGAATCTTTGCTCCATGTCCCTGCACCTGATGGCATCCCGTGCCTTTTGATGCCTTTCACTTTGGCGAGCAATTTTTTGAGTTTTGCTGATTTTTTTCAGTATGCCTGCCATGTCTGTCATATCTTGCCCTGAAAGTTGTGTCTTCTTCCATGTTTGCTTCTCCTGATTTTGCAGCATCAGTGAGCTCAATTTTGGGCATCTTTTGGCCATTTGCACTGCACAGCATGTCATCCTGCTCCTTTTGCTCCTAGTCACAAAATTTACCAATTTTCTCGGTTTTTTTTCTTGAATTGCATTTCCTTGGATGATTGCTCCATTCCAGAGCGTTTGTAAGTCCTTCTTTTTCTTTCCAGGCTTTCAGTGGGCTCCAATTTTTTCAATCCGTGCTCTATGTCCCTGCACTTGATGGCATCCCATGCCTTTGGATGGCTTTCACTTAAACAACGATTTGTTTTAAATTTTTTTTTCTCTCTCTCCATGGGATGTCTTTCATATCTTCCCCTCAAAGTTGTGTCTTCCTGCTTGACATTTTTCCTGATTTTGCAGCATCTGTGAGCTCAGCTTTGCATGTTTTGGTCCTTTGTGCTGCACCTCATTTCCTCCCAGAGCATTTTCTGGTACTCACTAAATGTCCCAATTTGGGGATTTTTGGGGTTTTTTTGCTTGCACTTCATTTGATCCTATCTCCTTTGCAGAGTGTTTGTCAGCCTTTCTTTTGAGGTTCGCAAGATTCCGTTTCCCTTCCCGAAAGGAAATGAAATTTCCTTTCGGGAAGGGAAACGGAATCTTGCGATTTCAATGGAGACCAATTCAGGAATCTTTGGCCCATGTCCCTGCACCTGATGGCATCCCGTGCCTTTTGATGCCTTTCACTTTGGCGAGCAATTTTTTGATTTTTGCTGATTTTTTTCAGTATGCCTGCCATGTCTGTCATATCTTGCCCTGAAAGTTGTGTCTTCTTCCATGTTTGCTTCTCCTGATTTTGCAGCATCAGTGAGCTCAATTTTGGGCATCTTTTGGCCTTTTGCACTGCACAGCATGTCATCCTGCTCCTTTTGCTCCTAGTCACAAAATTTACCAATTTTCTCGGTTTTTTTTCTTGAATTGCATTTCTTTGGATGATTGCTCCATTCCAGAGCGTTTGTAAGTCCTTCTTTTTTCTTTCCAGGCTTTCAGTGGGCTCCAATTTTTTCAATCCGTGCTCTATGTCCCTGCACTTGATGGCATCCCATGCCTTTGGATGGCTTTCACTTAAACAACGATTTTTTTAAAATTTTTTTTTCTCTCTCTCCATGGGATGTCTCTCATATCTTCCCCTCAAAGTTGTGTCTTCCTGCTTGACATTTTTCCTGATTTTGCAGCATCTGTGAGCTCAGCTTTGCATGTTTTGGTCCTTTGTGCTGCACCTCATTTCCTCCCAGAGCATTTTCTGGTACTCACTAAATGTCCCAATTTGGGGATTTTGGGGGTTTTTTTCGCTTGCACTTCATTTGATCCTATCTCCTTTGCAGAGTGTTTGTCAGCCTTTCTTTTGAGGTTCGCAAGATTCCGTTTCCCTTCCCGAAAGGAAATGAAATTTCCTTTCGGGAAGGGAAACGGAATCTTGCGATTTCAATGGAGACCAATTCAGGAATCTTTGGTCCATGTCCCTGCACCTGATGGCATCCCGTGCCTTTTGATGCCTTTCACTTTGGCGAGCAATTTTTTGATTTTTGCTGATTTTTTTCTATATGCCTGCCATGTCTGTCATATCTTGCCCTGAAAGTTGTGTCTTCTTCCATGTTTGCTTCTCCTGATTTTGCAGCATCAATGAGCTCAATTTTGGGCATCTTTTGGCCCTTTGCACTGCACAGCATGTCATCCTGCTCCTTTTGCTCCTAGTCACAAAATTTACCAATTTTCTCGGGTTTTTTTCTTGAATTGCATTTCTTTGGATGATTGCTCCATTCCAGAGCGTTTGTAAGTCCTTCTTTTTTCTTTCCAGGCTTTCAGTGGGCTCCAATTTTTTCATTCCGTGCTCTATGTCCCTGCACTTGATGGCATCCCATGCCTTTGGATGGCTTTCACTTAAACAATGATTTTTTTAAAATTTCTTTTTTTCTCTCTCCATGGGATGTCTTTCATATCTTCCCCTCAAAGTTGTGTCTTCCTGCTTGACATTTTTCCTGATTTTGCAGCATCTGTGAGCTCAGCTTTGCATGTTTTGGTCTTTTGTGCTGCACCTCATTTCCTCCCAGAGCATTTTCTGGTACTCACTAAATGTCCCAATTTGGGGATTTTTGGGTTTTTTTCGCTTGCACTTCATTTGATCCTATCTCCTTTGCAGAGTGTTTGTCAGCCTTTCTTTTGAGGTTCGCAAGATTCCGTTTCCCTTCCCGAAAGGAAATGAAATTTCCTTTCGGGAAGGGAAACGGAATCTTGCGATTTCAATGGAGACCAATTCAGGAATCTTTGGTCCATGTCCCTGCACCTGATGGCATCCCGTGCCTTTTGATGCCTTTCACTTTGGCGAGCAATTTTTTGATTTTTGCTGATTTTTTTCAGTATGCCTGCCATGTCTGTCATATCTTGCCCTGAAAGTTGTGTCTTCTTCCATGTTTGCTTCTCCTGATTTTGCAGCATCAGTGAGCTCAATTTTGGGCATCTTTTGGCCTTTTGCACTGCACAGCATGTCATCCTGCTCCTTTTGCTCCTAGTCACAAAATTTACCAATTTTCTCGGGTTTTTTTCTTGAATTGCATTTCTTTGGATGATTGCTCCATTCCAGAGCGTTTGTAAGTCCTTCTTTTTTCTTTCCAGGCTTTCAGTGGGCTCCAATTTTTTCAATCCGTGCTCTATGTCCCTGCACTTGATGGCATCCCATGCTTTTGGATGGCTTTCACTTAAACAACGATTTTTTTTAAATTTTTTTTTCTCTCTCTCCATGGGATGTCTCTCATATATTCCCCTCAAAGTTGTGTCTTCCTGCTTGACATTTTTCCTGATTTTGCAGCATCTGTGAGCTCAGCTTTGCATGTTTTGGTCCTTTGTGCTGCACCTCATTTCCTCCCAGAGCATTTTCTGGTACTCACTAAATGTCCCAATTTGGGGATTTTTGGGGTTTTTTTCGCTTGCACTTCATTTGATCCTATCTCCTTTGCAGAGTGTTTGTCAGCGTTTCTTTTGAGGTTCGCAAGATTCCGTTTCCCTTTCCGAAAGGAAATTTCATTTCCTTTCGGGAAGGGAAACGGAATCTTGCGATTTCAATGGAGACCAATTCAGGAATCTTTGGTCCATGTCCCTGCACCTGATGGCATCCCGTGCCTTTTGATGCCTTTCACTTTGGCGAGCAATTTTTTGATTTTTGCTGATTTTTTTCAGTATGCCTGCCATGTCTGTCATATCTTGCCCTGAAAGTTGTGTCTTCTTCCATGTTTGCTTCTCCTGATTTTGCAGCATCAGTGAGCTCAATTTTGGGCATCTTTTGCCTCTTTGCACTGCACAGCATGTCATCCTGGTCCTTTTTCTCCTAGTCCCAAAATTTACCAATTTTCTCGTTTTTTTTTCTTGAATTGCATTTCTTTGGATGATTGCTCCATTCCAGAGCGTTTGTAAGTCCTTCTTTTTTCTTTCCAGGCTTTCAGTGGGCTCCAATTTTTTCATTCCGTGCCCTATGTCCCTGCACTTGATGGCATCCCATGCCTTTGGATGGCTTTCACTTAAACAACGATTTTTTTAAAATTTTTTTTCTCTCTCTCCATGGGATGTCTCTCATACATTCCCCTCAAAGTTGTGTCTTCCTGCTTGACATTTTTCCTGATTTTGCAGCATCTGTGAGCTCAGCTTTGCATGTTTTGGTCCTTTGTGCTGCACCTCATTTCCTCCCAGAGCATTTTCTGGTACTCACTAAATGTCCCAATTTGGGGATTTTTGGGTTTTTTTTTGCTTGCACTTCATTTGATCCTATCTCCTTTGCAGAGTGTTTGTCAGCCTTTCTTTTGAGGTTCGCAAGATTCCGTTTCCCTTCCCGAAAGGAAATGAAATTTCCTTTCGGGAAGGGAAACGGAATCTTGCGATTTCAATGGAGACCAATTCAGGAATCTTTGCTCCATGTCCCTGCACCTGATGGCATCCCGTGCCTTTTGATGCCTTTCACTTTGGCGAGCAATTTTTTGAGTTTTGCTGATTTTTTTCAGTATGCCTGCCATGTCTGTCATATCTTGCCCTGAAAGTTGTGTCTTCTTCCATGTTTGCTTCTCCTGATTTTGCAGCATCAGTGAGCTCAATTTTGGGCATCTTTTGGCCATTTGCACTGCACAGCATGTCATCCTGCTCCTTTTGCTCCTAGTCACAAAATTTACCAATTTTCTCGGGTTTTTTTCTTGAATTGCATTTCTTTGGATGATTGCTCCATTCCAGAGCGTTTGTAAGTCCTTCTTTTTTCTTTCCAGGCTTTCAGTGGGCTCCAATTTTTTCAATCCGTGCTCTATGTCCCTGCACTTGATGGCATCCCATGCCTTTGGATGGCTTTCACTTAAACAACGATTTTTTTAAAATTTTTTTTTCTCTCTCTCCATGGGATGTCTCTCATATATTCCCCTCAAAGTTGTGTCTTCCTGCTTGACATTTTTCCTGATTTTGCAGCATCTGTGAGCTCAGCTTTGCATGTTTTGGTCCTTTGTGCTGCACCTCATTTCCTCCCAGAGCATTTTCTGGTACTCACTAAATGTCCCAATTTGGGGATTTTTGGGGTTTTTTTCGCTTGCACTTCATTTGATCCTATCTCCTTTGCAGAGTGTTTGTCAGCGTTTCTTTTGAGGTTCGCAAGATTCCGTTTCCCTTTCCGAAAGGAAATTTCATTTCCTTTCGGGAAGGGAAACGGAATCTTGCGATTTCAATGGAGACCAATTCAGGAATCTTTGGTCCATGTCCCTGCACCTGATGGCATCCCGTGCCTTTTGATGCCTTTCACTTTGGCGAGCAATTTTTTGATTTTTGCTGATTTTTTTCAGTATGCCTGCCATGTCTGTCATATCTTGCCCTGAAAGTTGTGTCTTCTTCCATGTTTGCTTCTCCTGATTTTGCAGCATCAGTGAGCTCAATTTTGGGCATCTTTTGGCCCTTTGCACTGCACAGCATGTCATCCTGGTCCTTTTGCTCCTAGTCACAAAATTTACCAATTTTCTCGGTTTTTTTCTTTGAATTGCATTTCTTTGGATGATTGCTCCATTCCAGAGCGTTTGTAAGTCCTTCTTTTTTCTTTCCAGGCTTTCAGTGGGCTCCAATTTTTTCAATCCGTGCTCTATGTCCCTGCACTTGATGGCATCCCATGCCTTTGGATGGCTTTCACTTAAACAATGATTTTTTTTAAATTTCTTTTTTTCTCTCTCCATGGGATGTCTTTCATATCTTCCCCTCAAAGTTGTGTCTTCCTGCTTGACATTTTTCCTGATTTTGCAGCATCTGTGAGCTCAGCTTTGCATGTTTTGGTCCTTTGTGCTGCACCTCATTTCCTCCCAGAGCATTTTCTGGTACTCACTAAATGTCCCAATTTGGGGATTTTTGGGTTTTTTTCGCTTGCAATTCATTTGATCCTATCTCCTTTGCAGAGTGTTTGTCAGCCTTTCTTTTGAGGTTCGCAAGATTCCGTTTCCCTTCCCGAAAGGAAATTTCATTTCCTTTCGGGAAGGGAAACGGAATCTTGCGATTTCAATGGAGACCAATTCAGGAATCTTTGCTCCATGTCCCTGCACCTGATGGCATCCCGTGCCTTTTGATGCCTTTCACTTTGGCGAGCAATTTTTTGATTTTTGCTGATTTTTTTCAGTATGCCTGCCATGTCTGTCATATCTTGCCCTGAAAGTTGTGTCTTCTTCCATGTTTGCTTCTCCTGATTTTGCAGCATCAATGAGCTCAATTTTGGGCATCTTTTGGCCCTTTGCACTGCACAGCATGTCATCCTGCTCCTTTTGCTCCTAGTCACAAAATTTACCAATTTTCTCGGGTTTTTTTCTTGAATTGCATTTCTTTGGATGATTGCTCCATTCCAGAGCGTTTGTAAGTCCTTCTTTTTTCTTTCCAGGCTTTCAGTGGACTCCAATTTTTTCATTCCGTGCTCTATGTCCCTGCACTTGATGGCATCCCATGCCTTTGGATGGCTTTCACTTAAACAATGATTTTTTTAAAATTTCTTTTTTTCTCTCTCCATGGGATGTCTTTCATATCTTCCCCTCAAAGTTGTGTCTTCCTGCTTGACATTTTTCCTGATTTTGCAGCATCTGTGAGCTCAGCTTTGCATGTTTTGGTCCTTTGTGCTGCACCTCATTTCCTCCCAGAGCATTTTCTGGTACTCACTAAATGTCCCAATTTGGGGATTTTTGGGGTTTTTTTTGCTTGCACTTCATTTGATCCTATCTCCTTTGCAGAGTGTTTGTCAGCCTTTCTTTTGAGGTTCGCAAGATTCCGTTTCCCTTCCCGAAAGGAAATGAAATTTCCTTTCGGGAAGGGAAACGGAATCTTGCGATTTCAATGGAGACCAATTCAGGAATCTTTGCTCCATGTCCCTGCACCTGATGGCATCCCGTGCCTTTTGATGCCTTTCACTTTGGCGAGCAATTTTTTGATTTTTGCTGATTTTTTTCAGTATGCCTGCCATGTCTGTCATATCTTGCCCTGAAAGTTGTGTCTTCTTCCATGTTTGCTTCTCCTGATTTTGCAGCATCAGTGAGCTCAATTTTGGGCATCTTTTGGCCTTTTGCACTGCACAGCATGTCATCCTGCTCCTTTTGCTCCTAGTCACAAAATTTACCAATTTTCTCGTTTTTTTTTCTTGAATTGCATTTCTTTGGATGATTGCTCCATTCCAGAGCGTTTGTAAGTCCTTCTTTTTTCTTTCCAGGCTTTCAGTGGGCTCCAATTTTTTCAATCCGTGCTCTATGTCCCTGCACTTGATGGCATCCCATGCCTTTGGATGGCTTTCACTTAAACAACGATTTTTTTAAAATTTTTTTTTCTCTCTCTCCATGGGATGTCTCTCATATCTTCCCCTCAAAGTTGTGTCTTCCTGCTTGACATTTTTCCTGATTTTGCAGCATCTGTGAGCTCAGCTTTGCATGTTTTGGTCCTTTGTGCTGCACCTCATTTCCTCCCAGAGCATTTTCTGGTACTCACTAAATGTCCCAATTTGGGGATTTTTGGGGTTTTTTTCGCTTGCACTTCATTTGATCCTATCTCCTTTGCAGAGTGTTTGTCAGCCTTTCTTTTGAGGTTCGCAAGATTCCGTTTCCCTTCCCGAAAGGAAATGAAATTTCCTTTCGGGAAGGGAAACGGAATCTTGCGATTTCAATGGAGACCAATTCAGGAATCTTTGGTCCATGTCCCTGCACCTGATGGCATCCCGTGCCTTTTGATGCCTTTCACTTTGGCGAGCAATTTTTTGATTTTTGCTGATTTTTTTCAGTATGCCTGCCATGTCTGTCATATCTTGCCCTGAAAGTTGTGTCTTCTTCCATGTTTGCTTCTCCTGATTTTGCAGCATCAGTGAGCTCAATTTTGGGCATCTTTTGGCCCTTTGCACTGCACAGCATGTCATCCTGGTCCTTTTGCTCCTAGTCACAAAATTTACCAATTTTCTCGGTTTTTTTCTTTGAATTGCATTTCTTTGGATGATTGCTCCATTCCAGAGCGTTTGTAAGTCCTTCTTTTTTCTTTCCAGGCTTTCAGTGGGCTCCAATTTTTTCAATCCGTGCTCTATGTCCCTGCACTTGATGGCATCCCATGCCTTTGGATGGCTTTCACTTAAACAATGATTTTTTTTAAATTTCTTTTTTTCTCTCTCCATGGGATGTCTTTCATATCTTCCCCTCAAAGTTGTGTCTTCCTGCTTGACATTTTTCCTGATTTTGCAGCATCTGTGAGCTCAGCTTTGCATGTTTTGGTCCTTTGTGCTGCACCTCATTTCCTCCCAGAGCATTTTCTGGTACTCACTAAATGTCCCAATTTGGGGATTTTTGGGTTTTTTTCGCTTGCACTTCATTTGATCCTATCTCCTTTGCAGAGTGTTTGTCAGCCTTTCTTTTGAGGTTCGCAAGATTCCGTTTCCCTTCCCGAAAGGAAATTTCATTTCCTTTCGGGAAGGGAAACGGAATCTTGCGATTTCAATGGAGACCAATTCAGGAATCTTTGGTCCATGTCCCTGCACCTGATGGCATCCCGTGCCTTCTGATGCCTTTCACTTTGGCGAGCAATTTTTTGATTTTTGCTGATTTTTTTCAGTATGCCTGCCATGTCTGTCATATCTTGCCCTGAAAGTTGTGTCTTCTTCCATGTTTGCTTCTCCTGATTTTGCAGCATCAATGAGCTCAATTTTGGGCATCTTTTGGCCCTTTGCACTGCACAGCATGTCATCCTGCTCCTTTTGCTCCTAGTCACAAAATTTACCAATTTTCTCGGGTTTTTTTCTTGAATTGCATTTCTTTGGATGATTGCTCCATTCCAGAGCGTTTGTAAGTCCCTCTTTTTTCTTTCCAGGCTTTCAGTGGGCTCCAATTTTTTCATTCCGTGCTCTATGTCCCTGCACTTGATGGCATCCCATGCCTTTGGATGGCTTTCACTTAAACAATGATTTTTTTAAAATTTCTTTTTTTCTCTCTCCATGGGATGTCTTTCATATCTTCCCCTCAAAGTTGTGTCTTCCTGCTTGACATTTTTCCTGATTTTGCAGCATCTGTGAGCTCAGCTTTGCATGTTTTGGTCTTTTGTGCTGCACCTCATTTCCTCCCAGAGCATTTTCTGGTACTCACTAAATGTCCCAATTTGGGGATTTTTGGGTTTTTTTTCGCTTGCACTTCATTTGATCCTATCTCCTTTGCAGAGTGTTTGTCAGCCTTTCTTTTGAGGTTCGCAAGATTCCGTTTCCCTTCCCGAAAGGAAATGAAATTTCCTTTCGGGAAGGGAAACGGAATCTTGCGATTTCAATGGAGACCAATTCAGGAATCTTTGGTCCATGTCCCTGCACCTGATGGCATCCCGTGCCTTTTGATGCCTTTCACTTTGGCGAGCAATTTTTTGATTTTTGCTGATTTTTTTCAGTATGCCTGCCATGTCTGTCATATCTTGCCCTGAAAGTTGTGTCTTCTTCCATGTTTGCTTCTCCTGATTTTGCAGCATCAATGAGCTCAATTTTGGGCATCTTTTGGCCCTTTGCACTGCACAGCATGTCATCCTGCTCCTTTTGCTCCTAGTCACAAAATTTACCAATTTTCTCGGGTTTTTTTCTTGAATTGCATTTCTTTGGATGATTGCTCCATTCCAGAGCGTTTGTAAGTCCCTCTTTTTTCTTTCCAGGCTTTCAGTGGGCTCCAATTTTTTCATTCCGTGCTCTATGTCCCTGCACTTGATGGCATCCCATGCCTTTGGATGGCTTTCACTTAAACAATGATTTTTTTAAAATTTCTTTTTTTCTCTCTCCATGGGATGTCTTTCATATCTTCCCCTCAAAGTTGTGTCTTCCTGCTTGACATTTTTCCTGATTTTGCAGCATCTGTGAGCTCAGCTTTGCATGTTTTGGTCTTTTGTGCTGCACCTCATTTCCTCCCAGAGCATTTTCTGGTACTCACTAAATGTCCCAATTTGGGGATTTTTGGGTTTTTTTTCGCTTGCACTTCATTTGATCCTATCTCCTTTGCAGAGTGTTTGTCAGCCTTTCTTTTGAGGTTCGCAAGATTCCGTTTCCCTTCCCGAAAGGAAATGAAATTTCCTTTCGGGAAGGGAAACGGAATCTTGCGATTTCAATGGAGACCAATTCAGGAATCTTTGGTCCATGTCCCTGCACCTGATGGCATCCCGTGCCTTTTGATGCCTTTCACTTTGGCGAGCAATTTTTTGATTTTTGCTGATTTTTTTCAGTATGCCTGCCATGTCTGTCATATCTTGCCCTGAAAGTTGTGTCTTCTTCCATGTTTGCTTCTCCTGATTTTGCAGCATCAGTCAGCTCAATTTTGGGCATCTTTTGGCCATTTGCACTGCACAGCATGTCATCCTGCTCCTTTTGCTCCTAGTCACAAAATTTACCAAGTTTCTCGGTTTTTTTTCTTGAATTGCATTTCCTTGGATGATTGCTCCATTCCAGAGCGTTTGTAAGTCCTTCTTTTTCTTTCCAGGCTTTCAGTGGGCTCCAATTTTTTCAATCCGTGCTCTATGTCCCTGCACTTGATGGCATCCCATGCCTTTGGATGGCTTTCACTTAAACAACGATTTGTTTTAAATTTTTTTTTCTCTCTCTCCATGGGATGTCTTTCATATCTTCCCCTCAAAGTTGTGTCTTCCTGCTTGACATTTTTCCTGATTTTGCAGCATCTGTGAGCTCAGCTTTGCATGTTTTGGTCCTTTGTGCTGCACCTCATTTCCTCCCAGAGCATTTTCTGGTACTCACTAAATGTCCCAATTTGGGGATTTTTGGGGTTTTTTTTGCTTGCACTTCATTTGATCCTATCTCCTTTGCAGAGTGTTTGTCAGCCTTTCTTTTGAGGTTCGCAAGATTCCGTTTCCCTTCCCGAAAGGAAATGAAATTTCCTTTCGGGAAGGGAAACGGAATCTTGCGATTTCAATGGAGACCAATTCAGGAATCTTTGGCCCATGTCCCTGCACCTGATGGCATCCCGTGCCTTTTGATGCCTTTCACTTTGGCGAGCAATTTTTTGATTTTTGCTGATTTTTTTCAGTATGCCTGCCATGTCTGTCATATCTTGCCCTGAAAGTTGTGTCTTCTTCCATGTTTGCTTCTCCTGATTTTGCAGCATCAGTGAGCTCAATTTTGGGCATCTATTGGCCTTTTGCACTGCACAGCATGTCATCCTGCTCCTTTTGCTCCTAGTCACAAAATTTACCAAGTTTCTCGGTTTTTTTTCTTGAATTGCATTTCTTTGGATGATTGCTCCATTCCAGAGCGTTTGTAAGTCCTTCTTTTTTCTTTCCAGGCTTTCAGTGGGCTCCAATTTTTTCAATCCGTGCTCTATGTCCCTGCACTTGATGGCATCCCATGCCTTTGGATGGCTTTCACTTAAACAACGATTTTTTTAAAATTTTTTTTTCTCTCTCTCCATGGGATGTCTCTCATATCTTCCCCTCAAAGTTGTGTCTTCCTGCTTGACATTTTTCCTGATTTTGCAGCATCTGTGAGCTCAGCTTTGCATGTTTTGGTCCTTTGTGCTGCACCTCATTTCCTCCCAGAGCATTTTCTGGTACTCACTAAATGTCCCAATTTGGGGATTTTGGGGGTTTTTTTCGCTTGCACTTCATTTGATCCTATCTCCTTTGCAGAGTGTTTGTCAGCCTTTCTTTTGAGGTTCGCAAGATTCCGTTTCCCTTCCCGAAAGGAAATGAAATTTCCTTTCGGGAAGGGAAACGGAATCTTGCGATTTCAATGGAGACCAATTCAGGAATCTTTGGTCCATGTCCCTGCACCTGATGGCATCCCGTGCCTTTTGATGCCTTTCACTTTGGCGAGCAATTTTTTGATTTTTGCTGATTTTTTTCTATATGCCTGCCATGTCTGTCATATCTTGCCCTGAAAGTTGTGTCTTCTTCCATGTTTGCTTCTCCTGATTTTGCAGCATCAATGAGCTCAATTTTGGGCATCTTTTGGCCCTTTGCACTGCACAGCATGTCATCCTGCTCCTTTTGCTCCTAGTCACAAAATTTACCAATTTTCTCGGGTTTTTTTCTTGAATTGCATTTCTTTGGATGATTGCTCCATTCCAGAGCGTTTGTAAGTCCTTCTTTTTTCTTTCCAGGCTTTCAGTGGGCTCCAATTTTTTCATTCCGTGCTCTATGTCCCTGCACTTGATGGCATCCCATGCCTTTGGATGGCTTTCACTTAAACAATGATTTTTTTAAAATTTCTTTTTTTCTCTCTCCATGGGATGTCTTTCATATCTTCCCCTCAAAGTTGTGTCTTCCTGCTTGACATTTTTCCTGATTTTGCAGCATCTGTGAGCTCAGCTTTGCATGTTTTGGTCTTTTGTGCTGCACCTCATTTCCTCCCAGAGCATTTTCTGGTACTCACTAAATGTCCCAATTTGGGGATTTTTGGGTTTTTTTCGCTTGCACTTCATTTGATCCTATCTCCTTTGCAGAGTGTTTGTCAGCCTTTCTTTTGAGGTTCGCAAGATTCCGTTTCCCTTCCCGAAAGGAAATGAAATTTCCTTTCGGGAAGGGAAACGGAATCTTGCGATTTCAATGGAGACCAATTCAGGAATCTTTGGTCCATGTCCCTGCACCTGATGGCATCCCGTGCCTTTTGATGCCTTTCACTTTGGCGAGCAATTTTTTGATTTTTGCTGATTTTTTTCAGTATGCCTGCCATGTCTGTCATATCTTGCCCTGAAAGTTGTGTCTTCTTCCATGTTTGCTTCTCCTGATTTTGCAGCATCAGTGAGCTCAATTTTGGGCATCTTTTGGCCTTTTGCACTGCACAGCATGTCATCCTGCTCCTTTTGCTCCTAGTCACAAAATTTACCAATTTTCTCGGGTTTTTTTCTTGAATTGCATTTCTTTGGATGATTGCTCCATTCCAGAGCGTTTGTAAGTCCTTCTTTTTTCTTTCCAGGCTTTCAGTGGGCTCCAATTTTTTCAATCCGTGCTCTATGTCCCTGCACTTGATGGCATCCCATGCTTTTGGATGGCTTTCACTTAAACAACGATTTTTTTAAAATTTTTTTTTCTCTCTCTCCATGGGATGTCTCTCATATATTCCCCTCAAAGTTGTGTCTTCCTGCTTGACATTTTTCCTGATTTTGCAGCATCTGTGAGCTCAGCTTTGCATGTTTTGGTCCTTTGTGCTGCACCTCATTTCCTCCCAGAGCATTTTCTGGTACTCACTAAATGTCCCAATTTGGGGATTTTTGGGGTTTTTTTCGCTTGCACTTCATTTGATCCTATCTCCTTTGCAGAGTGTTTGTCAGCGTTTCTTTTGAGGTTCGCAAGATTCCGTTTCCCTTTCCGAAAGGAAATTTCATTTCCTTTCGGGAAGGGAAACGGAATCTTGCGATTTCAATGGAGACCAATTCAGGAATCTTTGGTCCATGTCCCTGCACCTGATGGCATCCCGTGCCTTTTGATGCCTTTCACTTTGGCGAGCAATTTTTTGATTTTTGCTGATTTTTTTCAGTATGCCTGCCATGTCTGTCATATCTTGCCCTGAAAGTTGTGTCTTCTTCCATGTTTGCTTCTCCTGATTTTGCAGCATCAGTGAGCTCAATTTTGGGCATCTTTTGCCTCTTTGCACTGCACAGCATGTCATCCTGGTCCTTTTTCTCCTAGTCCCAAAATTTACCAATTTTCTCGTTTTTTTTTCTTGAATTGCATTTCTTTGGATGATTGCTCCATTCCAGAGCGTTTGTAAGTCCTTCTTTTTTCTTTCCAGGCTTTCAGTGGGCTCCAATTTTTTCATTCCGTGCCCTATGTCCCTGCACTTGATGGCATCCCATGCCTTTGGATGGCTTTCACTTAAACAACGATTTTTTTTAAATTTTTTTTCTCTCTCTCCATGGGATGTCTCTCATACATTCCCCTCAAAGTTGTGTCTTCCTGCTTGACATTTTTCCTGATTTTGCAGCATCTGTGAGCTCAGCTTTGCATGTTTTGGTCCTTTGTGCTGCACCTCATTTCCTCCCAGAGCATTTTCTGGTACTCACTAAATGTCCCAATTTGGGGATTTTTGGGTTTTTTTTTGCTTGCACTTCATTTGATCCTATCTCCTTTGCAGAGTGTTTGTCAGCCTTTCTTTTGAGGTTCGCAAGATTCCGTTTCCCTTCCCGAAAGGAAATGAAATTTCCTTTCGGGAAGGGAAACGGAATCTTGCGATTTCAATGGAGACCAATTCAGGAATCTTTGCTCCATGTCCCTGCACCTGATGGCATCCCGTGCCTTTTGATGCCTTTCACTTTGGCGAGCAATTTTTTGAGTTTTGCTGATTTTTTTCAGTATGCCTGCCATGTCTGTCATATCTTGCCCTGAAAGTTGTGTCTTCTTCCATGTTTGCTTCTCCTGATTTTGCAGCATCAGTGAGCTCAATTTTGGGCATCTTTTGGCCATTTGCACTGCACAGCATGTCATCCTGCTCCTTTTGCTCCTAGTCACAAAATTTACCAATTTTCTCGGTTTTTTTTCTTGAATTGCATTTCCTTGGATGATTGCTCCATTCCAGAGCGTTTGTAAGTCCTTCTTTTTCTTTCCAGGCTTTCAGTGGGCTCCAATTTTTTCAATCCGTGCTCTATGTCCCTGCACTTGATGGCATCCCATGCCTTTGGATGGCTTTCACTTAAACAACGATTTGTTTTAAATTTTTTTTTCTCTCTCTCCATGGGATGTCTTTCATATCTTCCCCTCAAAGTTGTGTCTTCCTGCTTGACATTTTTCCTGATTTTGCAGCATCTGTGAGCTCAGCTTTGCATGTTTTGGTCCTTTGTGCTGCACCTCATTTCCTCCCAGAGCATTTTCTGGTACTCACTAAATGTCCCAATTTGGGGATTTTTGGGGTTTTTTTGCTTGCACTTCATTTGATCCTATCTCCTTTGCAGAGTGTTTGTCAGCCTTTCTTTTGAGGTTCGCAAGATTCCGTTTCCCTTCCCGAAAGGAAATGAAATTTCCTTTCGGGAAGGGAAACGGAATCTTGCGATTTCAATGGAGACCAATTCAGGAATCTTTGGCCCATGTCCCTGCACCTGATGGCATCCCGTGCCTTTTGATGCCTTTCACTTTGGCGAGCAATTTTTTGATTTTTGCTGATTTTTTTCAGTATGCCTGCCATGTCTGTCATATCTTGCCCTGAAAGTTGTGTCTTCTTCCATGTTTGCTTCTCCTGATTTTGCAGCATCAGTGAGCTCAATTTTGGGCATCTTTTGGCCTTTTGCACTGCACAGCATGTCATCCTGCTCCTTTTGCTCCTAGTCACAAAATTTACCAATTTTCTCGGTTTTTTTTCTTGAATTGCATTTCTTTGGATGATTGCTCCATTCCAGAGCGTTTGTAAGTCCTTCTTTTTTCTTTCCAGGCTTTCAGTGGGCTCCAATTTTTTCAATCCGTGCTCTATGTCCCTGCACTTGATGGCATCCCATGCCTTTGGATGGCTTTCACTTAAACAACGATTTTTTTAAAATTTTTTTTTCTCTCTCTCCATGGGATGTCTCTCATATCTTCCCCTCAAAGTTGTGTCTTCCTGCTTGACATTTTTCCTGATTTTGCAGCATCTGTGAGCTCAGCTTTGCATGTTTTGGTCCTTTGTGCTGCACCTCATTTCCTCCCAGAGCATTTTCTGGTACTCACTAAATGTCCCAATTTGGGGATTTTGGGGGTTTTTTTCGCTTGCACTTCATTTGATCCTATCTCCTTTGCAGAGTGTTTGTCAGCCTTTCTTTTGAGGTTCGCAAGATTCCGTTTCCCTTCCCGAAAGGAAATGAAATTTCCTTTCGGGAAGGGAAACGGAATCTTGCGATTTCAATGGAGACCAATTCAGGAATCTTTGGTCCATGTCCCTGCACCTGATGGCATCCCGTGCCTTTTGATGCCTTTCACTTTGGCGAGCAATTTTTTGATTTTTGCTGATTTTTTTCTATATGCCTGCCATGTCTGTCATATCTTGCCCTGAAAGTTGTGTCTTCTTCCATGTTTGCTTCTCCTGATTTTGCAGCATCAGTGAGCTCAATTTTGGGCATCTTTTGGCCTTTTGCACTGCACAGCATGTCATCCTGCTCCTTTTGCTCCTAGTCACAAAATTTACCAATTTTCTCGGGTTTTTTTCTTGAATTGCATTTCTTTGGATGATTGCTCCATTCCAGAGCGTTTGTAAGTCCTTCTTTTTTCTTTCCAGGCTTTCAGTGGGCTCCAATTTTTTCAATCCGTGCTCTATGTCCCTGCACTTGATGGCATCCCATGCTTTTGGATGGCTTTCACTTAAACAACGATTTTTTTTAAATTTTTTTTTCTCTCTCTCCATGGGATGTCTCTCATATATTCCCCTCAAAGTTGTGTCTTCCTGCTTGACATTTTTCCTGATTTTGCAGCATCTGTGAGCTCAGCTTTGCATGTTTTGGTCCTTTGTGCTGCACCTCATTTCCTCCCAGAGCATTTTCTGGTACTCACTAAATGTCCCAATTTGGGGATTTTTGGGGTTTTTTTCGCTTGCACTTCATTTGATCCTATCTCCTTTGCAGAGTGTTTGTCAGCGTTTCTTTTGAGGTTCGCAAGATTCCGTTTCCCTTTCCGAAAGGAAATTTCATTTCCTTTCGGGAAGGGAAACGGAATCTTGCGATTTCAATGGAGACCAATTCAGGAATCTTTGGTCCATGTCCCTGCACCTGATGGCATCCCGTGCCTTTTGATGCCTTTCACTTTGGCGAGCAATTTTTTGATTTTTGCTGATTTTTTTCAGTATGCCTGCCATGTCTGTCATATCTTGCCCTGAAAGTTGTGTCTTCTTCCATGTTTGCTTCTCCTGATTTTGCAGCATCAGTGAGCTCAATTTTGGGCATCTTTTGCCTCTTTGCACTGCACAGCATGTCATCCTGGTCCTTTTTCTCCTAGTCCCAAAATTTACCAATTTTCTCGTTTTTTTTTCTTGAATTGCATTTCTTTGGATGATTGCTCCATTCCAGAGCGTTTGTAAGTCCTTCTTTTTTCTTTCCAGGCTTTCAGTGGGCTCCAATTTTTTCATTCCGTGCCCTATGTCCCTGCACTTGATGGCATCCCATGCCTTTGGATGGCTTTCACTTAAACAACGATTTTTTTAAAATTTTTTTTCTCTCTCTCCATGGGATGTCTCTCATACATTCCCCTCAAAGTTGTGTCTTCCTGCTTGACATTTTTCCTGATTTTGCAGCATCTGTGAGCTCAGCTTTGCATGTTTTGGTCCTTTGTGCTGCACCTCATTTCCTCCCAGAGCATTTTCTGGTACTCACTAAATGTCCCAATTTGGGGATTTTTGGGTTTTTTTTTGCTTGCACTTCATTTGATCCTATCTCCTTTGCAGAGTGTTTGTCAGCCTTTCTTTTGAGGTTCGCAAGATTCCGTTTCCCTTCCCGAAAGGAAATGAAATTTCCTTTCGGGAAGGGAAACGGAATCTTGCGATTTCAATGGAGACCAATTCAGGAATCTTTGCTCCATGTCCCTGCACCTGATGGCATCCCGTGCCTTTTGATGCCTTTCACTTTGGCGAGCAATTTTTTGAGTTTTGCTGATTTTTTTCAGTATGCCTGCCATGTCTGTCATATCTTGCCCTGAAAGTTGTGTCTTCTTCCATGTTTGCTTCTCCTGATTTTGCAGCATCAGTGAGCTCAATTTTGGGCATCTTTTGGCCATTTGCACTGCACAGCATGTCATCCTGCTCCTTTTGCTCCTAGTCACAAAATTTACCAATTTTCTCGTTTTTTTTTCTTGAATTGCATTTCCTTGGATGATTGCTCCATTCCAGAGCGTTTGTAAGTCCTTCTTTTTCTTTCCAGGCTTTCAGTGGGCTCCAATTTTTTCAATCCGTGCTCTATGTCCCTGCACTTGATGGCATCCCATGCCTTTGGATGGCTTTCACTTAAACAACGATTTGTTTTAAATTTTTTTTTCTCTCTCTCCATGGGATGTCTTTCATATCTTCCCCTCAAAGTTGTGTCTTCCTGCTTGACATTTTTCCTGATTTTGCAGCATCTGTGAGCTCAGCTTTGCATGTTTTGGTCCTTTGTGCTGCACCTCATTTCCTCCCAGAGCATTTTCTGGTACTCACTAAATGTCCCAATTTGGGGATTTTTGGGGTTTTTTTGCTTGCACTTCATTTGATCCTATCTCCTTTGCAGAGTGTTTGTCAGCCTTTCTTTTGAGGTTCGCAAGATTCCGTTTCCCTTCCCGAAAGGAAATGAAATTTCCTTTCGGGAAGGGAAACGGAATCTTGCGATTTCAATGGAGACCAATTCAGGAATCTTTGGCCCATGTCCCTGCACCTGATGGCATCCCGTGCCTTTTGATGCCTTTCACTTTGGCGAGCAATTTTTTGATTTTTGCTGATTTTTTTCAGTATGCCTGCCATGTCTGTCATATCTTGCCCTGAAAGTTGTGTCTTCTTCCATGTTTGCTTCTCCTGATTTTGCAGCATCAGTGAGCTCAATTTTGGGCATCTTTTGGCCTTTTGCACTGCACAGCATGTCATCCTGCTCCTTTTGCTCCTAGTCACAAAATTTACCAATTTTCTCGGTTTTTTTTCTTGAATTGCATTTCTTTGGATGATTGCTCCATTCCAGAGCGTTTGTAAGTCCTTCTTTTTTCTTTCCAGGCTTTCAGTGGGCTCCAATTTTTTCAATCCGTGCTCTATGTCCCTGCACTTGATGGCATCCCATGCCTTTGGATGGCTTTCACTTAAACAACGATTTTTTTAAAATTTTTTTTTCTCTCTCTCCATGGGATGTCTCTCATATATTCCCCTCAAAGTTGTGTCTTCCTGCTTGACATTTTTCCTGATTTTGCAGCATCTGTGAGCTCAGCTTTGCATGTTTTGGTCCTTTGTGCTGCACCTCATTTCCTCCCAGAGCATTTTCTGGTACTCACTAAATGTCCCAATTTGGGGATTTTTGGGGTTTTTTTCGCTTGCACTTCATTTGATCCTATCTCCTTTGCAGAGTGTTTGTCAGCGTTTCTTTTGAGGTTCGCAAGATTCCGTTTCCCTTTCCGAAAGGAAATTTCATTTCCTTTCGGGAAGGGAAACGGAATCTTGCGATTTCAATGGAGACCAATTCAGGAATCTTTGGTCCATGTCCCTGCACCTGATGGCATCCCGTGCCTTTTGATGCCTTTCACTTTGGCGAGCAATTTTTTGATTTTTGCTGATTTTTTTCAGTATGCCTGCCATGTCTGTCATATCTTGCCCTGAAAGTTGTGTCTTCTTCCATGTTTGCTTCTCCTGATTTTGCAGCATCAGTGAGCTCAATTTTGGGCATCTTTTGCCTCTTTGCACTGCACAGCATGTCATCCTGGTCCTTTTTCTCCTAGTCCCAAAATTTACCAATTTTCTCGTTTTTTTTTCTTGAATTGCATTTCTTTGGATGATTGCTCCATTCCAGAGCGTTTGTAAGTCCTTCTTTTTTCTTTCCAGGCTTTCAGTGGGCTCCAATTTTTTCATTCCGTGCCCTATGTCCCTGCACTTGATGGCATCCCATGCCTTTGGATGGCTTTCACTTAAACAACGATTTTTTTAAAATTTTTTTTCTCTCTCTCCATGGGATGTCTCTCATACATTCCCCTCAAAGTTGTGTCTTCCTGCTTGACATTTTTCCTGATTTTGCAGCATCTGTGAGCTCAGCTTTGCATGTTTTGGTCCTTTGTGCTGCACCTCATTTCCTCCCAGAGCATTTTCTGGTACTCACTAAATGTCCCAATTTGGGGATTTTTGGGTTTTTTTTTGCTTGCACTTCATTTGATCCTATCTCCTTTGCAGAGTGTTTGTCAGCCTTTCTTTTGAGGTTCGCAAGATTCCGTTTCCCTTCCCGAAAGGAAATGAAATTTCCTTTCGGGAAGGGAAACGGAATCTTGCGATTTCAATGGAGACCAATTCAGGAATCTTTGGTCCATGTCCCTGCACCTGATGGCATCCCGTGCCTTTTGATGCCTTTCACTTTGGCGAGCAATTTTTTGAGTTTTGCTGATTTTTTTCAGTATGCCTGCCATGTCTGTCATATCTTGCCCTGAAAGTTGTGTCTTCTTCCATGTTTGCTTCTCCTGATTTTGCAGCATCAGTGAGCTCAATTTTGGGCATCTTTTGGCCATTTGCACTGCACAGCATGTCATCCTGCTCCTTTTGCTCCTAGTCACAAAATTTACCAATTTTCTCGGTTTTTTTTCTTGAATTGCATTTCCTTGGATGATTGCTCCATTCCAGAGCGTTTGTAAGTCCTTCTTTTTCTTTCCAGGCTTTCAGTGGGCTCCAATTTTTTCAATCCGTGCTCTATGTCCCTGCACTTGATGGCATCCCATGCCTTTGGATGGCTTTCACTTAAACAACGATTTGTTTTAAATTTTTTTTTCTCTCTCTCCATGGGATGTCTTTCATATCTTCCCCTCAAAGTTGTGTCTTCCTGCTTGACATTTTTCCTGATTTTGCAGCATCTGTGAGCTCAGCTTTGCATGTTTTGGTCCTTTGTGCTGCACCTCATTTCCTCCCAGAGCATTTTCTGGTACTCACTAAATGTCCCAATTTGGGGATTTTTGGGTTTTTTTCGCTTGCACTTCATTTGATCCTATCTCCTTTGCAGAGTGTTTGTCAGCCTTTCTTTTGAGGTTCGCAAGATTCCGTTTCCCTTCCCGAAAGGAAATGAAATTTCCTTTCGGGAAGGGAAACGGAATCTTGCGATTTCAATGGAGACCAATTCAGGAATCTTTGGTCCATGTCCCTGCACCTGATGGCATCCCGTGCCTTTTGATGCCTTTCACTTTGGCGAGCAATTTTTTGATTTTTGCTGATTTTTTTCAGTATGCCTGCCATGTCTGTCATATCTTGCCCTGAAAGTTGTGTCTTCTTCCATGTTTGCTTCTCCTGATTTTGCAGCATCAGTCAGCTCAATTTTGGGCATCTTTTGGCCATTTGCACTGCACAGCATGTCATCCTGCTACTTTTGCTCCTAGTCACAAAATTTACCAAGTTTCTCGGTTTTTTTTCTTGAATTGCATTTCCTTGGATGATTGCTCCATTCCAGAGCGTTTGTAAGTCCTTCTTTTTCTTTCCAGGCTTTCAGTGGGCTCCAATTTTTTCAATCCGTGCTCTATGTCCCTGCACTTGATGGCATCCCATGCCTTTGGATGGCTTTCACTTAAACAACGATTTGTTTTAAATTTTTTTTTCTCTCTCTCCATGGGATGTCTCTCATATATTCCCCTCAAAGTTGTGTCTTCCTGCTTGACATTTTTCCTGATTTTGCAGCATCTGTGAGCTCAGCTTTGCATGTTTTGGTCCTTTGTGCTGCACCTCATTTCCTCCCAGAGCATTTTCTGGTACTCACTAAATGTCCCAATTTGGGGATTTTTGGGGTTTTTTTCGCTTGCACTTCATTTGATCCTATCTCCTTTGCAGAGTGTTTGTCAGCGTTTCTTTTGAGGTTCGCAAGATTCCGTTTCCCTTCCCGAAAGGAAATGAAATTTCCTTTCGGGAAGGGAAACGGAATCTTGCGATTTCAATGGAGACCAATTCAGGAATCTTTGGCCCATGTCCCTGCACCTGATGGCATCCCGTGCCTTTTGATGCCTTTCACTTTGGCGAGCAATTTTTTGATTTTTGCTGATTTTTTTCAGTATGCCTGCCATGTCTGTCATATCTTGCCCTGAAAGTTGTGTCTTCTTCCATGTTTGCTTCTCCTGATTTTGCAGCATCAGTGAGCTCAATTTTGGGCATCTTTTGGCCCTTTGCACTGCACAGCATGTCATCCTGCTCCTTTTGCTCCTAGTCACAAAATTTACCAATTTTCTCGGTTTTTTTTCTTGAATTGCATTTCTTTGGATGATTGCTCCATTCCAGAGCGTTTGTAAGTCCTTCTTTTTTCTTTCCAGGCTTTCAGTGGGCTCCAATTTTTTCATTCCGTGCTCTATGTCCCTGCACTTGATGGCATCCCATGCCTTTGGATGGCTTTCACTTAAACAACGATTTTTTTAAAATTTTTTTTCTCTCTCTCCATGGGATGTCTCTCATATGTTCCCCTCAAAGTTGTGTCTTCCTGCTTGACATTTTTCCTGATTTTGCAGCATCTGTGAGCTCAGCTTTGCATGTTTTGGTTCTTTGTGCTGCACCTCATTTCCTCCCAGAGCATTTTCTGGTACTCACTAAATGTCCCAATTTGGGGATTTTTGGGGTTTTTTTCGCTTGCACTTCATTTGATCCTATCTCTATTGCAGAGTGTTTGTCAGCCTTTCTTTTGAGGTTCGCAAGATTCCGTTTCCCTTCCCGAAAGGAAATTTCATTTCCTTTCGGGAAGGGAAACGGAATCTTGCGATTTCAATGGAGACCAATTCAGGAATCTTTGGTCCATGTCCCTGCACCTGATGGCATCCCGTGCCTTTTGATGCCTTTCACTTTGGCGAGCAATTTTTTGAGTTTTGCTGATTTTTTTCAGTATGCCTGCCATGTCTGTCATATCTTGCCCTGAAAGTTGTGTCTTCTTCCATGTTTGCTTCTCCTGATTTTGCAGCATCAGTGAGCTCAATTTTGGGCATCTTTTGGCCATTTGCACTGCACAGCATGTCATCCTGCTCCTTTTGCTCCTAGTCACAAAATTTACCAATTTTCTCGGTTTTTTTTCTTGAATTGCATTTCCTTGGATGATTGCTCCATTCCAGAGCGTTTGTAAGTCCTTCTTTTTCTTTCCAGGCTTTCAGTGGGCTCCAATTTTTTCAATCCGTGCTCTATGTCCCTGCACTTGATGGCATCCCATGCCTTTGGATGGCTTTCACTTAAACAACGATTTGTTTTAAATTTTTTTTTCTCTCTCTCCATGGGATGTCTTTCATATCTTCCCCTCAAAGTTGTGTCTTCCTGCTTGACATTTTTCCTGATTTTGCAGCATCTGTGAGCTCAGCTTTGCATGTTTTGGTCCTTTGTGCTGCACCTCATTTCCTCCCAGAGCATTTTCTGGTACTCACTAAATGTCCCAATTTGGGGATTTTTGGGTTTTTTTCGCTTGCACTTCATTTGATCCTATCTCCTTTGCAGAGTGTTTGTCAGCCTTTCTTTTGAGGTTCGCAAGATTCCGTTTCCCTTCCCGAAAGGAAATGAAATTTCCTTTCGGGAAGGGAAACGGAATCTTGCGATTTCAATGGAGACCAATTCAGGAATCTTTGGTCCATGTCCCTGCACCTGATGGCATCCCGTGCCTTTTGATGCCTTTCACTTTGGCGAGCAATTTTTTGATTTTTGCTGATTTTTTTCAGTATGCCTGCCATGTCTGTCATATCTTGCCCTGAAAGTTGTGTCTTCTTCCATGTTTGCTTCTCCTGATTTTGCAGCATCAGTCAGCTCAATTTTGGGCATCTTTTGGCCATTTGCACTGCACAGCATGTCATCCTGCTACTTTTGCTCCTAGTCACAAAATTTACCAAGTTTCTCGGGTTTTTTTCTTGAATTGCATTTCCTTGGATGATTGCTCCATTCCAGAGCGTTTGTAAGTCCTTCTTTTTCTTTCCAGGCTTTCAGTGGGCTCCAATTTTTTCAATCCGTGCTCTATGTCCCTGCACTTGATGGCATCCCATGCCTTTGGATGGCTTTCACTTAAACAACGATTTGTTTTAAATTTTTTTTTCTCTCTCTCCATGGGATGTCTCTCATATATTCCCCTCAAAGTTGTGTCTTCCTGCTTGACATTTTTCCTGATTTTGCAGCATCTGTGAGCTCAGCTTTGCATGTTTTGGTCCTTTGTGCTGCACCTCATTTCCTCCCAGAGCATTTTCTGGTACTCACTAAATGTCCCAATTTGGGGATTTTTGGGGTTTTTTTCGCTTGCACTTCATTTGATCCTATCTCCTTTGCAGAGTGTTTGTCAGCGTTTCTTTTGAGGTTCGCAAGATTCCGTTTCCCTTCCCGAAAGGAAATGAAATTTCCTTTCGGGAAGGGAAACGGAATCTTGCGATTTCAATGGAGACCAATTCAGGAATCTTTGGCCCATGTCCCTGCACCTGATGGCATCCCGTGCCTTTTGATGCCTTTCACTTTGGCGAGCAATTTTTTGATTTTTGCTGATTTTTTTCAGTATGCCTGCCATGTCTGTCATATCTTGCCCTGAAAGTTGTGTCTTCTTCCATGTTTGCTTCTCCTGATTTTGCAGCATCAGTGAGCTCAATTTTGGGCATCTTTTGGCCCTTTGCACTGCACAGCATGTCATCCTGCTCCTTTTGCTCCTAGTCACAAAATTTACCAATTTTCTCGGTTTTTTTTCTTGAATTGCATTTCTTTGGATGATTGCTCCATTCCAGAGCGTTTGTAAGTCCTTCTTTTTTCTTTCCAGGCTTTCAGTGGGCTCCAATTTTTTCATTCCGTGCTCTATGTCCCTGCACTTGATGGCATCCCATGCCTTTGGATGGCTTTCACTTAAACAACGATTTTTTTAAAATTTTTTTTCTCTCTCTCCATGGGATGTCTCTCATATGTTCCCCTCAAAGTTGTGTCTTCCTGCTTGACATTTTTCCTGATTTTGCAGCATCTGTGAGCTCAGCTTTGCATGTTTTGGTTCTTTGTGCTGCACCTCATTTCCTCCCAGAGCATTTTCTGGTACTCACTAAATGTCCCAATTTGGGGATTTTTGGGGTTTTTTTCGCTTGCACTTCATTTGATCCTATCTCTATTGCAGAGTGTTTGTCAGCCTTTCTTTTGAGGTTCGCAAGATTCCGTTTCCCTTCCCGAAAGGAAATTTCATTTCCTTTCGGGAAGGGAAACGGAATCTTGCGATTTCAATGGAGACCAATTCAGGAATCTTTGGTCCATGTCCCTGCACCTGATGGCATCCCGTGCCTTTTGATGCCTTTCACTTTGGCGAGCAATTTTTTGATTTTTGCTGATTTTTTTCTATATGCCTGCCATGTCTGTCATATCTTGCCCTGAAAGTTGTGTCTTCTTCCATGTTTGCTTCTCCTGATTTTGCAGCATCAGTGAGCTCAATTTTGGGCATCTTTTGGCCATTTGCACTGCACAGCATGTCATCCTGCTCCTTTTGCTCCTAGTCACAAAATTTACCAATTTTCTCGGTTTTTTTTCTTGAATTGCATTTCTTTGGATGATTGCTCCATTCCAGAGCGTTTGTAAGTCCTTCTTTTTTCTTTCCAGGCTTTCAGTGGGCTCCAATTTTTTCATTCCGTGCCCTATGTCCCTGCACTTGATGGCATCCCATGCCTTTGGATGGCTTTCACTTAAACAACGATTTTTTTAAAATTTTTTTTCTCTCTCTCCATGGGATGTCTCTCATACATTCCCCTCAAAGTTGTGTCTTCCTGCTTGACATTTTTCCTGATTTTGCAGCATCTGTGAGCTCAGCTTTGCATGTTTTGGTCCTTTGTGCTGCACCTCATTTCCTCCCAGAGCATTTTCTGGTACTCACTAAATGTCCCAATTTGGGGATTTTTGGGCTTTTTTTTGCTTGCACTTCATTTGATCCTATCTCCTTTGCAGAGTGTTTGTCAGCCTTTCTTTTGAGGTTCGCAAGATTCCGTTTCCCTTCCCGAAAGGAAATTTCATTTCCTTTCGGGAAGGGAAACGGAATCTTGCGATTTCAATGGAGACCAATTCAGGAATCTTTGGCCCATGTCCCTGCACCTGATGGCATCCCGTGCCTTTTGATGCCTTTCACTTTGGCGAGCAATTTTTTGATTTTTGCTGATTTTTTTCAGTATGCCTGCCATGTCTGTCATATCTTGCCCTGAAAGTTGTGTCTTCTTCCATGTTTGCTTCTCCTGATTTTGCAGCATCAGTGAGCTCAATTTTGGGCATCTTTTGGCCTTTTGCACTGCACAGCATGTCATCCTGCTCCTTTTGCTCCTAGTCACAAAATTTACCAATTTTCTCGGTTTTTTTTCTTGAATTGCATTTCTTTGGATGATTGCTCCATTCCAGAGCGTTTGTAAGTCCTTCTTTTTTCTTTCCAGGCTTTCAGTGGGCTCCAATTTTTTCAATCCGTGCTCTATGTCCCTGCACTTGATGGCATCCCATGCCTTTGGATGGCTTTCACTTAAACAACGATTTTTTTAAAATTTTTTTTTCTCTCTCTCCATGGGATGTCTCTCATATCTTCCCCTCAAAGTTGTGTCTTCCTGCTTGACATTTTTCCTGATTTTGCAGCATCTGTGAGCTCAGCTTTGCATGTTTTGGTCCTTTGTGCTGCACCTCATTTCCTCCCAGAGCATTTTCTGGTACTCACTAAATGTCCCAATTTGGGGATTTTTGGGGTTTTTTTCGCTTGCACTTCATTTGATCCTATCTCTATTGCAGAGTGTTTGTCAGCCTTTCTTTTGAGGTTCGCAAGATTCCGTTTCCCTTCCCGAAAGGAAATGAAATTTCCTTTCGGGAAGGGAAACGGAATCTTGCGATTTCAATGGAGACCAACTCAGGAATCTTTGGTCCATGTCCCTGCACCTGATGGCATCCCGTGCCTTTTGATGCCTTTCACTTTGGCGAGCAATTTTTTGATTTTTGCTGATTTTTTTCTATATGCCTGCCATGTCTGTCATATCTTGCCCTGAAAGTTGTGTCTTCTTCCATGTTTGCTTCTCCTGATTTTGCAGCATCAGTGAGCTCAATTTTGGGCATCTTTTGGCCCTTTGCACTGCACAGCATGTCATCCTGCTCCTTTTGCTCCTAGTCACAAAATTTACCAATTATCTCGGGTTTTTTTCTTGAATTGCATTTCTTTGGATGATTGCTCCATTCCAGAGCGTTTGTAAGTCCTTCTTTTTTCTTTCCAGGCTTTCAGTGGGCTCCAATTTTTTCATTCCGTGCTCTATGTCCCTGCACTTGATGGCATCCCATGCCTTTGGATGGCTTTCACTTAAACAACGATTTTTTTAAAATTTTTTCTCTCTCTCTCCATGGGATGGCTCTCATACATTCCCCTCAAAGTTGTGTCTTCCTGCTTGACATTTTTCCTGATTTTGCAGCATCTGTGAGCTCAGCTTTGCATGTTTTGGTCCTTTGTGCTGCACCTCATTTCCTCCTAGAGCATTTTCTGGTACTCACTAAATGTCCCAATTTGGGGATTTTTGGGGTTTTTTTTGCTTGCACTTCATTTGATCCTATCTCCTTTGCAGAGTGTTTGTCAGCCTTTCTTTTGAGGTTCGCAAGATTCCGTTTCCCTTCCCGAAAGGAAATGAAATTTCCTTTCGGGAAGGGAAACGGAATCTTGCGATTTCAATGGAGACCAATTCAGGAATCTTTGGTCCATGTCCCTGCACCTGATGGCATCCCGTGCCTTTTGATGCCTTTCACTTTGGCGAGCAATTTTTTGATTTTTGCTGATTTTTTTCAGTATGCCTGCCATGTCTGTCATATCTTGCCCTGAAAGTTGTGTCTTCTTCCATGTTTGCTTCTCCTGATTTTGCAGCATCAGTCAGCTCAATTTTGGGCATCTTTTGGCCATTTGCACTGCACAGCATGTCATCCTGCTCCTTTTGCTCCTAGTCACAAAATTTACCAAGTTTCTCGGTTTTTTTTCTTGAATTGCATTTCCTTGGATGATTGCTCCATTCCAGAGCGTTTGTAAGTCCTTCTTTTTCTTTCCAGGCTTTCAGTGGGCTCCAATTTTTTCAATCCGTGCTCTATGTCCCTGCACTTGATGGCATCCCATGCCTTTGGATGGCTTTCACTTAAACAACGATTTTTTTAAAATTTTTTTTTCTCTCTCTCCATGGGATGTCTCTCATATATTCCCCTCAAAGTTGTGTCTTCCTGCTTGACATTTTTCCTGATTTTGCAGCATCTGTGAGCTCAGCTTTGCATGTTTTGGTCCTTTGTGCTGCACCTCATTTCCTCCCAGAGCATTTTCTGGTACTCACTAAATGTCCCAATTTGGGGATTTTTGGGGTTTTTTTCGCTTGCACTTCATTTGATCCTATCTCCTTTGCAGAGTGTTTGTCAGTCTTTCTTTTGAGGTTCGCAAGATTCCGTTTCCCTTCCCGAAAGGAAATTTCATTTCCTTTCGGGAAGGGAAACGGAATCTTGCGATTTCAATGGAGACCAATTCAGGAATCTTTGGTCCATGTCCCTGCACCTGATGGCATCCCGTGCCTTTTGATGCCTTTCACTTTGGCGAGCAATTTTTTGATTTTTGCTGATTTTTTTCTATATGCCTGCCATGTCTGTCATATCTTGCCCTGAAAGTTGTGTCTTCTTCCATGTTTGCTTCTCCTGATTTTGCAGCATCAGTGAGCTCAATTTTGGGCATCTTTTGGCCCTTTGCACTGCACAGCATGTCATCCTGCTCCTTTTGCTCCTAGTCACAAAATTTACCAAGTTTCTCGGTTTTTTTTCTTGAATTGCATTTCCTTGGATGATTGCTCCATTCCAGAGCGTTTGTAAGTCCTTCTTTTTCTTTCCAGGCTTTCAGTGGGCTCCAATTTTTTCAATCCGTGCTCTATGTCCCTGCACTTGATGGCATCCCATGCCTTTGGATGGCTTTCACTTAAACAACGATTTTTTTAAAATTTTTTTTTTCTCTCTCTCCATGGGATGTCTCTCATATATTCCCCTCAAAGTTGTGTCTTCCTGCTTGACATTTTTCCTGATTTTGCAGCATCTGTGAGCTCAGCTTTGCATGTTTTGGTCCTTTGTGCTGCACCT
The DNA here is from genome assembly GCF_963513975.1 of Fringilla coelebs. Lineage (NCBI taxonomy): Eukaryota > Metazoa > Chordata > Aves > Passeriformes > Fringillidae > Fringilla > Fringilla coelebs. Next base: position 9,444,398 of record NC_140028.1, on the reverse strand, counting down.
CATTTCCTCCCAGAGCATTTTCTGGTACTCACTAAATGTCCCAATTTGGGGATTTTTGGGGTTTTTTTTGCTTGCACTTCATTTGATCCTATCTCCTTTGCAGAGTGTTTGTCAGCCTTTCTTTTGAGGTTCGCAAGATTCCGTTTCCCTTCCCGAAAGGAAATGAAATTTCCTTTCGGGAAGGGAAACGGAATCTTGCGATTTCAATGGAGACCAATTCAGGAATCTTTGGTCCATGTCCCTGCACCTGATGGCATCCCGTGCCTTTTGATGCCTTTCACTTTGGCGAGCAATTTTTTGATTTTTGCTGATTTTTTTCAGTATGCCTGCCATGTCTGTCATATCTTGCCCTGAAAGTTGTGTCTTCTTCCATGTTTGCTTCTCCTGATTTTGCAGCATCAGTCAGCTCAATTTTGGGCATCTTTTGGCCTTTTGCACTGCACAGCATGTCATCCTGCTCCTTTTGCTCCTAGTCACAAAATTTACCAAGTTTCTCGGTTTTTTTTCTTGAATTGCATTTCTTTGGATGATTGCTCCATTCCAGAGCGTTTGTAAGTCCTTCTTTTTTCTTTCCAGGCTTTCAGTGGGCTCCAATTTTTTCAATCCGTGCTCTATGTCCCTGCACTTGATGGCATCCCATGCCTTTGGATGGCTTTCACTTAAACAACGATTTTTTTAAAATTTTTTTTTCTCTCTCTCCATGGGATGTCTCTCATATATTCCCCTCAAAGTTGTGTCTTCCTGCTTGACATTTTTCCTGATTTTGCAGCATCTGTGAGCTCAGCTTTGCATGTTTTGGTCCTTTGTGCTGCACCTCATTTCCTCCCAGAGCATTTTCTGGTACTCACTAAATGTCCCAATTTGGGGATTTTTGGGGTTTTTTTTGCTTGCACTTCATTTGATCCTATCTCCTTTGCAGAGTGTTTGTCAGCCTTTCTTTTGAGGTTCGCAAGATTCCGTTTCCCTTTCCGAAAGGAAATGAAATTTCCTTTCGGGAAGGGAAACGGAATCTTGCGATTTCAATGGAGACCAATTCAGGAATCTTTGGTCCATGTCCCTGCACCTGATGGCATCCCGTGCCTTTTGATGCCTTTCACTTTGGCGAGCAATTTTTTGATTTTTGCTGATTTTTTTCAGTATGCCTGCCATGTCTGTCATATCTTGCCCTGAAAGTTGTGTCTTCTTCCATGTTTGCTTCTCCTGATTTTGCAGCATCAGTGAGCTCAATTTTGGGCATCTTTTGGCCCTTTGCACTGCACAGCATGTCATCCTGCTCCTTTTGCTCCTAGTCACAAAATTTACCAATTTTCTCGGTTTTTTTCCTTGAATTGCATTTCTTTGGATGATTGCTCCATTCCAGAGCGTTTGTAAGTCCTTCTTTTTTCTTTCCAGGCTTTCAGTGGGCTCCAATTTTTTCAATCCGTGCTCTATGTCCCTGCACTTGATGGCATCCCATGCCTTTGGATGGCTTTCACTTAAACAACGATTTTTTTAAAATTTTTTTTTCCCTCTCCCTTCCATGTCTCTCATATCTTCCCCTCAAAGTTGTGTCTTCCTGCTTGACATTTTTCCTGATTTTGCAGCATCTGTGAGCTCAGCTTTGCATGCTTTGGTCCTTTGTGCTGCACCTCATTTCCTCCCAGAGCATTTTCTGGTACTCACTAAATGTCCCAATTTGGGGATTTTTGGGTTTTTTTTCGCTTGCACTTCATTTGATCCTATCTCCTTTGCAGAGTGTTTGTCAGCCTTTCTTTTGAGGTTCGCAAGATTCCGTTTCCCTTCCCGAAAGGAAATGAAATTTCCTTTCGGGAAGGGAAACGGAATCTTGCGATTTCAATGGAGACCAATTCAGGAATCTTTGGTCCATGTCCCTGCACCTGATGGCATCCCGTGCCTTTTGATGCCTTTCACTTTGGCGAGCAATTTTTTGATTTTTGCTGATTTTTTTCAGTATGCCTGCCATGTCTGTCATATCTTGCCCTGAAAGTTGTGTCTTCTTCCATGTTTGCTTCTCCTGATTTTGCAGCATCAGTCAGCTCAATTTTGGGCATCTTTTGGCCCTTTGCACTGCACGGCATGTCATCCTGGTCCTTTTGCTCCTAGTCACAAAATTTACCAATTTTCTCGGGTTTTTTCTTGAATTGCATTTCTTTGGATGATTGCTCCATTCCAGAGCGTTTGTAAGTCCTTCTTTTTTCTTTCCAGGCTTTCAGTGGGCTCCAATTTTTTCAATCCGTGCTCTATGTCCCTGCACTTGATGGCATCCCATGCCTTTGGATGGCTTTCACTTAAACAATGATTTTTTTAAAATTTCTTTTTTTCTCTCTCCATGGGATGTCTTTCATATCTTCCCCTCAAAGTTGTGTCTTCCTGCTTGACATTTTTCCTGATTTTGCAGCATCTGTGAGCTCAGCTTTGCATGTTTTGGTCCTTTGTGCTGCACCTCATTTCCTCCCAGAGCATTTTCTGGTACTCACTAAATGTCCCAATTTGGGGATTTTTGGGGTTTTTTTTGCTTGCACTTCATTTGATCCTATCTCCTTTGCAGAGTGTTTGTCAGCCTTTCTTTTGAGGTTCGCAAGATTCCGTTTCCCTTCCCGAAAGGAAATTTCATTTCCTTTCGGGAAGGGAAACGGAATCTTGCGATTTCAATGGAGACCAATTCAGGAATCTTTGGTCCATGTCCCTGCACCTGATGGCATCCCGTGCCTTTTGATGCCTTTCACTTTGGCGAGCAATTTTTTGATTTTTGCTGATTTTTTTCAGTATGCCTGCCATGTCTGTCATATCTTGCCCTGAAAGTTGTGTCTTCTTCCATGTTTGCTTCTCCTGATTTTGCAGCATCAGTGAGCTCAATTTTGGGCATCTTTTGGCCCTTTGCACTGCACAGCATGTCATCCTGCTCCTTTTGCTCCTAGTCACAAAATTTACCAAGTTTCTCGGGTTTTTTCTTGAATTGCATTTCTTTGGATGATTGCTCCATTCCAGAGCGTTTGTAAGTCCTTCTTTTTTCTTTCCAGGCTTTCAGTGGGCTCCAATTTTTTCATTCCGTGCTCTATGTCCCTGCACTTGATGGCATCCCATGCCTTTGGATGGCTTTCACTTAAACAACGATTTTTTTAAAATTTTTTTTCTCTCTCTCCATGGGATGTCTCTCATACATTCCCCTCAAAGTTGTGTCTTCCTGCTTGACATTTTTCCTGATTTTGCAGCATCTGTGAGCTCAGCTTTGCATGTTTTGGTCCTTTGTGCTGCACCTCATTTCCTCCCAGAGCATTTTCTGGTACTCACTAAATGTCCCAATTTGGGGATTTTGGGGGTTTTTTTTGCTTGCACTTCATTTGATCCTATCTCCTTTGCAGAGTGTTTGTCAGCCTTTCTTTTGAGGTTCGCAAGATTCCGTTTCCCTTCCCGAAAGGAAATTTCATTTCCTTTCGGGAAGGGAAACGGAATCTTGCGATTTCAATGGAGACCAATTCAGGAATCTTTGGTCCATGTCCCTGCACCTGATGGCATCCCGTGCCTTTTGATGCCTTTCACTTTGGCGAGCAATTTTTTGATTTTTGCTGATTTTTTTCAGTATGCCTGCCATGTCTGTCATATCTTGCCCTGAAAGTTGTGTCTTCTTCCATGTTTGCTTCTCCTGATTTTGCAGCATCAGTGAGCTCAATTTTGGGCATCTTTTGGCCCTTTGCACTGCACAGCATGTCATCCTGCTCCTTTTGCTCCTAGTCACAAAATTTACCAATTTTCTCGGTTTTTTTCCTTGAATTGCATTTCTTTGGATGATTGCTCCATTCCAGAGCGTTTGTAAGTCCTTCTTTTTTCTTTCCAGGCTTTCAGTGGGCTCCAATTTTTTCAATCCGTGCTCTATGTCCCTGCACTTGATGGCATCCCATGCCTTTGGATGGCTTTCACTTAAACAACGATTTTTTTAAAATTTTTTTTTCCCTCTCCCTTCCATGTCTCTCATATCTTCCCCTCAAAGTTGTGTCTTCCTGCTTGACATTTTTCCTGATTTTGCAGCATCTGTGAGCTCAGCTTTGCATGCTTTGGTCCTTTGTGCTGCACCTCATTTCCTCCCAGAGCATTTTCTGGTACTCACTAAATGTCCCAATTTGGGGATTTTTGGGTTTTTTTTCGCTTGCACTTCATTTGATCCTATCTCCTTTGCAGAGTGTTTGTCAGCCTTTCTTTTGAGGTTCGCAAGATTCCGTTTCCCTTCCCGAAAGGAAATGAAATTTCCTTTCGGGAAGGGAAACGGAATCTTGCGATTTCAATGGAGACCAATTCAGGAATCTTTGCTCCATGTCCCTGCACCTGATGGCATCCCGTGCCTTTTGATGCCTTTCACTTTGGCGAGCAATTTTTTGATTTTTGCTGATTTTTTTCAGTATGCCTGCCATGTCTGTCATATCTTGCCCTGAAAGTTGTGTCTTCTTCCATGTTTGCTTCTCCTGATTTTGCAGCATCAGTCAGCTCAATTTTGGGCATCTTTTGGCCCTTTGCACTGCACGGCATGTCATCCTGGTCCTTTTGCTCCTAGTCACAAAATTTACCAATTTTCTCGGGTTTTTTCTTGAATTGCATTTCTTTGGATGATTGCTCCATTCCAGAGCGTTTGTAAGTCCTTCTTTTTTCTTTCCAGGCTTTCAGTGGGCTCCAATTTTTTCAATCCGTGCTCTATGTCCCTGCACTTGATGGCATCCCATGCCTTTGGATGGCTTTCACTTAAACAATGATTTTTTTAAAATTTCTTTTTTTCTCTCTCCATGGGATGTCTTTCATATCTTCCCCTCAAAGTTGTGTCTTCCTGCTTGACATTTTTCCTGATTTTGCAGCATCTGTGAGCTCAGCTTTGCATGTTTTGGTCCTTTGTGCTGCACCTCATTTCCTCCCAGAGCATTTTCTGGTACTCACTAAATGTCCCAATTTGGGGATTTTTGGGGTTTTTTTCGCTTGCACTTCATTTGATCCTATCTCCTTTGCAGAGTGTTTGTCAGCCTTTCTTTTGAGGTTCGCAAGATTCCGTTTCCCTTCCCGAAAGGAAATTTCATTTCCTTTCGGGAAGGGAAACGGAATCTTGCGATTTCAATGGAGACCAATTCAGGAATCTTTGGTCCATGTCCCTGCACCTGATGGCATCCCGTGCCTTTTGATGCCTTTCACTTTGGCGAGCAATTTTTTGATTTTTGCTGATTTTTTTCAGTATGCCTGCCATGTCTGTCATATCTTGCCCTGAAAGTTGTGTCTTCTTCCATGTTTGCTTCTCCTGATTTTGCAGCATCAGTGAGCTCAATTTTGGGCATCTTTTGGCCCTTTGCACTGCACGGCATGTCATCCTGCTCCTTTTGCTCCTAGTCACAAAATTTACCAATTTTCTCGTTTTTTTTTCTTGAATTGCATTTCTTTGGATGATTGCTCCATTCCAGAGCGTTTGTAAGTCCTTCTTTTTTCTTTCCAGGCTTTCAGTGGGCTCCAATTTTTTCAATCCGTGCTCTATGTCCCTGCACTTGATGGCATCCCATGCCTTTGGATGGCTTTCACTTAAACAATGATTTTTTTTTAATTTTTTTTTCCCTCTCCCTTCCATGTCTCTCATATCTTCCCCTCAAAGTTGTGTCTTCCTGCTTGACATTTTTCCTGATTTTGCAGCATCTGTGAGCTCAGCTTTGCATGCTTTGGTCCTTTGTGCTGCACCTCATTTCCTCCCAGAGCATTTTCTGGTACTCACTAAATGTCCCAATTTGGGGATTTTGGGGGTTTTTTTCGCTTGCAATTCATTTGATCCTATCTCCTTTGCAGAGTGTTTGTCAGCCTTTCTTTTGAGGTTCGCAAGATTCCGTTTCCCTTCCCGAAAGGAAATTTCATTTCCTTTCGGGAAGGGAAACGGAATCTTGCGATTTCAATGGAGACCAATTCAGGAATCTTTGGCCCATGTCCCTGCACCTGATGGCATCCCGTGCCTTTTGATGCCTTTCACTTTGGCGAGCAATTTTTTGATTTTTGCTGATTTTTTTCAGTATGCCTGCCATGTCTGTCATATCTTGCCCTGAAAGTTGTGTCTTCTTCCATGTTTGCTTCTCCTGATTTTGCAGCATCAGTGAGCTCAATTTTGGGCATCTTTTGGCCCTTTGCACTGCACAGCATGTCATCCTGCTCCTTTTGCTCCTAGTCACAAAATTTACCAAGTTTCTCGGGTTTTTTCTTGAATTGCATTTCTTTGGATGATTGCTCCATTCCAGAGCGTTTGTAAGTCCTTCTTTTTTCTTTCCAGGCTTTCAGTGGGCTCCAATTTTTTCAATCCGTGCTCTATGTCCCTGCACTTGATGGCATCCCATGCCTTTGGATGGCTTTCACTTAGACAACGATTTTTTTAAATTTTTTTTTTCTCTCTCTCCATGGGATGTCTCTCATATCTTCCCCTCAAAGTTGTGTCTTCCTGCTTGACATTTTTCCTGATTTTGCAGCATCTGTGAGCTCAGCTTTGCATGTTTTGGTCCTTTGTGCTGCACCTCATTTCCTCCCAGAGCATTTTCTGGTACTCACTAAATGTCCCAATTTGGGGATTTTTGGGGTTTTTTTCGCTTGCACTTCATTTGATCCTATCTCCTTTGCAGAGTGTTTGTCAGCCTTTCTTTTGAGGTTCGCAAGATTCCGTTTCCCTTCCCGAAAGGAAATTTCATTTCCTTTCGGGAAGGGAAACGGAATCTTGCGATTTCAATGGAGACCAATTCAGGAATCTTTGGTCCATGTCCCTGCACCTGATGGCATCCCGTGCCTTTTGATGCCTTTCACTTTGGCGAGCAATTTTTTGATTTTTGCTGATTTTTTTCAGTATGCCTGCCATGTCTGTCATATCTTCCCCTGAAAGATGTGTCTTCTTCCATGTTTGCTTCTCCTGATTTTGCAGCATCAGTGAGCTCAATTTTGGGCATCTTTTGGCCCTTTGCACTGCACGGCATGTCATCCTGCTCCTTTTGCTCCTAGTCACAAAATTTACCAATTTTCTCGTTTTTTTTTCTTGAATTGCATTTCTTTGGATGATTGCTCCATTCCAGAGCGTTTGTAAGTCCTTCTTTTTTCTTTCCAGGCTTTCAGTGGGCTCCAATTTTTTCAATCCGTGCTCTATGTCCCTGCACTTGATGGCATCCCATGCCTTTGGATGGCTTTCACTTAAACAATGATTTTTTTTAAATTTTTTTTTCCCTCTCCCTTCCATGTCTCTCATATCTTCCCCTCAAAGTTGTGTCTTCCTGCTTGACATTTTTCCTGATTTTGCAGCATCTGTGAGCTCAGCTTTGCATGCTTTGGTCCTTTGTGCTGCACCTCATTTCCTCCCAGAGCATTTTCTGGTACTCACTAAATGTCCCAATTTGGGGATTTTGGGGGTTTTTTTCGCTTGCAATTCATTTGATCCTATCTCCTTTGCAGAGTGTTTGTCAGCCTTTCTTTTGAGGTTCGCAAGATTCCGTTTCCCTTCCCGAAAGGAAATGAAATTTCCTTTCGGGAAGGGAAACGGAATCTTGCGATTTCAATGGAGACCAATTCAGGAATCTTTGGTCCATGTCCCTGCACCTGATGGCATCCCGTGCCTTTTGATGCCTTTCACTTTGGCGAGCAATTTTTTGATTTTTGCTGATTTTTTTCAGTATGCCTGCCATGTCTGTCATATCTTGCCCTGAAAGTTGTGTCTTCTTCCATGTTTGCTTCTCCTGATTTTGCAGCATCAGTCAGCCCAATTTTGGGCATCTTTTGGCCATTTGCACTGCACAGCATGTCATCCTGCTCCTTTTGCTCCTAGTCACAAAATTTACCAATTTTCTCGGTTTTTTTCCTTGAATTGCATTTCTTTGGATGATTGCTCCATTCCAGAGCGTTTGTAAGCCCTTCTTTTTTCTTTCCAGGCTTTCAGTGGGCTCCAATTTTTTCAATCCGTGCTCTATGTCCCTGCACTTGATGGCATCCCATGCCTTTGGATGGCTTTCACTTAAACAATGATTTTTTTTAAATTTTTTTTTCCCTCTCCCTTCCATGTCTCTCATATCTTCCCCTCAAAGTTGTGTCTTCCTGCTTGACATTTTTCCTGATTTTGCAGCATCTGTGAGCTCAGCTTTGCATGCTTTGGTCCTTTGTGCTGCACCTCATTTCCTCCCAGAGCATTTTCTGGTACTCACTAAATGTCCCAATTTGGGGATTTTTGGGGTTTTTTTTGCTTGCACTTCATTTGATCCTATCTCCTTTGCAGAGTGTTTGTCAGCCTTTCTTTTGAGGTTCGCAAGATTCCGTTTCCCTTCCCGAAAGGAAATGAAATTTCCTTTCGGGAAGGGAAACGGAATCTTGCGATTTCAATGGAGACCAATTCAGGAATCTTTGGTCCATGTCCCTGCACCTCATGGCATCCCGTGCCTTTTGATGCCTTTCACTTTGGCGAGCAATTTTTTGATTTTTGCTGATTTTTTTCAGTATGCCTGCCATGTCTGTCATATCTTGCCCTGAAAGTTGTGTCTTCTTCCATGTTTGCTTCTCCTGATTTTGCAGCATCAGTGAGCTCAATTTTGGGCATCTTTTGGCCCTTTGCACTGCACAGCATGTCATCCTGCTCCTTTTGCTCCTAGTCACAAAATTTACCAAGTTTCTCGGGTTTTTTCTTGAATTGCATTTCTTTGGATGATTGCTCCATTCCAGAGCGTTTGTAAGTCCTTCTTTTTTCTTTCCAGGCTTTCAGTGGGCTCCAATTTTTTCAATCCGTGCTCTATGTCCCTGCACTTGATGGCATCCCATGCCTTTGGATGGCTTTCACTTAAACAATGATTTTTTTTTAATTTTTTTTTTCTCTCTCCATGGGATGTCTCTCATATCTTCCCCTCAAAGTTGTGTCTTCCTGCTTGACATTTTTCCTGATTTTGCAGCATCTGTGAGCTCGGCATTGCATGTTTTGGTCCTTTGTGCTGCACCTCATTTCCTCCCAGAGCATTTTCTGGTACACACTAAATGTCCCAATTTGGGGATTTTTGGGTTTTTTTTCGCTTGCACTTCATTTGATCCTATCTCCTTTGCAGAGTGTTTGTCAGCCTTTCTTTTGAGGTTCGCAAGATTCCGTTTCCCTTCCCGAAAGGAAATGAAATTTCCTTTCGGGAAGGGAAACGGAATCTTGCGATTTCAATGGAGACCAATTCAGGAATCTTTGGCCCATGTCCCTGCACCTGATGGCATCCCGTGCCTTTTGATGCCTTTCACTTTGGCGAGCAATTTTTTGATTTTTGCTGATTTTTTTCAGTATGCCTGCCATGTCTGTCATATCTTGCCCTGAAAGTTGTGTCTTCTTCCATGTTTGCTTCTCCTGATTTTGCAGCATCAGTGAGCTCAATTTTGGGCATCTTTTGGCCCTTTGCACTGCACGGCATGTCATCCTGGTCCTTTTGCTCCTAGTCACAAAATTTACCAATTTTCTCGGGTTTTTTCTTGAATTGCATTTCTTTGGATGATTGCTCCATTCCAGAGCGTTTGTAAGTCCTTCTTTTTTCTTTCCAGGCTTTCAGTGGGCTCCAATTTTTTCAATCCGTGCTCTATGTCCCTGCACTTGATGGCATCCCATGCCTTTGGATGGCTTTCACTTAAACAATGATTTTTTTAAAATTTCTTTTTTTCTCTCTCCATGGGATGTCTTTCATATCTTCCCCTCAAAGTTGTGTCTTCCTGCTTGACATTTTTCCTGATTTTGCAGCATCTGTGAGCTCAGCTTTGCATGTTTTGGTCCTTTGTGCTGCACCTCATTTCCTCCCAGAGCATTTTCTGGTACTCACTAAATGTCCCAATTTGGGGATTTTTGGGGTTTTTTTCGCTTGCACTTCATTTGATCCTATCTCTATTGCAGAGTGTTTGTCAGCCTTTCTTTTGAGGTTCGCAAGATTCCGTTTCCCTTCCCGAAAGGAAATTTCATTTCCTTTCGGGAAGGGAAACGGAATCTTGCGATTTCAATGGAGACCAATTCAGGAATCTTTGGTCCATGTCCCTGCACCTGATGGCATCCCGTGCCTTTTGATGCCTTTCACTTTGGCGAGCAATTTTTTGATTTTTGCTGATTTTTTTCAGTATGCCTGCCATGTCTGTCATATCTTGCCCTGAAAGTTGTGTCTTCTTCCATGTTTGCTTCTCCTGATTTTGCAGCATCAGTCAGCTCAATTTTGGGCATCTTTTGGCCCTTTGCACTGCACAGCATGTCATCCTGCTCCTTTTGCTCCTAGTCACAAAATTTACCAAGTTTCTCGGGTTTTTTCTTGAATTGCATTTCTTTGGATGATTGCTCCATTCCAGAGCGTTTGTAAGTCCTTCTTTTTTCTTTCCAGGCTTTCAGTGGGCTCCAATTTTTTCATTCCGTGCTCTATGTCCCTGCACTTGATGGCATCCCATGCCTTTGGATGGCTTTCACTTAAACAACGATTTTTTTTAAATTTTTTTTCTCTCTCTCCATGGGATGTCTCTCATACATTCCCCTCAAAGTTGTGTCTTCCTGCTTGACATTTTTCCTGATTTTGCAGCATCTGTGAGCTCAGCTTTGCATGTTTTGGTCCTTTGTGCTGCACCTCATTTCCTCCCAGAGCATTTTCTGGTACTCACTAAATGTCCCAATTTGGGGATTTTGGGGGTTTTTTTTGCTTGCACTTCATTTGATCCTATCTCCTTTGCAGAGTGTTTGTCAGCCTTTCTTTTGAGGTTCGCAAGATTCCGTTTCCCTTCCCGAAAGGAAATTTCATTTCCTTTCGGGAAGGGAAACGGAATCTTGCGATTTCAATGGAGACCAATTCAGGAATCTTTGGTCCATGTCCCTGCACCTGATGGCATCCCGTGCCTTTTGATGCCTTTCACTTTGGCGAGCAATTTTTTGATTTTTGCTGATTTTTTTCAGTATGCCTGCCATGTCTGTCATATCTTGCCCTGAAAGTTGTGTCTTCTTCCATGTTTGCTTCTCCTGATTTTGCAGCATCAGTGAGCTCAATTTTGGGCATCTTTTGGCCCTTTGCACTGCACGGCATGTCATCCTGGTCCTTTTGCTCCTAGTCACAAAATTTACCAATTTTCTCGCTTTTTTTTCTTGAATTGCATTTCCTTGGATGATTGCTCCATTCCAGAGCGTTTGTAAGTCCTTCTTTTTTCTTTCCAGGCTTTCAGTGGGCTCCAATTTTTTCAATCCGTGCTCTATGTCCCTGCACTTGATGGCATCCCATGCCTTTGGATGGCTTTCACTTAGACAACGATTTTTTTAAATTTTTTTTTTCTCTCTCTCCATGGGATGTCTCTCATATCTTCCCCTCAAAGTTGTGTCTTCCTGCTTGACATTTTTCCTGATTTTGCAGCATCTGTGAGCTCAGCTTTGCATGTTTTGGTCCTTTGTGCTGCACCTCATTTCCTCCCAGAGCATTTTCTGGTACTCACTAAATGTCCCAATTTGGGGATTTTTGGGGTTTTTTTCGCTTGCACTTCATTTGATCCTATCTCCTTTGCAGAGTGTTTGTCAGCCTTTCTTTTGAGGTTCGCAAGATTCCGTTTCCCTTCCCGAAAGGAAATTTCATTTCCTTTCGGGAAGGGAAACGGAATCTTGCGATTTCAATGGAGACCAATTCAGGAATCTTTGGTCCATGTCCCTGCACCTGATGGCATCCCGTGCCTTTTGATGCCTTTCACTTTGGCGAGCAATTTTTTGATTTTTGCTGATTTTTTTCAGTATGCCTGCCATGTCTGTCATATCTTGCCCTGAAAGTTGTGTCTTCTTCCATGTTTGCTTCTCCTGATTTTGCAGCATCAGTCAGCCCAATTTTGGGCATCTTTTGGCCATTTGCACTGCACAGCATGTCATCCTGCTCATTTTGCTCCTAGTCACAAAATTTACCAATTTTCTCGGTTTTTTTCCTTGAATTGCATTTCTTTGGATGATTGCTCCATTCCAGAGCGTTTGTAAGCCCTTCTTTTTTCTTTCCAGGCTTTCAGTGGGCTCCAATTTTTTCAATCCGTGCTCTATGTCCCTGCACTTGATGGCATCCCATGCCTTTGGATGGCTTTCACTTAAACAATGATTTTTTTTAAATTTTTTTTTCCCTCTCCCTTCCATGTCTCTCATATCTTCCCCTCAAAGTTGTGTCTTCCTGCTTGACATTTTTCCTGATTTTGCAGCATCTGTGAGCTCAGCTTTGCATGCTTTGGTCCTTTGTGCTGCACCTCATTTCCTCCCAGAGCATTTTCTGGTACTCACTAAATGTCCCAATTTGGGGATTTTTGGGGTTTTTTTTGCTTGCACTTCATTTGATCCTATCTCCTTTGCAGAGTGTTTGTCAGCCTTTCTTTTGAGGTTCGCAAGATTCCGTTTCCCTTCCCGAAAGGAAATGAAATTTCCTTTCGGGAAGGGAAACGGAATCTTGCGATTTCAATGGAGACCAATTCAGGAATCTTTGGTCCATGTCCCTGCACCTCATGGCATCCCGTGCCTTTTGATGCCTTTCACTTTGGCGAGCAATTTTTTGATTTTTGCTGATTTTTTTCAGTATGCCTGCCATGTCTGTCATATCTTGCCCTGAAAGTTGTGTCTTCTTCCATGTTTGCTTCTCCTGATTTTGCAGCATCAGTCAGCTCAATTTTGGGCATCTTTTGGCCATTTGCACTGCACAGCATGTCATCCTGCTCCTTTTGCTCCTAGTCACAAAATTTACCAAGTTTCTCGGGTTTTTTCTTGAATTGCATTTCTTTGGATGATTGCTCCATTCCAGAGCGTTTGTAAGTCCTTCTTTTTTCTTTCCAGGCTTTCAGTGGGCTCCAATTTTTTCAATCCGTGCTCTATGTCCCTGCACTTGATGGCATCCCATGCCTTTGGATGGCTTTCACTTAAACAATGATTTTTTTTTAATTTTTTTTTTCTCTCTCCATGGGATGTCTCTCATATCTTCCCCTCAAAGTTGTGTCTTCCTGCTTGACATTTTTCCTGATTTTGCAGCATCTGTGAGCTCGGCTTTGCATGTTTTGGTCCTTTGTGCTGCACCTCATTTCCTCCCAGAGCATTTTCTGGTACACACTAAATGTCCCAATTTGGGGATTTTTGGGTTTTTTTTCGCTTGCACTTCATTTGATCCTATCTCCTTTGCAGAGTGTTTGTCAGCCTTTCTTTTGAGGTTCGCAAGATTCCGTTTCCCTTCCCGAAAGGAAATGAAATTTCCTTTCGGGAAGGGAAACGGAATCTTGCGATTTCAATGGAGACCAATTCAGGAATCTTTGGCCCATGTCCCTGCACCTGATGGCATCCCGTGCCTTTTGATGCCTTTCACTTTGGCGAGCAATTTTTTGATTTTTGCTGATTTTTTTCAGTATGCCTGCCATGTCTGTCATATCTTGCCCTGAAAGTTGTGTCTTCTTCCATGTTTGCTTCTCCTGATTTTGCAGCATCAGTGAGCTCAATTTTGGGCATCTTTTGGCCCTTTGCACTGCACAGCATGTCATCCTGCTCCTTTTGCTCCTAGTCACAAAATTTACCAAGTTTCTCGGGTTTTTTCTTGAATTGCATTTCTTTGGATGATTGCTCCATTCCAGAGCGTTTGTAAGTCCTTCTTTTTTCTTTCCAGGCTTTCAGTGGGCTCCAATTTTTTCAATCCGTGCTCTATGTCCCTGCACTTGATGGCATCCCATGCCTTTGGATGGCTTTCACTTAAACAATGATTTTTTTTTAATTTTTTTTTTCTCTCTCCATGGGATGTCTCTCATATCTTCCCCTCAAAGTTGTGTCTTCCTGCTTGACATTTTTCCTGATTTTGCAGCATCTGTGAGCTCGGCTTTGCATGTTTTGGTCCTTTGTGCTGCACCTCATTTCCTCCCAGAGCATTTTCTGGTACACACTAAATGTCCCAGTTTGGGGATTTTTGGGGTTTTTTTCGCTTGCACTTCATTTGATCCTATCTCCTTTGCAGAGTGTTTGTCAGCCTTTCTTTTGAGGTTCGCAAGATTCCGTTTCCCTTCCCGAAAGGAAATGAAATTTCCTTTCGGGAAGGGAAACGGAATCTTGCGATTTCAATGGAGACCAATTCAGGAATCTTTGCTCCATGTCCCTGCACCTGATGGCATCCCGGGCCTTTTGATGCCTTTCACTTTGGCGAGCAATTTTTTGATTTTTGCTGATTTTTTTCAGTATGCCTGCCATGTCTGTCATATCTTGCCCTGAAAGTTGTGTCTTCTTCCATGTTTGCTTCTCCTGATTTTGCAGCATCAGTGAGCTCAATTTTGGGCATCTTTTGGCCCTTTGCACTGCACGGCATGTCATCCTGGTCCTTTTGCTCCTAGTCACAAAATTTACCAATTTTCTCGGGTTTTTTTCTTGAATTGCATTTCCTTGGATGATTGCTCCATTCCAGAGCATTTGTAAGTCCTTCTTTTTTCTTTCCAGGCTTTCAGTGGGCTCCAATTTTTTCAATCCGTGCTCTATGTCCCTGCACTTGATGGCATCCCATGCCTTTGGATGGCTTTCACTTAGACAACGATTTTTTTAAATTTTTTTTTTCTCTCTCTCCATGGGATGTCTCTCATATCTTCCCCTCAAAGTTGTGTCTTCCTGCTTGACATTTTTCCTGATTTTGCAGCATCTGTGAGCTCAGCTTTGCATGTTTTGGTCCTTTGTGCTGCACCTCATTTCCTCCCAGAGCATTTTCTGGTACTCACTAAATGTCCCAATTTGGGGATTTTTGGGGTTTTTTTCGCTTGCACTTCATTTGATCCTATCTCCTTTGCAGAGTGTTTGTCAGCCTTTCTTTTGAGGTTCGCAAGATTCCGTTTCCCTTCCCGAAAGGAAATTTCATTTCCTTTCGGGAAGGGAAACGGAATCTTGCGATTTCAATGGAGACCAATTCAGGAATCTTTGGTCCATGTCCCTGCACCTGATGGCATCCCGTGCCTTTTGATGCCTTTCACTTTGGCGAGCAATTTTTTGATTTTTGCTGATTTTTTTCAGTATGCCTGCCATGTCTGTCATATCTTGCCCTGAAAGTTGTGTCTTCTTCCATGTTTGCTTCTCCTGATTTTGCAGCATCAGTCAGCCCAATTTTGGGCATCTTTTGGCCATTTGCACTGCACAGCATGTCATCCTGCTCATTTTGCTCCTAGTCACAAAATTTACCAATTTTCTCGGTTTTTTTCCTTGAATTGCATTTCTTTGGATGATTGCTCCATTCCAGAGCGTTTGTAAGCCCTTCTTTTTTCTTTCCAGGCTTTCAGTGGGCTCCAATTTTTTCAATCCGTGCTCTATGTCCCTGCACTTGATGGCATCCCATGCCTTTGGATGGCTTTCACTTAAACAATGATTTTTTTTAAATTTTTTTTTCCCTCTCCCTTCCATGTCTCTCATATCTTCCCCTCAAAGTTGTGTCTTCCTGCTTGACATTTTTCCTGATTTTGCAGCATCTGTGAGCTCAGCTTTGCATGCTTTGGTCCTTTGTGCTGCACCTCATTTCCTCCCAGAGCATTTTCTGGTACTCACTAAATGTCCCAATTTGGGGATTTTTGGGGTTTTTTTTGCTTGCACTTCATTTGATCCTATCTCCTTTGCAGAGTGTTTGTCAGCCTTTCTTTTGAGGTTCGCAAGATTCCGTTTCCCTTCCCGAAAGGAAATGAAATTTCCTTTCGGGAAGGGAAACGGAATCTTGCGATTTCAATGGAGACCAATTCAGGAATCTTTGGTCCATGTCCCTGCACCTCATGGCATCCCGTGCCTTTTGATGCCTTTCACTTTGGCGAGCAATTTTTTGATTTTTGCTGATTTTTTTCAGTATGCCTGCCATGTCTGTCATATCTTGCCCTGAAAGTTGTGTCTTCTTCCATGTTTGCTTCTCCTGATTTTGCAGCATCAGTCAGCTCAATTTTGGGCATCTTTTGGCCATTTGCACTGCACAGCATGTCATCCTGCTCCTTTTGCTCCTAGTCACAAAATTTACCAAGTTTCTCGGGTTTTTTCTTGAATTGCATTTCTTTGGATGATTGCTCCATTCCAGAGCGTTTGTAAGTCCTTCTTTTTTCTTTCCAGGCTTTCAGTGGGCTCCAATTTTTTCAATCCGTGCTCTATGTCCCTGCACTTGATGGCATCCCATGCCTTTGGATGGCTTTCACTTAAACAATGATTTTTTTTTAATTTTTTTTTTCTCTCTCCATGGGATGTCTCTCATATCTTCCCCTCAAAGTTGTGTCTTCCTGCTTGACATTTTTCCTGATTTTGCAGCATCTGTGAGCTCGGCTTTGCATGTTTTGGTCCTTTGTGCTGCACCTCATTTCCTCCCAGAGCATTTTCTGGTACACACTAAATGTCCCAATTTGGGGATTTTTGGGTTTTTTTTCGCTTGCACTTCATTTGATCCTATCTCCTTTGCAGAGTGTTTGTCAGCCTTTCTTTTGAGGTTCGCAAGATTCCGTTTCCCTTCCCGAAAGGAAATGAAATTTCCTTTCGGGAAGGGAAACGGAATCTTGCGATTTCAATGGAGACCAATTCAGGAATCTTTGGTCCATGTCCCTGCACCTGATGGCATCCCGTGCCTTTTGATGCCTTTCACTTTGGCGAGCAATTTTTTGATTTTTGCTGATTTTTTTCAGTATGCCTGCCATGTCTGTCATATCTTGCCCTGAAAGTTGTGTCTTCTTCCATGTTTGCTTCTCCTGATTTTGCAGCATCAGTGAGCTCAATTTTGGGCATCTTTTGGCCCTTTGCACTGCACAGCATGTCATCCTGCTCCTTTTGCTCCTAGTCACAAAATTTACCAAGTTTCTCGGGTTTTTTCTTGAATTGCATTTCTTTGGATGATTGCTCCATTCCAGAGCGTTTGTAAGTCCTTCTTTTTTCTTTCCAGGCTTTCAGTGGGCTCCAATTTTTTCAATCCGTGCTCTATGTCCCTGCACTTGATGGCATCCCATGCCTTTGGATGGCTTTCACTTAAACAATGATTTTTTTTTAATTTTTTTTTTCTCTCTCCATGGGATGTCTCTCATATCTTCCCCTCAAAGTTGTGTCTTCCTGCTTGACATTTTTCCTGATTTTGCAGCATCTGTGAGCTCAGCTTTGCATGTTTTGGTCCTTTGTGCTGCACCTCATTTCCTCCCAGAGCATTTTCTGGTACACACTAAATGTCCCAGTTTGGGGATTTTTGGGGTTTTTTTCGCTTGCACTTCATTTGATCCTATCTCCTTTGCAGAGTGTTTGTCAGCCTTTCTTTTGAGGTTCGCAAGATTCCGTTTCCCTTCCCGAAAGGAAATGAAATTTCCTTTCGGGAAGGGAAACGGAATCTTGCGATTTCAATGGAGACCAATTCAGGAATCTTTGGTCCATGTCCCTGCACCTGATGGCATCCCGGGCCTTTTGATGCCTTTCACTTTGGCGAGCAATTTTTTGATTTTTGCTGATTTTTTTCAGTATGCCTGCCATGTCTGTCATATCTTGCCCTGAAAGTTGTGTCTTCTTCCATGTTTGCTTCTCCTGATTTTGCAGCATCAGTGAGCTCAATTTTGGGCATCTTTTGGCCCTTTGCACTGCACGGCATGTCATCCTGGTCCTTTTGCTCCTAGTCACAAAATTTACCAATTTTCTCGGGTTTTTTTCTTGAATTGCATTTCCTTGGATGATTGCTCCATTCCAGAGCGTTTGTAAGTCCTTCTTTTTTCTTTCCAGGCTTTCAGTGGGCTCCAATTTTTTCAATCCGTGCTCTATGTCCCTGCACTTGATGGCATCCCATGCCTTTGGATGGCTTTCACTTAAACAACGATTTTTTTAAAATTTTTTTTTCCCTCTCCCTTCCATGTCTCTCATACATTCCCCTCAAAGTTGTGTCTTCCTGCTTGACATTTTTCCTGATTTTGCAGCATCTGTGAGCTCGGCTTTGCATGTTTTGGTCCTTTGTGCTGCACCTCATTTCCTCCCAGAGCATTTTCTGGTACACACTAAATGTCCCAGTTTGGGGATTTTTGGGGTTTTTTTCGCTTGCACTTCATTTGATCCTATCTCCTTTGCAGAGTGTTTGTCAGCCTTTCTTTTGAGGTTCGCAAGATTCCGTTTCCCTTCCCGAAAGGAAATGAAATTTCCTTTCGGGAAGGGAAACGGAATCTTGCGATTTCAATGGAGACCAATTCAGGAATCTTTGGTCCATGTCCCTGCACCTGATGGCATCCCGTGCCTTTTGATGCCTTTCACTTTGGCGAGCAATTTTTTTATTTTTGCTGATTTTTTTCAGTATGCCTGCCATGTCTGTCATATCTTGCCCTGAAAGTTGTGTCTTCTTCCATGTTTGCTTCTCCTGATTTTGCAGCATCAGTCAGCTCAATTTTGGGCATCTTTTGGCCCTTTGCACTGCACAGCATGTCATCCTGCTCTTTTTGCTCCTAGTCACAAAATTTACCAATTTTCTCGGTGTTTTTTCTTGAATTGCATTTCTTTGGATGATTGCTCCATTCCAGAGCGTTTGTAAGCCCTTCTTTTTTCTTTCCAGGCTTTCAGTGGGCTCCAATTTTTTCAATCCGTGCTCTATGTCCCTGCACTTGATGGCATCCCATGCCTTTGGATGGCTTTCACTTAAACAATGATTTTTTTTTAATTTTTTTTTTCCCTCTCCCTTCCATGTCTCTCATATCTTCCCCTCAAAGTTGTGTCTTCCTGCTTGACATTTTTCCTGATTTTGCAGCATCTGTGAGCTCGGCTTTGCATGTTTTGGTCCTTTGTGCTGCACCTCATTTCCTCCCAGAGCATTTTCTGGTACTCACTAAATGTCCCAATTTGGGGATTTTTGGGGTTTTTTTTGCTTGCACTTCATTTGATCCTATCTCCTTTGCAGAGTGTTTGTCAGCCTTTCTTTTGAGGTTCGCAAGATTCCGTTTCCCTTCCCGAAAGGAAATGAAATTTCCTTTCGGGAAGGGAAACGGAATCTTGCGATTTCAATGGAGACCAATTCAGGAATCTTTGCTCCATGTCCCTGCACCTGATGGCATCCCGGGCCTTTTGATGCCTTTCACTTTGGCGAGCAATTTTTTGATTTTTGCTGATTTTTTTCAGTATGCCTGCCATGTCTGTCATATCTTGCCCTGAAAGTTGTGTCTTCTTCCATGTTTGCTTCTCCTGATTTTGCAGCATCAGTCAGCTCAATTTTGGGCATCTTTTGGCCCTTTGCACTGCACGGCATGTCATCCTGGTCCTTTTGCTCCTAGTCACAAAATTTACCAATTTTCTCGGGTTTTTTTTCTTGAATTGCATTTCTTTGGATGATTGCTCCATTCCAGAGCGTTTGTAAGTCCTTCTTTTTTCTTTCCAGGCTTTCAGTGGGCTCCAATTTTTTCAATCCGTGCTCTATGTCCCTGCACTTGATGGCATCCCATGCCTTTGGATGGCTTTCACTTAAACAACGATTTTTTTAAAATTTTTTTTTCCCTCTCCCTTCCATGTCTCTCATATCTTCCCCTCAAAGTTGTGTCTTCCTGCTTGACATTTTTCCTGATTTTGCAGCATCTGTGAGCTCGGCTTTGCATGTTTTGGTCCTTTGTGCTGCACCTCATTTCCTCCCAGAGCATTTTCTGGTACACACTAAATGTCCCAATTTGGGGATTTTTGGGTTTTTTTTCGCTTGCACTTCATTTGATCCTATCTCCTTTGCAGAGTGTTTGTCAGCCTTTCTTTTGAGGTTCGCAAGATTCCGTTTCCCTTCCCGAAAGGAAATGAAATTTCCTTTCGGGAAGGGAAACGGAATCTTGCGATTTCAATGGAGACCAATTCAGGAATCTTTGCTCCATGTCCCTGCACCTGATGGCATCCCGTGCCTTTTGATGCCTTTCACTTTGGCGAGCAATTTTTTGATTTTTGCTGATTTTTTTCAGTATGCCTGCCATGTCTGTCATATCTTGCCCTGAAAGTTGTGTCTTCTTCCATGTTTGCTTCTCCTGATTTTGCAGCATCAGTCAGCTCAATTTTGGGCATCTTTTGGCCCTTTGCACTGCACAGCATGTCATCCTGCTCCTTTTGCTCCTAGTCACAAAATTTACCAAGTTTCTCGGGTTTTTTCTTGAATTGCATTTCTTTGGATGATTGCTCCATTCCAGAGCGTTTGTAAGTCCTTCTTTTTTATTTCCAGGCTTTCAGTGGGCTCCAATTTTTTCAATCCGTGCTCTATGTCCCTGCACTTGATGGCATCCCATGCCTTTGGATGGCTTTCACTTAAACAATGATTTTTTTTTAATTTTTTTTTCCCTCTTCCTTCCATGTCTCTCATATCTTCCCCTCAAAGTTGTGTCTTCCTGCTTGACATTTTTCCTGATTTTGCAGCATCTGTGAGCTCAGCTTTGCATGTTTTGGTCCTTTGTGCTGCACCTCATTTCCTCCCAGAGCATTTTCTGGTACTCACTAAATGTCCCAATTTGGGGATTTTTGGGGTTTTTTTCGCTTGCACTTCATTTGATCCTATCTCCTTTGCAGAGTGTTTGTCAGCCTTTCTTTTGAGGTTCGCAAGATTCCGTTTCCCTTCCCGAAAGGAAATGAAATTTCCTTTCGGGAAGGGAAACGGAATCTTGCGATTTCAATGGAGACCAATTCAGGAATCTTTGGCCCATGTCCCTGCACCTGATGGCATCCCGTGCCTTTTGATGCCTTTCACTTTGGTGAGCAATTTTTTGATTTTTGCTGATTTTTTTCAGTATGCCTGCCATGTCTGTCATATCTTGCCCTGAAAGTTGTGTCTTCTTCCATGTTTGCTTCTCCTGATTTTGCAGCATCAGTCAGCTCAATTTTGGGCATCTTTTGGCCCTTTGCACTGCACGGCATGTCATCCTGGTCCTTTTGCTCCTAGTCACAAAATTTACCAATTTTCTCGGGTTTTTTTTCTTGAATTGCATTCCTTGGATGATTGCTCCATTCCAGAGCGTTTGTAAGTCCTTCTTTTTTCTTTCCAGGCTTTCAGTGGGCTCCAATTTTTTCAATCCGTGCTCTATGTCCCTGCACTTGATGGCATCCCATGCCTTTGGATGGCTTTCACTTAAACAATGATTTTTTTAAAATTTTTTTTTCCCTCTCCCTTCCATGTCTCTCATATCTTCCCCTCAAAGTTGTGTCTTCCTGCTTGACATTTTTCCTGATTTTGCAGCATCTGTGAGCTCGGCTTTGCATGTTTTGGTCCTTTGTGCTGCACCTCATTTCCTCCCAGAGCATTTTCTGGTACACACTAAATGTCCCAATTTGGGGATTTTTGGGTTTTTTTTCGCTTGCACTTCATTTGATCCTATCTCCTTTGCAGAGTGTTTGTCAGCCTTTCTTTTGAGGTTCGCAAGATTCCGTTTCCCTTCCCGAAAGGAAATGAAATTTCCTTTCGGGAAGGGAAACGGAATCTTGCGATTTCAATGGAGACCAATTCAGGAATCTTTGGTCCATGTCCCTGCACCTGATGGCATCCCGGGCCTTTTGATGCCTTTCACTTTGGCGAGCAATTTTTTGATTTTTGCTGATTTTTTTCAGTATGCCTGCCATGTCTGTCATATCTTGCCCTGAAAGTTGTGTCTTCTTCCATGTTTGCTTCTCCTGATTTTGCAGCATCAGTCAGCTCAATTTTGGGCATCTTTTGGCCATTTGCACTGCACAGCATGTCATCCTGCTCATTTTGCTCCTAGTCACAAAATTTACCAATTTTCTCGGTTTTTTTTCTTGAATTGCATTTCTTTGGATGATTGCTCCATTCCAGAGCGTTTGTAAGTCCTTCTTTTTTCTTTCCAGGCGTTCAGTGGGCTCCAATTTTATCAATCCGTGCTCTATGTCCCTGCACTTGATGGCATCCCATGCCTTTGGATGGCTTTCACTTAAACAATGATTTTTTTTTAATTTTTTTTTTCTCTCTCCATGGGATGTCTCTCATATCTTCCCCTCAAAGTTGTGTCTTCCTGCTTGACATTTTTCCTGATTTTGCAGCATCTGTGAGCTCGGCTTTGCATGTTTTGGTCCTTTGTGCTGCACCTCATTTCCTCCCAGAGCATTTTCTGGTACACACTAAATGTCCCAATTTGGGGATTTTTGGGGTTTTTTCGCTTGCACTTCATTTGATCCTATCTCCTTTGCAGAGTGTTTGTCAGCCTTTCTTTTGAGGTTCGCAAGATTCCGTTTCCCTTCCCGAAAGGAAATGAAATTTCCTTTCGGGAAGGGAAACGGAATCTTGCGATTTCAATGGAGACCAATTCAGGAATCTTTGCTCCATGTCCCTGAACCTGATGGCATCCCGTGCCTTTTGATGCCTTTCACTTTGGCGAGCAATTTTTTGATTTTTGCTGATTTTTTTCAGTATGCCTGCCATGTCTGTCATATCTTGCCCTGAAAGTTGTGTCTTCTTCCATGTTTGCTTCTCCTGATTTTGCAGCTACAGTCAGCTCAATTTTGGGCATCTTTTGGCCATTTGCACTGCACAGCATGTCATCCTGCTCCTTTTGCTCCTAGTCACAAAATTTACCAATTTTCTCGTTTTTTTTTCTTGAATTGCATTTCTTTGGATGATTGCTCCATTCCAGAGCGTTTGTAAGTCCTTCTTTTTTCTTTCCAGGCTTTCAGTGGGCTCCAATTTTTTCAATCCGTGCTCTATGTCCCTGCACTTGATGGCATCCCATGCCTTTGGATGGCTTTCACTTAAACAATGATTTTTTTTTAATTTTTTTTTCCCTCTCCCTTCCATGTCTCTCATATCTTCCCCTCAAAGTTGTGTCTTCCTGCTTGACATTTTTCCTGATTTTGCAGCATCTGTGAGCTCAGCTTTGCATGTTTTGGTCCTTTGTGCTGCACCTCATTTCCTCCCAGAGCATTTTCTGGTACTCACTAAATGTCCCAATTTGGGGATTTTTGGGGTTTTTTTCGCTTGCACTTCATTTGATCCTATCTCCTTTGCAGAGTGTTTGTCAGCCTTTCTTTTGAGGTTCGCAAGATTCCGTTTCCCTTCCCGAAAGGAAATGAAATTTCCTTTCGGGAAGGGAAACGGAATCTTGCGATTTCAATGGAGACCAATTCAGGAATCTTTGGCCCATGTCCCTGCACCTGATGGCATCCCGTGCCTTTTGATGCCTTTCACTTTGGTGAGCAATTTTTTGATTTTTGCTGATTTTTTTCAGTATGCCTGCCATGTCTGTCATATCTTGCCCTGAAAGTTGTGTCTTCTTCCATGTTTGCTTCTCCTGATTTTGCAGCATCAGTCAGCTCAATTTTGGGCATCTTTTGGCCCTTTGCACTGCACGGCATGTCATCCTGGTCCTTTTGCTCCTAGTCACAAAATTTACCAATTTTCTCGGGTTTTTTTTCTTGAATTGCATTTCCTTGGATGATTGCTCCATTCCAGAGCGTTTGTAAGTCCTTCTTTTTTCTTTCCAGGCTTTCAGTGGGCTCCAATTTTTTCAATCCGTGCTCTATGTCCCTGCACTTGATGGCATCCCATGCCTTTGGATGGCTTTCACTTAAACAACGATTTTTTTAAAATTTTTTTTTCCCTCTCCCTTCCATGTCTCTCATATCTTCCCCTCAAAGTTGTGTCTTCCTGCTTGACATTTTTCCTGATTTTGCAGCATCTGTGAGCTCAGCTTTGCATGTTTTGGTCCTTTGTGCTGCACCTCATTTCCTCCCAGAGCATTTTCTGGTACTCACTAAATGTCCCAATTTTGGGATTTTTGGGGTTTTTTCGCTTGCACTTCATTTGATCCTATCTCCTTTGCAGAGTGTTTGTCAGCCTTTCTTTTGAGGTTCGCAAGATTCCGTTTCCCTTCCCGAAAGGAAATTTCATTTCCTTTCGGGAAGGGAAACGGAATCTTGCGATTTCAATGGAGACCAATTCAGGAATCTTTGGTCCATGTCCCTGCACCTGATGGCATCCCGTGCCTTTTGATGCCTTTCACTTTGGCGAGCAATTTTTTGATTTTTGCTGATTTTTTTCAGTATGCCTGCCATGTCTGTCATATCTTGCCCTGAAAGTTGTGTCTTCTTCCATGTTTGCTTCTCCTGATTTTGCAGCATCAGTGAGCTCAATTTTGGGCATCTTTTGGCCATTTGCACTGCACAGCATGTCATCCTGCTCCTTTTGCTCCTAGTCACAAAATTTACCAATTTTCTCGGTTTTTTTTCTTGAATTGCATTTCTTTGGATGATTGCTCCATTCCAGAGCGTTTGTAAGTCCTTCTTTTTTCTTTCCAGGCTTTCAGTGGGCTCCAATTTTTTCAATCCGTGCTCTATGTCCCTGCACTTGATGGCATCCCATGCCTTTGGATGGCTTTCACTTAAACAATGATTTTTTTTTAATTTTTTTTTTCTCTCTCCATGGGATGTCTCTCATATCTTCCCCTCAAAGTTGTGTCTTCCTGCTTGACATTTTTCCTGATTTTGCAGCATCTGTGAGCTCAGCTTTGCATGTTTTGGTCCTTTGTGCTGCACCTCATTTCCTCTCAGAGCATTTTCTGGTACACACTAAATGTCCCAATTTGGGGATTTTGGGGGTTTTTTTCGCTTGCACTTCATTTGATCCTATCTCCTTTGCAGAGTGTTTGTCAGCCTTTCTTTTGAGGTTCGCAAGATTCCGTTTCCCTTCCCGAAAGGAAATTTCATTTCCTTTCGGGAAGGGAAACGGAATCTTGCGATTTCAATGGAGACCAATTCAGGAATCTTTGGTCCATGTCCCTGCACCTGATGGCATCCCGTGCCTTTTGATGCCTTTCACTTTGGCGAGCAATTTTTTGATTTTTGCTGATTTTTTTCAGTATGCCTGCCATGTCTGTCATATCTTGCCCTGAAAGTCGTGTCTTCTTCCATGTTTGCTTCTCCTGATTTTGCAGCATCAGTGAGCTCAATTTTGGGCATCTTTTGGCCCTTTGCACTGCACGGCATGTCATCCTGCTCCTTTTGCTCCTAGTCACAAAATTTACCAATTTTCTCGGGTTTTTTTCTTGAATTGCATTTCCTTGGATGATTGCTCCATTCCAGAGCGTTTGTAAGTCCTTCTTTTTTCTTTCCAGGCTTTCAGTGGGCTCCAATTTTTTCAATCCGTGCTCTATGTCCCTGCACTTGATGGCATCCCATGCCTTTGGATGGCTTTCACTTAAACAGTGATTTTTTTTTTTTTTTTTTTTTTTTTTTTTCTCTCTCTCCATGGGATATCTCTCATATCTTCCCCTCAAAGTTGTGTCTTCCTGCTTGACATTTTTCCTGATTTTGCAGCCTCTGTGAGCTCAGCTTTGCATGTTTTGGTCCTTTGTGCTGCACCTCATTTCCTCCCAGAGCATTTTCTGGTACTCACTAAATGTCCCAATTTTGGGAGTTTTGGGGTTTTTTCGCTTGCACTTCATTTGATCCTATCTCCTTTGCAGAGTGTTTGTCAGCCTTTCTTTTGAGGTTCGCAAGATTCCGTTTCCCTTCCCGAAAGGAAATGAAATTTCCTTTCGGGAAGGGAAACGGAATCTTGCGATTTCAATGGAGACCAATTCAGGAATCTTTGGCCCATGTCCCTGCACCTGATGGCATCCCGTGCCTTTTGATGCCTTTCACTTTGGCGAGCAATTTTTTGATTTTTGCTGATTTTTTTCAGTATGCCTGCCATGTCTGTCATATCTTGCCCTGAAAGTCGTGTCTTCTTCCATGTTTGCTTCTCCTGATTTTGCAGCATCAGTGAGCTCAATTTTTGGCATCTTTTGGCCCTTTGCACTGCACGGCATGTCATCCTGGTCCTTCTGCTCCTAGTCACAAAATTTACCAATTTTCTCGGGTTTTTTCTTGAATTGCATTTCCTTGGATGATTGCTCCATTCCAGAGCGTTTGTAAGTCCTTCTTTTTTCTTTCCAGGCTTTCAGTGGGCTCCAATTTTTTCAATCCGTGCTCTATGTCCCTGCACTTGATGGCATCCCATGCCTTTGGATGGCTTTCACTTAAACAATGATTTTTTTTTTAATTTTTTTTTTTCTCTCTCCATGGGATGTCTCTCATATCTTCACCCCAAAGTTGTGTCTTCCTGCTTGACATTTTTCCTGATTTTGCAGCATCTGTGAGCTCAGCTTTGCATGTTTTGGTCCTTTGTGCTGCACCTCATTTCCTCCCAGAGCATTTTCTGGTACTCACTAAATGTCCCAATTTGGGGATTTTTGGGGTTTTTTTTGCTTGCACTTCATTTGATCCTATCTCCTTTGCAGAGTGTTTGTCAGCCTTTCTTTTGAGGTTCGCAAGATTCCGTTTCCCTTCCCGAAAGGAAATTTCATTTCCTTTCGGGAAGGGAAACGGAATCTTGCGATTTCAATGGAGACCAATTCAGGACTCTTTGGTCCATGTCCCTGCACCTGATGGCATCCCGTGCCTTTTGATGCCTTTCACTTTGGCGAGCAATTTTTTGATTTTTGCTGATTTTTTTCAGTATGCCTGCCATGTCTGTCATATCTTCCCCTGAAAGATGTGTCTTCTTCCATGTTTGCTTCTCCTGATTTTGCAGCATCAGTGAGCTCAATTTTGGGCATCTTTTGGCCCTTTGCACTGCACGGCATGTCATCCTGCTCCTTTTGCTCCTAGTCACAAAATTTACCAATTTTCTCGGGTTTTTTCTTGAATTGCATTTCTTTGGATGATTGCTCCATTCCAGAGCGTTTGTAAGTCCTTCTTTTTTCTTTCCAGGCTTTCAGTGGGCTCCAATTTTTTCAATCCGTGCTCTATGTCCCTGCACTTGATGGCATCCCATGCCTTTGGATGGCTTTCACTTAAACAATGATTTTTTTAAAATTTCTTTTTTTCTCTCTCCATGGGATGTCTTTCATATCTTCCCCTCAAAGTTGTGTCTTCCTGCTTGACATTTTTCCTGATTTTGCAGCATCTGTGAGCTCAGCTTTGCATGTTTTGGTCCTTTGTGCTGCACCTCATTTCCTCCCAGAGCATTTTCTGGTACTCACTAAATGTCCCAATTTGGGGATTTTTGGGGTTTTTTTTGCTTGCACTTCATTTGATCCTATCTCCTTTGCAGAGTGTTTGTCAGCCTTTCTTTTGAGGTTCGCAAGATTCCGTTTCCCTTCCCGAAAGGAAATTTCATTTCCTTTCGGGAAGGGAAACGGAATCTTGCGATTTCAATGGAGACCAATTCAGGAATCTTTGGTCCATGTCCCTGCACCTGATGGCATCCCGTGCCTTTTGATGCCTTTCACTTTGGCGAGCAATTTTTTGATTTTTGCTGATTTTTTTCAGTATGCCTGCCATGTCTGTCATATCTTGCCCTGAAAGTTGTGTCTTCTTCCATGTTTGCTTCTCCTGATTTTGCAGCACCAGTGAGCTCAATTTTGGGCATCTTTTGGCCCTTTGCACTGCACAGCATGTCATCCTGCTCCTTTTGCTCCTAGTCACAAAATTTACCAAGTTTCTCGGGTTTTTTCTTGAATTGCATTTCTTTGGATGATTGCTCCATTCCAGAGCGTTTGTAAGTCCTTCTTTTTTCTTTCCAGGCTTTCAGTGGGCTCCAATTTTTTCATTCCGTGCTCTATGTCCCTGCACTTGATGGCATCCCATGCCTTTGGATGGCTTTCACTTAAACAACGATTTTTTTTTAATTTTTTTTCTCTCTCTCCATGGGATGTCTCTCATACATTCCCCTCAAAGTTGTGTCTTCCTGCTTGACATTTTTCCTGATTTTGCAGCATCTGTGAGCTCAGCTTTGCATGTTTTGGTCCTTTGTGCTGCACCTCATTTCCTCCCAGAGCATTTTCTGGTACTCACTAAATGTCCCAATTTGGGGATTTTGGGGGTTTTTTTTGCTTGCACTTCATTTGATCCTATCTCCTTTGCAGAGTGTTTGTCAGCCTTTCTTTTGAGGTTCGCAAGATTCCGTTTCCCTTCCCGAAAGGAAATTTCATTTCCTTTCGGGAAGGGAAACGGAATCTTGCGATTTCAATGGAGACCAATTCAGGAATCTTTGGTCCATGTCCCTGCACCTGATGGCATCCCGTGCCTTTTGATGCCTTTCACTTTGGCGAGCAATTTTTTGATTTTTGCTGATTTTTTTCAGTATGCCTGCCATGTCTGTCATATCTTGCCCTGAAAGTTGTGTCTTCTTCCATGTTTGCTTCTCCTGATTTTGCAGCATCAGTGAGCTCAATTTTGGGCATCTTTTGGCCCTTTGCACTGCACGGCATGTCATCCTGGTCCTTTTGCTCCTAGTCACAAAATTTACCAATTTTCTCGGGTTTTTTTCTTGAATTGCATTTCCTTGGATGATTGCTCCATTCCAGAGCGTTTGTAAGTCCTTCTTTTTTCTTTCCAGGCTTTCAGTGGGCTCCAATTTTTTCAATCCGTGCTCTATGTCCCTGCACTTGATGGCATCCCATGCCTTTGGATGGCTTTCACTTAGACAACGATTTTTTTAAATTTTTTTTTTCTCTCTCTCCATGGGATGTCTCTCATATCTTCCCCTCAAAGTTGTGTCTTCCTGCTTGACATTTTTCCTGATTTTGCAGCATCTGTGAGCTCAGCTTTGCATGTTTTGGTCCTTTGTGCTGCACCTCATTTCCTCCCAGAGCATTTTCTGGTACTCACTAAATGTCCCAATTTGGGGATTTTTGGGGTTTTTTTCGCTTGCACTTCATTTGATCCTATCTCCTTTGCAGAGTGTTTGTCAGCCTTTCTTTTGAGGTTCGCAAGATTCCGTTTCCCTTCCCGAAAGGAAATTTCATTTCGGGAAGGGAAACGGAATCTTGCGATTTCAATGGAGACCAATTCAGGAATCTTTGGTCCATGTCCCTGCACCTGATGGCATCCCGTGCCTTTTGATGCCTTT
This sequence comes from Fringilla coelebs, assembly GCF_963513975.1. Classification (NCBI taxonomy): domain Eukaryota; kingdom Metazoa; phylum Chordata; class Aves; order Passeriformes; family Fringillidae; genus Fringilla; species Fringilla coelebs. Next base: position 9,415,608 of record NC_140028.1, on the reverse strand, counting down.
CACTTTGGCGAGCAATTTTTTGATTTTTGCTGATTTTTTTCAGTATGCCTGCCATGTCTGTCATATCTTGCCCTGAAAGTTGTGTCTTCTTCCATGTTTGCTTCTCCTGATTTTGCAGCATCAGTGAGCTCAATTTTGGGCATCTTTTGGCCCTTTGCACTGCACGGCATGTCATCCTGCTCCTTTTGCTCCTAGTCACAAAATTTACCAATTTTCTCGTTTTTTTTTCTTGAATTGCATTTCTTTGGATGATTGCTCCATTCCAGAGCGTTTGTAAGTCCTTCTTTTTTCTTTCCAGGCTTTCAGTGGGCTCCAATTTTTTCAATCCGTGCTCTATGTCCCTGCACTTGATGGCATCCCATGCCTTTGGATGGCTTTCACTTAAACAATGATTTTTTTTAAATTTTTTTTTCCCTCTCCCTTCCATGTCTCTCATATCTTCCCCTCAAAGTTGTGTCTTCCTGCTTGACATTTTTCCTGATTTTGCAGCATCTGTGAGCTCAGCTTTGCATGCTTTGGTCCTTTGTGCTGCACCTCATTTCCTCCCAGAGCATTTTCTGGTACTCACTAAATGTCCCAATTTGGGGATTTTGGGGGTTTTTTTCGCTTGCAATTCATTTGATCCTATCTCCTTTGCAGAGTGTTTGTCAGCCTTTCTTTTGAGGTTCGCAAGATTCCGTTTCCCTTCCCGAAAGGAAATGAAATTTCCTTTCGGGAAGGGAAACGGAATCTTGCGATTTCAATGGAGACCAATTCAGGAATCTTTGGTCCATGTCCCTGCACCTGATGGCATCCCGTGCCTTTTGATGCCTTTCACTTTGGCGAGCAATTTTTTGATTTTTGCTGATTTTTTTCAGTATGCCTGCCATGTCTGTCATATCTTGCCCTGAAAGTTGTGTCTTCTTCCATGTTTGCTTCTCCTGATTTTGCAGCATCAGTCAGCCCAATTTTGGGCATCTTTTGGCCATTTGCACTGCACAGCATGTCATCCTGCTCATTTTGCTCCTAGTCACAAAATTTACCAATTTTCTCGGTTTTTTTCCTTGAATTGCATTTCTTTGGATGATTGCTCCATTCCAGAGCGTTTGTAAGCCCTTCTTTTTTCTTTCCAGGCTTTCAGTGGGCTCCAATTTTTTCAATCCGTGCTCTATGTCCCTGCACTTGATGGCATCCCATGCCTTTGGATGGCTTTCACTTAAACAATGATTTTTTTTAAATTTTTTTTTCCCTCTCCCTTCCATGTCTCTCATATCTTCCCCTCAAAGTTGTGTCTTCCTGCTTGACATTTTTCCTGATTTTGCAGCATCTGTGAGCTCAGCTTTGCATGCTTTGGTCCTTTGTGCTGCACCTCATTTCCTCCCAGAGCATTTTCTGGTACTCACTAAATGTCCCAATTTGGGGATTTTTGGGGTTTTTTTTGCTTGCACTTCATTTGATCCTATCTCCTTTGCAGAGTGTTTGTCAGCCTTTCTTTTGAGGTTCGCAAGATTCCGTTTCCCTTCCCGAAAGGAAATGAAATTTCCTTTCGGGAAGGGAAACGGAATCTTGCGATTTCAATGGAGACCAATTCAGGAATCTTTGGTCCATGTCCCTGCACCTCATGGCATCCCGTGCCTTTTGATGCCTTTCACTTTGGCGAGCAATTTTTTGATTTTTGCTGATTTTTTTCAGTATGCCTGCCATGTCTGTCATATCTTGCCCTGAAAGTTGTGTCTTCTTCCATGTTTGCTTCTCCTGATTTTGCAGCATCAGTGAGCTCAATTTTGGGCATCTTTTGGCCCTTTGCACTGCACAGCATGTCATCCTGCTCCTTTTGCTCCTAGTCACAAAATTTACCAAGTTTCTCGGGTTTTTTCTTGAATTGCATTTCCTTGGATGATTGCTCCATTCCAGAGCGTTTGTAAGTCCTTCTTTTTTCTTTCCAGGCTTTCAGTGGGCTCCAATTTTTTCAATCCGTGCTCTATGTCCCTGCACTTGATGGCATCCCATGCCTTTGGATGGCTTTCACTTAAACAATGATTTTTTTTTAATTTTTTTTTTCTCTCTCCATGGGATGTCTCTCATATCTTCCCCTCAAAGTTGTGTCTTCCTGCTTGACATTTTTCCTGATTTTGCAGCATCTGTGAGCTCGGCTTTGCATGTTTTGGTCCTTTGTGCTGCACCTCATTTCCTCCCAGAGCATTTTCTGGTACACACTAAATGTCCCAATTTGGGGATTTTTGGGTTTTTTTTCGCTTGCACTTCATTTGATCCTATCTCCTTTGCAGAGTGTTTGTCAGCCTTTCTTTTGAGGTTCGCAAGATTCCGTTTCCCTTCCCGAAAGGAAATGAAATTTCCTTTCGGGAAGGGAAACGGAATCTTGCGATTTCAATGGAGACCAATTCAGGAATCTTTGGCCCATGTCCCTGCACCTGATGGCATCCCGTGCCTTTTGATGCCTTTCACTTTGGCGAGCAATTTTTTGATTTTTGCTGATTTTTTTCAGTATGCCTGCCATGTCTGTCATATCTTGCCCTGAAAGTTGTGTCTTCTTCCATGTTTGCTTCTCCTGATTTTGCAGCATCAGTGAGCTCAATTTTGGGCATCTTTTGGCCCTTTGCACTGCACGGCATGTCATCCTGGTCCTTTTGCTCCTAGTCACAAAATTTACCAATTTTCTCGGGTTTTTTCTTGAATTGCATTTCTTTGGATGATTGCTCCATTCCAGAGCGTTTGTAAGTCCTTCTTTTTTCTTTCCAGGCTTTCAGTGGGCTCCAATTTTTTCAATCCGTGCTCTATGTCCCTGCACTTGATGGCATCCCATGCCTTTGGATGGCTTTCACTTAAACAATGATTTTTTTAAAATTTCTTTTTTTCTCTCTCCATGGGATGTCTTTCATATCTTCCCCTCAAAGTTGTGTCTTCCTGCTTGACATTTTTCCTGATTTTGCAGCATCTGTGAGCTCAGCTTTGCATGTTTTGGTCCTTTGTGCTGCACCTCATTTCCTCCCAGAGCATTTTCTGGTACTCACTAAATGTCCCAATTTGGGGATTTTGGGGGTTTTTTTCGCTTGCACTTCATTTGATCCTATCTCCTTTGCAGAGTGTTTGTCAGCCTTTCTTTTGAGGTTCGCAAGATTCCGTTTCCCTTCCCGAAAGGAAATGAAATTTCCTTTCGGGAAGGGAAACGGAATCTTGCGATTTCAATGGAGACCAATTCAGGAATCTTTGGTCCATGTCCCTGCACCTGATGGCATCCCGTGCCTTTTGATGCCTTTCACTTTGGCGAGCAATTTTTTGATTTTTGCTGATTTTTTTCAGTATGCCTGCCATGTCTGTCATATCTTGCCCTGAAAGTTGTGTCTTCTTCCATGTTTGCTTCTCCTGATTTTGCAGCATCAGTGAGCTCAATTTTGGGCATCTTTTGGCCATTTGCACTGCACAGCATGTCATCCTGCTCATTTTGCTCCTAGTCACAAAATTTACCAAGTTTCTCGGGTTTTTTCTTGAATTGCATTTCTTTGGATGATTGCTCCATTCCAGAGCGTTTGTAAGTCCTTCTTTTTTCTTTCCAGGCTTTCAGTGGGCTCCAATTTTTTCATTCCGTGCTCTATGTCCCTGCACTTGATGGCATCCCATGCCTTTGGATGGCTTTCACTTAAACAACGATTTTTTTTAAATTTTTTTTCTCTCTCTCCATGGGATGTCTCTCATACATTCCCCTCAAAGTTGTGTCTTCCTGCTTGACATTTTTCCTGATTTTGCAGCATCTGTGAGCTCAGCTTTGCATGTTTTGGTCCTTTGTGCTGCACCTCATTTCCTCCCAGAGCATTTTCTGGTACTCACTAAATGTCCCAATTTGGGGATTTTGGGGGTTTTTTTTGCTTGCACTTCATTTGATCCTATCTCCTTTGCAGAGTGTTTGTCAGCCTTTCTTTTGAGGTTCGCAAGATTCCGTTTCCCTTCCCGAAAGGAAATGAAATTTCCTTTCGGGAAGGGAAACGGAATCTTGCGATTTCAATGGAGACCAATTCAGGAATCTTTGGTCCATGTCCCTGCACCTGATGGCATCCCGTGCCTTTTGATGCCTTTCACTTTGGCGAGCAATTTTTTGATTTTTGCTGATTTTTTTCAGTATGCCTGCCATGTCTGTCATATCTTGCCCTGAAAGTTGTGTCTTCTTCCATGTTTGCTTCTCCTGATTTTGCAGCATCAGTGAGCTCAATTTTGGGCATCTTTTGGCCCTTTGCACTGCACGGCATGTCATCCTGGTCCTTTTGCTCCTAGTCACAAAATTTACCAATTTTCTCGGGTTTTTTTCTTGAATTGCATTTCCTTGGATGATTGCTCCATTCCAGAGCGTTTGTAAGTCCTTCTTTTTTCTTTCCAGGCTTTCAGTGGGCTCCAATTTTTTCAATCCGTGCTCTATGTCCCTGCACTTGATGGCATCCCATGCCTTTGGATGGCTTTCACTTAGACAACGATTTTTTTAAATTTTTTTTTTCTCTCTCTCCATGGGATGTCTCTCATATCTTCCCCTCAAAGTTGTGTCTTCCTGCTTGACATTTTTCCTGATTTTGCAGCATCTGTGAGCTCAGCTTTGCATGTTTTGGTCCTTTGTGCTGCACCTCATTTCCTCCCAGAGCATTTTCTGGTACTCACTAAATGTCCCAATTTGGGGATTTTTGGGGTTTTTTTCGCTTGCACTTCATTTGATCCTATCTCCTTTGCAGAGTGTTTGTCAGCCTTTCTTTTGAGGTTCGCAAGATTCCGTTTCCCTTCCCGAAAGGAAATGAAATTTCCTTTCGGGAAGGGAAACGGAATCTTGCGATTTCAATGGAGACCAATTCAGGAATCTTTGGTCCATGTCCCTGCACCTGATGGCATCCCGTGCCTTTTGATGCCTTTCACTTTGGCGAGCAATTTTTTGATTTTTGCTGATTTTTTTCAGTATGCCTGCCATGTCTGTCATATCTTGCCCTGAAAGTTGTGTCTTCTTCCATGTTTGCTTCTCCTGATTTTGCAGCATCAGTCAGCCCAATTTTGGGCATCTTTTGGCCATTTGCACTGCACAGCATGTCATCCTGCTCATTTTGCTCCTAGTCACAAAATTTACCAATTTTCTCGGTTTTTTTCCTTGAATTGCATTTCTTTGGATGATTGCTCCATTCCAGAGCGTTTGTAAGCCCTTCTTTTTTCTTTCCAGGCTTTCAGTGGGCTCCAATTTTTTCAATCCGTGCTCTATGTCCCTACACTTGATGGCATCCCATGCCTTTGGATGGCTTTCACTTAAACAATGATTTTTTTTAAATTTTTTTTTCCCTCTCCCTTCCATGTCTCTCATATCTTCCCCTCAAAGTTGTGTCTTCCTGCTTGACATTTTTCCTGATTTTGCAGCATCTGTGAGCTCAGCTTTGCATGCTTTGGTCCTTTGTGCTGCACCTCATTTCCTCCCAGAGCATTTTCTGGTACTCACTAAATGTCCCAATTTGGGGATTTTTGGGGTTTTTTTGCTTGCACTTCATTTGATCCTATCTCCTTTGCAGAGTGTTTGTCAGCCTTTCTTTTGAGGTTCGCAAGATTCCGTTTCCCTTCCCGAAAGGAAATGAAATTTCCTTTCGGGAAGGGAAACGGAATCTTGCGATTTCAATGGAGACCAATTCAGGAATCTTTGGTCCATGTCCCTGCACCTCATGGCATCCCGTGCCTTTTGATGCCTTTCACTTTGGCGAGCAATTTTTTGATTTTTGCTGATTTTTTTCAGTATGCCTGCCATGTCTGTCATATCTTGCCCTGAAAGTTGTGTCTTCTTCCATGTTTGCTTCTCCTGATTTTGCAGCATCAGTGAGCTCAATTTTGGGCATCTTTTGGCCATTTGCACTGCACAGCATGTCATCCTGCTCCTTTTGCTCCTAGTCACAAAATTTACCAAGTTTCTCGGGTTTTTTCTTGAATTGCATTTCTTTGGATGATTGCTCCATTCCAGAGCGTTTGTAAGTCCTTCTTTTTTCTTTCCAGGCTTTCAGTGGGCTCCAATTTTTTCAATCCGTGCTCTATGTCCCTGCACTTGATGGCATCCCATGCCTTTGGATGGCTTTCACTTAAACAATGATTTTTTTAAAATTTCTTTTTTTCTCTCTCCATGGGATGTCTCTCATATCTTCCCCTCAAAGTTGTGTCTTCCTGCTTGACATTTTTCCTGATTTTGCAGCATCTGTGAGCTCGGCTTTGCATGTTTTGGTCCTTTGTGCTGCACCTCATTTCCTCCCAGAGCATTTTCTGGTACACACTAAATGTCCCAATTTGGGGATTTTTGGGGTTTTTTTTGCTTGCACTTCATTTGATCCTATCTCCTTTGCAGAGTGTTTGTCAGCCTTTCTTTTGAGGTTCGCAAGATTCCGTTTCCCTTCCCGAAAGGAAATGAAATTTCCTTTCGGGAAGGGAAACGGAATCTTGCGATTTCAATGGAGACCAATTCAGGAATCTTTGGTCCATGTCCCTGCACCTGATGGCATCCCGTGCCTTTTGATGCCTTTCACTTTGGCGAGCAATTTTTTGATTTTTGCTGATTTTTTTCAGTATGCCTGCCATGTCTGTCATATCTTGCCCTGAAAGTTGTGTCTTCTTCCATGTTTGCTTCTCCTGATTTTGCAGCATCAGTCAGCTCAATTTTGGGCATCTTTTGGCCCTTTGCACTGCACAGCATGTCATCCTGGTCCTTTTGCTCCTAGTCACAAAATTTACCAATTTTCTCGGTTTTTTTTCTTGAATTGCATTTCCTTGGATGATTGCTCCATTCCAGAGCATTTGTAAGTCCTTCTTTTTTCTTTCCAGGCTTTCATTGGGCTCCAATTTTTTCAATCCGTGCTCTATGTCCCTGCACTTGATGGCATCCCATGCCTTTGGATGGCTTTCACTTAAACAATGATTTTTTTTTAATTTTATTTTTCTCTCTCCATGGGATGTCTCTCATATCTTCCCCTCAAAGTTGTGTCTTCCTGCTTGACATTTTTCCTGATTTTGCAGCATCTGTGAGCTCAGCTTTGCATGTTTTGGTCCTTTGTGCTGCACCTCATTTCCTCCCAGAGCATTTTCTGGTACTCACTAAATGTCCCAATTTTGGGAGTTTTGGGGTTTTTTCGCTTGCACTTCATTTGATCCTATCTCCTTTGCAGAGTGTTTGTCAGCCTTTCTTTTGAGGTTCGCAAGATTCCGTTTCCCTTCCCGAAAGGAATTTTCATTTCCTTTCGGGAAGGGAAACGGAATCTTGCGATTTCAATGGAGACCAATTCAGGAATCTTTGGTCCATGTCCCTGCACCTGATGGCATCCCGTGCCTTTTGATGCCTTTCACTTTGGCGAGCAATTTTTTGATTTTTGCTGATTTTTTTCAGTATGCCTGCCATGTCTGTCATATCTTGCCCTGAAAGTCGTGTCTTCTTCCATGTTTGCTTCTCCTGATTTTGCAGCATCAGTCAGCTCAATTTTGGGCATCTTTTGGCCCTTTGCACTGCACGGCATGTCATCCTGGTCCTTTTGCTCCTAGTCACAAAATTTACCAATTTTCTCGGGTTTTTTTCTTGAATTGCATTTCCTTGGATGATTGCTCCATTCCAGAGCGTTTGTAAGTCCTTCTTTTTTCTTTCCAGGCTTTCAGTGGGCTCCAATTTTTTCAATCCGTGCTCTATGTCCCTGCACTTGATGGCATCCCATGCCTTTGGATGGCTTTCACTTAAACAGTGATTTTTTTTTTTTTTTTTTTTTTCTCTCTCTCCATGGGATATCTCTCATATCTTCCCCTCAAAGTTGTGTCTTCCTGCTTGACATTTTTCCTGATTTTGCAGCCTCTGTGAGCTCAGCTTTGCATGTTTTGGTCCTTTGTGCTGCACCTCATTTCCTCCCAGAGCATTTTCTGGTACTCACTAAATGTCCCAATTTTGGGAGTTTTGGGGTTTTTTCGCTTGCACTTCATTTGATCCTATCTCCTTTGCAGAGTGTTTGTCAGCCTTTCTTTTGAGGTTCGCAAGATTCCGTTTCCCTTCCCGAAAGGAAATGAAATTTCCTTTCGGGAAGGGAAACGGAATCTTGCGATTTCAATGGAGACCAATTCAGGAATCTTTGGCCCATGTCCCTGCACCTGATGGCATCCCGTGCCTTTTGATGCCTTTCACTTTGGCGAGCAATTTTTTGATTTTTGCTGATTTTTTTCAGTATGCCTGCCATGTCTGTCATATCTTGCCCTGAAAGTCGTGTCTTCTTCCATGTTTGCTTCTCCTGATTTTGCAGCATCAGTGAGCTCAATTTTTGGCATCTTTTGGCCCTTTGCACTGCACGGCATGTCATCCTGGTCCTTCTGCTCCTAGTCACAAAATTTACCAATTTTCTCGGGTTTTTTCTTGAATTGCATTTCCTTGGATGATTGCTCCATTCCAGAGCGTTTGTAAGTCCTTCTTTTTTCTTTCCAGGCTTTCAGTGGGCTCCAATTTTTTCAATCCGTGCTCTATGTCCCTGCACTTGATGGCATCCCATGCCTTTGGATGGCTTTCACTTAAACAATGATTTTTTTTTTAATTTTTTTTTTTCTCTCTCCATGGGATGTCTCTCATATCTTCACCCCAAAGTTGTGTCTTCCTGCTTGACATTTTTCCTGATTTTGCAGCATCTGTGAGCTCAGCTTTGCATGTTTTGGTCCTTTGTGCTGCACCTCATTTCCTCCCAGAGCATTTTCTGGTACTCACTAAATGTCCCAATTTGGGGATTTTTGGGGTTTTTTTCGCTTGCACTTCATTTGATCCTATCTCCTTTGCAGAGTGTTTGTCAGCCTTTCTTTTGAGGTTCGCAAGATTCCGTTTCCCTTCCCGAAAGGAAATGAAATTTCCTTTCGGGAAGGGAAACGGAATCTTGCGATTTCAATGGAGACCAATTCAGGACTCTTTGGTCCATGTCCCTGCACCTGATGGCATCCCGTGCCTTTTGATGCCTTTCACTTTGGCGAGCAATTTTTTGATTTTTGCTGATTTTTTTCAGTATGCCTGCCATGTCTGTCATATCTTCCCCTGAAAGATGTGTCTTCTTCCATGTTTGCTTCTCCTGATTTTGCAGCATCAGTGAGCTCAATTTTGGGCATCTTTTGGCCCTTTGCACTGCACGGCATGTCATCCTGCTCCTTTTGCTCCTAGTCACAAAATTTACCAATTTTCTCGGGTTTTTTCTTGAATTGCATTTCCTTGGATGATTGCTCCATTCCAGAGCGTTTGTAAGTCCTTCTTTTTTCTTTCCAGGCTTTCAGTGGGCTCCAATTTTTTCATTCCGTGCTCTATGTCCCTGCACTTGATGGCATCCCATGCCTTTGGATGGCTTTCACTTAAACAATGATTTTTTAAAATTTTTTTTTCCCTCTCCATGTCATGTCTCTCATATCTTCCCCTCAAAGTTGTGTCTTCCTGCTTGACATTTTTCCTGATTTTGCAGCATCTGTGAGCTCGGCTTTGCATGTTTTGGTCCTTTGTGCTGCACCTCATTTCCTCCCAGAGCATTTTCTGGTACACACTAAATGTCCCAATTTGGGGATTTTTGGGGTTTTTTTCGCTTGCACTTCATTTGATCCTATCTCCTTTGCAGAGTGTTTGTCAGCCTTTCTTTTGAGGTTCGCAAGATTCCGTTTCCCTTCCCGAAAGGAAATGAAATTTCCTTTCGGGAAGGGAAACGGAATCTTGCGATTTCAATGGAGACCAATTCAGGAATCTTTGCTCCATGTCCCTGCACCTGATGGCATCCCGTGCCTTTTGATGCCTTTCACTTTGGCAAGAAATTTTTTGATTTTTGCTGATTTTTTTCAGTATGCCTGCCATGTCTGTCATATCTTGCCCTGAAAGTTGTGTCTTCTTCCATGTTTGCTTCTCCTGATTTTGCAGCATCAGTGAGCTCAATTTTGGGCATCTTTTGGCCCTTTGCACTGCACGGCATGTCATCCTGGTCCTTTTTCTCCTAGTCACAAAATTTACCAATTTTCTCGGGTTTTTTCCTTGAATTGCATTTCCTTGGATGATTGCTCCATTCCAGAGCGTTTGTAAGTCCTTCTTTTTTCTTTCCAGGCTTTCAGTGGGCTCCAATTTTTTCAATCCGTGCTCTATGTCCCTGCACTTGATGGCATCCCATGCCTTTGGATGGCTTTCACTTAAACAATGATTTTTTTTTAATTTTTTTTCTCTCTCTCCATGGGATGTCTCTCATATCTTCCCCTCAAAGTTGTGTCTTCCTGCTTGACATTTTTCCTGATTTTGCAGCATCTGTGAGCTCGGCTTTGCATGTTTTGGTCCTTTGTGCTGCACCTCATTTCCTCCCAGAGCATTTTCTGGTACTCACTAAATGTCCCAATTTTGGGAGTTTTGGGGTTTTTTCGCTTGCACTTCATTTGATCCTATCTCCTTTGCAGAGTGTTTGTCAGCCTTTCTTTTGAGGTTCGCAAGATTCCGTTTCCCTTCCCGAAAGGAATTTTCATTTCCTTTCGGGAAGGGAAACGGAATCTTGCGATTTCAATGGAGACCAATTCAGGAATCTTTGGTCCATGTCCCTGCACCTGATGGCATCCCGTGCCTTTTGATGCCTTTCACTTTGGCGAGCAATTTTTTGATTTTTGCTGATTTTTTTCAGTATGCCTGCCATGTCTGTCATATCTTGCCCTGAAAGTCGTGTCTTCTTCCATGTTTGCTTCTCCTGATTTTGCAGCATCAGTCAGCTCAATTTTGGGCATCTTTTGGCCCTTTGCACTGCACGGCATGTCATCCTGGTCCTTTTGCTCCTAGTCACAAAATTTACCAATTTTCTCGGGTTTTTTTCTTGAATTGCATTTCCTTGGATGATTGCTCCATTCCAGAGCGTTTGTAAGTCCTTCTTTTTTCTTTCCAGGCTTTCAGTGGGCTCCAATTTTTTCAATCCGTGCTCTATGTCCCTGCACTTGATGGCATCCCATGCCTTTGGATGGCTTTCACTTAAACAGTGATTTTTTTTTTTTTTTTTTTTTTTCTCTCTCTCCATGGGATATCTCTCATATCTTCCCCTCAAAGTTGTGTCTTCCTGCTTGACATTTTTCCTGATTTTGCAGCCTCTGTGAGCTCAGCTTTGCATGTTTTGGTCCTTTGTGCTGCACCTCATTTCCTCCCAGAGCATTTTCTGGTACTCACTAAATGTCCCAATTTTGGGAGTTTTGGGGTTTTTTCGCTTGCACTTCATTTGATCCTATCTCCTTTGCAGAGTGTTTGTCAGCCTTTCTTTTGAGGTTCGCAAGATTCCGTTTCCCTTCCCGAAAGGAAATGAAATTTCCTTTCGGGAAGGGAAACGGAATCTTGCGATTTCAATGGAGACCAATTCAGGAATCTTTGGCCCATGTCCCTGCACCTGATGGCATCCCGTGCCTTTTGATGCCTTTCACTTTGGCGAGCAATTTTTTGATTTTTGCTGATTTTTTTCAGTATGCCTGCCATGTCTGTCATATCTTGCCCTGAAAGTCGTGTCTTCTTCCATGTTTGCTTCTCCTGATTTTGCAGCATCAGTGAGCTCAATTTTTGGCATCTTTTGGCCCTTTGCACTGCACGGCATGTCATCCTGGTCCTTCTGCTCCTAGTCACAAAATTTACCAATTTTCTCGGGTTTTTTCTTGAATTGCATTTCCTTGGATGATTGCTCCATTCCAGAGCGTTTGTAAGTCCTTCTTTTTTCTTTCCAGGCTTTCAGTGGGCTCCAATTTTTTCAATCCGTGCTCTATGTCCCTGCACTTGATGGCATCCCATGCCTTTGGATGGCTTTCACTTAAACAATGATTTTTTTTTTAATTTTTTTTTTTCTCTCTCCATGGGATGTCTCTCATATCTTCACCCCAAAGTTGTGTCTTCCTGCTTGACATTTTTCCTGATTTTGCAGCATCTGTGAGCTCAGCTTTGCATGTTTTGGTCCTTTGTGCTGCACCTCATTTCCTCCCAGAGCATTTTCTGGTACTCACTAAATGTCCCAATTTGGGGATTTTTGGGGTTTTTTTCGCTTGCACTTCATTTGATCCTATCTCCTTTGCAGAGTGTTTGTCAGCCTTTCTTTTGAGGTTCGCAAGATTCCGTTTCCCTTCCCGAAAGGAAATGAAATTTCCTTTCGGGAAGGGAAACGGAATCTTGCGATTTCAATGGAGACCAATTCAGGACTCTTTGGTCCATGTCCCTGCACCTGATGGCATCCCGTGCCTTTTGATGCCTTTCACTTTGGCGAGCAATTTTTTGATTTTTGCTGATTTTTTTCAGTATGCCTGCCATGTCTGTCATATCTTCCCCTGAAAGATGTGTCTTCTTCCATGTTTGCTTCTCCTGATTTTGCAGCATCAGTGAGCTCAATTTTGGGCATCTTTTGGCCCTTTGCACTGCACGGCATGTCATCCTGCTCCTTTTGCTCCTAGTCACAAAATTTACCAATTTTCTCGGGTTTTTTCTTGAATTGCATTTCCTTGGATGATTGCTCCATTCCAGAGCGTTTGTAAGTCCTTCTTTTTTCTTTCCAGGCTTTCAGTGGGCTCCAATTTTTTCATTCCGTGCTCTATGTCCCTGCACTTGATGGCATCCCATGCCTTTGGATGGCTTTCACTTAAACAATGATTTTTTAAAATTTTTTTTTCCCTCTCCATGTCATGTCTCTCATATCTTCCCCTCAAAGTTGTGTCTTCCTGCTTGACATTTTTCCTGATTTTGCAGCATCTGTGAGCTCGGCTTTGCATGTTTTGGTCCTTTGTGCTGCACCTCATTTCCTCCCAGAGCATTTTCTGGTACACACTAAATGTCCCAATTTGGGGATTTTTGGGGTTTTTTTCGCTTGCACTTCATTTGATCCTATCTCCTTTGCAGAGTGTTTGTCAGCCTTTCTTTTGAGGTTCGCAAGATTCCGTTTCCCTTCCCGAAAGGAAATGAAATTTCCTTTCGGGAAGGGAAACGGAATCTTGCGATTTCAATGGAGACCAATTCAGGAATCTTTGCTCCATGTCCCTGCACCTGATGGCATCCCGTGCCTTTTGATGCCTTTCACTTTGGCAAGCAATTTTTTGATTTTTGCTGATTTTTTTCAGTATGCCTGCCATGTCTGTCATATCTTGCCCTGAAAGTTGTGTCTTCTTCCATGTTTGCTTCTCCTGATTTTGCAGCATCAGTGAGCTCAATTTTGGGCATCTTTTGGCCCTTTGCACTGCACGGCATGTCATCCTGGTCCTTTTTCTCCTAGTCACAAAATTTACCAATTTTCTCGGGTTTTTTCCTTGAATTGCATTTCCTTGGATGATTGCTCCATTCCAGAGCGTTTGTAAGTCCTTCTTTTTTCTTTCCAGGCTTTCAGTGGGCTCCAATTTTTTCAATCCGTGCTCTATGTCCCTGCACTTGATGGCATCCCATGCCTTTGGATGGCTTTCACTTAAACAATGATTTTTTTTTAATTTTTTTTCTCTCTCTCCATGGGATGTCTCTCATATCTTCCCCTCAAAGTTGTGTCTTCCTGCTTGACATTTTTCCTGATTTTGCAGCATCTGTGAGCTCAGCTTTGCATGTTTTGGTCCTTTGTGCTGCACCTCATTTCCTCCCAGAGCATTTTCTGGTACTCACTAAATGTCCCAGTTTTGGGATTTTTGGGGTTTTTTCGCTTGCACTTCATTTGATCCTATCTCCTTTGCAGAGTGTTTGTCAGCCTTTCTTTTGAGGTTCGCAAGATTCCGTTTCCCTTCCCGAAAGGAAATGAAATTTCCTTTCGGGAAGGGAAACGGAATCTTGCGATTTCAATGGAGACCAATTCAGAAATCTTTGGCCCATGTCCCTGCACCTGATGGCATCCCGTGCCTTTTGATGCCTTTCACTTTGGCGAGCAATTTTTTGATTTTTGCTGATTTTTTTCAGTATGCCTGCCATGTCTGTCATATCTTGCCCTGAAAGTTGTGTCTTCTTCCATGTTTGCTTCTCCTGATTTTGCAGCATCAGTGAGCTCAATTTTGGGCATCTTTTGGCCCTTTGCACTGCACGGCATGTCATCCTGGTCCTTTTGCTCCTAGTCACAAAATTTACCAATTTTCTCGGTTTTTTTTCTTGAATTGCATTTCCTTGGATGATTGCTCCATTCCAGAGCATTTGTAAGTCCTTCTTTTTTCTTTCCAGGCTTTCAGTGGGCTCCAATTTTTTCAATCCGTGCTCTATGTCCCTGCACTTGATGGCATCCCATGCCTTTGGATGGCTTTCACTTAAACAATGATTTTTTTTTAATTTTATTTTTCTCTCTCCATGGGATGTCTCTCATATCTTCCCCTCAAAGTTGTGTCTTCCTGCTTGACATTTTTCCTGATTTTGCAGCATCTGTGAGCTCAGCTTTGCATGTTTTGGTCCTTTGTGCTGCACCTCATTTCCTCCCAGAGCATTTTCTGGTACTCACTAAATGTCCCAATTTGGGGATATTTGGGGTTTTTTTCGCTTGCACTTCATTTGATCCTATCTCCTTTGCAGAGTGTTTGTCAGCCTTTCTTTTGAGGTTCGCAAGATTCCGTTTCCCTTCCCGAAAGGAAATGAAATTTCCTTTCGGGAAGGGAAACGGAATCTTGCGATTTCAATGGAGACCAATTCAGGAATCTTTGGCCCATGTCCCTGCACCTGATGGCATCCCGTGCCTTTTGATGCCTTTCACTTTGGCGAGCAATTTTTTGATTTTTGCTGATTTTTTTCAGTATGCCTGCCATGTCTGTCATATCTTCCCCTGAAAGATGTGTCTTCTTCCATGTTTGCTTCTCCTGATTTTGCAGCATCAGTGAGCTCAATTTTGGGCATCTTTTGGCCCTTTGCACTGCACGGCATGTCATCCTGCTCCTTTTGCTCCTAGTCACAAAATTTACCAATTTTCTCGGGTTTTTTCTTGAATTGCATTTCCTTGGATGATTGCTCCATTCCAGAGCGTTTGTAAGTCCTTCTTTTTTCTTTCCAGGCTTTCAGTGGGCTCCAATTTTTTCATTCCGTGCTCTATGTCCCTGCACTTGATGGCATCCCATGCCTTTGGATGGCTTTCACTTAAACAATGATTTTTTAAAATTTTTTTTTCCCTCTCCATGTCATGTCTCTCATATCTTCCCCTCAAAGTTGTGTCTTCCTGCTTGACATTTTTCCTGATTTTGCAGCATCTGTGAGCTCGGCTTTGCATGTTTTGGTCCTTTGTGCTGCACCTCATTTCCTCCCAGAGCATTTTCTGGTACACACTAAATGTCCCAATTTGGGGATTTTTGGGGTTTTTTTCGCTTGCACTTCATTTGATCCTATCTCCTTTGCAGAGTGTTTGTCAGCCTTTCTTTTGAGGTTCGCAAGATTCCGTTTCCCTTCCCGAAAGGAAATGAAATTTCCTTTCGGGAAGGGAAACGGAATCTTGCGATTTCAATGGAGACCAATTCAGGAATCTTTGCTCCATGTCCCTGCACCTGATGGCATCCCGTGCCTTTTGATGCCTTTCACTTTGGCGAGCAATTTTTTGATTTTTGCTGATTTTTTTCAGTATGCCTGCCATGTCTGTCATATCTTGCCCTGAAAGTTGTGTCTTCTTCCATGTTTGCTTCTCCTGATTTTGCAGCATCAGTGAGCTCAATTTTGGGCATCTTTTGGCCCTTTGCACTGCACGGCATGTCATCCTGGTCCTTTTTCTCCTAGTCACAAAATTTACCAATTTTCTCGGGTTTTTTCCTTGAATTGCATTTCCTTGGATGATTGCTCCATTCCAGAGCGTTTGTAAGTCCTTCTTTTTTCTTTCCAGGCTTTCAGTGGGCTCCAATTTTTTCAATCCGTGCTCTATGTCCCTGCACTTGATGGCATCCCATGCCTTTGGATGGCTTTCACTTAAACAATGATTTTTTTTAAATTTTTTTTCTCTCTCTCCATGGGATGTCTCTCATATCTTCCCCTCAAAGTTGTGTCTTCCTGCTTGACATTTTTCCTGATTTTGCAGCATCTGTGAGCTCAGCTTTGCATGTTTTGGTCCTTTGTGCTGCACCTCATTTCCTCCCAGAGCATTTTCTGGTACTCACTAAATGTCCCAGTTTTGGGATTTTTGGGGTTTTTTCGCTTGCACTTCATTTGATCCTATCTCCTTTGCAGAGTGTTTGTCAGCCTTTCTTTTGAGGTTCGCAAGATTCCGTTTCCCTTCCCGAAAGGAAATGAAATTTCCTTTCGGGAAGGGAAACGGAATCTTGCGATTTCAATGGAGACCAATTCAGAAATCTTTGCTCCATGTCCCTGCACCTGATGGCATCCCGTGCCTTTTGATGCCTTTCACTTTGGCGAGCAATTTTTTGATTTTTGCTGATTTTTTTCAGTATGCCTGCCATGTCTGTCATATCTTGCCCTGAAAGTTGTGTCTTCTTCCATGTTTGCTTCTCCTGATTTTGCAGCATCAGTGAGCTCAATTTTGGGCATCTTTTGGCCCTTTGCACTGCACGGCATGTCATCCTGCTCCTTTTGCTCCTAGTCACAAAATTTACCAATTTTCTCGGGTTTTTTCTTGAATTGCATTTCCTTGGATGATTGCTCCATTCCAGAGTGTTTGTAAGTCCTTCTTTTTTCTTTCCAGGCTTTCAGTGGGCTCCAATTTTTTCAATCCGTGCTCTATGTCCCTGCACTTGATGGCATCCCATGCCTTTGGATGGCTTTCACTTAAACAATGATTTTTTTTAAATTTTTTTTTTCTCTCTCCATGGGATGTCTCTCATATCTTCCCCTCAAAGTTGTGTCTTCCTGCTTGACATTTTTCCTGATTTTGCAGCATCTGTGAGCTCAGCTTTGCATGTTTTGGTCCTTTGTGCTGCACCTCATTTCCTCCCAGAGCATTTTCTGGTACTCGCTAAATGTCCCAATTTGGGGATTTTTGGGGTTTTTTCGCTTGCACTTCATTTGATCCTATCTCCTTTGCAGAGTGTTTGTCAGCCTTTCTTTTGAGGTTCGCAAGATTCCGTTTCCCTTCCCGAAAGGAAATGAAATTTCCTTTCGGGAAGGGAAACGGAATCTTGCGATTTCAATGGAGACCAATTCAGGAATCTTTGGCCCATGTCCCTGCACCTGATGGCATCCCGTGCCTTTTGATGCCTTTCACTTTGGCGAGCAATTTTTTGATTTTTGCTGATTTTTTTCAGTATGCCTGCCATGTCTGTCATATCTTGCCCTGAAAGTCGTGTCTTCTTCCATGTTTGCTTCTCCTGATTTTGCAGCATCAGTGAGCTCAATTTTTGGCATCTTTTGGCCCTTTGCACTGCACGGCATGTCATCCTGGTCCTTCTGCTCCTAGTCACAAAATTTACCAATTTTCTCGGGTTTTTTCTTGAATTGCATTTCCTTGGATGATTGCTCCATTCCAGAGCGTTTTTAAGTCCTTCTTTTTTCTTTCCAGGCTTTCAGTGGGCTCCAATTTTTTCAATCCGTGCTCTATGTCCCTGCACTTGATGGCATCCCATGCCTTTGGATGGCTTTCACTTAAACAATGATTTTTTTTTTAATTTTTTTTTTTCTCTCTCCATGGGATGTCTCTCATATCTTCACCCCAAAGTTGTGTCTTCCTGCTTGACATTTTTCCTGATTTTGCAGCATCTGTGAGCTCAGCTTTGCATGTTTTGGTCCTTTGTGCTGCACCTCATTTCCTCCCAGAGCATTTTCTGGTACTCACTAAATGTCCCAATTTGGGGATTTTTGGGGTTTTTTTCGCTTGCACTTCATTTGATCCTATCTCCTTTGCAGAGTGTTTGTCAGCCTTTCTTTTGAGGTTCGCAAGATTCCGTTTCCCTTCCCGAAAGGAAATGAAATTTCCTTTCGGGAAGGGAAACGGAATCTTGCGATTTCAATGGAGACCAATTCAGGAATCTTTGGCCCATGTCCCTGCACCTGATGGCATCCCGTGCCTTTTGATGCCTTTCACTTTGGCGAGCAATTTTTTGATTTTTGCTGATTTTTTTCAGTATGCCTGCCATGTCTGTCATATCTTCCCCTGAAAGATGTGTCTTCTTCCATGTTTGCTTCTCCTGATTTTGCAGCATCAGTGAGCTCAATTTTGGGCATCTTTTGGCCCTTTGCACTGCACGGCATGTCATCCTGCTCCTTTTGCTCCTAGTCACAAAATTTACCAATTTTCTCGGGTTTTTTCTTGAATTGCATTTCCTTGGATGATTGCTCCATTCCAGAGCGTTTGTAAGTCCTTCTTTTTTCTTTCCAGGCTTTCAGTGGGCTCCAATTTTTTCATTCCGTGCTCTATGTCCCTGCACTTGATGGCATCCCATGCCTTTGGATGGCTTTCACTTAAACAACGATTTTTTTAAAATTTTTTTTTCTCTCTCTCCATGGGATGTCTCTCATATCTTCCCCTCAAAGTTGTGTCTTCCTGCTTGACATTTTTCCTGATTTTGCAGCATCTGTGAGCTCAGCTTTGCATGTTTTGGTCCTTTGTGCTGCACCTCATTTCCTCCCAGAGCATTTTCTGGTACTCACTAAATGTCCCAATTTGGGGATTTTTGGGGTTTTTTTTGCTTGCACTTCATTTGATCCTATCTCCTTTGCAGAGTGTTTGTCAGCCTTTCTTTTGAGGTTCGCAAGATTCCGTTTCCCTTCCCGAAAGGAAATGAAATTTCCTTTCGGGAAGGGAAACGGAATCTTGCGATTTCAATGGAGACCAATTCAGGAATCTTTGGCCCATGTCCCTGCACCTGATGGCATCCCGTGCCTTTTGATGCCTTTCACTTTGGCGAGCAATTTTTTGATTTTTGCTGATTTTTTTCAGTATGCCTGCCATGTCTGTCATATCTTCCCCTGAAAGATGTGTCTTCTTCCATGTTTGCTTCTCCTGATTTTGCAGCATCAGTGAGCTCAATTTTGGGCATCTTTTGGCCCTTTGCACTGCACGGCATGTCATCCTGCTCCTTTTGCTCCTAGTCACAAAATTTACCAATTTTCTCGGGTTTTTTCTTGAATTGCATTTCCTTGGATGATTGCTCCATTCCAGAGCGTTTGTAAGTCCTTCTTTTTTCTTTCCAGGCTTTCAGTGGGCTCCAATTTTTTCATTCCGTGCTCTATGTCCCTGCACTTGATGGCATCCCATGCCTTTGGATGGCTTTCACTTAAACAACGATTTTTTTAAAATTTTTTTTTCTCTCTCTCCATGGGATGTCTCTCATATCTTCCCCTCAAAGTTGTGTCTTCCTGCTTGACATTTTTCCTGATTTTGCAGCATCTGTGAGCTCAGCTTTGCATGTTTTGGTCCTTTGTGCTGCACCTCATTTCCTCCCAGAGCATTTTCTGGTACTCACTAAATGTCCCAATTTGGGGATTTTTGGGGTTTTTTTTGCTTGCACTTCATTTGATCCTATCTCCTTTGCAGAGTGTTTGTCAGCCTTTCTTTTGAGGTTCGCAAGATTCCGTTTCCCTTCCCGAAAGGAAATGAAATTTCCTTTCGGGAAGGGAAACGGAATCTTGCGATTTCAATGGAGACCAATTCAGGAATCTTTGGTCCATGTCCCTGCACCTGATGGCATCCCGTGCCTTTTGATGCCTTTCACTTTGGCGAGCAATTTTTTGATTTTTGCTGATTTTTTTCAGTATGCCTGCCATGTCTGTCATATCTTGCCCTGAAAGTTGTGTCTTCTTCCATGTTTGCTTCTCCTGATTTTGCAGCATCAGTCAGCTCAATTTTGGGCATCTTTTGGCCTTTTGCACTGCACAGCATGTCATCCTGCTCCTTTTGCTCCTAGTCACAAAATTTACCAAGTTTCTCGGTTTTTTTTCTTGAATTGCATTTCTTTGGATGATTGCTCCATTCCAGAGCGTTTGTAAGTCCTTCTTTTTTCTTTCCAGGCTTTCAGTGGGCTCCAATTTTTTCAATCCGTGCTCTATGTCCCTGCACTTGATGGCATCCCATGCCTTTGGATGGCTTTCACTTAAACAACGATTTTTTTAAAATTTTTTTTTCTCTCTCTCCATGGGATGTCTCTCATATATTCCCCTCAAAGTTGTGTCTTCCTGCTTGACATTTTTCCTGATTTTGCAGCATCTGTGAGCTCAGCTTTGCATGTTTTGGTCCTTTGTGCTGCACCTCATTTCCTCCCAGAGCATTTTCTGGTACTCACTAAATGTCCCAATTTGGGGATTTTTGGGGTTTTTTTTGCTTGCACTTCATTTGATCCTATCTCCTTTGCAGAGTGTTTGTCAGCCTTTCTTTTGAGGTTCGCAAGATTCCGTTTCCCTTCCCGAAAGGAAATTTCATTTCCTTTCGGGAAGGGAAACGGAATCTTGCGATTTCAATGGAGACCAATTCAGGAATCTTTGGTCCATGTCCCTGCACCTGATGGCATCCCGTGCCTTTTGATGCCTTTCACTTTGGCGAGCAATTTTTTGATTTTTGCTGATTTTTTTCTATATGCCTGCCATGTCTGTCATATCTTGCCCTGAAAGTTGTGTCTTCTTCCATGTTTGCTTCTCCTGATTTTGCAGCATCAGTCAGCTCAATTTTGGGCATCTTTTGGCCCTTTGCACTGCACAGCATGTCATCCTGGTCCTTTTGCTCCTAGTCACAAAATTTACCAATTTTCTCGGTTTTTTTCCTTGAATTGCATTTCTTTGGATGATTGCTCCATTCCAGAGCGTTTGTAAGTCCTTCTTTTTTCTTTCCAGTCTTTCAGTGGGCTCCAATTTTTTCATTCCGTGCTCTATGTCCCTGCACTTGATGGCATCCCATGCCTTTGGATGGCTTTCACTTAAACAATGATTTTTTTAAAATTTCTTTTTTTCTCTCTCCATGGGATGTCTTTCATATCTTCCCCTCAAAGTTGTGTCTTCCTGCTTGACATTTTTCCTGATTTTGCAGCATCTGTGAGCTCAGCTTTGCATGTTTTGGTCCTTTGTGCTGCACCTCATTTCCTCCCAGAGCATTTTCTGGTACTCACTAAATGTCCCAATTTGGGGATTTTTGGGTTTTTTTCGCTTGCACTTCATTTGATCCTATCTCCTTTGCAGAGTGTTTGTCAGCCTTTCTTTTGAGGTTCGCAAGATTCCGTTTCCCTTCCCGAAAGGAAATTTCATTTCCTTTCCGGAAGGGAAACGGAATCTTGCGATTTCAATGGAGACCAATTCAGGAATCTTTGGTCCATGTCCCTGCACCTGATGGCATCCCGTGCCTTTTGATGCCTTTCACTTTGGCGAGCAATTTTTTGATTTTTGCTGATTTTTTTCAGTATGCCTGCCATGTCTGTCATATCTTGCCCTGAAAGTTGTGTCTTCTTCCATGTTTGCTTCTCCTGATTTTGCAGCATCAGTGAGCTCAATTTTGGGCATCTTTTGGCCCTTTGCACTGCACAGCATGTCATCCTGCTCCTTTTGCTCCTAGTCACAAAATTTACCAATTTTCTCGGTTTTTTTCTTTGAATTGCATTTCTTTGGATGATTGCTCCATTCCAGAGCGTTTGTAAGTCCTTCTTTTTTCTTTCCAGGCTTTCAGTGGGCTCCAATTTTTTCAATCCGTGCTCTATGTCCCTGCACTTGATGGCATCCCATGCCTTTGGATGGCTTTCACTTAAACAACGATTTTTTTAAAATTTTTTTTTCCCTCTCCCTTCCATGTCTCTCATATCTTCCCCTCAAAGTTGTGTCTTCCTGCTTGACATTTTTCCTGATTTTGCAGCATCTGTGAGCTCAGCTTTGCATGTTTTGGTCCTTTGTGCTGCACCTCATTTCCTCCCAGAGCATTTTCTGGTACTCACTAAATGTCCCAATTTGGGGATTTTGGGGGTTTTTTTCGCTTGCACTTCATTTGATCCTATCTCCTTTGCAGAGTGTTTGTCAGCCTTTCTTTTGAGGTTCGCAAGATTCCGTTTCCCTTCCCGAAAGGAAATGAAATTTCCTTTCGGGAAGGGAAACGGAATCTTGCGATTTCAATGGAGACCAATTCAGGAATCTTTGGTCCATGTCCCTGCACCTGATGGCATCCCGTGCCTTTTGATGCCTTTCACTTTGGCGAGCAATTTTTTGATTTTTGCTGATTTTTTTCAGTATGCCTGCCATGTCTGTCATATCTTGCCCTGAAAGTTGTGTCTTCTTCCATGTTTGCTTCTCCTGATTTTGCAGCATCAGTGAGCTCAATTTTGGGCATCTTTTGGCCCTTTGCACTGCACGGCATGTCATCCTGGTCCTTTTGCTCCTAGTCACAAAATTTACCAATTTTCTCGGGTTTTTTTCTTGAATTGCATTTCCTTGGATGATTGCTCCATTCCAGAGCATTTGTAAGTCCTTCTTTTTCTTTCCAGGCTTTCAGTGGGCTCCAATTTTTTCAATCCGTGCTCTATGTCCCTGCACTTGATGGCATCCCATGCCTTTGGATGGCTTTCACTTAAACAACGATTTTTTTAAAATTTCTTTTTTTCTCTCTCCATGGGATGTCTCTCATATCTTCCCCTCAAAGTTGTGTCTTCCTGCTTGACATTTTTCCTGATTTTGCAGCATCTGTGAGCTCAGCTTTGCATGCTTTGGTCCTTTGTGCTGCACCTCATTTCCTCCCAGAGCATTTTCTGGTACTCACTAAATGTCCCAATTTGGGGATTTTTGGGGTTTTTTTTGCTTGCACTTCATTTGATCCTATCTCCTTTGCAGAGTGTTTGTCAGCCTTTCTTTTGAGGTTCGCAAGATTCCGTTTCCCTTCCCGAAAGGAAATTTCATTTCCTTTCGGGAAGGGAAACGGAATCTTGCGATTTCAATGGAGACCAATTCAGGAATCTTTGGTCCATGTCCCTGCACCTGATGGCATCCCGTGCCTTTTGATGCCTTTCACTTTGGCGAGCAATTTTTTGATTTTTGCTGATTTTTTTCAGTATGCCTGCCATGTCTGTCATATCTTGCCCTGAAAGTTGTGTCTTCTTCCATGTTTGCTTCTCCTGATTTTGCAGCATCAGTCAGCTCAATTTTGGGCATCTTTTGGCCCTTTGCACTGCACGGCATGTCATCCTGCTCCTTTTGCTCCTAGTCACAAAATTTACCAAGTTTCTCGGGTTTTTTCTTGAATTGCATTTCTTTGGATGATTGCTCCATTCCAGAGCGTTTGTAAGTCCTTCTTTTTTCTTTCCAGGCTTTCAGTGGGCTCCAATTTTTTCATTCCGTGCTCTATGTCCCTGCACTTGATGGCATCCCATGCCTTTGGATGGCTTTCACTTAAACAACGATTTTTTTAAAATTTTTTTTCTCTCTCTCCATGGGATGTCTCTCATACATTCCCCTCAAAGTTGTGTCTTCCTGCTTGACATTTTTCCTGATTTTGCAGCATCTGTGAGCTCAGCTTTGCATGTTTTGGTCCTTTGTGCTGCACCTCATTTCCTCCCAGAGCATTTTCTGGTACTCACTAAATGTCCCAATTTGGGGATTTTGGGGGTTTTTTTTGCTTGCACTTCATTTGATCCTATCTCCTTTGCAGAGTGTTTGTCAGCCTTTCTTTTGAGGTTCGCAAGATTCCGTTTCCCTTCCCGAAAGGAAATTTCATTTCCTTTCGGGAAGGGAAACGGAATCTTGCGATTTCAATGGAGACCAATTCAGGAATCTTTGGTCCATGTCCCTGCACCTGATGGCATCCCGTGCCTTTTGATGCCTTTCACTTTGGCGAGCAATTTTTTGATTTTTGCTGATTTTTTTCAGTATGCCTGCCATGTCTGTCATATCTTGCCCTGAAAGTTGTGTCTTCTTCCATGTTTGCTTCTCCTGATTTTGCAGCATCAGTGAGCTCAATTTTGGGCATCTTTTGCCCCTTTGCACTGCACAGCATGTCATCCTGCTCCTTTTGCTCCTAGTCACAAAATTTACCAATTTTCTCGGTTTTTTTCCTTGAATTGCATTTCTTTGGATGATTGCTCCATTCCAGAGCGTTTGTAAGTCCTTCTTTTTTCTTTCCAGGCTTTCAGTGGGCTCCAATTTTTTCAATCCGTGCTCTATGTCCCTGCACTTGATGGCATCCCATGCCTTTGGATGGCTTTCACTTAAACAACGATTTTTTTAAAATTTTTTTTTCCCTCTCCCTTCCATGTCTCTCATATCTTCCCCTCAAAGTTGTGTCTTCCTGCTTGACATTTTTCCTGATTTTGCAGCATCTGTGAGCTCAGCTTTGCATGCTTTGGTCCTTTGTGCTGCACCTCATTTCCTCCCAGAGCATTTTCTGGTACTCACTAAATGTCCCAATTTGGGGATTTTTGGGTTTTTTTTCGCTTGCACTTCATTTGATCCTATCTCCTTTGCAGAGTGTTTGTCAGCCTTTCTTTTGAGGTTCGCAAGATTCCGTTTCCCTTCCCGAAAGGAAATGAAATTTCCTTTCGGGAAGGGAAACGGAATCTTGCGATTTCAATGGAGACCAATTCAGGAATCTTTGGTCCATGTCCCTGCACCTGATGGCATCCCGTGCCTTTTGATGCCTTTCACTTTGGCGAGCAATTTTTTGATTTTTGCTGATTTTTTTCAGTATGCCTGCCATGTCTGTCATATCTTGCCCTGAAAGTTGTGTCTTCTTCCATGTTTGCTTCTCCTGATTTTGCAGCATCAGTCAGCTCAATTTTGGGCATCTTTTGGCCCTTTGCACTGCACGGCATGTCATCCTGGTCCTTTTGCTCCTAGTCACAAAATTTACCAATTTTCTCGGGTTTTTTCTTGAATTGCATTTCTTTGGATGATTGCTCCATTCCAGAGCGTTTGTAAGTCCTTCTTTTTTCTTTCCAGGCTTTCAGTGGGCTCCAATTTTTTCAATCCGTGCTCTATGTCCCTGCACTTGATGGCATCCCATGCCTTTGGATGGCTTTCACTTAAACAATGATTTTTTTAAAATTTCTTTTTTTCTCTCTCCATGGGATGTCTTTCATATCTTCCCCTCAAAGTTGTGTCTTCCTGCTTGACATTTTTCCTGATTTTGCAGCATCTGTGAGCTCAGCTTTGCATGTTTTGGTCCTTTGTGCTGCACCTCATTTCCTCCCAGAGCATTTTCTGGTACTCACTAAATGTCCCAATTTGGGGATTTTTGGGGTTTTTTTTGCTTGCACTTCATTTGATCCTATCTCCTTTGCAGAGTGTTTGTCAGCCTTTCTTTTGAGGTTCGCAAGATTCCGTTTCCCTTCCCGAAAGGAAATGAAATTTCCTTTCGGGAAGGGAAACGGAATCTTGCGATTTCAATGGAGACCAATTCAGGAATCTTTGGTCCATGTCCCTGCACCTGATGGCATCCCGTGCCTTTTGATGCCTTTCACTTTGGCGAGCAATTTTTTGATTTTTGCTGATTTTTTTCAGTATGCCTGCCATGTCTGTCATATCTTGCCCTGAAAGTTGTGTCTTCTTCCATGTTTGCTTCTCCTGATTTTGCAGCATCAGTCAGCTCAATTTTGGGCATCTTTTGGCCCTTTGCACTGCACAGCATGTCATCCTGCTCCTTTTGCTCCTAGTCACAAAATTTACCAAGTTTCTCGGGTTTTTTCTTGAATTGCATTTCTTTGGATGATTGCTCCATTCCAGAGCGTTTGTAAGTCCTTCTTTTTTCTTTCCAGGCTTTCAGTGGGCTCCAATTTTTTCATTCCGTGCTCTATGTCCCTGCACTTGATGGCATCCCATGCCTTTGGATGGCTTTCACTTAAACAACGATTTTTTTAAAATTTTTTTTCTCTCTCTCCATGGGATGTCTCTCATACATTCCCCTCAAAGTTGTGTCTTCCTGCTTGACATTTTTCCTGATTTTGCAGCATCTGTGAGCTCAGCTTTGCATGTTTTGGTCCTTTGTGCTGCACCTCATTTCCTCCCAGAGCATTTTCTGGTACTCACTAAATGTCCCAATTTGGGGATTTTGGGGGTTTTTTTTGCTTGCACTTCATTTGATCCTATCTCCTTTGCAGAGTGTTTGTCAGCCTTTCTTTTGAGGTTCGCAAGATTCCGTTTCCCTTCCCGAAAGGAAATTTCATTTCCTTTCGGGAAGGGAAACGGAATCTTGCGATTTCAATGGAGACCAATTCAGGAATCTTTGGTCCATGTCCCTGCACCTGATGGCATCCCGTGCCTTTTGATGCCTTTCACTTTGGCGAGCAATTTTTTGATTTTTGCTGATTTTTTTCAGTATGCCTGCCATGTCTGTCATATCTTGCCCTGAAAGTTGTGTCTTCTTCCATGTTTGCTTCTCCTGATTTTGCAGCATCAGTCAGCTCAATTTTGGGCATCTTTTGGCCATTTGCACTGCACAGCATGTCATCCTGCTCCTTTTGCTCCTAGTCACAAAATTTACCAATTTTCTCGGTTTTTTTCCTTGAATTGCATTTCTTTGGATGATTGCTCCATTCCAGAGCGTTTGTAAGTCCTTCTTTTTTCTTTCCAGGCTTTCAGTGGGCTCCAATTTTTTCAATCCGTGCTCTATGTCCCTGCACTTGATGGCATCCCATGCCTTTGGATGGCTTTCACTTAAACAACGATTTTTTTAAAATTTTTTTTTCCCTCTCCCTTCCATGTCTCTCATATCTTCCCCTCAAAGTTGTGTCTTCCTGCTTGACATTTTTCCTGATTTTGCAGCATCTGTGAGCTCAGCTTTGCATGCTTTGGTCCTTTGTGCTGCACCTCATTTCCTCCCAGAGCATTTTCTGGTACTCACTAAATGTCCCAATTTGGGGATTTTTGGGTTTTTTTTCGCTTGCACTTCATTTGATCCTATCTCCTTTGCAGAGTGTTTGTCAGCCTTTCTTTTGAGGTTCGCAAGATTCCGTTTCCCTTCCCGAAAGGAAATGAAATTTCCTTTCGGGAAGGGAAACGGAATCTTGCGATTTCAATGGAGACCAATTCAGGAATCTTTGGTCCATGTCCCTGCACCTGATGGCATCCCGTGCCTTTTGATGCCTTTCACTTTGGCGAGCAATTTTTTGATTTTTGCTGATTTTTTTCAGTATGCCTGCCATGTCTGTCATATCTTGCCCTGAAAGTTGTGTCTTCTTCCATGTTTGCTTCTCCTGATTTTGCAGCATCAGTCAGCTCAATTTTGGGCATCTTTTGGCCCTTTGCACTGCACGGCATGTCATCCTGGTCCTTTTGCTCCTAGTCACAAAATTTACCAATTTTCTCGGGTTTTTTCTTGAATTGCATTTCTTTGGATGATTGCTCCATTCCAGAGCGTTTGTAAGTCCTTCTTTTTTCTTTCCAGGCTTTCAGTGGGCTCCAATTTTTTCAATCCGTGCTCTATGTCCCTGCACTTGATGGCATCCCATGCCTTTGGATGGCTTTCACTTAAACAATGATTTTTTTAAAATTTCTTTTTTTCTCTCTCCATGGGATGTCTTTCATATCTTCCCCTCAAAGTTGTGTCTTCCTGCTTGACATTTTTCCTGATTTTGCAGCATCTGTGAGCTCAGCTTTGCATGTTTTGGTCCTTTGTGCTGCACCTCATTTCCTCCCAGAGCATTTTCTGGTACTCACTAAATGTCCCAATTTGGGGATTTTTGGGGTTTTTTTTGCTTGCACTTCATTTGATCCTATCTCCTTTGCAGAGTGTTTGTCAGCCTTTCTTTTGAGGTTCGCAAGATTCCGTTTCCCTTCCCGAAAGGAAATTTCATTTCCTTTCGGGAAGGGAAACGGAATCTTGCGATTTCAATGGAGACCAATTCAGGAATCTTTGGTCCATGTCCCTGCACCTGATGGCATCCCGTGCCTTTTGATGCCTTTCACTTTGGCGAGCAATTTTTTGATTTTTGCTGATTTTTTTCAGTATGCCTGCCATGTCTGTCATATCTTGCCCTGAAAGTTGTGTCTTCTTCCATGTTTGCTTCTCCTG
Source organism: Fringilla coelebs (assembly GCF_963513975.1). Taxonomy (NCBI): domain Eukaryota; kingdom Metazoa; phylum Chordata; class Aves; order Passeriformes; family Fringillidae; genus Fringilla; species Fringilla coelebs. The sequence goes on along the minus strand of NC_140028.1, from coordinate 9,387,805 downwards.
ATTTTGCAGCATCAGTGAGCTCAATTTTGGGCATCTTTTGCCCCTTTGCACTGCACAGCATGTCATCCTGCTCCTTTTGCTCCTAGTCACAAAATTTACCAATTTTCTCGGTTTTTTTCCTTGAATTGCATTTCTTTGGATGATTGCTCCATTCCAGAGCGTTTGTAAGTCCTTCTTTTTTCTTTCCAGGCTTTCAGTGGGCTCCAATTTTTTCAATCCGTGCTCTATGTCCCTGCACTTGATGGCATCCCATGCCTTTGGATGGCTTTCACTTAAACAACGATTTTTTTAAAATTTTTTTTTCCCTCTCCCTTCCATGTCTCTCATATCTTCCCCTCAAAGTTGTGTCTTCCTGCTTGACATTTTTCCTGATTTTGCAGCATCTGTGAGCTCAGCTTTGCATGCTTTGGTCCTTTGTGCTGCACCTCATTTCCTCCCAGAGCATTTTCTGGTACTCACTAAATGTCCCAATTTGGGGATTTTTGGGTTTTTTTTCGCTTGCACTTCATTTGATCCTATCTCCTTTGCAGAGTGTTTGTCAGCCTTTCTTTTGAGGTTCGCAAGATTCCGTTTCCCTTCCCGAAAGGAAATGAAATTTCCTTTCGGGAAGGGAAACGGAATCTTGCGATTTCAATGGAGACCAATTCAGGAATCTTTGGTCCATGTCCCTGCACCTGATGGCATCCCGTGCCTTTTGATGCCTTTCACTTTGGCGAGCAATTTTTTGATTTTTGCTGATTTTTTTCAGTATGCCTGCCATGTCTGTCATATCTTGCCCTGAAAGTTGTGTCTTCTTCCATGTTTGCTTCTCCTGATTTTGCAGCATCAGTCAGCTCAATTTTGGGCATCTTTTGGCCCTTTGCACTGCACGGCATGTCATCCTGGTCCTTTTGCTCCTAGTCACAAAATTTACCAATTTTCTCGGGTTTTTTCTTGAATTGCATTTCTTTGGATGATTGCTCCATTCCAGAGCGTTTGTAAGTCCTTCTTTTTTCTTTCCAGGCTTTCAGTGGGCTCCAATTTTTTCAATCCGTGCTCTATGTCCCTGCACTTGATGGCATCCCATGCCTTTGGATGGCTTTCACTTAAACAATGATTTTTTTAAAATTTCTTTTTTTCTCTCTCCATGGGATGTCTTTCATATCTTCCCCTCAAAGTTGTGTCTTCCTGCTTGACATTTTTCCTGATTTTGCAGCATCTGTGAGCTCAGCTTTGCATGTTTTGGTCCTTTGTGCTGCACCTCATTTCCTCCCAGAGCATTTTCTGGTACTCACTAAATGTCCCAATTTGGGGATTTTTGGGGTTTTTTTTGCTTGCACTTCATTTGATCCTATCTCCTTTGCAGAGTGTTTGTCAGCCTTTCTTTTGAGGTTCGCAAGATTCCGTTTCCCTTCCCGAAAGGAAATTTCATTTCCTTTCGGGAAGGGAAACGGAATCTTGCGATTTCAATGGAGACCAATTCAGGAATCTTTGGTCCATGTCCCTGCACCTGATGGCATCCCGTGCCTTTTGATGCCTTTCACTTTGGCGAGCAATTTTTTGATTTTTGCTGATTTTTTTCAGTATGCCTGCCATGTCTGTCATATCTTGCCCTGAAAGTTGTGTCTTCTTCCATGTTTGCTTCTCCTGATTTTGCAGCATCAGTGAGCTCAATTTTGGGCATCTTTTGCCCCTTTGCACTGCACAGCATGTCATCCTGCTCCTTTTGCTCCTAGTCACAAAATTTACCAAGTTTCTCGGGTTTTTTCTTGAATTGCATTTCTTTGGATGATTGCTCCATTCCAGAGCGTTTGTAAGTCCTTCTTTTTTCTTTCCAGGCTTTCAGTGGGCTCCAATTTTTTCATTCCGTGCTCTATGTCCCTGCACTTGATGGCATCCCATGCCTTTGGATGGCTTTCACTTAAACAACGATTTTTTTTAAATTTTTTTTCTCTCTCTCCATGGGATGTCTCTCATACATTCCCCTCAAAGTTGTGTCTTCCTGCTTGACATTTTTCCTGATTTTGCAGCATCTGTGAGCTCAGCTTTGCATGTTTTGGTCCTTTGTGCTGCACCTCATTTCCTCCCAGAGCATTTTCTGGTACTCACTAAATGTCCCAATTTGGGGATTTTGGGGGTTTTTTTTGCTTGCACTTCATTTGATCCTATCTCCTTTGCAGAGTGTTTGTCAGCCTTTCTTTTGAGGTTCGCAAGATTCCGTTTCCCTTCCCGAAAGGAAATTTCATTTCCTTTCGGGAAGGGAAACGGAATCTTGCGATTTCAATGGAGACCAATTCAGGAATCTTTGGTCCATGTCCCTGCACCTGATGGCATCCCGTGCCTTTTGATGCCTTTCACTTTGGCGAGCAATTTTTTGATTTTTGCTGATTTTTTTCAGTATGCCTGCCATGTCTGTCATATCTTGCCCTGAAAGTTGTGTCTTCTTCCATGTTTGCTTCTCCTGATTTTGCAGCATCAGTGAGCTCAATTTTGGGCATCTTTTGCCCCTTTGCACTGCACAGCATGTCATCCTGCTCCTTTTGCTCCTAGTCACAAAATTTACCAATTTTCTCGGTTTTTTTCCTTGAATTGCATTTCTTTGGATGATTGCTCCATTCCAGAGCGTTTGTAAGTCCTTCTTTTTTCTTTCCAGGCTTTCAGTGGGCTCCAATTTTTTCAATCCGTGCTCTATGTCCCTGCACTTGATGGCATCCCATGCCTTTGGATGGCTTTCACTTAAACAACGATTTTTTTAAAATTTTTTTTTCCCTCTCCCTTCCATGTCTCTCATATCTTCCCCTCAAAGTTGTGTCTTCCTGCTTGACATTTTTCCTGATTTTGCAGCATCTGTGAGCTCAGCTTTGCATGCTTTGGTCCTTTGTGCTGCACCTCATTTCCTCCCAGAGCATTTTCTGGTACTCACTAAATGTCCCAATTTGGGGATTTTTGGGTTTTTTTTCGCTTGCACTTCATTTGATCCTATCTCCTTTGCAGAGTGTTTGTCAGCCTTTCTTTTGAGGTTCGCAAGATTCCGTTTCCCTTCCTGAAAGGAAATGAAATTTCCTTTCGGGAAGGGAAACGGAATCTTGCGATTTCAATGGAGACCAATTCAGGAATCTTTGGTCCATGTCCCTGCACCTGATGGCATCCCGTGCCTTTTGATGCCTTTCACTTTGGCGAGCAATTTTTTGATTTTTGCTGATTTTTTTCAGTATGCCTGCCATGTCTGTCATATCTTGCCCTGAAAGTTGTGTCTTCTTCCATGTTTGCTTCTCCTGATTTTGCAGCATCAGTCAGCTCAATTTTGGGCATCTTTTGGCCCTTTGCACTGCACGGCATGTCATCCTGGTCCTTTTGCTCCTAGTCACAAAATTTACCAATTTTCTCGGGTTTTTTCTTGAATTGCATTTCTTTGGATGATTGCTCCATTCCAGAGCGTTTGTAAGTCCTTCTTTTTTCTTTCCAGGCTTTCAGTGGGCTCCAATTTTTTCAATCCGTGCTCTATGTCCCTGCACTTGATGGCATCCCATGCCTTTGGATGGCTTTCACTTAAACAATGATTTTTTTAAAATTTCTTTTTTTCTCTCTCCATGGGATGTCTTTCATATCTTCCCCTCAAAGTTGTGTCTTCCTGCTTGACATTTTTCCTGATTTTGCAGCATCTGTGAGCTCAGCTTTGCATGTTTTGGTCCTTTGTGCTGCACCTCATTTCCTCCCAGAGCATTTTCTGGTACTCACTAAATGTCCCAATTTGGGGATTTTTGGGGTTTTTTTTGCTTGCACTTCATTTGATCCTATCTCCTTTGCAGAGTGTTTGTCAGCCTTTCTTTTGAGGTTCGCAAGATTCCGTTTCCCTTCCCGAAAGGAAATTTCATTTCCTTTCGGGAAGGGAAACGGAATCTTGCGATTTCAATGGAGACCAATTCAGGAATCTTTGGTCCATGTCCCTGCACCTGATGGCATCCCGTGCCTTTTGATGCCTTTCACTTTGGCGAGCAATTTTTTGATTTTTGCTGATTTTTTTCAGTATGCCTGCCATGTCTGTCATATCTTGCCCTGAAAGTTGTGTCTTCTTCCATGTTTGCTTCTCCTGATTTTGCAGCATCAGTGAGCTCAATTTTGGGCATCTTTTGGCCCTTTGCACTGCACAGCATGTCATCCTGCTCCTTTTGCTCCTAGTCACAAAATTTACCAAGTTTCTCGGGTTTTTTCTTGAATTGCATTTCTTTGGATGATTGCTCCATTCCAGAGCGTTTGTAAGTCCTTCTTTTTTCTTTCCAGGCTTTCAGTGGGCTCCAATTTTTTCATTCCGTGCTCTATGTCCCTGCACTTGATGGCATCCCATGCCTTTGGATGGCTTTCACTTAAACAACGATTTTTTTTAAATTTTTTTTCTCTCTCTCCATGGGATGTCTCTCATACATTCCCCTCAAAGTTGTGTCTTCCTGCTTGACATTTTTCCTGATTTTGCAGCATCTGTGAGCTCAGCTTTGCATGCTTTGGTCCTTTGTGCTGCACCTCATTTCCTCCCAGAGCATTTTCTGGTACTCACTAAATGTCCCAATTTGGGGATTTTTGGGGTTTTTTTTGCTTGCACTTCATTTGATCCTATCTCCTTTGCAGAGTGTTTGTCAGCCTTTCTTTTGAGGTTCGCAAGATTCCGTTTCCCTTCCCGAAAGGAAATGAAATTTCCTTTCGGGAAGGGAAACGGAATCTTGCGATTTCAATGGAGACCAATTCAGGAATCTTTGGTCCATGTCCCTGCACCTGATGGCATCCCGTGCCTTTTGATGCCTTTCACTTTGGCGAGCAATTTTTTGATTTTTGCTGATTTTTTTCAGTATGCCTGCCATGTCTGTCATATCTTGCCCTGAAAGTTGTGTCTTCTTCCATGTTTGCTTCTCCTGATTTTGCAGCATCAGTGAGCTCAATTTTGGGCATCTTTTGGCCCTTTGCACTGCACAGCATGTCATCCTGCTCCTTTTGCTCCTAGTCACAAAATTTACCAAGTTTCTCGGGTTTTTTCTTGAATTGCATTTCTTTGGATGATTGCTCCATTCCAGAGCGTTTGTAAGTCCTTCTTTTTTCTTTCCAGGCTTTCAGTGGGCTCCAATTTTTTCAATCCGTGCTCTATGTCCCTGCACTTGATGGCATCCCATGCCTTTGGATGGCTTTCACTTAAACAATGATTTTTTTTTAATTTTTTTTTTCTCTCTCCATGGGATGTCTCTCATATCTTCCCCTCAAAGTTGTGTCTTCCTGCTTGACATTTTTCCTGATTTTGCAGCATCTGTGAGCTCGGCTTTGCATGTTTTGGTCCTTTGTGCTGCACCTCATTTCCTCCCAGAGCATTTTCTGGTACACACTAAATGTCCCAATTTGGGGATTTTTGGGGTTTTTTTCGCTTGCACTTCATTTGATCCTATCTCCTTTGCAGAGTGTTTGTCAGCCTTTCTTTTGAGGTTCGCAAGATTCCGTTTCCCTTCCCGAAAGGAAATGAAATTTCCTTTCGGGAAGGGAAACGGAATCTTGCGATTTCAATGGAGACCAATTCAGGAATCTTTGCTCCATGTCCCTGCACCTGATGGCATCCCGTGCCTTTTGATGCCTTTCACTTTGGCGAGCAATTTTTTGATTTTTGCTGATTTTTTTCAGTATGCCTGCCATGTCTGTCATATCTTGCCCTGAAAGTTGTGTCTTCTTCCATGTTTGCTTCTCCTGATTTTGCAGCATCAGTGAGCTCAATTTTGGGCATCTTTTGGCCCTTTGCACTGCACAGAATGTCATCCTGCTCCTTTTGCTCCTAGTCACAAAATTTACCAAGTTTCTCGGGTTTTTTCTTGAATTGCATTTCTTTGGATGATTGCTCCATTCCAGAGCGTTTGTAAGTCCTTCTTTTTTCTTTCCAGGCTTTCAGTGGGCTCCAATTTTTTCAATCCGTGCTCTATGTCCCTGCACTTGATGGCATCCCATGCCTTTGGATGGCTTTCACTTAAACAATGATTTTTTTTTAATTTTTTTTTTCTCTCTCCATGGGATGTCTCTCATATCTTCCCCTCAAAGTTGTGTCTTCCTGCTTGACATTTTTCCTGATTTTGCAGCATCTGTGAGCTCGGCTTTGCATGTTTTGGTCCTTTGTGCTGCACCTCATTTCCTCCCAGAGCATTTTCTGGTACACACTAAATGTCCCAGTTTGGGGATTTTTGGGGTTTTTTTCGCTTGCACTTCATTTGATCCTATCTCCTTTGCAGAGTGTTTGTCAGCCTTTCTTTTGAGGTTCGCAAGATTCCGTTTCCCTTCCCGAAAGGAAATGAAATTTCCTTTCGGGAAGGGAAACGGAATCTTGCGATTTCAATGGAGACCAATTCAGGAATCTTTGGTCCATGTCCCTGCACCTGATGGCATCCCGGGCCTTTTGATGCCTTTCACTTTGGCGAGCAATTTTTTGATTTTTGCTGATTTTTTTCAGTATGCCTGCCATGTCTGTCATATCTTGCCCTGAAAGTTGTGTCTTCTTCCATGTTTGCTTCTCCTGATTTTGCAGCATCAGTGAGCTCAATTTTGGGCATCTTTTGGCCCTTTGCACTGCACGGCATGTCATCCTGGTCCTTTTGCTCCTAGTCACAAAATTTACCAATTTTCTCGGGTTTTTTCTTGAATTGCATTTCCTTGGATGATTGCTCCATTCCAGAGCGTTTGTAAGTCCTTCTTTTTTCTTTCCAGGCTTTCAGTGGGCTCCAATTTTTTCAATCCGTGCTCTATGTCCCTGCACTTGATGGCATCCCATGCCTTTGGATGGCTTTCACTTAAACAACGATTTTTTTAAAATTTTTTTTTCCCTCTCCCTTCCATGTCTCTCATACATTCCCCTCAAAGTTGTGTCTTCCTGCTTGACATTTTTCCTGATTTTGCAGCATCTGTGAGCTCGGCTTTGCATGTTTTGGTCCTTTGTGCTGCACCTCATTTCCTCCCAGAGCATTTTCTGGTACACACTAAATGTCCCAGTTTGGGGATTTTTGGGGTTTTTTTCGCTTGCACTTCATTTGATCCTATCTCCTTTGCAGAGTGTTTGTCAGCCTTTCTTTTGAGGTTCGCAAGATTCCGTTTCCCTTCCCGAAAGGAAATGAAATTTCCTTTCGGGAAGGGAAACGGAATCTTGCGATTTCAATGGAGACCAATTCAGGAATCTTTGGTCCATGTCCCTGCACCTGATGGCATCCCGTGCCTTTTGATGCCTTTCACTTTGGCGAGCAATTTTTTTATTTTTGCTGATTTTTTTCAGTATGCCTGCCATGTCTGTCATATCTTGCCCTGAAAGTTGTGTCTTCTTCCATGTTTGCTTCTCCTGATTTTGCAGCATCAGTCAGCTCAATTTTGGGCATCTTTTGGCCATTTGCACTGCACAGCATGTCATCCTGCTCATTTTGCTCCTAGTCACAAAATTTACCAATTTTCTCGTTTTTTTTTCTTGAATTGCATTTCTTTGGATGATTGCTCCATTCCAGAGCGTTTGTAAGTCCTTCTTTTTTCTTTCCAGGCTTTCAGTGGGCTCCAATTTTTTCAATCCGTGCTCTATGTCCCTGCACTTGATGGCATCCCATGCCTTTGGATGGCTTTCACTTAAACAATGATTTTTTTTAATTTTTTTTTTCCCTCTCCCTTCCATGTCTCTCATATCTTCCCCTCAAAGTTGTGTCTTCCTGCTTGACATTTTTCCTGATTTTGCAGCATCTGTGAGCTCACCTTTGCATGCTTTGGTCCTTTGTGCTGCACCTCATTTCCTCCCAGAGCATTTTCTGGTACTCACTAAATGTCCCAATTTGGGGATTTTTGGGGTTTTTTTTGCTTGCACTTCATTTGATCCTATCTCCTTTGCAGAGTGTTTGTCAGCCTTTCTTTTGAGGTTCGCAAGATTCCGTTTCCCTTCCCGAAAGGAAATTTCATTTCCTTTCGGGAAGGGAAACGGAATCTTGCGATTTCAATGGAGACCAATTCAGGAATCTTTGGTCCATGTCCCTGCACCTGATGGCATCCCGGGCCTTTTGATGCCTTTCACTTTGGCGAGCAATTTTTTGATTTTTGCTGATTTTTTTCAGTATGCCTGCCATGTCTGTCATATCTTGCCCTGAAAGTTGTGTCTTCTTCCATGTTTGCTTCTCCTGATTTTGCAGCATCAGTCAGCTCAATTTTGGGCATCTTTTGGCCCTTTGCACTGCACAGCATGTCATCCTGCTCCTTTTGCTCCTAGTCACAAAATTTACCAAGTTTCTCGGGTTTTTTCTTGAATTGCATTTCTTTGGATGATTGCTCCATTCCAGAGCGTTTGTAAGTCCTTCTTTTTTCTTTCCAGGCTTTCAGTGGGCTCCAATTTTTTCAATCCGTGCTCTATGTCCCTGCACTTGATGGCATCCCATGCCTTTGGATGGCTTTCACTTAAACAATGATTTTTTTTTAATTTTTTTTTTCTCTCTCCATGGGATGTCTCTCATATCTTCCCCTCAAAGTTGTGTCTTCCTGCTTGACATTTTTCCTGATTTTGCAGCATCTGTGAGCTCGGCTTTGCATGTTTTGGTCCTTTGTGCTGCACCTCATTTCCTCCCAGAGCATTTTCTGGTACACACTAAATGTCCCAATTTGGGGATTTTTGGGTTTTTTTTCGCTTGCACTTCATTTGATCCTATCTCCTTTGCAGAGTGTTTGTCAGCCTTTCTTTTGAGGTTCGCAAGATTCCGTTTCCCTTCCCGAAAGGAAATGAAATTTCCTTTCGGGAAGGGAAACGGAATCTTGCGATTTCAATGGAGACCAATTCAGGAATCTTTGGTCCATGTCCCTGCACCTGATGGCATCCCGTGCCTTTTGATGCCTTTCACTTTGGCGAGCAATTTTTTGATTTTTGCTGATTTTTTTCAGTATGCCTGCCATGTCTGTCATATCTTGCCCTGAAAGTTGTGTCTTCTTCCATGTTTGCTTCTCCTGATTTTGCAGCATCAGTCAGCTCAATTTTGGGCATCTTTTGGCCATTTGCACTGCACAGCATGTCATCCTGCTCATTTTGCTCCTAGTCACAAAATTTACCAATTTTCTCGTTTTTTTTTCTTGAATTGCATTTCTTTGGATGATTGCTCCATTCCAGAGCGTTTGTAAGTCCTTCTTTTTTCTTTCCAGGCTTTCAGTGGGCTCCAATTTTTTCAATCCGTGCTCTATGTCCCTGCACTTGATGGCATCCCATGCCTTTGGATGGCTTTCACTTAAACAATGATTTTTTTTTAATTTTTTTTTCCCTCTTCCTTCCATGTCTCTCATATCTTCCCCTCAAAGTTGTGTCTTCCTGCTTGACATTTTTCCTGATTTTGCAGCATCTGTGAGCTCAGCTTTGCATGTTTTGGTCCTTTGTGCTGCACCTCATTTCCTCCCAGAGCATTTTCTGGTACTCACTAAATGTCCCAATTTGGGGATTTTTGGGGTTTTTTTCGCTTGCACTTCATTTGATCCTATCTCCTTTGCAGAGTGTTTGTCAGCCTTTCTTTTGAGGTTCGCAAGATTCCGTTTCCCTTCCCGAAAGGAAATGAAATTTCCTTTCGGGAAGGGAAACGGAATCTTGCGATTTCAATGGAGACCAATTCAGGAATCTCTGGCCCATGTCCCTGCACCTGATGGCATCCCGTGCCTTTTGATGCCTTTCACTTTGGTGAGCAATTTTTTGATTTTTGCTGATTTTTTTCAGTATGCCTGCCATGTCTGTCATATCTTGCCCTGAAAGTTGTGTCTTCTTCCATGTTTGCTTCTCCTGATTTTGCAGCATCAGTCAGCTCAATTTTGGGCATCTTTTGGCCCTTTGCACTGCACGGCATGTCATCCTGGTCCTTTTGCTCCTAGTCACAAAATTTACCAATTTTCTCGGGTTTTTTTTCTTGAATTGCATTTCCTTGGATGATTGCTCCATTCCAGAGCGTTTGTAAGTCCTTCTTTTTTCTTTCCAGGCTTTCAGTGGGCTCCAATTTTTTCAATCCGTGCTCTATGTCCCTGCACTTGATGGCATCCCATGCCTTTGGATGGCTTTCACTTAAACAACGATTTTTTTAAAATTTTTTTTTCCCTCTCCCTTCCATGTCTCTCATATCTTCCCCTCAAAGTTGTGTCTTCCTGCTTGACATTTTTCCTGATTTTGCAGCATCTGTGAGCTCGGCTTTGCATGTTTTGGTCCTTTGTGCTGCACCTCATTTCCTCCCAGAGCATTTTCTGGTACACACTAAATGTCCCAATTTGGGGATTTTTGGGTTTTTTTTCGCTTGCACTTCATTTGATCCTATCTCCTTTGCAGAGTGTTTGTCAGCCTTTCTTTTGAGGTTCGCAAGATTCCGTTTCCCTTCCCGAAAGGAAATGAAATTTCCTTTCGGGAAGGGAAACGGAATCTTGCGATTTCAATGGAGACCAATTCAGGAATCTTTGGTCCATGTCCCTGCACCTGATGGCATCCCGTGCCTTTTGATGCCTTTCACTTTGGCGAGCAATTTTTTGATTTTTGCTGATTTTTTTCAGTATGCCTGCCATGTCTGTCATATCTTGCCCTGAAAGTTGTGTCTTCTTCCATGTTTGCTTCTCCTGATTTTGCAGCATCAGTCAGCTCAATTTTGGGCATCTTTTGGCCATTTGCACTGCACAGCATATCATCCTGCTCATTTTGCTCCTAGTCACAAAATTTACCAATTTTCTCGGTTTTTTTTCTTGAATTGCATTTCTTTGGATGATTGCTCCATTCCAGAGCGTTTGTAAGTCCTTCTTTTTTCTTTCCAGGCGTTCAGTGGGCTCCAATTTTTTCAATCCGTGCTCTATGTCCCTGCACTTGATGGCATCCCATGCCTTTGGATGGCTTTCACTTAAACAATGATTTTTTTTAATTTTTTTTTTCTCTCTCCATGGGATGTCTCTCATATCTTCCCCTCAAAGTTGTGTCTTCCTGCTTGACATTTTTCCTGATTTTGCAGCATCTGTGAGCTCAGCTTTGCATGCTTTGGTCCTTTGTGCTGCACCTCATTTCCTCCCAGAGCATTTTCTGGTACTCACTAAATGTCCCAATTTGGGGATTTTTGGGGTTTTTTTCGCTTGCACTTCATTTGATCCTATCTCCTTTGCAGAGTGTTTGTCAGCCTTTCTTTTGAGGTTCGCAAGATTCCGTTTCCCTTCCCGAAAGGAAATGAAATTTCCTTTCGGGAAGGGAAACGGAATCTTGCGATTTCAATGGAGACCAATTCAGGAATCTTTGGTCCATGTCCCTGCACCTGATGGCATCCCGTGCCTTTTGATGCCTTTCACTTTGGCGAGCAATTTTTTGATTTTTGCTGATTTTTTTCAGTATGCCTGCCATGTCTGTCATATCTTGCCCTGAAAGTTGTGTCTTCTTCCATGTTTGCTTCTCCTGATTTTGCAGCATCAGTCAGCTCAATTTTGGGCATCTTTTGGCCCTTTGCACTGCACAGCATGTCATCCTGCTCCTTTTGCTCCTAGTCACAAAATTTACCAAGTTTCTCGGGTTTTTTCTTGAATTGCATTTCTTTGGATGATTGCTCCATTCCAGAGCGTTTGTAAGTCCTTCTTTTTTCTTTCCAGGCTTTCAGTGGGCTCCAATTTTATCAATCCGTGCTCTATGTCCCTGCACTTGATGGCATCCCATGCCTTTGGATGGCTTTCACTTAAACAATGATTTTTTTTTAATTTTTTTTTTCTCTCTCCATGGGATGTCTCTCATATCTTCCCCTCAAAGTTGTGTCTTCCTGCTTGACATTTTTCCTGATTTTGCAGCATCTGTGAGCTCGGCTTTGCATGTTTTGGTCCTTTGTGCTGCACCTCATTTCCTCCCAGAGCATTTTCTGGTACACACTAAATGTCCCAATTTGGGGATTTTTGGGGTTTTTTTCGCTTGCACTTCATTTGATCCTATCTCCTTTGCAGAGTGTTTGTCAGCCTTTCTTTTGAGGTTCGCAAGATTCCGTTTCCCTTCCCGAAAGGAAATGAAATTTCCTTTCGGGAAGGGAAACGGAATCTTGCGATTTCAATGGAGACCAATTCAGGAATCTTTGCTCCATGTCCCTGCACCTGATGGCATCCCGTGCCTTTTGATGCCTTTCACTTTGGCGAGCAATTTTTTGATTTTTGCTGATTTTTTTCAGTATGCCTGCCATGTCTGTCATATCTTGCCCTGAAAGTTGTGTCTTCTTCCATGTTTGCTTCTCCTGATTTTGCAGCATCAGTCAGCTCAATTTTGGGCATCTTTTGGCCATTTGCACTGCACAGCATGTCATCCTGCTCATTTTGCTCCTAGTCACAAAATTTACCAATTTTCTCTTTTTTTTTTCTTGAATTGCATTTCTTTGGATGATTGCTCCATTCCAGAGCGTTTGTAAGTCCTTCTTTTTTCTTTCCAGGCTTTCAGTGGGCTCCAATTTTTTCAATCCGTGCTCTATGTCCCTGCACTTGATGGCATCCCATGCCTTTGGATGGCTTTCACTTAAACAATGATTTTTTTTTAATTTTTTTTTCCCTCTCCCTTCCATGTCTCTCATATCTTCCCCTCAAAGTTGTGTCTTCCTGCTTGACATTTTTCCTGATTTTGCAGCATCTGTGAGCTCAGCTTTGCATGTTTTGGTCCTTTGTGCTGCACCTCATTTCCTCCCAGAGCATTTTCTGGTACTCACTAAATGTCCCAATTTGGGGATTTTGGGGGTTTTTTTCGCTTGCACTTCATTTGATCCTATCTCCTTTGCAGAGTGTTTGTCAGCCTTTCTTTTGAGGTCCGCAAGATTCCGTTTCCCTTCCCGAAAGGAAATGAAATTTCCTTTCGGGAAGGGAAACGGAATCTTGCGATTTCAATGGAGACCAATTCAGGAATCTTTGGCCCATGTCCCTGCACCTGATGGCATCCCGTGCCTTTTGATGCCTTTCACTTTGGTGAGCAATTTTTTGATTTTTGCTGATTTTTTTCAGTATGCCTGCCATGTCTGTCATATCTTGCCCTGAAAGTTGTGTCTTCTTCCATGTTTGCTTCTCCTGATTTTGCAGCATCAGTCAGCTCAATTTTGGGCATCTTTTGGCCCTTTGCACTGCACGGCATGTCATCCTGGTCCTTTTGCTCCTAGTCACAAAATTTACCAATTTTCTCGGGTTTTTTTTCTTGAATTGCATTTCCTTGGATGATTGCTCCATTCCAGAGCGTTTGTAAGTCCTTCTTTTTTCTTTCCAGGCTTTCAGTGGGCTCCAATTTTTTCAATCCGTGCTCTATGTCCCTGCACTTGATGGCATCCCATGCCTTTGGATGGCTTTCACTTAAACAACGATTTTTTTAAAATTTTTTTTTCCCTCTCCCTTCCATGTCTCTCATATCTTCCCCTCAAAGTTGTGTCTTCCTGCTTGACATTTTTCCTGATTTTGCAGCATCTGTGAGCTCAGCTTTGCATGTTTTGGTCCTTTGTGCTGCACCTCATTTCCTCCCAGAGCATTTTCTGGTACTCACTAAATGTCCCAATTTTGGGAGTTTTGGGGTTTTTTCGCTTGCACTTCATTTGATCCTATCTCCTTTGCAGAGTGTTTGTCAGCCTTTCTTTTGAGGTTCGCAAGATTCCGTTTCCCTTCCCGAAAGGAAATTTCATTTCCTTTCGGGAAGGGAAACGGAATCTTGCGATTTCAATGGAGACCAATTCAGGAATCTTTGGTCCATGTCCCTGCACCTGATGGCATCCCGTGCCTTTTGATGCCTTTCACTTTGGCGAGCAATTTTTTGATTTTTGCTGATTTTTTTCAGTATGCCTGCCATGTCTGTCATATCTTGCCCTGAAAGTTGTGTCTTCTTCCATGTTTGCTTCTCCTGATTTTGCAGCATCAGTCAGCTCAATTTTGGGCATCTTTTGGCCATTTGCACTGCACAGCATGTCATCCTGCTCCTTTTGCTCCTAGTCACAAAATTTACCAATTTTCTCGGTTTTTTTTCTTGAATTGCATTTCTTTGGATGATTGCTCCATTCCAGAGCGTTTGTAAGTCCTTCTTTTTTCTTTCCAGGCTTTCAGTGGGCTCCAATTTTTTCAATCCGTGCTCTATGTCCCTGCACTTGATGGCATCCCATGCCTTTGGATGGCTTTCACTTAAACAATGATTTTTTTTTAATTTTTTTTTTCTCTCTCCATGGGATGTCTCTCATATCTTCCCCTCAAAGTTGTGTCTTCCTGCTTGACATTTTTCCTGATTTTGCAGCATCTGTGAGCTCAGCTTTGCATGTTTTGGTCCTTTGTGCTGCACCTCATTTCCTCTCAGAGCATTTTCTGGTACACACTAAATGTCCCAATTTGGGGATTTTGGGGTTTTTTTTCGCTTGCACTTCATTTGATCCTATCTCCTTTGCAGAGTGTTTGTCAGCCTTTCTTTTGAGGTTCGCAAGATTCCGTTTCCCTTCCCGAAAGGAAATGAAATTTCCTTTCGGGAAGGGAAACGGAATCTTGCGATTTCAATGGAGACCAATTCAGGAATCTTTGGTCCATGTCCCTGCACCTGATGGCATCCCGTGCCTTTTGATGCCTTTCACTTTGGCGAGCAATTTTTTGATTTTTGCTGATTTTTTTCAGTATGCCTGCCATGTCTGTCATATCTTGCCCTGAAAGTCGTGTCTTCTTCCATGTTTGCTTCTCCTGATTTTGCAGCATCAGTCAGCTCAATTTTGGGCATCTTTTGGCCCTTTGCACTGCACGGCATGTCATCCTGGTCCTTTTGCTCCTAGTCACAAAATTTACCAATTTTCTCGGGTTTTTTTCTTGAATTGCATTTCCTTGGATGATTGCTCCATTCCAGAGCGTTTGTAAGTCCTTCTTTTTTCTTTCCAGGCTTTCAGTGGGCTCCAATTTTTTCAATCCGTGCTCTATGTCCCTGCACTTGATGGCATCCCATGCCTTTGGATGGCTTTCACTTAAACAGTGATTTTTTTTTTTTTTTTTTTTTTTTTCTCTCTCTCCATGGGATATCTCTCATATCTTCCCCTCAAAGTTGTGTCTTCCTGCTTGACATTTTTCCTGATTTTGCAGCCTCTGTGAGCTCAGCTTTGCATGTTTTGGTCCTTTGTGCTGCACCTCATTTCCTCCCAGAGCATTTTCTGGTACTCACTAAATGTCCCAATTTTGGGAGTTTTGGGGTTTTTTCGCTTGCACTTCATTTGATCCTATCTCCTTTGCAGAGTGTTTGTCAGCCTTTCTTTTGAGGTTCGCAAGATTCCGTTTCCCTTCCCGAAAGGAAATGAAATTTCCTTTCGGGAAGGGAAACGGAATCTTGCGATTTCAATGGAGACCAATTCAGGAATCTTTGGCCCATGTCCCTGCACCTGATGGCATCCCGTGCCTTTTGATGCCTTTCACTTTGGTGAGCAATTTTTTGATTTTTGCTGATTTTTTTCAGTATGCCTGCCATGTCTGTCATATCTTGCCCTGAAAGTCGTGTCTTCTTCCATGTTTGCTTCTCCTGATTTTGCAGCATCAGTGAGCTCAATTTTTGGCATCTTTTGGCCCTTTGCACTGCACGGCATGTCATCCTGGTCCTTCTGCTCCTAGTCACAAAATTTACCAATTTTCTCGGGTTTTTTCTTGAATTGCATTTCCTTGGATGATTGCTCCATTCCAGAGCGTTTGTAAGTCCTTCTTTTTTCTTTCCAGGCTTTCAGTGGGCTCCAATTTTTTCAATCCGTGCTCTATGTCCCTGCACTTGATGGCATCCCATGCCTTTGGATGGCTTTCACTTAAACAATGATTTTTTTTTTAATTTTTTTTTTTCTCTCTCCATGGGATGTCTCTCATATCTTCACCCCAAAGTTGTGTCTTCCTGCTTGACATTTTTCCTGATTTTGCAGCATCTGTGAGCTCAGCTTTGCATGTTTTGGTCCTTTGTGCTGCACCTCATTTCCTCCCAGAGCATTTTCTGGTACTCACTAAATGTCCCAATTTGGGGATTTTTGGGGTTTTTTTCGCTTGCACTTCATTTGATCCTATCTCCTTTGCAGAGTGTTTGTCAGCCTTTCTTTTGAGGTTCGCAAGATTCCGTTTCCCTTCCCGAAAGGAAATGAAATTTCCTTTCGGGAAGGGAAACGGAATCTTGCGATTTCAATGGAGACCAATTCAGGACTCTTTGGTCCATGTCCCTGCACCTGATGGCATCCCGTGCCTTTTGATGCCTTTCACTTTGGCGAGCAATTTTTTGATTTTTGCTGATTTTTTTCAGTATGCCTGCCATGTCTGTCATATCTTCCCCTGAAAGATGTGTCTTCTTCCATGTTTGCTTCTCCTGATTTTGCAGCATCAGTGAGCTCAATTTTGGGCATCTTTTGGCCCTTTGCACTGCACGGCATGTCATCCTGGTCCTTTTGCTCCTAGTCACAAAATTTACCAATTTTCTCGGGTTTTTTCTTGAATTGCATTTCCTTGGATGATTGCTCCATTCCAGAGCGTTTGTAAGTCCTTCTTTTTTCTTTCCAGGCTTTCAGTGGGCTCCAATTTTTTCATTCCGTGCTCTATGTCCCTGCACTTGATGGCATCCCATGCCTTTGGATGGCTTTCACTTAAACAATGATTTTTTAAAATTTTTTTTTCCCTCTCCATGTCATGTCTCTCATATCTTCCCCTCAAAGTTGTGTCTTCCTGCTTGACATTTTTCCTGATTTTGCAGCATCTGTGAGCTCGGCTTTGCATGTTTTGGTCCTTTGTGCTGCACCTCATTTCCTCCCAGAGCATTTTCTGGTACACACTAAATGTCCCAATTTGGGGATTTTTGGGGTTTTTTTCGCTTGCACTTCATTTGATCCTATCTCCTTTGCAGAGTGTTTGTCAGCCTTTCTTTTGAGGTTCGCAAGATTCCGTTTCCCTTCCCGAAAGGAAATGAAATTTCCTTTCGGGAAGGGAAACGGAATCTTGCGATTTCAATGGAGACCAATTCAGGAATCTTTGCTCCATGTCCCTGCACCTGATGGCATCCCGTGCCTTTTGATGCCTTTCACTTTGGCGAGCAATTTTTTGATTTTTGCTGATTTTTTTCAGTATGCCTGCCATGTCTGTCATATCTTGCCCTGAAAGTTGTGTCTTCTTCCATGTTTGCTTCTCCTGATTTTGCAGCATCAGTGAGCTCAATTTTGGGCATCTTTTGGCCCTTTGCACTGCACGGCATGTCATCCTGCTCCTTTTGCTCCTAGTCACAAAATTTACCAATTTTCTCGGGTTTTTTCCTTGAATTGCATTTCCTTGGATGATTGCTCCATTCCAGAGCGTTTGTAAGTCCTTCTTTTTTCTTTCCAGGCTTTCAGTGGGCTCCAATTTTTTCAATCCGTGCTCTATGTCCCTGCACTTGATGGCATCCCATGCCTTTGGATGGCTTTCACTTAAACAATGATTTTTTTTAAATTTTTTTTCTCTCTCTCCATGGGATGTCTCTCATATCTTCCCCTCAAAGTTGTGTCTTCCTGCTTGACATTTTTCCTGATTTTGCAGCATCTGTGAGCTCAGCTTTGCATGTTTTGGTCCTTTGTGCTGCACCTCATTTCCTCCCAGAGCATTTTCTGGTACTCACTAAATGTCCCAGTTTTGGGATTTTTGGGGTTTTTTCGCTTGCACTTCATTTGATCCTATCTCCTTTGCAGAGTGTTTGTCAGCCTTTCTTTTGAGGTTCGCAAGATTCCGTTTCCCTTCCCGAAAGGAAATGAAATTTCCTTTCGGGAAGGGAAACGGAATCTTGCGATTTCAATGGAGACCAATTCAGAAATCTTTGGCCCATGTCCCTGCACCTGATGGCATCCCGTGCCTTTTGATGCCTTTCACTTTGGCGAGCAATTTTTTGATTTTTGCTGATTTTTTTCAGTATGCCTGCCATGTCTGTCATATCTTGCCCTGAAAGTTGTGTCTTCTTCCATGTTTGCTTCTCCTGATTTTGCAGCATCAGTGAGCTCAATTTTGGGCATCTTTTGGCCCTTTGCACTGCACGGCATGTCATCCTGCTCCTTTTGCTCCTAGTCACAAAATTTACCAATTTTCTCGGGTTTTTTCTTGAATTGCATTTCCTTGGATGATTGCTCCATTCCAGAGTGTTTGTAAGTCCTTCTTTTTTCTTTCCAGGCTTTCAGTGGGCTCCAATTTTTTCAATCCGTGCTCTATGTCCCTGCACTTGATGGCATCCCATGCCTTTGGATGGCTTTCACTTAAACAATGATTTTTTTTAAATTTTTTTTTTCTCTCTCCATGGGATGTCTCTCATATCTTCCCCTCAAAGTTGTGTCTTCCTGCTTGACATTTTTCCTGATTTTGCAGCATCTGTGAGCTCAGCTTTGCATGTTTTGGTCCTTTGTGCTGCACCTCATTTCCTCCCAGAGCATTTTCTGGTACTCGCTAAATGTCCCAATTTGGGGATTTTTGGGGTTTTTTCGCTTGCACTTCATTTGATCCTATCTCCTTTGCAGAGTGTTTGTCAGCCTTTCTTTTGAGGTTCGCAAGATTCCGTTTCCCTTCCCGAAAGGAAATGAAATTTCCTTTCGGGAAGGGAAACGGAATCTTGCGATTTCAATGGAGACCAATTCAGGAATCTTTGGCCCATGTCCCTGCACCTGATGGCATCCCGTGCCTTTTGATGCCTTTCACTTTGGCGAGCAATTTTTTGATTTTTGCTGATTTTTTTCAGTATGCCTGCCATGTCTGTCATATCTTCCCCTGAAAGATGTGTCTTCTTCCATGTTTGCTTCTCCTGATTTTGCAGCATCAGTGAGCTCAATTTTGGGCATCTTTTGGCCCTTTGCACTGCACGGCATGTCATCCTGCTCCTTTTGCTCCTAGTCACAAAATTTACCAATTTTCTCGGGTTTTTTCTTGAATTGCATTTCCTTGGATGATTGCTCCATTCCAGAGCGTTTGTAAGTCCTTCTTTTTTCTTTCCAGGCTTTCAGTGGGCTCCAATTTTTTCATTCCGTGCTCTATGTCCCTGCACTTGATGGCATCCCATTCCTTTGGATGGCTTTCACTTAAACAATGATTTTTTAAAATTTTTTTTTCCCTCTCCATGTCATGTCTCTCATATCTTCCCCTCAAAGTTGTGTCTTCCTGCTTGACATTTTTCCTGATTTTGCAGCATCTGTGAGCTCGGCTTTGCATGTTTTGGTCCTTTGTGCTGCACCTCATTTCCTCCCAGAGCATTTTCTGGTACACACTAAATGTCCCAATTTGGGGATTTTTGGGGTTTTTTTCGCTTGCACTTCATTTGATCCTATCTCCTTTGCAGAGTGTTTGTCAGCCTTTCTTTTGAGGTTCGCAAGATTCCGTTTCCCTTCCCGAAAGGAAATGAAATTTCCTTTCGGGAAGGGAAACGGAATCTTGCGATTTCAATGGAGACCAATTCAGGAATCTTTGCTCCATGTCCCTGCACCTGATGGCATCCCGTGCCTTTTGATGCCTTTCACTTTGGCGAGCAATTTTTTGATTTTTGCTGATTTTTTTCAGTATGCCTGCCATGTCTGTCATATCTTGCCCTGAAAGTTGTGTCTTCTTCCATGTTTGCTTCTCCTGATTTTGCAGCATCAGTGAGCTCAATTTTGGGCATCTTTTGGCCCTTTGCACTGCACGGCATGTCATCCTGGTCCTTTTTCTCCTAGTCACAAAATTTACCAATTTTCTCGGGTTTTTTCCTTGAATTGCATTTCCTTGGATGATTGCTCCATTCCAGAGCGTTTGTAAGTCCTTCTTTTTTCTTTCCAGGCTTTCAGTGGGCTCCAATTTTTTCAATCCGTGCTCTATGTCCCTGCACTTGATGGCATCCCATGCCTTTGGATGGCTTTCACTTAAACAATGATTTTTTTTAAATTTTTTTTCTCTCTCTCCATGGGATGTCTCTCATATCTTCCCCTCAAAGTTGTGTCTTCCTGCTTGACATTTTTCCTGATTTTGCAGCATCTGTGAGCTCAGCTTTGCATGTTTTGGTCCTTTGTGCTGCACCTCATTTCCTCCCAGAGCATTTTCTGGTACTCACTAAATGTCCCAATTTGGGGATTTTTGGGGTTTTTTTCGCTTGCACTTCATTTGATCCTATCTCCTTTGCAGTGTTTGTCAGCCTTTCTTTTGAGGTTCGCAAGATTCCGTTTCCCTTCCCGAAAGGAAATTTCATTTCCTTTCGGGAAGGGAAACGGAATCTTGCGATTTCAATGGAGACCAATTCAGGAATCTTTGGTCCATGTCCCTGCACCTGATGGCATCCCGTGCCTTTTGATGCCTTTCACTTTGGCGAGCAATTTTTTGATTTTTGCTGATTTTTTTCAGTATGCCTGCCATGTCTGTCATATCTTGCCCTGAAAGTTGTGTCTTCTTCCATGTTTGCTTCTCCTGATTTTGCAGCATCAGTGAGCTCAATTTTGGGCATCTTTTGGCCCTTTGCACTGCACGGCATGTCATCCTGCTCCTTTTGCTCCTAGTCACAAAATTTACCAATTTTCTCGGGTTTTTTTCTTGAATTGCATTTCTTTGGATGATTGCTCCATTCCAGAGCATTTGTAAGTCCTTCTTTTTTCTTTCCAGGCTTTCAGTGGGCTCCAATTTTTTCAATCCGTGCTCTATGTCCCTGCACTTGATGGCATCCCATGCCTTTGGATGGCTTTCACTTAAACAATGATTTTTTTAAAATTTTTTTTTTTCTCTCTCCATGGGATGTCTCTCATATCTTCCCCTCAAAGTTGTGTCTTCCTGCTTGACATTTTTCCTGATTTTGCAGCATCTGTGAGCTCAGCTTTGCATGTTTTGGTCCTTTGTGCTGCACCTCATTTCCTCCCAGAGCATTTTCTGGTACTCACTAAATGTCCCAGTTTTGGGATTTTTGGGGTTTTTTCGCTTGCACTTCATTTGATCCTATCTCCTTTGCAGAGTGTTTGTCAGCCTTTCTTTTGAGGTTCGCAAGATTCCGTTTCCCTTCCCGAAAGGAAATGAAATTTCCTTTCGGGAAGGGAAACGGAATCTTGCGATTTCAATGGAGACCAATTCAGAAATCTTTGGCCCATGTCCCTGCACCTGATGGCATCCCGTGCCTTTTGATGCCTTTCACTTTGGCGAGCAATTTTTTGATTTTTGCTGATTTTTTTCAGTATGCCTGCCATGTCTGTCATATCTTGCCCTGAAAGTTGTGTCTTCTTCCATGTTTGCTTCTCCTGATTTTGCAGCATCAGTGAGCTCAATTTTGGGCATCTTTTGGCCCTTTGCACTGCACGGCATGTCATCCTGCTCCTTTTGCTCCTAGTCACAAAATTTACCAATTTTCTCGGGTTTTTTCTTGAATTGCATTTCCTTGGATGATTGCTCCATTCCAGAGTGTTTGTAAGTCCTTCTTTTTTCTTTCCAGGCTTTCAGTGGGCTCCAATTTTTTCAATCCGTGCTCTATGTCCCTGCACTTGATGGCATCCCATGCCTTTGGATGGCTTTCACTTAAACAATGATTTTTTTTTAATTTTTTTTTTCTCTCTCCATGGGATGTCTCTCATATCTTCCCCTCAAAGTTGTGTCTTCCTGCTTGACATTTTTCCTGATTTTGCAGCATCTGTGAGCTCAGCTTTGCATGTTTTGGTCCTTTGTGCTGCACCTCATTTCCTCCCAGAGCATTTTCTGGTACTCGCTAAATGTCCCAATTTGGGGATTTTTGGGGTTTTTTCGCTTGCACTTCATTTGATCCTATCTCCTTTGCAGAGTGTTTGTCAGCCTTTCTTTTGAGGTTCGCAAGATTCCGTTTCCCTTCCCGAAAGGAAATGAAATTTCCTTTCGGGAAGGGAAACGGAATCTTGCGATTTCAATGGAGACCAATTCAGGAATCTTTGGCCCATGTCCCTGCACCTGATGGCATCCCGTGCCTTTTGATGCCTTTCACTTTGGCGAGCAATTTTTTGATTTTTGCTGATTTTTTTCAGTATGCCTGCCATGTCTGTCATATCTTGCCCTGAAAGTCGTGTCTTCTTCCATGTTTGCTTCTCCTGATTTTGCAGCATCAGTGAGCTCAATTTTTGGCATCTTTTGGCCCTTTGCACTGCACGGCATGTCATCCTGGTCCTTCTGCTCCTAGTCACAAAATTTACCAATTTTCTCGGGTTTTTTCTTGAATTGCATTTCCTTGGATGATTGCTCCATTCCAGAGCGTTTGTAAGTCCTTCTTTTTTCTTTCCAGGCTTTCAGTGGGCTCCAATTTTTTCAATCCGTGCTCTATGTCCCTGCACTTGATGGCATCCCATGCCTTTGGATGGCTTTCACTTAAACAATGATTTTTTTTTTAATTTTTTTTTTTCTCTCTCCATGGGATGTCACTCATATCTTCACCCCAAAGTTGTGTCTTCCTGCTTGACATTTTTCCTGATTTTGCAGCATCTGTGAGCTCAGCTTTGCATGTTTTGGTCCTTTGTGCTGCACCTCATTTCCTCCCAGAGCATTTTCTGGTACTCACTAAATGTCCCAATTTGGGGATTTTTGGGGTTTTTTTCGCTTGCACTTCATTTGATCCTATCTCCTTTGCAGAGTGTTTGTCAGCCTTTCTTTTGAGGTTCGCAAGATTCCGTTTCCCTTCCCGAAAGGAAATGAAATTTCCTTTCGGGAAGGGAAACGGAATCTTGCGATTTCAATGGAGACCAATTCAGGAATCTTTGGCCCATGTCCCTGCACCTGATGGCATCCCGTGCCTTTTGATGCCTTTCACTTTGGCGAGCAATTTTTTGATTTTTGCTGATTTTTTTCAGTATGCCTGCCATGTCTGTCATATCTTCCCCTGAAAGATGTGTCTTCTTCCATGTTTGCTTCTCCTGATTTTGCAGCATCAGTGAGCTCAATTTTGGGCATCTTTTGGCCCTTTGCACTGCACGGCATGTCATCCTGCTCCTTTTGCTCCTAGTCACAAAATTTACCAATTTTCTCGGGTTTTTTCTTGAATTGCATTTCCTTGGATGATTGCTCCATTCCAGAGCGTTTGTAAGTCCTTCTTTTTTCTTTCCAGGCTTTCAGTGGGCTCCAATTTTTTCATTCCGTGCTCTATGTCCCTGCACTTGATGGCATCCCATGCCTTTGGATGGCTTTCACTTAAACAATGATTTTTTAAATTTTTTTTTTCCCTCTCCATGTCATGTCTCTCATATCTTCCCCTCAAAGTTGTGTCTTCCTGCTTGACATTTTTCCTGATTTTGCAGCATCTGTGAGCTCGGCTTTGCATGTTTTGGTCCTTTGTGCTGCACCTCATTTCCTCCCAGAGCATTTTCTGGTACACACTAAATGTCCCAATTTGGGGATTTTTGGGGTTTTTTTCGCTTGCACTTCATTTGATCCTATCTCCTTTGCAGAGTGTTTGTCAGCCTTTCTTTTGAGGTTCGCAAGATTCCGTTTCCCTTCCCGAAAGGAAATGAAATTTCCTTTCGGGAAGGGAAACGGAATCTTGCGATTTCAATGGAGACCAATTCAGGAATCTTTGGTCCATGTCCCTGCACCTGATGGCATCCCGTGCCTTTTGATGCCTTTCACTTTGGCGAGCAATTTTTTGATTTTTGCTGATTTTTTTCAGTATGCCTGCCATGTCTGTCATATCTTGCCCTGTAAGTCGTGTCTTCTTCCATGTTTGCTTCTCCTGATTTTGCAGCATCAGTCAGCTCAATTTTGGGCATCTTTTGGCCCTTTGCACTGCACGGCATGTCATCCTGCTCCTTTTGCTCCTAGTCACAAAATTTACCAATTTTCTCGGGTTTTTTTCTTGAATTGCATTTCCTTGGATGATTGCTCCATTCCAGAGCGTTTGTAAGTCCTTCTTTTTTCTTTCCAGGCTTTCAGTGGGCTCCAATTTTTTCAATCCGTGCTCTATGTCCCTGCACTTGATGGCATCCCATGCCTTTGGATGGCTTTCACTTAAACAATGATTTTTTTTTTATTTTTTTTTTTTCTCTCTCTCCATGGGATGTCTCTCATATCTTCCCCTCAAAGTTGTGTCTTCCTGCTTGACATTTTTCCTGATTTTGCAGCATCTGTGAGCTCAGCTTTGCATGTTTTGGTCCTTTGTGCTGCACCTCATTTCCTCCCAGAGCATTTTCTGGTACACACTAAATGTCCCAATTTGGGGATTTTTGGGGTTTTTTTCGCTTGCACTTCATTTGATCCTATCTCCTTTGCAGAGTGTTTGTCAGCCTTTCTTTTGAGGTTCGCAAGATTCCGTTTCCCTTCCCGAAAGGAAATGAAATTTCCTTTCGGGAAGGGAAACGGAATCTTGCGATTTCAATGGAGACCAATTCAGGAATCTTTGGTCCATGTCCCTGCACCTGATGGCATCCCGTGCCTTTTGATGCCTTTCACTTTGGCGAGCAATTTTTTGATTTTTGCTGATTTTTTTCAGTATGCCTGCCATGTCTGTCATATCTTGCCCTGAAAGTTGTGTCTTCTTCCATGTTTGCTTCTCCTGATTTTGCAGCATCAGTGAGCTCAATTTTGGGCATCTTTTGGCCCTTTGCACTGCACGGCATGTCATCCTGCTCCTTTTGCTCCTAGTCACAAAATTTACCAATTTTCTCGGTTTTTTTTCTTGAATTGCATTTCTTTGGATGATTGCTCCATTCCAGAGCGTTTGTAAGTCCTTCTTTTTTCTTTCCAGGCTTTCAGTGGGCTCCAATTTTTTCAATCCGTGCTCTATGTCCCTGCACTTGATGGCATCCCATGCCTTTGGATGGCTTTCACTTAAACAATGATTTTTTTTTAATTTTTTTTTTTCTCTCTCCATGGGATGTCTCTCATATCTTCCCCTCAAAGTTGTGTCTTCCTGCTTGACATTTTTCCTGATTTTGCAGCATCTGTGAGCTCAGCTTTGCATGTTTTGGTCCTTTGTGCTGCACCTCATTTCCTCCCAGAGCATTTTCTGGTACTCACTAAATGTCCCAATTTGGGGATTTTTGGGGTTTTTTTCACTTGCACTTCATTTGATCCTATCTCCTTTGCAGAGTGTTTGTCAGCCTTTCTTTTGAGGTTCGCAAGATTCCGTTTCCCTTCCCGAAAGGAAATGAAATTTCCTTTCGGGAAGGGAAACGGAATCTTGCGATTTCAATGGAGACCAATTCAGGAATCTTTGGTCCATGTCCCTGCACCTGATGGCATCCCGTGCCTTTTGATGCCTTTCACTTTGGCGAGCAATTTTTTGATTTTTGCTGATTTTTTTCAGTATGCCTGCCATGTCTGTCATATCTTGCCCTGAAAGTTATGTCTTCTTCCATGTTTGCTTCTCCTGATTTTGCAGCATCAGTGAGCTCAATTTTGGGCATCTTTTGGCCCTTTGCACTGCACGGCATGTCATCCTGCTCCTTTTGCTCCTAGTCACAAAATTTACCAATTTTCTCGGTTTTTTTTCTTGAATTGCATTTCTTTGGATGATTGCTCCATTCCAGAGCGTTTGTAAGTCCTTCTTTTTTCTTTCCAGGCTTTCAGTGGGCTCTAATTTTTTCAATCCGTGCTCTATGTCCCTGCACTTGATGGCATCCCATGCCTTTGGATGGCTTTCACTTAAACAATGATTTTTTTTTAATTTTTTTTTTTCTCTCTCCATGGGATGTCTCTCATATCTTCCCCTCAAAGTTGTGTCTTCCTGCTTGACATTTTTCCTGATTTTGCAGCATCTGTGAGCTCAGCTTTGCATGTTTTGGTCCTTTGTGCTGCACCTCATTTCCTCCCAGAGCATTTTCTGGTACTCACTAAATGTCCCAATTTGGGGATTTTTGGGGTTTTTTTCGCTTGCACTTCATTTGATCCTATCTCCTTTGCAGAGTGTTTGTCAGCCTTTCTTTTGAGGTTCGCAAGATTCCGTTTCCCTTCCCGAAAGGAAATTTCATTTCCTTTCGGGAAGGGAAACGGAATCTTGCGATTTCAATGGAGACCAATTCAGGAATCTTTGGTCCATGTCCCTGCACCTGATGGCATCCCGTGCCTTTTGATGCCTTTCACTTTGGCGAGCAATTTTTTGATTTTTGCTGATTTTTTTCAGTATGCCTGCCATGTCTGTCATATCTTGCCCTGAAAGTTGTGTCTTCTTCCATGTTTGCTTCTCCTGATTTTGCAGCATCAGTCAGCTCAATTTTGGGCATCTTTTGGCCCTTTGCACTGCACGGCATGTCATCCTGCTCCTTTTGCTCCTAGTCACAAAATTTACCAATTTTCTCGGTTTTTTTTCTTGAATTGCATTTCTTTGGATGATTGCTCCATTCCAGAGCGTTTGTAAGTCCTTCTTTTTTCTTTCCAGGCTTTCAGTGGGCTCTAATTTTTTCAATCCGTGCTCTATGTCCCTGCACTTGATGGCATCCCATGCCTTTGGATGGCTTTCACTTAAACAATGATTTTTTTTAAATTTTTTTTTTTCTCTCTCCATGGGATGTCTCTCATATCTTCCCCTCAAAGTTGTGTCTTCCTGCTTGACATTTTTCCTGATTTTGCAGCATCTGTGAGCTCAGCTTTGCATGTTTTGGTCCTTTGTGCTGCACCTCATTTCCTCCCAGAGCATTTTCTGGTACTCACTAAATGTCCCAATTTGGGGATTTTTGGGGTTTTTTTCGCTTGCACTTCATTTGATCCTATCTCCTTTGCAGAGTGTTTGTCAGCCTTTCTTTTGAGGTTCGCAAGATTCCGTTTCCCTTCCCGAAAGGAAATGAAATTTCCTTTCGGGAAGGGAAACGGAATCTTGCGATTTCAATGGAGACCAATTCAGGAATCTTTGGTCCATGTCCCTGCACCTGATGGCATCCCGTGCCTTTTGATGCCTTTCACTTTGGCGAGCAATTTTTTGATTTTTGCTGATTTTTTTCAGTATGCCTGCCATGTCTGTCATATCTTGCCCTGAAAGTTGTGTCTTCTTCCATGTTTGCTTCTCCTGATTTTGCAGCATCAGTGAGCTCAATTTTGGGCATCTTTTGGCCCTTTGCACTGCACAGCATGTCATCCTGCTCCTTTTGCTCCTAGTCACAAAATTTACCAATTTTCTCGGGTTTTTTTCTTGAATTGCATTTCTTTGGATGATTGCTCCATTCCAGAGCGTTTGTAAGTCCTTCTTTTTTCTTTCCAGGCTTTCAGTGGGCTCCAATTTTTTCAATCCGTGCTCTATGTCCCTGCACTTGATGGCATCCCATGCCTTTGGATGGCTTTCACTTAAACAATGATTTTTTTTAAATTTTTTTTTTTCTCTCTCCATGGGGTGTCTCTCATATCTTCCCCTCAAAGTTGTGTCTTCCTGCTTGACATTTTTCCTGATTTTGCAGCATCTGTGAGCTCAGCTTTGCATGTTTTGGTCCTTTGTGCTGCACCTCATTTCCTCCCAGAGCATTTTCTGGTACTCACTAAATGTCCCAATTTGGGGATTTTTGGGGTTTTTTTCGCTTGCACTTCATTTGATCCTATCTCCTTTGCAGAGTGTTTGTCAGCCTTTCTTTTGAGGTTCGCAAGATTCCGTTTCCCTTCCCGAAAGGAAATGAAATTTCCTTTCGGGAAGGGAAACGGAATCTTGCGATTTCAATGGAGACCAATTCAGGAATCTTTGGTCCATGTCCCTGCACCTGATGGCATCCCGTGCCTTTTGATGCCTTTCACTTTGGCGAGCAATTTTTTGATTTTTGCTGATTTTTTTCAGTATGCCTGCCATGTCTGTCATATCTTGCCCTGAAAGTTGTGTCTTCTTCCATGTTTGCTTCTCCTGATTTTGCAGCATCAGTGAGCTCAATTTTGGGCATCTTTTGGCCCTTTGCACTGCACGGCATGTCATCCTGCTCCTTTTGCTCCTAGTCACAAAATTTACCAATTTTCTCAGGTTTTTTTCTTGAATTGCATTTCTTTGGATGATTGCTCCATTCCAGAGCATTTGTAAGTCCTTCTTTTTTCTTTCCAGGCTTTCAGTGGGCTCCAATTTTTTCAATCCGTGCTCTATGTCCCTGCACTTGATGGCATCCCATGCCTTTGGATGGCTTTCACTTAAACAATGATTTTTTTTAAATTTTTTTTTTTCTCTCTCCATGGGATGTCTCTCATATCTTCCCCTCAAAGTTGTGTCTTCCTGCTTGACATTTTTCCTGATTTTGCAGCATCTGTGAGCTCAGCTTTGCATGTTTTGGTCCTTTGTGCTGCACCTCATTTCCTCCCAGAGCATTTTCTGGTACTCACTAAATGTCCCAATTTGGGGATTTTTGGGGTTTTTTTCGCTTGCACTTCATTTGATCCTATCTCCTTTGCAGAGTGTTTGTCAGCCTTTCTTTTGAGGTTCGCAAGATTCCGTTTCCCTTCCCGAAAGGAAATGAAATTTCCTTTCGGGAAGGGAAACGGAATCTTGCGATTTCAATGGAGACCAATTCAGGAATCTTTGGTCCATGTCCCTGCACCTGATGGCATCCCGTGCCTTTTGATGCCTTTCACTTTGGCCACCAATTTTTTGATTTTTGCTGATTTTTTTCAGTATGCTTGCCATGTCTGTCATATCTTGCCCTGAAAGTTGTGTCTTCTTCCATGTTTGCTTCTCCTGATTTTGCAGCATCAGTGAGCTCAATTTTGGGCATCTTTTGGCCCTTTGCACTGCACGGCATGTCATCCTGGTCCTTTTGCTCCTAGTCACAAAATTTACCAATTTTCTCGGGTTTTTTTCTTGAATTGCATTTCTTTGGATGATTGCTCCATTCCAGAGCATTTGTAAGTCCTTCTTTTTTCTTTCCAGGCTTTCAGTGGGCTCCAATTTTTTCAATCCGTGCTCTATGTCCCTGCACTTGATGGCATCCCATGCCTTTGGATGGCTTTCACTTAAACAATGATTTTTTTAAAATTTTTTTTTTTCTCTCTCCATGGGATGTCTCTCATATCTTCCCCTCAAAGTTGTGTCTTCCTGCTTGACATTTTTCCTGATTTTGCAGCATCTGTGAGCTCAGCTTTGCATGTTTTGGTCCTTTGTGCTGCACCTCATTTCCTCCCAGAGCATTTTCTGGTACTCACTAAATGTCCCAGTTTTGGGATTTTTGGGGTTTTTTCGCTTGCACTTCATTTGATCCTATCTCCTTTGCAGAGTGTTTGTCAGCCTTTCTTTTGAGGTTCGCAAGATTCCGTTTCCCTTCCCGAAAGGAAATGAAATTTCCTTTCGGGAAGGGAAACGGAATCTTGCGATTTCAATGGAGACCAATTCAGAAATCTTTGGTCCATGTCCCTGCACCTGATGGCATCCCGTGCCTTTTGATGCCTTTCACTTTGGCGAGCAATTTTTTGATTTTTGCTGATTTTTTTCAGTATGCCTGCCATGTCTGTCATATCTTGCCCTGAAAGTTGTGTCTTCTTCCATGTTTGCTTCTCCTGATTTTGCAGCATCAGTGAGCTCAATTTTTGGCATCTTTTGGCCCTTTGCACTGCACGGCATGTCATCCTGGTCCTTCTGCTCCTAGTCACAAAATTTACCAATTTTCTCGGGTTTTTTCTTGAATTGCATTTCCTTGGATGATTGCTCCATTCCAGAGCGTTTGTAAGTCCTTCTTTTTTCTTTCCAGGCTTTCAGTGGGCTCCAATTTTTTCAATCCGTGCTCTATGTCCCTGCACTTGATGGCATCCCATGCCTTTGGATGGCTTTCACTTAAACAATGATTTTTTTTTTAATTTTTTTTTTTCTCTCTCCATGGGATGTCACTCATATCTTCACCCCAAAGTTGTGTCTTCCTGCTTGACATTTTTCCTGATTTTGCAGCATCTGTGAGCTCAGCTTTGCATGTTTTGGTCCTTTGTGCTGCACCTCATTTCCTCCCAGAGCATTTTCTGGTACTCACTAAATGTCCCAATTTGGGGATTTTTGGGGTTTTTTTCGCTTGCACTTCATTTGATCCTATCTCCTTTGCAGAGTGTTTGTCAGCCTTTCTTTTGAGGTTCGCAAGATTCCGTTTCCCTTCCCGAAAGGAAATGAAATTTCCTTTCGGGAAGGGAAACGGAATCTTGCGATTTCAATGGAGACCAATTCAGGAATCTTTGGCCCATGTCCCTGCACCTGATGGCATCCCGTGCCTTTTGATGCCTTTCACTTTGGCGAGCAATTTTTTGATTTTTGCTGATTTTTTTCAGTATGCCTGCCATGTCTGTCATATCTTCCCCTGAAAGATGTGTCTTCTTCCATGTTTGCTTCTCCTGATTTTGCAGCATCAGTGAGCTCAATTTTGGGCATCTTTTGGCCCTTTGCACTGCACGGCATGTCATCCTGCTCCTTTTGCTCCTAGTCACAAAATTTACCAATTTTCTCGGGTTTTTTCTTGAATTGCATTTCCTTGGATGATTGCTCCATTCCAGAGCGTTTGTAAGTCCTTCTTTTTTCTTTCCAGGCTTTCAGTGGGCTCCAATTTTTTCATTCCGTGCTCTATGTCCCTGCACTTGATGGCATCCCATGCCTTTGGATGGCTTTCACTTAAACAATGATTTTTTAAATTTTTTTTTTCCCTCTCCATGTCATGTCTCTCATATCTTCCCCTCAAAGTTGTGTCTTCCTGCTTGACATTTTTCCTGATTTTGCAGCATCTGTGAGCTCGGCTTTGCATGTTTTGGTCCTTTGTGCTGCACCTCATTTCCTCCCAGAGCATTTTCTGGTACACACTAAATGTCCCAATTTGGGGATTTTTGGGGTTTTTTTCGCTTGCACTTCATTTGATCCTATCTCCTTTGCAGAGTGTTTGTCAGCCTTTCTTTTGAGGTTCGCAAGATTCCGTTTCCCTTCCCGAAAGGAAATGAAATTTCCTTTCGGGAAGGGAAACGGAATCTTGCGATTTCAATGGAGACCAATTCAGGAATCTTTGGTCCATGTCCCTGCACCTGATGGCATCCCGTGCCTTTTGATGCCTTTCACTTTGGCGAGCAATTTTTTGATTTTTGCTGATTTTTTTCAGTATGCCTGCCATGTCTGTCATATCTTGCCCTGTAAGTCGTGTCTTCTTCCATGTTTGCTTCTCCTGATTTTGCAGCATCAGTGAGCTCAATTTTGGGCATCTTTTGGCCCTTTGCACTGCACGGCATGTCATCCTGGTCCTTTTGCTCCTAGTCACAAAATTTACCAATTTTCTCGGGTTTTTTTCTTGAATTGCATTTCCTTGGATGATTGCTCCATTCCAGAGCGTTTGTAAGTCCTTCTTTTTTCTTTCCAGGCTTTCAGTGGGCTCCAATTTTTTCAATCCGTGCTCTATGTCCCTGCACTTGATGGCATCCCATGCCTTTGGATGGCTTTCACTTAAACAATGATTTTTTTAAAATTTTTTTTTTTTCTCTCTCTCCATGGGATGTCTCTCATATCTTCCCCTCAAAGTTGTGTCTTCCTGCTTGACATTTTTCCTGATTTTGCAGCATCTGTGAGCTCAGCTTTGCATGTTTTGGTCCTTTGTGCTGCACCTCATTTCCTCCCAGAGCATTTTCTGGTACACACTAAATGTCCCAATTTGGGGATTTTTGGGGTTTTTTTCGCTTGCACTTCATTTGATCCTATCTCCTTTGCAGAGTGTTTGTCAGCCTTTCTTTTGAGGTTCGCAAGATTCCGTTTCCCTTCCCGAAAGGAAATGAAATTTCCTTTCGGGAAGGGAAACGGAATCTTGCGATTTCAATGGAGACCAATTCAGGAATCTTTGGTCCATGTCCCTGCACCTGATGGCATCCCGTGCCTTTTGATGCCTTTCACTTTGGCGAGCAATTTTTTGATTTTTGCTGATTTTTTTCAGTATGCCTGCCATGTCTGTCATATCTTGCCCTGAAAGTTGTGTCTTCTTCCATGTTTGCTTCTCCTGATTTTGCAGCATCAGTGAGCTCAATTTTGGGCATCTTTTGGCCCTTTGCACTGCACGGCATGTCATCCTGGTCCTTTTGCTCCTAGTCACAAAATTTACCAATTTTCTCGGTTTTTTTTCTTGAATTGCATTTCTTTGGATGATTGCTCCATTCCAGAGCGTTTGTAAGTCCTTCTTTTTTCTTTCCAGGCTTTCAGTGGGCTCCAATTTTTTCAATCCGTGCTCTATGTCCCTGCACTTGATGGCATCCCATGCCTTTGGATGGCTTTCACTTAAACAATGATTTTTTTTTAATTTTTTTTTTTCTCTCTCCATGGGATGTCTCTCATATCTTCCCCTCAAAGTTGTGTCTTCCTGCTTGACATTTTTCCTGATTTTGCAGCATCTGTGAGCTCAGCTTTGCATGTTTTGGTCCTTTGTGCTGCACCTCATTTCCTCCCAGAGCATTTTCTGGTACTCACTAAATGTCCCAATTTGGGGATTTTTGGGGTTTTTTTCACTTGCACTTCATTTGATCCTATCTCCTTTGCAGAGTGTTTGTCAGCCTTTCTTTTGAGGTTCGCAAGATTCCGTTTCCCTTCCCGAAAGGAAATGAAATTTCCTTTCGGGAAGGGAAACGGAATCTTGCGATTTCAATGGAGACCAATTCAGGAATCTTTGGTCCATGTCCCTGCACCTGATGGCATCCCGTGCCTTTTGATGCCTTTCACTTTGGCGAGCAATTTTTTGATTTTTGCTGATTTTTTTCAGTATGCCTGCCATGTCTGTCATATCTTGCCCTGAAAGTTATGTCTTCTTCCATGTTTGCTTCTCCTGATTTTGCAGCATCAGTGAGCTCAATTTTGGGCATCTTTTGGCCCTTTGCACTGCACGGCATGTCATCCTGCTCCTTTTGCTCCTAGTCACAAAATTTACCAATTTTCTCGGTTTTTTTTCTTGAATTGCATTTCTTTGGATGATTGCTCCATTCCAGAGCGTTTGTAAGTCCTTCTTTTTTCTTTCCAGGCTTTCAGTGGGCTCTAATTTTTTCAATCCGTGCTCTATGTCCCTGCACTTGATGGCATCCCATGCCTTTGGATGGCTTTCACTTAAACAATGATTTTTTTTTAATTTTTTTTTTTCTCTCTCCATGGGATGTCTCTCATATCTTCCCCTCAAAGTTGTGTCTTCCTGCTTGACATTTTTCCTGATTTTGCAGCATCTGTGAGCTCAGCTTTGCATGTTTTGGTCCTTTGTGCTGCACCTCATTTCCTCCCAGAGCATTTTCTGGTACTCACTAAATGTCCCAATTTGGGGATTTTTGGGGTTTTTTTCGCTTGCACTTCATTTGATCCTATCTCCTTTGCAGAGTGTTTGTCAGCCTTTCTTTTGAGGTTCGCAAGATTCCGTTTCCCTTCCCGAAAGGAAATTTCATTTCCTTTCGGGAAGGGAAACGGAATCTTGCGATTTCAATGGAGACCAATTCAGGAATCTTTGGTCCATGTCCCTGCACCTGATGGCATCCCGTGCCTTTTGATGCCTTTCACTTTGGCGAGCAATTTTTTGATTTTTGCTGATTTTTTTCAGTATGCCTGCCATGTCTGTCATATCTTGCCCTGAAAGTTGTGTCTTCTTCCATGTTTGCTTCTCCTGATTTTGCAGCATCAGTGAGCTCAATTTTGGGCATCTTTTGGCCCTTTGCACTGCACGGCATGTCATCCTGCTCCTTTTGCTCCTAGTCACAAAATTTACCAATTTTCTCGGGTTTTTTTCTTGAATTGCATTTCCTTGGATGATTGCTCCATTCCAGAGCGTTTGTAAGTCCTTCTTTTTTCTTTCCAGGCTTTCAGTGGGCTCCAATTTTTTCAATCCGTGCTCTATGTCCCTGCACTTGATGGCATCCCATGCCTTTGGATGGCTTTCACTTAAACAATGATTTTTTTAAAATTTTTTTTTTTTCTCTCTCTCCATGGGATGTCTCTCATATCTTCCCCTCAAAGTTGTGTCTTCCTGCTTGACATTTTTCCTGATTTTGCAGCATCTGTGAGCTCAGCTTTGCATGTTTTGGTCCTTTGTGCTGCACCTCATTTCCTCCCAGAGCATTTTCTGGTACACACTAAATGTCCCAATTTGGGGATTTTTGGGGTTTTTTTCGCTTGCACTTCATTTGATCCTATCTCCTTTGCAGAGTGTTTGTCAGCCTTTCTTTTGAGGTTCGCAAGATTCCGTTTCCCTTCCCGAAAGGAAATGAAATTTCCTTTCGGGAAGGGAAACGGAATCTTGCGATTTCAATGGAGACCAATTCAGGAATCTTTGGTCCATGTCCCTGCACCTGATGGCATCCCGTGCCTTTTGATGCCTTTCACTTTGGCGAGCAATTTTTTGATTTTTGCTGATTTTTTTCAGTATGCCTGCCATGTCTGTCATATCTTGCCCTGAAAGTTGTGTCTTCTTCCATGTTTGCTTCTCCTGATTTTGCAGCATCAGTGAGCTCAATTTTGGGCATCTTTTGGCCCTTTGCACTGCACGGCATGTCATCCTGGTCCTTTTGCTCCTAGTCACAAAATTTACCAATTTTCTCGGTTTTTTTTCTTGAATTGCATTTCTTTGGATGATTGCTCCATTCCAGAGCGTTTGTAAGTCCTTCTTTTTTCTTTCCAGGCTTTCAGTGGGCTCCAATTTTTTCAATCCGTGCTCTATGTCCCTGCACTTGATGGCATCCCATGCCTTTGGATGGCTTTCACTTAAACAATGATTTTTTTTTAATTTTTTTTTTTCTCTCTCCATGGGATGTCTCTCATATCTTCCCCTCAAAGTTGTGTCTTCCTGCTTGACATTTTTCCTGATTTTGCAGCATCTGTGAGCTCAGCTTTGCATGTTTTGGTCCTTTGTGCTGCACCTCATTTCCTCCCAGAGCATTTTCTGGTACTCACTAAATGTCCCAATTTGGGGATTTTTGGGGTTTTTTTCACTTGCACTTCATTTGATCCTATCTCCTTTGCAGAGTGTTTGTCAGCCTTTCTTTTGAGGTTCGCAAGATTCCGTTTCCCTTCCCGAAAGGAAATGAAATTTCCTTTCGGGAAGGGAAACGGAATCTTGCGATTTCAATGGAGACCAATTCAGGAATCTTTGGTCCATGTCCCTGCACCTGATGGCATCCCGTGCCTTTTGATGCCTTTCACTTTGGCGAGCAATTTTTTGATTTTTGCTGATTTTTTTCAGTATGCCTGCCATGTCTGTCATATCTTGCCCTGAAAGTTATGTCTTCTTCCATGTTTGCTTCTCCTGATTTTGCAGCATCAGTGAGCTCAATTTTGGGCATCTTTTGGCCCTTTGCACTGCACGGCATGTCATCCTGCTCCTTTTGCTCCTAGTCACAAAATTTACCAATTTTCTCGGTTTTTTTTCTTGAATTGCATTTCTTTGGATGATTGCTCCATTCCAGAGCGTTTGTAAGTCCTTCTTTTTTCTTTCCAGGCTTTCAGTGGGCTCTAATTTTTTCAATCCGTGCTCTATGTCCCTGCACTTGATGGCATCCCATGCCTTTGGATGGCTTTCACTTAAACAATGATTTTTTTTTAATTTTTTTTTTTCTCTCTCCATGGGATGTCTCTCATATCTTCCCCTCAAAGTTGTGTCTTCCTGCTTGACATTTTTCCTGATTTTGCAGCATCTGTGAGCTCAGCTTTGCATGTTTTGGTCCTTTGTGCTGCACCTCATTTCCTCCCAGAGCATTTTCTGGTACTCACTAAATGTCCCAATTTGGGGATTTTTGGGGTTTTTTTCGCTTGCACTTCATTTGATCCTATCTCCTTTGCAGAGTGTTTGTCAGCCTTTCTTTTGAGGTTCGCAAGATTCCGTTTCCCTTCCCGAAAGGAAATTTCATTTCCTTTCGGGAAGGGAAACGGAATCTTGCGATTTCAATGGAGACCAATTCAGGAATCTTTGGTCCATGTCCCTGCACCTGATGGCATCCCGTGCCTTTTGATGCCTTTCACTTTGGCGAGCAATTTTTTGATTTTTGCTGATTTTTTTCAGTATGCCTGCCATGTCTGTCATATCTTGCCCTGAAAGTTGTGTCTTCTTCCATGTTTGCTTCTCCTGATTTTGCAGCATCAGTGAGCTCAATTTTGGGCATCTTTTGGCCCTTTGCACTGCACGGCATGTCATCCTGCTCCTTTTGCTCCTAGTCACAAAATTTACCAATTTTCTCGGTTTTTTTTCTTGAATTGCATTTCTTTGGATGATTGCTCCATTCCAGAGTGTTTGTAAGTCCTTCTTTTTTCTTTCCAGGCTTTCAGTGGGCTCCAATTTTTTCAATCCGTGCTCTATGTCCCTGCACTTGATGGCATCCCATGCCTTTGGATGGCTTTCACTTAAACAATGATTTTTTTTAAATTTTTTTTTTTCTCTCTCCATGGGATGTCTCTCATATCTTCCCCTCAAAGTTGTGTCTTCCTGCTTGACATTTTTCCTGATTTTGCAGCATCTGTGAGCTCAGCTTTGCATGTTTTGGTCCTTTGTGCTGCACCTCATTTCCTCCCAGAGCATTTTCTGGTACTCACTAAATGTCCCAATTTGGGGATTTTTGGGGTTTTTTTCGCTTGCACTTCATTTGATCCTATCTCCTTTGCAGAGTGTTTGTCAGCCTTTCTTTTGAGGTTCGCAAGATTCCGTTTCCCTTCCCGAAAGGAAATGAAATTTCCTTTCGGGAAGGGAAACGGAATCTTGCGATTTCAATGGAGACCAATTCAGGAATCTTTGGTCCATGTCCCTGCACCTGATGGCATCCCGTGCCTTTTGATGCCTTTCACTTTGGCGAGCAATTTTTTGATTTTTGCTGATTTTTTTCAGTATGCCTGCCATGTCTGTCATATCTTGCCCTGAAAGTTGTGTCTTCTTCCATGTTTGCTTCTCCTGATTTTGCAGCATCAGTGAGCTCAATTTTGGGCATCTTTTGGCCCTTTGCACTGCACAGCATGTCATCCTGCTCCTTTTGCTCCTAGTCACAAAATTTACCAATTTTCTCGGGTTTTTTTCTTGAATTGCATTTCTTTGGATGATTGCTCCATTCCAGAGCGTTTGTAAGTCCTTCTTTTTTCTTTCCAGGCTTTCAGTGGGCTCCAATTTTTTCAATCCGTGCTCTATGTCCCTGCACTTGATGGCATCCCATGCCTTTGGATGGCTTTCACTTAAACAATGATTTTTTTTAAATTTTTTTTTTTCTCTCTCCATGGGGTGTCTCTCATATCTTCCCCTCAAAGTTGTGTCTTCCTGCTTGACATTTTTCCTGATTTTGCAGCATCTGTGAGCTCAGCTTTGCATGTTTTGGTCCTTTGTGCTGCACCTCATTTCCTCCCAGAGCATTTTCTGGTACTCACTAAATGTCCCAATTTGGGGATTTTTGGGGTTTTTTTCGCTTGCACTTCATTTGATCCTATCTCCTTTGCAGAGTGTTTGTCAGCCTTTCTTTTGAGGTTCGCAAGATTCCGTTTCCCTTCCCGAAAGGAAATGAAATTTCCTTTCGGGAAGGGAAACGGAATCTTGCGATTTCAATGGAGACCAATTCAGGAATCTTTGGTCCATGTCCCTGCACCTGATGGCATCCCGTGCCTTTTGATGCCTTTCACTTTGGCG
The DNA here is from genome assembly GCF_963513975.1 of Fringilla coelebs. NCBI lineage: Eukaryota > Metazoa > Chordata > Aves > Passeriformes > Fringillidae > Fringilla > Fringilla coelebs. The sequence continues at coordinate 9,350,417 of NC_140028.1, read as the reverse complement.
AGCAATTTTTTGATTTTTGCTGATTTTTTTCAGTATGCCTGCCATGTCTGTCATATCTTGCCCTGAAAGTTGTGTCTTCTTCCATGTTTGCTTCTCCTGATTTTGCAGCATCAGTGAGCTCAATTTTGGGCATCTTTTGGCCCTTTGCACTGCACGGCATGTCATCCTGCTCCTTTTGCTCCTAGTCACAAAATTTACCAATTTTCTCGGTTTTTTTTCTTGAATTGCATTTCTTTGGATGATTGCTCCATTCCAGAGCATTTGTAAGTCCTTCTTTTTTCTTTCCAGGCTTTCAGTGGGCTCCAATTTTTTCAATCCGTGCTCTATGTCCCTGCACTTGATGGCATCCCATGCCTTTGGATGGCTTTCACTTAAACAATGATTTTTTTTAAATTTTTTTTTTCTCTCTCCATGGGATGTCTCTCATATCTTCCCCTCAAAGTTGTGTCTTCCTGCTTGACATTTTTCCTGATTTTGCAGCATCTGTGAGCTCAGCTTTGCATGTTTTGGTCCTTTGTGCTGCACCTCATTTCCTCCCAGAGCATTTTCTGGTACTCACTAAATGTCCCAATTTGGGGATTTTTGGGGTTTTTTTCGCTTGCACTTCATTTGATCCTATCTCCTTTGCAGAGTGTTTGTCAGCCTTTCTTTTGAGGTTCGCAAGATTCCGTTTCCCTTCCCGAAAGGAAATGAAATTTCCTTTCGGGAAGGGAAACGGAATCTTGCGATTTCAATGGAGACCAATTCAGGAATCTTTGGTCCATGTCCCTGCACCTGATGGCATCCCGTGCCTTTTGATGCCTTTCACTTTGGCAAGCAATTTTTTGATTTTTGCTGATTTTTTTCAGTATGCCTGCCATGTCTGTCATATCTTGCCCTGAAAGTTGTGTCTTCTTCCATGTTTGCTTCTCCTGATTTTGCAGCATCAGTCAGCTCAATTTTGGGCATCTTTTGGCCCTTTGCACTGCACGGCATGTCATCCTGCTCCTTTTGCTCCTAGTCACAAAATTTACCAATTTTCTCGGGTTTTTTTCTTGAATTGCATTTCTTTGGATGATTGCTCCATTCCAGAGCATTTGTAAGTCCTTCTTTTTTCTTTCCAGGCTTTCAGTGGGCTCCAATTTTTTCAATCCGTGCTCTATGTCCCTGCACTTGATGGCATCCCATGCCTTTGGATGGCTTTCACTTAAACAATGATTTTTTTTTAATTTTTTTTTTCTCTCTCCATGGGATGTCTCTCATATCTTCCCCTCAAAGTTGTGTCTTCCTGCTTGACATTTTTCCTGATTTTGCAGCATCTGTGAGCTCAGCTTTGCATGTTTTGGTCCTTTGTGCTGCACCTCATTTCCTCCCAGAGCATTTTCAGGTACTCACTAAATGTCCCAATTTGGGGATTTTTGGGGTTTTTTTTCGCTTGCTCTTCATTTGATCCTATCTCCTTTGCAGAGTGTTTGTCAGCCTTTCTTTTGAGGTTCGCAAGATTCCGTTTCCCTTCCCGAAAGGAAATGAAATTTCCTTTCGGGAAGGGAAACGGAATCTTGCGATTTCAATGGAGACCAATTCAGGAATCTTTGGTCCATGTCCCTGCACCTGATGGCATCCCGTGCCTTTTGATGCCTTTCACTTTGGCGAGCAATTTTTTGATTTTTGCTGATTTTTTTCAGTATGCCTGCCATGTCTGTCATATCTTGCCCTGAAAGTTGTGTCTTCTTCCATGTTTGCTTCTCCTGATTTTGCAGCATCAGTGAGCTCAATTTTGGGCATCTTTTGGCCCTTTGCACTGCACGGCATGTCATCCTGCTCCTTTTGCTCCTAGTCACAAAATTTACCAATTTTCTCGGGTTTTTTTCTTGAATTGCATTTCTTTGGATGATTGCTCCATTCCAGAGCGTTTGTAAGTCCTTCTTTTTTCTTTCCAGGCTTTCAGTGGGCTCCAATTTTTTCAATCCGTGCTCTATGTCCCTGCACTTGATGGCATCCCATGCCTTTGGATGGCTTTAACTTAAACAATGATTTTTTTTAAATTTTTTTTTTTTCTCTCTCCATGGGATGTCTCTCATATCTTCCCCTCAAAGTTGTGTCTTCCTGCTTGACATTTTTCCTGATTTTGCAGCATCTGTGAGCTCAGCTTTGCATGTTTTGGTCCTTTGTGCTGCACCTCATTTCCTCCCAGAGCATTTTCTGGTACACACTAAATGTCCCAATTTGGGGATTTTTGGGGTTTTTTTCGCTTGCACTTCATTTGATCCTATCTCCTTTGCAGTGTTTGTCAGCCTTTCTTTTGAGGTTCGCAAGATTCCGTTTCCCTTCCCGAAAGGAAATGAAATGAAATTTCCTTTCGGGAAGGGAAACGGAATCTTGCGATTTCAATGGAGACCAATTCAGGAATCTTTGGTCCATGTCCCTGCACCTGATGGCATCCCGTGCCTTTTGATGCCTTTCACTTTGGCAAGCAATTTTTTGATTTTTGCTGATTTTTTTCAGTATGCCTGCCATGTCTGTCATATCTTGCCCTGAAAGTTGTGTCTTCTTCCATGTTTGCTTCTCCTGATTTTGCAGCATCAGTGAGCTCAATTTTGGGCATCTTTTGCCCCTTTGCACTGCACGGCATGTCATCCTGCTCCTTTTGCTCCTAGTCACAAAATTTACCAATTTTCTCGGGTTTTTTTCTTGAATTGCATTTCTTTGGATGATTGCTCCATTCCAGAGCGTTTGTAAGTCCTTCTTTTTTCTTTCCAGGCTTTCAGTGGGCTCCAATTTTTTCAATCCGTGCTCTATGTCCCTGCACTTGATGGCATCCCATGCCTTTGGATGGCTTTAACTTAAACAATGATTTTTTTTTAATTTTTTTTTTTTCTCTCTCCATGGGATGTCTCTCATATCTTCCCCTCAAAGTTGTGTCTTCCTGCTTGACATTTTTCCTGATTTTGCAGCATCTGTGAGCTCAGCTTTGCATGTTTTGGTCCTTTGTGCTGCACCTCATTTCCTCCCAGAGCATTTTCTGGTACTCACTAAATGTCCCAATTTGGGGATTTTTGGGGTTTTTTTCGCTTGCACTTCATTTGATCCTATCTCCTTTGCAGAGTGTTTGTCAGCCTTTCTTTTGAGGTTCGCAAGATTCCGTTTCCCTTTCCGAAAGGAAATGAAATGAAATTTCCTTTCGGGAAGGGAAACGGAATCTTGCGATTTCAATGGAGACCAATTCAGGAATCTTTGGTCCATGTCCCTGCACCTGATGGCATCCCGTGCCTTTTGATGCCTTTCACTTTGGCAAGCAATTTTTTGATTTTTGCTGATTTTTTTCAGTATGCCTGCCATGTCTGTCATATCTTGCCCTGAAAGTTGTGTCTTCTTCCATGTTTGCTTCTCCTGATTTTGCAGCATCAGTGAGCTCAATTTTGGGCATCTTTTGGCCCTTTGCACTGCACGGCATGTCATCCTGCTCCTTTTGCTCCTAGTCACAAAATTTACCAATTTTCTCGGGTTTTTTTCTTGAATTGCATTTCTTTGGATGATTGCTCCATTCCAGAGCATTTGTAAGTCCTTCTTTTTTCTTTCCAGGCTTTCAGTGGGCTCCAATTTTTTCAATCCGTGCTCTATGTCCCTGCACTTGATGGCATCCCATGCCTTTGGATGGCTTTCACTTAAACAATGATTTTTTTTTAATTTTTTTTTTCTCTCTCCATGGGATGTCTCTCATATCTTCCCCTCAAAGTTGTGTCTTCCTGCTTGACATTTTTCCTGATTTTGCAGCATCTGTGAGCTCAGCTTTGCATGTTTTGGTCCTTTGTGCTGCACCTCATTTCCTCCCAGAGCATTTTCAGGTACTCACTAAATGTCCCAATTTGGGGATTTTTGGGGTTTTTTTTCGCTTGCTCTTCATTTGATCCTATCTCCTTTGCAGAGTGTTTGTCAGCCTTTCTTTTGAGGTTCGCAAGATTCCGTTTCCCTTCCCGAAAGGAAATGAAATTTCCTTTCGGGAAGGGAAACGGAATCTTGCGATTTCAATGGAGACCAATTCAGGAATCTTTGGTCCATGTCCCTGCACCTGATGGCATCCCGTGCCTTTTGATGCCTTTCACTTTGGCGAGCAATTTTTTGATTTTTGCTGATTTTTTTCAGTATGCCTGCCATGTCTGTCATATCTTGCCCTGAAAGTTGTGTCTTCTTCCATGTTTGCTTCTCCTGATTTTGCAGCATCAGTCAGCTCAATTTTGGGCATCTTTTGGCCCTTTGCACTGCACGGCATGTCATCCTGCTCCTTTTGCTCCTAGTCACAAAATTTACCAATTTTCTCGGGTTTTTTTCTTGAATTGCATTTCTTTGGATGATTGCTCCATTCCAGAGCATTTGTAAGTCCTTCTTTTTTCTTTCCAGGCTTTCAGTGGGCTCCAATTTTTTCAATCCGTGCTCTATGTCCCTGCACTTGATGGCATCCCATGCCTTTGGATGGCTTTCACTTAAACAATGATTTTTTTTTAATTTTTTTTTTTTCTCTCTCCATGGGATGTCTCTCATATCTTCCCCTCAAAGTTGTGTCTTCCTGCTTGACATTTTTCCTGATTTTGCAGCATCTGTGAGCTCAGCTTTGCATGTTTTGGTCCTTTGTGCTGCACCTCATTTCCTCCCAGAGCATTTTCTGGTACTCACTAAATGTCCCAATTTGGGGATTTTTGGGGTTTTTTTCGCTTGCACTTCATTTGATCCTATCTCCTTTGCAGTGTTTGTCAGCCTTTCTTTTGAGGTTCGCAAGATTCCGTTTCCCTTCCCGAAAGGAAATGAAATTTCCTTTCGGGAAGGGAAACGGAATCTTGCGATTTCAATGGAGACCAATTCAGGAATCTTTGGTCCATGTCCCTGCACCTGATGGCATCCCGTGCCTTTTGATGCCTTTCACTTTGGCGAGCAATTTTTTGATTTTTGCTGATTTTTTTCAGTATGCCTGCCATGTCTGTCATATCTTGCCCTGAAAGTTGTGTCTTCTTCCATGTTTGCTTCTCCTGATTTTGCAGCATCAGTGAGCTCAATTTTTGGCATCTTTTGGCCCTTTGCACTGCACGGCATGTCATCCTGCTCCTTTTGCTCCTAGTCACAAAATTTACCAATTTTCTCGGGTTTTTTTCTTGAATTGCATTTCTTTGGATGATTGCTCCATTCCAGAGCGTTTGTAAGTCCTTCTTTTTTCTTTCCAGGCTTTCAGTGGGCTCCAATTTTTTCAATCCGTGCTCTATGTCCCTGCACTTGATGGCATCCCATGCCTTTGGATGGCTTTCACTTAAACAATGATTTTTTTTTAATTTTTTTTTTTTCTCTCTCCATGGGATGTCTCTCATATCTTCCCCTCAAAGTTGTGTCTTCCTGCTTGACATTTTTCCTGATTTTGCAGCATCTGTGAGCTCAGCTTTGCATGTTTTGGTCCTTTGTGCTGCACCTCATTTCCTCCCAGAGCATTTTCTGGTACTCACTAAATGTCCCAATTTGGGGATTTTTGGTTTTTTTTTCGCTTGCACTTCATTTGATCCTATCTCCTTTGCAGAGTGTTTGTCAGCCTTTCTTTTGAGGTTCGCAAGATTCCGTTTCCCTTCCCGAAAGGAAATGAAATTTCCTTTCGGGAAGGGAAACGGAATCTTGCGATTTCAATGGAGACCAATTCAGGAATCTTTGGTCCATGTCCCTGCACCTGATGGCATCCCGTGCCTTTTGATGCCTTTCACTTTGGCGAGCAATTTTTTGATTTTTGCTGATTTTTTTCAGTATGCCTGCCATGTCTGTCATATCTTGCCCTGAAAGTTGTGTCTTCTTCCATGTTTGCTTCTCCTGATTTTGCAGCATCAGTGAGCTCAATTTTGGGCATCTTTTGGCCCTTTGCACTGCACGGCATGTCATCCTGCTCCTTTTGCTCCTAGTCACAAAATTTACCAAGTTTCTCGGGTTTTTTTCTTGAATTGCATTTCTTTGGATGATTGCTCCATTCCAGAGCGTTTGTAAGTCCTTCTTTTTTCTTTCCAGGCTTTCAGTGGGCTCCAATTTTTTCAATCCGTGCTCTATGTCCCTGCACTTGATGGCATCCCATGCCTTTGGATGGCTTTCACTTAAACAATGATTTTTTTAAAATTTTTTTTTTTTCTCTCTCCATGGGATGTCTCTCATATCTTCCCCTCAAAGTTGTGTCTTCCTGCTTGACATTTTTCCTGATTTTGCAGCATCTGTGAGCTCAGCTTTGCATGTTTTGGTCCTTTGTGCTGCACCTCATTTCCTCCCAGAGCATTTTCTGGTACTCACTAAATGTCCCAATTTGGGGATTTTTGGGGTTTTTTTCGCTTGCACTTCATTTGATCCTATCTCCTTTGCAGTGTTTGTCAGCCTTTCTTTTGAGGTTCGCAAGATTCCGTTTCCCTTCCCGAAAGGAAATGAAATTTCCTTTCGGGAAGGGAAACGGAATCTTGCGATTTCAATGGAGACCAATTCAGGAATCTTTGGTCCATGTCCCTGCACCTGATGGCATCCCGTGCCTTTTGATGCCTTTCACTTTGGCCACCAATTTTTTGATTTTTGCTGATTTTTTTCAGTATGCCTGCCATGTCTGTCATATCTTGCCCTGAAAGTTGTGTCTTCTTCCATGTTTGCTTCTCCTGATTTTGCAGCATCAGTCAGCTCAATTTTGGGCATCTTTTGGCCCTTTGCACTGCACGGCATGTCATCCTGGTCCTTTTGCTCCTAGTCACAAAATTTACCAATTTTCTCGGGTTTTTTTCTTGAATTGCATTTCTTTGGATGATTGCTCCATTCCAGAGCATTTGTAAGTCCTTCTTTTTTCTTTCCAGGCTTTCAGTGGGCTCCAATTTTTTCAATCCGTGCTCTATGTCCCTGCACTTGATGGCATCCCATGCCTTTGGATGGCTTTCACTTAAACAATGATTTTTTTTTAATTTTTTTTTTTCTCTCTCCATGGGATGTCTCTCATATCTTCCCCTCAAAGTTGTGTCTTCCTGCTTGACATTTTTCCTGATTTTGCAGCATCTGTGAGCTCAGCTTTGCATGTTTTGGTCCTTTGTGCTGCACCTCATTTCCTCCCAGAGCATTTTCTGGTACTCACTAAATGTCCCAATTTGGGGATTTTTGGGGTTTTTTTCGCTTGCACTTCATTTGATCCTATCTCCTTTGCAGTGTTTGTCAGCCTTTCTTTTGAGGTTCGCAAGATTCCGTTTCCCTTCCCGAAAGGAAATGAAATTTCCTTTCGGGAAGGGAAACGGAATCTTGCGATTTCAATGGAGACCAATTCAGGAATCTTTGGTCCATGTCCCTGCACCTGATGGCATCCCGTGCCTTTTGATGCCTTTCACTTTGGCCACCAATTTTTTGATTTTTGCTGATTTTTTTCAGTATGCCTGCCATGTCTGTCATATCTTGCCCTGAAAGTTGTGTCTTCTTCCATGTTTGCTTCTCCTGATTTTGCAGCATCAGTGAGCTCAATTTTGGGCATCTTTTGGCCCTTTGCACTGCACGGCATGTCATCCTGCTCCTTTTGCTCCTAGTCACAAAATTTACCAATTTTCTCGGGTTTTTTTCTTGAATTGCATTTCTTTGGATGATTGCTCCATTCCAGAGCATTTGTAAGTCCTTCTTTTTTCTTTCCAGGCTTTCAGTGGGCTCCAATTTTTTCAATCCGTGCTCTATGTCCCTGCACTTGATGGCATCCCATGCCTTTGGATGGCTTTCACTTAAACAATGATTTTTTTAAAATTTTTTTTTTTCTCTCTCCATGGGATGTCTCTCATATCTTCCCCTCAAAGTTGTGTCTTCCTGCTTGACATTTTTCCTGATTTTGCAGCATCTGTGAGCTCAGCTTTGCATGTTTTGGTCCTTTGTGCTGCACCTCATTTCCTCCCAGAGCATTTTCTGGTACTCACTAAATGTCCCAATTTGGGGATTTTTGGGGTTTTTTTCGCTTGCACTTCATTTGATCCTATCTCCTTTGCAGAGTGTTTGTCAGCCTTTCTTTTGAGGTTCGCAAGATTCCGTTTCCCTTCCCGAAAGGAAATGAAATTTCCTTTCGGGAAGGGAAACGGAATCTTGCGATTTCAATGGAGACCAATTCAGGAATCTTTGGTCCATGTCCCTGCACCTGATGGCATCCCGTGCCTTTTGATGCCTTTCACTTTGGCGAGCAATTTTTTGATTTTTGCTGATTTTTTTCAGTATGCCTGCCATGTCTGTCATATCTTGCCCTGAAAGTTGTGTCTTCTTCCATGTTTGCTTCTCCTGATTTTGCAGCATCAGTGAGCTCAATTTTGGGCATCTTTTGGCCCTTTGCACTGCACGGCATGTCATCCTGCTCCTTTTGCTCCTAGTCACAAAATTTACCAATTTTCTCGGGTTTTTTTCTTGAATTGCATTTCTTTGGATGATTGCTCCATTCCAGAGCATTTGTAAGTCCTTCTTTTTTCTTTCCAGGCTTTCAGTGGGCTCCAATTTTTTCAATCCGTGCTCTATGTCCCTGCACTTGATGGCATCCCATGCCTTTGGATGGCTTTCACTTAAACAATGATTTTTTTTTAATTTTTTTTTTTTCTCTCTCCATGGGATGTCTCTCATATCTTCCCCTCAAAGTTGTGTCTTCCTGCTTGACATTTTTCCTGATTTTGCAGCATCTGTGAGCTCAGCTTTGCATGTTTTGGTCCTTTGTGCTGCACCTCATTTCCTCCCAGAGCATTTTCTGGTACTCACTAAATGTCCCAATTTGGGGATTTTTGGGGTTTTTTTCGCTTGCACTTCATTTGATCCTATCTCCTTTGCAGTGTTTGTCAGCCTTTCTTTTGAGGTTCGCAAGATTCCGTTTCCCTTCCCGAAAGGAAATGAAATTTCCTTTCGGGAAGGGAAACGGAATCTTGCGATTTCAATGGAGACCAATTCAGGAATCTTTGGTCCATGTCCCTGCACCTGATGGCATCCCGTGCCTTTTGATGCCTTTCACTTTGGCGAGCAATTTTTTGATTTTTGCTGATTTTTTTCAGTATGCCTGCCATGTCTGTCATATCTTGCCCTGAAAGTTGTGTCTTCTTCCATGTTTGCTTCTCCTGATTTTGCAGCATCAGTGAGCTCAATTTTGGGCATCTTTTGGCCCTTTGCACTGCACGGCATGTCATCCTGCTCCTTTTGCTCCTAGTCACAAAATTTACCAATTTTCTCGGGTTTTTTTCTTGAATTGCATTTCTTTGGATGATTGCTCCATTCCAGAGCATTTGTAAGTCCTTCTTTTTTCTTTCCAGGCTTTCAGTGGGCTCCAATTTTTTCAATCCGTGCTCTATGTCCCTGCACTTGATGGCATCCCATGCCTTTGGATGGCTTTCACTTAAACAATGATTTTTTTTTAATTTTTTTTTTTCTCTCTCCATGGGATGTCTCTCATATCTTCCCCTCAAAGTTGTGTCTTCCTGCTTGACATTTTTCCTGATTTTGCAGCATCTGTGAGCTCAGCTTTGCATGTTTTGGTCCTTTGTGCTGCACCTCATTTCCTCCCAGAGCATTTTCTGGTACTCACTAAATGTCCCAATTTGGGGATTTTTGGGTTTTTTTTCGCTTGCACTTCATTTGATCCTATCTCCTTTGCAGAGTGTTTGTCAGCCTTTCTTTTGAGGTTCGCAAGATTCCGTTTCCCTTCCCGAAAGGAAATGAAATTTCCTTTCGGGAAGGGAAACGGAATCTTGCGATTTCAATGGAGACCAATTCAGGAATCTTTGGTCCATGTCCCTGCACCTGATGGCATCCCGTGCCTTTTGATGCCTTTCACTTTGGCGAGCAATTTTTTGATTTTTGCTGATTTTTTTCAGTATGCCTGCCATGTCTGTCATATCTTGCCCTGAAAGTTGTGTCTTCTTCCATGTTTGCTTCTCCTGATTTTGCAGCATCAGTGAGCTCAATTTTGGGCATCTTTTGGCCCTTTGCACTGCACGGCATGTCATCCTGCTCCTTTTGCTCCTAGTCACAAAATTTACCAATTTTCTCGGGTTTTTTTCTTGAATTGCATTTCTTTGGATGATTGCTCCATTCCAGAGCATTTGTAAGTCCTTCTTTTTTCTTTCCAGGCTTTCAGTGGGCTCCAATTTTTTCAATCCGTGCTCTATGTCCCTGCACTTGATGGCATCCCATGCCTTTGGATGGCTTTCACTTAAACAATGATTTTTTTAAAATTTTTTTTTTCTCTCTCCATGGGATGTCTCTCATATCTTCCCCTCAAAGTTGTGTCTTCCTGCTTGACATTTTTCCTGATTTTGCAGCATCTGTGAGCTCAGCTTTGCATGTTTTGGTCCTTTGTGCTGCACCTCATTTCCTCCCAGAGCATTTTCTGGTACTCACTAAATGTCCCAATTTGGGGATTTTTGGGGTTTTTTTCGCTTGCACTTCATTTGATCCTATCTCCTTTGCAGAGTGTTTGTCAGCCTTTCTTTTGAGGTTCGCAAGATTCCGTTTCCCTTCCCGAAAGGAAATGAAATTTCCTTTCGGGAAGGGAAACGGAATCTTGCGATTTCAATGGAGACCAATTCAGGAATCTTTGGTCCATGTCCCTGCACCTGATGGCATCCCGTGCCTTTTGATGCCTTTCACTTTGGTGAGCAATTTTTTGATTTTTGCTGATTTTTTTCAGTATGCCTGCCATGTCTGTCATATCTTGCCCTGAAAGTTGTGTCTTCTTCCATGTTTGCTTCTCCTGATTTTGCAGCATCAGTGAGCTCAATTTTGGGCATCTTTTGGCCCTTTGCACTGCACGGCATGTCATCCTGCTCCTTTTGCTCCTAGTCACAAAATTTACCAATTTTCTCGGGTTTTTTTCTTGAATTGCATTTCTTTGGATGATTGCTCCATTCCAGAGCGTTTGTAAGTCCTTCTTTTTTCTTTCCAGGCTTTCAGTGGGCTCCAATTTTTTCAATCCGTGCTCTATGTCCCTGCACTTGATGGCATCCCATGCCTTTGGATGGCTTTAACTTAAACAATGATTTTTTTTTAAAATTTTTTTTTTTCTCTCTCCATGGGATGTCTCTCATATCTTCCCCTCAAAGTTGTGTCTTCCTGCTTGACATTTTTCCTGATTTTGCAGCATCTGTGAGCTCAGCTTTGCATGTTTTGGTCCTTTGTGCTGCACCTCATTTCCTCCCAGAGCATTTTCTGGTACTCACTAAATGTCCCAATTTGGGGATTTTTGGGGTTTTTTTCGCTTGCACTTCATTTGATCCTATCTCCTTTGCAGAGTGTTTGTCAGCCTTTCTTTTGAGGTTCGCAAGATTCCGTTTCCCTTCCCGAAAGGAAATGCAATGAAATTTCCTTTCGGTAAGGGAAACGGAATCTTGCGATTTCAATGGAGACCAATTCAGGAATCTTTGGTCCATGTCCCTGCACCTGATGGCATCCCGTGCCTTTTGATGCCTTTCACTTTGGCGAGCAATTTTTTGATTTTTGCTGATTTTTTTCAGTATGCCTGCCATGTCTGTCATATCTTGCCCTGAAAGTTGTGTCTTCTTCCATGTTTGCTTCTCCTGATTTTGCAGCATCAGTCAGCTCAATTTTGGGCATCTTTTGCCCCTTTGCACTACACGGCATGTCATCCTGCTCCTTTTGCTCCTAGTCACAAAATTTACCAATTTTCTCGGGTTTTTTTCTTGAATTGCATTTCTTTGGATGATTGCTCCATTCCAGAGCGTTTGTAAGTCCTTCTTTTTTCTTTCCAGGCTTTCAGTGGGCTCCAATTTTTTCAATCCGTGCTCTATGTCCCTGCACTTGATGGCATCCCATGCCTTTGGATGGCTTTAACTTAAACAATGATTTTTTTTTAATTTTTTTTTTTCTCTCTCCATGGGATGTCTCTCATATCTTCCCCTCAAAGTTGTGTCTTCCTGCTTGACATTTTTCCTGATTTTGCAGCATCTGTGAGCTCAGCTTTGCATGTTTTGGTCCTTTGTGCTGCACCTCATTTCCTCCCAGAGCATTTTCTGGTACTCACTAAATGTCCCAATTTGGGGATTTTTGGGGTTTTTTTCGCTTGCACTTCATTTGATCCTATCTCCTTTGCAGTGTTTGTCAGCCTTTCTTTTGAGGTTCGCAAGATTCCGTTTCCCTTCCCGAAAGGAAATGAAATTTCCTTTCGGGAAGGGAAACGGAATCTTGCGATTTCAATGGAGACCAATTCAGGAATCTTTGGTCCATGTCCCTGCACCTGATGGCATCCCGTGCCTTTTGATGCCTTTCACTTTGGCGAGCAATTTTTTGATTTTTGCTGATTTTTTTCAGTATGCCTGCCATGTCTGTCATATCTTGCCCTGAAAGTTGTGTCTTCTTCCATGTTTGCTTCTCCTGATTTTGCAGCATCAGTGAGCTCAATTTTGGGCATCTTTTGGCCCTTTGCACTGCACGGCATGTCATCCTGCTCCTTTTGCTCCTAGTCACAAAATTTACCAATTTTCTCGGGTTTTTTTCTTGAATTGCATTTCTTTGGATGATTGCTCCATTCCAGAGCGTTTGTAAGTCCTTCTTTTTTCTTTCCAGGCTTTCAGTGGGCTCCAATTTTTTCAATCCGTGCTCTATGTCCCTGCACTTGATGGCATCCCATGCCTTTGGATGGCTTTCACTTAAACAATGATTTTTTTTTAATTTTTTTTTTCTCTCTCCATGGGATGTCTCTCATATCTTCCCCTCAAAGTTGTGTCTTCCTGCTTGACATTTTTCCTGATTTTGCAGCATCTGTGAGCTCAGCTTTGCATGTTTTGGTCCTTTGTGCTGCACCTCATTTCCTCCCAGAGCATTTTCTGGTACTCACTAAATGTCCCAATTTGGGGATTTTTGGGGTTTTTTTTCGCTTGCTCTTCATTTGATCCTATCTCCTTTGCAGAGTGTTTGTCAGCCTTTCTTTTGAGGTTCGCAAGATTCCGTTTCCCTTCCCGAAAGGAAATGAAATTTCCTTTCGGGAAGGGAAACGGAATCTTGCGATTTCAATGGAGACCAATTCAGGAATCTTTGCTCCATGTCCCTGCACCTGATGGCATCCCGTGCCTTTTGATGCCTTTCACTTTGGCGAGCAATTTTTTGATTTTTGCTGATTTTTTTCAGTATGCCTGCCATGTCTGTCATATCTTGCCCTGAAAGTTGTGTCTTCTTCCATGTTTGCTTCTCCTGATTTTGCAGCATCAGTCAGCTCAATTTTGGGCATCTTTTGGCCCTTTGCACTGCACGGCATGTCATCCTGCTCCTTTTGCTCCTAGTCACAAAATTTACCAATTTTCTCGGGTTTTTTTCTTGAATTGCATTTCTTTGGATGATTGCTCCATTCCAGAGCATTTGTAAGTCCTTCTTTTTTCTTTCCAGGCTTTCAGTGGGCTCCAATTTTTTCAATCCGTGCTCTATGTCCCTGCACTTGATGGCATCCCATGCCTTTGGATGGCTTTCACTTAAACAATGATTTTTTTTTAATTTTTTTTTTTTCTCTCTCCATGGGATGTCTCTCATATCTTCCCCTCAAAGTTGTGTCTTCCTGCTTGACATTTTTCCTGATTTTGCAGCATCTGTGAGCTCAGCTTTGCATGTTTTGGTCCTTTGTGCTGCACCTCATTTCCTCCCAGAGCATTTTCTGGTACTCACTAAATGTCCCAATTTGGGGATTTTTGGGGTTTTTTTCGCTTGCACTTCATTTGATCCTATCTCCTTTGCAGTGTTTGTCAGCCTTTCTTTTGAGGTTCGCAAGATTCCGTTTCCCTTCCCGAAAGGAAATGAAATTTCCTTTCGGGAAGGGAAACGGAATCTTGCGATTTCAATGGAGACCAATTCAGGAATCTTTGGTCCATGTCCCTGCACCTGATGGCATCCCGTGCCTTTTGATGCCTTTCACTTTGGCCACCAATTTTTTGATTTTTGCTGATTTTTTTCAGTATGCCTGCCATGTCTGTCATATCTTGCCCTGAAAGTTGTGTCTTCTTCCATGTTTGCTTCTCCTGATTTTGCAGCATCAGTGAGCTCAATTTTGGGCATCTTTTGGCCCTTTGCACTGCACGGCATGTCATCCTGCTCCTTTTGCTCCTAGTCACAAAATTTACCAATTTTCTCGGGTTTTTTTCTTGAATTGCATTTCTTTGGATGATTGCTCCATTCCAGAGCATTTGTAAGTCCTTCTTTTTTCTTTCCAGGCTTTCAGTGGGCTCCAATTTTTTCAATCCGTGCTCTATGTCCCTGCACTTGATGGCATCCCATGCCTTTGGATGGCTTTCACTTAAACAATGATTTTTTTTTAATTTTTTTTTTTCTCTCTCCATGGGATGTCTCTCATATCTTCCCCTCAAAGTTGTGTCTTCCTGCTTGACATTTTTCCTGATTTTGCAGTATCTGTGAGCTCAGCTTTGCATGTTTTGGTCCTTTGTGCTGCACCTCATTTCCTCCCAGAGCATTTTCTGGTACTCACTAAATGTCCCAATTTGGGGATTTTTGGGGTTTTTTTCGCTTGCACTTCATTTGATCCTATCTCCTTTGCAGAGTGTTTGTCAGCCTTTCTTTTGAGGTTCGCAAGATTCCGTTTCCCTTCCCGAAAGGAAATGAAATTTCCTTTCGGGAAGGGAAACGGAATCTTGCGATTTCAATGGAGACCAATTCAGGAATCTTTGGTCCATGTCCCTGCACCTGATGGCATCCCGTGCCTTTTGATGCCTTTCACTTTGGCGAGCAATTTTTTGATTTTTGCTGATTTTTTTCAGTATGCCTGCCATGTCTGTCATATCTTGCCCTGAAAGTTGTGTCTTCTTCCATGTTTGCTTCTCCTGATTTTGCAGCATCAGTGAGCTCAATTTTGGGCATCTTTTGGCCCTTTGCACTGCACGGCATGTCATCCTGCTCCTTTTGCTCCTAGTCACAAAATTTACCAATTTTCTCGGGTTTTTTTCTTGAATTGCATTTCTTTGGATGATTGCTCCATTCCAGAGCGTTTGTAAGTCCTTCTTTTTTCTTTCCAGGCTTTCAGTGGGCTCCAATTTTTTCAATCCGTGCTCTATGTCCCTGCACTTGATGGCATCCCATGCCTTTGGATGGCTTTAACTTAAACAATGATTTTTTTTTAATTTTTTTTTTTTCTCTCTCCATGGGATGTCTCTCATATCTTCCCCTC
Organism: Fringilla coelebs; assembly: GCF_963513975.1. NCBI lineage: Eukaryota > Metazoa > Chordata > Aves > Passeriformes > Fringillidae > Fringilla > Fringilla coelebs. The sequence goes on along the minus strand of NC_140028.1, from coordinate 9,335,281 downwards.
AAAGTTGTGTCTTCCTGCTTGACATTTTTCCTGATTTTGCAGCATCTGTGAGCTCAGCTTTGCATGTTTTGGTCCTTTGTGCTGCACCTCATTTCCTCCCAGAGCATTTTCTGGTACTCACTAAATGTCCCAATTTGGGGATTTTTGGGGTTTTTTTCGCTTGCACTTCATTTGATCCTATCTCCTTTGCAGTGTTTGTCAGCCTTTCTTTTGAGGTTCGCAAGATTCCGTTTCCCTTCCCGAAAGGAAATGAAATTTCCTTTCGGGAAGGGAAACGGAATCTTGCGATTTCAATGGAGACCAATTCAGGAATCTTTGGTCCATGTCCCTGCACCTGATGGCATCCCGTGCCTTTTGATGCCTTTCACTTTGGCCACCAATTTTTTGATTTTTGCTGATTTTTTTCAGTATGCCTGCCATGTCTGTCATATCTTGCCCTGAAAGTTGTGTCTTCTTCCATGTTTGCTTCTCCTGATTTTGCAGCATCAGTGAGCTCAATTTTGGGCATCTTTTGGCCCTTTGCACTGCACGGCATGTCATCCTGCTCCTTTTGCTCCTAGTCACAAAATTTACCAATTTTCTCGGGTTTTTTTCTTGAATTGCATTTCTTTGGATGATTGCTCCATTCCAGAGCATTTGTAAGTCCTTCTTTTTTCTTTCCAGGCTTTCAGTGGGCTCCAATTTTTTCAATCCGTGCTCTATGTCCCTGCACTTGATGGCATCCCATGCCTTTGGATGGCTTTCACTTAAACAATGATTTTTTTAAAATTTTTTTTTTTCTCTCTCCATGGGATGTCTCTCATATCTTCCCCTCAAAGTTGTGTCTTCCTGCTTGACATTTTTCCTGATTTTGCAGCATCTGTGAGCTCAGCTTTGCATGTTTTGGTCCTTTGTGCTGCACCTCATTTCCTCCCAGAGCATTTTCTGGTACTCACTAAATGTCCCAATTTGGGGATTTTTGGGTTTTTTTTCGCTTGCACTTCATTTGATCCTATCTCCTTTGCAGAGTGTTTGTCAGCCTTTCTTTTGAGGTTCGCAAGATTCCGTTTCCCTTCCCGAAAGGAAATGAAATTTCCTTTCGGGAAGGGAAACGGAATCTTGCGATTTCAATGGAGACCAATTCAGGAATCTTTGGTCCATGTCCCTGCACCTGATGGCATCCCGTGCCTTTTGATGCCTTTCACTTTGGCCACCAATTTTTTGATTTTTGCTGATTTTTTTCAGTATGCCTGCCATGTCTGTCATATCTTGCCCTGAAAGTTGTGTCTTCTTCCATGTTTGCTTCTCCTGATTTTGCAGCATCAGTGAGCTCAATTTTGGGCATCTTTTGGCCCTTTGCACTGCACGGCATGTCATCCTGCTCCTTTTGCTCCTAGTCACAAAATTTACCAATTTTCTCGGGTTTTTTTCTTGAATTGCATTTCTTTGGATGATTGCTCCATTCCAGAGCATTTGTAAGTCCTTCTTTTTTCTTTCCAGGCTTTCAGTGGGCTCCAATTTTTTCAATCCGTGCTCTATGTCCCTGCACTTGATGGCATCCCATGCCTTTGGATGGCTTTCACTTAAACAATGTTTTTTTAAAATTTTTTTTTTTCTCTCTCCATAGGATGTCTCTCATATCTTCCCCTCAAAGTTGTGTCTTCCTGCTTGACATTTTTCCTGATTTTGCAGCATCTGTGAGCTCAGCTTTGCATGTTTTGGTCCTTTGTGCTGCACCTCATTTCCTCCCAGAGCATTTTCTGGTACTCACTAAATGTCCCAATTTGGGGATTTTTGGGTTTTTTTTCGCTTGCACTTCATTTGATCCTATCTCCTTTGCAGAGTGTTTGTCAGCCTTTCTTTTGAGGTTCGCAAGATTCCGTTTCCCTTCCCGAAAGGAAATGAAATTTCCTTTCGGGAAGGGAAACGGAATCTTGCGATTTCAATGGAGACCAATTCAGGAATCTTTGGTCCATGTCCCTGCACCTGATGGCATCCCGTGCCTTTTGATGCCTTTCACTTTGGCGAGCAATTTTTTGATTTTTGCTGATTTTTTTCAGTATGCCTGCCATGTCTGTCATATCTTGCCCTGAAAGTTGTGTCTTCTTCCATGTTTGCTTCTCCTGATTTTGCAGCATCAGTCAGCTCAATTTTGGGCATCTTTTGGCCCTTTGCACTGCACGGCATGTCATCCTGCTCCTTTTGCTCCTAGTCACAAAATTTACCAATTTTCTCGGGTTTTTTTCTTGAATTGCATTTCTTTGGATGATTGCTCCATTCCAGAGCATTTGTAAGTCCTTCTTTTTTCTTTCCAGGCTTTCAGTGGGCTCCAATTTTTTCAATCCGTGCTCTATGTCCCTGCACTTGATGGCATCCCGTGCCTTTGGATGGCTTTCACTTAAACAATGATTTTTTTAAAATTTTTTTTTTTTTCTCTCTCCATGGGATGTCTCTCATATCTTCCCCTCAAAGTTGTGTCTTCCTGCTTGACATTTTTCCTGATTTTGCAGCATCTGTGAGCTCAGCTTTGCATGTTTTGGTCCTTTGTGCTGCACCTCATTTCCTCCCAGAGCATTTTCTGGTACTCACTAAATGTCCCAATTTGGGGATTTTTGGGGTTTTTTTCGCTTGCACTTCATTTGATCCTATCTCCTTTGCAGTGTTTGTCAGCCTTTCTTTTGAGGTTCGCAAGATTCCGTTTCCCTTCCCGAAAGGAAATGAAATTTCCTTTCGGGAAGGGAAACGGAATCTTGCGATTTCAATGGAGACCAATTCAGGAATCTTTGGTCCATGTCCCTGCACCTGATGGCATCCCGTGCCTTTTGATGCCTTTCACTTTGGCGAGCAATTTTTTGATTTTTGCTGATTTTTTTCAGTATGCCTGCCATGTCTGTCATATCTTGCCCTGAAAGTTGTGTCTTCTTCCATGTTTGCTTCTCCTGATTTTGCAGCATCAGTGAGCTCAATTTTGGGCATCTTTTGGCCCTTTGCACTGCACGGCATGTCATCCTGCTCCTTTTGCTCCTAGTCACAAAATTTACCAATTTTCTCGGGTTTTTTTCTTGAATTGCATTTCTTTGGATGATTGCTCCATTCCAGAGCATTTGTAAGTCCTTCTTTTTTCTTTCCAGGCTTTCAGTGGGCTCCAATTTTTTCAATCCGTGCTCTATGTCCCTGCACTTGATGGCATCCCATGCCTTTGGATGGCTTTCACTTAAACAATGATTTTTTTTTAATTTTTTTTTTTCTCTCTCCATGGGATGTCTCTCATATCTTCCCCTCAAAGTTGTGTCTTCCTGCTTGACATTTTTCCTGATTTTGCAGTATCTGTGAGCTCAGCTTTGCATGTTTTGGTCCTTTGTGCTGCACCTCATTTCCTCCCAGAGCATTTTCTGGTACTCACTAAATGTCCCAATTTGGGGATTTTTGGGGTTTTTTTCGCTTGCACTTCATTTGATCCTATCTCCTTTGCAGAGTGTTTGTCAGCCTTTCTTTTGAGGTTCGCAAGATTCCGTTTCCCTTCCCGAAAGGAAATGAAATTTCCTTTCGGGAAGGGAAACGGAATCTTGCGATTTCAATGGAGACCAATTCAGGAATCTTTGGTCCATGTCCCTGCACCTGATGGCATCCCGTGCCTTTTGATGCCTTTCACTTTGGCGAGCAATTTTTTGATTTTTGCTGATTTTTTTCAGTATGCCTGCCATGTCTGTCATATCTTGCCCTGAAAGTTGTGTCTTCTTCCATGTTTGCTTCTCCTGATTTTGCAGCATCAGTGAGCTCAATTTTGGGCATCTTTTGGCCCTTTGCACTGCACGGCATGTCATCCTGCTCCTTTTGCTCCTAGTCACAAAATTTACCAATTTTCTCGGGTTTTTTTCTTGAATTGCATTTCTTTGGATGATTGCTCCATTCCAGAGCATTTGTAAGTCCTTCTTTTTTCTTTCCAGGCTTTCAGTGGGCTCCAATTTTTTCAATCCGTGCTCTATGTCCCTGCACTTGATGGCATCCCATGCCTTTGGATGGCTTTCACTTAAACAATGATTTTTTTTTAATTTTTTTTTTTCTCTCTCCATGGGATGTCTCTCATATCTTCCCCTCAAAGTTGTGTCTTCCTGCTTGACATTTTTCCTGATTTTGCAGTATCTGTGAGCTCAGCTTTGCATGTTTTGGTCCTTTGTGCTGCACCTCATTTCCTCCCAGAGCATTTTCTGGTACTCACTAAATGTCCCAATTTGGGGATTTTTGGGGTTTTTTTCGCTTGCACTTCATTTGATCCTATCTCCTTTGCAGAGTGTTTGTCAGCCTTTCTTTTGAGGTTCGCAAGATTCCGTTTCCCTTCCCGAAAGGAAATGAAATTTCCTTTCGGGAAGGGAAACGGAATCTTGCGATTTCAATGGAGACCAATTCAGGAATCTTTGGTCCATGTCCCTGCACCTGATGGCATCCCGTGCCTTTTGATGCCTTTCACTTTGGCGAGCAATTTTTTGATTTTTGCTGATTTTTTTCAGTATGCCTGCCATGTCTGTCATATCTTGCCCTGAAAGTTGTGTCTTCTTCCATGTTTGCTTCTCCTGATTTTGCAGCATCAGTGAGCTCAATTTTGGGCATCTTTTGGCCCTTTGCACTGCACGGCATGTCATCCTGCTCCTTTTGCTCCTAGTCACAAAATTTACCAATTTTCTCGGGTTTTTTTCTTGAATTGCATTTCTTTGGATGATTGCTCCATTCCAGAGCGTTTGTAAGTCCTTCTTTTTTCTTTCCAGGCTTTCAGTGGGCTCCAATTTTTTCAATCCGTGCTCTATGTCCCTGCACTTGATGGCATCCCATGCCTTTGGATGGCTTTAACTTAAACAATGATTTTTTTTTAATTTTTTTTTTTTCTCTCTCCATGGGATGTCTCTCATATCTTCCCCTCAAAGTTGTGTCTTCCTGCTTGACATTTTTCCTGATTTTGCAGCATCTGTGAGCTCAGCTTTGCATGTTTTGGTCCTTTGTGCTGCACCTCATTTCCTCCCAGAGCATTTTCTGGTACTCACTAAATGTCCCAATTTGGGGATTTTTGGGGTTTTTTTCGCTTGCACTTCATTTGATCCTATCTCCTTTGCAGTGTTTGTCAGCCTTTCTTTTGAGGTTCGCAAGATTCCGTTTCCCTTCCCGAAAGGAAATGAAATTTCCTTTCGGGAAGGGAAACGGAATCTTGCGATTTCAATGGAGACCAATTCAGGAATCTTTGGTCCATGTCCCTGCACCTGATGGCATCCCGTGCCTTTTGATGCCTTTCACTTTGGCCACCAATTTTTTGATTTTTGCTGATTTTTTTCAGTATGCCTGCCATGTCTGTCATATCTTGCCCTGAAAGTTGTGTCTTCTTCCATGTTTGCTTCTCCTGATTTTGCAGCATCAGTGAGCTCAATTTTGGGCATCTTTTGGCCCTTTGCACTGCACGGCATGTCATCCTGCTCCTTTTGCTCCTAGTCACAAAATTTACCAATTTTCTCGGGTTTTTTTCTTGAATTGCATTTCTTTGGATGATTGCTCCATTCCAGAGCATTTGTAAGTCCTTCTTTTTTCTTTCCAGGCTTTCAGTGGGCTCCAATTTTTTCAATCCGTGCTCTATGTCCCTGCACTTGATGGCATCCCATGCCTTTGGATGGCTTTCACTTAAACAATGATTTTTTTAAAATTTTTTTTTTTCTCTCTCCATGGGATGTCTCTCATATCTTCCCCTCAAAGTTGTGTCTTCCTGCTTGACATTTTTCCTGATTTTGCAGCATCTGTGAGCTCAGCTTTGCATGTTTTGGTCCTTTGTGCTGCACCTCATTTCCTCCCAGAGCATTTTCTGGTACTCACTAAATGTCCCAATTTGGGGATTTTTGGGTTTTTTTTCGCTTGCACTTCATTTGATCCTATCTCCTTTGCAGAGTGTTTGTCAGCCTTTCTTTTGAGGTTCGCAAGATTCCGTTTCCCTTCCCGAAAGGAAATGAAATTTCCTTTCGGGAAGGGAAACGGAATCTTGCGATTTCAATGGAGACCAATTCAGGAATCTTTGGTCCATGTCCCTGCACCTGATGGCATCCCGTGCCTTTTGATGCCTTTCACTTTGGCCACCAATTTTTTGATTTTTGCTGATTTTTTTCAGTATGCCTGCCATGTCTGTCATATCTTGCCCTGAAAGTTGTGTCTTCTTCCATGTTTGCTTCTCCTGATTTTGCAGCATCAGTGAGCTCAATTTTGGGCATCTTTTGGCCCTTTGCACTGCACGGCATGTCATCCTGCTCCTTTTGCTCCTAGTCACAAAATTTACCAATTTTCTCGGGTTTTTTTCTTGAATTGCATTTCTTTGGATGATTGCTCCATTCCAGAGCATTTGTAAGTCCTTCTTTTTTCTTTCCAGGCTTTCAGTGGGCTCCAATTTTTTCAATCCGTGCTCTATGTCCCTGCACTTGATGGCATCCCATGCCTTTGGATGGCTTTCACTTAAACAATGTTTTTTTAAAATTTTTTTTTTTCTCTCTCCATAGGATGTCTCTCATATCTTCCCCTCAAAGTTGTGTCTTCCTGCTTGACATTTTTCCTGATTTTGCAGCATCTGTGAGCTCAGCTTTGCATGTTTTGGTCCTTTGTGCTGCACCTCATTTCCTCCCAGAGCATTTTCTGGTACTCACTAAATGTCCCAATTTGGGGATTTTTGGGTTTTTTTTCGCTTGCACTTCATTTGATCCTATCTCCTTTGCAGAGTGTTTGTCAGCCTTTCTTTTGAGGTTCGCAAGATTCCGTTTCCCTTCCCGAAATGAAATTTCCTTTCGGGAAGGGAAACGGAATCTTGCGATTTCAATGGAGACCAATTCAGGAATCTTTGGTCCATGTCCCTGCACCTGATGGCATCCCGTGCCTTTTGATGCCTTTCACTTTGGCGAGCAATTTTTTGATTTTTGCTGATTTTTTTCAGTATGCCTGCCATGTCTGTCATATCTTGCCCTGAAAGTTGTGTCTTCTTCCATGTTTGCTTCTCCTGATTTTGCAGCATCAGTCAGCTCAATTTTGGGCATCTTTTGGCCCTTTGCACTGCACGGCATGTCATCCTGCTCCTTTTGCTCCTAGTCACAAAATTTACCAATTTTCTCGGGTTTTTTTCTTGAATTGCATTTCTTTGGATGATTGCTCCATTCCAGAGCATTTGTAAGTCCTTCTTTTTTCTTTCCAGGCTTTCAGTGGGCTCCAATTTTTTCAATCCGTGCTCTATGTCCCTGCACTTGATGGCATCCCATGCCTTTGGATGGCTTTCACTTAAACAATGATTTTTTTAAAATTTTTTTTTTTTCTCTCTCCATGGGATGTCTCTCATATCTTCCCCTCAAAGTTGTGTCTTCCTGCTTGACATTTTTCCTGATTTTGCAGCATCTGTGAGCTCAGCTTTGCATGTTTTGGTCCTTTGTGCTGCACCTCATTTCCTCCCAGAGCATTTTCTGGTACTCACTAAATGTCCCAATTTGGGGATTTTTGGGGTTTTTTTCGCTTGCACTTCATTTGATCCTATCTCCTTTGCAGTGTTTGTCAGCCTTTCTTTTGAGGTTCGCAAGATTCCGTTTCCCTTCCCGAAAGGAAATGAAATTTCCTTTCGGGAAGGGAAACGGAATCTTGCGATTTCAATGGAGACCAATTCAGGAATCTTTGGTCCATGTCCCTGCACCTGATGGCATCCCGTGCCTTTTGATGCCTTTCACTTTGGCGAGCAATTTTTTGATTTTTGCTGATTTTTTTCAGTATGCCTGCCATGTCTGTCATATCTTGCCCTGAAAGTTGTGTCTTCTTCCATGTTTGCTTCTCCTGATTTTGCAGCATCAGTGAGCTCAATTTTGGGCATCTTTTGGCCCTTTGCACTGCACGGCATGTCATCCTGCTCCTTTTGCTCCTAGTCACAAAATTTACCAATTTTCTCGGGTTTTTTTCTTGAATTGCATTTCTTTGGATGATTGCTCCATTCCAGAGCATTTGTAAGTCCTTCTTTTTTCTTTCCAGGCTTTCAGTGGGCTCCAATTTTTTCAATCCGTGCTCTATGTCCCTGCACTTGATGGCATCCCATGCCTTTGGATGGCTTTCACTTAAACAATGATTTTTTTTTAATTTTTTTTTTTCTCTCTCCATGGGATGTCTCTCATATCTTCCCCTCAAAGTTGTGTCTTCCTGCTTGACATTTTTCCTGATTTTGCAGCATCTGTGAGCTCAGCTTTGCATGTTTTGGTCCTTTGTGCTGCACCTCATTTCCTCCCAGAGCATTTTCTGGTACTCACTAAATGTCCCAATTTGGGGATTTTTGGGGTTTTTTTCGCTTGCACTTCATTTGATCCTATCTCCTTTGCAGAGTGTTTGTCAGCCTTTCTTTTGAGGTTCGCAAGATTCCGTTTCCCTTCCCGAAAGGAAATGAAATTTCCTTTCGGGAAGGGAAACGGAATCTTGCGATTTCAATGGAGACCAATTCAGGAATCTTTGGTCCATGTCCCTGCACCTGATGGCATCCCGTGCCTTTTGATGCCTTTCACTTTGGCGAGCAATTTTTTGATTTTTGCTGATTTTTTTCAGTATGCCTGCCATGTCTGTCATATCTTGCCCTGAAAGTTGTGTCTTCTTCCATGTTTGCTTCTCCTGATTTTGCAGCATCAGTGAGCTCAATTTTGGGCATCTTTTGGCCCTTTGCACTGCACGGCATGTCATCCTGCTCCTTTTGCTCCTAGTCACAAAATTTACCAATTTTCTCGGGTTTTTTTCTTGAATTGCATTTCTTTGGATGATTGCTCCATTCCAGAGCGTTTGTAAGTCCTTCTTTTTTCTTTCCAGGCTTTCAGTGGGCTCCAATTTTTTCAATCTGTGCTCTATGTCCCTGCACTTGATGGCATCCCATGCCTTTGGATGGCTTTAACTTAAACAATGATTTTTTTTTTAAATTTTTTTTTTTCTCTCTCCATGGGATGTCTCTCATATCTTCCCCTCAAAGTTGTGTCTTCCTGCTTGACATTTTTCCTGATTTTGCAGCATCTGTGAGCTCAGCTTTGCATGTTTTGGTCCTTTGTGCTGCACCTCATTTCCTCCCAGAGCATTTTCTGGTACTCACTAAATGTCCCATTTTGGGGATTTTTGGGGTTTTTTTCGCTTGCACTTCATTTGATCCTATCTCCTTTGCAGAGTGTTTGTCAGCCTTTCTTTTGAGGTTCGCAAGATTCCGTTTCCCTTCCCGAAAGGAAATGAAATTTCCTTTCGGGAAGGGAAACGGAATCTTGCGATTTCAATGGAGACCAATTCAGGAATCTTTGGTCCATGTCCCTGCACCTGATGGCATCCCGTGCCTTTTGATGCCTTTCACTTTGGCCACCAATTTTTTGATTTTTGCTGATTTTTTTCAGTATGCCTGCCATGTCTGTCATATCTTGCCCTGAAAGTTGTGTCTTCTTCCATGTTTGCTTCTCCTGATTTTGCAGCATCAGTCAGCTCAATTTTGGGCATCTTTTGGCCCTTTGCACTGCACGGCATGTCATCCTGCTCCTTTTGCTCCTAGTCACAAAATTTACCAATTTTCTCGGGTTTTTTTCTTGAATTGCATTTCTTTGGATGATTGCTCCATTCCAGAGCATTTGTAAGTCCTTCTTTTTTCTTTCCAGGCTTTCAGTGGGCTCCAATTTTTTCAATCCGTGCTCTATGTCCCTGCACTTGATGGCATCCCATGCCTTTGGATGGCTTTCACTTAAACAATGATTTTTTTAAAATTTTTTTTTTTCTCTCTCCATGGGATGTCTCTCATATCTTCCCCTCAAAGTTGTGTCTTCCTGCTTGACATTTTTCCTGATTTTGCAGCATCTGTGAGCTCAGCTTTGCATGTTTTGGTCCTTTGTGCTGCACCTCATTTCCTCCCAGAGCATTTTCTGGTACTCACTAAATGTCCCAATTTGGGGATTTTTGGGGTTTTTTTCGCTTGCACTTCATTTGATCCTATCTCCTTTGCAGAGTGTTTGTCAGCCTTTCTTTTGAGGTTCGCAAGATTCCGTTCCCTTCCCGAAAGGAAATGCAATGAAATTTCCTTTCGGGAAGGGAAACGGAATCTTGCGATTTCAATGGAGACCAATTCAGGAATCTTTGGTCCATGTCCCTGCACCTGATGGCATCCCGTGCCTTTTGATGCCTTTCACTTTGGCGAGCAATTTTTTGATTTTTGCTGATTTTTTTCAGTATGCCTGCCATGTCTGTCATATCTTGCCCTGAAAGTTGTGTCTTCTTCCATGTTTGCTTCTCCTGATTTTGCAGCATCAGTGAGCTCAATTTTGGGCATCTTTTGGCCCTTTGCACTGCACGGCATGTCATCCTGGTCCTTTTGCTCCTAGTCACAAAATTTACCAATTTTCTCGGGTTTTTTTCTTGAATTGCATTTCTTTGGATGATTGCTCCATTCCAGAGCATTTGTAAGTCCTTCTTTTTTCTTTCCAGGCTTTCAGTGGGCTCCAATTTTTTCAATCCGTGCTCTATGTCCCTGCACTTGATGGCATCCCATGCCTTTGGATGGCTTTCACTTAAACAATGATTTTTTTAAAATTTTTTTTTTTCTCTCTCCATGGGATGTCTCTCATATCTTCCCCTCAAAGTTGTGTCTTCCTGCTTGACATTTTTCCTGATTTTGCAGCATCTGTGAGCTCAGCTTTGCATGTTTTGGTCCTTTGTGCTGCACCTCATTTCCTCCCAGAGCATTTTCTGGTACTCACTAAATGTCCCAATTTGGGGATTTTTGGGGTTTTTTTCGCTTGCACTTCATTTGATCCTATCTCCTTTGCAGAGTGTTTGTCAGCCTTTCTTTTGAGGTCCGCAAGATTCCGTTTCCCTTCCCGAAAGGAAATGAAATTTCCTTTCGGGAAGGGAAACGGAATCTTGCGATTTCAATGGAGACCAATTCAGGAATCTTTGGTCCATGTCCCTGCACCTGATGGCATCCCGTGCCTTTTGATGCCTTTCACTTTGGCGAGCAATTTTTTGATTTTTGCTGATTTTTTTCAGTATGCCTGCCATGTCTGTCATATCTTGCCCTGAAAGTTGTGTCTTCTTCCATGTTTGCTTCTCCTGATTTTGCAGCATCAGTGAGCTCAATTTTGGGCATCTTTTGGCCCTTTGCACTGCACGGCATGTCATCCTGCTCCTTTTGCTCCTAGTCACAAAATTTACCAATTTTCTCGGGTTTTTTTCTTGAATTGCATTTCTTTGGATGATTGCTCCATTCCAGAGCATTTGTAAGTCCTTCTTTTTTCTTTCCAGGCTTTCAGTGGGCTCCAATTTTTTCAATCCGTGCTCTATGTCCCTGCACTTGATGGCATCCCATGCCTTTGGATGGCTTTCACTTAAACAATGATTTTTTTAAAATTTTTTTTTTTCTCTCTCCATGGGATGTCTCTCATATCTTCCCCTCAAAGTTGTGTCTTCCTGCTTGACATTTTTCCTGATTTTGCAGCATCTGTGAGCTCAGCTTTGCATGTTTTGGTCCTTTGTGCTGCACCTCATTTCCTCCCAGAGCATTTTCTGGTACTCACTAAATGTCCCAATTTGGGGATTTTTGGGGTTTTTTTCGCTTGCACTTCATTTGATCCTATCTCCTTTGCAGAGTGTTTGTCAGCCTTTCTTTTGAGGTTCGCAAGATTCCGTTTCCCTTCCCGAAAGGAAATGCAATGAAATTTCCTTTCGGGAAGGGAAACGGAATCTTGCGATTTCAATGGAGACCAATTCAGGAATCTTTGGTCCATGTCCCTGCACCTGATGGCATCCCGTGCCTTTTGATGCCTTTCACTTTGGCGAGCAATTTTTTGATTTTTGCTGATTTTTTTCAGTATGCCTGCCATGTCTGTCATATCTTGCCCTGAAAGTTGTGTCTTCTTCCATGTTTGCTTCTCCTGATTTTGCAGCATCAGTCAGCTCAATTTTGGGCATCTTTTGGCCCTTTGCACTGCACGGCATGTCATCCTGCTCCTTTTGCTCCTAGTCACAAAATTTACCAATTTTCTCGGGTTTTTTTCTTGAATTGCATTTCTTTGGATGATTGCTCCATTCCAGAGCATTTGTAAGTCCTTCTTTTTTCTTTCCAGGCTTTCAGTGGGCTCCAATTTTTTCAATCCGTGCTCTATGTCCCTGCACTTGATGGCATCCCATGCCTTTGGATGGCTTTCACTTAAACAATGATTTTTTTAAAATTTTTTTTTTTTTCTCTCTCCATGGGATGTCTCTCATATCTTCCCCTCAAAGTTGTGTCTTCCTGCTTGACATTTTTCCTGATTTTGCAGCATCTGTGAGCTCAGCTTTGCATGTTTTGGTCCTTTGTGCTGCACCTCATTTCCTCCCAGAGCATTTTCTGGTACTCACTAAATGTCCCAATTTGGGGATTTTTGGGGTTTTTTTCGCTTGCACTTCATTTGATCCTATCTCCTTTGCAGTGTTTGTCAGCCTTTCTTTTGAGGTTCGCAAGATTCCGTTTCCCTTCCCGAAAGGAAATGAAATTTCCTTTCGGGAAGGGAAACGGAATCTTGCGATTTCAATGGAGACCAATTCAGGAATCTTTGGTCCATGTCCCTGCACCTGATGGCATCCCGTGCCTTTTGATGCCTTTCACTTTGGCCACCAATTTTTTGATTTTTGCTGATTTTTTTCAGTATGCCTGCCATGTCTGTCATATCTTGCCCTGAAAGTTGTGTCTTCTTCCATGTTTGCTTCTCCTGATTTTGCAGCATCAGTGAGCTCAATTTTGGGCATCTTTTGGCCCTTTGCACTGCACGGCATGTCATCCTGCTCCTTTTGCTCCTAGTCACAAAATTTACCAATTTTCTCGGGTTTTTTTCTTGAATTGCATTTCTTTGGATGATTGCTCCATTCCAGAGCATTTGTAAGTCCTTCTTTTTTCTTTCCAGGCTTTCAGTGGGCTCCAATTTTTTCAATCCGTGCTCTATGTCCCTGCACTTGATGGCATCCCATGCCTTTGGATGGCTTTCACTTAAACAATGATTTTTTTAAAATTTTTTTTTTCTCTCTCCATGGGATGTCTCTCATATCTTCCCCTCAAAGTTGTGTCTTCCTGCTTGACATTTTTCCTGATTTTGCAGCATCTGTGAGCTCAGCTTTGCATGTTTTGGTCCTTTGTGCTGCACCTCATTTCCTCCCAGAGCATTTTCTGGTACTCACTAAATGTCCCAATTTGGGGATTTTTGGGGTTTTTTTCGCTTGCACTTCATTTGATCCTATCTCCTTTGCAGTGTTTGTCAGCCTTTCTTTTGAGGTTCGCAAGATTCCGTTTCCCTTCCCGAAAGGAAATGAAATTTCCTTTCGGGAAGGGAAACGGAATCTTGCGATTTCAATGGAGACCAATTCAGGAATCTTTGGTCCATGTCCCTGCACCTGATGGCATCCCGTGCCTTTTGATGCCTTTCACTTTGGCGAGCAATTTTTTGATTTTTGCTGATTTTTTTCAGTATGCCTGCCATGTCTGTCATATCTTGCCCTGAAAGTTGTGTCTTCTTCCATGTTTGCTTCTCCTGATTTTGCAGCATCAGTGAGCTCAATTTTGGGCATCTTTTGGCCCTTTGCACTGCACGGCATGTCATCCTGCTCCTTTTGCTCCTAGTCACAAAATTTACCAATTTTCTCGGGTTTTTTTCTTGAATTGCATTTCTTTGGATGATTGCTCCATTCCAGAGCATTTGTAAGTCCTTCTTTTTTCTTTCCAGGCTTTCAGTGGGCTCCAATTTTTTCAATCCGTGCTCTATGTCCCTGCACTTGATGGCATCCCATGCCTTTGGATGGCTTTCACTTAAACAATGATTTTTTTAAAATTTTTTTTTTTCTCTCTCCATGGGATGTCTCTCATATCTTCCCCTCAAAGTTGTGTCTTCCTGCTTGACATTTTTCCTGATTTTGCAGCATCTGTGAGCTCAGCTTTGCATGTTTTGGTCCTTTGTGCTGCACCTCATTTCCTCCCAGAGCATTTTCTGGTACTCACTAAATGTCCCAATTTGGGGATTTTTGGGGTTTTTTTCGCTTGCACTTCATTTGATCCTATCTCCTTTGCAGTGTTTGTCAGCCTTTCTTTTGAGGTTCGCAAGATTCCGTTTCCCTTCCCGAAAGGAAATGAAATTTCCTTTCGGGAAGGGAAACGGAATCTTGCGATTTCAATGGAGACCAATTCAGGAATCTTTGGTCCATGTCCCTGCACCTGATGGCATCCCGTGCCTTTTGATGCCTTTCACTTTGGCCACCAATTTTTTGATTTTTGCTGATTTTTTTCAGTATGCCTGCCATGTCTGTCATATCTTGCCCTGAAAGTTGTGTCTTCTTCCATGTTTGCTTCTCCTGATTTTGCAGCATCAGTGAGCTCAATTTTGGGCATCTTTTGGCCCTTTGCACTGCACGGCATGTCATCCTGCTCCTTTTGCTCCTAGTCACAAAATTTACCAATTTTCTCGGGTTTTTTTCTTGAATTGCATTTCTTTGGATGATTGCTCCATTCCAGAGCATTTGTAAGTCCTTCTTTTTTCTTTCCAGGCTTTCAGTGGGCTCCAATTTTTTCAATCCGTGCTCTATGTCCCTGCACTTGATGGCATCCCATGCCTTTGGATGGCTTTCACTTAAACAATGATTTTTTTAAAATTTTTTTTTTTCTCTCTCCATGGGATGTCTCTCATATCTTCCCCTCAAAGTTGTGTCTTCCTGCTTGACATTTTTCCTGATTTTGCAGCATCTGTGAGCTCAGCTTTGCATGTTTTGGTCCTTTGTGCTGCACCTCATTTCCTCCCAGAGCATTTTCTGGTACTCACTAAATGTCCCAATTTGGGGATTTTTGGGGTTTTTTTCGCTTGCACTTCATTTGATCCTATCTCCTTTGCAGAGTGTTTGTCAGCCTTTCTTTTGAGGTTCGCAAGATTCCGTTTCCCTTCCCGAAAGGAAATGAAATTTCCTTTCGGGAAGGGAAACGGAATCTTGCGATTTCAATGGAGACCAATTCAGGAATCTTTGGTCCATGTCCCTGCACCTGATGGCATCCCGTGCCTTTTGATGCCTTTCACTTTGGCGAGCAATTTTTTGATTTTTGCTGATTTTTTTCAGTATGCCTGCCATGTCTGTCATATCTTGCCCTGAAAGTTGTGTCTTCTTCCATGTTTGCTTCTCCTGATTTTGCAGCATCAGTGAGCTCAATTTTGGGCATCTTTTGGCCCTTTGCACTGCACGGCATGTCATCCTGCTCCTTTTGCTCCTAGTCACAAAATTTACCAATTTTCTCGGGTTTTTTTCTTGAATTGCATTTCTTTGGATGATTGCTCCATTCCAGAGCATTTGTAAGTCCTTCTTTTTTCTTTCCAGGCTTTCAGTGGGCTCCAATTTTTTCAATCCGTGCTCTATGTCCCTGCACTTGATGGCATCCCATGCCTTTGGATGGCTTTCACTTAAACAATGATTTTTTTTAATTTTTTTTTTTTCTCTCTCCATGGGATGTCTCTCATATCTTCCCCTCAAAGTTGTGTCTTCCTGCTTGACATTTTTCCTGATTTTGCAGCATCTGTGAGCTCAGCTTTGCATGTTTTGGTCCTTTGTGCTGCACCTCATTTCCTCCCAGAGCATTTTCTGGTACTCACTAAATGTCCCAATTTGGGGATTTTTGGGGTTTTTTTCGCTTGCACTTCATTTGATCCTATCTCCTTTGCAGAGTGTTTGTCAGCCTTTCTTTTGAGGTTCGCAAGATTCCGTTTCCCTTCCCGAAAGGAAATGAAATTTCCTTTCGGGAAGGGAAACGGAATCTTGCGATTTCAATGGAGACCAATTCAGGAATCTTTGGTCCATGTCCCTGCACCTGATGGCATCCCGTGCCTTTTGATGCCTTTCACTTTGGCGAGCAATTTTTTGATTTTTGCTGATTTTTTTCAGTATGCCTGCCATGTCTGTCATATCTTGCCCTGAAAGTTGTGTCTTCTTCCATGTTTGCTTCTCCTGATTTTGCAGCATCAGTGAGCTCAATTTTGGGCATCTTTTGGCCCTTTGCACTGCACGGCATGTCATCCTGCTCCTTTTGCTCCTAGTCACAAAATTTACCAATTTTCTCGGGTTTTTTTCTTGAATTGCATTTCTTTGGATGATTGCTCCATTCCAGAGCGTTTGTAAGTCCTTCTTTTTTCTTTCCAGGCTTTCAGTGGGCTCCAATTTTTTCAATCTGTGCTCTATGTCCCTGCACTTGATGGCATCCCATGCCTTTGGATGGCTTTAACTTAAACAATGATTTTTTTTTTAAATTTTTTTTTTTCTCTCTCCATGGGATGTCTCTCATATCTTCCCCTCAAAGTTGTGTCTTCCTGCTTGACATTTTTCCTGATTTTGCAGCATCTGTGAGCTCAGCTTTGCATGTTTTGGTCCTTTGTGCTGCACCTCATTTCCTCCCAGAGCATTTTCTGGTACTCACTAAATGTCCCATTTTGGGGATTTTTGGGGTTTTTTTCGCTTGCACTTCATTTGATCCTATCTCCTTTGCAGAGTGTTTGTCAGCCTTTCTTTTGAGGTTCGCAAGATTCCGTTTCCCTTCCCGAAAGGAAATGAAATTTCCTTTCGGGAAGGGAAACGGAATCTTGCGATTTCAATGGAGACCAATTCAGGAATCTTTGGTCCATGTCCCTGCACCTGATGGCATCCCGTGCCTTTTGATGCCTTTCACTTTGGCGAGCAATTTTTTGATTTTTGCTGATTTTTTTCAGTATGCCTGCCATGTCTGTCATATCTTGCCCTGAAAGTTGTGTCTTCTTCCATGTTTGCTTCTCCTGATTTTGCAGCATCAGTGAGCTCAATTTTGGGCATCTTTTGGCCCTTTGCACTGCACGGCATGTCATCCTGCTCCTTTTGCTCCTAGTCACAAAATTTACCAATTTTCTCGGGTTTTTTTCTTGAATTGCATTTCTTTGGATGATTGCTCCATTCCAGAGCATTTGTAAGTCCTTCTTTTTTCTTTCCAGGCTTTCAGTGGGCTCCAATTTTTTCAATCCGTGCTCTATGTCCCTGCACTTGATGGCATCCCATGCCTTTGGATGGCTTTCACTTAAACAATGATTTTTTTAAAATTTTTTTTTTTCTCTCTCCATGGGATGTCTCTCATATCTTCCCCTCAAAGTTGTGTCTTCCTGCTTGACATTTTTCCTGATTTTGCAGCATCTGTGAGCTCAGCTTTGCATGTTTTGGTCCTTTGTGCTGCACCTCATTTCCTCCCAGAGCATTTTCTGGTACTCACTAAATGTCCCAATTTGGGGATTTTTGGGGTTTTTTTCGCTTGCACTTCATTTGATCCTATCTCCTTTGCAGAGTGTTTGTCAGCCTTTCTTTTGAGGTTCGCAAGATTCCGTTCCCTTCCCGAAAGGAAATGCAATGAAATTTCCTTTCGGGAAGGGAAACGGAATCTTGCGATTTCAATGGAGACCAATTCAGGAATCTTTGGTCCATGTCCCTGCACCTGATGGCATCCCGTGCCTTTTGATGCCTTTCACTTTGGCGAGCAATTTTTTGATTTTTGCTGATTTTTTTCAGTATGCCTGCCATGTCTGTCATATCTTGCCCTGAAAGTTGTGTCTTCTTCCATGTTTGCTTCTCCTGATTTTGCAGCATCAGTGAGCTCAATTTTGGGCATCTTTTGGCCCTTTGCACTGCACGGCATGTCATCCTGGTCCTTTTGCTCCTAGTCACAAAATTTACCAATTTTCTCGGGTTTTTTTCTTGAATTGCATTTCTTTGGATGATTGCTCCATTCCAGAGCATTTGTAAGTCCTTCTTTTTTCTTTCCAGGCTTTCAGTGGGCTCCAATTTTTTCAATCCGTGCTCTATGTCCCTGCACTTGATGGCATCCCATGCCTTTGGATGGCTTTCACTTAAACAATGATTTTTTTAAAATTTTTTTTTTTCTCTCTCCATGGGATGTCTCTCATATCTTCCCCTCAAAGTTGTGTCTTCCTGCTTGACATTTTTCCTGATTTTGCAGCATCTGTGAGCTCAGCTTTGCATGTTTTGGTCCTTTGTGCTGCACCTCATTTCCTCCCAGAGCATTTTCTGGTACTCACTAAATGTCCCAATTTGGGGATTTTTGGGGTTTTTTTCGCTTGCACTTCATTTGATCCTATCTCCTTTGCAGAGTGTTTGTCAGCCTTTCTTTTGAGGTCCGCAAGATTCCGTTTCCCTTCCCGAAAGGAAATGAAATTTCCTTTCGGGAAGGGAAACGGAATCTTGCGATTTCAATGGAGACCAATTCAGGAATCTTTGGTCCATGTCCCTGCACCTGATGGCATCCCGTGCCTTTTGATGCCTTTCACTTTGGCGAGCAATTTTTTGATTTTTGCTGATTTTTTTCAGTATGCCTGCCATGTCTGTCATATCTTGCCCTGAAAGTTGTGTCTTCTTCCATGTTTGCTTCTCCTGATTTTGCAGCATCAGTGAGCTCAATTTTGGGCATCTTTTGGCCCTTTGCACTGCACGGCATGTCATCCTGCTCCTTTTGCTCCTAGTCACAAAATTTACCAATTTTCTCGGGTTTTTTTCTTGAATTGCATTTCTTTGGATGATTGCTCCATTCCAGAGCATTTGTAAGTCCTTCTTTTTTCTTTCCAGGCTTTCAGTGGGCTCCAATTTTTTCAATCCGTGCTCTATGTCCCTGCACTTGATGGCATCCCATGCCTTTGGATGGCTTTCACTTAAACAATGATTTTTTTAAAATTTTTTTTTTTCTCTCTCCATGGGATGTCTCTCATATCTTCCCCTCAAAGTTGTGTCTTCCTGCTTGACATTTTTCCTGATTTTGCAGCATCTGTGAGCTCAGCTTTGCATGTTTTGGTCCTTTGTGCTGCACCTCATTTCCTCCCAGAGCATTTTCTGGTACTCACTAAATGTCCCAATTTGGGGATTTTTGGGGTTTTTTTCGCTTGCACTTCATTTGATCCTATCTCCTTTGCAGAGTGTTTGTCAGCCTTTCTTTTGAGGTTCGCAAGATTCCGTTCCCTTCCCGAAAGGAAATGCAATGAAATTTCCTTTCGGGAAGGGAAACGGAATCTTGCGATTTCAATGGAGACCAATTCAGGAATCTTTGGTCCATGTCCCTGCACCTGATGGCATCCCGTGCCTTTTGATGCCTTTCACTTTGGCGAGCAATTTTTTGATTTTTGCTGATTTTTTTCAGTATGCCTGCCATGTCTGTCATATCTTGCCCTGAAAGTTGTGTCTTCTTCCATGTTTGCTTCTCCTGATTTTGCAGCATCAGTGAGCTCAATTTTGGGCATCTTTTGGCCCTTTGCACTGCACGGCATGTCATCCTGCTCCTTTTGCTCCTAGTCACAAAATTTACCAATTTTCTCGGGTTTTTTTCTTGAATTGCATTTCTTTGGATGATTGCTCCATTCCAGAGCATTTGTAAGTCCTTCTTTTTTCTTTCCAGGCTTTCAGTGGGCTCCAATTTTTTCAATCCGTGCTCTATGTCCCTGCACTTGATGGCATCCCATGCCTTTGGATGGCTTTCACTTAAACAATGATTTTTTTAAAATTTTTTTTTTTCTCTCTCCATGGGATGTCTCTCATATCTTCCCCTCAAAGTTGTGTCTTCCTGCTTGACATTTTTCCTGATTTTGCAGCATCTGTGAGCTCAGCTTTGCATGTTTTGGTCCTTTGTGCTGCACCTCATTTCCTCCCAGAGCATTTTCTGGTACTCACTAAATGTCCCAATTTGGGGATTTTTGGGGTTTTTTTCGCTTGCACTTCATTTGATCCTATCTCCTTTGCAGAGTGTTTGTCAGCCTTTCTTTTGAGGTTCGCAAGATTCCGTTCCCTTCCCGAAAGGAAATGCAATGAAATTTCCTTTCGGGAAGGGAAACGGAATCTTGCGATTTCAATGGAGACCAATTCAGGAATCTTTGGTCCATGTCCCTGCACCTGATGGCATCCCGTGCCTTTTGATGCCTTTCACTTTGGCGAGCAATTTTTTGATTTTTGCTGATTTTTTTCAGTATGCCTGCCATGTCTGTCATATCTTGCCCTGAAAGTTGTGTCTTCTTCCATGTTTGCTTCTCCTGATTTTGCAGCATCAGTGAGCTCAATTTTGGGCATCTTTTGGCCCTTTGCACTGCACGGCATGTCATCCTGGTCCTTTTGCTCCTAGTCACAAAATTTACCAATTTTCTCGGGTTTTTTTCTTGAATTGCATTTCTTTGGATGATTGCTCCATTCCAGAGCATTTGTAAGTCCTTCTTTTTTCTTTCCAGGCTTTCAGTGGGCTCCAATTTTTTCAATCCGTGCTCTATGTCCCTGCACTTGATGGCATCCCATGCCTTTGGATGGCTTTCACTTAAACAATGATTTTTTTAAAATTTTTTTTTTTCTCTCTCCATGGGATGTCTCTCATATCTTCCCCTCAAAGTTGTGTCTTCCTGCTTGACATTTTTCCTGATTTTGCAGCATCTGTGAGCTCAGCTTTGCATGTTTTGGTCCTTTGTGCTGCACCTCATTTCCTCCCAGAGCATTTTCTGGTACTCACTAAATGTCCCAATTTGGGGATTTTTGGGGTTTTTTTCGCTTGCACTTCATTTGATCCTATCTCCTTTGCAGAGTGTTTGTCAGCCTTTCTTTTGAGGTCCGCAAGATTCCGTTTCCCTTCCCGAAAGGAAATGAAATTTCCTTTCGGGAAGGGAAACGGAATCTTGCGATTTCAATGGAGACCAATTCAGGAATCTTTGGTCCATGTCCCTGCACCTGATGGCATCCCGTGCCTTTTGATGCCTTTCACTTTGGAAAGCAATTTTTGATTTTTGCTGATTTTTTTCAGTATGCCTGCCATGTCTGTCATATCTTGCCCTGAAAGTTGTGTCTTCTTCCATGTTTGCTTCTCCTGATTTTGCAGCCTCAGTGAGCTCAGTTTTGGGCATCTTTTGCCCCTTTGCACTGCACGGCATGTCATCCTGGTCCTTTTGCTCCTAGTCACAAAATTTACCAATTTTCTCGGGTTTTTTTCTTGAATTGCATTTCTTTGGATGATTGCTCCATTCCAGAGCGTTTGAAAGTCCTTCTTTTTTCTTTCCAGGCTTTCAGTGGGCTCCAATTTTTTCAATCCGTGCTCTATGTCCCTGCACTTGATGGCATCCCATGCCTTTGGATGGCTTTCACTTAAACAATGATTTTTTTTAAATTTTTTTTTTCTCTCTCCATGGGATGTCTCTCATATCTTCCCCTCAAAGTTGTGTCTTCCTGCTTGACATTTTTCCTGATTTTGCAGCATCTGTGAGCTCAGCTTTGCATGTTTTGGTCCTTTGTGCTGCACCTCATTTCCTCCCAGAGCATTTTCTGGTACTCACTAAATGTCCCAATTTTGGGATTTTTGGGGTTTTTTTCGCTTGCACTTCATTTGATCCTATCTCCTTTGCAGAGTGTTTGTCAGCCTTGCTTTTGAGGTCCGCAAGATTCCGTTTCCCTTCCCGAAAGGAAATGAAATTTCCTTTCGGGAAGGGAAACGGAATCTTGCGATTTCAATGGAGACCAATTCAGGAATCTTTGGTCCATGTCCCTGCACCTGATGGCATCCCGTGCCTTTTGATGCCTTTCACTTTGGCAAGCAATTTTTTGATTTTTGCTGATTTTTTTCAGTATGCCTGCCATGTCTGTCATATCTTGCCCTGAAAGTTGTGTCTTCTTCCATGTTTGCTTCTCCTGATTTTGCAGCCTCAGTGAGCTCAATTTTGGGCATCTTTTGGCCCTTTGCACTGCACGGCATGTCATCCTGCTCCTTTTGCTCCTAGTCACAAAATTTACCAATTTTCTCGGGTTTTTTTCTTGAATTGCATTTCTTTGGATGATTGCTCCATTCCAGAGCGTTTGTAAGTCCTTCTTTTTTCTTTCCAGGCTTTCAGTGGGCTCCAATTTTTTCAATCCGTGCTCTATGTCCCTGCACTTGATGGCATCCCATGCCTTTGGATGGCTTTCACTTAAACAATGATTTTTTTTTAATTTTTTTTTTTCTCTCTCCATGGGATGTCTCTCATATCTTCCCCTCAAAGTTGTGTCTTCCTGCTTGACATTTTTCCTGATTTTGCAGCATCTGTGAGCTCAGCTTTGCATGTTTTGGTCCTTTGTGCTGCACCTCATTTCCTCCCAGAGCATTTTCTGGTACTCACTAAATGTCCCAATTTGGGGATTTTTGGGGTTTTTTTCGCTTGCACTTCATTTGATCCTATCTCCTTTGCAGAGTGTTTGTCAGCCTTTCTTTTGAGGTTCGCAAGATTCCGTTCCCTTCCCGAAAGGAAATGCAATGAAATTTCCTTTCGGGAAGGGAAACGGAATCTTGCGATTTCAATGGAGACCAATTCAGGAATCTTTGGTCCATGTCCCTGCACCTGATGGCATCCCGTGCCTTTTGATGCCTTTCACTTTGGCGAGCAATTTTTTGATTTTTGCTGATTTTTTTCAGTATGCCTGCCATGTCTGTCATATCTTGCCCTGAAAGTTGTGTCTTCTTCCATGTTTGCTTCTCCTGATTTTGCAGCATCAGTGAGCTCAATTTTGGGCATCTTTTGGCCCTTTGCACTGCACGGCATGTCATCCTGCTCCTTTTGCTCCTAGTCACAAAATTTACCAATTTTCTCGGGTTTTTTTCTTGAATTGCATTTCTTTGGATGATTGCTCCATTCCAGAGCGTTTGTAAGTCCTTCTTTTTTCTTTCCAGGCTTTCAGTGGGCTCCAATTTTTTCAATCCGTGCTCTATGTCCCTGCACTTGATGGCATCCCATGCCTTTGGATGGCTTTCACTTAAACAATGATTTTTTTTTTAATTTTTTTTTTTCTCTCTCCATGGGATGTCTCTCATATCTTCCCCTCAAAGTTGTGTCTTCCTGCTTGACATTTTTCCTGATTTTGCAGCATCTGTGAGCTCAGCTTTGCATGTTTTGGTCCTTTGTGCTGCACCTCATTTCCTCCCAGAGCATTTTCTGGTACTCACTAAATGTCCCAATTTGGGGATTTTTGGGGTTTTTTTCGCTTGCACTTCATTTGATCCTATCTCCTTTGCAGAGTGTTTGTCAGCCTTTCTTTTGAGGTCCGCAAGATTCCGTTTCCCTTCCCGAAAGGAAATGAAATTTCCTTTCGGGAAGGGAAACGGAATCTTGCGATTTCAATGGAGACCAATTCAGGAATCTTTGGTCCATGTCCCTGCACCTGATGGCATCCCGTGCCTTTTGATGCCTTTCACTTTGGCGAGCAATTTTTTGATTTTTGCTGATTTTTTTCAGTATGCCTGCCATGTCTGTCATATCTTGCCCTGAAAGTTGTGTCTTCTTCCATGTTTGCTTCTCCTGATTTTGCAGCATCAGTGAGCTCAATTTTGGGCATCTTTTGGCCCTTTGCACTGCACGGCATGTCATCCTGCTCCTTTTGCTCCTAGTCACAAAATTTACCAATTTTCTCGGGTTTTTTTCTTGAATTGCATTTCTTTGGATGATTGCTCCATTCCAGAGCATTTGTAAGTCCTTCTTTTTTCTTTCCAGGCTTTCAGTGGGCTCCAATTTTTTCAATCCGTGCTCTATGTCCCTGCACTTGATGGCATCCCATGCCTTTGGATGGCTTTCACTTAAACAATGATTTTTTTAAAATTTTTTTTTTTCTCTCTCCATGGGATGTCCCTCATATCTTCCCCTCAAAGTTGTGTCTTCCTGCTTGACATTTTTCCTGATTTTGCAGCATCTGTGAGCTCAGCTTTGCATGTTTTGGTCCTTTGTGCTGCACCTCATTTCCTCCCAGAGCATTTTCTGGTACTCACTAAATGTCCCAATTTGGGGATTTTTGGGGTTTTTTTCGCTTGCACTTCATTTGATCCTATCTCCTTTGCAGAGTGTTTGTCAGCCTTTCTTTTGAGGTTCGCAAGATTCCGTTCCCTTCCCGAAAGGAAATGCAATGAAATTTCCTTTCGGGAAGGGAAACGGAATCTTGCGATTTCAATGGAGACCAATTCAGGAATCTTTGGTCCATGTCCCTGCACCTGATGGCATCCCGTGCCTTTTGATGCCTTTCACTTTGGCGAGCAATTTTTTGATTTTTGCTGATTTTTTTCAGTATGCCTGCCATGTCTGTCATATCTTGCCCTGAAAGTTGTGTCTTCTTCCATGTTTGCTTCTCCTGATTTTGCAGCATCAGTGAGCTCAATTTTGGGCATCTTTTGGCCCTTTGCACTGCACGGCATGTCATCCTGCTCCTTTTGCTCCTAGTCACAAAATTTACCAATTTTCTCGGGTTTTTTTCTTGAATTGCATTTCTTTGGATGATTGCTCCATTCCAGAGCATTTGTAAGTCCTTCTTTTTTCTTTCCAGGCTTTCAGTGGGCTCCAATTTTTTCAATCCGTGCTCTATGTCCCTGCACTTGATGGCATCCCATGCCTTTGGATGGCTTTCACTTAAACAATGATTTTTTTAAAATTTTTTTTTTTCTCTCTCCATGGGATGTCTCTCATATCTTCCCCTCAAAGTTGTGTCTTCCTGCTTGACATTTTTCCTGATTTTGCAGCATCTGTGAGCTCAGCTTTGCATGTTTTGGTCCTTTGTGCTGCACCTCATTTCCTCCCAGAGCATTTTCTGGTACTCACTAAATGTCCCAATTTGGGGATTTTTGGGGTTTTTTTCGCTTGCACTTCATTTGATCCTATCTCCTTTGCAGAGTGTTTGTCAGCCTTGCTTTTGAGGTTCGCAAGATTCCGTTTCCCTTCCCGAAAGGAAATTTCATTTCCTTTCGGGAAGGGAAACGGAATCTTGCGATTTCAATGGAGACCAATTCAGGAATCTTTGGTCCATGTCCCTGCACCTGATGGCATCCCGTGCCTTTTGATGCCTTTCACTTTGGCGAGCAATTTTTTGATTTTTGCTGATTTTTTTCAGTATGCCTGCCATGTCTGTCATATCTTGCCCTGAAAGTTGTGTCTTCTTCCATGTTTGCTTCTCCTGATTTTGCAGCCTCAGTGAGCTCAGTTTTGGGCATCTTTTGCCCCTTTGCACTGCACGGCATGTCATCCTGCTCCTTTTGCTCCTAGTCACAAAATTTACCAATTTTCTCGGGTTTTTTTCTTGAATTGCATTTCTTTGGATGATTGCTCCATTCCAGAGCGTTTGTAAGTCCTTCTTTTTTCTTTCCAGGCTTTCAGTGGGCTCCAATTTTTTCAATCCGTGCTCTATGTCCCTGCACTTGATGGCATCCCATGCCTTTGGATGGCTTTCACTTAAACAATGATTTTTTTTAATTTTTTTTTTTCTCTCTCCATGGGATGTCTCTCATATCTTCCCCTCAAAGTTGTGTCTTCCTGCTTGACATTTTTCCTGATTTTGCAGCATCTGTGAGCTCAGCTTTGCATGTTTTGGTCCTTTGTGCTGCACCTCATTTCCTCCCAGAGCATTTTCTGGTACTCACTAAATGTCCCAATTTTTGGATTTTTGGGGTTTTTTTCGCTTGCACTTCATTTGATCCTATCTCCTTTGCAGAGTGTTTGTCAGCCTTTCTTTTGAGGTCCGCAAGATTCCGTTTCCCTTCCCGAAAGGAAATTTCATTTCCTTTCGGGAAGGGAAACGGAATCTTGCGATTTCAATGGAGACCAATTCAGGAATCTTTGGTCCATGTCCCTGCACCTGATGGCATCCCGTGCCTTTTGATGCCTTTCACTTTGGCGAGCAATTTTTTGATTTTTGCTGATTTTTTTCAGTATGCCTGCCATGTCTGTCATATCTTGCCCTGAAAGTTGTGTCTTCTTCCATGTTTGCTTCTCCTGATTTTGCAGCATCAGTCAGCTCAATTTTGGGCATCTTTTGCCCCTTTGCACTGCACGGCATGTCATCCTGCTCCTTTTGCTCCTAGTCACAAAATTTACCAATTTTCTCGGGTTTTTTTCTTGAATTGCATTTCTTTGGATGATTGCTCCATTCCAGAGCGTTTGTAAGTCCTTCTTTTTTCTTTCCAGGCTTTCAGTGGGCTCCAATTTTTTCAATCCGTGCTCTATGTCCCTGCACTTGATGGCATCCCATGCCTTTGGATGGCTTTCACGTAAACAATGGGTTTTTTTTAATTTTTTTTTTTCTCTCTCCATGGGATGTCTCTCATATCTTCCCCTCAAAGTTGTGTCTTCCTGCTTGACATTTTTCCTGATTTTGCAGCATCTGTGAGCTCAGCTTTGCATGTTTTGGTCCTTTGTGCTGCACCTCATTTCCTCCCAGAGCATTTTCTGGTACTCACTAAATGTCCCAATTTTGGGATTTTTGGGGTTTTTTTCGCTTGCACTTCATTTGATCCTATCTCCTTTGCAGAGTGTTTGTCAGCCTTGCTTTTGAGGTTCGCAAGATTCCGTTTCCCTTCCCGAAAGGAAATGAAATTTCCTTTCGGGAAGGGAAACGGAATCTTGCGATTTCAATGGAGACCAATTCAGGAATCTTTGGTCCATGTCCCTGCACCTGATGGCATCCCGTGCCTTTTGATGCCTTTCACTTTGGCGAGCAATTTTTTGATTTTTGCTGATTTTTTTCAGTATGCCTGCCATGTCTGTCATATCTTGCCCTGAAAGTTGTGTCTTCTTCCATGTTTGCTTCTCCTGATTTTGCAGCCTCAGTGAGCTCAGTTTTGGGCATCTTTTGGCCCTTTGCACTGCACGGCATGTCATCCTGCTCCTTTTGCTCCTAGTCACAAAATTTACCAATTTTCTCGGGTTTTTTTCTTGAATTGCATTTCTTTGGATGATTGCTCCATTCCAGAGCGTTTGTAAGTCCTTCTTTTTTCTTTCCAGGCTTTCAGTGGGCTCCAATTTTTTCAATCCGTGCTCTATGTCCCTGCACTTGATGGCATCCCATGCCTTTGGATGGCTTTCACTTAAACAATGATTTTTTTTAATTTTTTTTTTTCTCTCTCCATGGGATGTCTCTCATATCTTCCCCTCAAAGTTGTGTCTTCCTGCTTGACATTTTTCCTGATTTTGCAGCATCTGTGAGCTCAGCTTTGCATGTTTTGGTCCTTTGTGCTGCACCTCATTTCCTCCCAGAGCATTTTCTGGTACTCACTAAATGTCCCAATTTTGGGATTTTTGGGGTTTTTTTCGCTTGCATTTCATTTGATCCTATCTCCTTTGCAGAGTGTTTGTCAGCCTTTCTTTTGAGGTTCGCAAGATTCCGTTTCCCTTCCCGAAAGGAAATTTCATTTCCTTTCGGGAAGGGAAACGGAATCTTGCGATTTCAATGGAGACCAATTCAGGAATCTTTGGTCCATGTCCCTGCACCTGATGGCATCCCGTGCCTTTTGATGCCTTTCACTTTGGCGAGCAATTTTTTGATTTTTGCTGATTTTTTTCAGTATGCCTGCCATGTCTGTCATATCTTGCCCTGAAAGTTGTGTCTTCTTCCATGTTTGCTTCTCCTGATTTTGCAGCATCAGTCAGCTCAATTTTGGGCATCTTTTGCCCCTTTGCACTGCACGGCATGTCATCCTGCTCCTTTTGCTCCTAGTCACAAAATTTACCAATTTTCTCGGTTTTTTTCTTGAATTGCATTTCTTTGGATGATTGCTCCATTCCAGCGCATATCTAAGTCCTTCTTTTTTCTTTCCAGGCTTTCAGTGGGCTCCCATTTTTTCAATCCGTGCTCTATGTCCCTGCACTTGATGGCATCCCATGCCTTTGGATGGCTTTCACTTAAACAATGATTTTTTTTTAAATTTTTTTTTTTTCTCTCTCCATGGGATGTCTCTCATATCTTCCCCTCAAAGTTGTGTCTTCCTGCTTGACATTTTTCCTGATTTTGCAGCATCTGTGAGCTCAGCTTTGCATGTTTTGGTCCTTTGTGCTGCACCTCATTTCCTCCCAGAGCATTTGCTGGTACTCACTAAATGTCCCAATTTTGGGATTTTTGGGTTTTTTTTCGCTTGCACTTCATTTGATCCTATCTCCTTTGCAGAGTGTTTGTCAGCCTTTCTTTTGAGGTTCGCAAGATTCCGTTTCCCTTCCCGAAAGGAAATGAAATTTCCTTTCGGGAAGGGAAACGGAATCTTGCGATTTCAATGGAGACCAATTCAGGAATCTTTGGTCCATGTCCCTGCACCTGATGGCATCCCGTGCCTTTTGATGCCTTTCACTTTGGCAAGCAATTTTTTGATTTTTGCTGATTTTTTTCAGTATGCCTGCCATGTCTGTCATATCTTGCCCTGAACGTTGTGTCTTCTTCCATGTTTGCTTCTCCTGATTTTGCAGCATCAGTCAGCTCAATTTTGGGCATCTTTTGCCCTTTTGCACTGCACAGCATGTCATCCTGGTCCTTTTGCTCCTAGTCACAAAATTTACCAATTTTCTCGGTTTTTTTTCTTGAATTGCATTTCTTTGGATGATTGCTCCATTCCAGAGCGTTTGTAAGTCCTTCTTTTTCCTTTCCAGGCTTTCAGTGGGCTCCAATTTTTTCAATCCGTGCTCTATGTCCCTGCACTTGATGGCATCCCATGCCTTTGGATGGGTTTCACTTAAACAATGATTTTTTTTTTTTTTTTTTTTTCTCTCTCCATGGGATGTCTCTCATATCTTCCCCTCAAAGTTGTGTCTTCCTGCTTGACATTTTTCCTGATTTTGCAGCATCTGTGAGCTCAGCTTTGCATGTTTTGGTCCTTTGTGCTGCACCTCATTTCCTCCCAGAGCATTTGCTGGTACTCACTAAATGTCCCAATTTTGGGATTTTTGGGGTTTTTTTCGCTTGCATTTCATTTGATCCTATCTCCTTTGCAGAGTGTTTGTCAGCCTTTCTTTTGAGGTTCGCAAGATTCCGTTTCCCTTCCCGAAAGGAAATTTCATTTCCTTTCGGGAAGGGAAACGGAATCTTGCGATTTCAATGGAGACCAATTCAGGAATCTTTGGTCCATGTCCCTGCACCTGATGGCATCCCGTGCCTTTTGATGCCTTTCACTTTGGCGAGCAATTTTTTGATTTTTGCTGATTTTTTTCAGTATGCCTGCCATGTCTGTCATATCTTGCCCTGAAAGTTGTGTCTTCTTCCATGTTTGCTTCTCCTGATTTTGCAGCACCAGTGAGCTCAATTTTGGGCATCTTTTGCCCCTTTGCACTGCACGGCATGTCATCCTGGTCCTTTTGCTCCTAGTCACAAAATTTACCAATTTTCTCGGTTTTTTTTCTTGAATTGCATTTCTTTGGATGATTGCTCCATTCCAGAGCATTTGTAAGTCCTTCTTTTTTCTTTCCAGGCTTTCAGTGGGCTCCAATTTTTTCAATCCGTGCTCTATGTCCCTGCACTTGATGGCATCCCATGCCTTTGGATGGCTTTCACTTAAACAATGATTTTTTTTTAAATTTTTTTTTTCTCTCTCCATGGGATGTCTCTCATATCTTCCCCTCAAAGTTGTGTCTTCCTGCTTGACATTTTTCCTGATTTTGCAGCATCTGTGAGCTCAGCTTTGCATGTTTTGGTCCTTTGTGCTGCACCTCATTTCCTCCCAGAGCATTTGCTGGTACTCACTAAATGTCCCAATTTTGGGATTTTTGGGGTTTTTTTCGCTTGCACTTCATTTGATCCTATCTCCTTTGCAGAGTGTTTGTCAGCCTTTCTTTTGAGGTTCGCAAGATTCCGTTTCCCTTCCCGAAAGGAAATGAAATTCCTTTCGGGAAGGGAAACGGAATCTTGCGATTTCAATGGAGACCAATTCAGGAATCTTTGGTCCATGTCCCTGCACCTGATGGCATCCCGTGCCTTTTGATGCCTTTCACTTTGGCGAGCAATTTTTTGATTTTTGCTGATTTTTTTCAGTATGCCTGCCATGTCTGTCATATCTTGCCCTGAAAGTTGTGTCTTCTTCCATGTTTGCTTCTCCTGATTTTGCAGCATCAGTCAGCTCAATTTTGGGCATCTTTTGCCCCTTTGCACTGCACAGCATGTCATCCTGGTCCTTTTGCTCCTAGTCACAAAATTTACCAATTTTCTCGGTTTTTTTTCTTGAATTGCATTTCTTTGGATGATTGCTCCATTCCAGAGCGTTTGTAAGTCCTTCTTTTTCCTTTCCAGGCTTTCAGTGGGCTCCAATTTTTTCAATCCGTGCTCTATGTCCCTGCACTTGATGGCATCCCATGCCTTTGGATGGCTTTCACTTAAACAATGATTTTTTTTTAAATTTTTTTTTTTCTCTCTCCATGGGATGTCTCTCATATCTTCCCCTCAAAGTTGTGTCTTCCTGCTTGACATTTTTCCTGATTTTGCAGCATCTGTGAGCTCAGCTTTGCATGTTTTGGTCCTTTGTGCTGCACCTCATTTCCTCCCAGAGCATTTGCTGGTACTCACTAAATGTCCCAATTTTGGGATTTTTGGGTTTTTTTTCGCTTGCACTTCATTTGATCCTATCTCCTTTGCAGAGTGTTTGTCAGCCTTTCTTTTGAGGTTCGCAAGATTCCGTTTCCCTTCCCGAAAGGAAATGAAATTTCCTTTCGGGAAGGGAAACGGAATCTTGCGATTTCAATGGAGACCAATTCAGGAATCTTTGGTCCATGTCCCTGCACCTGATGGCATCCCGTGCCTTTTGATGCCTTTCACTTTGGCGAGCAATTTTTTGATTTTTGCTGATTTTTTTCAGTATGCCTGCCATGTCTGTCATATCTTGCCCTGAAAGTTGTGTCTTCTTCCATGTTTGCTTCTCCTGATTTTGCAGCACCAGTGAGCTCAATTTTGGGCATCTTTTGCCCCTTTGCACTGCACGGCATGTCATCCTGGTCCTTTTGCTCCTAGTCACAAAATTTACCAATTTTCTCGGTTTTTTTTCTTGAATTGCATTTCTTTGGATGATTGCTCCATTCCAGAGCATTTGTAAGTCCTTCTTTTTTCTTTCCAGGCTTTCAGTGGGCTCCAATTTTTTCAATCCGTGCTCTATGTCCCTGCACTTGATGGCATCCCATGCCTTTGGATGGCTTTCACTTAAACAATGATTTTTTTTTTAATTTTTTTTTTTCTCTCTCCATGGGATGTCTCTCATATCTTCCCCTCAAAGTTGTGTCTTCCTGCTTGACATTTTTCCTGATTTTGCAGCATCTGTGAGCTCAGCTTTGCATGTTTTGGTCCTTTGTGCTGCACCTCATTTCCTCCCAGAGCATTTTCTGGTACTCACTAAATGTCCCAATTTTGGGATTTTTGGGGTTTTTTTCGCTTGCACTTCGTTTGATCCTATCTCCTTTGCAGAGTGTTTGTCAGCCTTTCTTTTGAGGTTCGCAAGATTCCGTTTCCCTTCCCGAAAGGAAATTTCATTTCCTTTCGGGAAGGGAAACGGAATCTTGCGATTTCAATGGAGACCAATTCAGGAATCTTTGGTCCATGTCCCTGCACCTGATGGCATCCCGTGCCTTTTGATGCCTTTCACTTTGGCGAGCAATTTTTTGATTTTTGCTGATTTTTTTCAGTATGCCTGCCATGTCTGTCATATCTTGCCCTGAAAGTTGTGTCTTCTTCCATGTTTGCTTCTCCTGATTTTGCAGCATCAGTGAGCTCAATTTTGGGCATCTTTTGGCCCTTTGCACTGCACGGCATGTCATCCTGCTCCTTTTGCTCCTAGTCACAAAATTTACCAATTTTCTCGGGTTTTTTTCTTGAATTGCATTTCTTTGGATGATTGCTCCATTCCAGAGCATTTCTAAGTCCTTCTTTTTCCTTTCCAGGCTTTCAGTGGGCTCCAATTTTTTCAATCCGTGCTCTATGTCCCTGCACTTGATGGCATCCCATGCCTTTGGATGGCTTTCACTTAAACAATGATTTTTTTTTTAATTTTTTTTTTTTCTCTCTCCATGGGATGTCTCTCATATCTTCCCCTCAAAGTTGTGTCTTCCTGCTTGACATTTTTCCTGATTTTGCAGCATCTGTGAGCTCAGCTTTGCATGTTTTGGTCCTTTGTGCTGCACCTCATTTCCTCCCAGAGCATTTGCTGGTACTCACTAAATGTCCCAATTTTGGGATTTTTGGGGTTTTTTTCGCTTGCACTTCGTTTGATCCTATCTCCTTTGCAGAGTGTTTGTCAGCCTTTCTTTTGAGGTTCGCAAGATTCCGTTTCCCTTCCCGAAAGGAAATGAAATTTCCTTTCGGGAAGGGAAACGGAATCTTGCGATTTCAATGGAGACCAATTCAGGAATCTTTGGTCCATGTCCCTGCACCTGATGGCATCCCGTGCCTTTTGATGCCTTTCACTTTGGCGAGCAATTTTTTGATTTTTGCTGATTTTTTTCAGTATGCCTGCCATGTCTGTCATATCTTGCCCTGAAAGTTGTGTCTTCTTCCATGTTTGCTTCTCCTGATTTTGCAGCACCAGTGAGCTCAATTTTGGGCATCTTTTGCCCCTTTGCACTGCACGGCATGTCATCCTGGTCCTTTTGCTCCTAGTCACAAAATTTACCAATTTTCTCGGGTTTTTTTCTTGAATTGCATTTCTTTGGATGATTGCTCCATTCCAGAGCATTTCTAAGTCCTTCTTTTTTCTTTCCAGGCTTTCAGTGGGCTCCAATTTTTTCAATCCGTGCTCTATGTCCCTGCACTTGATGGCATCCCATGCCTTTGGATGGCTTTCACTTAAACAATGATTTTTTTTTAATTTTTTTTTTTCTCTCTCCATGGGATGTCTCTCATATCTTCCCCTCAAAGTTGTGTCTTCCTGCTTGACATTTTTCCTGATTTTGCAGCATCTGTGAGCTCAGCTTTGCATGTTTTGGTCCTTTGTGCTGCACCTCATTTCCTCCCAGAGCATTTTCTGGTACTCACTAAATGTCCCAATTTTGGGATTTTTGGGGTTTTTTTCGCTTGCACTTCGTTTGATCCTATCTCCTTTGCAGAGTGTTTGTCAGCCTTTCTTTTGAGGTTCGCAAGATTCCGTTTCCCTTCCCGAAAGGAAATGAAATTTCCTTTCGGGAAGGGAAACGGAATCTTGCGATTTCAATGGAGACCAATTCAGGAATCTTTGGTCCATGTCCCTGCACCTGATGGCATCCCGTGCCTTTTGATGCCTTTCACTTTGGCGAGCAATTTTTTGATTTTTGCTGATTTTTTTCAGTATGCCTGCCATGTCTGTCATATCTTGCCCTGAAAGTTGTGTCTTCTTCCATGTTTGCTTCTCCTGATTTTGCAGCATCAGTGAGCTCAATTTTGGGCATCTTTTGGCCCTTTGCACTGCACGGCATGTCATCCTGCTCCTTTTGCTCCTAGTCACAAAATTTACCAATTTTCTCGGGTTTTTTTCTTGAATTGCATTTCTTTGGATGATTGCTCCATTCCAGAGCATTTCTAAGTCCTTCTTTTTCCTTTCCAGGCTTTCAGTGGGCTCCAATTTTTTCAATCCGTGCTCTATGTCCCTGCACTTGATGGCATCCCATGCCTTTGGATGGCTTTCACTTAAACAATGATTTTTTTTTTAATTTTTTTTTTTTCTCTCTCCATGGGATGTCTCTCATATCTTCCCCTCAAAGTTGTGTCTTCCTGCTTGACATTTTTCCTGATTTTGCAGCATCTGTGAGCTCAGCTTTGCATGTTTTGGTCCTTTGTGCTGCACCTCATTTCCTCCCAGAGCATTTTCTGGTACTCACTAAATGTCCCAATTTTGGGATTTTTGGGGTTTTTTTCGCTTGCACTTCATTTGATCCTATCTCCTTTGCAGAGTGTTTGTCAGCCTTTCTTTTGAGGTTCGCAAGATTCCGTTTCCCTTCCCGAAAGGAAATGAAATTTCCTTTCGGGAAGGGAAACGGAATCTTGCGATTTCAATGGAGACCAATTCAGGAATCTTTGGTCCATGTCCCTGCACCTGATGGCATCCCGTGCCTTTTGATGCCTTTCACTTTGGCGAGCAATTTTTTGATTTTTGCTGATTTTTTTCAGTATGCCTGCCATGTCTGTCATATCTTGCCCTGAAAGTTGTGTCTTCTTCCATGTTTGCTTCTCCTGATTTTGCAGCATCAGTGAGCTCAATTTTGGGCATCTTTTGCCCCTTTGCACTGCACGGCATGTCATCCTGGTCCTTTTGCTCCTAGTCACAAAATTTACCAATTTTCTCGTTTTTTTTTCTTGAATTGCATTTCTTTGGATGATTGCTCCATTCCAGAGCATTTGTAAGTCCTTCTTTTTTCTTTCCAGGCTTTCAGTGGGCTCCAATTTTTTCAATCCGTGCTCTATGTCCCTGCACTTGATGGCATCCCATGCCTTTGGATGGCTTTCACTTAAACAATGATTTTTTTTTAAATTTTTTTTTTCTCTCTCCATGGGATGTCTCTCATATCTTCCCCTCAAAGTTGTGTCTTCCTGCTTGACATTTTTCATGATTTTGCAGCATCTGTGAGCTCAGCTTTGCATGTTTTGGTCCTTTGTGCTGCACCTCATTTCCTCCCAGAGCATTTGCTGGTACTCACTAAATGTCCCAATTTTGGGATTTTTGGGGTTTTTTTCGCTTGCACTTCGTTTGATCCTATCTCCTTTGCAGAGTGTTTGTCAGCCTTTCTTTTGAGGTTCGCAAGATTCCGTTTCCCTTCCCGAAAGGAAATGAAATTTCCTTTCGGGAAGGGAAACGGAATCTTGCGATTTCAATGGAGACCAATTCAGGAATCTTTGGTCCATGTCCCTGCACCTGATGGCATCCCGTGCCTTTTGATGCCTTTCACTTTGGCGAGCAATTTTTTGATTTTTGCTGATTTTTTTCAGTATGCCTGCCATGTCTGTCATATCTTGCCCTGAAAGTTGTGTCTTCTTCCATGTTTGCTTCTCCTGATTTTGCAGCATCAGTGAGCTCAATTTTGGGCATCTTTTGGCCTTTTGCACTGCACAGCATGTCATCCTGGTCCTTTTGCTCCTAGTCACAAAATTTACCAATTTTCTCGGTTTTTTTTCTTGAATTGCATTTCTTTGGATGATTGCTCCATTCCAGAGCGTTTGTAAGTCCTTCTTTTTCCTTTCCAGGCTTTCAGTGGGCTCCAATTTTTTCAATCCGTGCTCTATGTCCCTGCACTTGATGGCATCCCATGCCTTTGGATGGCTTTCACTTAAACAATGATTTTTTTTTTAATTTTTTTTTTTTCTCTCTCCATGGGATGTCTCTCATATCTTCCCCTCAAAGTTGTGTCTTCCTGCTTGACATTTTTCCTGATTTTGCAGCATCTGTGAGCTCAGCTTTGCATGTTTTGGTCCTTTGTGCTGCACCTCATTTCCTCCCAGAGCATTTGCTGGTACTCACTAAATGTCCCAATTTTGGGATTTTTGGGGTTTTTTTCGCTTGCACTTCGTTTGATCCTATCTCCTTTGCAGAGTGTTTGTCAGCCTTTCTTTTGAGGTTCGCAAGATTCCGTTTCCCTTCCCGAAAGGAAATGAAATTTCCTTTCGGGAAGGGAAACGGAATCTTGCGATTTCAATGGAGACCAATTCAGGAATCTTTGGTCCATGTCCCTGCACCTGATGGCATCCCGTGCCTTTTGATGCCTTTCACTTTGGCGAGCAATTTTTTGATTTTTGCTGATTTTTTTCAGTATGCCTGCCATGTCTGTCATATCTTGCCCTGAAAGTTGTGTCTTCTTCCATGTTTGCTTCTCCTGATTTTGCAGCACCAGTGAGCTCAATTTTGGGCATCTTTTGCCCCTTTGCACTGCACGGCATGTCATCCTGGTCCTTTTGCTCCTAGTCACAAAATTTACCAATTTTCTCGGGTTTTTTTCTTGAATTGCATTTCTTTGGATGATTGCTCCATTCCAGAGCATTTCTAAGTCCTTCTTTTTTCTTTCCAGGCTTTCAGTGGGCTCCAATTTTTTCAATCCGTGCTCTATGTCCCTGCACTTGATGGCATCCCATGCCTTTGGATGGCTTTCACTTAAACAATGATTTTTTTTTAATTTTTTTTTTTCTCTCTCCATGGGATGTCTCTCATATCTTCCCCTCAAAGTTGTGTCTTCCTGCTTGACATTTTTCCTGATTTTGCAGCATCTGTGAGCTCAGCTTTGCATGTTTTGGTCCTTTGTGCTGCACCTCATTTCCTCCCAGAGCATTTTCTGGTACTCACTAAATGTCCCAATTTTGGGATTTTTGGGGTTTTTTTCGCTTGCACTTCGTTTGATCCTATCTCCTTTGCAGAGTGTTTGTCAGCCTTTCTTTTGAGGTTCGCAAGATTCCGTTTCCCTTCCCGAAAGGAAATGAAATTTCCTTTCGGGAAGGGAAACGGAATCTTGCGATTTCAATGGAGACCAATTCAGGAATCTTTGGTCCATGTCCCTGCACCTGATGGCATCCCGTGCCTTTTGATGCCTTTCACTTTGGCGAGCAATTTTTTGATTTTTGCTGATTTTTTTCAGTATGCCTGCCATGTCTGTCATATCTTGCCCTGAAAGTTGTGTCTTCTTCCATGTTTGCTTCTCCTGATTTTGCAGCATCAGTGAGCTCAATTTTGGGCATCTTTTGGCCCTTTGCACTGCACGGCATGTCATCCTGCTCCTTTTGCTCCTAGTCACAAAATTTACCAATTTTCTCGGGTTTTTTTCTTGAATTGCATTTCTTTGGATGATTGCTCC
Source organism: Fringilla coelebs (assembly GCF_963513975.1). Classification (NCBI taxonomy): domain Eukaryota; kingdom Metazoa; phylum Chordata; class Aves; order Passeriformes; family Fringillidae; genus Fringilla; species Fringilla coelebs. The sequence continues at coordinate 9,298,730 of NC_140028.1, read as the reverse complement.
ATTCCAGAGCATTTCTAAGTCCTTCTTTTTCCTTTCCAGGCTTTCAGTGGGCTCCAATTTTTTCAATCCGTGCTCTATGTCCCTGCACTTGATGGCATCCCATGCCTTTGGATGGCTTTCACTTAAACAATGATTTTTTTTTAAATTTTTTTTTTTCTCTCTCCATGGGATGTCTCTCATATCTTCCCCTCAAAGTTGTGTCTTCCTGCTTGACATTTTTCCTGATTTTGCAGCATCTGTGAGCTCAGCTTTGCATGTTTTGGTCCTTTGTGCTGCACCTCATTTCCTCCCAGAGCATTTGCTGGTACTCACTAAATGTCCCAATTTTGGGATTTTTGGGGTTTTTTTCGCTTGCACTTCATTTGATCCTATCTCCTTTGCAGAGTGTTTGTCAGCCTTTCTTTTGAGGTTCGCAAGATTCCGTTTCCCTTCCCGAAAGGAAATGAAATTTCCTTTCGGGAAGGGAAACGGAATCTTGCGATTTCAATGGAGACCAATTCAGGAATCTTTGGTCCATGTCCCTGCACCTGATGGCATCCCGTGCCTTTTGATGCCTTTCACTTTGGCGAGCAATTTTTTGATTTTTGCTGATTTTTTTCAGTATGCCTGCCATGTCTGTCATATCTTGCCCTGAAAGTTGTGTCTTCTTCCATGTTTGCTTCTCCTGATTTTGCAGCACCAGTGAGCTCAATTTTGGGCATCTTTTGCCCCTTTGCACTGCACGGCATGTCATCCTGGTCCTTTTGCTCCTAGTCACAAAATTTACCAATTTTCTCGGTTTTTTTTCTTGAATTGCATTTCTTTGGATGATTGCTCCATTCCAGAGCATTTGTAAGTCCTTCTTTTTTCTTTCCAGGCTTTCAGTGGGCTCCAATTTTTTCAATCTGTGCTCTATGTCCCTGCACTTGATGGCATCCCGTGCCTTTGGATGGCTTTCACTTAAACAATGATTTTTTTTAAAATTTTTTTTTTCTCTCTCCATGGGATGTCTCTCATATCTTCCCCTCAAAGTTGTGTCTTCCTGCTTGACATTTTTCCTGATTTTGCAGCATCTGTGAGCTCAGCTTTGCATGTTTTGGTCCTTTGTGCTGCACCTCATTTCCTCCCAGAGCATTTGCTGGTACTCACTAAATGTCCCAATTTTGGGATTTTTGGGGTTTTTTTCGCTTGCACTTCATTTGATCCTATCTCCTTTGCAGAGTGTTTGTCAGCCTTTCTTTTGAGGTTCGCAAGATTCCGTTTCCCTTCCCGAAAGGAAATGAAATTTCCTTTCGGGAAGGGAAACGGAATCTTGCGATTTCAATGGAGACCAATTCAGGAATCTTTGGTCCATGTCCCTGCACCTGATGGCATCCCGTGCCTTTTGATGCCTTTCACTTTGGCGAGCAATTTTTTGATTTTTGCTGATTTTTTTCAGTATGCCTGCCATGTCTGTCATATCTTGCCCTGAAAGTTGTGTCTTCTTCCATGTTTGCTTCTCCTGATTTTGCAGCATCAGTGAGCTCAATTTTGGGCATCTTTTGGCCTTTTGCACTGCACAGCATGTCATCCTGGTCCTTTTGCTCCTAGTCACAAAATTTACCAATTTTCTCGGTTTTTTTTCTTGAATTGCATTTCTTTGGATGATTGCTCCATTCCAGAGCGTTTGTAAGTCCTTCTTTTTCCTTTCCAGGCTTTCAGTGGGCTCCAATTTTTTCAATCCGTGCTCTATGTCCCTGCACTTGATGGCATCCCATGCCTTTGGATGGCTTTCACTTAAACAATGATTTTTTTTTAAATTTTTTTTTTTCTCTCTCCATGGGATGTCTCTCATATCTTCCCCTCAAAGTTGTGTCTTCCTGCTTGACATTTTTCCTGATTTTGCAGCATCTGTGAGCTCAGCTTTGCATGTTTTGGTCCTTTGTGCTGCACCTCATTTCCTCCCAGAGCATTTGCTGGTACTCACTAAATGTCCCAATTTTGGGATTTTTGGGGTTTTTTTCGCTTGCACTTCATTTGATCCTATCTCCTTTGCAGAGTGTTTGTCAGCCTTTCTTTTGAGGTTCGCAAGATTCCGTTTCCCTTCCCGAAAGGAAATGAAATTTCCTTTCGGGAAGGGAAACGGAATCTTGCGATTTCAATGGAGACCAATTCAGGAATCTTTGGTCCATGTCCCTGCACCTGATGGCATCCCGTGCCTTTTGATGCCTTTCACTTTGGCGAGCAATTTTTTGATTTTTGCTGATTTTTTTCAGTATGCCTGCCATGTCTGTCATATCTTGCCCTGAAAGTTGTGTCTTCTTCCATGTTTGCTTCTCCTGATTTTGCAGCACCAGTGAGCTCAATTTTGGGCATCTTTTGCCCCTTTGCACTGCACGGCATGTCATCCTGGTCCTTTTGCTCCTAGTCACAAAATTTACCAATTTTCTCGGTTTTTTTTCTTGAATTGCATTTCTTTGGATGATTGCTCCATTCCAGAGCATTTGTAAGTCCTTCTTTTTTCTTTCCAGGCTTTCAGTGGGCTCCAATTTTTTCAATCTGTGCTCTATGTCCCTGCACTTGATGGCATCCCGTGCCTTTGGATGGCTTTCACTTAAACAATGATTTTTTTTAAAATTTTTTTTTTCTCTCTCCATGGGATGTCTCTCATATCTTCCCCTCAAAGTTGTGTCTTCCTGCTTGACATTTTTCCTGATTTTGCAGCATCTGTGAGCTCAGCTTTGCATGTTTTGGTCCTTTGTGCTGCACCTCATTTCCTCCCAGAGCATTTGCTGGTACTCACTAAATGTCCCAATTTTGGGATTTTTGGGGTTTTTTTCGCTTGCACTTCATTTGATCCTATCTCCTTTGCAGAGTGTTTGTCAGCCTTTCTTTTGAGGTTCGCAAGATTCCGTTTCCCTTCCCGAAAGGAAATGAAATTTCCTTTCGGGAAGGGAAACGGAATCTTGCGATTTCAATGGAGACCAATTCAGGAATCTTTGGTCCATGTCCCTGCACCTGATGGCATCCCGTGCCTTTTGATGCCTTTCACTTTGGCGAGCAATTTTTTGATTTTTGCTGATTTTTTTCAGTATGCCTGCCATGTCTGTCATATCTTGCCCTGAAAGTTGTGTCTTCTTCCATGTTTGCTTCTCCTGATTTTGCAGCATCAGTGAGCTCAATTTTGGGCATCTTTTGGCCTTTTGCACTGCACAGCATGTCATCCTGGTCCTTTTGCTCCTAGTCACAAAATTTACCAATTTTCTCGGTTTTTTTTCTTGAATTGCATTTCTTTGGATGATTGCTCCATTCCAGAGCGTTTGTAAGTCCTTCTTTTTCCTTTCCAGGCTTTCAGTGGGCTCCAATTTTTTCAATCCGTGCTCTATGTCCCTGCACTTGATGGCATCCCATGCCTTTGGATGGCTTTCACTTAAACAATGATTTTTTTTTAAATTTTTTTTTTTCTCTCTCCATGGGATGTCTCTCATATCTTCCCCTCAAAGTTGTGTCTTCCTGCTTGACATTTTTCCTGATTTTGCAGCATCTGTGAGCTCAGCTTTGCATGTTTTGGTCCTTTGTGCTGCACCTCATTTCCTCCCAGAGCATTTGCTGGTACTCACTAAATGTCCCAATTTTGGGATTTTTGGGGTTTTTTTCGCTTGCACTTCATTTGATCCTATCTCCTTTGCAGAGTGTTTGTCAGCCTTTCTTTTGAGGTTCGCAAGATTCCGTTTCCCTTCCCGAAAGGAAATGAAATTTCCTTTCGGGAAGGGAAACGGAATCTTGCGATTTCAATGGAGACCAATTCAGGAATCTTTGGTCCATGTCCCTGCACCTGATGGCATCCCGTGCCTTTTGATGCCTTTCACTTTGGCGAGCAATTTTTTGATTTTTGCTGATTTTTTTCAGTATGCCTGCCATGTCTGTCATATCTTGCCCTGAAAGTTGTGTCTTCTTCCATGTTTGCTTCTCCTGATTTTGCAGCATCAGTGAGCTCAATTTTGGGCATCTTTTGCCCCTTTGCACTGCATGGCATGTCATCCTGCTCCTTTTGCTCCTAGTCACAAAATTTACCAATTTTCTCGGGTTTTTTTCTTGAATTGCATTTCTTTGGATGATTGCTCCATTCCAGAGCATTTGTAAGTCCTTCTTTTTTCTTTCCAGGCTTTCAGTGGGCTCCAATTTTTTCAATCCGTGCTCTATGTCCCTGCACTTGATGGCATCCCATGCCTTTGGATGGCTTTCACTTAAACAATGATTTTTTTTAAAATTTTTTTTTTCTCTCTCCATGGGATGTCTCTCATATTTTCCCCTCAAAGTTGTGTCTTCCTGCTTGACATTTTTCCTGATTTTGCAGCATCTGTGAGCTCAGCTTTGCATGTTTTGGTCCTTTGTGCTGCACCTCATTTCCTCCCAGAGCATTTGCTGGTACTCACTAAATGTCCCAATTTTGGGATTTTTGGGGTTTTTTTCGCTTGCACTTCATTTGATCCTATCTCCTTTGCAGAGTGTTTGTCAGCCTTTCTTTTGAGGTTCGCAAGATTCCGTTTCCCTTCCCGAAAGGAAATGAAATTTCCTTTCGGGAAGGGAAACGGAATCTTGTGATTTCAATGGAGACCAATTCAGGAATCTTTAGTCCATGTCCCTGCACCTGATGGCATCCCGTGCCTTTTGATGCCTTTCACTTTGGCGAGCAATTTTTTGATTTTTGCTGATTTTTTTCAGTATGCCTGCCATGTCTGTCATATCTTGCCCTGAAAGTTGTGTCTTCTTCCATGTTTGCTTCTCCTGATTTTGCAGCATCAGTGAGCTCAATTTTGGGCATCTTTTGCCCCTTTGCACTGCACAGCATGTCATCCTGGTCCTTTTGCTCCTAGTCACAAAATTTACCAATTTTCTCGGTTTTTTTTCTTGAATTGCATTTCTTTGGATGATTGCTCCATTCCAGAGCGTTTGTAAGTCCTTCTTTTTCCTTTCCAGGCTTTCAGTGGGCTCCAATTTTTTCAATCCGTGCTCTATGTCCCTGCACTTGATGGCATCCCATGCCTTTGGATGGCTTTCACTTAAACAATGATTTTTTTTTAAATTTTTTTTTTTCTCTCTCCATGGGATGTCTCTCATATCTTCCCCTCAAAGTTGTGTCTTCCTGCTTGACATTTTTCCTGATTTTGCAGCATCTGTGAGCTCAGCTTTGCATGTTTTGGTCCTTTGTGCTGCACCTCATTTCCTCCCAGAGCATTTGCTGGTACTCACTAAATGTCCCAATTTTGGGATTTTTGGGGTTTTTTTCGCTTGCACTTCATTTGATCCTATCTCCTTTGCAGAGTGTTTGTCAGCCTTTCTTTTGAGGTTCGCAAGATTCCGTTTCCCTTCCCGAAAGGAAATGAAATTTCCTTTCGGGAAGGGAAACGGAATCTTGCGATTTCAATGGAGACCAATTCAGGAATCTTTGGTCCATGTCCCTGCACCTGATGGCATCCCGTGCCTTTTGATGCCTTTCACTTTGGCGAGCAATTTTTTGATTTTTGCTGATTTTTTTCAGTATGCCTGCCATGTCTGTCATATCTTGCCCTGAAAGTTGTGTCTTCTTCCATGTTTGCTTCTCCTGATTTTGCAGCACCAGTGAGCTCAATTTTGGGCATCTTTTGCCCCTTTGCACTGCACGGCATGTCATCCTGCTCCTTTTGCTCCTAGTCACAAAATTTACCAATTTTCTCGTTTTTTTTTCTTGAATTGCATTTCTTTGGATGATTGCTCCATTCCAGAGCATTTGTAAGTCCTTCTTTTTTCTTTCCAGGCTTTCAGTGGGCTCCAATTTTTTCAATCCGTGCTCTATGTCCCTGCACTTGATGGCATCCCATGCCTTTGGATGGCTTTCACTTAAACAATGATTTTTTTTTAAATTTTTTTTTTTTCTCTCTCCATGGGATGTCTCTCATATCTTCCCCTCAAAGTTGTGTCTTCCTGCTTGACATTTTTCCTGATTTTGCAGCATCTGTGAGCTCAGCTTTGCATGTTTTGGTCCTTTGTGCTGCACCTCATTTCCTCCCAGAGCATTTTCTGGTACTCACTAAATGTCCCAATTTTGGGATTTTTGGGGTTTTTTTCGCTTGCACTTCGTTTGATCCTATCTCCTTTGCAGAGTGTTTGTCAGCCTTTCTTTTGAGGTTCGCAAGATTCCGTTTCCCTTCCCGAAAGGAAATGAAATTTCCTTTCGGGAAGGGAAACGGAATCTTGCGATTTCAATGGAGACCAATTCAGGAATCTTTGGTCCATGTCCCTGCACCTGATGGCATCCCGTGCCTTTTGATGCCTTTCACTTTGGCGAGCAATTTTTTGATTTTTGCTGATTTTTTTCAGTATGCCTGCCATGTCTGTCATATCTTGCCCTGAAAGTTGTGTCTTCTTCCATGTTTGCTTCTCCTGATTTTGCAGCATCAGTCAGCTCAATTTTGGGCATCTTTTGCCCCTTTGCACTGCACGGCATGTCATCCTGGTCCTTTTGCTCCTAGTCACAAAATTTACCAATTTTCTCGGGTTTTTTTCTTGAATTGCATTTCTTTGGATGATTGCTCCATTCCAGAGCATTTCTAAGTCCTTCTTTTTCCTTTCCAGGCTTTCAGTGGGCTCCAATTTTTTCAATCCGTGCTCTATGTCCCTGCACTTGATGGCATCCCATGCCTTTGGATGGCTTTCACTTAAACAATGATTTTTTTTAAAATTTTTTTTTTTTCTCTCTCCATGGGATGTCTCTCATATCTTCCCCTCAAAGTTGTGTCTTCCTGCTTGACATTTTTCCTGATTTTGCAGCATCTGTGAGCTCAGCTTTGCATGTTTTGGTCCTTTGTGCTGCACCTCATTTCCTCCCAGAGCATTTGCTGGTACTCACTAAATGTCCCAATTTTGGGATTTTTGGGGTTTTTTTCGCTTGCACTTCGTTTGATCCTATCTCCTTTGCAGAGTGTTTGTCAGCCTTTCTTTTGAGGTTCGCAAGATTCCGTTTCCCTTCCCGAAAGGAAATGAAATTTCCTTTCGGGAAGGGAAACGGAATCTTGCGATTTCAATGGAGACCAATTCAGGAATCTTTGGTCCATGTCCCTGCACCTGATGGCATCCCGTGCCTTTTGATGCCTTTCACTTTGGCGAGCAATTTTTTGATTTTTGCTGATTTTTTTCAGTATGCCTGCCATGTCTGTCATATCTTGCCCTGAAAGTTGTGTCTTCTTCCATGTTTGCTTCTCCTGATTTTGCAGCACCAGTGAGCTCAATTTTGGGCATCTTTTGCCCCTTTGCACTGCACGGCATGTCATCCTGGTCCTTTTGCTCCTAGTCACAAAATTTACCAATTTTCTCGGTTTTTTTTCTTGAATTGCATTTCTTTGGATGATTGCTCCATTCCAGAGCATTTGTAAGTCCTTCTTTTTTCTTTCCAGGCTTTCAGTGGGCTCCAATTTTTTCAATCCGTGCTCTATGTCCCTGCACTTGATGGCATCCCATGCCTTTGGATGGCTTTCACTTAAACAATGATTTTTTTTTTAATTTTTTTTTTCTCTCTCCATGGGATGTCTCTCATATCTTCCCCTCAAAGTTGTGTCTTCCTGCTTGACATTTTTCCTGATTTTGCAGCATCTGTGAGCTCAGCTTTGCATGTTTTGGTCCTTTGTGCTGCACCTCATTTCCTCCCAGAGCATTTGCTGGTACTCACTAAATGTCCCAATTTTGGGATTTTTGGGGTTTTTTTCGCTTGCACTTCGTTTGATCCTATCTCCTTTGCAGAGTGTTTGTCAGCCTTTCTTTTGAGGTTCGCAAGATTCCGTTTCCCTTCCCGAAAGGAAATGAAATTTCCTTTCGGGAAGGGAAACGGAATCTTGCGATTTCAATGGAGACCAATTCAGGAATCTTTGGTCCATGTCCCTGCACCTGATGGCATCCCGTGCCTTTTGATGCCTTTCACTTTGGCGAGCAATTTTTTGATTTTTGCTGATTTTTTTCAGTATGCCTGCCATGTCTGTCATATCTTGCCCTGAAAGTTGTGTCTTCTTCCATGTTTGCTTCTCCTGATTTTGCAGCATCAGTCAGCTCAATTTTGGGCATCTTTTGCCCCTTTGCACTGCACGGCATGTCATCCTGGTCCTTTTGCTCCTAGTCACAAAATTTACCAATTTTCTCGGGTTTTTTTCTTGAATTGCATTTCTTTGGATGATTGCTCCATTCCAGAGCATTTCTAAGTCCTTCTTTTTCCTTTCCAGGCTTTCAGTGGGCTCCAATTTTTTCAATCCGTGCTCTATGTCCCTGCACTTGATGGCATCCCATGCCTTTGGATGGCTTTCACTTAAACAATGATTTTTTTTTTAATTTTTTTTTTTCTCTCTCCATGGGATGTCTCTCATATCTTCCCCTCAAAGTTGTGTCTTCCTGCTTGACATTTTTCCTGATTTTGCAGCATCTGTGAGCTCAGCTTTGCATGTTTTGGTCCTTTGTGCTGCACCTCATTTCCTCCCAGAGCATTTGCTGGTACTCACTAAATGTCCCAATTTTGGGATTTTTGGGGTTTTTTTCGCTTGCACTTCGTTTGATCCTATCTCCTTTGCAGAGTGTTTGTCAGCCTTTCTTTTGAGGTTCGCAAGATTCCGTTTCCCTTCCCGAAAGGAAATGAAATTTCCTTTCGGGAAGGGAAACGGAATCTTGCGATTTCAATGGAGACCAATTCAGGAATCTTTGGTCCATGTCCCTGCACCTGATGGCATCCCGTGCCTTTTGATGCCTTTCACTTTGGCGAGCAATTTTTTGATTTTTGCTGATTTTTTTCAGTATGCCTGCCATGTCTGTCATATCTTGCCCTGAAAGTTGTGTCTTCTTCCATGTTTGCTTCTCCTGATTTTGCAGCATCAGTCAGCTCAATTTTGGGCATCTTTTGCCCCTTTGCACTGCACGGCATGTCATCCTGGTCCTTTTGCTCCTAGTCACAAAATTTACCAATTTTCTCGGTTTTTTTTCTTGAATTGCATTTCTTTGGATGATTGCTCCATTCCAGAGCATTTGTAAGTCCTTCTTTTTTCTTTCCAGGCTTTCAGTGGGCTCCAATTTTTTCAATCCGTGCTCTATGTCCCTGCACTTGATGGCATCCCATGCCTTTGGATGGCTTTCACTTAAACAATGATTTTTTTTTTAATTTTTTTTTTCTCTCTCCATGGGATGTCTCTCATATCTTCCCCTCAAAGTTGTGTCTTCCTGCTTGACATTTTTCCTGATTTTGCAGCATCTGTGAGCTCAGCTTTGCATGTTTTGGTCCTTTGTGCTGCACCTCATTTCCTCCCAGAGCATTTGCTGGTACTCACTAAATGTCCCAATTTTGGGATTTTTGGGGTTTTTTTCGCTTGCACTTCGTTTGATCCTATCTCCTTTGCAGAGTGTTTGTCAGCCTTTCTTTTGAGGTTCGCAAGATTCCGTTTCCCTTCCCGAAAGGAAATGAAATTTCCTTTCGGGAAGGGAAACGGAATCTTGCGATTTCAATGGAGACCAATTCAGGAATCTTTGGTCCATGTCCCTGCACCTGATGGCATCCCGTGCCTTTTGATGCCTTTCACTTTGGCGAGCAATTTTTTGATTTTTGCTGATTTTTTTCAGTATGCCTGCCATGTCTGTCATATCTTGCCCTGAAAGTTGTGTCTTCTTCCATGTTTGCTTCTCCTGATTTTGCAGCATCAGTGAGCTCAATTTTGGGCATCTTTTGCCCCTTTGCACTGCATGGCATGTCATCCTGCTCCTTTTGCTCCTAGTCACAAAATTTACCAATTTTCTCGGGTTTTTTTCTTGAATTGCATTTCTTTGGATGATTGCTCCATTCCAGAGCATTTGTAAGTCCTTCTTTTTTCTTTCCAGGCTTTCAGTGGGCTCCAATTTTTTCAATCCGTGCTCTATGTCCCTGCACTTGATGGCATCCCATGCCTTTGGATGGCTTTCACTTAAACAATGATTTTTTTTTTTTTTTTTTTTTTTCTCTCCATGGGATGTCTCTCATATCTTCCCCTCAAAGTTGTGTCTTCCTGCTTGACATTTTTCCTGATTTTGCAGCATCTGTGAGCTCAGCTTTGCATGTTTTGGTCCTTTGTGCTGCACCTCATTTCCTCCCAGAGCATTTTCTGGTACTCACTAAATGTCCCAATTTTGGGATTTTTGGGGTTTTTTTCGCTTGCACTTCGTTTGATCCTATCTCCTTTGCAGAGTGTTTGTCAGCCTTTCTTTTGAGGTTCGCAAGATTCCGTTTCCCTTCCCGAAAGGAAATTTCATTTCCTTTCGGGAAGGGAAACGGAATCTTGCGATTTCAATGGAGACCAATTCAGGAATCTTTGGTCCATGTCCCTGCACCTGATGGCATCCCGTGCCTTTTGATGCCTTTCACTTTGGCGAGCAATTTTTTGATTTTTGCTGATTTTTTTCAGTATGCCTGCCATGTCTGTCATATCTTGCCCTGAAAGTTGTGTCTTCTTCCATGTTTGCTTCTCCTGATTTTGCAGCATCAGTGAGCTCAATTTTGGGCATCTTTTGCCCCTTTGCACTGCACGGCATGTCATCCTGCTCCTTTTGCTCCTAGTCACAAAATTTACCAATTTTCTCGGGTTTTTTTCTTGAATTGCATTTCTTTGGATGATTGCTCCATTCCAGAGCATTTGTAAGTCCTTCTTTTTTCTTTCCAGGCTTTCAGTGGGCTCCAATTTTTTCAATCCGTGCTCTATGTCCCTGCACTTGATGGCATCCCATGCCTTTGGATGGCTTTCACTTAAACAATGATTTTTTTTTTAATTTTTTTTTTTCTCTCTCCATGGGATGTCTCTCATATCTTCCCCTCAAAGTTGTGTCTTCCTGCTTGACATTTTTCCTGATTTTGCAGCATCTGTGAGCTCAGCTTTGCATGTTTTGGTCCTTTGTGCTGCACCTCATTTCCTCCCAGAGCATTTTCTGGTACTCACTAAATGTCCCAATTTTGGGATTTTTGGGGTTTTTTTCGCTTGCATTTCATTTGATCCTATCTCCTTTGCAGAGTGTTTGTCAGCCTTTCTTTTGAGGTTCGCAAGATTCCGTTTCCCTTCCCGAAAGGAAATGAAATTTCCTTTCGGGAAGGGAAACGGAATCTTGCGATTTCAATGGAGACCAATTCAGGAATCTTTGGTCCATGTCCCTGCACCTGATGGCATCCCGTGCCTTTTGATGCCTTTCACTTTGGCGAGCAATTTTTTGATTTTTGCTGATTTTTTTCAGTATGCCTGCCATGTCTGTCATATCTTGCCCTGAAAGTTGTGTCTTCTTCCATGTTTGCTTCTCCTGATTTTGCAGCATCAGTCAGCTCAATTTTGGGCATCTTTTGCCCCTTTGCACTGCACGGCATGTCATCCTGGTCCTTTTGCTCCTAGTCACAAAATTTACCAATTTTCTCGGTTTTTTTTCTTGAATTGCATTTCTTTGGATGATTGCTCCATTCCAGAGCGTTTGTAAGTCCTTCTTTTTTCTTTCCAGGCTTTCAGTGGGCTCCAATTTTTTCAATCCGTGCTCTATGTCCCTGCACTTGATGGCATCCCATGCCTTTGGATGGCTTTCACTTAAACAATGATTTTTTTTTTAATTTTTTTTTTCTCTCTCCATGGGATGTCTCTCATATCTTCCCCTCAAAGTTGTGTCTTCCTGCTTGACATTTTTCCTGATTTTGCAGCATCTGTGAGCTCAGCTTTGCATGTTTTGGTCCTTTGTGCTGCACCTCATTTCCTCCCAGAGCATTTGCTGGTACTCACTAAATGTCCCAATTTTGGGATTTTTGGGGTTTTTTTCGCTTGCATTTCATTTGATCCTATCTCCTTTGCAGAGTGTTTGTCAGCCTTTCTTTTGAGGTTCGCAAGATTCCGTTTCCCTTCCCGAAAGGAAATTTCATTTCCTTTCGGGAAGGGAAACGGAATCTTGCGATTTCAATGGAGACCAATTCAGGAATCTTTGGTCCATGTCCCTGCACCTGATGGCATCCCGTGCCTTTTGATGCCTTTCACTTTGGCGAGCAATTTTTTGATTTTTGCTGATTTTTTTCAGTATGCCTGCCATGTCTGTCATATCTTGCCCTGAAAGTTGTGTCTTCTTCCATGTTTGCTTCTCCTGATTTTGCAGCATCAGTCAGCTCAATTTTGGGCATCTTTTGCCCCTTTGCACTGCACGGCATGTCATCCTGGTCCTTTTGCTCCTAGTCACAAAATTTACCAATTTTCTCGTTTTTTTTTCTTGAATTGCATTTCTTTGGATGATTGCTCCATTCCAGAGCATTTGTAAGTCCTTCTTTTTTCTTTCCAGGCTTTCAGTGGGCTCCAATTTTTTCAATCCGTGCTCTATGTCCCTGCACTTGATGGCATCCCATGCCTTTGGATGGCTTTCACTTAAACAATGATTTTTTTTAAAATTTTTTTTTTCTCTCTCCATGGGATGTCTCTCATATCTTCCCCTCAAAGTTGTGTCTTCCTGCTTGACATTTTTCCTGATTTTGCAGCATCTGTGAGCTCAGCTTTGCATGTTTTGGTCCTTTGTGCTGCACCTCATTTCCTCCCAGAGCATTTTCTGGTACTCACTAAATGTCCCAATTTTGGGATTTTTGGGGTTTTTTTCGCTTGCACTTCGTTTGATCCTATCTCCTTTGCAGAGTGTTTGTCAGCCTTTCTTTTGAGGTTCGCAAGATTCCGTTTCCCTTCCCGAAAGGAAATGAAATTTCCTTTCGGGAAGGGAAACGGAATCTTGCGATTTCAATGGAGACCAATTCAGGAATCTTTGGTCCATGTCCCTGCACCTGATGGCATCCCGTGCCTTTTGATGCCTTTCACTTTGGCCACCAATTTTTTGATTTTTGCTGATTTTTTTCAGTATGCCTGCCATGTCTGTCATATCTTGCCCTGAAAGTTGTGTCTTCTTCCATGTTTGCTTCTCCTGATTTTGCAGCATCAGTCAGCTCAATTTTGGGCATCTTTTGCCCCTTTGCACTGCACGGCATGTCATCCTGGTCCTTTTGCTCCTAGTCACAAAATTTACCAATTTTCTCGGGTTTTTTTCTTGAATTGCATTTCTTTGGATGATTGCTCCATTCCAGAGCATTTCTAAGTCCTTCTTTTTCCTTTCCAGGCTTTCAGTGGGCTCCAATTTTTTCAATCCGTGCTCTATGTCCCTGCACTTGATGGCATCCCATGCCTTTGGATGGCTTTCACTTAAACAATGATTTTTTTTTTAATTTTTTTTTTTCTCTCTCCATGGGATGTCTCTCATATCTTCCCCTCAAAGTTGTCTCTTCCTGCTTGACATTTTTCCTGATTTTGCAGCATCTGTGAGCTCAGCTTTGCATGTTTTGGTCCTTTGTGCTGCACCTCATTTCCTCCCAGAGCATTTGCTGGTACTCACTAAATGTCCCAATTTTGGGATTTTTGGGGTTTTTTTCGCTTGCACTTCGTTTGATCCTATCTCCTTTGCAGAGTGTTTGTCAGCCTTTCTTTTGAGGTTCGCAAGATTCCGTTTCCCTTCCCGAAAGGAAATGAAATTTCCTTTCGGGAAGGGAAACGGAATCTTGCGATTTCAATGGAGACCAATTCAGGAATCTTTGGTCCATGTCCCTGCACCTGATGGCATCCCGTGCCTTTTGATGCCTTTCACTTTGGCGAGCAATTTTTTGATTTTTGCTGATTTTTTTCAGTATGCCTGCCATGTCTGTCATATCTTGCCCTGAAAGTTGTGTCTTCTTCCATGTTTGCTTCTCCTGATTTTGCAGCATCAGTGAGCTCAATTTTGGGCATCTTTTGCCCCTTTGCACTGCATGGCATGTCATCCTGCTCCTTTTGCTCCTAGTCACAAAATTTACCAATTTTCTCGGGTTTTTTTCTTGAATTGCATTTCTTTGGATGATTGCTCCATTCCAGAGCATTTGTAAGTCCTTCTTTTTTCTTTCCAGGCTTTCAGTGGGCTCCAATTTTTTCAATCCGTGCTCTATGTCCCTGCACTTGATGGCATCCCATGCCTTTGGATGGCTTTCACTTAAACAATGATTTTTTTTTTTTTTTTTTTTTTTCTCTCCATGGGATGTCTCTCATATCTTCCCCTCAAAGTTGTGTCTTCCTGCTTGACATTTTTCCTGATTTTGCAGCATCTGTGAGCTCAGCTTTGCATGTTTTGGTCCTTTGTGCTGCACCTCATTTCCTCCCAGAGCATTTTCTGGTACTCACTAAATGTCCCAATTTTGGGATTTTTGGGGTTTTTTTCGCTTGCACTTCGTTTGATCCTATCTCCTTTGCAGAGTGTTTGTCAGCCTTTCTTTTGAGGTTCGCAAGATTCCGTTTCCCTTCCCGAAAGGAAATTTCATTTCCTTTCGGGAAGGGAAACGGAATCTTGCGATTTCAATGGAGACCAATTCAGGAATCTTTGGTCCATGTCCCTGCACCTGATGGCATCCCGTGCCTTTTGATGCCTTTCACTTTGGCGAGCAATTTTTTGATTTTTGCTGATTTTTTTCAGTATGCCTGCCATGTCTGTCATATCTTGCCCTGAAAGTTGTGTCTTCTTCCATGTTTGCTTCTCCTGATTTTGCAGCATCAGTGAGCTCAATTTTGGGCATCTTTTGCCCCTTTGCACTGCACGGCATGTCATCCTGCTCCTTTTGCTCCTAGTCACAAAATTTACCAATTTTCTCGGGTTTTTTTCTTGAATTGCATTTCTTTGGATGATTGCTCCATTCCAGAGCATTTGTAAGTCCTTCTTTTTTCTTTCCAGGCTTTCAGTGGGCTCCAATTTTTTCAATCCGTGCTCTATGTCCCTGCACTTGATGGCATCCCATGCCTTTGGATGGCTTTCACTTAAACAATGATTTTTTTTTTAATTTTTTTTTTTCTCTCTCCATGGGATGTCTCTCATATCTTCCCCTCAAAGTTGTGTCTTCCTGCTTGACATTTTTCCTGATTTTGCAGCATCTGTGAGCTCAGCTTTGCATGTTTTGGTCCTTTGTGCTGCACCTCATTTCCTCCCAGAGCATTTTCTGGTACTCACTAAATGTCCCAATTTTGGGATTTTTGGGGTTTTTTTCGCTTGCATTTCATTTGATCCTATCTCCTTTGCAGAGTGTTTGTCAGCCTTTCTTTTGAGGTTCGCAAGATTCCGTTTCCCTTCCCGAAAGGAAATGAAATTTCCTTTCGGGAAGGGAAACGGAATCTTGCGATTTCAATGGAGACCAATTCAGGAATCTTTGGTCCATGTCCCTGCACCTGATGGCATCCCGTGCCTTTTGATGCCTTTCACTTTGGCGAGCAATTTTTTGATTTTTGCTGATTTTTTTCAGTATGCCTGCCATGTCTGTCATATCTTGCCCTGAAAGTTGTGTCTTCTTCCATGTTTGCTTCTCCTGATTTTGCAGCATCAGTCAGCTCAATTTTGGGCATCTTTTGCCCCTTTGCACTGCACGGCATGTCATCCTGGTCCTTTTGCTCCTAGTCACAAAATTTACCAATTTTCTCGGTTTTTTTTCTTGAATTGCATTTCTTTGGATGATTGCTCCATTCCAGAGCGTTTGTAAGTCCTTCTTTTTTCTTTCCAGGCTTTCAGTGGGCTCCAATTTTTTCAATCCGTGCTCTATGTCCCTGCACTTGATGGCATCCCATGCCTTTGGATGGCTTTCACTTAAACAATGATTTTTTTTTTAATTTTTTTTTTTCTCTCTCCATGGGATGTCTCTCATATCTTCCCCTCAAAGTTGTGTCTTCCTGCTTGACATTTTTCCTGATTTTGCAGCATCTGTGAGCTCAGCTTTGCATGTTTTGGTCCTTTGTGCTGCACCTCATTTCCTCCCAGAGCATTTGCTGGTACTCACTAAATGTCCCAATTTTGGGATTTTTGGGGTTTTTTTCGCTTGCACTTCATTTGATCCTATCTCCTTTGCAGAGTGTTTGTCAGCCTTTCTTTTGAGGTTCGCAAGATTCCGTTTCCCTTCCCGAAAGGAAATTTCATTTCCTTTCGGGAAGGGAAACGGAATCTTGCGATTTCAATGGAGACCAATTCAGGAATCTTTGGTCCATGTCCCTGCACCTGATGGCATCCCGTGCCTTTTGATGCCTTTCACTTTGGCGAGCAATTTTTTGATTTTTGCTGATTTTTTTCAGTATGCCTGCCATGTCTGTCATATCTTGCCCTGAAAGTTGTGTCTTCTTCCATGTTTGCTTCTCCTGATTTTGCAGCACCAGTGAGCTCAATTTTGGGCATCTTTTGCCCCTTTGCACTGCACGGCATGTCATCCTGGTCCTTTTGCTCCTAGTCACAAAATTTACCAATTTTCTCGTTTTTTTTTCTTGAATTGCATTTCTTTGGATGATTGCTCCATTCCAGAGCATTTGTAAGTCCTTCTTTTTTCTTTCCAGGCTTTCAGTGGGCTCCAATTTTTTCAATCCGTGCTCTATGTCCCTGCACTTGATGGCATCCCATGCCTTTGGATGGCTTTCACTTAAACAATGATTTTTTTTAAAATTTTTTTTTTCTCTCTCCATGGGATGTCTCTCATATCTTCCCCTCAAAGTTGTGTCTTCCTGCTTGACATTTTTCCTGATTTTGCAGCATCTGTGAGCTCAGCTTTGCATGTTTTGGTCCTTTGTGCTGCACCTCATTTCCTCCCAGAGCATTTTCTGGTACTCACTAAATGTCCCAATTTTGGGATTTTTGGGTTTTTTTTCGCTTGCACTTCATTTGATCCTATCTCCTTTGCAGAGTGTTTGTCAGCCTTTCTTTTGAGGTTCGCAAGATTCCGTTTCCCTTTACGAAAGGAAATTTCATTTCCTTTCGGGAAGGGAAACGGAATCTTGCGATTTCAATGGAGACCAATTCAGGAATCTTTGGTCCATGTCCCTGCACCTGATGGCATCCCGTGCCTTTTGATGCCTTTCACTTTGGCAAGCAATTTTTTGATTTTTGCTGATTTTTTTCAGTATGCCTGCCATGTCTGTCATATCTTGCCCTGAAAGTTGTGTCTTCTTCCATGTTTGCTTCTCCTGATTTTGCAGCATCAGTCAGCTCAATTTTGGGCATCTTTTGCCCCTTTGCACTGCACGGCATGTCATCCTGGTCCTTTTGCTCCTAGTCACAAAATTTACCAATTTTCTCGGGTTTTTTTCTTGAATTGCATTTCTTTGGATGATTGCTCCATTCCAGAGCATTTCTAAGTCCTTCTTTTTCCTTTCCAGGCTTTCAGTGGGCTCCAATTTTTTCAATCCGTGCTCTATGTCCCTGCACTTGATGGCATCCCATGCCTTTGGATGGCTTTCACTTAAACAATGATTTTTTTTAAAATTTTTTTTTTTCTCTCTCCATGGGATGTCTCTCATATCTTCCCCTCAATGTTGTCTCTTCCTGCTTGACATTTTTCCTGATTTTGCAGCATCTGTGAGCTCAGCTTTGCATGTTTTGGTCCTTTGTGCTGCACCTCATTTCCTCCCAGAGCATTTGCTGGTACTCACTAAATGTCCCAATTTTGGGATTTTTGGGGTTTTTTTCGCTTGCACTTCATTTGATCCTATCTCCTTTGCAGAGTGTTTGTCAGCCTTTCTTTTGAGGTTTGCAAGATTCCGTTTCCCTTCCCGAAAGGAAATGAAATTTCCTTTCGGGAAGGGAAACGGAATCTTGCGATTTCAATGGAGACCAATTCAGGAATCTTTGGTCCATGTCCCTGCACCTGATGGCATCCCGTGCCTTTTGATGCCTTTCACTTTGGCGAGCAATTTTTTGATTTTTGCTGATTTTTTTCAGTATGCCTGCCATGTCTGTCATATCTTGCCCTGAAAGTTGTGTCTTCTTCCATGTTTGCTTCTCCTGATTTTGCAGCACCAGTGAGCTCAATTTTGGGCATCTTTTGCCCCTTTGCACTGCACGGCATGTCATCCTGGTCCTTTTGCTCCTAGTCACAAAATTTACCAATTTTCTCGGTTTTTTTTCTTGAATTGCATTTCTTTGGATGATTGCTCCATTCCAGAGCGTTTGTAAGTCCTTCTTTTTTCTTTCCAGGCTTTCAGTGGGCTCCAATTTTTTCAATCCGTGCTCTATGTCCCTGCACTTGATGGCATCCCATGCCTTTGGATGGCTTTCACTTAAACAATGATTTTTTTTAAAATTTTTTTTTTCTCTCTCCATGGGATGTCTCTCATATCTTCCCCTCAAAGTTGTGTCTTCCTGCTTGACATTTTTCCTGATTTTGCAGCATCTGTGAGCTCAGCTTTGCATGTTTTGGTCCTTTGTGCTGCACCTCATTTCCTCCCAGAGCATTTGCTGGTACTCACTAAATGTCCCAATTTTGGGATTTTTGGGGTTTTTTTCGCTTGCATTTCATTTGATCCTATCTCCTTTGCAGAGTGTTTGTCAGCCTTTCTTTTGAGGTTCGCAAGATTCCGTTTCCCTTCCCGAAAGGAAATTTCATTTCCTTTCGGGAAGGGAAACGGAATCTTGCGATTTCAATGGAGACCAATTCAGGAATCTTTGGTCCATGTCCCTGCACCTGATGGCATCCCGTGCCTTTTGATGCCTTTCACTTTGGCGAGCAATTTTTTGATTTTTGCTGATTTTTTTCAGTATGCCTGCCATGTCTGTCATATCTTGCCCTGAAAGTTGTGTCTTCTTCCATGTTTGCTTCTCCTGATTTTGCAGCATCAGTGAGCTCAATTTTGGGCATCTTTTGGCCCTTTGCACTGCACGGCATGTCATCCTGGTCCTTTTGCTCCTAGTCACAAAATTTACCAATTTTCTCGGTTTTTTTTCTTGAATTGCATTTCTTTGGATGATTGCTCCATTCCAGAGCATTTGTAAGTCCTTCTTTTTTCTTTCCAGGCTTTCAGTGGGCTCCAATTTTTTCAATCCGTGCTCTATGTCCCTGCACTTGATGGCATCCCATGCCTTTGGATGGCTTTCACTTAAACAATGATTTTTTTTTTAATTTTTTTTTTCTCTCTCCATGGGATGTCTCTCATATCTTCCCCTCAAAGTTGTGTCTTCCTGCTTGACATTTTTCCTGATTTTGCAGCATCTGTGAGCTCAGCTTTGCATGTTTTGGTCCTTTGTGCTGCACCTCATTTCCTCCCAGAGCATTTGCTGGTACTCACTAAATGTCCCAGTTTTGGGATTTTTGGGGTTTTTTTCGCTTGCACTTCGTTTGATCCTATCTCCTTTGCAGAGTGTTTGTCAGCCTTTCTTTTGAGGTTCGCAAGATTCCGTTTCCCTTCCCGAAAGGAAATTTCATTTCCTTTCGGGAAGGGAAACGGAATCTTGCGATTTCAATGGAGACCAATTCAGGAATCTTTGGTCCATGTCCCTGCACCTGATGGCATCCCGTGCCTTTTGATGCCTTTCACTTTGGCGAGCAATTTTTTGATTTTTGCTGATTTTTTTCAGTATGCCTGCCATGTCTGTCATATCTTGCCCTGAAAGTTGTGTCTTCTTCCATGTTTGCTTCTCCTGATTTTGCAGCATCAGTGAGCTCAATTTTGGGCATCTTTTGCCCCTTTGCACTGCACGGCATGTCATCCTGGTCCTTTTGCTCCTAGTCACAAAATTTACCAATTTTCTCGGGTTTTTTTCTTGAATTGCATTTCTTTGGATGATTGCTCCATTCCAGAGCATTTGTAAGTCCTTCTTTTTTCTTTCCAGGCTTTCAGTGGGCTCCAATTTTTTCAATCCGTGCTCTATGTCCCTGCACTTGATGGCATCCCATGCCTTTGGATGGCTTTCACTTAAACAATGATTTTTTTTAAAATTTTTTTTTTCTCTCTCCATGGGATGTCTCTCATATCTTCCCCTCAAAGTTGTGTCTTCCTGCTTGACATTTTTCCTGATTTTGCAGCATCTGTGAGCTCAGCTTTGCATGTTTTGGTCCTTTGTGCTGCACCTCATTTCCTCCCAGAGCATTTGCTGGTACTCACTAAATGTCCCAATTTTGGGATTTTTGGGGTTTTTTTCGCTTGCACTTCATTTGATCCTATCTCCTTTGCAGAGTGTTTGTCAGCCTTTCTTTTGAGGTTCGCAAGATTCCGTTTCCCTTCCCGAAAGGAAATTTCATTTCCTTTCGGGAAGGGAAACGGAATCTTGCGATTTCAATGGAGACCAATTCAGGAATCTTTGGTCCATGTCCCTGCACCTGATGGCATCCCGTGCCTTTTGATGCCTTTCACTTTGGCGAGCAATTTTTTGATTTTTGCTGATTTTTTTCAGTATGCCTGCCATGTCTGTCATATCTTGCCCTGAAAGTTGTGTCTTCTTCCATGTTTGCTTCTCCTGATTTTGCAGCATCAGTGAGCTCAATTTTGGGCATCTTTTGGCCTTTTGCACTGCACTGCATGTCATCCTGGTCCTTTTGCTCCTAGTCACAAAATTTACCAATTTTCTCGGTTTTTTTTCTTGAATTGCATTTCTTTGGATGATTGCTCCATTCCAGAGCGTTTGTAAGTCCTTCTTTTTCCTTTCCAGGCTTTCAGTGGGCTCCAATTTTTTCAATCCGTGCTCTATGTCCCTGCACTTGATGGCATCCCATGCCTTTGGATGGCTTTCACTTAAACAATGATTTTTTTTTAAATTTTTTTTTTTCTCTCTCCATGGGATGTCTCTCATATCTTCCCCTCAAAGTTGTGTCTTCCTGCTTGACATTTTTCCTGATTTTGCAGCATCTGTGAGCTCAGCTTTGCATGTTTTGGTCCTTTGTGCTGCACCTCATTTCCTCCCAGAGCATTTGCTGGTACTCACTAAATGTCCCAATTTTGGGATTTTTGGGTTTTTTTTCGCTTGCACTTCATTTGATCCTATCTCCTTTGCAGAGTGTTTGTCAGCCTTTCTTTTGAGGTTCGCAAGATTCCGTTTCCCTTCCCGAAAGGAAATGAAATTTCCTTTCGGGAAGGGAAACGGAATCTTGCGATTTCAATGGAGACCAATTCAGGAATCTTTGGTCCATGTCCCTGCACCTGATGGCATCCCGTGCCTTTTGATGCCTTTCACTTTGGTGAGCAATTTTTTGATTTTTGCTGATTTTTTTCAGTATGCCTGCCATGTCTGTCATATCTTGCCCTGAAAGTTGTGTCTTCTTCCATGTTTGCTTCTCCTGATTTTGCAGCACCAGTGAGCTCAATTTTGGGCATCTTTTGCCCCTTTGCACTGCACGGCATGTCATCCTGGTCCTTTTGCTCCTAGTCACAAAATTTACCAATTTTCTCGGGTTTTTTTCTTGAATTGCATTTCTTTGGATGATTGCTCCATTCCAGAGCATTTGTAAGTCCTTCTTTTTTCTTTCCAGGCTTTCAGTGGGCTCCAATTTTTTCAATCCGTGCTCTATGTCCCTGCACTTGATGGCATCCCATGCCTTTGGATGGCTTTCACTTAAACAATGATTTTTTTTTTAATTTTTTTTTTTCTCTCTCCATGGGATGTCTCTCATATCTTCCCCTCAAAGTTGTGTCTTCCTGCTTGACATTTTTCCTGATTTTGCAGCATCTGTGAGCTCAGCTTTGCATGTTTTGGTCCTTTGTGCTGCACCTCATTTCCTCCCAGAGCATTTTCTGGTACTCACTAAATGTCCCAATTTTGGGATTTTTGGGGTTTTTTTCGCTTGCACTTCGTTTGATCCTATCTCCTTTGCAGAGTGTTTGTCAGCCTTTCTTTTGAGGTTCGCAAGATTCCGTTTCCCTTCCCGAAAGGAAATGAAATTTCCTTTCGGGAAGGGAAACGGAATCTTGCGATTTCAATGGAGACCAATTCAGGAATCTTTGGTCCATGTCCCTGCACCTGATGGCATCCCGTGCCTTTTGATGCCTTTCACTTTGGCGAGCAATTTTTTGATTTTTGCTGATTTTTTTCAGTATGCCTGCCATGTCTGTCATATCTTGCCCTGAAAGTTGTGTCTTCTTCCATGTTTGTTTCTCCTGATTTTGCAGCATCAGTCAGCTCAATTTTGGGCATCTTTTGCCCCTTTGCACTGCACGGCATGTCATCCTGGTCCTTTTGCTCCTAGTCACAAAATTTACCAATTTTCTCGGGTTTTTTTCTTGAATTGCATTTCTTTGGATGATTGCTCCATTCCAGAGCATTTCTAAGTCCTTCTTTTTCCTTTCCAGGCTTTCAGTGGGCTCCAATTTTTTCAATCCGTGCTCTATGTCCCTGCACTTGATGGCATCCCATGCCTTTGGATGGCTTTCACTTAAACAATGATTTTTTTTTTAATTTTTTTTTTTCTCTCTCCATGGGATGTCTCTCATATCTTCCCCTCAAAGTTGTGTCTTCCTGCTTGACATTTTTCCTGATTTTGCAGCATCTGTGAGCTCAGCTTTGCATGTTTTGGTCCTTTGTGCTGCACCTCATTTCCTCCCAGAGCATTTGCTGGTACTCACTAAATGTCCCAATTTTGGGATTTTTGGGGTTTTTTTCGCTTGCACTTCATTTGATCCTATCTCCTTTGCAGAGTGTTTGTCAGCCTTTCTTTTGAGGTTTGCAAGATTCCGTTTCCCTTCCCGAAAGGAAATGAAATTTCCTTTCGGGAAGGGAAACGGAATCTTGCGATTTCAATGGAGACCAATTCAGGAATCTTTGGTCCATGTCCCTGCACCTGATGGCATCCCGTGCCTTTTGATGCCTTTCACTTTGGCGAGCAATTTTTTGATTTTTGCTGATTTTTTTCAGTATGCCTGCCATGTCTGTCATATCTTGCCCTGAAAGTTGTGTCTTCTTCCATGTTTGCTTCTCCTGATTTTGCAGCACCAGTGAGCTCAATTTTGGGCATCTTTTGCCCCTTTGCACTGCACGGCATGTCATCCTGGTCCTTTTGCTCCTAGTCACAAAATTTACCAATTTTCTCGGTTTTTTTTCTTGAATTGCATTTCTTTGGATGATTGCTCCATTCCAGAGCGTTTGTAAGTCCTTCTTTTTTCTTTCCAGGCTTTCAGTGGGCTCCAATTTTTTCAATCCGTGCTCTATGTCCCTGCACTTGATGGCATCCCATGCCTTTGGATGGCTTTCACTTAAACAATGATTTTTTTTAAAATTTTTTTTTTCTCTCTCCATGGGATGTCTCTCATATCTTCCCCTCAAAGTTGTGTCTTCCTGCTTGACATTTTTCCTGATTTTGCAGCATCTGTGAGCTCAGCTTTGCATGTTTTGGTCCTTTGTGCTGCACCTCATTTCCTCCCAGAGCATTTTCTGGTACTCACTAAATGTCCCAATTTTGGGATTTTTGGGGTTTTTTTCGCTTGCACTTCGTTTGATCCTATCTCCTTTGCAGAGTGTTTGTCAGCCTTTCTTTTGAGGTTCGCAAGATTCCGTTTCCCTTCCCGAAAGGAAATGAAATTTCCTTTCGGGAAGGGAAACGGAATCTTGCGATTTCAATGGAGACCAATTCAGGAATCTTTGGTCCATGTCCCTGCACCTGATGGCATCCCGTGCCTTTTGATGCCTTTCACTTTGGCGAGCAATTTTTTGATTTTTGCTGATTTTTTTCAGTATGCCTGCCATGTCTGTCATATCTTGCCCTGAAAGTTGTGTCTTCTTCCATGTTTGCTTCTCCTGATTTTGCAGCATCAGTCAGCTCAATTTTGTGCATCTTTTGCCCCTTTGCACTGCACGGCATGTCATCCTGGTCCTTTTGCTCCTAGTCACAAAATTTACCAATTTTCTCGGTTTTTTTTCTTGAATTGCATTTCTTTGGATGATTGCTCCATTCCAGAGCATTTGTAAGTCCTTCTTTTTTCTTTCCAGGCTTTCAGTGGGCTCCAATTTTTTCAATCCGTGCTCTATGTCCCTGCACTTGATGGCATCCCATGCCTTTGGATGGCTTTCACTTAAACAATGATTTTTTTAAAATTTTTTTTTTCTCTCTCCATGGGATGTCTCTCATATCTTCCCCTCAAAGTTGTGTCTTCCTGCTTGACGTTTTTCCTGATTTTGCAGCATCTGTGAGCTCAGCTTTGCATGTTTTGGTCCTTTGTGCTGCACCTCATTTCCTCCCAGAGCATTTTCTGGTACTCACTAAATGTCCCAATTTTGGGATTTTTGGGGTTTTTTTCGCTTGCACTTCGTTTGATCCTATCTCCTTTGCAGAGTGTTTGTCAGCCTTTCTTTTGAGGTTCGCAAGATTCCGTTTCCCTTCCCGAAAGGAAATGAAATTTCCTTTCGGGAAGGGAAACGGAATCTTGCGATTTCAATGGAGACCAATTCAGGAATCTTTGGTCCATGTCCCTGCACCTGATGGCATCCCGTGCCTTTTGATGCCTTTCACTTTGGCGAGCAATTTTTTGATTTTTGCTGATTTTTTTCAGTATGCCTGCCATGTCTGTCATATCTTGCCCTGAAAGTTGTGTCTTCTTCCATGTTTGCTTCTCCTGATTTTGCAGCATCAGTGAGCTCAATTTTGGGCATCTTTTGCCCCTTTGCACTGCACGGCATGTCATCCTGGTCCTTTTGCTCCTAGTCACAAAATTTACCAATTTTCTCGGTTTTTTTTCTTGAATTGCATTTCTTTGGATGATTGCTCCATTCCAGAGCATTTGTAAGTCCTTCTTTTTTCTTTCCAGGCCTTCAGTGGGCTCCAATTTTTTCAATCCGTGCTCTATGTCCCTGCACTTGATGGCATCCCATGCCTTTGGATGGCTTTCACTTAAACAATGATTTTTTTTAAAATTTTTTTTTTCTCTCTCCATGGGATGTCTCTCATATCTTCCCCTCAAAGTTGTGTCTTCCTGCTTGACATTTTTCCTGATTTTGCAGCATCTGTGAGCTCAGCTTTGCATGTTTTGGTCCTTTGTGCTGCACCTCATTTCCTCCCAGAGCATTTGCTGGTACTCACTAAATGTCCCAATTTTGGGATTTTTGGGGTTTTTTTCGCTTGCACTTCGTTTGATCCTATCTCCTTTGCAGAGTGTTTGTCAGCCTTTCTTTTGAGGTTCGCAAGATTCCGTTTCCCTTCCCGAAAGGAAATGAAATTTCCTTTCGGGAAGGGAAACGGAATCTTGCGATTTCAATGGAGACCAATTCAGGAATCTTTGGTCCATGTCCCTGCACCTGATGGCATCCCGTGCCTTTTGATGCCTTTCACTTTGGCGAGCAAGTTTTTGATTTTTGCTGATTTTTTTCAGTATGCCTGCCATGTCTGTCATATCTTGCCCTGAAAGTTGTGTCTTCTTCCATGTTTGCTTCTCCTGATTTTGCAGCACCAGTGAGCTCAATTTTGGGCATCTTTTGCCCCTTTGCACTGCACGGCATGTCATCCTGGTCCTTTTGCTCCTAGTCACAAAATTTACCAATTTTCTCGGTTTTTTTTCTTGAATTGCATTTCTTTGGATGATTGCTCCATTCCAGAGCGTTTGTAAGTCCTTCTTTTTTCTTTCCAGGCTTTCAGTGGGCTCCAATTTTTTCAATCCGTGCTCTATGTCCCTGCACTTGATGGCATCCCATGCCTTTGGATGGCTTTCACTTAAACAATGATTTTTTTTAAAATTTTTTTTTTCTCTCTCCATGGGATGTCTCTCATATCTTCCCCTCAAAGTTGTGTCTTCCTGCTTGACATTTTTCCTGATTTTGCAGCATCTGTGAGCTCAGCTTTGCATGTTTTGGTCCTTTGTGCTGCACCTCATTTCCTCCCAGAGCATTTTCTGGTACTCACTAAATGTCCCAATTTTGGGATTTTTGGGGTTTTTTTCGCTTGCACTTCGTTTGATCCTATCTCCTTTGCAGAGTGTTTGTCAGCCTTTCTTTTGAGGTTCGCAAGATTCCGTTTCCCTTCCCGAAAGGAAATGAAATTTCCTTTCGGGAAGGGAAACGGAATCTTGCGATTTCAATGGAGACCAATTCAGGAATCTTTGGTCCATGTCCCTGCACCTGATGGCATCCCGTGCCTTTTGATGCCTTTCACTTTGGCGAGCAATTTTTTGATTTTTGCTGATTTTTTTCAGTATGCCTGCCATGTCTGTCATATCTTGCCCTGAAAGTTGTGTCTTCTTCCATGTTTGCTTCTCCTGATTTTGCAGCATCAGTCAGCTCAATTTTGTGCATCTTTTGCCCCTTTGCACTGCACGGCATGTCATCCTGGTCCTTTTGCTCCTAGTCACAAAATTTACCAATTTTCTCGGGTTTTTTTCTTGAATTGCATTTCTTTGGATGATTGCTCCATTCCAGAGCATTTCTAAGTCCTTCTTTTTCCTTTCCAGGCTTTCAGTGGGCTCCAATTTTTTCAATCCGTGCTCTATGTCCCTGCACTTGATGGCATCCCATGCCTTTGGATGGCTTTCACTTAAACAATGATTTTTTTTTAAATTTTTTTTTTTCTCTCTCCATGGGATGTCTCTCATATCTTCCCCTCAAAGTTGTGTCTTCCTGCTTGACATTTTTCCTGATTTTGCAGCATCTGTGAGCTCAGCTTTGCATGTTTTGGTCCTTTGTGCTGCACCTCATTTCCTCCCAGAGCATTTTCTGGTACTCACTAAATGTCCCAATTTTGGGATTTTTGGGGTTTTTTTCGCTTGCACTTCATTTGATCCTATCTCCTTTGCAGAGTGTTTGTCAGCCTTTCTTTTGAGGTTTGCAAGATTCCGTTTCCCTTCCCGAAAGGAAATGAAATTTCCTTTCGGGAAGGGAAACGGAATCTTGCGATTTCAATGGAGACCAATTCAGGAATCTTTGGTCCATGTCCCTGCACCTGATGGCATCCCGTGCCTTTTGATGCCTTTCACTTTGGCGAGCAATTTTTTGATTTTTGCTGATTTTTTTCAGTATGCCTGCCATGTCTGTCATATCTTGCCCTGAAAGTTGTGTCTTCTTCCATGTTTGCTTCTCCTGATTTTGCAGCACCAGTGAGCTCAATTTTGGGCATCTTTTGCCCCTTTGCACTGCACGGCATGTCATCCTGGTCCTTTTGCTCCTAGTCACAAAATTTACCAATTTTCTCGGGTTTTTTTCTTGAATTGCATTTCTTTGGATGATTGCTCCATTCCAGAGCATTTGTAAGTCCTTCTTTTTTCTTTCCAGGCTTTCAGTGGGCTCCAATTTTTTCAATCCGTGCTCTATGTCCCTGCACTTGATGGCATCCCATGCCTTTGCATGGCTTTCACTTAAACAATGATTTTTTTTTTAATTTTTTTTTTCTCTCTCCATGGGATGTCTCTCATATCTTCCCCTCAAAGTTGTGTCTTCCTGCTTGACATTTTTCCTGATTTTGCAGCATCTGTGAGCTCAGCTTTGCATGTTTTGGTCCTTTGTGCTGCACCTCATTTCCTCCCAGAGCATTTTCTGGTACTCACTAAATGTCCCAATTTTGGGATTTTTGGGGTTTTTTTCGCTTGCATTTCATTTGATCCTATCTCCTTTGCAGAGTGTTTGTCAGCCTTTCTTTTGAGGTTCGCAAGATTCCGTTTCCCTTCCCGAAAGGAAATGAAATTTCCTTTCGGGAAGGGAAACGGAATCTTGCGATTTCAATGGAGACCAATTCAGGAATCTTTGGTCCATGTCCCTGCACCTGATGGCATCCCGTGCCTTTTGATGCCTTTCACTTTGGCGAGCAATTTTTTGATTTTTGCTGATTTTTTTCAGTATGCCTGCCATGTCTGTCATATCTTGCCCTGAAAGTTGTGTCTTCTTCCATGTTTGCTTCTCCTGATTTTGCAGCATCAGTGAGCTCAATTTTGGGCATCTTTTGGCCCTTTGCACTGCACGGCATGTCATCCTGGTCCTTTTGCTCCTAGTCACAAAATTTACCAATTTTCTCGGTTTTTTTTCTTGAATTGCATTTCTTTGGATGATTGCTCCATTCCAGAGCATTTGTAAGTCCTTCTTTTTTCTTTCCAGGCTTTCAGTGGGCTCCAATTTTTTCAATCCGTGCTCTATGTCCCTGCACTTGATGGCATCCCATGCCTTTGGATGGCTTTCACTTAAACAATGATTTTTTTAAAATTTTTTTTTTCTCTCTCCATGGGATGTCTCTCATATCTTCCCCTCAAAGTTGTGTCTTCCTGCTTGACGTTTTTCCTGATTTTGCAGCATCTGTGAGCTCAGCTTTGCATGTTTTGGTCCTTTGTGCTGCACCTCATTTCCTCCCAGAGCATTTTCTGGTACTCACTAAATGTCCCAATTTTGGGATTTTTGGGGTTTTTTTCGCTTGCACTTCGTTTGATCCTATCTCCTTTGCAGAGTGTTTGTCAGCCTTTCTTTTGAGGTTCGCAAGATTCCGTTTCCCTTCCCGAAAGGAAATGAAATTTCCTTTCGGGAAGGGAAACGGAATCTTGCGATTTCAATGGAGACCAATTCAGGAATCTTTGGTCCATGTCCCTGCACCTGATGGCATCCCGTGCCTTTTGATGCCTTTCACTTTGGCGAGCAATTTTTTGATTTTTGCTGATTTTTTTCAGTATGCCTGCCATGTCTGTCATATCTTGCCCTGAAAGTTGTGTCTTCTTCCATGTTTGCTTCTCCTGATTTTGCAGCATCAGTGAGCTCAATTTTGGGCATCTTTTGCCCCTTTGCACTGCACGGCATGTCATCCTGGTCCTTTTGCTCCTAGTCACAAAATTTACCAATTTTCTCGGTTTTTTTTCTTGAATTGCATTTCTTTGGATGATTGCTCCATTCCAGAGCATTTGTAAGTCCTTCTTTTTTCTTTCCAGGCCTTCAGTGGGCTCCAATTTTTTCAATCCGTGCTCTATGTCCCTGCACTTGATGGCATCCCATGCCTTTGGATGGCTTTCACTTAAACAATGATTTTTTTTAAAATTTTTTTTTTCTCTCTCCATGGGATGTCTCTCATATCTTCCCCTCAAAGTTGTGTCTTCCTGCTTGACATTTTTCCTGATTTTGCAGCATCTGTGAGCTCAGCTTTGCATGTTTTGGTCCTTTGTGCTGCACCTCATTTCCTCCCAGAGCATTTGCTGGTACTCACTAAATGTCCCAATTTTGGGATTTTTGGGGTTTTTTTCGCTTGCACTTCGTTTGATCCTATCTCCTTTGCAGAGTGTTTGTCAGCCTTTCTTTTGAGGTTCGCAAGATTCCGTTTCCCTTCCCGAAAGGAAATGAAATTTCCTTTCGGGAAGGGAAACGGAATCTTGCGATTTCAATGGAGACCAATTCAGGAATCTTTGGTCCATGTCCCTGCACCTGATGGCATCCCGTGCCTTTTGATGCCTTTCACTTTGGCGAGCAAGTTTTTGATTTTTGCTGATTTTTTTCAGTATGCCTGCCATGTCTGTCATATCTTGCCCTGAAAGTTGTGTCTTCTTCCATGTTTGCTTCTCCTGATTTTGCAGCATCAGTGAGCTCAATTTTGGGCATCTTTTGGCCCTTTGCACTGCACGGCATGTCATCCTGGTCCTTTTGCTCCTAGTCACAAAATTTACCAATTTTCTCGGTTTTTTTTCTTGAATTGCATTTCTTTGGATGATTGCTCCATTCCAGAGCATTTGTAAGTCCTTCTTTTTTCTTTCCAGGCTTTCAGTGGGCTCCAATTTTTTCAATCCGTGCTCTATGTCCCTGCACTTGATGGCATCCCATGCCTTTGGATGGCTTTCACTTAAACAATGATTTTTTTAAATTTGTTTTTTCTCTCTCCATGGGATGTCTCTCATATCTTCCCCTCAAAGTTGTGTCTTCCTGCTTGACATTTTTCCTGATTTTGCAGCATCTGTGAGCTCAGCTTTGCATGTTTTGGTCCTTTGTGCTGCACCTCATTTCCTCCCAGAGCATTTTCTGGTACTCACTAAATGTCCCAATTTTGGGATTTTTGGGGTTTTTTTCGCTTGCATTTCATTTCATCCTATCTCCTTTGCAGAGTGTTTGTCAGCCTTTCTTTTGAGGTTCGCAAGATTCCGTTTCCCTTCCCGAAAGGAAATTTCATTTCCTTTCGGGAAGGGAAACGGAATCTTGCGATTTCAATGGAGACCAATTCAGGAATCTTTGGTCCATGTCCCTGCACCTGATGGCATCCCGTGCCTTTTGATGCCTTTCACTTTGGCGAGCAATTTTTTGATTTTTGCTGATTTTTTTCAGTATGCCTGCCATGTCTGTCATATCTTGCCCTGAAAGTTGTGTCTTCTTCCATGTTTGCTTCTCCTGATTTTGCAGCATCAGTCAGCTCAATTTTGGGCATCTTTTGCCCCTTTGCACTGCACGGCATGTCATCCTGCTCCTTTTGCTCCTAGTCACAAAATTTACCAATTTTCTCGGTTTTTTTTCTTGAATTGCATTTCTTTGGATGATTGCTCCATTCCAGAGCATTTGTAAGTCCTTCTTTTTTCTTTCCAGGCTTTCAGTGGGCTCCAATTTTTTCAATCCGTGCTCTATGTCTCTGCACTTGATGGCATCCCATGCCTTTGGATGGCTTTCACTTAAACAATAATTTTTTTTAATTTTTTTTTTTTCTCTCTCCATGGGATGTCTCTCATATCTTCCCCTCAAAGTTGTGTCTTCCTGCTTGACGTTTTTCCTGATTTTGCAGCATCTGTGAGCTCAGCTTTGCATGTTTTGGTCCTTTGTGCTGCACCTCATTTCCTCCCAGAGCATTTGCTGGTACTAACTAAATGTCCCAATTTTGGGATTTTTGGGGTTTTTTTCGCTTGCACTTCATTTGATCCTATCTCCTTTGCAGAGTGTTTGTCAGCCTTTCTTTTGAGGTTCGCAAGATTCCGTTTCCCTTCCCGAAAGGAAATTTCATTTCCTTTCGGGAAGGGAAACGGAATCTTGCGATTTCAATGGAGACCAATTCAGGAATCTTTGGTCCATGTCCCTGCACCTGATGGCATCCCGTGCCTTTTGATGCCTTTCACTTTGGCGAGCAATTTTTTGATTTTTGCTGATTTTTTTCAGTATGCCTGCCATGTCTGTCATATCTTGCCCTGAAAGTTGTGTCTTCTTCCATGTTTGCTTCTCCTGATTTTGCAGCATCAGTGAGCTCAATTTTGGGCATCTTTTGCCCCTTTGCACTGCACGGCATGTCATCCTGCTCCTTTTGCTCCTAGTCACAAAATTTACCAATTTTCTCGGGTTTTTTTCTTGAATTGCATTTCTTTGGATGATTGCTCCATTCCAGAGCGTTTGTAAGTCCTTCTTTTTTCTTTCCAGGCTTTCAGTGGGCTCCAATTTTTTCAATCCGTGCTCTATGTCCCTGCACTTGATGGCATCCCATGCCTTTGGATGGCTTTCACTTAAACAATGATTTTTTTTTTAATTTTTTTTTTTCTCTCTCCATGGGATGTCTCTCATATCTTCCCCTCAAAGTTGTGTCTTCCTGCTTGACATTTTTCCTGATTTTGCAGCATCTGTGAGCTCAGCTTTGCATGTTTTGGTCCTTTGTGCTGCACCTCATTTCCTCCCAGAGCATTTGCTGGTACTCACTAAATGTCCCAATTTTGGGATTTTTGGGTTTTTTTTCGCTTGCACTTCATTTGATCCTATCTCCTTTGCAGAGTGTTTGTCAGCCTTTCTTTTGAGGTTCGCAAGATTCCGTTTCCCTTCCCGAAAGGAAATGAAATTTCCTTTCGGGAAGGGAAACGGAATCTTGCGATTTCAATGGAGACCAATTCAGGAATCTTTGGTCCATGTCCCTGCACCTGATGGCATCCCGTGCCTTTTGATGCCTTTCACTTTGGCAAGCAATTTTTTGATTTTTGCTGATTTTTTTCAGTATGCCTGCCATGTCTGTCATATCTTGCCCTGAAAGTTGTGTCTTCTTCCATGTTTGCTTCTCCTGATTTTGCAGCATCAGTGAGCTCAATTTTGGGCATCTTTTGCCCCTTTGCACTGCACGGCATGTCATCCTGGTCCTTTTGCTCCTAGTCACAAAATTTACCAATTTTCTCGGGTTTT
The DNA here is from genome assembly GCF_963513975.1 of Fringilla coelebs. Lineage (NCBI taxonomy): Eukaryota > Metazoa > Chordata > Aves > Passeriformes > Fringillidae > Fringilla > Fringilla coelebs. Next base: position 9,266,927 of record NC_140028.1, on the reverse strand, counting down.
TTTCTTGAATTGCATTTCTTTGGATGATTGCTCCATTCCAGAGCGTTTGTAAGTCCTTCTTTTTTCTTTCCAGGCTTTCAGTGGGCTCCAATTTTTTCAATCCGTGCTCTATGTCTCTGCACTTGATGGCATCCCATGCCTTTGGATGGCTTTCACTTAAACAATGATTTTTTTTAAATTTTTTTTTTCTCTCTCCATGGGATGTCTCTCATATCTTCCCCTCAAAGTTGTGTCTTCCTGCTTGACATTTTTCCTGATTTTGCAGCATCTGTGAGCTCAGCTTTGCATGTTTTGGTCCTTTGTGCTGCACCTCATTTCCTCCCAGAGCATTTTCTGGTACTCACTAAATGTCCCAATTTTGGGATTTTTGGGGTTTTTTTCGCTTGCATTTCATTTGATCCTATCTCCTTTGCAGAGTGTTTGTCAGCCTTTCTTTTGAGGTTCGCAAGATTCCGTTTCCCTTCCCGAAATTTCCTTTCGGGAAGGGAAACGGAATCTTGCGATTTCAATGGAGACCAATTCAGGAATCTTTGGTCCATGTCCCTGCACCTGATGGCATCCCGTGCCTTTTGATGCCTTTCACTTTGGCAAGCAATTTTTTGATTTTTGCTGATTTTTTTCAGTATGCCTGCCATGTCTGTCATATCTTGCCCTGCAAGTTGTGTCTTCTTCCATGTTTGCTTCTCCTGATTTTGCAGCATCAGTCAGCTCAATTTTGGGCATCTTTTGCCCCTTTGCACTGCACGGCATGTCATCCTGGTCCTTTTGCTCCTAGTCACAAAATTTACCAATTTTCTCGGGTTTTTTTCTTGAATTGCATTTCTTTGGATGATTGCTCCATTCCAGAGCATTTGTAAGTCCTTCTTTTTTCTTTCCAGGCTTTCAGTGGGCTCCAATTTTTTCAATCCGTGCTCTATGTCCCTGCACTTGATGGCATCCCATGCCTTTGGATGGCTTTCACTTAAACAATGATTTTTTTTTAAATTTTTTTTTTTCTCTCTCCATGGGATGTCTCTCATATCTTCCCCTCAAAGTTGTGTCTTCCTGCTTGACATTTTTCCTGATTTTGCAGCATCTGTGAGCTCAGCTTTGCATGTTTTGGTCCTTTGTGCTGCACCTCATTTCCTCCCAGAGCATTTGCTGGTACTCACTAAATGTCCCAATTTTGGGATTTTTGGGGTTTTTTTCGCTTGCACTTCATTTGATCCTATCTCCTTTGCAGAGTGTTTGTCAGCCTTTCTTTTGAGGTTCGCAAGATTCCGTTTCCCTTCCCGAAAGGAAATGAAATTTCCTTTCGGGAAGGGAAACGGAATCTTGCGATTTCAATGGAGACCAATTCAGGAATCTTTGGTCCATGTCCCTGCACCTCATGGCATCCCGTGCCTTTTGATGCCTTTCACTTTGGCGAGCAATTTTTTGATTTTTGCTGATTTTTTTCAGTATGCCTGCCATGTCTGTCATATCTTGCCCTGAAAGTTGTGTCTTCTTCCATGTTTGCTTCTCCTGATTTTGCAGCATCAGTGAGCTCAATTTTGGGCATCTTTTGCCCCTTTGCACTGCACGGCATGTCATCCTGGTCCTTTTGCTCCTAGTCACAAAATTTACCAATTTTCTCGGTTTTTTTTCTTGAATTGCATTTCTTTGGATGATTGCTCCATTCCAGAGCATTTGTAAGTCCTTCTTTTTACTTTCCAGGCTTTCAGTGGGCTCCAATTTTTTCAATCCGTGCTCTATGTCTCTGCACTTGATGGCATCCCATGCCTTTGGATGGCTTTCACTTAAACAATAATTTTTTTTAAATTTTTTTTTTTCTCTCTCCATGGGATGTCTCTCATATCTTCCCCTCAAAGTTGTGTCTTCCTGCTTGACGTTTTTCCTGATTTTGCAGCATCTGTGAGCTCAGCTTTGCATGTTTTGGTCCTTTGTGCTGCACCTCATTTCCTCCCAGAGCATTTGCTGGTACTAACTAAATGTCCCAATTTTGGGATTTTTGGGGTTTTTTTCGCTTGCACTTCATTTGATCCTATCTCCTTTGCAGAGTGTTTGTCAGCCTTTCTTTTGAGGTTCGCAAGATTCCGTTTCCCTTCCCGAAAGGAAATGAAATTTCCTTTCGGGAAGGGAAACGGAATCTTGCGATTTCAATGGAGACCAATTCAGGAATCTTTGGTCCATGTCCCTGCACCTGATGGCATCCCGTGCCTTTTGATGCCTTTCACTTTGGCGAGCAATTTTTTGATTTTTGCTGATTTTTTTCAGTATGCCTGCCATGTCTGTCATATCTTGCCCTGAAAGTTGTGTCTTCTTCCATGTTTGCTTCTCCTGATTTTGCAGCATCAGTCAGCTCAATTTTGGGCATCTTTTGCCCCTTTGCACTGCACGGCATGTCATCCTGCTCCTTTTGCTCCTAGTCACAAAATTTACCAATTTTCTCGGGTTTTTTTCTTGAATTGCATTTCTTTGGATGATTGCTCCATTCCAGAGCGTTTGTAAGTCCTTCTTTTTTCTTTCCAGGCTTTCAGTGGGCTCCAATTTTTTCAATCCGTGCTCTATGTCCCTGCACTTGATGGCATCCCATGCCTTTGGATGGCTTGCACTTAAACAATGATTTTTTTTTTAATTTTTTTTTTTCTCTCTCCATGGGATGTCTCTCATATCTTCCCCTCAAAGTTGTGTCTTCCTGCTTGACATTTTTCCTGATTTTGCAGCATCTGTGAGCTCAGCTTTGCATGTTTTGGTCCTTTGTGCTGCACCTCATTTCCTCCCAGAGCATTTGCTGGTACTCACTAAATGTCCCAATTTTGGGATTTTTGGGGTTTTTTTCGCTTGCACTTCATTTGATCCTATCTCCTTTGCAGAGTGTTTGTCAGCCTTTCTTTTGAGGTTCGCAAGATTCCGTTTCCCTTCCCGAAAGGAAATTTCATTTCCTTTCGGGAAGGGAAACGGAATCTTGCGATTTCAATGGAGACCAATTCAGGAATCTTTGGTCCATGTCCCTGCACCTGATGGCATCCCGTGCCTTTTGATGCCTTTCACTTTGGCAAGCAATTTTTTGATTTTTGCTGATTTTTTTCAGTATGCCTGCCATGTCTGTCATATCTTGCCCTGAAAGTTGTGTCTTCTTCCATGTTTGCTTCTCCTGATTTTGCAGCATCAGGGAGCTCAATTTTGGGCATCTTTTGGCCCTTTGCACTGCACGGCATGTCATCCTGGTCCTTTTGCTCCTAGTCACAAAATTTACCAATTTTCTCGGGTTTTTTTCTTGAATTGCATTTCTTTGGATGATTGCTCCATTCCAGAGCATTTGTAAGTCCTTCTTTTTTCTTTCCAGGCTTTCAGTGGGCTCCAATTTTTTCAATCCGTGCTCTATGTCCCTGCACTTGATGGCATCCCATGCCTTTGGATGGCTTTCACTTAAACAATGATTTTTTTTTTAATTTTTTTTTTCTCTCTCCATGGGATGTCTCTCATATCTTCCCCTCAAAGTTGTGTCTTCCTGCTTGACATTTTTCCTGATTTTGCAGCATCTGTGAGCTCAGCTTTGCATGTTTTGGTCCTTTGTGCTGCACCTCATTTCCTCCCAGAGCATTTTCTGGTACTCACTAAATGTCCCAATTTGGGGATTTTTGGGGTTTTTTTCGCTTGCACTTCGTTTGATCCTATCTCCTTTGCAGAGTGTTTGTCAGCCTTTCTTTTGAGGTTCGCAAGATTCCGTTTCCCTTCCCGAAAGGAAATGAAATTTCCTTTCGGGAAGGGAAACGGAATCTTGCGATTTCAATGGAGACCAATTCAGGAATCTTTGGTCCATGTCCCTGCACCTGATGGCATCCCGTGCCTTTTGATGCCTTTCACTTTGGCGAGCAATTTTTTGATTTTTGCTGATTTTTTTCAGTATGCCTGCCATGTCTGTCATATCTTGCCCTGAAAGTTATGTCTTCTTCCATGTTTGCTTCTCCTGATTTTGCAGCATCAGTGAGCTCAATTTTGGGCATCTTTTGGCCCTTTGCACTGCACGGCATGTCATCCTGCTCCTTTTGCTCCTAGTCACAAAATTTACCAATTTTCTCGGGTTTTTTTCTTGAATTGCATTTCTTTGGATGATTGCTCCATTCCAGAGCATTTGTAAGTCCTTCTTTTTTCTTTCCAGGCTTTCAGTGGGCTCCAATTTTTTCAATCCGTGCTCTATGTCCCTGCACTTGATGGCATCCCATGCCTTTGCATGGCTTTCACTTAAACAATGATTTTTTTTTTTATTTTTTTTTTTCTCTCTCCATGGGATGTCTCTCATATCTTCCCCTCAAAGTTGTGTCTTCCTGCTTGACATTTTTCCTGATTTTGCAGCATCTGTGAGCTCAGCTTTGCATGTTTTGGTCCTTTGTGCTGCACCTCATTTCCTCCCAGAGCATTTTCTGGTACTCACTAAATGTCCCAATTTTGGGATTTTTGGGTTTTTTTTCGCTTGCATTTCATTTGATCCTATCTCCTTTGCAGAGTGTTTGTCAGCCTTTCTTTTGAGGTTCGCAAGATTCCGTTTCCCTTCCCGAAAGGAAATGAAATTTCCTTTCGGGAAGGGAAACGGAATCTTGCGATTTCAATGGAGACCAATTCAGGAATCTTTGGTCCATGTCCCTGCACCTGATGGCATCCCGTGCCTTTTGATGCCTTTCACTTTGGCGAGCAATTTTTTGATTTTTGCTGATTTTTTTCAGTATGCCTGCCATGTCTGTCATATCTTGCCCTGAAAGTTGTGTCTTCTTCCATGTTTGCTTCTCCTGATTTTGCAGCATCAGTCAGCTCAATTTTGGGCATCTTTTGCCCCTTTGCACTGCACGGCATGTCATCCTGGTCCTTTTGCTCCTAGTCACAAAATTTACCAATTTTCTCGGTTTTTTTTCTTGAATTGCATTTCTTTGGATGATTGCTCCATTCCAGAGCATTTGTAAGTCCTTCTTTTTTCTTTCCAGGCTTTCAGTGGGCTCCAATTTTTTCAATCCGTGCTCTATGTCTCTGCACTTGATGGCATCCCATGCCTTTGGATGGCTTTCACTTAAACAATAATTTTTTTTAAATTTTTTTTTTTCTCTCTCCATGGGATGTCTCTCATATCTTCCCCTCAAAGTTGTGTCTTCCTGCTTGACATTTTTCCTGATTTTGCAGCATCTGTGAGCTCAGCTTTGCATGTTTTGGTCCTTTGTGCTGCACCTCATTTCCTCCCAGAGCATTTGCTGGTACTAACTAAATGTCCCAATTTTGGGATTTTTGGGGTTTTTTTCGCTTGCACTTCATTTGATCCTATCTCCTTTGCAGAGTGTTTGTCAGCCTTTCTTTTGAGGTTCGCAAGATTCCGTTTCCCTTCCCGAAAGGAAATGAAATTTCCTTTCGGGAAGGGAAACGGAATCTTGCGATTTCAATGGAGACCAATTCAGGAATCTTTGGTCCATGTCCCTGCACCTGATGGCATCCCGTGCCTTTTGATGCCTTTCACTTTGGCAAGCAATTTTTTGATTTTTGCTGATTTTTTTCAGTATGCCTGCCATGTCTGTCATATCTTGCCCTGAAAGTTGTGTCTTCTTCCATGTTTGCTTCTCCTGATTTTGCAGCATCAGTGAGCTCAATTTTGGGCATCTTTTGCCCCTTTGCACTGCACAGCATGTCATCCTGCTCCTTTTGCTCCTAGTCACAAAATTTACCAATTTTCTCGGGTTTTTTTCTTGAATTGCATTTCTTTGGATGATTGCTCCATTCCAGAGCGTTTGTAAGTCCTTCTTTTTTCTTTCCAGGCTTTCAGTGGGCTCCAATTTTTTCAATCCGTGCTCTATGTCTCTGCACTTGATGGCATCCCATGCCTTTGGATGGCTTTCACTTAAACAATGATTTTTTTTAAATTTTTTTTTTCTCTCTCCATGGGATGTCTCTCATATCTTCCCCTCAAAGTTGTGTCTTCCTGCTTGACATTTTTCCTGATTTTGCAGCATCTGTGAGCTCAGCTTTGCATGTTTTGGTCCTTTGTGCTGCACCTCATTTCCTCCCAGAGCATTTGCTGGTACTAACTAAATGTCCCAATTTTGGGATTTTTGGGGTTTTTTTCGCTTGCACTTCATTTGATCCTATCTCCTTTGCAGAGTGTTTGTCAGCCTTTCTTTTGAGGTTCGCAAGATTCCGTTTCCCTTCCCGAAAGGAAATGAAATTTCCTTTCGGGAAAGGAAACGGAATCTTGCGATTTCAATGGAGACCAATTCAGGAATCTTTGGTCCATGTCCCTGCACCTGATGGCATCCCGTGCCTTTTGATGCCTTTCACTTTGGCGAGCAATTTTTTGATTTTTGCTGATTTTTTTCAGTATGCCTGCCATGTCTGTCATATCTTGCCCTGAAAGTTGTGTCTTCTTCCATGTTTGCTTCTCCTGATTTTGCAGCATCAGTGAGCTCAATTTTGGGCATCTTTTGCCCCTTTGCACTGCACGGCATGTCATCCTGCTCCTTTTGCTCCTAGTCACAAAATTTACCAATTTTCTCGGGTTTTTTTCTTGAATTGCATTTCTTTGGATGATTGCTCCATTCCAGAGCGTTTGTAAGTCCTTCTTTTTTCTTTCCAGGCTTTCAGTGGGCTCCAATTTTTTCAATCCGTGCTCTATGTCCCTGCACTTGATGGCATCCCATGCCTTTGGATGGCTTTCACTTAAACAATGATTTTTTTTTTAATTTTTTTTTTCTCTCTCCATGGGATGTCTCTCATATCTTCCCCTCAAAGTTGTGTCTTCCTGCTTGACATTTTTCCTGATTTTGCAGCATCTGTGAGCTCAGCTTTGCATGTTTTGGTCCTTTGTGCTGCACCTCATTTCCTCCCAGAGCATTTTCTGGTACTCACTAAATGTCCCAATTTGGGGATTTTTGGGTTTTTTTTCGCTTGCACTTCATTTGATCCTATCTCCTTTGCAGAGTGTTTGTCAGCCTTTCTTTTGAGGTTCGCAAGATTCCGTTTCCCTTCCCGAAAGGAAATTTCATTTCCTTTCGGGAAGGGAAACGGAATCTTGCGATTTCAATGGAGACCAATTCAGGAATCTTTGGTCCATGTCCCTGCACCTGATGGCATCCCGTGCCTTTTGATGCCTTTCACTTTGGCAAGCAATTTTTTGATTTTTGCTGATTTTTTTCAGTATGCCTGCCATGTCTGTCATATCTTGCCCTGAAAGTTGTGTCTTCTTCCATGTTTGCTTCTCCTGATTTTGCAGCATCAGTGAGCTCAATTTTGGGCATCTTTTGCCCCTTTGCACTGCACGGCATGTCATCCTGCTCCTTTTGCTCCTAGTCACAAAATTTACCAATTTTCTCGGGTTTTTTTCTTGAATTGCATTTCTTTGGATGATTGCTCCATTCCAGAGCGTTTGTAAGTCCTTCTTTTTCCTTTCCAGGCTTTCAGTGGGCTCCAATTTTTTCAATCCGTGCTCTATGTCCCTGCACTTGATGGCATCCCATGCCTTTGGATGGCTTTCACTTAAACAATGATTTTTTTTTTAATTTTTTTTTTTCTCTCTCCATGGGATGTCTCTCATATCTTCCCCTCAAAGTTGTGTCTTCCTGCTTGACATTTTTCCTGATTTTGCAGCATCTGTGAGCTCAGCTTTGCATGTTTTGGTCCTTTGTGCTGCACCTCATTTCCTCCCAGAGCATTTGCTGGTACTCACTAAATGTCCCAATTTTGGGATTTTTGGGTTTTTTTTCGCTTGCACTTCATTTGATCCTATCTCCTTTGCAGAGTGTTTGTCAGCCTTTCTTTTGAGGTTCGCAAGATTCCGTTTCCCTTCCCGAAAGGAAATTTCATTTCCTTTCGGGAAGGGAAACGGAATCTTGCGATTTCAATGGAGACCAATTCAGGAATCTTTGGTCCATGTCCCTGCACCTGATGGCATCCCGTGCCTTTTGATGCCTTTCACTTTGGCGAGCAATTTTTTGATTTTTGCTGATTTTTTTCAGTATGCCTGCCATGTCTGTCATATCTTGCCCTGAAAGTTGTGTCTTCTTCCATGTTTGCTTCTCCTGATTTTGCAGCATCATTGAGCTCAATTTTGGGCATCTTTTGCCCCTTTGCACTGCACGGCATGTCATCCTGGTCCTTTTGCTCCTAGTCACAAAATTTACCAATTTTCTCGGTTTTTTTTCTTGAATTGCATTTCTTTGGATGATTGCTCCATTCCAGAGCATTTGTAAGTCCTTCTTTTTTCTTTCCAGGCTTTCAGTGGGCTCCAATTTTTTCAATCCGTGCTCTATGTCCCTGCACTTGATGGCATCCCATGCCTTTGGATGGCTTTCACTTAAACAATGATTTTTTTAAATTTTTTTTTTTCTCTCTCCATGGGATGTCTCTCATATCTTCCCCTCAAAGTTGTCTCTTCCTGCTTGACATTTTTCCTGATTTTGCAGCATCTGTGAGCTCAGCTTTGCATGTTTTGGTCCTTTGTGCTGCACCTCATTTCCTCCCAGAGCATTTGCTGGTACTCACTAAATGTCCCAATTTGGGGATTTTTGGGGTTTTTTTCGCTGGCACTTCATTTGATCCTATCTCCTTTGCAGAGTGTTTGTCAGCCTTTCTTTTGAGGTTCGCAAGATTCCGTTTCCCTTCCCGAAAGGAAATGAAATTTCCTTTCGGGAAGGGAAACGGAATCTTGCGATTTCAATGGAGACCAATTCAGGAATCTTTGGTCCATGTCCCTGCACCTGATGGCATCCCGTGCCTTTTGATGCCTTTCACTTTGGCGAGCAATTTTTTGATTTTTGCTGATTTTTTTCAGTATGCCTGCCATGTCTGTCATATCTTGCCCTGAAAGTTGTGTCTTCTTCCATGTTTGCTTCTCCTGATTTTGCAGCATCAGTCAGCTCAATTTTGGGCATCTTTTGCCCCTTTGCACTGCACGGCATGTCATCCTGCTCCTTTTGCTCCTAGTCACAAAATTTACCAATTTTCTCGGGTTTTTTTCTTGAATTGCATTTCTTTGGATGATTGCTCCATTCCAGAGCGTTTGTAAGTCCTTCTTTTTTCTTTCCAGGCTTTCAGTGGGCTCCAATTTTTTCAATCCGTGCTCTATGTCCCTGCACTTGATGGCATCCCATGCCTTTGGATGGCTTTCACTTAAACAATGATTTTTTTTTTAATTTTTTTTTTTCTCTCTCCATGGGATGTCTCTCATATCTTCCCCTCAAAGTTGTGTCTTCCTGCTTGACATTTTTCCTGATTTTGCAGCATCTGTGAGCTCAGCTTTGCATGTTTTGGTCCTTTGTGCTGCACCTCATTTCCTCCCAGAGCATTTGCTGGTACTCACTAAATGTCCCAATTTTGGGATTTTTGGGTTTTTTTTCACTTGCACTTCATTTGATCCTATCTCCTTTGCAGAGTGTTTGTCAGCCTTTCTTTTGAGGTTCGCAAGATTCCGTTTCCCTTCCCGAAAGGAAATTTCATATCCTTTCGGGAAGGGAAACGGAATCTTGCGATTTCAATGGAGACCAATTCAGGAATCTTTGGTCCATGTCCCTGCACCTGATGGCATCCCGTGCCTTTTGATGCCTTTCACTTTGGCGAGCAATTTTTTGATTTTTGCTGATTTTTTTCAGTATGCCTGCCATGTCTGTCATATCTTGCCCTGAAAGTTGTGTCTTCTTCCATGTTTGCTTCTCCTGATTTTGCAGCATCATTGAGCTCAATTTTGGGCATCTTTTGCCCCTTTGCACTGCACGGCATGTCATCCTGGTCCTTTTGCTCCTAGTCACAAAATTTACCAATTTTCTCGGTTTTTTTTCTTGAATTGCATTTCTTTGGATGATTGCTCCATTCCAGAGCATTTGTAAGTCCTTCTTTTTTCTTTCCAGGCTTTCAGTGGGCTCCAATTTTTTCAATCCGTGCTCTATGTCCCTGCACTTGATGGCATCCCATGCCTTTGGATGGCTTTCACTTAAACAATGATTTTTTTAAATTTTTTTTTTTCTCTCTCCATGGGATGTCTCTCATATCTTCCCCTCAAAGTTGTCTCTTCCTGCTTGACATTTTTCCTGATTTTGCAGCATCTGTGAGCTCAGCTTTGCATGTTTTGGTCCTTTGTGCTGCACCTCATTTCCTCCCAGAGCATTTGCTGGTACTCACTAAATGTCCCAATTTGGGGATTTTTGGGGTTTTTTTCGCTGGCACTTCATTTGATCCTATCTCCTTTGCAGAGTGTTTGTCAGCCTTTCTTTTGAGGTTCGCAAGATTCCGTTTCCCTTCCCGAAAGGAAATGAAATTTCCTTTCGGGAAGGGAAACGGAATCTTGCGATTTCAATGGAGACCAATTCAGGAATCTTTGGTCCATGTCCCTGCACCTGATGGCATCCCGTGCCTTTTGATGCCTTTCACTTTGGCGAGCAATTTTTTGATTTTTGCTGATTTTTTTCAGTATGCCTGCCATGTCTGTCATATCTTGCCCTGAAAGTTGTGTCTTCTTCCATGTTTGCTTCTCCTGATTTTGCAGCATCAGTCAGCTCAATTTTGGGCATCTTTTGCCCCTTTGCACTGCACGGCATGTCATCCTGCTCCTTTTGCTCCTAGTCACAAAATTTACCAATTTTCTCGGGTTTTTTTCTTGAATTGCATTTCTTTGGATGATTGCTCCATTCCAGAGCATTTGTAAGTCCTTCTTTTTTCTTTCCAGGCTTTCAGTGGGCTCCAATTTTTTCAATCCGTGCTCTATGTCCCTGCACTTGATGGCATCCCATGCCTTTGGATGGCTTTCACTTAAACAATGATTTTTTTAAATTTTTTTTTTCTCTCTCCATGGGATGTCTCTCATATCTTCCCCTCAAAGTTGTGTCTTCCTGCTTGACATTTTTCCTGATTTTGCAGCATCTGTGAGCTCAGCTTTGCATGTTTTGGTCCTTTGTGCTGCACCTCATTTCCTCCCAGAGCATTTGCTGGTACTCACTAAATGTCCCAATTTTGGGATTTTTGGGGTTTTTTTCGCTTGCACTTCATTTGATCCTATCTCCTTTGCAGAGTGTTTGTCAGCCTTTCTTTTGAGGTTCGCAAGATTCCGTTTCCCTTCCCGAAAGGAAATGAAATTTCCTTTCGGGAAGGGAAACGGAATCTTGCGATTTCAATGGAGACCAATTCAGGAATCTTTGGTCCATGTCCCTGCACCTGATGGCATCCCGTGCCTTTTGATGCCTTTCACTTTGGCGAGCAATTTTTTGATTTTTGCTGATTTTTTTCAGTATGCCTGCCATGTCTGTCATATCTTGCCCTGAAAGTTGTGTCTTCTTCCATGTTTGCTTCTCCTGATTTTGCAGCATCAGTGAGCTCAATTTTGGGCATCTTTTGCCCCTTTGCACTGCACGGCATGTCATCCTGCTCCTTTTGCTCCTAGTCACAAAATTTACCAATTTTCTCGGGTTTTTTTCTTGAATTGCATTTCTTTGGATGATTGCTCCATTCCAGAGCGTTTGTAAGTCCTTCTTTTTTCTTTCCAGGCTTTCAGTGGGCTCCAATTTTTTCAATCCGTGCTCTATGTCCCTGCACTTGATGGCATCCCATGCCTTTGGATGGCTTTCACTTAAACAATGATTTTTTTTTTAATTTTTTTTTTTTCTCTCTCCATGGGATGTCTCTCATATCTTCCCCTCAAAGTTGTGTCTTCCTGCTTGACATTTTTCCTGATTTTGCAGCATCTGTGAGCTCAGCTTTGCATGTTTTGGTCCTTTGTGCTGCACCTCATTTCCTCCCAGAGCATTTGCTGGTACTCACTAAATGTCCCAATTTTGGGATTTTTGGGTTTTTTTTCGCTTGCACTTCATTTGATCCTATCTCCTTTGCAGAGTGTTTGTCAGCCTTTCTTTTGAGGTTCGCAAGATTCCGTTTCCCTTCCCGAAAGGAAATGAAATTTCCTTTCGGGAAGGGAAACGGAATCTTGCGATTTCAATGGAGACCAATTCAGGAATCTTTGGTCCATGTCCCTGCACCTGATGGCATCCCGTGCCTTTTGATGCCTTTCACTTTGGCAAGCAATTTTTTGATTTTTGCTGATTTTTTTCAGTATGCCTGCCATGTCTGTCATATCTTGCCCTGAAAGTTGTGTCTTCTTCCATGTTTGCTTCTCCTGATTTTGCAGCATCAGTCAGCTCAATTTTGGGCATCTTTTGCCCCTTTGCACTGCACGGCATGTCATCCTGCTCCTTTTGCTCCTAGTCACAAAATTTACCAATTTTCTCGGGTTTTTTTCTTGAATTGCATTTCTTTGGATGATTGCTCCATTCCAGAGCATTTGTAAGTCCTTCTTTTTTCTTTCCAGGCTTTCAGTGGGCTCCAATTTTTTCAATCCGTGCTCTATGTCTCTGCACTTGATGGCATCCCATGCCTTTGGATGGCTTTCACTTAAACAATGATTTTTTTTAAATTTTTTTTTTCTCTCTCCATGGGATGTCTCTCATATCTTCCCCTCAAAGTTGTGTCTTCCTGCTTGACATTTTTCCTGATTTTGCAGCATCTGTGAGCTCAGCTTTGCATGTTTTGGTCCTTTGTGCTGCACCTCATTTCCTCCCAGAGCATTTGCTGGTACTAACTAAATGTCCCAATTTTGGGATTTTTGGGGTTTTTTTCGCTTGCACTTCATTTGATCCTATCTCCTTTGCAGAGTGTTTGTCAGCCTTTCTTTTGAGGTTCGCAAGATTCCGTTTCCCTTCCCGAAAGGAAATGAAATTTCCTTTCGGGAAAGGAAACGGAATCTTGCGATTTCAATGGAGACCAATTCAGGAATCTTTGGTCCATGTCCCTGCACCTGATGGCATCCCGTGCCTTTTGATGCCTTTCACTTTGGCGAGCAATTTTTTGATTTTTGCTGATTTTTTTCAGTATGCCTGCCATGTCTGTCATATCTTGCCCTGAAAGTTGTGTCTTCTTCCATGTTTGCTTCTCCTGATTTTGCAGCATCAGTGAGCTCAATTTTGGGCATCTTTTGCCCCTTTGCACTGCACGGCATGTCATCCTGCTCCTTTTGCTCCTAGTCACAAAATTTACCAATTTTCTCGGTTTTTTTCTTGAATTGCATTTCTTTGGATGATTGCTCCATTCCAGAGCGTTTGTAAGTCCTTCTTTTTTCTTTCCAGGCTTTCAGTGGGCTCCAATTTTTTCAATCCGTGCTCTATGTCCCTGCACTTGATGGCATCCCATGCCTTTGGATGGCTTTCACTTAAACAATGATTTTTTTTTTTAATTTTTTTTTTCTCTCTCCATGGGATGTCTCTCATATCTTCCCCTCAAAGTTGTGTCTTCCTGCTTGACATTTTTCCTGATTTTGCAGCATCTGTGAGCTCAGCTTTGCATGTTTTGGTCCTTTGTGCTGCACCTCATTTCCTCCCAGAGCATTTGCTGGTACTAACTAAATGTCCCAATTTTGGGATTTTTGGGGGTTTTTTCGCTTGCACTTCATTTGATCCTATCTCCTTTGCAGAGTGTTTGTCAGCCTTTCTTTTGAGGTTCGCAAGATTCCGTTTCCCTTCCTGAAAGGAAATGAAATTTCAATGGAGACCAATTCAGGAATCTTTGGTCCATGTCCCTGCACCTGATGGCATCCCGTGCCTTTTGATGCCTTTCACTTTGGCGAGCAATTTTTTGATTTTTGCTGATTTTTTTCAGTATGCCTGCCATGTCTGTCATATCTTGCCCTGAAAGTTGTGTCTTCTTCCATGTTTGCTTCTCCTGATTTTGCAGCATCAGTGAGCTCAATTTTGGGCATCTTTTGCCCCTTTGCACTGCACGGCATGTCATCCTGGTCCTTTTGCTCCTAGTCACAAAATTTACCAATTTTCTCGGGTTTTTTTCTTGAATTGCATTTCTTTGGATGATTGCTCCATTCCAGAGCATTTGTAAGTCCTTCTTTTTTCTTTCCAGGCTTTCAGTGGGCTCCAATTTTTTCAATCCGTGCTCTATGTCCCTGCACTTGATGGCATCCCATGCCTTTGGATGGCTTTCACTTAAACAATGATTTTTTTTTAATTTTTTTTTTTCTCTCTCCATGGGATGTCTCTCATATCTTCCCCTCAAAGTTGTGTCTTCCTGCTTGACATTTTTCCTGATTTTGCAGCATCTGTGAGCTCAGCTTTGCATGTTTTGGTCCTTTGTGCTGCACTTCATTTCGTCCCAGAGCATTTTCTGGTACTCACTAAATGTCCCAATTTTGGGATTTTTGGGTTTTTTTTCGCTTGCATTTCATTTGATCCTATCTCCTTTGCAGAGTGTTTGTCAGCCTTTCTTTTGAGGTTCGCAAGATTCCGTTTCCCTTCCCGAAAGGAAATGAAATTTCCTTTCGGGAAGGGAAACGGAATCTTGCGATTTCAATGGAGACCAATTCAGGAATCTTTGGTCCATGTCCCTGCACCTGATGGCATCCCGTGCCTTTTATGCCTTTCACTTTGGCGAGCAATTTTTTGATTTTTGCTGATTTTTTTCAGTATGCCTGCCATGTCTGTCATATCTTGCCCTGAAAGTTGTGTCTTCTTCCATGTTTGCTTCTCCTGATTTTGCAGCATCAGGGAGCTCAATTTTGGGCATCTTTTGCCCCTTTGCACTGCACGGCATGTCATCCTGGTCCTTTTGCTCCTAGTCACAAAATTTACCAATTTTCTCGGGTTTTTTTCTTGAATTGCATTTCTTTGGATGATTGCTCCATTCCAGAGCATTTGTAAGTCCTTCTTTTTTCTTTCCAGGCTTTCAGTGGGCTCCAATTTTTTCAATCCGTACTCTATGTCCCTGCACTTGATGGCATCCCATGCCTTTGGATGGCTTTCACTTAAACAATGATTTTTTTTAAATTTTTTTTTTCTCTCTCCATGGGATGTCTCTCATATCTTCCCCTCAAAGTTGTGTCTTCCTGCTTGACATTTTTCCTGATTTTGCAGCATCTGTGAGCTCAGCTTTGCATGTTTTGGTCCTTTGTGCTGCACCTCATTTCCTCCCAGAGCATTTGCTGGTACTAACTAAATGTCCCAATTTTGGGATTTTTGGGGGTTTTTTCGCTTGCACTTCATTTGATCCTATCTCCTTTGCAGAGTGTTTGTCAGCCTTTCTTTTGAGGTTTGCAAGATTCCGTTTCCCTTCCCGAAAGGAAATGAAATTTCCTTTCGGGAAGGGAAACGGAATCTTGCGATTTCAATGGAGACCAATTCAGGAATCTTTGGTCCATGTCCCTGCACCTGATGGCATCCCGTGCCTTTTGATGCCTTTCACTTTGGCGAGCAATTTTTTGATTTTTGCTGATTTTTTTCAGTATGCCTGCCATGTCTGTCATATCTTGCCCTGAAAGTTGTGTCTTCTTCCATGTTTGCTTCTCCTGATTTTGCAGCATCAGTGAGCTCAATTTTGGGCATCTTTTGCCCCTTTGCACTGCACGGCATGTCATCCTGGTCCTTTTGCTCCTAGTCACAAAATTTACCAATTTTCTCGGGTTTTTTTCTTGAATTGCATTTCTTTGGATGATTGCTCCATTCCAGAGCGTTTGTAAGTCCTTCTTTTTTCTTTCCAGGCTTTCAGTGGGCTCCCATTTTTTCAATCCGTGCTCTATGTCCCTGCACTTGATGGCATCCCATGCCTTTGGATGGCTTTCACTTAAACAATGATTTTTTTTTTAATTTTTTTTTTCTCTCTCCATGGGATGTCTCTCATATCTTCCCCTCAAAGTTGTGTCTTCCTGCTTGACATTTTTCCTGATTTTGCAGCATCTGTGAGCTCAGCTTTGCATGTTTTGGTCCTTTGTGCTGCACCTCATTTCTTCCCAGAGCATTTTCTGGTACTCACTAAATGTCCCAATTTTGGGATTTTTGGGTTTTTTTTCGCTTGCACTTCATTTGATCCTATCTCCTTTGCAGAGTGTTTGTCAGCCTTTCTTTTGAGGTTCGCAAGATTCCGTTTCCCTTCCCGAAAGGAAATGAAATTTCCTTTCGGGAAGGGAAACGGAATCTTGCGATTTCAATGGAGACCAATTCAGGAATCTTTGGTCCATGTCCCTGCACCTGATGGCATCCTGTGCCTTTTGATGCCTTTCACTTTGGCAAGCAATTTTTTGATTTTTGCTGATTTTTTTCAGTATGCCTGCCATGTCTGTCATATCTTGCCCTGAAAGTTGTGTCTTCTTCCATGTTTGCTTCTCCTGATTTTGCAGCATCAGTGAGCTCAATTTTGGGCATCTTTTGGCCCTTTGCACTGCACGGCATGTCATCCTGGTCCTTTTGCTCCTAGTCACAAAATTTACCAATTTTCTCGGGTTTTTTTCTTGAATTGCATTTCTTTGGATGATTGCTCCATTCCAGAGCGTTTGTAAGTCCTTCTTTTTCCTTTCCAGGCTTTCAGTGGGCTCCAATTTTTTCAATCCGTGCTCTATGTCCCTGCACTTGATGGCATCCCATGCCTTTGGATGGCTTTCACTTAAACAATGATTTTTTTTTTAATTTTTTTTTTTCTCTCTCCATGGGATGTCTCTCATATCTTCCCCTCAAAGTTGTGTCTTCCTGCTTGACATTTTTCCTGATTTTGCAGCATCTGTGAGCTCAGCTTTGCATGTTTTGGTCCTTTGTGCTGCACCTCATTTCCTCCCAGAGCATTTTCTGGTACTCACTAAATGTCCCAATTTGGGGATTTATGGTTTTTTTTTCGCTGGCACTTCATTTGATCCTATCTCCTTTGCAGAGTGTTTGTCAGCCTTTCTTTTGAGGTTTGCAAGATTCCGTTTCCCTTCCCGAAAGAAAATGAAATTTCCTTTCGGGAAGGGAAACGGAATCTTGCGATTTCAATGGAGACCAATTCAGGAATCTTTGGTCCATGTCCCTGCACCTGATGGCATCCCGTGCCTTTTGATGCCTTTCACTTTGGCGAGCAATTTTTTGATTTTTGCTGATTTTTTTCAGTATGCCTGCCATGTCTGTCATATCTTGCCCTGAAAGTTGTGTCTTCTTCCATGTTTGCTTCTCCTGATTTTGCAGCATCAGTGAGCTCAATTTTGGGCATCTTTTGCCCCTTTGCACTGCACGGCATGTCATCCTGGTCCTTTTGCTCCTAGTCACAAAATTTACCAATTTTCTCGGGTTTTTTTCTTGAATTGCATTTCTTTGGATGATTGCTCCATTCCAGAGCATTTGTAAGTCCTTCTTTTTTCTTTCCAGGCTTTCAGTGGGCTCCAATGTTTTCAATCCGTGCTCTATGTCCCTGCACTTGATGGCATCCCATGCCTTTGGATGGCTTTCACTTAAACAATGATTTTTTTTTAATTTTTTTTTTTCTCTCTCCATGGGATGTCTCTCATATCTTCCCCTCAAAGTTGTGTCTTCCTGCTTGACATTTTTCCTGATTTTGCAGCATCTGTGAGCTCAGCTTTGCATGTTTTGGTCCTTTGTGCTGCACTTCATTTCCTCCCAGAGCATTTTCTGGTACTCACTAAATGTCCCAATTTTGGGATTTTTCGGTTTTTTTTCGCTTGCATTTCATTTGATCCTATCTCCTTTGCAGAGTGTTTGTCAGCCTTTCTTTTGAGGTTCGCAAGATTCCGTTTCCCTTCCCGAAAGGAAATGAAATTTCCTTTCGGGAAGGGAAACGGAATCTTGCGATTTCAATGGAGACCAATTCAGGAATCTTTGGTCCATGTCCCTGCACCTGATGGCATCCCGTGCCTTTTATGCCTTTCACTTTGGCGAGCAATTTTTTGATTTTTGCTGATTTTTTTCAGTATGCCTGCCATGTCTGTCATATCTTGCCCTGCAAGTTGTGTCTTCTTCCATGTTTGCTTCTCCTGATTTTGCAGCATCAGGGAGCTCAATTTTGGGCATCTTTTGCCCCTTTGCACTGCACGGCATGTCATCCTGGTCCTTTTGCTCCTAGTCACAAAATTTACCAATTTTCTCGGGTTTTTTTCTTGAATTGCATTTCTTTGGATGATTGCTCCATTCCAGAGCATTTGTAAGTCCTTCTTTTTTCTTTCCAGGCTTTCAGTGTGCTCCAATTTTTTCAATCCGTGCTCTATGTCCCTGCACTTGATGGCATCCCATGCCTTTGGATGGCTTTCACTTAAACAATGATTTTTTTAAAATTTTTTTTTTTCTCTCTCCATGGGATGTCTCTCATATCTTCCCCTCAAAGTTGTGTCTTCCTGCTTGACATTTTTCCTGATTTTGCAGCATCTGTGAGCTCAGCTTTGCATGTTTTGGTCCTTTGTGCTGCACCTCATTTCCTCCCAGAGCATTTGCTGGTACTAACTAAATGTCCCAATTTTGGGATTTTTGGGGGTTTTTTCGCTTGCACTTCATTTGATCCTATCTCCTTTGCAGAGTGTTTGTCAGCCTTTCTTTTGAGGTTCGCAAGATTCCGTTTCCCTTCCCGAAAGGAAATGAAATTTCCTTTCGGGAAGGGAAACGGAATCTTGCGATTTCAATGGAGACCAATTCAGGAATCTTTGGTCCATGTCCCTGCACCTGATGGCATCCCGTGCCTTTTGATGCCTTTCACTTTGGCGAGCAATTTTTTGATTTTTGCTGATTTTTTTCAGTATGCCTGCCATGTCTGTCATATCTTGCCCTGAAAGTTGTGTCTTCTTCCATGTTTGCTTCTCCTGATTTTGCAGCATCAGTGAGCTCAATTTTGGGCATCTTTTGCCCCTTTGCACTGCACGGCATGTCATCCTGGTCCTTTTGCTCCTAGTCACAAAATTTACCAATTTTCTCGGGTTTTTTTCTTGAATTGCATTTCTTTGGATGATTGCTCCATTCCAGAGCGTTTGTAAGTCCTCCTTTTTTCTTTCCAGGCTTTCAGTGGGCTCCCATTTTTTCAATCCGTGCTCTATGTCCCTGCACTTGATGGCATCCCATGCCTTTGGATGGCTTTCACTTAAACAATGATTTTTTTTTTAATTTTTTTTTTCTCTCTCCATGGGATGTCTCTCATATCTTCCCCTCAAAGTTGTGTCTTCCTGCTTGACATTTTTCCTGATTTTGCAGCATCTGTGAGCTCAGCTTTGCATGTTTTGGTCCTTTGTGCTGCACCTCATTTCCTCCCAGAGCATTTGCTGGTACTCACTAAATGTCCCAATTTTGGGATTTTTGGGGTTTTTTTCGCTTGCACTTCATTTGATCCTATCTCCTTTGCAGAGTGTTTGTCAGCCTTTCTTTTGAGGTTCGCAAGATTCCGTTTCCCTTCCCGAAAGGAAATTTCATTTCCTTTCGGGAAGGGAAACGGAATCTTGCGATTTCAATGGAGACCAATTCAGGAATCTTTGGTCCATGTCCCTGCACCTGATGGCATCCCGTGCCTTTTGATGCCTTTCACTTTGGCGAGCAATTTTTTGATTTTTGCTGATTTTTTTCAGTATGCCTGCCATGTCTGTCATATCTTGCCCTGAAAGTTGTGTCTTCTTCCATGTTTGCTTCTCCTGATTTTGCTGCATCAGTGAGCTCAATTTTGGGCATCTTTTGCCCCTTTGCACTGCACGGCATGTCATCCTGGTCCTTTTGCTCCTAGTCACAAAATTTACCAATTTTCTCGGGTTTTTTTCTTGAATTGCATTTCTTTGGATGATTGCTCCATTCCAGAGCGTTTGTAAGTCCTTCTTTTTCCTTTCCAGGCTTTCAGTGGGCTCCAATTTTTTCAATCCGTGCTCTATGTCCCTGCACTTGATGGCATCCCATGCCTTTGGATGGCTTTCACTTAAACAATGATTTTTTTAAAATTTTTTTTTTCTCTCTCCATGGGATGTCTCTCATATCTTCCCCTCAAAGTTGTGTCTTCCTGCTTGACATTTTTCCTGATTTTGCAGCATCTGTGAGCTCAGCTTTGCATGTTTTGGTCCTTTGTGCTGCACCTCATTTCCTCCCAGAGCATTTGCTGGTACTAACTAAATGTCCCAATTTTGGGATTTTTGGGGTTTTTTTCGCTTGCACTTCATTTGATCCTATCTCCTTTGCAGAGTGTTTGTCAGCCTTTCTTTTGAGGTTCGCAAGATTCCGTTTCCCTTCCCGAAAGGAAATGAAATTTCCTTTCGGGAAGGGAAACGGAATCTTGCGATTTCAATGGAGACCAATTCAGGAATCTTTGGTCCATGTCCCTGCACCTGATGGCATCCCGTGCCTTTTGATGCCTTTCACTTTGGCGAGCAATTTTTTGATTTTTGCTGATTTTTTTCAGTATGCCTGCCATGTCTGTCATATCTTGCCCTGAAAGTTGTGTCTTCTTCCATGTTTGCTTCTCCTGATTTTGCAGCATCAGTCAGCTCAATTTTGGGCATCTTTTGCCCCTTTGCACTGCACGGCATGTCATCCTGCTCCTTTTGCTCCTAGTCACAAAATTTACCAATTTTCTCGGGTTTTTTTCTTGAATTGCATTTCTTTGGATGATTGCTCCATTCCAGAGCATTTGTAAGTCCTTCTTTTTTCTTTCCAGGCTTTCAGTGGGCTCCAATTTTTTCAATCCGTGCTCTATGTCCCTGCACTTGATGGCATCCCATGCCTTTGGATGGCTTTCACTTAAACAATGATTTTTTTAAATTTTTTTTTTTCTCTCTCCATGGGATGTCTCTCATATCTTCCCCTCAAAGTTGTGTCTTCCTGCTTGACATTTTTCCTGATTTTGCAGCATCTGTGAGCTCAGCTTTGCATGTTTTGGTCCTTTGTGCTGCACCTCATTTCCTCCCAGAGCATTTGCTGGTACTCACTAAATGTCCCAATTTTGGGATTTTTGGGGTTTTTTTCGCTTGCACTTCATTTGATCCTATCTCCTTTGCAGAGTGTTTGTCAGCCTTTCTTTTGAGGTTCGCAAGATTCCGTTTCCCTTCCCGAAAGGAAATGAAATTTCCTTTCGGGAAGGGAAACGGAATCTTGCGATTTCAATGGAGACCAATTCAGGAATCTTTGGTCCATGTCCCTGCACCTGATGGCATCCCGTGCCTTTTGATGCCTTTCACTTTGGCGAGCAAGTTTTTGATTTTTGCTGATTTTTTTCAGTATGCCTGCCATGTCTGTCATATCTTGCCCTGAAAGTTGTGTCTTCTTCCATGTTTGCTTCTCCTTATTTTGCAGCATCAGTGAGCTCAATTTTGGGCATCTTTTGCCCCTTTGCACTGCACGGCATGTCATCCTGCTCCTTTTGCTCCTAGTCACAAAATTTACCAATTTTCTCGGGTTTTTTTCTTGAATTGCATTTCTTTGGATGATTGCTCCATTCCAGAGCATTTGTAAGTCCTTCTTTTTTCTTTCCAGGCTTTCAGTGGGCTCCAATTTTTTCAATCCGTGCTCTATGTCCCTGCACTTGATGGCATCCCATGCCTTTGGATGGCTTGCACTTAAACAATGATTTTTTTTTAATTTTTTTTTTTCTCTCTCCATGGGATGTCTCTCATATCTTCCCCTCAAAGTTGTGTCTTCCTGCTTGACATTTTTCCTGATTTTGCAGCATCTGTGAGCTCAGCTTTGCATGTTTTGGTCCTTTGTGCTGCACCTCATTTCCTCCCAGAGCATTTGCTGGTACTCACTAAATGTCCCAATTTTGGGATTTTTGGGGTTTTTATCGCTTGCATTTCATTTGATCCTATCTCCTTTGCAGAGTGTTTGTCAGCCTTTCTTTTGAGGTTCGCAAGATTCCGTTTCCCTTCCCGAAAGGAAATGAAATTTCCTTTCGGGAAGGGAAACGGAATCTTGCGATTTCAATGGAGACCAATTCAGGAATCTTTGGTCCATGTCCCTGCACCTGATGGCATCCCGTGCCTTTTGATGCCTTTCACTTTGGCGAGCAATTTTTTGATTTTTGCTGATTTTTTTCAGTATGCCTGCCATGTCTGTCATATCTTGCCCTGAAAGTTGTGTCTTCTTCCATGTTTGCTTCTCCTGATTTTGCAGCATCAGTCAGCTCAATTTTGGGCATCTTTTGCCCCTTTGCACTGCACGGCATGTCATCCTGCTCCTTTTGCTCCTAGTCACAAAATTTACCAATTTTCTCGGGTTTTTTTCTTGAATTGCATTTCTTTGGATGATTGCTCCATTCCAGAGCATTTGTAAGTCCTTCTTTTTTCTTTCCAGGCTTTCAGTGGGCTCCAATTTTTTCAATCCGTGCTCTATGTCCCTGCACTTGATGGCATCCCATGCCTTTGGATGGCTTTCACTTAAACAATGATTTTTTTAAATTTTTTTTTTTCTCTCTCCATGGGATGTCTCTCATATCTTCCCCTCAAAGTTGTCTCTTCCTGCTTGACATTTTTCCTGATTTTGCAGCATCTGTGAGCTCAGCTTTGCATGTTTTGGTCCTTTGTGCTGCACCTCATTTCCTCCCAGAGCATTTGCTGGTACTCACTAAATGTCCCAATTTTGGGATTTTTGGGGTTTTTTTCGCTTGCACTTCATTTGATCCTATCTCCTTTGCAGAGTGTTTGTCAGCCTTTCTTTTGAGGTTCGCAAGATTCCGTTTCCCTTCCCGAAAGGAAATGAAATTTCCTTTCGGGAAGGGAAACGGAATCTTGCGATTTCAATGGAGACCAATTCAGGAATCTTTGGTCCATGTCCCTGCACCTGATGGCATCCCGTGCCTTTTGATGCCTTTCACTTTGGCGAGCAAGTTTTTGATTTTTGCTGATTTTTTTCAGTATGCCTGCCATGTCTGTCATATCTTGCCCTGAAAGTTGTGTCTTCTTCCATGTTTGCTTCTCCTGATTTTGCAGCATCAGTCAGCTCAATTTTGGGCATCTTTTGCCCCTTTGCACTGCACGGCATGTCATCCTGCTCCTTTTGCTCCTAGTCACAAAATTTACCAATTTTCTCGGGTTTTTTTCTTGAATTGCATTTCTTTGGATGATTGCTCCATTCCAGAGCATTTGTAAGTCCTTCTTTTTTCTTTCCAGGCTTTCAGTGGGCTCCAATTTTTTCAATCCGTGCTCTATGTCCCTGCACTTGATGGCATCCCATGCCTTTGGATGGCTTGCACTTAAACAATGATTTTTTTTTAATTTTTTTTTTTCTCTCTCCATGGGATGTCTCTCATATCTTCCCCTCAAAGTTGTGTCTTCCTGCTTGACATTTTTGCTGATTTTGCAGCATCTGTGAGCTCAGCTTTGCATGTTTTGGTCCTTTGTGCTGCACCTCATTTCCTCCCAGAGCATTTGCTGGTACTCACTAAATGTCCCAATTTTGGGATTTTTGGGGTTTTTATCGCTTGCATTTCATTTGATCCTATCTCCTTTGCAGAGTGTTTGTCAGCCTTTCTTTTGAGGTTCGCAAGATTCCGTTTCCCTTCCCGAAAGGAAATGAAATTTCCTTTCGGGAAGGGAAACGGAATCTTGCGATTTCAATGGAGACCAATTCAGGAATCTTTGGTCCATGTCCCTGCACCTGATGGCATCCCGTGCCTTTTGATGCCTTTCACTTTGGCAAGCAATTTTTTGATTTTTGCTGATTTTTTTCAGTATGTCTGCCATGTCTGTCATATCTTGCCCTGAAAGTTGTGTCTTCTTCCATGTTTGCTTCTCCTGATTTTGCAGCATCAGTGAGCTCAATTTTGGGCATCTTTTGCCCCTTTGCACTGCACGGCATGTCATCCTGGTCCTTTTGCTCCTAGTCACAAAATTTACCAATTTTCTCGGGTTTTTTTCTTGAATTGCATTTCTTTGGATGATTGCTCCATTCCAGAGCATTTGTAAGTCCTTCTTTTTTCTTTCCAGGCTTTCAGTGGGCTCCAATTTTTTCAATCCGTGCTCTATGTCCCTGCACTTGATGGCATCCCATGCCTTTGGATGGCTTTCACTTAAACAATGATTTTTTTAAATTTTTTTTTTTCTCTCTCCATGGGATGTCTCTCATATCTTCCCCTCAAAGTTGTCTCTTCCTGCTTGACATTTTTCCTGATTTTGCAGCATCTGTGAGCTCAGCTTTGCATGTTTTGGTCCTTTGTGCTGCACCTCATTTCCTCCCAGAGCATTTGCTGGTACTCACTAAATGTCCCAATTTTGGGATTTTTGGGGTTTTTTTCGCTTGCACTTCATTTGATCCTATCTCCTTTGCAGAGTGTTTGTCAGCCTTTCTTTTGAGGTTCGCAAGATTCCGTTTCCCTTCCCGAAAGGAAATGAAATTTCCTTTCGGGAAGGGAAACGGAATCTTGCGATTTCAATGGAGACCAATTCAGGAATCTTTGGTCCATGTCCCTGCACCTGATGGCATCCCGTGCCTTTTGATGCCTTTCACTTTGGCGAGCAAGTTTTTGATTTTTGCTGATTTTTTTCAGTATGCCTGCCATGTCTGTCATATCTTGCCCTGAAAGTTGTGTCTTCTTCCATGTTTGCTTCTCCTTATTTTGCAGCATCAGTGAGCTCAATTTTGGGCATCTTTTGCCCCTTTGCACTGCACGGCATGTCATCCTGCTCCTTTTGCTCCTAGTCACAAAATTTACCAATTTTCTCGGGTTTTTTTCTTGAATTGCATTTCTTTGGATGATTGCTCCAT
This sequence comes from Fringilla coelebs, assembly GCF_963513975.1. Classification (NCBI taxonomy): domain Eukaryota; kingdom Metazoa; phylum Chordata; class Aves; order Passeriformes; family Fringillidae; genus Fringilla; species Fringilla coelebs. The sequence goes on along the minus strand of NC_140028.1, from coordinate 9,242,460 downwards.
TCCAGAGCATTTGTAAGTCCTTCTTTTTTCTTTCCAGGCTTTCAGTGGGCTCCAATTTTTTCAATCCGTGCTCTATGTCCCTGCACTTGATGGCATCCCATGCCTTTGGATGGCTTGCACTTAAACAATGATTTTTTTTTAATTTTTTTTTTTCTCTCTCCATGGGATGTCTCTCATATCTTCCCCTCAAAGTTGTGTCTTCCTGCTTGACATTTTTCCTGATTTTGCAGCATCTGTGAGCTCAGCTTTGCATGTTTTGGTCCTTTGTGCTGCACCTCATTTCCTCCCAGAGCATTTGCTGGTACTCACTAAATGTCCCAATTTTGGGATTTTTGGGGTTTTTATCGCTTGCATTTCATTTGATCCTATCTCCTTTGCAGAGTGTTTGTCAGCCTTTCTTTTGAGGTTCGCAAGATTCCGTTTCCCTTCCCGAAAGGAAATTTCATTTCCTTTCGGGAAGGGAAACGGAATCTTGCGATTTCAATGGAGACCAATTCAGGAATCTTTGGTCCATGTCCCTGCACCTGATGGCATCCCGTGCCTTTTGATGCCTTTCACTTTGGCAAGCAATTTTTTGATTTTTGCTGATTTTTTTCAGTATGTCTGCCATGTCTGTCATATCTTGCCCTGAAAGTTGTGTCTTCTTCCATGTTTGCTTCTCCTGATTTTGCAGCATCAGTGAGCTCAATTTTGGGCATCTTTTGCCCCTTTGCACTGCACGGCATGTCATCCTGGTCCTTTTGCTCCTAGTCACAAAATTTACCAATTTTCTCGGTTTTTTCTCTTGAATTGCATTTCCTTGGATGATTGCTGCATTCCAGAGCGTTTGTAAGTCCTTCTTTTTTCTTTCCAGGCTTTCAGTGGGCTCCAATTTTTTCAATCCGTGCTCTATGTCCCTGCACTTGATGGCATCCCATGCCTTTGGATGGCTTTCACTTAAACAATGATTTTTTTTAAATTTTTTTTTTCTCTCTCCATGGGATGTCTCTCATATCTTCCCCTCAAAGTTGTGTCTTCCTGCTTGACATTTTTCCTGATTTTGCAGCATCTGTGAGCTCAGCTTTGCATGTTTTGGTCCTTTGTGCTGCACCTCATTTCCTCCCAGAGCATTTGCTGGTACTCACTAAATGTCCCAATTTTGGGATTTTTGGGGTTTTTTTCGCTTGCACTTCATTTGATCCTATCTCCTTTGCAGAGTGTTTGTCAGCCTTTCTTTTGAGGTTCGCAAGATTCCGTTTCCCTTCCCGAAAGGAAATGAAATTTCCTTTCGGGAAGGGAAACGGAATCTTGCGATTTCAATGGAGACCAATTCAGGAATCTTTGGTCCATGTCCCTGCACCTGATGGCATCCCGTGCCTTTTGATGCCTTTCACTTTGGCGAGCAAGTTTTTGATTTTTGCTGATTTTTTTCAGTATGCCTGCCATGTCTGTCATATCTTGCCCTGAAAGTTGTGTCTTCTTCCATGTTTGCTTCTCCTGATTTTGCAGCATCAGTGACCTCAATTTTGGGCATCTTTTGCCCCTTTGCACTGCACGGCATGTCATCCTGCTCCTTTTGCTCCTAGTCAGAAAATTTACCAATTTTCTCGGGTTTTTTTCTTGAATTGCATTTCTTTGGATGATTGCTCCATTCCAGAGCATTTGTAAGTCCTTCTTTTTTCTTTCCAGGCTTTCAGTGGGCTCCAATTTTTTCAATCCGTGCTCTATGTCCCTGCACTTGATGGCATCCCATGCCTTTGGATGGCTTTCACTTAAACAATGATTTTTTTAAATTTTTTTTTTTCTCTCTCCATGGGATGTCTCTCATATCTTCCCCTCAAAGTTGTCTCTTCCTGCTTGACATTTTTCCTGATTTTGCAGCATCTGTGAGCTCAGCTTTGCATGTTTTGGTCCTTTGTGCTGCACCTCATTTCCTCCCAGAGCATTTGCTGGTACTCACTAAATGTCCCAATTTTGGGATTTTTGGGGTTTTTTTCGCTTGCACTTCATTTGATCCTATCTCCTTTGCAGAGTGTTTGTCAGCCTTTCTTTTGAGGTTCGCAAGATTCCGTTTCCCTTCCCGAAAGGAAATGAAATTTCCTTTCGGGAAGGGAAACGGAATCTTGCGATTTCAATGGAGACCAATTCAGGAATCTTTGGTCCATGTCCCTGCACCTGATGGCATCCCGTGCCTTTTGATGCCTTTCACTTTGGCGAGCAAGTTTTTGATTTTTGCTGATTTTTTTCAGTATGCCTGCCATGTCTGTCATATCTTGCCCTGAAAGTTGTGTCTTCTTCCATGTTTGCTTCTCCTGATTTTGCAGCATCAGTGAGCTCAATTTTGGGCATCTTTTGCCCCTTTGCACTGCACGGCATGTCATCCTGGTCCTTTTGCTCCTAGTCACAAAATTTACCAATTTTCTCGGGTTTTTTTCTTGAATTGCATTTCTTTGGATGATTGCTCCATTCCAGAGCATTTGTAAGTCCTTCTTTTTTCTTTCCAGGCTTTCAGTGGGCTCCAATTTTTTCAATCCGTGCTCTATGTCCCTGCACTTGATGGCATCCCATGCCTTTGGATGGCTTTCACTTAAACAATGATTTTTTTTAAATTTTTTTTTTTCTCTCTCCATGGGATGTCTCTCATATCTTCCCCTCAAAGTTGTGTCTTCCTGCTTGACATTTTTCCTGATTTTGCAGCATCTGTGAGCTCAGCTTTGCATGTTTTGGTCCTTTGTGCTGCACCTCATTTCCTCCCAGAGCATTTGCTGGTACTAACTAAATGTCCCAATTTTGGGATTTTTGGGGGTTTTTTCGCTTGCACTTCATTTGATCCTATCTCCTTTGCAGAGTGTTTGTCAGCCTTTCTTTTGAGGTTCGCAAGATTCCGTTTCCCTTCCCGAAAGGAAATGAAATTTCAATGGAGACCAATTCAGGAATCTTTGGTCCATGTCCCTGCACCTGATGGCATCCCGTGCCTTTTGATGCCTTTCACTTTGGCGAGCAATTTTTTGATTTTTGCTGATTTTTTTCAGTATGCCTGCCATGTCTGTCATATCTTGCCCTGAAAGTTGTGTCTTCTTCCATGTTTGCTTCTCCTGATTTTGCAGCATCAGTGAGCTCAATTTTGGGCATCTTTTGCCCCTTTGCACTGCACGGCATGTCATCCTGGTCCTTTTGCTCCTAGTCACAAAATTTACCAATTTTCTCGGGTTTTTTTCTTGAATTGCATTTCTTTGGATGATTGCTCCATTCCAGAGCATTTGTAAGTCCTTCTTTTTTCTTTCCAGGCTTTCAGTGGGCTCCAATTTTTTCAATCCGTGCTCTATGTCCCTGCACTTGATGGCATCCCATGCCTTTGGATGGCTTTCACTTAAACAATGATTTTTTTAAAATTTTTTTTTTCTCTCTCCATGGGATGTCTCTCATATCTTCCCCTCAAAGTTGTCTCTTCCTGCTTGACATTTTTCCTGATTTTGCAGCATCTGTGAGCTCAGCTTTGCATGTTTTGGTCCTTTGTGCTGCACCTCATTTCCTCCCAGAGCATTTGCTGGTACTCACTAAATGTCCCAATTTTGGGATTTTTGGGGTTTTTTTCGCTTGCACTTCATTTGATCCTATCTCCTTTGCAGAGTGTTTGTCAGCCTTTCTTTTGAGGTTCGCAAGATTCCGTTTCCCTTCCCGAAAGGAAATGAAATTTCCTTTCGGGAAGGGAAACGGAATCTTGCGATTTCAATGGAGACCAATTCAGGAATCTTTGGTCCATGTCCCTGCACCTGATGGCATCCCGTGCCTTTTGATGCCTTTCACTTTGGCGAGCAAGTTTTTGATTTTTGCTGATTTTTTTCAGTATGCCTGCCATGTCTGTCATATCTTGCCCTGAAAGTTGTGTCTTCTTCCATGTTTGCTTCTCCTTATTTTGCAGCATCAGTGAGCTCAATTTTGGGCATCTTTTGCCCCTTTGCACTGCACGGCATGTCATCCTGCTCCTTTTGCTCCTAGTCACAAAATTTACCAATTTTCTCGGGTTTTTTTCTTGAATTGCATTTCTTTGGATGATTGCTCCATTCCAGAGCATTTGTAAGTCCTTCTTTTTTCTTTCCAGGCTTTCAGTGGGCTCCAATTTTTTCAATCCGTGCTCTATGTCCCTGCACTTGATGGCATCCCATGCCTTTGGATGGCTTGCACTTAAACAATGATTTTTTTTTAATTTTTTTTTTTCTCTCTCCATGGGATGTCTCTCATATCTTCCCCTCAAAGTTGTGTCTTCCTGCTTGACATTTTTCCTGATTTTGCAGCATCTGTGAGCTCAGCTTTGCATGTTTTGGTCCTTTGTGCTGCACCTCATTTCCTCCCAGAGCATTTGCTGGTACTCACTAAATGTCCCAATTTTGGGATTTTTGGGGTTTTTATCGCTTGCATTTCATTTGATCCTATCTCCTTTGCAGAGTGTTTGTCAGCCTTTCTTTTGAGGTTCGCAAGATTCCGTTTCCCTTCCCGAAAGGAAATTTCATTTCCTTTCGGGAAGGGAAACGGAATCTTGCGATTTCAATGGAGACCAATTCAGGAATCTTTGGTCCATGTCCCTGCACCTGATGGCATCCCGTGCCTTTTGATGCCTTTCACTTTGGCAAGCAATTTTTTGATTTTTGCTGATTTTTTTCAGTATGTCTGCCATGTCTGTCATATCTTGCCCTGAAAGTTGTGTCTTCTTCCATGTTTGCTTCTCCTGATTTTGCAGCATCAGTGAGCTCAATTTTGGGCATCTTTTGCCCCTTTGCACTGCACGGCATGTCATCCTGGTCCTTTTGCTCCTAGTCACAAAATTTACCAATTTTCTCGGTTTTTTCTCTTGAATTGCATTTCCTTGGATGATTGCTGCATTCCAGAGCGTTTGTAAGTCCTTCTTTTTTCTTTCCAGGCTTTCAGTGGGCTCCAATTTTTTCAATCCGTGCTCTATGTCCCTGCACTTGATGGCATCCCATGCCTTTGGATGGCTTTCACTTAAACAATGATTTTTTTTAAATTTTTTTTTTCTCTCTCCATGGGATGTCTCTCATATCTTCCCCTCAAAGTTGTGTCTTCCTGCTTGACATTTTTCCTGATTTTGCAGCATCTGTGAGCTCAGCTTTGCATGTTTTGGTCCTTTGTGCTGCACCTCATTTCCTCCCAGAGCATTTGCTGGTACTCACTAAATGTCCCAATTTTGGGATTTTTGGGGTTTTTTTCGCTTGCACTTCATTTGATCCTATCTCCTTTGCAGAGTGTTTGTCAGCCTTTCTTTTGAGGTTCGCAAGATTCCGTTTCCCTTCCCGAAAGGAAATGAAATTTCCTTTCGGGAAGGGAAACGGAATCTTGCGATTTCAATGGAGACCAATTCAGGAATCTTTGGTCCATGTCCCTGCACCTGATGGCATCCCGTGCCTTTTGATGCCTTTCACTTTGGCGAGCAATTTTTTGATTTTTGCTGATTTTTTTCAGTATGCCTGCCATGTCTGTCATATCTTGCCCTGAAAGTTGTGTCTTCTTCCATGTTTGCTTCTCCTGATTTTGCAGCATCAGTGAGCTCAATTTTGGGCATCTTTTGCCCCTTTGCACTGCACGGCATGTCATCCTGCTCCTTTTGCTCCTAGTCACAAAATTTACCAATTTTCTCGGGTTTTTTTCTTGAATTGCATTTCTTTGGATGATTGCTCCATTCCAGAGCATTTGTAAGTCCTTCTTTTTTCTTTCCAGGCTTTCAGTGGGCTCCAATTTTTTCAATCCGTGCTCTATGTCCCTGCACTTGATGGCATCCCATGCCTTTGGATGGCTTTCACTTAAACAATGATTTTTTTAAATTTTTTTTTTTCTCTCTCCATGGGATGTCTCTCATATCTTCCCCTCAAAGTTGTCTCTTCCTGCTTGACATTTTTCCTGATTTTGCAGCATCTGTGAGCTCAGCTTTGCATGTTTTGGTCCTTTGTGCTGCACCTCATTTCCTCCCAGAGCATTTGCTGGTACTCACTAAATGTCCCAATTTTGGGATTTTTGGGGTTTTTTTCGCTTGCACTTCATTTGATCCTATCTCCTTTGCAGAGTGTTTGTCAGCCTTTCTTTTGAGGTTCGCAAGATTCCGTTTCCCTTCCCGAAAGGAAATGAAATTTCCTTTCGGGAAGGGAAACGGAATCTTGCGATTTCAATGGAGACCAATTCAGGAATCTTTGGTCCATGTCCCTGCACCTGATGGCATCCCGTGCCTTTTGATGCCTTTCACTTTGGCGAGCAAGTTTTTGATTTTTGCTGATTTTTTTCAGTATGCCTGCCATGTCTGTCATATCTTGCCCTGAAAGTTGTGTCTTCTTCCATGTTTGCTTCTCCTGATTTTGCAGCATCAGTGAGCTCAATTTTGGGCATCTTTTGCCCCTTTGCACTGCACGGCATGTCATCCTGGTCCTTTTGCTCCTAGTCACAAAATTTACCAATTTTCTCGGGTTTTTTTCTTGAATTGCATTTCTTTGGATGATTGCTCCATTCCAGAGCATTTGTAAGTCCTTCTTTTTTCTTTCCAGGCTTTCAGTGGGCTCCAATGTTTTCAATCCGTGCTCTATGTCCCTGCACTTGATGGCATCCCATGCCTTTGGATGGCTTTCACTTAAACAATGATTTTTTTTAAATTTTTTTTTTTCTCTCTCCATGGGATGTCTCTCATATCTTCCCCTCAAAGTTGTGTCTTCCTGCTTGACATTTTTCCTGATTTTGCAGCATCTGTGAGCTCAGCTTTGCATGTTTTGGTCCTTTGTGCTGCACCTCATTTCCTCCCAGAGCATTTGCTGGTACTAACTAAATGTCCCAATTTTGGGATTTTTGGGGGTTTTTTCGCTTGCACTTCATTTGATCCTATCTCCTTTGCAGAGTGTTTGTCAGCCTTTCTTTTGAGGTTCGCAAGATTCCGTTTCCCTTCCCGAAAGGAAATGAAATTTCAATGGAGACCAATTCAGGAATCTTTGGTCCATGTCCCTGCACCTGATGGCATCCCGTGCCTTTTGATGCCTTTCACTTTGGCAAGCAATTTTTTGATTTTTGCTGATTTTTTTCAGTATGTCTGCCATGTCTGTCATATCTTGCCCTGAAAGTTGTGTCTTCTTCCATGTTTGCTTCTCCTGATTTTGCAGCATCAGTGAGCTCAATTTTGGGCATCTTTTGCCCCTTTGCACTGCACGGCATGTCATCCTGGTCCTTTTGCTCCTAGTCACAAAATTTACCAATTTTCTCGGTTTTTTCTCTTGAATTGCATTTCCTTGGATGATTGCTGCATTCCAGAGCGTTTGTAAGTCCTTCTTTTTTCTTTCCAGGCTTTCAGTGGGCTCCAATTTTTTCAATCCGTGCTCTATGTCCCTGCACTTGATGGCATCCCATGCCTTTGGATGGCTTTCACTTAAACAATGATTTTTTTTAAATTTTTTTTTTCTCTCTCCATGGGATGTCTCTCATATCTTCCCCTCAAAGTTGTGTCTTCCTGCTTGACATTTTTCCTGATTTTGCAGCATCTGTGAGCTCAGCTTTGCATGTTTTGGTCCTTTGTGCTGCACCTCATTTCCTCCCAGAGCATTTGCTGGTACTCACTAAATGTCCCAATTTTGGGATTTTTGGGGTTTTTTTCGCTTGCACTTCATTTGATCCTATCTCCTTTGCAGAGTGTTTGTCAGCCTTTCTTTTGAGGTTCGCAAGATTCCGTTTCCCTTCCCGAAAGGAAATGAAATTTCCTTTCGGGAAGGGAAACGGAATCTTGCGATTTCAATGGAGACCAATTCAGGAATCTTTGGTCCATGTCCCTGCACCTGATGGCATCCCGTGCCTTTTGATGCCTTTCACTTTGGCGAGCAATTTTTTGATTTTTGCTGATTTTTTTCAGTATGCCTGCCATGTCTGTCATATCTTGCCCTGAAAGTTGTGTCTTCTTCCATGTTTGCTTCTCCTGATTTTGCAGCATCAGTGAGCTCAATTTTGGGCATCTTTTGCCCCTTTGCACTGCACGGCATGTCATCCTGCTCCTTTTGCTCCTAGTCACAAAATTTACCAATTTTCTCGGGTTTTTTTCTTGAATTGCATTTCTTTGGATGATTGCTCCATTCCAGAGCATTTGTAAGTCCTTCTTTTTTCTTTCCAGGCTTTCAGTGGGCTCCAATTTTTTCAATCCGTGCTCTATGTCCCTGCACTTGATGGCATCCCATGCCTTTGGATGGCTTTCACTTAAACAATGATTTTTTTAAATTTTTTTTTTTCTCTCTCCATGGGATGTCTCTCATATCTTCCCCTCAAAGTTGTCTCTTCCTGCTTGACATTTTTCCTGATTTTGCAGCATCTGTGAGCTCAGCTTTGCATGTTTTGGTCCTTTGTGCTGCACCTCATTTCCTCCCAGAGCATTTGCTGGTACTCACTAAATGTCCCAATTTTGGGATTTTTGGGGTTTTTTTCGCTTGCACTTCATTTGATCCTATCTCCTTTGCAGAGTGTTTGTCAGCCTTTCTTTTGAGGTTCGCAAGATTCCGTTTCCCTTCCCGAAAGGAAATGAAATTTCCTTTCGGGAAGGGAAACGGAATCTTGCGATTTCAATGGAGACCAATTCAGGAATCTTTGGTCCATGTCCCTGCACCTGATGGCATCCCGTGCCTTTTGATGCCTTTCACTTTGGCGAGCAATTTTTTGATTTTTGCTGATTTTTTTCAGTATGCCTGCCATGTCTGTCATATCTTGCCCTGAAAGTTGTGTCTTCTTCCATGTTTGCTTCTCCTGATTTTGCAGCATCAGTGAGCTCAATTTTGGGCATCTTTTGCCCCTTTGCACTGCACGGCATGTCATCCTGGTCCTTTTGCTCCTAGTCACAAAATTTACCAATTTTCTCGGGTTTTTTTCTTGAATTGCATTTCTTTGGATGATTGCTCCATTCCAGAGCATTTGTAAGTCCTTCTTTTTTCTTTCCAGGCTTTCAGTGGGCTCCAATTTTTTCAATCCGTGCTCTATGTCCCTGCACTTGATGGCATCCCATGCCTTTGGATGGCTTTCACTTAAACAATGATTTTTTTTTAATTTTTTTTTTTCTCTCTCCATGGGATGTCTCTCATATCTTCCCCTCAAAGTTGTGTCTTCCTGCTTGACATTTTTCCTGATTTTGCAGCATCTGTGAGCTCAGCTTTGCATGTTTTGGTCCTTTGTGCTGCACTTCATTTCCTCCCAGAGCATTTGCTGGTACTCACTAAATGTCCCAATTTTGGGATTTTTGGGTTTTTTTTCGCTTGCATTTCATTTGATCCTATCTCCTTTGCAGAGTGTTTGTCAGCCTTTCTTTTGAGGTTCGCAAGATTCCGTTTCCCTTCCCGAAAGGAAATGAAATTTCCTTTCGGGAAGGGAAACGGAATCTTGCGATTTCAATGGAGACCAATTCAGGAATCTTTGGTCCATGTCCCTGCACCTGATGGCATCCCGTGCCTTTTATGCCTTTCACTTTGGCGAGCAATTTTTTGATTTTTGCTGATTTTTTTCAGTATGTCTGCCATGTCTGTCATATCTTGCCCTGAAAGTTGTGTCTTCTTCCATGTTTGCTTCTCCTGATTTTGCAGCATCAGGGAGCTCAATTTTGGGCATCTTTTGCCCCTTTGCACTGCACGGCATGTCATCCTGGTCCTTTTGCTCCTAGTCACAAAATTTACCAATTTTCTCGGGTTTTTTTCTTGAATTGCATTTCTTTGGATGATTGCTCCATTCCAGAGCGTTTGTAAGTCCTTCTTTTTTCTTTCCAGGCTTTCAGTGGGCTCCAATTTTTTCAATCCGTGCTCTATGTCCCTGCACTTGATGGCATCCCATGCCTTTGGATGGCTTTCACTTAAACAATGATTTTTTTTTTAATTTTTTTTTTCTCTCTCCATGGGATGTCTCTCATATCTTCCCCTCAAAGTTGTGTCTTCCTGCTTGACATTTTTCCTGATTTTGCAGCATCTGTGAGCTCAGCTTTGCATGTTTTGGTCCTTTGTGCTGCACCTCATTTCCTCCCAGAGCATTTTCTGGTACTCACTAAATGTCCCAATTTTGGGATTTTTGGGTTTTTTTTCGCTTGCACTTCATTTGATCCTATCTCCTTTGCAGAGTGTTTGTCAGCCTTTCTTTTGAGGTTCGCAAGATTCCGTTTCCCTTCCCGAAAGGAAATGAAATTTCCTTTCGGGAAGGGAAACGGAATCTTGCGATTTCAATGGAGACCAATTCAGGAATCTTTGGTCCATGTCCCTGCACCTGATGGCATCCTGTGCCTTTTGATGCCTTTCACTTTGGCAAGCAATTTTTTGATTTTTGCTGATTTTTTTCAGTATGCCTGCCATGTCTGTCATATCTTGCCCTGAAAGTTGTGTCTTCTTCCATGTTTGCTTCTCCTGATTTTGCAGCATCAGTGAGCTCAATTTTGGGCATCTTTTGGCCCTTTGCACTGCACGGCATGTCATCCTGGTCCTTTTGCTCCTAGTCACAAAATTTACCAATTTTCTCGGGTTTTTTTCTTGAATTGCATTTCTTTGGATGATTGCTCTATTCCAGAGCGTTTGTAAGTCCTTCTTTTTCCTTTCCAGGCTTTCAGTGGGCTCCAATTTTTTCAATCCGTGCTCTATGTCCCTGCACTTGATGGCATCCCATGCCTTTGGATGGCTTTCACTTAAACAATGATTTTTTTTTTAATTTTTTTTTTTCTCTCTCCATGGGATGTCTCTCATATCTTCCCCTCAAAGTTGTGTCTTCCTGCTTGACATTTTTCCTGATTTTGCAGCATCTGTGAGCTCAGCTTTGCATGTTTTGGTCCTTTGTGCTGCACCTCATTTCCTCCCAGAGCATTTTCTGGTACTCACTAAATGTCCCAATTTGGGGATTTTTGGGTTTTTTTTCGCTGGCACTTCATTTGATCCTATCTCCTTTGCAGAGTGTTTGTCAGCCTTTCTTTTGAGGTTTGCAAGATTCCGTTTCCCTTCCCGAAAGAAAATGAAATTTCCTTTCGGGAAGGGAAACGGAATCTTGCGATTTCAATGGAGACCAATTCAGGAATCTTTGGTCCATGTCCCTGCACCTGATGGCATCCCGTGCCTTTTGATGCCTTTCACTTTGGCGAGCAATTTTTTGATTTTTGCTGATTTTTTTCAGTATGCCTGCCATGTCTGTCATATCTTGCCCTGAAAGTTGTGTCTTCTTCCATGTTTGCTTCTCCTGATTTTGCAGCATCAGTGAGCTCAATTTTGGGCATCTTTTGCCCCTTTGCACTGCACGGCATGTCATCCTGGTCCTTTTGCTCCTAGTCACAAAATTTACCAATTTTCTCGGGTTTTTTTCTTGAATTGCATTTCTTTGGATGATTGCTCCATTCCAGAGCATTTGTAAGTCCTTCTTTTTTCTTTCCAGGCTTTCAGTGGGCTCCAATTTTTTCAATCCGTGCTCTATGTCCCTGCACTTGATGGCATCCCATGCCTTTGGATGGCTTTCACTTAAACAATGATTTTTTTTAAATTTTTTTTTTTCTCTCTCCATGGGATGTCTCTCATATCTTCCCCTCAAAGTTGTGTCTTCCTGCTTGACATTTTTCCTGATTTTGCAGCATCTGTGAGCTCAGCTTTGCATGTTTTGGTCCTTTGTGCTGCACCTCATTTCCTCCCAGAGCATTTGCTGGTACTAACTAAATGTCCCAATTTTGGGATTTTTGGGGGTTTTTTCGCTTGCACTTCATTTGATCCTATCTCCTTTGCAGAGTGTTTGTCAGCCTTTCTTTTGAGGTTCGCAAGATTCCGTTTCCCTTCCCGAAAGGAAATGAAATTTCAATGGAGACCAATTCAGGAATCTTTGGTCCATGTCCCTGCACCTGATGGCATCCCGTGCCTTTTATGCCTTTCACTTTGGCGAGCAATTTTTTGATTTTTGCTGATTTTTTTCAGTATGCCTGCCATGTCTGTCATATCTTGCCCTGCAAGTTGTGTCTTCTTCCATGTTTGCTTCTCCTGATTTTGCAGCATCAGGGAGCTCAATTTTGGGCATCTTTTGCCCCTTTGCACTGCACGGCATGTCATCCTGGTCCTTTTGCTCCTAGTCACAAAATTTACCAATTTTCTCGGGTTTTTTTCTTGAATTGCATTTCTTTGGATGATTGCTCCATTCCAGAGCATTTGTAAGTCCTTCTTTTTTCTTTCCAGGCTTTCAGTGGGCTCCAATTTTTTCAATCCGTGCTCTATGTCCCTGCACTTGATGGCATCCCATGCCTTTGGATGGCTTTCACTTAAACAATGATTTTTTTTAAATTTTTTTTTTTCTCTCTCCATGGGATGTCTCTCATATCTTCCCCTCAAAGTTGTGTCTTCCTGCTTGACATTTTTCCTGATTTTGCAGCATCTGTGAGCTCAGCTTTGCATGTTTTGGTCCTTTGTGCTGCACCTCATTTCCTCCCAGAGCATTTGCTGGTACTAACTAAATGTCCCAATTTTGGGATTTTTGGGGGTTTTTTCGCTTGCACTTCATTTGATCCTATCTCCTTTGCAGAGTGTTTGTCAGCCTTTCTTTTGAGGTTCGCAAGATTCCGTTTCCCTTCCCGAAAGGAAATGAAATTTCCTTTCGGGAAGGGAAACGGAATCTTGCGATTTCAATGGAGACCAATTCAGGAATCTTTGGTCCATGTCCCTGCACCTGATGGCATCCCGTGCCTTTTGATGCCTTTCACTTTGGCGAGCAATTTTTTGATTTTTGCTGATTTTTTTCAGTATGCCTGCCATGTCTGTCATATCTTGCCCTGAAAGTTGTGTCTTCTTCCATGTTTGCTTCTCCTGATTTTGCAGCATCAGTGAGCTCAATTTTGGGCATCTTTTGCCCCTTTGCACTGCACGGCATGTCATCCTGGTCCTTTTGCTCCTAGTCACAAAATTTACCAATTTTCTCGGGTTTTTTTCTTGAATTGCATTTCTTTGGATGATTGCTCCATTCCAGAGCGTTTGTAAGTCCTCCTTTTTTCTTTCCAGGCTTTCAGTGGGCTCCCATTTTTTCAATCCGTGCTCTATGTCCCTGCACTTGATGGCATCCCATGCCTTTGGATGGCTTTCACTTAAACAATGATTTTTTTTTTAATTTTTTTTTTCTCTCTCCATGGGATGTCTCTCATATCTTCCCCTCAAAGTTGTGTCTTCCTGCTTGACATTTTTCCTGATTTTGCAGCATCTGTGAGCTCAGCTTTGCATGTTTTGGTCCTTTGTGCTGCACCTCATTTCCTCCCAGAGCATTTGCTGGTACTCACTAAATGTCCCAATTTTGGGATTTTTGGGGTTTTTTTCGCTTGCACTTCATTTGATCCTATCTCCTTTGCAGAGTGTTTGTCAGCCTTTCTTTTGAGGTTCGCAAGATTCCGTTTCCCTTCCCGAAAGGAAATTTCATTTCCTTTCGGGAAGGGAAACGGAATCTTGCGATTTCAATGGAGACCAATTCAGGAATCTTTGGTCCATCTCCCTGCACCTGATGGCATCCCGTGCCTTTTGATGCCTTTCACTTTGGCGAGCAATTTTTTGATTTTTGCTGATTTTTTTCAGTATGCCTGCCATGTCTGTCATATCTTGCCCTGAAAGTTGTGTCTTCTTCCATGTTTGCTTCTCCTGATTTTGCAGCATCAGTGAGCTCAATTTTGGGCATCTTTTGCCCCTTTGCACTGCACGGCATGTCATCCTGGTCCTTTTGCTCCTAGTCACAAAATTTACCAATTTTCTCGGTTTTTTCTCTTGAATTGCATTTCCTTGGATGATTGCTGCATTCCAGAGCGTTTGTAAGTCCTTCTTTTTTCTTTCCAGGCTTTCAGTGGGCTCCAATTTTTTCAATCCGTGCTCTATGTCCCTGCACTTGATGGCATCCCATGCCTTTGGATGGCTTTCACTTAAACAATGATTTTTTTTAAATTTTTTTTTTCTCTCTCCATGGGATGTCTCTCATATCTTCCCCTCAAAGTTGTGTCTTCCTGCTTGACATTTTTCCTGATTTTGCAGCATCTGTGAGCTCAGCTTTGCATGTTTTGGTCCTTTGTGCTGCACCTCATTTCCTCCCAGAGCATTTGCTGGTACTCACTAAATGTCCCAATTTTGGGATTTTTGGGGTTTTTTTCGCTTGCACTTCATTTGATCCTATCTCCTTTGCAGAGTGTTTGTCAGCCTTTCTTTTGAGGTTCGCAAGATTCCGTTTCCCTTCCCGAAAGGAAATGAAATTTCCTTTCGGGAAGGGAAACGGAATCTTGCGATTTCAATGGAGACCAATTCAGGAATCTTTGGTCCATGTCCCTGCACCTGATGGCATCCCGTGCCTTTTGATGCCTTTCACTTTGGCGAGCAATTTTTTGATTTTTGCTGATTTTTTTCAGTATGCCTGCCATGTCTGTCATATCTTGCCCTGAAAGTTGTGTCTTCTTCCATGTTTGCTTCTCCTGATTTTGCAGCATCAGTGAGCTCAATTTTGGGCATCTTTTGCCCCTTTGCACTGCACGGCATGTCATCCTGCTCCTTTTGCTCCTAGTCACAAAATTTACCAATTTTCTCGGGTTTTTTTCTTGAATTGCATTTCTTTGGATGATTGCTCCATTCCAGAGCATTTGTAAGTCCTTCTTTTTTCTTTCCAGGCTTTCAGTGGGCTCCAATTTTTTCAATCCGTGCTCTATGTCCCTGCACTTGATGGCATCCCATGCCTTTGGATGGCTTTCACTTAAACAATGATTTTTTTAAATTTTTTTTTTTCTCTCTCCATGGGATGTCTCTCATATCTTCCCCTCAAAGTTGTCTCTTCCTGCTTGACATTTTTCCTGATTTTGCAGCATCTGTGAGCTCAGCTTTGCATGTTTTGGTCCTTTGTGCTGCACCTCATTTCCTCCCAGAGCATTTGCTGGTACTCACTAAATGTCCCAATTTTGGGATTTTTGGGGTTTTTTTCGCTTGCACTTCATTTGATCCTATCTCCTTTGCAGAGTGTTTGTCAGCCTTTCTTTTGAGGTTCGCAAGATTCCGTTTCCCTTCCCGAAAGGAAATGAAATTTCCTTTCGGGAAGGGAAACGGAATCTTGCGATTTCAATGGAGACCAATTCAGGAATCTTTGGTCCATGTCCCTGCACCTGATGGCATCCCGTGCCTTTTGATGCCTTTCACTTTGGCGAGCAAGTTTTTGATTTTTGCTGATTTTTTTCAGTATGCCTGCCATGTCTGTCATATCTTGCCCTGAAAGTTGTGTCTTCTTCCATGTTTGCTTCTCCTGATTTTGCAGCATCAGTGAGCTCAATTTTGGGCATCTTTTGCCCCTTTGCACTGCACGGCATGTCATCCTGCTCCTTTTGCTCCTAGTCACAAAATTTACCAATTTTCTCGGGTTTTTTTCTTGAATTGCATTTCTTTGGATGATTGCTCCATTCCAGAGCATTTGTAAGTCCTTCTTTTTTCTTTCCAGGCTTTCAGTGGGCTCCAATTTTTTCAATCCGTGCTCTATGTCCCTGCACTTGATGGCATCCCATGCCTTTGGATGGCTTGCACTTAAACAATGATTTTTTTTTAATTTTTTTTTTTTCTCTCTCCATGGGATGTCTCTCATATCTTCCCCTCAAAGTTGTGTCTTCCTGCTTGACATTTTTCCTGATTTTGCAGCATCTGTGAGCTCAGCTTTGCATGTTTTGGTCCTTTGTGCTGCACCTCATTTCCTCCCAGAGCATTTGCTGGTACTCACTAAATGTCCCAATTTTGGGATTTTTGGGGTTTTTATCGCTTGCACTTCATTTGATCCTATCTCCTTTGCAGAGTGTTTGTCAGCCTTTCTTTTGAGGTTCGCAAGATTCCGTTTCCCTTCCCGAAAGGAAATGAAATTTCCTTTCGGGAAGGGAAACGGAATCTTGCGATTTCAATGGAGACCAATTCAGGAATCTTTGGTCCATGTCCCTGCACCTGATGGCATCCCGTGCCTTTTGATGCCTTTCACTTTGGCGAGCAAGTTTTTGATTTTTGCTGATTTTTTTCAGTATGCCTGCCATGTCTGTCATATCTTGCCCTGAAAGTTGTGTCTTCTTCCATGTTTGCTTCTCCTGATTTTGCAGCATCAGTGAGCTCAATTTTGGGCATCTTTTGCCCCTTTGCACTGCACGGCATGTCATCCTGGTCCTTTTGCTCCTAGTCACAAAATTTACCAATTTTCTCGGTTTTTTCTCTTGAATTGCATTTCCTTGGATGATTGCTGCATTCCAGAGCGTTTGTAAGTCCTTCTTTTTTCTTTCCAGGCTTTCAGTGGGCTCCAATTTTTTCAATCCGTGCTCTATGTCCCTGCACTTGATGGCATCCCATGCCTTTGGATGGCTTTCACTTAAACAATGATTTTTTTTAAATTTTTTTTTTCTCTCTCCATGGGATGTCTCTCATATCTTCCCCTCAAAGTTGTGTCTTCCTGCTTGACATTTTTCCTGATTTTGCAGCATCTGTGAGCTCAGCTTTGCATGTTTTGGTCCTTTGTGCTGCACCTCATTTCCTCCCAGAGCATTTGCTGGTACTCACTAAATGTCCCAATTTTGGGATTTTTGGGGTTTTTTTCGCTTGCACTTCATTTGATCCTATCTCCTTTGCAGAGTGTTTGTCAGCCTTTCTTTTGAGGTTCGCAAGATTCCGTTTCCCTTCCCGAAAGGAAATTTCATTTCCTTTCGGGAAGGGAAACGGAATCTTGCGATTTCAATGGAGACCAATTCAGGAATCTTTGGTCCATGTCCCTGCACCTGATGGCATCCCGTGCCTTTTGATGCCTTTCACTTTGGCGAGCAATTTTTTGATTTTTGCTGATTTTTTTCAGTATGCCTGCCATGTCTGTCATATCTTGCCCTGAAAGTTGTGTCTTCTTCCATGTTTGCTTCTCCTGATTTTGCAGCATCAGTGAGCTCAATTTTGGGCATCTTTTGCCCCTTTGCACTGCACGGCATGTCATCCTGGTCCTTTTGCTCCTAGTCACAAAATTTACCAATTTTCTCGGGTTTTTTTCTTGAATTGCATTTCTTTGGATGATTGCTCCATTCCAGAGCATTTGTAAGTCCTTCTTTTTTCTTTCCAGGCTTTCAGTGGGCTCCAATTTTTTCAATCCGTGCTCTATGTCCCTGCACTTGATGGCATCCCATGCCTTTGGATGGCTTTCACTTAAACAATGATTTTTTTAAAATTTTTTTTTTCTCTCTCTATGGGATGTCTCTCATATCTTCCCCTCAAAGTTGTGTCTTCCTGCTTGACATTTTTCCTGATTTTGCAGCATCTGTGAGCTCAGCTTTGCATGTTTTGGTCCTTTGTGCTGCACCTCATTTCCTCCCAGAGCATTTGCTGGTACTAACTAAATGTCCCAATTTTGGGATTTTTGGGGTTTTTTTCGCTTGCACTTCATTTGATCCTATCTCCTTTGCAGAGTGTTTGTCAGCCTTTCTTTTGAGGTTCGCAAGATTCCGTTTCCCTTCCCGAAAGGAAATGAAATTTCCTTTCGGGAAGGGAAACGGAATCTTGCGATTTCAATGGAGACCAATTCAGGAATCTTTGGTCCATGTCCCTGCACCTGATGGCATCCCGTGCCTTTTGATGCCTTTCACTTTGGCGAGCAATTTTTTGATTTTTGCTGATTTTTTTCAGTATGCCTGCCATGTCTGTCATATCTTGCCCTGAAAGTTGTGTCTTCTTCCATGTTTGCTTCTCCTGATTTTGCAGCATCAGTGAGCTCAATTTTGGGCATCTTTTGCCCCTTTGCACTGCACGGCATGTCATCCTGGTCCTTTTGCTCCTAGTCACAAAATTTACCAATTTTCTCGGGTTTTTTTCTTGAATTGCATTTCTTTGGATGATTGCTCCATTCCAGAGCGTTTGTAAGTCCTTCTTTTTTCTTTCCAGGCTTTCAGTGGGCTCCAATTTTTTCAATCCGTGTTCTATGTCCCTGCACTTGATGGTATCCCATGCCTTTGGATGGCTTTCACTTAAACAATGATTTTTTTTTAATTTTTTTTTTTTCTCTCTCCATGGGATGTCTCTCATATCTTCCCCTCAAAGTTGTGTCTTCCTGCTTGACATTTTTCCTGATTTTGCAGCATCTGTGAGCTCAGCTTTGCATGTTTTGGTCCTTTGTGCTGCACCTCATTTCCTCCCAGAGCATTTTCTGGTACTCACTAAATGTCCCAATTTTGGGATTTTTGGGGTTTTTATCGCTTGCACTTCATTTGATCCTATCTCCTTTGCAGAGTGTTTGTCAGCCTTTCTTTTGAGGTTCGCAAGATTCCGTTTCCCTTCCCGAAAGGAAATGAAATTTCCTTTCGGGAAGGGAAACGGAATCTTGCGATTTCAATGGAGACCAATTCAGGAATCTTTGGTCCATGTCCCTGCACCTGATGGCATCCCGTGCCTTTTGATGCCTTTCACTTTGGCAAGCAATTTTTTGATTTTTGCTGATTTTTTTCAGTATGTCTGCCATGTCTGTCATATCTTGCCCTGAAAGTTGTGTCTTCTTCCATGTTTGCTTCTCCTGATTTTGCAGCATCAGTGAGCTCAATTTTGGGCATCTTTTGCCCCTTTGCACTGCACGGCATGTCATCCTGCTCCTTTTGCTCCTAGTCACAAAATTTACCAATTTTCTCGGTTTTTTCTCTTGAATTGCATTTCCTTGGATGATTGCTGCATTCCAGAGCGTTTGTAAGTCCTTCTTTTTTCTTTCCAGGCTTTCAGTGGGCTCCAATTTTTTCAATCCGTGCTCTATGTCCCTGCACTTGATGGCATCCCATGCCTTTGGATGGCTTTCACTTAAACAATGATTTTTTTTAAATTTTTTTTTTCTCTCTCCATGGGATGTCTCTCATATCTTCCCCTCAAAGTTGTGTCTTCCTGCTTGACATTTTTCCTGATTTTGCAGCATCTGTGAGCTCAGCTTTGCATGTTTTGGTCCTTTGTGCTGCACCTCATTTCCTCCCAGAGCATTTGCTGGTACTCACTAAATGTCCCAATTTTGGGATTTTTGGGGTTTTTTTCGCTTGCACTTCATTTGATCCTATCTCCTTTGCAGAGTGTTTGTCAGCCTTTCTTTTGAGGTTCGCAAGATTCCGTTTCCCTTCCCGAAAGGAAATTTCATTTCCTTTCGGGAAGGGAAACGGAATCTTGCGATTTCAATGGAGACCAATTCAGGAATCTTTGGTCCATGTCCCTGCACCTGATGGCATCCCGTGCCTTTTGATGCCTTTCACTTTGGCGAGCAATTTTTTGATTTTTGCTGATTTTTTTCAGTATGCCTGCCATGTCTGTCATATCTTGCCCTGAAAGTTGTGTCTTCTTCCATGTTTGCTTCTCCTGATTTTGCAGCATCAGTGAGCTCAATTTTGGGCATCTTTTGCCCCTTTGCACTGCACGGCATGTCATCCTGCTCCTTTTGCTCCTAGTCACAAAATTTACCAATTTTCTCGGGTTTTTTTCTTGAATTGCATTTCTTTGGATGATTGCTCCATTCCAGAGCGTTTGTAAGTCCTTCTTTTTTCTTTCCAGGCTTTCAGTGGGCTCCAATTTTTTCAATCCGTGTTCTATGTCCCTGCACTTGATGGTATCCCATGCCTTTGGATGGCTTTCACTTAAACAATGATTTTTTATTTAATTTTTTTTTTCTCTCTCCATGGGATGTCTCTCATATCTTCCCCTCAAAGTTGTCTCTTCCTGCTTGACATTTTTCCTTTTTGCAGCATCTGTGAGCTCAGCTTTGCATGTTTTGGTCCTTTGTGCTGCACCTCATTTTCTCCCAGAGCATTTTCTGGTACTCACTAAATGTCCCAATTTTTTCAATCCGTGTTCTATGTCCCTGCACTTGATGGTATCCCATGCCTTTGGATGGCTTTCACTTAAACAATGATTTTTTTTTTAATTTTTTTTTTCTCTCTCCATGGGATGTCTCTCATATCTTCCCCTCAAAGTTGTCTCCTCCTGCTTGACATTTTTCCTTTTTGCAGCATCTGTGAGCTCAGCTTTGCATGTTTTGGTCCTTTGTGCTGCACCTCATTTTCTCCCAGAGCATTTTCTGGTACTCACTAAATGTCCCAATTTTGGGATTTTTGGGGTTTTTTTCGCTTGCACTTCATTTGATCCTATCTCCTTTGCAGAGTGTTTGTCAGCCTTTCTTTTGAGGTTCGCAAGATTCCGTTTCCCTTCCCGAAAGGAAATGAAATTTCCTTTCGGGAAGGGAAACGGAATCTTGCGATTTCAATGGAGACCAATTCAGGAATCTTTGGTCCATGTCCCTGCACCTGATGGCATCCCGTGCCTTTTGATGCCTTTCACTTTGGCGAGCAATTTTTTGATTTTTGCTGATTTTTTTCAGTATGCCTGCCATGTCTGTCATATCTTGCCCTGAAAGTTGTGTCTTCTTCCATGTTTGCTTCTCCTGATTTTGCAGCATCAGTCAGCTCAATTTTGGGCATCTTTTGCCCCTTTGCACTGCACGGCATGTCATCCTGGTCCTTTTGCTCCTAGTCACAAAATTTACCAATTTTCTCGGGGTTTTTTCTTGAATTGCATTTCCTTGGATGATTGCTCCATTCCAGAGCGTTTGTAAGTCCTTCTTTTTTCTTTCCAGGCTTTCAGGGGGCTCCAATTTTTTCAATCCGTGCTCTATGTCCCTGCACTTGATGGCATCCCATGCCTTTGGATGGCTTGCACTTAAACAATGATTTTTTTTAAATTTTTTTTTTTTCTCTCTCCATGGGATGTCTCTCATATCTTCCCCTCAAAGTTGTGTCTTCCTGCTTGACATTTTTCCTGATTTTGCAGCATCTGTGAGCTCAGCTTTGCATGTTTTGGTCCTTTGTGCTGCACCTCATTTCCTCCCAGAGCATTTTCTGGTACTCACTAAATGTCCCAAGTTTGGGATTTTTGGGGTTTTTATCGCTTGCACTTCATTTGATCCTATCTCCTTTGCAGAGTGTTTGTCAGCCTTTCTTTTGAGGTTCGCAAGATTCCGTTTCCCTTCCCGAAAGGAAATGAAATTTCCTTTCGGGAAGGGAAACGGAATCTTGCGATTTCAATGGAGACCAATTCAGGAATCTTTGGTCCATGTCCCTGCACCTGATGGCATCCCGTGCCTTTTGATGCCTTTCACTTTGGCGAGCAATTTTTTGATTTTTGCTGATTTTTTTCAGTATGCCTGCCATGTCTGTCATATCTTGCCCTGAAAGTTGTGTCTTCTTCCATGTTTGCTTCTCCTGATTTTGCAGCATCAGTGAGCTCAATTTTGGGCATCTTTTGCCCCTTTGCACTGCACGGCATGTCATCCTGCTCCTTTTGCTCCTAGTCACAAAATTTACCAATTTTCTCGGGTTTTTTTCTTGAATTGCATTTCTTTGGATGATTGCTCCATTCCAGAGCATTTGTAAGTCCTTCTTTTTTCTTTCCAGGCTTTCAGTGGGCTCCAATTTTTTCAATCCGTGCTCTATGTCCCTGCACTTGATGGCATCCCATGCCTTTGGATGGCTTTCACTTAAACAATGATTTTTTTAAATTTTTTTTTTTCTCTCTCCATGGGATGTCTCTCATATCTTCCCCTCAAAGTTGTCTCTTCCTGCTTGACATTTTTCCTGATTTTGCAGCATCTGTGAGCTCAGCTTTGCATGTTTTGGTCCTTTGTGCTGCACCTCATTTCCTCCCAGAGCATTTGCTGGTACTCACTAAATGTCCCAATTTTGGGATTTTTGGGGTTTTTTTCGCTTGCACTTCATTTGATCCTATCTCCTTTGCAGAGTGTTTGTCAGCCTTTCTTTTGAGGTTCGCAAGATTCCGTTTCCCTTCCCGAAAGGAAATGAAATTTCCTTTCGGGAAGGGAAACGGAATCTTGCGATTTCAATGGAGACCAATTCAGGAATCTTTGGTCCATGTCCCTGCACCTGATGGCATCCCGTGCCTTTTGATGCCTTTCACTTTGGCGAGCAAGTTTTTGATTTTTGCTGATTTTTTTCAGTATGTCTGCCATGTCTGTCATATCTTGCCCTGAAAGTTGTGTCTTCTTCCATGTTTGCTTCTCCTGATTTTGCAGCATCAGTGAGCTCAATTTTGGGCATCTTTTGCCCCTTTGCACTGCACGGCATGTCATCCTGGTCCTTTTGCTCCTAGTCACAAAATTTACCAATTTTCTCGGTTTTTTCTCTTGAATTGCATTTCCTTGGATGATTGCTGCATTCCAGAGCGTTTGTAAGTCCTTCTTTTTTCTTTCCAGGCTTTCAGTGGGCTCCAATTTTTTCAATCCGTGCTCTATGTCCCTGCACTTGATGGCATCCCATGCCTTTGGATGGCTTGCACTTAAACAATGATTTTTTTTTAATTTTTTTTTTCTCTCTCCATGGGATGTCTCTCATATCTTCCCCTCAAAGTTGTGTCTTCCTGCTTGACATTTTTCCTGATTTTGCAGCATCTGTGAGCTCAGCTTTGCATGTTTTGGTCCTTTGTGCTGCACCTCATTTCCTCCCAGAGCATTTGCTGGTACTCACTAAATGTCCCAATTTTGGGATTTTTGGGGTTTTTTTCGCTTGCACTTCATTTGATCCTATCTCCTTTGCAGAGTGTTTGTCAGCCTTTCTTTTGAGGTTCGCAAGATTCCGTTTCCCTTCCCGAAAGGAAATTTCATTTCCTTTCGGGAAGGGAAACGGAATCTTGCGATTTCAATGGAGACCAATTCAGGAATCTTTGGTCCATGTCCCTGCACCTGATGGCATCCCGTGCCTTTTGATGCCTTTCACTTTGGCGAGCAATTTTTTGATTTTTGCTGATTTTTTTCAGTATGCCTGCCATGTCTGTCATATCTTGCCCTGAAAGTTGTGTCTTCTTCCATGTTTGCTTCTCCTGATTTTGCAGCATCAGTGAGCTCAATTTTGGGCATCTTTTGCCCCTTTGCACTGCACGGCATGTCATCCTGCTCCTTTTGCTCCTAGTCACAAAATTTACCAATTTTCTCGGGTTTTTTTCTTGAATTGCATTTCTTTGGATGATTGCTCCATTCCAGAGCATTTGTAAGTCCTTCTTTTTTCTTTCCAGGCTTTCAGTGGGCTCCAATTTTTTCAATCCGTGCTCTATGTCCCTGCACTTGATGGCATCCCATGCCTTTGGATGGCTTTCACTTAAACAATGATTTTTTTAAAATTTTTTTTTTCTCTCTCCATGGGATGTCTCTCATATCTTCCCTTCAAAGTTGTGTCTTCCTGCTTGACATTTTTCCTGATTTTGCAGCATCTGTGAGCTCAGCTTTGCATGTTTTGGTCCTTTGTGCTGCACCTCATTTCCTCCCAGAGCATTTGCTGGTACTAACTAAATGTCCCAATTTTGGGATTTTTGGGGTTTTTTTCGCTTGCACTTCATTTGATCCTATCTCCTTTGCAGAGTGTTTGTCAGCCTTTCTTTTGAGGTTCGCAAGATTCCGTTTCCCTTCCCGAAAGGAAATGAAATTTCCTTTCGGGAAGGGAAACGGAATCTTGCGATTTCAATGGAGACCAATTCAGGAATCTTTGGTCCATGTCCCTGCACCTGATGGCATCCCGTGCCTTTTGATGCCTTTCACTTTGGCGAGCAAGTTTTTGATTTTTGCTGATTTTTTTCAGTATGTCTGCCATGTCTGTCATATCTTGCCCTGAAAGTTGTGTCTTCTTCCATGTTTGCTTCTCCTGATTTTGCAGCATCAGTGAGCTCAATTTTGGGCATCTTTTGCCCCTTTGCACTGCACGGCATGTCATCCTGGTCCTTTTGCTCCTAGTCACAAAATTTACCAATTTTCTCGGTTTTTTCTCTTGAATTGCATTTCCTTGGATGATTGCTGCATTCCAGAGCGTTTGTAAGTCCTTCTTTTTTCTTTCCAGGCTTTCAGTGGGCTCCAATTTTTTCAATCCGTGCTCTATGTCCCTGCACTTGATGGCATCCCATGCCTTTGGATGGCTTGCACTTAAACAATGATTTTTTTTAAATTTTTTTTTTCTCTCTCCATGGGATGTCTCTCATATCTTCCCCTCAAAGTTGTGTCTTCCTGCTTGACATTTTTCCTGATTTTGCAGCATCTGTGAGCTCAGCTTTGCATGTTTTGGTCCTTTGTGCTGCACCTCATTTCCTCCCAGAGCATTTGCTGGTACTCACTAAATGTCCCAATTTTGGGATTTTTGGGGTTTTTTTCGCTTGCACTTCATTTGATCCTATCTCCTTTGCAGAGTGTTTGTCAGCCTTTCTTTTGAGGTTCGCAAGATTCCGTTTCCCTTCCCGAAAGGAAATGAAATTTCCTTTCGGGAAGGGAAACGGAATCTTGTGATTTCAATGGAGACCAATTCAGGAATCTTTAGTCCATGTCCCTGCACCTGATGGCATCCCGTGCCTTTTGATGCCTTTCACTTTGGCGAGCAATTTTTTGATTTTTGCTGATTTTTTTCAGTATGCCTGCCATGTCTGTCATATCTTGCCCTGAAAGTTGTGTCTTCTTCCATGTTTGCTTCTCCTGATTTTGCAGCATCAGTGAGCTCAATTTTGGGCATCTTTTGCCCCTTTGCACTGCACGGCATGTCATCCTGCTCCTTTTGCTCCTAGTCACAAAATTTACCAATTTTCTCGGGTTTTTTTCTTGAATTGCATTTCTTTGGATGATTGCTCCATTCCAGAGCATTTGTAAGTCCTTCTTTTTTCTTTCCAGGCTTTCAGTGGGCTCCAATTTTTTCAATCCGTGCTCTATGTCCCTGCACTTGATGGCATCCCATGCCTTTGGATGGCTTTCACTTAAACAATGATTTTTTTAAAATTTTTTTTTTCTCTCTCCATGGGATGTCTCTCATATCTTCCCTTCAAAGTTGTGTCTTCCTGCTTGACATTTTTCCTGATTTTGCAGCATCTGTGAGCTCAGCTTTGCATGTTTTGGTCCTTTGTGCTGCACCTCATTTCCTCCCAGAGCATTTGCTGGTACTAACTAAATGTCCCAATTTTGGGATTTTTGGGGTTTTTTTCGCTTGCACTTCATTTGATCCTATCTCCTTTGCAGAGTGTTTGTCAGCCTTTCTTTTGAGGTTCGCAAGATTCCGTTTCCCTTCCCGAAAGGAAATGAAATTTCCTTTCGGGAAGGGAAACGGAATCTTGCGATTTCAATGGAGACCAATTCAGGAATCTTTGGTCCATGTCCCTGCACCTGATGGCATCCCGTGCCTTTTGATGCCTTTCACTTTGGCAAGCAATTTTTTGATTTTTGCTGATTTTTTTCAGTATGTCTGCCATGTCTGTCATATCTTGCCCTGAAAGTTGTGTCTTCTTCCATGTTTGCTTCTCCTGATTTTGCAGCATCAGTGAGCTCAATTTTGGGCATCTTTTGCCCCTTTGCACTGCACGGCATGTCATCCTGGTCCTTTTGCTCCTAGTCACAAAATTTACCAATTTTCTCGGTTTTTTCTCTTGAATTGCATTTCCTTGGATGATTGCTGCATTCCAGAGCATTTGTAAGTCCTTCTTTTTTCTTTCCAGGCTTTCAGTGGGCTCCAATTTTTTCAATCCGTGCTCTATGTCCCTGCACTTGATGGCATCCCATGCCTTTGGATGGCTTTCACTTAAACAATGATTTTTTTTAAATTTTTTTTTTCTCTCTCCATGGGATGTCTCTCATATCTTCCCCTCAAAGTTGTGTCTTCCTGCTTGACATTTTTCCTGATTTTGCAGCATCTGTGAGCTCAGCTTTGCATGTTTTGGTCCTTTGTGCTGCACCTCATTTCCTCCCAGAGCATTTGCTGGTACTCACTAAATGTCCCAATTTTGGGATTTTTGGGGTTTTTTTCGCTTGCACTTCATTTGATCCTATCTCCTTTGCAGAGTGTTTGTCAGCCTTTCTTTTGAGGTTCGCAAGATTCCGTTTCCCTTCCCGAAAGGAAATTTCATTTCCTTTCGGGAAGGGAAACGGAATCTTGCGATTTCAATGGAGACCAATTCAGGAATCTTTGGTCCATGTCCCTGCACCTGATGGCATCCCGTGCCTTTTGATGCCTTTCACTTTGGCGAGCAATTTTTTGATTTTTGCTGATTTTTTTCAGTATGCCTGCCATGTCTGTCATATCTTGCCCTGAAAGTTGTGTCTTCTTCCATGTTTGCTTCTCCTGATTTTGCAGCATCAGTGAGCTCAATTTTGGGCATCTTTTGCCCCTTTGCACTGCACGGCATGTCATCCTGCTCCTTTTGCTCCTAGTCACAAAATTTACCAATTTTCTCGGGTTTTTTTCTTGAATTGCATTTCTTTGGATGATTGCTCCATTCCAGAGCATTTGTAAGTCCTTCTTTTTTCTTTCCAGGCTTTCAGTGGGCTCCAATTTTTTCAATCCGTGCTCTATGTCCCTGCACTTGATGGCATCCCATGCCTTTGGATGGCTTTCACTTAAACAATGATTTTTTTTAAATTTTTTTTTTCTCTCTCCATGGGATGTCTCTCATATCTTCCCCTCAAAGTTGTGTCTTCCTGCTTGACATTTTTCCTGATTTTGCAGCATCTGTGAGCTCAGCTTTGCATGTTTTGGTCCTTTGTGCTGCACCTCATTTCCTCCCAGAGCATTTGCTGGTACTAACTAAATGTCCCAATTTTGGGATTTTTGGGGTTTTTTTCGCTTGCACTTCATTTGATCCTATCTCCTTTGCAGAGTGTTTGTCAGCCTTTCTTTTGAGGTTCGCAAGATTCCGTTTCCCTTCCCGAAAGGAAATGAAATTTCCTTTCGGGAAGGGAAACGGAATCTTGCGATTTCAATGGAGACCAATTCAGGAATCTTTGGTCCATGTCCCTGCACCTGATGGCATCCCGTGCCTTTTGATGCCTTTCACTTTGGCGAGCAATTTTTTGATTTTTGCTGATTTTTTTCAGTATGCCTGCCATGTCTGTCATATCTTGCCCTGAAAGTTGTGTCTTCTTCCATGTTTGCTTCTCCTGATTTTGCAGCATCAGTGAGCTCAATTTTGGGCATCTTTTGCCCCTTTGCACTGCACGGCATGTCATCCTGGTCCTTTTGCTCCTAGTCACAAAATTTACCAATTTTCTCGGGTTTTTTTCTTGAATTGCATTTCTTTGGATGATTGCTCCATTCCAGAGCGTTTGTAAGTCCTTCTTTTTTCTTTCCAGGCTTTCAGTGGGCTCCAATTTTTTCAATCCGTGTTCTATGTCCCTGCACTTGATGGTATCCCATGCCTTTGGATGGCTTTCACTTAAACAATGATTTTTTTTTTAATTTTTTTTTTCTCTCTCCATGGGATGTCTCTCATATCTTCCCCTCAAAGTTGTCTCTTCCTGCTTGACATTTTTCCTTTTTGCAGCATCTGTGAGCTCAGCTTTGCATGTTTTGGTCCTTTGTGCTGCACCTCATTTTCTCCCAGAGCATTTTCTGGTACTCACTAAATGTCCCAATTTTTTCAATCCGTGTTCTATGTCCCTGCACTTGATGGTATCCCATGCCTTTGGATGGCTTTCACTTAAACAATGATTTTTTTTTAATTTTTTTTTTCTCTCTCCATGGGATGTCTCTCATATCTTCCCCTCAAAGTTGTCTCCTCCTGCTTGACATTTTTCCTTTTTGCAGCATCTGTGAGCTCAGCTTTGCATGTTTTGGTCCTTTGTGCTGCACCTCATTTTCTCCCAGAGCATTTTCTGGTACTCACTAAATGTCCCAATTTTGGGATTTTTGGGGTTTTTTTCGCTTGCACTTCATTTGATCCTATCTCCTTTGCAGAGTGTTTGTCAGCCTTTCTTTTGAGGTTCGCAAGATTCCGTTTCCCTTCCCGAAAGGAAATGAAATTTCCTTTCGGGAAGGGAAACGGAATCTTGCGATTTCAATGGAGACCAATTCAGGAATCTTTGGTCCATGTCCCTGCACCTGATGGCATCCCGTGCCTTTTGATGCCTTTCACTTTGGCGAGCAATTTTTTGATTTTTGCTGATTTTTTTCAGTATGCCTGCCATGTCTGTCATATCTTGCCCTGAAAGTTGTGTCTTCTTCCATGTTTGCTTCTCCTGATTTTGCAGCATCAGTCAGCTCAATTTTGGGCATCTTTTGCCCCTTTGCACTGCACGGCATGTCATCCTGGTCCTTTTGCTCCTAGTCACAAAATTTACCAATTTTCTCGGTTTTTTCTCTTGAATTGCATTTCCTTGGATGATTGCTGCATTCCAGAGCGTTTGTAAGTCCTTCTTTTTTCTTTCCAGGCTTTCAGGGGGCTCCAATTTTTTCAATCCGTGCTCTATGTCCCTGCACTTGATGGCATCCCATGCCTTTGGATGGCTTGCACTTAAACAATGATTTTTTTTAAATTTTTTTTTTTTCTCTCTCCATGGGATGTCTCTCATATCTTCCCCTCAAAGTTGTGTCTTCCTGCTTGACATTTTCCCTGATTTTGCAGCATCTGTGAGCTCAGCTTTGCATGTTTTGGTCCTTTGTGCTGCACCTCATTTCCTCCCAGAGCATTTTCTGGTACTCACTAAATGTCCCAAGTTTGGGATTTTTGGGGTTTTTATCGCTTGCACTTCATTTGATCCTATCTCCTTTGCAGAGTGTTTGTCAGCCTTTCTTTTGAGGTTCGCAAGATTCCGTTTCCCTTCCCGAAAGGAAATGAAATTTCCTTTCGGGAAGGGAAACGGAATCTTGCGATTTCAATGGAGACCAATTCAGGAATCTTTGGTCCATGTCCCTGCACCTGATGGCATCCCGTGCCTTTTGATGCCTTTCACTTTGGCGAGCAATTTTTTGATTTTTGCTGATTTTTTTCAGTATGCCTGCCATGTCTGTCATATCTTGCCCTGAAAGTTGTGTCTTCTTCCATGTTTGCTTCTCCTGATTTTGCAGCATCAGTGAGCTCAATTTTGGGCATCTTTTGCCCCTTTGCACTGCACGGCATGTCATCCTGGTCCTTTTGCTCCTAGTCACAAAATTTACCAATTTTCTCGGGGTTTTTTCTTGAATTGCATTTCCTTGGATGATTGCTCCATTCCAGAGCGTTTGTAAGTCCTTCTTTTTTCTTTCCAGGCTTTCAGGGGGCTCCAATTTTTTCAATCCGTGCTCTATGTCCCTGCACTTGATGGCATCCCATGCCTTTGGATGGCTTTCACTTAAACAATGATTTTTTTTTAATTTTTTTTTTTTCTCTCTCCATGGGATGTCTCTCATATCTTCCCCTCAAAGTTGTGTCTTCCTGCTTGACGTTTTTCCTGATTTTACAGCATCTGTGAGCTCAGCTTTGCATGTTTTGGTCCTTTGTGCTGCACCTCATTTCCTCCCAGAGCATTTTCTGGTACTCACTAAATGTCCCAATTTTGGGATTTTTGGGGTTTTTTTCGCTTGCACTTCATTTGATCCTATCTCCTTTGCAAAGTGTTTGTCAGCCTTTCTTTTGAGGTTCGCAAGATTCCGTTTCCCTTCCCGAAAGGAAATGAAATTTCCTTTCGGGAAGGGAAACGGAATCTTGCGATTTCAATGGAGACCAATTCAGGAATCTTTGGTCCATGTCCCTGCACCTGATGGCATCCCGTGCCTTTTGATGCCTTTCACTTTGGCGAGCAATTTTTTTATTTTTGCTGATTTTTTTCAGTATGCCTGCCATGTCTGTCATATCTTGCCCTGAAAGTTGTGTCTTCTTCCATGTTTGCTTCTCCTGATTCTGCAGCATCAGTGAGCTCAATTTTGGGCATCTTTTGCCCCTTTGCACTGCACGGCATGTCATCCTGGTCCTTTTGCTCCTAGTCACAAAATTTACCAATTTTCTCGGGTTTTTTTCTTGAATTGCATTTCTTTGGACGATTGCTCCATTCCAGAGCGTTTGTAAGTCCTTCTTTTTTCTTTCCAGGCTTTCAGTGGGCTCCAATTTTTTCAATCCGTGCTCTATGTCCCTGCACTTGATGGCATCCCATGCCTTTGGATGGCTTTCACTTAAACAATGATTTTTTTTTAATTTTTTTTTTTTCTCTCTCCATGGGATGTCTCTCATATCTTCCCCTCAAAGTTGTGTCTTCCTGCTTGACATTTTTCCTGATTTTGCAGCATCTGTGAGCTCAGCTTTGCATGTTTTGGTCCTTTGTGCTGCACCTCATTTCCTCCCAGAGCATTTGCTGGTACTAACTAAATGTCCCAATTTTGGGATTTTTGGGGTTTTTTTCGCTTGCACTTCATTTGATCCTATCTCCTTTGCAGAGTGTTTGTCAGCCTTTCTTTTGAGGTTCGCAAGATTCCGTTTCCCTTCCCGAAAGGAAATTTCATTTCCTTTCGGGAAGGGAAACGGAATCTTGCGATTTCAATGGAGACCAATTCAGGAATCTTTGGTCCATGTCCCTGCACCTGATGGCATCCCGTGCCTTTTGATGCCTTTCACTTTGGCGAGCAATTTTTTGATTTTTGCTGATTTTTTTCAGTATGCCTGCCATGTCTGTCATATCTTGCCCTGAAAGTTGTGTCTTCTTCCATGTTTGCTTCTCCTGATTTTGCAGCATCAGTGAGCTCAATTTTGGGCATCTTTTGCCCCTTTGCACTGCACGGCATGTCATCCTGCTCCTTTTGCTCCTAGTCACAAAATTTACCAATTTTCTCGGGTTTTTTTCTTGAATTGCATTTCTTTGGATGATTGCTCCATTCCAGAGCGTTTGTAAGTCCTTCTTTTTTCTTTCCAGGCTTTCAGTGGGCTCCAATTTTTTCAATCCGTGCTCTATGTCCCTGCACTTGATGGCATCCCATGCCTTTGGATGGCTTTCACTTAAACAATGATTTTTTAAAATTTTTTTTCTCTCTCTCCATGGGATGTCTCTCATATCTTCCCCTCAAAGTTGTCTCTTCCTGCTTGACATTTTTCCTGATTTTGCAGCATCTGTGAGCTCAGCTTTGCATGTTTTGGTCCTTTGTGCTGCACCTCATTTCCTCCCAGAGCATTTGCTGGTACTCACTAAATGTCCCAATTTGGGGATTTTTGGGGGTTTTTTCGCTTGCACTTCATTTGATCCTATCTCCTTTGCAGAGTGTTTGTCAGCCTTTCTTTTGAGGTTCGCAAGATTCCGTTTCCCTTCCCGAAAGGAAATTTCATTTCCTTTCGGGAAGGGAAACGGAATCTTGCGATTTCAATGGAGACCAATTCAGGAATCTTTGGTCCATGTCCCTGCACCTGATGGCATCCCGTGCCTTTTGATGCCTTTCACTTTGGCGAGCAATTTTTTGATTTTTGCTGATTTTTTTCAGTATGCCTGCCATGTCTGTCATATCTTGCCCTGAAAGTTGTGTCTTCTTCCATGTTTGCTTCTCCTGATTTTGCAGCATCAGTCAGCTCAATTTTGGGCATCTTTTGCCCCTTTGCACTGCACGGCATGTCATCCTGCTCCTTTTGCTCCTAGTCACAAAATTTACCAATTTTCTCGGTTTTTTTTCTTGAATTGCATTTCTTTGGATGATTGCTCCATTCCAGAGCGTTTGTAGGTCCTTCTTTTTTCTTTCCAGGCTTTCAGTGGGCTCCAATTTTTTCAATCCGTGCTCTATGTCCCTGCACTTGATGGCATCCCATGCCTTTGGATGGCTTTCACTTAAACAATGATTTTTTTTTTAATTTTTTTTTTTCTCTCTCCATGGGATGTCTCTCATATCTTCCCCTCAAAGTTGTCTCTTCCTGCTTGACATTTTTCCTGATTTTGCAGCATCTGTGAGCTCAGCTTTGCATGTTTTGGTCCTTTGTGCTGCACCTCATTTCCTCCCAGAGCATTTGCTGGTACTCACTAAATGTCCCAATTTTGGGATTTTTGGGGGTTTTTTCGCTTGCACTTCATTTGATCCTATCTCTTTTGCAGAGTGTTTGTCAGCCTTTCTTTTGAGGTCCGCAAGATTCCGTTTCCCTTCCCGAAAGGAAATGAAATTTCCTTTCGGGAAGGGAAACGGAATCTTGCGATTTCAATGGAGACCAATTCAGGAATCTTTGGTCCATGTCCCTGCACCTGATGGCATCCCGTGCCTTTTGATGCCTTTCACTTTGGCGAGCAATTTTTTGATTTTTGCTGATTTTTTTCAGTATGCCTGCCATGTCTGTCATATCTTGCCCTGAAAGTTGTGTCTTCTTCCATGTTTGCTTCTCCTGATTTTGCAGCATCAGTGAGCTCAATTTTGGGCATCTTTTGCCCCTTTGCACTGCACGGCATGTCATCCTGCTCCTTTTGCTCCTAGTCACAAAATTTACCAATTTTCTCGGGTTTTTTTCTTGAATTGCATTTCTTTGGATGATTGCTCCATTCCAGAGCATTTGTAAGTCCTTCTTTTTTCTTTCCAGGCTTTCAGTGGGGTCCAATTTTTTCAATCCGTGCTCTATGTCCCTGCACTTGATGGCATCCCATGCCTTTGGATGGCTTTCACTTAAACAACGATTTTTTTTTTAATTTTTTTTTTTTCTCTCTCCATGGGATGTCTCTCATATCTTCCCCTCAAAGTTGTGTCTTCCTGCTTGACATTTTTCCTGATTTTGCAGCATCTGTGAGCTCAGCTTTGCATGTTTTGGTCCTTTGTGCTGCACCTCATTTCCTCCCAGAGCATTTGCGGGTACTAACTAAATGTCCCAATTTTGGGATTTTTGGGGTTTTTTTCGCTTGCACTTCATTTGATCCTATCTCCTTTGCAGAGTGTTTGTCAGCCTTTCTTTTGAGGTTCGCAAGATTCCGTTTCCCTTCCCGAAAGGAAATGAAATTTCCTTTCGGGAAGGGAAACGGAATCTTGCGATTTCAATGGAGACCAATTCAGGAATCTTTGGTCCATGTCCCTGCACCTGATGGCATCCCGTGCCTTTTGATGCCTTTCACTTTGGCGAGCAATTTTTTGATTTTTGCTGATTTTTTTCAGTATGCCTGCCATGTCTGTCATATCTTGCCCTGAAAGTTGTGTCTTCTTCCATGTTTGCTTCTCCTGATTTTGCAGCATCAGTGAGCTCAATTTTGGGCATCTTTTGCCCCTTTGCACTGCACGGCATGTCATCCTGGTCCTTTTGCTCCTAGTCACAAAATTTACCAATTTTCTCGGGTTTTTTTCTTGAATTGCATTTCTTTGGATGATTGCTCCATTCCAGAGCGTTTGTAAGTCCTTCTTTTTTCTTTCCAGGCTTTCAGTGGGCTCCAATTTTTTCAATCCGTGCTCTATGTCCCTGCACTTGATGGCATCCCATGCCTTTGGATGGCTTTCACTTAAACAATGATTTTTTTTTAATTTTTTTTTTTTCTCTCTCCATGGGATGTCTCTCATATCTTCCCCTCAAAGTTGTCTCTTCCTGCTTGACATTTTTCCTGATTTTGCAGCATCTGTGAGCTCAGCTTTGCATGTTTTGGTCCTTTGTGCTGCACCTCATTTCCTCCCAGAGCATTTTCTGGTACTCACTAAATGTCCCAAGTTTGGGATTTTTGGGGTTTTTTTCGCTTGCACTTCGTTTGATCCTATCTCCTTTGCAGAGTGTTTGTCAGCCTTTCTTTTGAGGTTCGCAAGATTCCGTTTCCCTTCCCGAAAGGAAATGAAATTTCCTTTCGGGAAGGGAAACGGAATCTTGCGATTTCAATGGAGACCAATTCAGGAATCTTTGGTCCATGTCCCTGCACCTGATGGCATCCCGTGTCTTTTGATGCCTTTCACTTTGGCGAGCAATTTTTTGATTTTTGCTGATTTTTTTCAGTATGCCTGCCATGTCTGTCATATCTTGCCCTGAAAGTTGTGTCTTCTTCCATGTTTGCTTCTCCTGATTTTGCAGCATCAGTCAGCTCAATTTTGGGCATCTTTTGCCCCTTTGCACTGCACTGCATGTCATCCTGCTCCTTTTGCTCCTAGTCACAAAATTTACCAATTTTCTCGGGTTTTTTTCTTGAATTGCATTTCCTTGGATGATTGCTCCATTCCAGAGCATTTGTAAGTCCTTCTTTTTTCTTTCCAGGCTTTCAGTGGGCTCCAATTTTTTCAATCCGTGCTCTATGTTCCTGCACTTGATGGTATCCCATGCCTTTGGATGGCTTTCACTTAAACAATGATTTTTTTTAAATTTTTTTTTCTCTCTCTCCATGGGATGTCTCTCATATCTTCCCCTCAAAGTTGTGTCTTCCTGCTTGACATTTTTCCTGATTTTGCAGCATCTGTGAGCTCAGCTTTGCATGTTTTGGTCCTTTGTGCTGCACCTCATTTCCTCCCAGAGCATTTTCTGGTACTCACTAAATGTCCCAATTTGGGGATTTTTGGGGTTTTTTTCGCTTGCACTTCATTTGATCCTATCTCCTTTGCAGAGTGTTTGTCAGCCTTTCTTTTGAGGTTCGCAAGATTCCGTTTCCCTTCCCGAAAGGAAATGAAATTTCCTTTCGGGAAGGGAAACGGAATCTTGCGATTTCAATGGAGACCAATTCAGGAATCTTTGG
The DNA here is from genome assembly GCF_963513975.1 of Fringilla coelebs. Taxonomy (NCBI): domain Eukaryota; kingdom Metazoa; phylum Chordata; class Aves; order Passeriformes; family Fringillidae; genus Fringilla; species Fringilla coelebs. The sequence continues at coordinate 9,208,083 of NC_140028.1, read as the reverse complement.
TCCATGTCCCTGCACCTGATGGCATCCCGTGCCTTTTGATGCCTTTCACTTTGGCAAGCAATTTTTTGATTTTTGCTGATTTTTTTCAGTATGCCTGCCATGTCTGTCATATCTTGCCCTGAAAGTTGTGTCTTCTTCCATGTTTGCTTCTCCTGATTTTGCAGCATCAGTGAGCTCAATTTTGGGCATCTTTTGCCCCTTTGCACTGCACGGCATGTCATCCTGCTCCTTTTGCTCCTAGTCACAAAATTTACCAGTTTTCTCGGTTTTTTCTTGAATTGCATTTCCTTGGGTGATTGCTCCATTCCAGAGCATTTGTAAGTCCTTCTTTTTTCTTTCCAGGCTTTCAGTGGGGTCTAATTTTTGCAATCTGTGCTCCATGTCCCTGCACCTGCTGGCATCCCATGCCTTTTGATGCCTTTCACTTTGGCGAGCAATTTTTTGATTTTTGCTGATTTTTTTCAGTATGCCTGCCATGTCTGTCATATCTTCCCATGAAAGTTGTGCCTTCTTCCATGTCTTCTTCTCCTGATTTTGCAGCATCAGTGAGCTCAATTTTGGCCATCTTTTGGTACTTTGCACTGCACGGCATGTCATCCTGGTCCTTTTGCTCCTAGTCACAAAATTTACCACTTTTCTCGGTTTTTTCTTGAACTGCATTTCCTTGGATGATTGCTCCATTCCAAAGCATTTGTAAGGCCTTCATTTTTCTTTCCAGACTTTCAGTGGGCTCCAATTTTTTCAATCCGTGCTCTATGTCCCTGCACTTGATGGGATCCCATGCCTTTGGATGGCTTTCACTTAAACAACGATTTTTTAAAATTTTTTTTTCCCTCTCCCTTTCATGTCTCTCATATCTTCCCCTCAAAGTTGTGTCTTCCTGCTTGACATTTTTCCTGATTTTGCAGCATCTGTGAGCTCAGCTTTGCATGTTTTGGTCCTTTGTGCTGCACCTCATTTCCTCCCAGAGCATTTTCTGGTACTCACTAAATGTCCCAATTTTGGGATTTTTGTGTTTTTTTCGGTTGCAATTCATTTGATCCTATCTCCTTTGCAGAGCGATTGGAAACCTTTCTTTTGAGGTTCGCAAGATTCCGTTTCCCTTCCCGAAAGGAAATTTCATTTCATTTCCATCAAGTGCAGGGCCATGAAGCAAAGCTGCCAAAATTCATCCCCATTGAAATCCTGCAAACAGAAAAGGAGGACTTACAAACTCTCTGGAATGGAGATAGCATCAAAAGAAATGCAATTGAAGGAAAAAAAAAGAAAATTTGCAAATTGAGTGACTACAAGAAAATGTCCAATGATTACATGCAGTGCAGTGCAAAGAATGAAAACATGCCAGAACTAAGCACACAGATACTGAAAAAGCAGGGGAAACAATTGAGGAGGAAGAGAGAACTTTCAAGGGAATATATGGGAGACATGGCATGGATGGCGGAAAAAAACCAAAAAATTCGTGGCCAAAGCAAAAGCCATGCAAATGCATGGGATGCCATCAAGTGCAGGGACATGGAGCAAAGATTACCCAATTGGTCCCCATTGAAATCGCAAAAGAAAGGCTTACAAACCCTCTGGAAAGGAGTTAGGACCGAATGAAATGGAAAATAAAAAACCCCAAAATTGGGACATTTAGTGACACCCAGAAAATGGTCTGGGAGGCAATCAGGTGCAGTGGAAAGGGTGAAAACATGCCAAAGGTATAGTCAGAGATGCTGCAAAACAGGGCAAAAGGCTCAGAGGAGGACACAACATTATGGGGAAGATAGGAGAGACGTTGTATGGATGCAGGAGACGAAAAGAAAAAAAAACAAAACTCCTTGTTAAAATGAACGCCATCAAATGGGAAGGGATGCCATCAAGTGCAGGGCCATGAAGCAAAGCTCGCCAAAATTCATCCCCATTGAAATCCTGCAAACAGAAAAGGAGGACTTACAAACGTTCTGGAATGGAGATAGCATCAAAGGAATTGCGACTGAAGGAACAAAACCCCGAAAATTCGGAAATTGAGTGACTACAAGCAAATGTGCCAGGATTACATGCAGTGCAGCGCAAAGGACGAAAACATGCCAAAACTAAGCTCACAGATGCTGCAAAAGCAGGTGAAAAATCAAGGAGGAAGACGGAACTTTAAAGGGTAGATATGAGAGACATGCCATGTGTGGTTAAAAAAAAAAAAAAAAAATTGTCACCAAAGCAAAAGCCATGCAAAGGCATGGGATGCCATCAAGTGCAGGGACATGGAGCAAAGATTGCCCAATTGGTCCCCATTGAAATCGCAAGATTCCGTTTCCCTTCCCGAAAGGAAATTTCATTTCCTTTCGCCAAGGGAAAGGGAATCTTGCGAACCGAAAAAGAAAGGTTCACAAACACTCTGGAAAGGAGATCGGGTCAAATGAAATGTAAGTGAAAAAAACCCCAAAATTGGGACATTGAGTGACTTGCAGAACATGGTCTGGGAGGAACACAACTGTAGTGCAAAGGACCAAAAGAGGCCAAAACTAAGGTCACAGATGTTGTGAATGCAGTGGAAAAAATCAAGGAGGATGACACAACTTTGAGGGGAAGATATGGGGGACATGGCCTGGATAATTAAAAACTAAATAAAATAAAAATTTTTGCCAAAATAAAGCCTTCAAAGGGCATGGCATTTCATCAAGTGTAGGGACACCAACCAAATTATGCCCAATTGATTCCCATTGAAATCGCAAGGAGTCGCTTCCCTTCTCGACAGGAAATGGTTTTTCTTGTCGGGACGGGAAGCAATATCTTGCGGAACAGAAAAGAAAGACTTAATGACCCTCTGGAAAGGAGACATGACCAATTGAAGTGTTATATAAAAAAAAAAGTAAAAAACCCCAGATATTCAGGAGATTTAGAGAGCACAAGAAAATGGTCTGGGAGGAAAAGAGGTGTAGTGCAAAGGACCAATAGATGCCAAAACTAACCTCATAGATTTTGCAATAGCAGGGGAGAAAATCAAGGAGTAAGACACAAATTGGAAGAGAAGGTATGAGGGACATGGCATGAATACTTAAAAAAAAATCTTTGCCAAAGTCAAAGGCATGAAAAGGCACGGCATTCCATCAATGGCAGGGATATGCGCCAAAGTGTGCCACAACTGATCCCCGTTGAAGGCTGAAACAGTAAAGAAGGACTTACTAACTCTCTGGAGTGGAGATACCATCAAATGAATTGCAATTGAAAGAAAACAAAAAAAGAAAATTGGGAAATTTAGTGATTACAGGAAAATGGACCAGGATTAAATCAGGTGCAATGCAAAGGGCCAAAAGAGGCCAAAACTAAGCTCACAGATGTTGCAGAAGCAGGTGAAAAAATAAAGGAGAAAGACACAGCTTGGGTGGCGTCCTGGTTTAGGGGAAATTTGGTAGAAAATCTCCAAAATGGGGCCCTTCCATAAAGCAAACCCACATGGCCCCTCCCCCCAACTGGTCCAGGAAGGATTCCTCATTGAAAAGTGGAAAGAACCTGTTTATTTAACAGCCACAGCATCCCCCAACACACAAAATGAACAATACTGGATGACAGCACTCTCACTGCTCTGAAAAAGATGACAAATTCAGAAAGTCTCTCCTGGGGGTCATTCTTTTATCAGTCCCTCCGGTGCTGGGGAAGCTCTGCAGCCACAAGGTGCAAATTCTCGGTGTTCCTAGGTCCCAGTCTGGAGCAGGTTCAAGTAGGTCCAAAGAAGGAAAGGAGAAACAGTCCAGGAAAAAATCTGGACTGCTTAGCTAAACTAATGAGCAGAAGTGAAAAACGAGAGCAAAGCAGAAGCAAAGCAGAAGGAAGAGCAAGCACAAAGGGAAAAGCCAGGCCAAAAGCTAAAGAAGCACTATGCACTGCCCCATCTGTGTGTCACACTAGTCATGGGGGAGCGGCTGATAGCAAAAACCAAAACAAAACATTCACCTTTCAGAGCCAGTCTTGAAGGCACAGAACATAATATCCAGCATAAACAGCACACATGAATGGGGATACAAGCCTCATAATGTCACCCTAGGACATTCTACCCCTTATCCCCATATCGTCAATATACTGCCACACATCATGCATTTTATTCACATAAAACTTCTATCTGTTCCCCAAACATTACATGCAATACCCATCATGCCCTCAGCACATCCCCACACCGGACCACTGAATCCAGGCCCCACGCTACAGAGCTGCAGGATTCCCCACTTTCACTTTACTCACTCAAAACTCCATCTTCCACTTGCTCAGACCTTCGACACACATTTCCTTCTCCATTTTTTACCTGCTCAGACCTTTGACACTTACACATTTCCTTCTATCTCATGTCTGTACAATTTAATGTACAGACAATGGCAGTAACATCCAACGAACAGTAATATTTGCATATCATTCTTATCCCACAATCAGATCTCCCTGAGGTACACATCATGTCGTTCCATCTCTTTGCATTATCCACCAGGTGCAACCTGGTCTGTGGGCAAAGACAACCCCACTGGGACTTTATCTCCATCTATTATATTCAGAGACTCAGACTCGTCAGGACCTGCTTGGTTGGTGGAACCTTGGGTGTTAACTAACCAGGTGGCCTTTGCTAAATGCTGCTACCAATTTTTGAAAGATCCCCCACCCAAGGCTTTCAACTGGGTTTTTAGTAGTCCATTGTACCTCTCCACTTTGCCTGCAGCTGGTGCATGGTAGAGGATATGGTACACCCACTCAGTGCCATGTTCCCTAGCCCAGGTGTTGATGAGGCTATTCTTGAAATGAATCCTATTGTCTGACTCAATCCTCTCAGGGGTACCATGCCTCCAAAGGACCTGCTTTTCAAGGCCCAGGATGGTGTTACAGGCAGTAGCATGAGACACAGGGTAGGTTTCCAACCATGCTGTGGTGGCTTCCACCGTGGTCAGCACGTAGTGCTTGCCTTGGCATTTCTGGGGCAGCCTGATGTAGTCAATTTGCCAGGCCTCCCCATACTTGTACTCGGACCACCGCACACCATACCATAGGGGCTTCACTCGCTTGGCCTGCTTGATGGCAGCACACGTCTCACAGTCATGGATAACCAGCAAAATACCGTCCATGGTTAAATCCACCCCTCGGTCTCATGCCCACTTTTAGGTGGCATCCCTGCCCTGATGGCCTGAGGCATCATGGGCCCATCGAGCTAGGAATAACTGTCCCTTGTGTTCGCAATCTAGGTCTATCTTAGACACCCCTATCTTTGCATCCTAGTCTACCTGCTCACTGTTTTGGTGCTCCTCATTAGCTCTACTTTTGGGGACATGGGCATCTACATGGCAGACCTTCATAGGTAGCGATATCTTTCCACTCATCAGCAGCCCAAATTGGTTTTCCTCTACGCTGCCAATTGGTGTCTTTCCACCTCTCCAGCCATCCCCACAGACCATTGACTACCATCCACGAATCAGTGTAAAGATAGAGCTTTGGCCACTTCTCTCTTTCTGCAATGTCCAGAGCCAGCTGAACAGCTTTGAGTTCAGCAAGTTGGCTTGATCCACCTTCTCCTTCAGTAGCTTGTGCGACCTGTCGTGTGGGGCTCCATACAGCTGCTTTCCACTTCATCCCTACAATGTGACAGAAACCGTCAGTGAAAAGAGCGTAGCGTGTTTCCTCTGGTGGCAGTTGGTTATATGGAGAAGCCTCTTCAGCCCGTGTCACTGGTTCTTGTTCTTCATCTGTGACACCAAAATTCTCACCTTCGGGCCAATTTGTAATTACCTCCAAAATCCCAGGGCGAATCAGTTTACCTATATGGGCGCGCTGAGTGATAAGAACAATCCACTTGCTCCATGTAGCACTGATGGCGTGGTGAATGGAAGGAACCTTGCCTTTGAACATCCACCCCAGCACTGGTAGTCAAGGTGCCAGGAGGAGTTGCACTTCTGCGCCAGTCACCTCTGAGGTGGCTTGGACTCCTTCACAGGCAGCCAAGATTTCTTTCTCTGTTGGAGTATAGCTGGCTTTAGAGCCTCTGTAGCTTCAACTCCAAAATCCTAGTGGTCGACCCCAAGTTTCCCCAGGCACCTTCTGCCAAATGCTCCAGGACAAGCCATTGCTCCCAGCAGCAGAGTAAAGCATGTTCTTCACATCTGGTCCTGACTGGAGTATGGGCTACTGCATGAGCGATCTCCTACTTAATCTGGGCAAAGGCTTGTTGCTGCTCAGGGCCCCAGTGGAAATTGTTCTTCTTGCGGGTGACCAGGTAAAGAGGGCTCATGATCTGACTGTACTCAGGAATATGGATTCTCCAAAAGCCTATGGCACCTAGGAAAGATTGAGTCTCCTTCTTATTGGTTGGTGGAGACATAGCTGTGATCTTGTTCATGACATCTGTAGGAATCTGACACCGTCCATCTTGCCACTTTACTCCTAGGAACTCAATCTCATGAGCTGGTCCCTTTACTTAGCTCGTTTTAATGGTAAAACCAGCTCCCAGGAGGATTTGGATTATTTGCTTTCCTTTCTCAAACACTTCCGCGGCTGTGTTCCCCCACACGATGATGTCATCAATGTACTATAGGTGTTCTGGAGCCTCACCCTTTTCTAGTGAAGTCTGGATCAGTCCATGGCAGATGGTCGGACTGTGCTTCCACCCCTGGGGCAGTTGGTTCCAGGTATACTGCACTCCCTTCCACATGAAAGCAAACTGAGGCCTGCATTCTGCTGCCAGAGGAATGGAGAAAAATGCATTGGCAATATCAATAGTGGCACACCACTTCACTGCCTAGTACTCCAGCTCGTACTAGAGCTCTAATATGTCTGGCATGGCAGCACTCAGTGGCGGAGTCACTTTCATTCAATGCATGATAGTCCACAGTCAATCTCCACTTTCCTTCAGATTTACGAGGCACAGGCCAAATGGGGCTATTGAAGGGTGAGTGGGTTTTGCTTACCACCTCTTGGCTCTCCAGCTCTCGGATCATTTTATGGATGGGAGTCACAGCATTTCGAGTGGCTCTATACTATCAATGATGCACTGTGAAAGTGGCAATTGGTACCTGTTGCTCTTCTCCCTTCAGAAGCCCTGCTGCAGATGGATTCTCAGACAGTCCACGCAAGGTGTTCAATTGCGTCATGCCCTCTGTCACTACAGCCGCTATCCCAAATGCCCACCTGAGTCCTTTTGGGTCTTTGAAATACCCACTTTGAAGGTAGTCTATGCCCAAAATACATGGGGGCCTCTGGGCCAGTCACAATAGGATGTTTCTTCCGCTCATTTCCAATCAGGCTCACATCAGCTTCCACCAGAGGGAAATCCTGCGGTCCCCCTGTCACACCAGCAATAGAAACAGACTCTGTCCCCACATGTCTCGATGGGATTAATGTGCATTGTGCACCAGTATCGACCAAAGTTTAAACTCTTTTGGTTCCGATGTGCCAGGCCAACGAATCCACACACACCAGAAAACAGGATTTCCCCTAGCCTCTACCTGGCTAGAGGCGGGGCCCCTCTAAGCCTGGTTATCCTTCTTTCCCTGGGCATATGTCTGGGAGGTTCCTTCAAGGGAATCAGACATGTCATCATCATCATACCTGGCAGTTTGGCTATGGGCAACTGGAGCTGCTTTCCTTTTGGTGGAACTCCCTCTCTGAGCCCTGTCTTACTTCAATTGACGCACCTGTTGCGCCAGAGCAGCTGTAGGTTTTCCATCCCATCTCCTCATGTTTTCTCCACAATCACACAGGAATAACCACAGCTCAGCTTGTGGTTCCATCTGGAGAACATCTGCGTTGGGCACCAGAACCTCTGATCTGTACTGCTGACATTTGGAGAAGGTCTTCTTTAATCTCCTCTCTGAGCTTTTTGTGATTCTCCTCTATCTTGTCCTCTAATTTCTGCAGACGTGTTTCCACCACTGTGATTCTGGCATGTGTTGGGCCATGTACAGCACCTGCATACGCTCGGAGCTTCTTTGCCATATCAAGCACAGTCTCATCCCTCTCATCCCGCTTCATTATGGCTAAGGTAGAAGCATATTCATGTGGCCCAAGTCGTACAAGTTTTTGCCACACCACAGACATGCATGGTACCAAGTCTGAGTTCCTAGTTGTTACATCATCTGAGAAGATAACCTCTGCCACTTCTCTCAGGCATTGGATCCCTTGCTCTATGGCCTTCCACTGTATTTGCTGCATATAAAGATCATCTGCACACAGGTATACTTGTGCTACAATTTCCAAGACCCATGCCCAGAGGCTGTGAGGATTAGCCCCACTCATCATTCCTTGGTCGATGACAGGATCATGTGACAAGGATCCCAAATGCCTTGCTTCAGTGCCATCCAGAATTGTAGCTTCACCTGCAGCATCCCAAAGACGGACTAACCAACTAATTATGGATTCATCGGGTCGCCAGGTGTAATCCTTCCTTAGGCCACGAAGGTTCTTCAGGGAAAAGGACTCAATATGGGCTCCTGATCTTGCACCTGCTGCTTTGACTCCTGATTTTATGTCAGGAGGAGTTGAGGGTCCTTCTCCTGCATCTGCATCATCATCATCATCCACTGGTCGATTGGTCTTGTCCGTGCATTTTCCACTTCTAGTGCTGGTAGCAACGGCCATTGGTTTAGCTGCTGGCCTAGGCTCACTATCTAGTTTGGCTGCTGGCTTCGAGCCTGGAGTGTTGGTTGCAGCCTGAGTGACTGGGATAACTGCTCATTTTTCTCCCTGCCCCCTCCCTCTGCTGCCCTACAGCATCTAGCAGTGTGCGATAAGCATATGCCAGGGCCCAGCTCACTGCAATGGTCTTTTTCTCCTTAGGATCATCCTGGCACTTCTCTTTCAGGTATTTCCCCACCTCAGCTGGGTTCTGAATTTGTTCATGGGGAAAATCCCAGACCATAGAGTCAGAGAATTCCTTCAGGACTTGGCCCATATCCTTCGATTTCCCACACCACTCAGGTTTTTCCACACCTGGGTCTATTCCTGGCTCACGGGCCTCATCAGCCCATCAAGAAGTCTCAGCCCTCATTCAAATTCCAGAGAGAAAAACCCAAGTTTTCTGCATTGCAAACTCTGTGTCCCAAAACTTAATCTATTTGTGCCTCAATTCAAATGAGGTAAAAGCGTCTTATCTACTCATCTCAAAAAGGAGCTGTAAAAAACAAATTAGCAAGTGCATTTAGTGAGGAAATAGTAATTGATGACCACTAAGGCAAAAGTCCACCAGGAAATTAAGTTACAAAAGCAAAATCTGAAGAGGTAACAAATGGTCCCCTGGGCATACACTGAACAGCGACGAGCCAACAAATTAGAGAAGAGTTTCTCATTTGGTAAACACTAATTGCTATGTACCTAAAATGTAGCAGAAGTCCAAGTGGAAGCAAATGTATATATATATGATTAGGTACGTGCAGTGCAAAACTCTGTGCTTGAGTCTGAGGGAGGAAATTAGGTAGGCACACACCACCTCCTGGCATTTTTTAAACAGAGCTTGTGACTTATTTATCTATTGCCCACATTGTAACTTTGCAGGAAAGTGCAAATCTGACATATGTACCAAATAATACTATCAAAAAAAAAAAGAAAAAGAAAAAAGGAAAAAAATTACATCTACACTGCTATTTTCAAAACAAAATCTCCTGCACTTTTTGCTCCATGTAGCATTATTTCTAAATTTATTTAAAAAGATGGAGTGGGTTAAGCATTATAATACAGCTGAAAAATCTTTTGGACTTATGAGCAATTGGAACAGGGGGGAATTTATTTTTTAAAACATATTATGTGAGTTGACCCAAGACAGTCATTAGCTACTCTTAACCCCGGTATTTCAGATTAGCCAGCATTTCCTACAAAGATGAGGTATCAGCAGAGGGGCAGTGGGATTCCTGTGCCTTGGTGTCTGTTCCTAGCACAAGAGGGAGAATGCTGTAGTGAGCACAGATCGTGCATTTCAACCTGTGCATTTAAACCAAGAGGGGTTCCCAGGTCCTGCTCTCCCAGTGCCACTCTGTGTGTCTTGGTATCACCAATCCCTCTGCACAGTCCCAGTCTCCTCCTTGTATCCACACTTCTGGCATTTGCCTCAGTCCAGGTCTTCTCTCCAGACTCTATTTACTGACACAGTATAAAGAAACCTGAGAATTTTTTTGGGATAAAAAGGGGTGAATATCCTACTTAGTCTTGGTACTCTTAAAATAGTCAATATTTTACTTCCCTAGCATAATTTTATGTCCATTTTCCCAAGACTTATTCCTGCCCATGTTTTTTATTTTATGTATTTCCTAGGAAGTATTTTTAACATCCTAAACCAGAGGGTAAACTGGCATTAGGTCAGCACAACTCAATTAATTTCATATTAATCCTGCCAGTTCACACAGGCTGAGAATCTGGCCCACTGTGATAGGAAATTAGGTCTTTTTTTAGTCAGTGGAGGCTGTCACCCACAGGCCACAGGTTTAGAAATGTATTTGGTTATTTTTATGGATGTGACATATCTTTATCCAAAAGGTATCATCAGGAAAAACTTTTTTTTTCTGTGGACAGTGGAACCAGTAAATCTTGATTTTGCATGGGTTTGCATACCTGTACCTGCACTGTGATAATTCAAATTCTTCTCCTATTTTCATAATGATATCATTCCGTGACATTTTAGTAGCCCCCACATTCCCTCACTGCCATCTGGGAAGAAAGAAGCACAGTGAGGCCTGGCTTGGTGTTGTATCTGCGCTGTCTGCTGTTGGTTGTGTCTGTAGCTCTTAGGCACAGCAAGGCCAAGCCAAAACCACAAAAAAATACTGAGTTCATGTGAAGCTTTTTTTTTCTCAGTGAGGTCATTAATTCAGTTTACTTTTGCCTACCATTTTACAGATTTTCACAAAACCTCCAGAACCATTTGACCTGTGAGACTTCTATCATTGTCTATCATGACATTAGGATGCTTGTATCCCCATTCGTGTGTGCTGTTTATGCTGCATATTCTGTTCTGTGCCTTCAAGACTGGCTCTGAGGAGGGAATGTTTTGTTTTGGTTTCTTATCAGCCGCTCCCCCACGGCTGGCGGGACATACAGACGGGACAGTACATAGTGCTGCTTTTGCTTTCTGCCTGGCTTTTCGCTTTGCTCTTGTTCTTGCTTCTGTTTTGCTTCTGCTTGCTCTTGCTTCTGCTCATTAGCCAGTTTAGCTAAACAGTCCAAACTTCTTCCTGGACTGTTTCTCTTTTCCTTCTCTGGACCTACTCAAACCTGCTCCGGACTGGGACCTGGGAACACAGAAAGTTTGCACCCTGTGGCTGCAGCAGCTGCCCCAGCACCGGAGAGACCGATAACAGAGCGACCACCCCCAAGAGAGAGACTTTCTGAATTTGTCATCTTTTTCAGAGCGGTGAAAAAGTGCTGTCATCCAGTATTGTCCATTTTGTGTGTTAGGGGATGCTGTGGCTGTTAAATAAACAGGTTCTGTCCACTTCTCTCTGAGGAATCCTTCCTGAACCAGTTGGGGGGAAGGGCTGTGTGGGTTTGCTTTATGGAAGGCCCCCCTTTTGGAGATTTTCTCCCAAATTTCCCCTAAACCAGGACATCTAGCATGGCTAAAATTGACCTGTTGGTTCCCAACTTGTTAGAGACTGGTCAGTGTAATTGCAAAAGCCTTAGAAACCAAGGAAAAAAAAAAGTCATGGGACATATTATGCATTATTTGTTGCCAGTATTTTAAATGACACAATAATTTTTTTTTGCAGCAAAAGCAAAGATGCTTGGAGCACATTCATTTTCTAGTGGGTTTTAATTGGTTCCCCAAAAAAATATAATCTAGCCAACACTGAAAATGGAAGAGAATAATTTGATTCTATTTTTGAATATTATTGTATATCAAAAATTTTGACACTATTTTCCTATTTCACAACAAAGGGAAGAGAATACTTCAAGTGAAGATCCACAGAATATGCCAAGATACATCAGCAGCTCAGTAGAATGGAGTGCGAACTTGACTAATACATAAAGTCACTGATTTTGGAGTATAAAATACTTGAGTGTGACCACCTGTGCACGTGGCTAGCTCTCCTTACAGACAGCATTTCAGGAAATCAGAGTTTCACATGGAATGTTTGAGGCATGACATTGTCATCTGCTCCTTTGGTGAAAACTCTCTACTTCATCCTCCTTCTGCCCTCAGTTGGACAAGTTAAATTTTAATCACACAGACCTCATTTGGATATGGTACTATAACTCCATTAACTTTATAGAAACACTGCCTATTCTAAAAATAAAATCAATCAAGATTGCTTGATTCTGCCAGAAAAATCATAATTATAAACATTCCTGATGACAGAAAGGATAGAAAATATGTAATCCAATAAAATAAGAATGTTTCCTCTGAATAGTTTTGTTGTAAAGCATTTTTAAGGCAATTATAGACTTCATAATTTATGATTCAGAGGTTTTATTCTTATTTGTTACCAAATACATATCTGTGTAGATATATGTCACATGAGAACCTTTCTGACTCCCCTGAGAATACTGCAATACTGGCATGATGTGGAATTAACTCTCCAAGTATATATGGCCATGATTTTGAAAGGTATGTGGGGATTTGGGCTGCAATTTTAAGGTTTTTGCTCTAAGACATCTGTGAGATTTTTCTGTCAGTGGCAGCTCAGCTCTTCCTGGGAATTTCAAAAAAAGTGTAGTCATTCCAATCTATTTTTGCTGTGCCTCTGACAGATGTCATCCCAGTGAACAGAGCTGTCACTGAGAACTCTTACTTGAGATGAAACTGGGGAAAAAACCTGATATCAACCAGGAACTGCTGGATGGTCTAGGGTGTGGAATTGGCAGGAACTCTCTGCTTTGCTTTTCATGGCTGGTTAATATGCCACTTTGCATCCACCATGGCTCCTGACAAAATTAACAACGGCAGAGTGAAAGTGCTAACACAGGCCCTGGGGATTTTATCTCTGCAGTTTAACAATGCTGTAATGGGTTGACCTTGGCTCGATGCCAGGTGTTCACCAAACTGCTCTATCAGTCCCCAGTAGGGCAGGGGAGAGAAAAATAAGAAAAACAACTACTAGGTTGAGATAAGGTAGTTTAGGGTTTGTGAGTGCATAAGCAAAAGGAAACAAAAATTGATCTCTATTTCCCACTGGTGATCAATGTTCAGCCACTTTCCAGGAAGCAGGGCTTCAACAGATGGAGTAGTTGCTCTGGAAGGCAGACTTTGTTAACTAACAAATTCCTCCATTCCTCCTCCCTCCCTTAGCTTTTATATCTGAGATGATGCCACATGGTGTGGAATATACATTTGGATGATTTGGGTCAGCTGGCCTACTTGTGGCCCCTCCCAGGATCTTGCCCACTCCTAGCCCCCTGACAGGGGAGCACAGGAGGAATGTTACAGAGACAGCACAGCTGCTGTGGCAGCAGAGCTAAGCAGTAGCCAAAACGCTTGTCTAATCAATACCCCTCCAGCTACCAATGCAAAGCACAGCACTGAGAGGGCTGCTAAGGAAAAGTGAAATCTGCCTCAGTCAGACCCAATACAGTCTCCATCCCTTATTCCATACCATGAGTCATACTCAAACCCACATAATTGATATGTCTTCCAAATGGTCCATTCAATTTATTTCTCATTACTGGAATCCCTTCTTACCCACACATACAACTTGAAGTACATCCCTAAAAAATCTCCATACCTGACACAGATTTTCTTTAACCTTTATCCCTCATCCTTTCACAGATAAATATTTTGCCATTTCACAGGCTTCCTTCACCTCTCCAGATCCATGACTTGGAGTACAGTGGGCTTCTGATCCTTGATAACTCCAGCTTCTTGGAGTGACCTCAGGTTTCCCCCGAGGTCCTCTGCATCTTAGGTTACAATGTAAGATGTAACCAAGTATATATTCTATCTGAGAGTGTTCTTTATCTCTTCCATAACCCACCTCTCATAACTCCCTCTGGGGGAGATATCTTTTATTAATGGGCCATCAAGTCTCACTGCATGACTGATAAAATTACATCATCCTATTTTGAGACGGTGTACCCAGGGGGAGGAACCAAGCATTCCTACCTGGATATAATGTGGGTTTGGAACACCACAATAAGCCTTATTCAGTGGATTCCCAGAGGAAGACCAGACCCATCTACACCACCACTGGACCTTCAGAGGAACACCACACCCTTCTACAGCACCACTGCTGCAACAGAACCACATCTATTACGCCAAGAAAGCTGCAGCCACCATTAGATTGGACTGCTACCAACACCCTTAATGACAGCATTGTCAGGTTGCATTCTAACTCTGTCATTGTTTTGTACAATTGCATTTATTTTTAAATTGTAGTTCTGACTTGGGCTATCCCACTGGTTTGCTTTCAGTACACTTTACCAGAGGCTCCAGGTGACACCCTGCTCCCATGCTGCATGCAGCCATTCTGCATGGCTGGTCCTGTGAATACAAGCCCAAGAACTGTTTCCTGTTTATCTGCTCAAAGGCCTCCTGTTGCTCAAGGCCACACTTGAAATATTCCTTCTGGATCACTTGATAAAGGGGCCAACAAGCAGACTATAACCTGGAATCTGCATTCTCCCAAACCCCATTAGGCTTAGGAAAGCTTGTGTTCATTCCTATTAGCCAGTGAGAACATAGCAGCTATTTTGTTAACCACCTCCATAGGCACATGATTGCATTCATCCTGCCATTTTATTTCCTAAGAACTTGATCTCCCATTGTTATGAAGGGAGTGAAAGCTTAGACAAGTCCTGCCTTTGACTTGGATTTATGGATTGTTCTGTTCAATGCAGCCTGCACCCCAGATTGCTCTTGCTTGCAAGTTCTTAAGAATGGCTGATTAAGTCTATCATAAAATGAATTATTTATTGAATAGATACAAGATTAACAGATATAAGATTTTAAACAGAAACTTACTAAGAACGATAAAACAAAAAGAACTATGAGAAGATAAAAAATACCTTGGACAATAAAAAATGTTACCACCAAATTGATGGTGAAGTACACATAGAATCCTTTCACTCTGTTTCCAGGGAATAACCACAAAGTTTGCATCCAAACTTTGGGGAAAAGGCCTACACATTTCCCAAAGGTGTGTAGGAGACTTCTGATTTGGTGAAAGTTTTGTGTAGCTTTTATAGTTCGTAAAGTGAAGTATCTGTCAGAAAGTCCAGCTTATCACCCCACATCTTGTTCTCAAGGCCAGATGTTTATTGTCAGCTGGAAATTCCACCTCTGGCACCACAGATAACTCCCTACCAGACAAATGTCCAGGCCTGGGCTATCTGACCAATTCACGTGAGGAGGAGAATGCCCAGAGTTGTCACACCAGCTGATAGAATGGATAAGCTCTTCTGTAGTAGCCAGGAGAGTCCTGCCACACCTATGTAGGTTTGTTTAGCTTACTTTGTTTTATGGCAAGACCAGCTTTCAGATGAATTTAGATTTTTTTTTCCTTAAAAATTTCTTCTGCTGTATTGCCCCACACAATGATATCATCGATGTATTGCAGGTGTTCTGAAGCTCCACCTTTTCCTGTGCAGTCTGGATCAGTCCATGGCAGATGGCTGGGCTGTGTTTCCACCCATGGGGCAGTCATCAATTCTAGGTATACTGGACACTCCTACAAGCAAAAGTGGTCTGCACTCTGGTGCCAGAGGGACTGAGAAAAATGCATCAGTGATATAAACCGTGGCACCATTTGTCTGCCTTTGACTCCTGCTAATATTGGAATTCCAACACGCCCAGCACAGCAGCACTCAGAGGCAGCATGACTTCATTCAGACCATGACAGTCCACTATCAGCCTCTACCCCCATTACACTTTTGCACTGGCTACATGGGGCTGTTAGAAGCATCTTCTATCATCAACCACATTTGGATGGTAATAAAATGTTGTAGTTGCCACCTATTTATAGAATCAACCATAAAATGCAAGGTTGAAAAAAAAAAAAAGACAAAAAAATATACTAACAAAATTATTATCTGGTGTCTCATTATATAGTTATAACATTTCATTTTCATTTCATGAAATGCCTGTGTGTGGTGGTTTCTTTAGTGGTGGCTGAGCAAGCAATGGAGACATTGCTATGAAAACTCCTGTTTTTTCACTACTGAAAGCTGAAATTAATATTATAATGGATTATAATTGTTCAGCAACTGTATTATTAATGTTCACTAATTCAACCATTACTCCTTTCTGTGAATGAGTAGTGAACATTTCCTTATCTCTTTTTCTTTATCTGCAACATTTTACATTTAACATTATCCTTCTTACACAGGTATAAAACCATTAACAGCTTCCTATTACTCCTGCATTATATTGTTATTGGAGTACATTAATTTTTTTGGATTTTTTACTTTTCTTTGAGCTCTTCAAGGAGTTTTATTCTCTTAGTTAGCCTTAAATGTAAGGCTAACTAATTCTTGATACCCTTTGAACTTCCATGAGCACTTCAAACAGAAGTACTTTTTGCTGCTTGCTGTAAATACAGAACATTTGATTGCAGTCCTAGGTGACAGTAATTCAATCAGAAAATGAAGAACTGCTGCTGCCAAATTACTCATACAATTCACATTTTATTATTGGCTGCTGAACAAGATGTTTCAGTCTCACACTTTAGATACCACTCAAGTGAAAGCTCTAAAAGTTCTGCTAATATAATAATAATCACAGAATGGATAAGGCTGGAAGGGACCACAGTGGGTCATCCGCTCCAACTTCCCTGTGCAGGCAGGGTCATCCCATAACACATGGCACAGGATTGTATTCAGACAGTTCTTGAATATCTCCAGCAAGGGAGACGCTACCCACTC
The DNA here is from genome assembly GCF_963513975.1 of Fringilla coelebs. Lineage (NCBI taxonomy): Eukaryota > Metazoa > Chordata > Aves > Passeriformes > Fringillidae > Fringilla > Fringilla coelebs. The sequence continues at coordinate 9,191,301 of NC_140028.1, read as the reverse complement.
TCTGGACAATCTGTTCCAGTGCTCAGCCACCCACACAGTAAAGGAGCTCTTCCTCCTATTCAGGTGGAACTTTCTGGGCATCAGTTTCTGCCCATTGCCTCTTGTCCTATTGCTGGGCACTGTTGCCATCAAATTTCAAAAGTCTCATACCTTCTCGGCGATTTCTCATGGGCAGCTCCTCACAGCACAACTCCTTCCTCAAAGCACAGCCAACAAACCCAAACTGCCTTCTCAACCAGCTAACCCACTCTTTTTGTAGCACTCTTCTTATTGGATACAGCTGTGGCCTATTAAGGGCAGGCCTGTTCCTAATCTTTGGTGATTAGTACAGCTGCAACTCCTCAACTGTGAGACTACCTTCTGCACTATTTTCTTACATTCTATCCCTCCACAGGGCACCGCTGAGCAGAGCCTGGTTCATCTTCTGACATTTCCCTACAGACACTGACAGACATTGTTGAGATCCCCTCTCAGTTGTCTCTTCCCAAGGCCGAACAGGCCCAGCTCCCTCCAATTTCATCTGTTGCCATCCACTGGACCTGCTCCAAAATGATGACCTTCACTTTTTAAAGAGCTGGAAAAGCAGGTCATGGAGTTTTGTGCATATGTGGACTAGCATGCATACAAACTCTTGCTCCAGAAGACTTAGGAGATATTCAAGCAAAACTGGACAGTCTGCTTTGAGGGCTTGGGATGAGGGGGTGTAAAACCTTAATAGATAGTTTGGCTGCAAATTACCTATGCAGCAATGTTTCATGTATGCAATTCAACTTTTTCTTAATTTTACTGGGTAGTTTGATTGTCAGCCTAGATGTGGTCAAAGGATCCATCTTTCATTGACAGTAAATGAAAAATCAGTGTTGGACAAAAAGGTGTCCAGATACTCTTCTGATGTCCTCACTTAAATGAAAAAATCTTGTAATTCACAAATAAATTTGCTACCCATTACACAACACATAAGGAAGCTCAAAGAGATCAACACATATATACATAGACTACAGCTGTTTCCTCTGTTTTGAAACTGAATTAGGAAAACAGTTTTAAACAACAGCACTATAATTATGCTAAGGGCTTTATTGACTTTTATTAAGTATTACATACCACATGGTTTATGTAATAATGTAATAAAATGAGTCTGCTTTGAAACATATCAGCTGTCTTTAAACAAACCTCAATCCCAACACTGTATTTATTCTGTTATCTGAGCTCTGTAAGACTACTCCACATACACAGATGTGTTTAAAACAATAAAAATGGGGGAAAACATTTTGAAAACCCTCAGAAAATAAACAGTATTCATCACAGAAACAGGAACTATAACGTCAGGCAACTTAAACTGGTTTTAAACTGTTTTAGAGAAATCAGGATGCTACTCAGTGTTACATTTAATATCTATGAGCAGTGGCTCCAACCTGGCTTGTTGCTTGTTTTGTTTAGACAACTAGTAAGATCTAGCAATTGCAATGGTTGCCAGCATTCCGCTAAAACCATATGGCATGACAAGAACATTGGAGCCTGCGTGCCCTTATGCACAGAGAAAAGAAAAATGAGACAAATAGCTGGAATGAAACACTTCAGTAAAGAGAGCAGACTGCCTGTAGCTGATGGTTAGAAAGATAATCTTTGAATTAAAGCTGCATCTGACATGAGTTAAGACCATAAAAATGCATTTGAATTTTTGGCTGATGAAAAAAAAAAAACAACTTTCCTCTAGGTTTCAGAAAATAAGGAGGATTATTATCACCAGCTGTACTTAAAGGACAAAGGGCAAATGTAGATCCATGTAGTTCTGACTGTTGTTGGCAGAAACCTTAAGAAATTGGCTGCTAATGCTAACATGTTCTGCTTTGCAGGCAGTAACTCAATACACATATTTATGGAAGGCTGAACGTTCACTGTGTCTTATCACTTTCATTATGTTTGGCCCTAAGAGTTCAAAGCCATAAGCTGTATTTCAGAAATGATATAAATGAATAAGAAGGACTGCAGTTTACTCCTTTAACTTGCTCAGTTGCACCCACATGTGAGAGTCTCTCCAGTTTTTGTGAATTAACATGTTTTGGATACTGCTGAAAACTGTGAGACGTGTAGACATCTCACTTCCTCAGTTGCACATTTTTAGGGATTGTTTTCAAGGAACACAAGTGAAACACTGATCCTGTTTCTACTATTGGTGAAAGGAAAGTTTCAAGTAGTTTCAAAAGTATAAGAAAATGAAATGCTAGTTTTTAACAGATGCAACATAAGCAGAACTGAAGTCACTGAAAGATAGAAACTCAAATGGACTGACATGTTCTTTACAACAGGAAATGAGCTTTTAGGGCTATAGGCCGGATAAATGGGCCAAGACCAATGTATGAGGTTCAGCAATGCAAAGTGCCAGGCCCTGCACTTGGGTTACAACAGCTGCATGCAGCACTGCAGGCTCAGGGAAGAGTGGCTGGAAAGATACTGGTGGAAAAGGTCCTGGGGGTGCTGGTCAACAGTGGCTGAACATGAGCCAGTGTTGCTCACGTGGCCAAGAAGGTCAATGGCATCTGGCTTGTATCAGCAATAGTGCGAGAGCATGGAGTGTCGCCCTGTACTCAGCACTTGTGAGGCCACACCTCAACTCCTGTGTTCAGTTTTCGGCTCCTCTTGACAAATTCACATTGAGGTGCTGCAGTATGTCCAGAAAAGGACAACAGTGCTGGGGAAGGGGCTGGAACACGAGTCTGATAAAGAGCAGCTGAGGGAGCTCACGGTTTTTAGCCAGGGGAAAGGGAGACTCAGGGGGACCTTCTTGTTCTCAACAGCTGCCTCAAAGTAGGTTACATCCAGGTGGGGGTCAGTCACTTTTTCCAGGCAAAAAGCAAGAGGACAAGAGGAAATGGCCTCAAGTTGCAGCAGGGGAGGCTCAAGTTGGACATCAGGAGAATGTTCTTCACTGAAAGGGTGGTTCAGCATTAGAAAAGGGTGCCCAGGGAGGGGGTGGTGTTCAACCACTGGACTCGGCACTCAGTGCCATGGTCTGCTTGACAAGGTTATAGGTAGGGTTCAATGATCTTGGAGGTCTTTTCCAGCCTTAACAATTCTGTGAAAGACTTCCGCTTTCCCCTTGCTTGTCTGGAAAATCTGTCATCAAAGGCATCAGATCTGGAAGCTGGCAGTAGTATTTAAAGGAAAACAGACTAAGAGATTATGCTGCCTTGGGCTTCACTGAATTTCACGGGGGTTTGGTATCACGGTCTGTGTAAGTGAATTTAAACTCCGGTTTCAGGGGAGCGTCCAGCACCACTCACCCTCCCCTGCCCCTTCCTTCAGTCCATGGCTGAGAAGAGCCCAGCACCCGTCCCGACCAGACCCACCGGACCCGGGACCAACTCCCGCCGGCGGCACCGAGCCGCCCTCAAGGCGCGGGGCCGGGCACGGGACACGGGGAGCGCCGCCCCCAGGAGCCGGCGAGCCCACGCCGCAAGTGCCTCTGGGAGTTGTGGTCCGGTTCGGCGGCCTCCGCCCGGCCCAAGCCTGGCGGGGCTCAGCCGGCCCCATGCCCCGGGGCTGTCCCTCTGTGCCATGTCAGGGAGCTTCTTCGTTCGTCGCGCCCCCTCGGCGTCCTGTCTCTTTGGGAGGGATGGGGGGAAAAGGAGGCGAAATTACTCAAGATTGAACTACAGCTCCCGGCGAGCACTGTACTACGGAGCACTCAACGGGGCGGGGGGGGGGGGGGTCGGGTGAAGATGGCGGCTGCTAAACCGAGCTGGAGAGGAGGCTGAGGTGAGTTTGGAGCAGTGCTCCGGCCACTCGCGTTCACCCTCGTAGTCGCCTCCTCGTCGCGATCTCTCACTTCTTTCCCCTCCTCCACGCTTGGGAACGAGGAGGAGGCGCCAGAGGGGTGGGCGCCGAGGGAGTGGCGGGAGGCTCGGGCCGCCAAGAGGAGATGCCTCGGGGCATGGCCTCAGCCTGGACCCGCCGTGGCAGCGGCTCGGGCTGTCCCTGTGGGCGCTGCTCCCGGCGGAAGGGCTGGCAGGCTGGCTCTCGCCGCCGGACGGGTCTGCTCGCCGCAGGAGCTGCGAGGACAGCGAGCGGATCCCCCCGCTCTTACCGGGCGGGGCTGTGGCTTTGGGGGTTCCCTCAGCAGGTTTTCTTCAAATGGACCTTAAGACAGCGAGATATTAACTGAACACAATGCAAATTGACAGGAGGGCAACACTGTGAGCTTTCTTGGCTTCTTCTTTAAAGTTAATTGTGCATTACGGAGCCATGCTTTAGGTAATTGAGGTGTGGGCTCACAAATCTTCTTACTGAAAACCATAGTACAATGTTCATTTTTGGATACGTCTAGAAAGGTATCCCGTGGTCCTTTGAGCTGAGATACAAGGAGGAAAATATTGTGGTGTGCATTGTCTCTATGCTGTTGTAGGACTAGTGGGAAAGCCTGTAACTTTAAACGAGTGTTTGAGTTGCTGTATCAAAACCCAGTTTGCTAGCCCAGGTGTTTCACTTTGCAAAGCTACATCAATGCTTGCTGTGCAAACTGAGTGGGTAAGCTAAACCCAGAGTTAACAGCCAAGGCTTTGGGATTTTATGGGTAGTTACTTCCTAAAGCTTTTATAATTAATTCTAAATATTTTGAAATATTTTCTCAAGTAACTTCAGGATATCTTGCTTGAAGACTTGGTTATAATGCTCTTAAACATGGTAACATTTCTTTGAGAAATAGGTGATTTGGAGTGGAAATCTTGATTGTAGTGCCCTGATAGGCCTGAAAACTTATCCATAGGTTTTATTTAAGCCTTTTGGCAACAATTTTAATATTTGTCTAAAAAAGGCTGCTAGAATGAGATTAATTTTTGGTTCAGAAAAAACCTCACAAAAATGTACTTAAACTACATTTTGTGATTAAACAACTGGTTTAGATATTGCAAATGTTTGTGGTTCATGATGGGACAGTAACTTCTCTCTACTTCTAATCCAACCTTGTGCAGTAGAAAAGAATGAACAAATTTTATATTGCATGCAAGTTGATGGGGGTGTGAGAATACTCACCAGAGTTGGCAATTCAAGTATAATGATAAAATCTAAATTATAAAGAGTATGGGTTAGAAACAGCTTTGGTGTCAGTGACTTTTAACTGCCCAGCCTAGCTCCATAAGGGAGTAATCCTTGTAAAGCTGCCGCACAACTTTTAAACAATTTGAAGATGTGTAATTTTTTGAAGTGAAAGCAAATCGTGTTTTCTGTTGCTGCATTCTGTCTTGGGTAAGAGAGCAGGGTAGTCTCATTAATCGAGCTAGTTTCATACATGGCATTTCCTCTCCAGCTGAGAAAGGTAATTCAGATTAAAGTCAGGTGCTTTCCCAGAATTACTGTGGAATGTAAATCCATTTTATATTACATTTTTTGAGTTCTGGGAATCATAGTTGGAGCTTAGCGGTCTATACTTAGGAATGAACATGTGATTTATTAATCTTGCATTGCACTGGCCGTTTGCCTACTTTCAAAGCTAAAGGCATTGATTAATTTTTCAAAGAGGAAATATGAGTGGGGAACTAAGTGATCTATAAAGTAAATGTGCAGTGGATTTTTAATTTTTCAGTTCATGCCTGTGTGGCTGTGAGAGGTGCTTAAGCCTCTGCCTTTATTTGGCTTAAGCTGGAGGTATGAAAAGGAGCCCAGATGGCAATTTCATTTTGGAGACTCAAAATCAAGTTAAATATTTATGGTGTTACATAATAACATTACAGAGGGCTTATTGGAAGAAAATACAAGATCTCAGGTATGCTGACTTCTCTTTCTTTACCTGTAGCACAAGGTTATATAAATTTTTCCATTTTAGGTCTTTAAAGAGGTCCATTGTATTAGGGTCCACAGGAAAACAATCTCTGCTTTTCTGTTAGGCTTTCAATGTCATTTCTGGAATCTTGTGATAATAAGAAATATTTGTGCTTGATAAACTATCCTTTAATTTCAGATCCTGGGTTAGTTAATGGGAAAAAAAATGGAACAAACTGTATTTTTATCCTTATTGTGATGAACAATAAATTGGCCTTGGGTTTCCTAGCCAAATGGTGCAAAATCATCTCAAAAGAAAACTGAAAGCTTTTCTTTAGAAGAATGATTTTATGTGTCATGCAAGTGTTCCTCTGCCTTTTAAAGGTACATTCACTAGCTTTGCGCTTTGATTATAATTACATTTTTAACTATTGTTGTAGCCTTAGAAAAAACACAATGACTTAGTCGTCCACAGAGCAGTAGGTATGATTTTGTTTACCTTCTTAATATCCAGGAGTCAGTTGCTTTGGTGAAGAAAACAGTGTATAGTATTTGATATCCATAAGCATCTGGTGATCTGTCACATGTCACAAATTGACTTGGAATGTGTTAGACTAGGAAACTAAATGGTATCACATGATTTTCCACAGTTCTCTTAATTAGCTAAGTTCTGCTTCATCAAATTCTGTGAGGGGGTTTTTCCTCTTTTCTTAGGTAAAATTTTAGCTCAGTGACAAATAGCTGAGCAAAGTCAAGAATGGAAAGCTTCTTGGTTTGGTTTAGTTCTGTTCTGCTGTGACAGATGACAGCATCTGTGGATGAAACTTTGTCCTAGGCCAAGTGAGACAGTGATTGAAGACTTTATGGAGAAGAAATTGTGTGCTCTGTTCTGCATGTAGAGGCCAGGCCACCTCCATGTGGAATTTTTGGTCCTGTTACGGATCATAAAATGACTAAAAACCCAGTGAATTATTTTAAAACAGATATTTTCTATATGTCTCAGTTGATACAACTTTTCTAGTAATTTCTGCAGAAGATTCTTCTAAAAATCTTGTAAAAGTGAGTTGACTTTGCTGACAGCAGTGTTTATGTTTTAGGAAAATGTATTGAATTCCTGATTGCTGGAGATGGTCAGTAAAACACTTCTGAGTCTCTGGCACTAGGCTCCTGGAAACTCTCACCAGGTTCTCTGCTTTTTTATTTTCTTCCATGTCAGTAAATCTGTTTTCTGTAATATTTCAGCTAGCTCCATAACTACATTCTGAACCAGGGATTTTGCTTCTCCATATGTCTGTTGGACATGACAATCTGCAGCGTGTTTCCTTTTATAAAATTGCACTGTTTCTCATGCTGCCCTTGGAGAGGGACATACAGCTAGCTAATAGATGGGATATTTTAAATAACTTACTTTGAAGTACTAGTTTTAATCCCAGTTGCTGTCAGCAAATTGGAACCTTTGATTGAAATGCATATACAAGAATAAAGTTTATTTTTAGCAACTACGAGCATTGCTTTAATATGTAGTCATTAAAACATATATTGACCAAATGAAATGTTTATTCTCACATTATCCATCCATAGAATTACAATTTTTTGGTGTATGTATACATACAATTATTAGCTGAATATCTTTTATTTAAAAAATTTATTTTATTTTTGAAGAAAGCAACACCCAGTATCATTAACTGAGATATTTGTGGAGAAGTACATTTATGGGGAGTTTGCATTTGGCAATTAGTAAAAGCCAAACACACTGCTTTAATACAGAAAAATCTTCAAATAATTTGCATTTTAGTGCTAATTAGAGGAAGAGTAGATTTGGCTACTTTTATATCCAAAATAGATTGTTTTAACTTCAGATGAGTTCATTTTAGAAATATATTTAATTGCATCAGAAGTCCTTTGAGCAGCTATTGTGTATAGAAGATTGCACTCTGGTCTAAAATCTGCCTTTTTTTATACTGGGAGAAAAATGCCCTAGAAAGGACCACACAGGTTTTTCGGTTGTTTTTTGTAGTGTTGAGCAGAAGCCTCTTTTAGGCATTTTAGCAGGGAAGGGCTGTAGTTTAGAGCTGAAGTGGAAGTGAGATGTGCAGGATTTATCATCCTAAACAGTGGCACTTGGGAAGGTCGCAATATACAACCGAAAAATGTTTACTCCAGCATCAAAGACAAGAACAGAATGACTGCATTTCAGGAACAGGCAAAATCTACATCTAGTCTGGTCAGCTAAGAGAATATCTGGATTTCTGTGGTAACAGCCCCTCTGGTACTGCAGCTGAAGAATGTCCATTCTGCATGAGTTACTGAGCATATTTGTATGTAAATTGTCTTAAGCTATAGCCTTGACTTTGGTTTTTTGTTTGTTTTCTTCATAGTTCCTTATGTTTTTACGAAATTGAAGACAGATCTCCGATTAACAATGCCTGGCAGTAAGTATTCTTATCTTAAGTGCATTAAGACAATATTTAGGGGTGTTTACTGTTAAGATATTCTCTTTGGGTTTAAAAATTAAAAAAAAAAATGGAAAAAGAAGCATTATACTTTCTGTCATTTATAAGAATTTTATGATGTTAATATTATATAGTCTCTGCCTTTGTAAATCTCCATATATTTTACAAAAATAATATGAGCTTTACATTTGCCTTTTGATTACAGCTTCACAGTATAATGTTAATTTTGTGATTTAGACTGTGTTCTGAAATAGTTGGATTCAAAAACTAAAAAAGATTTTTGATATTAAAAAGCTATATTTTGATATAGCTATAATCCTGTCTTTGGAATATGACCACTAGTGTTTTTAGAAGGTAGAATTGCTATTTAGGATAAAACGTGATAAGACTTAAAATTTTTCACATTCAAAGTGAGATTTTTGAGGCAAATGTTTCTAAGAATCAAATTATTCAAGAGTACCAAATTTCTCTAACTCAGTGGTCAAGTTATAAAATGTGTTAGAAAAATATAAATTTAACTATTCCTTTAATAATTTTTTCTATTTAGAAAAAATTCTACATGATCAGTAGCAACATTGCTACCACCAGTCTTTGGATAAAGCAAAGACTTTTTGCTTTATCAAAAAAGTTGCAGCACCAGTCTTACTGAGTGCATTCTAATTCATGAATGCTTAATTTCATGAGGAAGTCTTTGAGCATTTGTCCATTGCTGTGATTTGTAATAAGCTGTGACTGTGGGCACTAGAAATGCCTTGCAGTTGTTCTGTGTTGTGTCATTTGAACCCTGGTCATGTAAAATACCTTACTGCAAGTAAGATGTGTCACACCTGTCATGTGAGGGAGTGATTGAAATTTTTTTAACCAATTAAACTGGAAAAGTAAGTTGTTGGTTTTTTTTTGGGTTTTTTTTTTGTTTTGTTTTTTTGGGGAGTTATTTTTGGGTTTGGTTTTTAGGGGTGGGTTTTTTTTTTTTTTTGGTTGGGGTTTTTTTGGTTTTGTATTTGTTTTTGTTTTGTGTGTTTGTTTGTTTTTGTGTAAACCAGATCTGCTTATGTTTAGGGTCATTAATATCAATGCAAGTAGAGTTTGCATTACTGCAGTCAGATGGGAGTTAAAGAAGACCAAAGGTGAAGGAAAGGAAACCTAACAGATGTGTGCATTGCAATTCTTGTGAAATAACAGTATTTTCATAATATTTTACTTCCAAAAGTTATGGCAGTGAAGAAGTAAAATGGGATTTTAAGGCAAGCAAGCATCCTTTAGTGGCTGGTTGTACTTCTTATCAATAGAGATCTAGCCTTCAGGAATTCAGCTCTGTTGCATGTGGAAAGGACATCTTCTGCTGTCTAATTTAGGCTTCTCTAAAGGTTCCATAGGATTCTTTTCAGAGCATATTGATGAAACAAGCTGCTGCTGCCATGTTACTTTGAAATCTTAAAGTATTTGTCCTTGAAATCTGAAAAACTCAGTTGTTTCTAAAGGCTCGGGGTTTTGTGTGTTTTTTAAATTTTATTTTATTTTCACATGAAGTTCTGTCATCCCACACATCAAGAAGTGCATATAAAACTTATTCCTAAACAAAAGGCTGTTATGGTGACGTATTTTCCAAAAAATGTTTTCTGTCATGTTACAATGAGTTATTTACAAATGAAGTAGAAAAAATAGTATCTAATTAACAGGAAATTTTGATAGACTTCTTGGGTCACACTGACCAACTCCCATATCCACTACTGTCCTGCTTTGTTTCCTGGGTCTGTGTGGCAGTTCCTGGTGGTAATTTTATTCCTCCCCTTCATACAGTAATTGAATGAATGTATAGGTTTGAAGGCAGTGTTCTGGAATATCATGAGAGATCCAGATGACTGGTATTACATAAAGGCTGAGTAAAAGTTTAATTAGTCTTTCTGGGGAATTCAGCTGTACCTAGTGATTCTTTAGAGGTCAGTATTGAAGTTACTGTGTGTGAAACATTGTCAGGACAATATGCTTTTTAACTTCTTCAATATTAACTGTGGAAAAACAGGCATTAGTCAGAACTGGGCTGTGGTACTGGGAAGGGGAAGATGAACAAAGGTCATTGGCCAGAGGTGATGAATGCTTTTCTCTTTAAACCTCAGCTCATGGCTGCTGGGCTCTGCACGAGTTGTTCATTGCATATTTGGATTATCACATTTTCTATTGATGTTTCTGCTTAGCAATCTCTCTTAGGAATGTGGGGATTTAGTGCTGCATTAAGTCCTAAAAAATGTTAAGATTTTAGTCTCAATGCAGTTGCAGTAGCCCCAGTAGAAAATTTCTCAGTCTGCTCTCTTTACTTTGAAAAGTAAAAGTTCTTGGCTTTGATCAGCCATGACAAGGCATTTGTGTTGACATCTGCAGTGGAGGTGTGGTGCTCTGTCATTGCTGCAGCACTTGGATCAACCTTGCCAAGGTGTAGCTTTTCCCTATACTTTTTATGTTTAACTTTATGGTACAATTTTTTCTTGTGCAAATACAATGGATATTGATGCAAATGGTTACAGACATGGATGGTGTCTTCAGCTGAAGTTGAAATGCAAATTCTGAAATGCCGAGGAAGTGAATGTGTTTTCTCATTTCTGATTGAGTACAGTAGGAGTAGGTTTGAACCACAGTGTTTTAGTAACTGTTCAAGGTGTGCTTTATCACAAAGAAACTGGAGTAAAAGATTAAATAATGCTTTTATTTAAAAATGAAGCCAAAGAATATATAACTAGATAGCCTCTGCAGTAGAGGCAGTATGTCTTTCTCACTTGCCTCTTGTGCTCTCAGTTTCCCTGTTGAATAATTTGTGCAGATAATTTCATTTAGCATACTTCTGTTAAGGAGCATGGATGGTTTTGGTAGGTTTTTTTATTGGCTGCATTTGGATTGAAGATGCTTCTGCTAAGGAGAAAAAGCGATAGCTAAGTCATATCAAAATATTGTTGAAGACTCTCTTTTTGAACATTATGTTCTGGATATTCGCACTTAATTAGATGTTTGAAACACAGCTTGGTAGATAGTGAGATTTTTCTTTTCTAGAAACAGCTAACCTACTTACTGGATGTATTCCCTGACTTCAGTGAAATGTTTAACTTAAAAGGCAGCTTTTATACTAAAATGAAATCGCTTGAACTAGAAGAATTATATGTGGCACAGGTGAGAGCACCTGTTGACTATAAAAATATATTTTACTTGTGGCAGCTGTGTTTGAATTTTTTTAGCTTTTTCTTAGCTTATTCTTTTCTCCTTTGACTTATGCCATTAACATAACTATATCTTTGGTTTTCAAGGTTTTGTATAATAATTGTTAGTTGAATTGTTTTTAACTGATTGGCAGGTCCTTATGACTGACTGTAACATATAAATTAAGAGAAGAAATCAATAAAAATAAGTGTTTTGCCAAATGTAATGTTCCCACATTCTTCCTTTGATTTATGGCTGTGAAATCTAGTAATATGAACACCTCCCACACTCTTCTGTCAGATATTTGTCAGTTGGAAAGGGACAATTCTGATTTAAGAGGTACATATATTAGTTATGTGGAAAATATTCCATAATTTGGCCTGTTCTTGGTTGCAGTGAAGAGGCAGTTTTGGTGACTTCAGAATGGCTCCAAGCATGCTCGCTAAACTACATACTATTTTATTTCCTCAGCCTCCCAAAGACCGTGTGGCTTTTTGCCCCTTGTCTGTGCAGAGGCAGCTCCTCTGACAGCAGGTGGAGTGTGCTGGTGGCTCCCCTGCTTTGTGCAAGGTGAAAACCAACAGAAGATGGAACAATTGAGTAGTGCCTGTCAGTTTCTCTATTCACGCATGCTGCTTCTTTCCCTGTGTTACTTCATGGTCTTTAAACAAATAAATGACCCCCTCCTCCCTCAAACCCAAAAATACCCATCAGACTTTTAAAACTATAATTTTTCTATGTGCATAGAGTTTTCTTGCCAAGTGTAGGAGGGAAAACAGCACTTGAAATGGAATTTGAAATGAGTGAATTCTTAACTGGCATTTAACATTTTTAACACATTTTAAGAGGCAGTTAGCTTCCTCATTTTGGTTTCTCCTCACCCAACAATTTTGGGAATATCATTTATTTGTGTTTTGTGATTCTAGTTTTTATTGTGTATGTATAATAAGTATTAATGAGATTGGTAATGGGAAGGGAAGATTTATTGCCCTGTGAAATAAAATTCTGATATACCAGTGACCGGAGATGTGTTCCTAGATGTGTCAATATAAATATTTCAGGGACTAAGCTTTCTAATGTTTTTAGTGAAAATCAAGCCATAGTTCTCATTAATTACTGTCTCCACTCTTTCCAACCATTGTGCTTTTTTCCTCATCTGGAATATGTTTCTCATGTCGCGTTCATACTTTACAATGGGACCTGCTACTTAATAAAGCAGTTCTTGTAATTTCTTAGTTTATTTTTTAGGCAGGAAAAACCCTCTTAATTTTATGAGAGCATTATTAACTACTTAAAACAGTGTTAAATAGGTTATCATTCTGTAACATTTTAATATTTCAGCTATTACAGAAGAGTTACATCAGGTGGTGTCTGAATTTTTTGTTTGCTGCTTGATTCTGGTATTTTAGGATGAGACACAGCAGAGGCCCTGTATCATGTCCTTTTCAACTACTAACCTAAGGGACTATGGGAACTTGGAAAACAGCTGCTAGGGGAAGGTCATGTTTTTGGGCTTCCTTTGGCGGTTTGCCACTTGCTAGGACTAGGCCAGAAAAGGGAAATAACTGTATTTCAGGATGTCTGTAACTATTATAATGCTATCGTCGCAGAATATATAATAGATTACTTGCATGATAATATGCAAGAATTGCTTTCAATATGATAACAGTTACAGGTTTTTTTCAGCTGATTTTTAGGTGACTGCATTGAAAAGAAAAAGTAGTAACTTCTCCAAATGTATCCTTCATTTAGATAAGAAAAGAAACAAAACAGGAACTTGCAGCTGGAAAACTGTAGCTCTTTGTGCATCTGTTTATTTAACTCATGGTACTTTAAATAGCTTTGTGTCCCACCAAATTGGTGCTTCTTTATTTAATGAATACATCGGGATTTCTTTAAGTCTTGTTGATTTGGAGCAAGTGTTCCTTTTGTTGTTGTCTGTTAGCTGTCATTTCTATGTACACATCCTGGCCCCGTTTGGGAAAGTTAATGTTGAGGAGTAGTTCCATGATGGGTGATATCATTATCATTCATCCTTCCATTTCTTCCATTTGTTTTGGAACACACTTTAATATAGCCAAGAAATGAACAATGGTGTTTCATCCATTCCTTGTTAAAACCTGAAGAATTAATTTTTTCAGTTGTTGTTACTTCTGTATGCACAACCTGGGCATCTAAATTTCATAAAAATTATATTCTTTAGAGATGAGCTTCATTCAGTGCCCATCAAAGCCTTTGTGTGTTTTCAAACTGTACGTGGACATTTCCCCAAATATTAAAATGTAGCTTAGTAATTTTCTGGGGCTTTATTAAAATATGGCTGTCGTTGTTATTTACAGAAATCACTTTGCAGCTATCAGTCGATTAATCTTCATGTGCAGCCTTGTTTGCTATTGATTTCTGAATCATGGGACGAAAGGGTAAGAAGGCTCATGCTGATTGTGCATGCAAGTGTCCTATTTTTTTTTTTTTTGTGCATGACAACAAAGCAGAATTGATTTTGGGGAGCGGGGGTAAGATTTCCATAATGTAATTAAATGCATGTCTCTAGAAAAGCCAGGGTGAGCGCCTTTTAAAAGTGTTTTGGCTTTTCCTTTCCTTGATATATGGACTTTCCTTCCCACCATTGGCCCTTGTGAACCTCAGTAGCTCTCTGGGGAATCATGTTCCTTGTGGATTGCTGAAGATTAAAAATTATCTGTGTACACCACTCTTGGCTTTCAAAGAACGCTGCTTCATTTCTAGGAAGTTACATTATTCAAGATTAATTCATGCAGGAATTAGACAGAAATTTATAAGAGGCAGTGTAGGTAGATGAATGAAACTCTTCCAAGTCTTCTGAGAGTTCAGGAAACATTTGGACAATATTCTCGGGCACACAGTGTGATTCTTGGGGTGCTGTCCTGTGCAAGGCCAGGAGTTGGATTTGATCTTTGTTGCAACACTTTGGAGTCAGAATATTCTACAATTCTATGATTCCTAGTCTAACAACTTGTAGACCCCAAGACTTCAAAAATAGCTGGTGCTTGTATAATTTCTGTCCTGCTTGAGGTCTGTTGAAGGTCTCAGTCCTTTCATTTTTCAAGAGCACAGTTGTGATTCTAAATTGTACTTAGACCTGTTATGGTGTTTTGTTGATAACAGTCTGTACTTTGGCTGGAAATGGGCACCCTGAGTCTTTAATTGTGCTTTGAGAATGCTTACTCATTCCTTAGTAAGAGAATGAGAAATGAATTCCAATCTAACACTAAGCTATATAATTATACTAAATCAGTGCTCTTTCCTGATACTTTTGTAAAGGTGTTAATGCGTAAGGAAGTTGGTGAAGATAAAGCTTCATGGATATTTTGTTAGAAGTGCACTAACAAATACCCAATAATTTATGCTACAAAAAAAAAATTTCCTGTGTTCCTTAAACTAGAGTGTAACTGTGTCATGATTAGGAAAGGGCTTTAGGATCATGGTACCCTATTTATGGACTTTATATGTAATAAAATATGAATAGTTATAATTGATCTATGGCAGACGTGATTGAGCTGGCAGAATTCTCTTGTCTCATAATAAATGCAGTGCAGGCCATTTTCAAGACATTCTATGTGCTTGTGGTTTTTCTATTAAATGAGTTTGTGATCCATTACTGACGTTGGTTTAGACATGAGCTTGAAGTTCCTCAGAACTGACAAAACATAATTTGTGCAAATTGAGTCTGATGTTGGAATTGCAGTGTGGTTAGAAGTGCTGGTTGTGGGCAAGAACTGCTGGATTGCTGCAGAAACCAGTGAGCCTGTGTGCCTACAGATGTCCTGTCTGGTTTCTACAGAAAGCTGAGACACTCAAGATTTACTGCTTAACAAGATGTGTTTACAAAACAACTTTTTTGTGTCTAGATGCGAAGCTGTCTGTCTCTTCCACTGACTATCTTCTAGACTGGCCAGTTCAGTCCAGTGGGGAACAAAAGCTGTGGTGGAAAAAGGACCTACACAGTCTTTAGGCACTGAAGGTGCCCAGAAGAGCAAGTCACTGTGTCTGTGTTCCTCTCTAACTCATTAGACATTACAGGAGGGGAGAAATTGCTTTTTAATCAGCTGGGATATGTGGTTCTAGATAGGGATAATGTTCCAACCTTATATCCCACTGCTTGGGAGAAGAGCTGCATTGCAGTTCTTGGGGGAAACCTGAATTCAAGATGAAATACTCTTTAGAGCTAATGGGAAAGATACACATGAGAATATTTTATAATTCGTATTGACCTAGAAGGAGGGGTTTTTTTTCTTTGAACTTAATGTCTTTCATGTCTGTGTTTAAAACTGTTGCATATACTTCTGTTTGCTGGTTTGTTCAAAAGCTGCTCGTCTGTGAGGGCAGGATGAGTGAGGTAAAACTGTTTGCAGAGAAAGGAAGACATGAAACATGGAGTGTATTGGAAGCTCCAAGGACCTGTTCTTGGTAATATGTAAAGAGATTTTTGTTTCAAATTTTTGATTCCATATTCTTTTAATGTTCTTTTTTTTTTTTAATGGAAACATGTATGCTTCCTAGTCCAAATGCAATATCTCATTTTGTAAATGTTTTCTGGGAAAGTGAAACAGCTAGGAATAGACACAAGCAGAGCACTTAGTTGAAGATTGGTGATATTTAAACAAGAATTTTAATTCTGAGGCCTAAGTATCCTCTATGACTGTTTTTCAAAGTAACATTATAACATTTTTGTTTAGCATTTTATTTTTCATTAATGTCAATACAGTTTAAAGACTTTTGTTTCTGAACAGGAACAGATGCTTGTTGTGTTTTGAGCTCTGTGTATGTGCCTCAGCAGAATTGCTCCACTATTTTCTCAGAATAAATATCACAGTATGATTCTAGATTCACAGAAAGACTTTCATCCACTCTTATGTTACTTTCTGTGCACCTTGTGTATGTGTGCAGGAAATAAAATGTATGTAATGTGGTCTTAAACTACTTGTGAACAGAACATTTTTCTTTTAATTAGGAAATGTTTTTCAAAATCTGTGCAAATTTATTGAAGCCTATAGCTGGGTTTGCTCAAATGAAGGTAAAACTTTTTTTTGAAGCTCTGGCTATGCTTATATTGGTATTTGGAATGTTTTAATAGAAGAAAGGCTCTATCGAACAACACTCTCTTATGTGTCCTATGAACAGGTTGGTGCTTTATGTTGAACTAGTTTAAATTCTAGTTTCCTAAGCTAAGCTTATCTTCTCCATTGGCTTTGAGGGCTCCAGAGAGGAGGCCTGTGAACCTTTGTTTCCTCATCATCAGGACTTTTAATCATGACGTACATGCATGTTACACTCAGAAAAACCTTCTCGTGCCTTGTTTTTCAAGTGGCAGTGTGATACCTACTCCCCTGATGTGTTTCAGCCCTGTGTGTTTGGGCAGGTGAGCTACAAGGCACCGTTGGGCAGGAGTGCAGAATTAAATCATCGCAGCCCACATACTGCAGTGAGGAGGTGACACAATGGTTCTGAGCATCCATTTTCTAAGGAAAAAGATGGGCAGCAGTATAAGATTCTGGGACTTCTTACCACTACAGCTGTATTCCTTCCCTGTGGATTGGACTAAGAAGGCAAACTGCATCATCTTAAGGAAATGGAAAAAGTAGCAATCATCAGAAAAATTCTTCATGTGGCTTTACATTCAGGTTTTTCAATGTGCAAAGGTTCAGGTGCTTTCCTTCTAAGAAGACTTGAAACCCTGGGCACTTGCTGACCAGTTACTCATTGGTTTGAAGTGGGCTTGTGGTCTGTAGGGCAGGTGATAGTTTTTCAGTGCCATCCTTATAGCTCTCTTCAAACAATAAAGATGTGAAATAGTGACAAAATCTTCATAATATTCTAAAAGTAGAGAGTGTTTGACACTTTTCTATCAGTTTCCTGGTGTAGGGAAACAACAGCTTCCAAAGCAGAAGACAGTACTCTGTAATGCAGATTTCAGTTGACCAAGAAGATAAAACTTTAGACATCTTGGCAACTTTACTATGTGTCAGGAGCCATTCCAGTTACTTTTGGGACGCTGACTCTGGAATTGAAACAACTGCTGAAAAGCAGAGCTGTTCATGGTGTTTGTGTTCTGAGATGCCAAGTAATCCCTATGTGCTGCTGCCTTGAGCTTGAAAACTTCAAGGTTCCGTTAATTGTAACTCCTTGAGTTGTATCTAGATCTGTGCTCTTGTCCAGCTTCCCATTGATTCCCTTCTCATTCTCATGTATACAAGGGGGTGTTCCTCTAAAGGCAGTAGCTTAATCCACATGAGTTCTGTAGCAAAACAGAAGCAAGTAGCAAGTATTAAAATAACTCTTCTCCTTGCTGGAAAAGATAACTATTTTCCTTGCTGTGTCCAGTACTATGAGGAAATGCAATGGAAGGGGAATTATGGAACAACTTAAGTAGAAATTTTGAAACTAACTGGGCATGGGCATCAAGGCACAAAGAAAGTCCCTGTCAGCAGTCTGCTGTGCTGCCTGGGGCTGGAACTGAGACGAAAAGGTCTGACCAGCTCAAGCATCTGGGAGGCATTCTGTAGCCTGGACTTAGTGACCAAAGTATTGAACCTTTTAGACAAATATATATATTTTTACCAGTAGTTGGCCTACCAACTGATCAGAGGTATGGTTTGAAGGCTCCTGAGGCAGACAGTGAGCCCTTTGGAATAGTTTTGCCTCAGGCAATCCTCTAGAACTGCTTCTTACTCACCTCTGGCCACCCTGGAGATAGGCTAAGTGTTGCTGTTTGGCCTGATACCTTTCAAGCATGCCTTGTGTAGCATCTTTCCTCTCCTTCAGTGTCTGTCTCAATCCAGAGGTGCACCAGCCTCTTCTGGTCTTCTGTGTTTGATGTTTCTCCCTAACCTGCCACAAACAGGGAACAAAGTGGTAGGAGAGGTGCAGGTGTTGCAGCCCCTCTTCTCAGTGGAGTGTTAAGCAAGTTAGGGGTCTTGGCCTTTGAGCACATGTGACATTTACAGTTCTCTTCTCTGTCACCTGCAACTGTCTTCTGCACCTGGCAAGTGTTCAAGGATGCAGCATTCTGAAAATGACTCATCTGGGTAATAGAATAGCTTAGGGTCACGGTGAAAGCAGGCTTTGAGCAGAATTGTCTGGAGCTCAGAGGCTGCTTCTATGCCAGAATCGTCACTGTGCTGGGGATTTTCCATTCTCTGGTACCCATGGATGTTGGGAGGAGCCAGGCATTTGGGCAAGCAGATAGGTGGGATAAGTAGCAGGAGTAGAACAAGGTCACTGTGATAATGCCTATCCTTCTTTACTTCTTTTATTCTGAATTTAATAGTAGGTAAAGAATGTCCTGCTGGCTCAGTGTGTTACTGGATGTGCGCAGTGGGTGTTTTGTCAGTGCCAGGAGTCTGCTCCATGCTCTGCTCTTTGCCTGGATGGAGGAACAAAAGCAGTTAATGTCTTCAGAGAACACACAAAGCACTTGAGCCTCTCTTTCACTCGCTCTCTCCTTTAGTCCAGTTGTTTATTTACATCAAATTTTTCACTGATTTATGAAACACGTTGTTATGAAATCAGTGTTCCTTTAGAAATAAAGGTACAATGAAACAAACACTCTGTGGTTTTTTTTTCTGTCCGCTGGATTTATCACCTAGAACTCATTTCCCAACTGCAAACCAAATACTGAAGGCAGGAATGAAAGTTGGACTTTGCCTGGTCATTTTTTTCCCTGAACAGATTATCAGTGCCAGCTGTGAGGAAGAGGGGTCAAGGAGATTTTTGTAAATGTGTCTTTCTTGTCTTCTGAAGTCTCTTTTTTGTATTGCTTCAGTGATAGAAGTCAGAGAAGTAAATGACAGTGGCCAGCTTAGTAGGAATATAAGTAAGGACAGGAATTAAGAAGCAAAACTCATCATAGAGCATCTTCCACTGGAACCAGATTAGTTTTAGGTCATTTTAATGCTGTATTAAAAATAGAGAGTGACCTTACTATCTCAAAGCAGGAAAGGAAGAGATTGTCTTGAGGAGAACAGAAATGAGCAAGTAAAGCAAAGTTACTATGTGAAACCAGCAAAGGTGGGTGAAAGGAGAGATAGTATGGACACACTACCAGTGGTGGAACTTAAGAAATGCAACTCGAGAACCTGATGTAATGGAAAACTTTCTTTTAATGGATTAGAAGTCTGCAAAACACGCTATCCCAAAAAGAATCTCCTCCTGAGGGTTTGTTCTAATTGCTACTGGTTCTGAAAAGAATACTTCATTGAAGAAGCTTGGTGGTGAGCATTATTTGACTAGCTGGGGGGGTTTTCCTGCTTCTTATTAGTAACTTCACGTGGATTGTCATTTCTTGCTTTCATAAAAAGTTTACATTCAAATTATTTTTACAGGTTTTTCACCATAGCAAAATGTGCATCTCTCCACATTGATTCTAGCGCACAGTGCTAGGGGTTTGGAGAAGAGTGGCTGGAAAGATGTCAGAAAAGGACCTGGGGGGTGTTGGTCAGTAGTGGCTGAACATAGGCCAGTGTGAGCCCAGGTGTCTAAGAAGGTCAGTGGCCCCTGGTCTGTGTCAGCAACAGTGTCCCCAGCAGGACCAGGACACTGACTCTCCCCCTGTATTCAGCACTGGTGAGGCCATGCTTCAAATTCTGTGGTCAGTTCTGGGCCCCTCACTGCAAGAAAGACATTGGGGGGCTGGAATGTGTTCAGAGAACAGCTGAGCTGGTGAAGGGTCTGGAGCACAAGTGTGAGGAGCAGCTGAGGGAGCTGTGGCTGTTCAGCCTGGAGAGAAAGAGGCTCAGAGAGAACCTCATCACTCTCTACAACTGCCTGGAAGGAGGCTATACTCAGGTGGGGGTCAGTCTCTTCTCCCAGGCTGCAAGAGACAGGACAAGAGGAAGTAGCCTCAAGTTGCACCAGGGGAGGTTTAGATTGATATTAAAAAAGTAATCTTCACAGAAAAGGTGGCTAGGCACTGGGATAGGCTGCCCAGGAGAGTGGTGGAGTCACCATCCCTGGAAGTGTTCAAAGAACATGTGGATGTGGTACTTCAGGACATGGTTTAATGGGTTGGGTGGATACTTGAATTTAATAATCTTAGAGGTCTTTTTCCAACCTTAATGATTATATGATTCCAGTTTAGAAGAACTCTTGAAGTCATATCACATCAGAATTAACTTGAACTTTTAAGCTTATTGTGAGAAATTTTACACAGAAAGCTGTTGTTTCTTAGGTGTTGTTTTCGTTTGTTTCAAATAAACTGTGCACCAAAATATTTTTTAAAATAAATGTAAAATTGTCAAACCTAGGTATGGATGGAATTTTCCCCATTAGGTCTTTCTGCGGGTGTGCTGTCATGGGGGCCAGAAGTTCACATTACAAGATAAATATCCTGTTCTCAAGACAAAGATTTCATCTGCATGTTGAACATTTTCTTGGGTGCATTTTGGTGGAGAGAGGCTGGAAACTAGGCCCTTGGAAAGTCAGCTGGCTTTGGGTGAGGGGAGGAGAGGCTCATCTGGGGGATGAGGCTTCGTCCTCTCTAAATGAAGAGCCCACTGTGCCCTCTGGGAGTGCATTCCAGGGACATTGCAATGGCTGAGCAGTGCGTCCTTACAGCAGTTGCTCTTTTTATAGCAGGTTGAAGAATATTTTTAATTAACTCCCTTATATGGCTGGAATAATTTCCTTGTTATAAAATGTCTGAGCTCTTTTTTTAGTGGAATGAGAGTACCCTTGAAAGTCATTTTAATTCTGAATAAAATGCATCAACCGATATTAACAGTTCAGAAATAACCCAGTATAGTAAGTGGTGATGGTTAAAGTGCTGTTTTATGCACTTTCATCAGGATATTTGAAAGAAATTGATTTTATTTATATTTCTCATCTCAGATACAGAAAAATAAGTAAAATGAAAGTTAAATGTATTACAGTCAAATGCATTTTTATATAGTTATATTTAAGTACATTGAACAACCAAGTATCATTTTAATATTGCTGTGTTGCTTTATATTAGCAAAACATGCATTTTTCTGTAGATTGAAACTTCTATGTTAATTGCACCATTTTTTGATAGAATATGATTTTTTTAAAAAAGCTTGGACAATTGCAAATAAAGTTAGGGATGACCACATCCAAGCTTGGGTCATAATAAAAATATTCAGGGAGTGAACATGAAATCTTGCTTCAGGTTATTAATGCTCTGTAAACAGTTGACAACAATATTAGACAGCATGACAAAACTACGGAAGAAATCCCAGCATTAGATAAAAACAGATTATTTCCTTTCCTAGGTTTTGATAGAAGAAAATATGGCAGTTTTAAACTCAATTGGCAGAACATAGTCTTTTATGTTTTATGAAACTTTTGTTTTCCTGTAATTGTGTATGAATAAAATAGAGCACAAATATTCAGACACACTATTTTGAAATACAGCTTTATTGTAATGTGATTTTTCTAATTTACAACATAGGGTTTCCTGTAGTAAATTCTATGGGAGCACTTCTGTGCAGCTCAGTGTTTTCTCTGAGTTTATTAGCACTAATCTTTTAAATGTTGAATTGGTATGGAATTTTTATGTAGTGGAAGTTATTAGCTGTGTTTTATTAAAAATAATACTTGTAATTTCCAGGGTTTATAAAAATGTCTTTATGCAAATCTTGTATTTGTGTATCCCAAGTGGATGAAATGTAGGAAGTGAAACAATAAAATGCTGAGAATTAATGGGAAGCTGGAAAGTAACTTCAGAATTGCTTAACTGAAAAGAATTAATGGGAAGCTGGAAAGTAACTTCAGAATTGCTTAACTGAAAATTTATTTTCTACCTGCTGGATCATAATCATGCTAATGATTTAAGTTCTGTAATCCTTGCTTCCTAAACTAGGAAGCATTATTAGAGATAATGTTAATTTCATTTTTTTTTAGATTGTTCCTTTAATCTTAGATGTAAACCTTTCTGTTTACAGTAGGTTTTGCTAAAATATTTATCACTCTACAGTGGTATGTGGCTATCTGAGGATAGTTTTACCTGAAACTATAGATTTTTTGCTTCTTGTCTGAGAAATGATGAGCTGTGTGTTCCAGGGAAGTTGAAGAAATGAAACTGTCTGTGCAGTTTCATTGGAGGAATGTGTTTGAATTGACAATATATCTTTTATTCTTTGCTCTTTTCCTGTGCCTGGCCTTGTTAACAGAATTTGATACTGAGGTTTTTCACGTGTTTGGTGGCTTTATGCAGATGTCACTGAGCTGATCAGATAAGCTTACAGAGTTGCAGAGCCCTGGCAGGAAGGAACCGCAGCTATGAGAATGTGAGAGAGCACATTTCTGGGAAAGGAGACAGTTCCCCGACAGTGAATTCATATCCAGGATGAGGCAGTATGTGCCAGTTCCAACTGTTGAGCAAGAAAAAGCCTATGATTATAATTCTGCTTTTGAGCCGAGGCCGTGTATGTGTTTGGGTAGGTGAATTACCATTTTCTGATGGTGGGGGCTGTGTCATGCTGCTCTTGTGTAGAATAAATATGTGTAAAAAGAAGTACCTGTGCAGGTGGTAAATGTGTGTAGCTATTACATGAAAAATGCAGATTATCGGACTTCTTTAGGAGAAGAGAATGTGCATGTTTAAACTTGATAAAAATCCCACTATTGGAGAAGCAAACAATATTTTTTAAACCTTATGCATTAACTTTCACATTACAGTGCAGAATTCTCTGTAGATATTGCTTTAACCTTTATATTTACTTACATAAAATGATGTAAATATGTGTGCAAGGGGGAGGCCATTAAAATGTAAATTTTGTCTAACACTAAAAAGGAATTGTCATAGGATTTTTCCTCAATAAACCTGCATAAAATGGACCAGGTATTTTTTACCTGACTGTGTTCTATAGACCTACAAAACAGTTTATGTGAAGCAGATGTGTTTATTTGGATAAATTTTTATCTGTGTTAAATTGGTATCCAAGAAGTAGGGAATCCATTTTCAGTTACTCAGCTTCTATCCATCTTTGACAAGATTCGTCTTTTTGGTCTGTGTAGTAAAATGTTTCTAAATTTTATGGGTTACTTTTAATGTAGTTTGTTGACTTGATCTTGTGGCGATTTTGTTGTCTTTTTTTTTTTTTGTTTGTTTGTTTTTTAAATATTCTTACATTCTTTAAACCTATTCCTATGATTTTTTTAACCTTTCATGCTTATATCAAAATAATATAACTGAGCAATGATTCGTAGTTTTCCCACAAAATCTGTGTCATGACTGTTAACTATTCTGGTTTTTGATTTAGGTTGTCATTTATTTCTGTGTTGTTTGGAGTGCCTGTCAGTTTTATTTCTGACAGTGCTCTGCTTGGAGGCTGAAAACTTTGACAGATTAAATCTCACAGTATCTTTCTGATACTTGAATGTTCTGTTTAATGTAGGAAGTTCTTTTGATGGTATTAACATCATAGTTTTAAGTTTATACTTTGATGATAAAGAATTTTTGAAAAGTTTATGGTTTTTTTTCCATGTAAACAGTTTCATAATTAAATACATAGCAATACAACCAAAATCCAAGATGAGGAGGAAATTTCAATTCTTATGCATACTTACTGTTAGGCCTTTTTTTGGTGTTCAAATTCACTATGTTCCATACATTTGGAGAGCAATATTTCAAAAGAGCAATATTATGTTTCCATTAAGTGAAACCATCTGGTAAGGCTGTCAAAATGAGTTGGTACAGTTATCTGATCATTTTTATCCATCTCAAAGAAGTAACTGGATCCAGATTTTATGTTAAATTTATGTAATTAACACAGGTTTGAAACACCCTTTTAAGATTACAGTTGCAGTTTTTTGCAAAGATTTTCTTCTTTTGTCACTTAAAGAGGTAGAAAGTAATTCTAAAAAGTATTTTTAATTGCCTATCTTGGAATATTTTAGATTGTTTTCCTGCTTTTGTTAT
This sequence comes from Fringilla coelebs, assembly GCF_963513975.1. NCBI lineage: Eukaryota > Metazoa > Chordata > Aves > Passeriformes > Fringillidae > Fringilla > Fringilla coelebs. The sequence continues at coordinate 9,166,992 of NC_140028.1, read as the reverse complement.
GTTTTAGCTAGTTGTATGCTACAGATATTGTTAGAATATTTTGTTATATTTAGTAGTAATCAAATATACTGTTTACTGTGGACGAGAGGTAATGGTCAACCATAAGGTAGAAAACCAACTACAAAGAGTGTTGGCCAGAGTGTTGAATTTCCCAATACAGAGTGGTGGTATACAAGACACTAATACAGTACTCCTTTCTTATTATTGTTTTCCTTACTTCTAAGATGTTGCATAGCATTGCTCTCAATAGAATATTTTTGTAGAACTCTCTAAATTATTTCTGTTTTAAGTCAAGTAGGATTTTAGCCTCTTTTCATACCTCTTTTCATAGCCTCCTTTCATTTTACAGCATATTAAAGAATTTTGATTTTATCTGCTTTATACCTGCAGCTTTTATGTAAATGTTGATTTTTACATTTGTTAGACCTCCATGAGTAAGACATCAGCAGGAGTGATATGAAGAACTTGACAGTAGTAACAAAGTACTGTTTAACAAAAAAAATCTCAATATTTCAGTTGTTTATTCCTTGAGTGCTTTTTGTTTTCATAATTATGTATTGAAGTCATAAGTCAGTGTTGATGTTACTGGTGGTACAGGACTCTAATTCAAGAGAGGGCAGAATTCAAGTCCATTGGGGAGAATTTGGAGTTAAGGCACAGTTTTAAATTTATAGATCTATATTCAGTAATTGTTTTTGATTAAATAAGTGGCAAGAATTAAGTTGTCAAAATATGAGCAGAATGCATTTTTTGTCCAAGAGACAGTAGGATCAAAAAACAGTTATGATTGGGGGAGAATGTCTGTTCCTGTACAGACTTGTAATTAAAACGAAGTACAGCAGGTGAAATCTTTGTTATGAACCTCCCATATGTTCTGATAAGTGTGGTTAAAAACTACTGATTACTTAATATCTTAAGTAAGGAAGTACAAGTCTTGATGCTTCTGCAGAGGAATTGTAATCATCAAAAGTTTATGCCAAGATACCCTTTATTGTTTGCATTTTTTTACTGGTTTTAGCAGTGTTAAAAGATTTTTTTGAGTATGTAAATGGATAACTTTAATAAGATATTTGTACGGTATTTAGCTGCTCTGAATCCTTGAGGTGTTGCAACTTGAAAGACAGGATCTGCATTAAAAACAAGGTATTAAGTCTACCCTGATAAACAGTTGGATAGAGACCTAGAAACTTTTTTGGGTTTTGTGCTGAGTTTTAACCTAACTCTGAACTTCTGCTAGTTCTTAGTGCTAGAAAAAGGACCAAACAATGTTTTGCAAGTTTGTTACCTTTTTAATGCAGGCAGTATGACTTTTAAAATTAATAAAATTGAAGTTATCATTATTCTGGTTATATGGATTAGTAGTAGAGTAGAAATTAGATCAAAAAAAGTCATTCTCTGTCATTTCACTGATGTTCAGTAAAAGGAAGGATAAGGGACAAGGAAGGCAGAGCTTGTTTTGTGTATTATGGTTTATATTGGTTTATATGGGTATATATGGTATATATTTCATTTTTGTTTTCTTTTTTTTTAGAATAATGCACATAATGCACATTTCGGTGCTTTGAAACAGTCATTCAGAGTGAAGATAAGCCTGCAAATGAAGTAGCTTTGGTTTTAATATGACTCAGTTGTAAAATGCCTTGACTTTTCTGCATGTTTTTAAGTGTGGATGGCAGGTGCATTTCTGGTACCCGAGATCCTTGCATATTTTCTCATGTATTGCAGTGTGATAGTCATTTTGCTTATTGACTTAGTTGTACTTACTTTCAATTCCCTTGGTTTTGCTTTCTTGCTGATAGCAAGCTGAATTCAGTGTTATCTTCTTCCTCCATGCTTGTCAGCTTGTCCCTTCAAATGAGTCCCTAGAACTGCATCCTAAATCCCGTTGGGTAAATCTCTCTGCAGGAGTTTGCTGCTGCTGTGCTGCGCTGCGACCTCGCTACAAGCGTCTGGTAGACAACATATTTCCTGAAGATCCAAAAGTGAGTTATGACTTTAAAATTTTAAGGGATTGATGTTTGAAAATCTGTGATTACACCTTGTGATTCAGCAGGTTTTTTAAAAATTTCCTTTTTTCTTTTCTCTTTTTACATTTTACCATAAATTCTCCTTTAGCGCTTAATAGCTTTAAGAAAGGTTAGTAGAATAGTTTATCTAGAGAGTGATCCATGGAGATCATCTCGTCTAATTCCATTTCCAAAGCAGGGATGCGCACTGAAGAATAAAATTAGTATGTTTTGCTCAGAGAAACAGAGATTTCATTAAACAAAGTATTCTGCTGCAGAGGTAGCACTTCATCACTTTTCAGAAACACGAACAATTGCTTTCTTGTGGTTGCAGGTGGCAACATTTTCTGGTTTTCTACAGGATTTTAATTTTTTAACTCTTGACTTACTGACTGTGATCATTTTTATAGTTCTGGTAGACTATAGTTGTGACCCAAAAAGATTTTTCTGGTGTTTTTTTAAAATTTTTCCAGTACTAATCTACAATTTTATTTTTTCATTTCACTGTAACAGTCTTAGAGCTATATTAAAGTCTAACTCTTACTCTCTGTGAAAATAAATAACTTCTTTTTACCATGGAGGAATGCATGTGTCTGTACATAATCATTTGACAGTTCAGACTGATCAAGAGCTTATGTTTCTGCTGCTCTGCTTTTTTAAGTGTGTTACCAAAATTTTATGTCTTTTGTTATAGTAGAAGTAAGCAGCACAGTCATTATTTGCATAATATTTGGCTTATATGTTTACAAAGTATGTTGGTTTTTTTTTTAAATGATGTTGTTACTGAGTGCCAGGTATTATGTAAGTGCATAATACTGGCTTTAAAGGAAATGTTTTCTGTGTATACAATATATTGAACGCATAGTGGAATAGTATGGGTTTATAGGTTTATTTGTTCTAATCTAGTTTTTGATACAGGTGTGGAAAAACCTGGAAATGCTACAACTAACTGTAGTGTTTTAGTTGAAATCTGAATCTGAGTTGGCATTTCTTAGTCTCTGCTTTGGTTAGTTATTTATAGGGTCAGTGGAGGACACAGGCCAGTTCATGATGTTTCCCTTCAGTTGCACACCTTCTCTATAGTATCAGAAGATTTGCTTGATAAAGTTCATAAACCAATAATGAATGTCTTAAAAACTTTAAAGTAATTTATTTGAAAAATAAATGTTTTTATGAACTTCCAGAGGAAAAAAAAAGACAAAAAGCCTTATCATGTTTACCTGATAATTATGATTATAGCCTCATCTGAGCAGATCTGTGTTACAGTTCATGCTGGAACTAATATCTTAATCTTCCATCTTGTTTGATAATTAGCCCTCAGATGCCTGGGAGTCAGCCTTGTTCAAGAGCTGACACAGAAGAAATAAAACATTTAAACCACAATAATAAATTTTTCAAACTACAACCTTGTTTGTATATTTTATCAAAATTATGTGTTGAATATACTTGGTGGGGGGATGGGAAGAGAAAAAAATTACATTGTGCTATTAGGAAAGAAGTGTGTCTTAGAACTGGTCACATATCTTGCTACATACCTTCTCTTAAAATACTTATTCCCTCGCAAAAAAAGGGTGGAGCAAGCTAGTTGCTTCATTTCCTTTAAAAATATTTTAGTTGTTTCATGTTGCTGATTTTTGAGCTAAGGTTATGGCAGTTTTGCTCAATAGTTTTGGAGTTTTTTCAGTAGCTTATTTCCATTTGTATGGCTCTGATTGCTCTGATCTTTAAATATTAACTAGAAAAAAAGGAAGAACACTTGCAAAGCTTTATATATCGTATGAACTCTTTAATTTTCTATTTTGTATTTCTGTTTCTAGGATGGTCTTGTTAAAGCTGACATGGAGAAACTGACTTTCTATGCAGTTTCTGCACCAGAGAAGCTGGATCGAATTGGGGCTTACCTGGCAGAGAGACTGACCAGGGATGTGGCCAGACATCGCTATGGGTAAGGAGAGAAGTCATTAAAAATAGATGCCAACAAGTCATGGAATTTCATCATGTTTGTTCTAATCAAGTCTGGAAAGCAAAACAGACCCAGTCCCTTTGTGGTCAGTTACCCTTGTCTGACTGCCAGGTCCCCATCCAGCTGCTCTCACTCCTCCTGCTCTGCCAGATGGAGAAGAAAATAAAATGGAAAGCTTGTGGGTTGAGATAAGGACAGGGGGATCTCTTTTTCCCTATGATGGAACTGAGTGACTTAACTTGGGGAGGATTGATTTAATTATTGCCAGTTAATGACAGAGTAGGATAATGAGAAATTAAAGCACAGCTTAAAAACATCTTTTTTCCGGCCATCTTTCTTCCCAGGCTCAACTTCACTCCCAAGTCCATTTCCTCCACCCCCACCAAGCAGTGCAGATTAGGACTGGGGACGGTGGTCAGCTCGTACCATCTTATGTCTCCTGCTCCTTCTTCCTCACATTCTTACCCTTCTCTGGCCTTGGCTCTGTCCTTGTAGCATTCCTTTAAGAACTGCTCTGGGATGGCTTCTTTCCTCAGGGTGCAGTCTTTCAGGAACAGGCTGCTCTAGCGTGGGTCCCTCATGGGATCACAGATCCTGCCAGAAGAGCTCCTGCATGGTCTGCTCTCCATGGGGCCTGCCAGAAACCTGTTCCAGCAGGGCCTTTCTGGGGGCAGCAGTTTCCTTCAAGGCACAGCCACCTGCTCCAGCAGAGGGTCCTCCATGCTCTGCACTGTGGATATCTGCTTCCCTGTGGGCACTTCCAGTGTCCTTGAGGAGCTCAGGTTTGGGAATTGGGGGTCAGTCTTGGAGCTGGCTCTGTGTGTCATGGGGGCATCTGGTTTCTGACAGAAACCACCCCTGCAGCTCCTTGCTGACAAAACCTGGCTATGTAAGCCAAATAAACCCTTGAATGTCAGTGAGGATATAGCATTATCTTTCTTATCAGCCCTTTTGGCTAAATATTTAAGTGAGAAATATTAAGTCTAAGAAATGTCAGGAATTGTTAAAGAAAAGCAACATCCATCACAGACCACCATTTTTTGGCCTTCATGGCATCCAAAGCTGTTTTTATAACTTTATAGAAAGGGTCTCCCTCCTACACCACCCCATCTCCTCCCAAAAACAGAAAAAAAGAGAGAAAATATGGATGTAGAAAATAGCTCCAACTGTCATTTGTATGCAATGGGAAATATACGCCTTCCGTTCTTTCTTTCTGTTTTTTATGGTAAGATCCTAAGTAGAACTAATTGAGTTAATGATAAATGCAACACATCTTTATGCGTCTCTCTAATTACTTTTCAGTTATGTTTTAATTGCCATGGAGGCACTGGACCAACTTCTAATGGCTTGCCATTCTCAAAGCATAAAACCATTTGTGGAAAGTTTCCTTCATATGGTGGCCAAGCTTCTGGAATCAGGCGAACCAAAGCTGCAAGTCCTTGGGACTAATTCTGTGAGTAAGCTCAGATGCTAAATCAAATCAGAGTTACTCTTTGCTTGGAAAAGTAGTTTGAAAAGTCTTAAAGGGTCTGCCAATTGACATAAATTGAAAGATGCTGTCTGTAGCAGGGTGTATCCTTTGGGCCAAAACACAGAACGGATACCAGCTGGAGGCAGATAGACTGTTTCCCTGCAGTATCCCAAATTGTTTTGATGTGTGGGCTCATTCCCTCCAAAAATAACTTCTGGAAGGAACAGGAAAGCTGTGCTGTGAGTTCATGTTTTGGGTCTTTAAGCAGGCCTCCTGGAGCCAGTATATAGGTAGGACAGTATTTTGTTTTCTGGCAGCTTAAGCTACAAAGAAAGATTCTTGTTAGCTGAAAAGTAGCTTTGCGTATTGCAATCTCACTGTGTTATCAGCTTAAATATTTCAGGATTCAGGTCCAGGCTTGAAGTGCATAACTAAAAGTGTCAAAATGAAGGTTTAGTGATCTAGTTTTCCAATTAGAATGATGGGTGCAATCAAGGGTATAGCTCTGTTATATTTGCCTTCTAAATACTGTATTTTCCAACTGGTAAAATTAGAATCTCATAAATTCCAGGATTGTGATGTGGATTGTTTTCACTTAGAGTTACTGCTCTTACATGAGTATAGAGTACTTGCTTGTCATGTAAATTATTGCCGTTGCTAACAGTGGGGGATTTTTTTGTGGAATCAGTAAAGCTTTTGGGTTTGGTTCCTAGCTGATGAAATTAAATGGAGTTGCAGCTCAGGAAGACCGGAGGGCGTAGTAAACTGATGTTACCCCAGAGCAGGATTTCTTGTTATGGTGAAATAAAGAAAGTTTTTCTGTAATGTAGGGTAGAAGTGTCCCTAGTTCCCCCACTAGCAGGGCAGCTTTACTGAGGATAATGAGATCTATATCTCATTATACATATAATATTTTACTTATTTATTTAAATATCATTGAGCCAGGCTACCCTGCTTCTTTTGATCTGCTTGTATAATAATGCCTGGGCAAGTCCTTTTAGGGAAATGACTTTGGAATTGTTTCCTAGGCTGCCAAGTGGCAAGGTGTGCATCACTTTCCAGCTGTTTAAAATCATTGGTTAGTGCCAACCTCCACTCTGATGTGCAAGGCATGTGTCACTTCAAAATGCATGTTACTGAACAGGACTTCACTTAGGGTAATCTATTTGATATTCCTGTTGGTTCCTAAGTCTTTTGTGAGTAAAGGAGATTATGAGACTTCCTGAATTAGGAGATAATTTGAGTTTGTCTTCTATAAAACTCACCAAAAAAAGGTTTCCCTAAATGAGAGGAGCAACTCTGTGAGGAGAAAGAATTTTTATGGCTCTTCAACCGCATTCCAAAACCTTATTTTAACCTAACTCTGCTAATTTCCCTAGGTGCCTTCTAGAGTTAATGAATACAAAGGATACAAGTCTATTTGTATTGACTTAGAAGGAATAAGGGTAACAGCTTGTCTGTTGCCAAGGGCACTGCCTTACTGTGTTCTTAAATAGATTTTATTACATTAACAAAGAAAGTTTACTGCTGTATTCAGCCTTTTTTCTCTCCTTCAGAAGGAAATAAGCAAACAAACAAAAACCAGAAAGCAAGAGGAGATGGTTTGGTGACTGAATAATGATTCATGTGCTTTAGCTGATGAACCACTTTGGAGTGCGAACTGGTATTGTCTAGAAGAGAAGAATGGATTGTATATGAAGTAAATGTTTTTAACTGGTGAAAAGTCAGACAACCTTTGGAAAATTTTACATAGTATTTTTAGGAAACTCACTTTAAGGCCCCTATGAATTTATAGTCTGCTTACATTTAAAATATATGGAGTATGATTGTGGCTCTAAGTAGATTTTGATTATTTTCTACCCAAAGATTCATTGATACAGAAAAGCAGTGATGTCTTTGAAGTAAAATTCAAACCTCTTTGCTTGAGCTGTAGGGTTTTTTCAGCCTCACAGATTTTGCTTCAGCTGTGGGGACTCTTGTGATTGATTAAAAGGGTTTCAAATGAAGCAAATCTCTGTACAGAACATCTTTGGATAGTTAAAGGCTTGGAAAGATTTGGAAGCTCCCACTGCCTTCTGATCGTGTTTTGCTGACTTCCGTTATTTGGTTTTGGATGCAGAACTTACTCTATTTTGGCCCTATATTTCAGGGAAAAACCCCAAAACTTTTACTTAGATGTTTGTCATCTTAAATTAATTTTGGAATTTAAATTTCATTTAATTTATAATAAAAAGTCAATTTGTTTTTGAAAAGTGAACCTGAAGATGACTATTTTAGTTAAATAATTGTTTGGGTTTTATTTATGCATTTTTAAGCCTGATCTTCTGGTTACATATAATTCATTTGTTGCATTTCTATATTGCATTTATAAATTATGTTAACTTGTTTCCTACAGTAATTGTTTTTTTATTTTCCTAATAACATAATTGTAAATCTATTTAAATAAGGCATATACTTAAAAATGGTAAAATTCAATAGTGGATATAATGAATAGGTGTTGGGATTTTTTTTTTTATATAGACAGATTTCAAACAGCTAATGTCTGTGAGGTTCAAAATAGCTTTTTTTTTCACATGGAAGATGTTTTTATAGACCATGTGCTAGGATAGCATATGCTGGTGAGGAAACTGAAAAAATGTGGTGGGAAAAAAATGATATCTCCTTGGCTTATGTGTTAAGGATCTGAAGGCTGATTGCAATAAGCTTTTCCTTAGAAACTTATGACAATACTGTATTTCTCTCTCTGGTTTCCTTAGAAATTTATGACAATACTGTATTTCTCTCTCTAATTTTCTTGCAGAATTTCAGTAGCTGAGTGTCATGTAAAGCATCTCTATTGCTCAAGTACAAAGAATTAAATGTATTTCTTCGGTCTGTAGTGTTTATTACTAGGACAGAAGTGACAAGCTTTAAAATCTTTCATCTTGTGATCAAAACTTCTTGGAATAAGATATCCAATTTATATCTGTAAATCTATATCCAGTTTATGCCTATTTCTAAAGTTTTTAAAGAAGGTTCAGAAAATTTCTTTAGTGGGCAGCTGGTCAAGAACAATTGGATACATAATTTAGTAAAACTTTCATCTTAATCCATATTTACAAAACTCTGTTAAATACAAAACATTGTAAGCTAATTTGGAATGCGGATGAGGCGAATTCTCTGTGTTTTGTCAGTAAGGTATTGGGGTTTCGTATGAAAAATAGCAGATAATATGTGGAACCCAGTATTACCACATTTTAATTATGTACCACAAATTCTTCTTTAGTTGATAGGGTGCTTCCTTTTATAAAGGCATCTCCTTTGTAGGAGCAGTGAAGTAATGATCCCGTCAGTGACAGTGTTGAGTTTCCTGTGCATGAGAAGGTGGCTGTTATTGCTGGTTGTCATCATTTGTAATTTTGTCATCATTTGTAATTTAAAGGAAGATAGACAGATTCCCGAGTGGAAAAGTGATCAACCAGTGCCTGGGACAAGACTTTCATATTTGTTAGTGTTGGCTTTTAAAAGCAGTTGGTTTGGGCAGAATTCAGTGCATATGTATGTAAAAATAGTATAAAATGTCAACACTTTGAAATTAAGCTATGTCAGAATTCATATTCCCAGCAGGATACTTGTTTGCCTTGTCTGCAGGCAATCTGGAAGCAGGCAATGAAAACTTACCCTTATTGCAAGATGCTTCTTTCATTCTATGTACCAATACAGAATTATGTGCTGGTAGGGATTTAATACACAATGGGACAATTCCTTTTCTAGGATGCCTCTTCTGTCTTTTTTTGAAGGATTTAAATCTCAGGGAGAGAGATTAACACACAACGCTCTTTCTCATCTTGTGGGTTATTAAATTATCTTAGAAATTGTGTATCTGCATCTGCTAGAATTTAAGTCCTTTAGGTCACTCAAAGTTAAGTATTGCTTCCCCCCACTTGTGCTTGTGCTCTCTGGCTTTGCAGTTCCACACTACTGTGACCCTGTAAGCCAACATTCCATTGCTGATTTTGTTACACAACTGTACATGTGGTGGTCAGGAGAATTTTCATCCGCAGGGCACAAACTGAAATAGAATATGACATTATCCATCCTGTTCCAATAAAACTGAAAGTGTCAGGTGATCCCAGGTATTAATAAGTAAACTAAATCACCAGTTTTCATTGCTGAGAACCTTGTGATCATTTTCGTGCTGTCTTTGTAAAGTTAATGTATCCAGTGTGAAGTTAATGTATCCAGTGTTTGAAGCTTTTCTCTGCGGGAAAGTTGAAGTGCTTGTCCTTCTGGCATTTATTTGTTGTAGTGCACATATAACATTCACACTTCTCATTAAGGCTGTGCTGTGTGGTTTGTAAGAGTCTTACATTTATAGGAGATCATGACTTCCCATGTGGCAGTTTCATAATAATGAAACACAGTACCTTGGCCTGTGAAAGGTGATAACTGCCAGTATCAGCACTGTGTTTGAAACAAGAGAAAATTGCAGGCTGCAGAAGACAAATTGGGGAGCTCAGATATGAAAAAAAAATTTTCAGGTGGAGCTTAGTATTCTTACAGGGAGATACTTTAAATAACATGACTCAAACTCAAATATGGTGCGTGGCGATTATTCTTGAATAAAACTGACCTTCTTTAAAGACATACAGGGACCATTAAAAGTTATGCTTTTTCTCCTCATGTATTTACTACATAACAGTGATAAAACAGCATAAATGCATAGAAGAAGTTTTGTCCTTGAGAAATTGTAGGATTTACTTGCAGGGCTTGCACAATCTCTCTCTCTCTCCCTGGTAATATGATCCAAATTTCTCTACTCAGTCTGGAACAAACATCTTCTGAATAAATAATATGTTTCTTCTTTATTTTGTGGTAGATTTATATGTTTTTATACTGATTGAATTTTATTGGTTTCAAAATAAATGGAAATAAGGTACTACCAATGTAAGTTCCTTTCTGTACCTTCTGTACTATAAAATATAGAAGATGCTTGTACTGGTAAAACTTCCATAAGTTACCATTGGATGCTTGAAAGCATTTACTGTGACTGACTGACATGTTTACATCTATAAAAGCTTTGTAAATAATTCCTAGGCAAGTGTTTGGACTTTCATAAGAGTTTTATCCTTTTTTAGGTTGAATAAGTGCTATATTTGAGGTCTGTTTGAAAATATGTGCTTAAGAGTAAAATATTCTGTAACAACAACACCACCACTGCAAAGTACAGAATGATGTCTACTGTAAAAACGTAACATTTCTATGATGGAATGGAATTTTACACTTTACTGAATGACAGTGCACAACTCAAAACTGTTACCATAGACAGCTTTCCCGTGGCCTAAATGCTCAGTCATCTGAATGCTAGTCCTGGATTGTGCTTCAGAAATGCTGTATGTCCACTGGGTGAAATTGTGTTTTGTTATACACATGAGGACATAAAAAACCTGTGCCTTTTCTGGATCTCTTACTATGCATGCCATTTTGAAAGGTGTGACTTTCACATGTTTGTGTCCCTGCTGCAAAGCTGCCCCCTGATACAGGAGAGGTACTCAGGATGAGGGAGTCTCTGGTACTTGCTTAGCCTAAATTCATCATTTGCTCTTACAAAGCAGTTTCTTGGTACAATAAATCTTTCTGTTAGCAAAACAGTTATTAGAGTGTATTAAGCTTTCCTGTTGGGAGATCCTGTCAATCAAATAATTAGTACTGCAGATAATAATAATATTAAAGGCTGATACTAAATGCAACATGAATTAGCAACATGAATTAATATTCTCATTCTCAAAAACCACTCCTGCAGTGTTCTGTGTTCTTCATACTTTATTTCCATTCTTTTCCATGCTTTTATGGAGGTTTTCTGGGTGAATCATTTGTCGACTTGAGCACTTGAACATCCAGAAAATATTAAGATAATATTGTTTGGGGTTTACTAAATCCTTGGTCTTGGTACCTTATTGAGATGTAAGGACTAATAAAACTCTTCTCTGAAAAAAAAAATTATTTCTGTTTTGCTAGTAACAATTTCATGAAACAAACTAGGGAGCCACAGTACACATGAAGCACTTGCCAGGGTCTCTTGGGAAGGAAATGTTCATTTTTATAACTCACTCTACTGGAGAAAACATAGGGGTACTGTTTGTAGATCATCTTTCAGTTTATCGCAGTGGACCATACAGAATTAGATTTTGACTTCTGTTACTTTTTTACCACCTGAAATACAGGATATTCCTAACAGAAGGACTTGTAAAATGGACTCGTACTATACAATTTTGCTCCATTTTCAGTAACAGCTGAGAATGTAGTTTTATGAACTACATAATTTTCAGCTGTTCCTGTAGCTTTTAGAGGGTGAACTGGTAGTGCAGCTGGAAGGGATAACTGTTCTAGAGAAAACAGGAAAAAAGACTAAACAAAAGAGTAGAAAAAAAATGAAGTTTTTTTTTTTTTTTTCTGAAATACACAGCTTTGTGTATTTCAGAAAAAATACAAATCACTGTGTTGTAAATTATGCTAAAGGGCTTTGGGCCTGTCTGGATGTCTATGGGTAATGTGCTGATGAAAGTAAGTTTTACATCATGAAAAATACAAAGGAAATGCCTCAGCCTGTGCTTAGGAATTGGTAAAAATGAAGTGAGTAAAAGCAGAGGGATCTTAATAGAACATCACTCTGCTTCAGGGCAGAGCCAGCACGGTGTTTGACCTTTCCTGACAGTGTTTTGTTTTGCTTTTTATTTCCCTCTCTAGTCTATTCTTAGAAGTGTCAGTGATGGAGAATCCAAAAGGTCTTTAGGCAGTCTGGTCACTTTAGAAAGGAGGACTTTTAATGGCTAACTTAGACTTTGCTTCAATATAAGCCTATTATTGGTTTTCTTATTACCGTTGGACAAAGAAAACTATTTATTCTGTTTTTATAGCTGTCTTCTGTACCTTTTAAGACTGATACCTTTTAGGCAGCTGTAGTTAAGGTAATTTGGTGTATTTCGTTCTTCCTTTACAGATGCTTATCTGAAGCTTTGTCCATCTCTTGAATAATTTGAGAACTGTATCAGTTAGTCACCATTTTGGTCTGTTTCAGCTGCATGCACCAGTTCATTTAAGTGCTTATTTGGCCCAGTTAGATAGCAAAAGTTTCTTCATAGGTGCCATGAGTAATGCAGATGTGTCTTAGTATATTGTTGTATTTACAATGCCATTGTATTGGTATTGACTAAGTTCCTTTTCTTCATTCAGCTGTTTCTGGCTAAAATGCTGTTTTGCAATAACCATTCCCAAATTGCTTTCCTGGTTTTTCAGGTCCATTTCCAATTGTTCAAAAATCAAGTGTGCCTGCAGCTCTAGCCAGCTTAGTGTTATTTGCAAATTTGATGAGCCCAGTCTGCTCATCTAAGTCTCTAGTGAAGCTCAAATCATATTTTTGTACTGTGATGATTTACAAGTGTTTCTTATTTTTTTCCGAACTCTTGTACATCTCTCTTATGGGGAGTGTTCTTTTGACCATGTTTTTCTAGCTTTCCTTTGAGAATTTGGTGTATTTTTTTGTCAACAGCATCACTGAAGTTTTGACAGATGCTGCTTCATCTGGATTCACAGAAGTTTTTTACTTGTTGTAGGAATAAGATGGATTGATGTGACTTGTTGCTGACAAATCCATGTTGACTGTTACCCTTTTGAGACTTTGTAGATGTTGGCAAATTAGCATTTTTTTCCAGTGTTTTTCTGTGAATGGACTAGAGTTGACTGGATTATAATTCCCTGACTCCTCCTTTTTCCTTTCTCTCTAGTCAGAATTGACAGAATGCCTCCAAGTTTATTTCTCTTGAATTTTGCTACATCAGAATGTTGCTAGGTGACCTGGTAGTGACAGGATTGTGTTTGATTGCTTGGGCTGCTCTCTACAGCTGCGCAAGAGAGGATGTAGCAGGGTGGGTGTGAGGCTCTCCTCCCAAGCTGAAAGAGATAGGCCAAGAGGAAATGACCTCAAGTTGTGTCGAGGGAGGTTTAGACTTGATATTCGGGAAAATTTCTTCTCTGAAGGAGTTACCGCCATTGGAACAGGCTGCCTGGGGAAGTGGCTGAGTCACCATCCCTGGAGTTATGTAAAACAAGGTTCTGTGGTGGACTTGACAGTGTTAGAGAAATGGTTGGACCTGATGATCCTGAGGGTCTTTCCCAACCTAAATTATTCTGCCAGTTGATGACTCAATGTTCAAGTGTTAGATGTTTCCATAGTGCAGAGTATGTTGCATTTCATACAGTTTCATGCTTCCATAGCTATCTAAATGAAGTTCTTGTGGGAAAACTTTAAAAAGAAAACCCTCCTATTCAGATTTTTCTTCTCTGAAGTTCTAAAGTGTTGTCTAAATTGGGTTCTTAATGCAGTTACTTTATGTTACTTGTAAAATTAAGCTTAGATTAAGCTTATTATTCATTATTCTATTTTAGGAAATTGGTATTAAAAGCTTTTTTTAATGTGTTTCATTTTCCAGTTTGTCAAATTTGCCAACATTGAAGAAGACACACCTTCATATCACAGACGCTATGACTTCTTCGTGTCCCGCTTCAGTGCCATGTGTCATTCCCGTGACCCCGATCCAGAAATACAAAACAAGTAAGAGTCATTCTGCAGGAATTACTGAAAACTGTTGACACATTAATACTGTCGTCTGTAACACAGCTTTTATTAAGGTGTTTATTGGACTAGTTCATTCCATATGAAGAAAATGAAAGTCTGGCTTTTTGAGTAGCACCAAATATTGCAAATCTTAGGTAGCTGGAACTCCTAGGGTATTTAGGTGTAATTTTACGTTAATAATGCACATTGGATTATGTGGATTTTCTCCAGAAAGGCACCACTTATTATTGTAAATGCATGAGTTCATAACTTACTTGAGATATTAAGGAGGCTACTTATATGAAAAGCAAAAGCATATATTTAGTCTGGTCTTTGAGAATTACTCATTAAAACTGTGATTTCTTAAATGTCTGAAGTATGTTCATGTGTGTCAAACTCAAGAGCCTCCATGAATGGGAATTCTATTTTTCCCATTCTTATGTAAGTGCTACAGTTTGTTTTCCTGCAGCTCCCCCCTGAAGGATGTGTCCTTCCCAGCAGCAGTTGTTCTCTTTGTTTGTTCATCCCTCTTCTCTCCTGCTTTGTGTGTAATCCTTTTGAAACTATCTCAAAAGATCTAAAATGGAATTGGGTTCATCTTGAATGCACAAAATTTCATTCAGAAATAGCTAAGATCTAAGCAGCTACAGATTTCGATATTTACAAATTGAAATGCAAACAAAAATTATTACAGAACTTGGTTACCTCTGTAGTTCATCTTAGAAGTGTTTTAATTCAGGGAATTTGACTGAGCAAGGGCTTGTTAAGTGTTGTCCATACCTGAATCTAGATTTAAAAAATGAGGGGTAGATTTTAAGAGAAATAATTCAGAATTTTAGTGAGGCTTGTGCTTATTTCATTTGATAGCTGTACTAGCTTCTACTTGTTTTCAGGAAGTGAATTCTCTTCCTGCCATTTATTACAATGGATAATTTGCTATTATCACTTCAAAAAATAGTATTTTGCCATTCATGTCATTGCACAGAGTCTCCTGCAAGCTATTTTTGTTTAATAAAATGATGACAACAGCTAGCAGCCAGACCAAGTCTTTTTTTGATCTTATTTAATTTTTTTCTTTTTATTATTTCATTGTTGTTGATTACTTCTCAGTTGATTTCATTCAAATGGTTTTAGAATGAAAGTGGTGGTTCCTTTCATCCATTTGGCTTAAATCCTTTGGTTTCCATCTTGTGAATCTTTCAGAAATCTTTGAAGATGCTTTCTGACTAATCCATAGCCAGCCTTTATTAAAACTTCTAATGGCACAGTCACATGGCTTTTCTAGATATTAATTCAACTGTGTTGTGGTAGCTTCCCATTTTTCTTCAGCTCTGGAATACGCTGAGATTGTGCGAAGTTTCAACTGATGGGTGGTAGATTGGTGGATTTTATCCAGGGGACTTTTGTCAGAGGTGATGCACAAAGTTTGAGTTTTCATTGAGTAGTGTCAGCTTTAGCCTTACAGGCCATCTTCTGTTCAGTTGTTTGTTTGGTCAGCTTCCTTACTGGCTTTAAAGGTGTTCAAAGAAAGCAAGGGCAATCTTAATGGTTGGCCAGTTTTCCCAGTTGCTGCTTGTGAGAACTTACTGGAATTCCACAGCACTTCATTACTGCTGCCCAGAGCCCTGCTGGGAGGTGCTGTGTTGCTCAGCTTCAGTAACTCCTCTTTTCCTTGCTCAGGATCCGAATTGCTGGAATCAGGGGCATTCAGGGAGTGGTTCGAAAAGCAGTTAATGATGAGCTTCGAGCAACCATATGGGAACCTCAGCACATGGACAAGATAGTGCCATCACTGCTGTTCAACATGCAGAAAATAGAAGATATTGACAGGTAAGTGTATTCCTTGTCACTGATGTGGTTTTTTTAAACGATCTCTAGGCTAAGTGTTTATGGTGAATATCCTTTTTGTTTTCAGTTGAAGAAACAACTCACCTTTACCTAGCTGAGGCTTCTTGAAATTGATAGTATTGGTTGGCATAATTGTTCTTAATGTTTCTTGTCTTAAAATCTTTTCAACCTCATTTATCCACTTGTTCAAGATTCTGTTGGCCTACAAGTTATTATAAAAATTATATATCCATATTTTGACTTGATAAAAATTGTAAGACTGTGTTTTAGTGGATCAGATGCAGAGATGAGTAAGCAAAGGCTTTTAGGTGACTCAAATGATTTTGCTACTTAGATTTGTTAGAAATTGAGGTTTTAATTCCTTTAGCCATTAGTAAGAACTGCTTGTCCTGGCTGAAACAGTACTTAGAGTAAGGAATTAAAGTTTTATGTATATGTAGATCACCTTACTCTTTTTTGCTTTCAGTGACTCCTAGGCGTATTACTTGCCACATTTGCAAAAAGATATTCAAAAAGATCTCTGTGACAATTAAGGTTGAGGAGATGCCAGTCACCTTAAAATTGAAAAGTCACTTTTTTTTGGTCCCTATTTAAACACTATGTAGGTGTAAAAACTGTTTATTGGTAGCACTGGGAAATTTCCATAAAATGAACTCCAGCAGTGCAAGCAAATGAAATATTAATTCCATGTCCAATTCTGGCTGCTTCAAAACTTGCCTGCTAAGAGGCTCAGCAGCCTTCCTATAACAACGAGCTTTTCATGCTTTCACTCAGCTTTCTAGCTCTGTCAGTTTCTCTTTTTTCATTTGAGTTCTGGCATTTATTTTTCAATTCCTCAGCTTTATTTTTGTTGTGTTATTTCTGACTGCCAGTGCTTGTCCCATCTCTAAAACAAATTTTCAAACCAAATAGCTAAAATCAATACTTGTCTCTCTGTCCATGTCTTATCTATTTACTGTATAAAACTGAGGACTCACACAATATTTATAGAAATATCCACTTGAATTTTACATCTGAAGAGTGAACTGAATAAGAGAGAAAGGTTTCTGAAGCTGCTCTTTGAGCAAGGAGAGCCTGGTTTGTCTTTGCTTACTCTTAAAGGGCTTCTAACTGCAGGTGGGCCCTTTCCTTTGGTACTCTTTACAGGGCCCTTGGGCATACACTTTCCTTTTTATAGCAGAAGTAAATTAACTACTGATGGAAAAACTGATTGAAGTAGGATTTGGATTAACCACTTAGAGTGGATCAGTTTATATGTACTGCAGTAATGTTTTTTATCATCTGTGGAGCAAGGTAACAGTAGTGGTAGAAAAACAAATCTGTCAAAAAGCAGCTTAAATTTCTGAACTCTTGTGCTTGAAACTTGTCCTATTGAACATGAAAAAAAAAAGACTAATGATTTTCCTAGCGGTAAGCAGGAGCCTTTTATGATGTGCATATGACAGAAAAGCTGAAAACAGTGTTTGTAAATTATTACCTGCTGGTCTTAAATGATGTTACAGACAATTTCTCATTTTATTTTATGTGTGACTTCATATTTGTGGAGCACAGATACATCTTGAAGAGTAGGAGTAAGAAGCATATTGTTCTGGCAGATGGAGCCAAAGCATTATTTGAGAAAGAGCAGAAATTCCAGAAAATACCCCCAGCCTAAATCCATAGAAGAAAAACCATTTTTGATTAAAGCTGAAGTACATACCTTGGAAGTAATGTAATTTTAGGTTATGGAACTTCACAGCTTAATTCAAGCTTCTTTTGAGTACATATGAGATGAGACAGATGAGACACTTCTTGGAGTTGAGAATTTACTATTTAAATAACAAGTAAAAATATTATTGTGTTTGTGGATGTCATTTGTTCATATATCTGAGTGCATGTTTTAGTTACGTGCCTGTCAGATGTTATGTGTATACCTATTTATGTGCATCTCCAAAATAGGGAGGGGATGCATGAAATTAGTAATTCCCTTGCTTTGTGACATATTCTTCATAACTGTGGAGCTAAACCTGCCAGCCTTATTTCAGGCAGAGGGACCCTAGCACTTAATGTAAACTTGACTTCAAATCCTTCTGATACATCTGTAATGTTCATACAAATTCTGTTTTAGAGGAAAGTTAGAATTTATTTCTTTCTCAGGGTGTGTGAATCATAGTCAAACATTCCTGTACCTACTCTTTTCAAAAGTGATGCTTAGGTCTTACTTACATGTCCTGTCCTATCTTTGGCCAGTCATGGTTTTTTGGCATTTAAGAAGTCTCATGCTGTGTTACTGTGAGCTAGTTTAAGTCTGTGATTAGGTGTTTGCTATGGAAACTGCTGTACTTCAACACATCCTCTTTCCAGTTCCTTGTTGCCACTTCTGATAGAGATTACCCAGAAAAAAGCCAGTAGAGCAGCTGCAGGGAGTTGTCCTTGCCCACTTCATTGTAAAACACATTTTCAGCCCTCTTGTGGTAGTACAAAAGGTTTAGGTGCAGAGGAATACTACTGTTTTTTTCTTAGCTGTTGCAGTTGGATTTCTCAGAGGTTTTCTGATATTTCTGTACAAACCAAGTCAGTGAAACAAAATGAGTATGAGATACTCATTTGAATCTAGAAACTTAAGAGGCTGTACAAAGCTTTCCTATAAAACTAAAGAGAATATTCCATATTCATTGTCTATTATCTGCAATGCCAAGGAAGCTTACTGAGAAATACCTTGAGGTAGGTGCTGTTTAAGTTCAAATAAAATGTTACACCCACAGATGATACAGGATAATTTTAGACATTTTGATGCAGTCAAAGAGTAACATTTTATACTAGGAAGATTCATCTAAAAAAAGACTCCCAAGCAGTGCTGAGAAGTCACCTTCTGTGGGTTTGCATATACAAGCACTTAAAATATTACTTATTTTACTTAATTTTAACTGGAATTCTTTCAGACAGGCTAAGCTCTGAGTGCTGTGCAGTATGCTTTCATCTTTCCTCCCCACACACCCACCTTTGCAATGCTGTTGTATTTTAGGGAATCTGTGTCAAAACAGCAATGGAAATGACAGTCCTACACTGTCTCCTGTACCTTCTCTGTGCTGAAAAAGGTGCCCATCTCCCTAGATCAGAGTCTAGGTAGTACAGGGGAAGGAAAAAAAGGGAGCATGAGTGGCACAGCAGTTGATAAAGCTGGAGTTTTGTGGTACTCATGGTGGATTATATACAAATTGTCACACCTTTTAAAATTCTAATCATGCTGCACTTGTAAAGTTATTTCTTTTATCTAACATGGTTCCTGAGGCTCCTCCATTATTAAAATCTGACAAGCTAGCATTGTTGTGGTAACTCCTGAAACACTGATGTTTTCAGAGGCAACAGGATTTTCATATGGCCAATTTTAGATTTCATTCAAATCATTTGCCATCAAAAGATAAATTACAACTATGATGTTAGCATGTTCATTTGACTACTGATATTACAATTTGCAATTTTCTATAATACTCTAAAGCTTTTATGATGCTTAAGTAAACTGAATGCTCTTGGTTGACACTTTCAAATGTATTTAACACACAAGCTTGCACTGCAGAACTGAAATTATGTTTAAGGGTTTAGTGTACTGGTTTCTGCAGTCTAAAATTAAAGATGCATAATGTTAATGTAAATGAATGAATCCTCACTTAAGTTCCTACAATGTATTTTGTGAGAGGAAAAGGTTGCCATTTGTAGGTCCAGTGACTCTTGGTAAGTAATGGAGGTACCTCAGGGGGAGCTGTTTGCTTCCTTTCTGAAACCTGTGTTCACTGTGTGCCCACAGGGAGGGGCTCAGCAGTGTCCTGTCCATAGTAATGATGGAAGACACTCAGGCTGAGGGTGACCAACTTCTACAGTGTCTATTTAGAGGTAACTGTGTGGGTGATAATGTTCTAATCTGTTCACTCAGACATTTTTTTTCAACTCACCAACCATCTGTTTGTGCAGAAGTACTGGAGTTTCATTTAATTATCACCCACACAGTATGGACTCAGTAGTGGGCAGGTGAATGAGATCATTAATCTGAGCAATATTACAAAGATTCTGTCTAAATTTTTTTAGTGGTTTCACAGCCTTTGGTCATTGTTAGCAATACATAGTGTTTTGTCAAAATGTGGTAGGTAACAACTTAACTGAATATTAGCAGCTTTTGTGTTTGCCATATAAATATTTACTAATATAGTGGTCAGTACTGAGTGAACAGATGATGATCTATGGTTCTGCTATAAGAGAATAGAATATGTTATTCAGAATTCTGGTTTGATGCATATTTGAAATGCAGTTCTTGCCTATTTCAAGATTGTGACTCGACTTGTGAATGTTTTAATACTAAGGGTAGATACAGTAAAGAAAAGGTGAATATTAGTAGTATAATCAATTCATTTTGTCTTATTTCAGCAGAATAGGCCCCCCATCCTCTCCTGCAGTAGGAGTGAAAGAAGAAAATCCCTCTGTGCTGGCTGAGAATTGTTTCAGGGAACTACTAGGACGAGCAACCTATGGAAATATGAACAATGCTGTCAGACCAGTTTTTGCGTAAGTTGAAAATTTGTGGAAGATCTTAAGAGGTTTTCTTTATTTCATCCTTAACTCTGTTGCGTTAAATTTTTTCCTACTTTTCAGCTCAAAGGTTTCCATTCACGTTTCTTTAAAAAATTGCCCCTCTTTTAATCTGTCCTCTTCTCTCTCCTCTGTCTATAAACTTGAAGGCAGTTATGGAGGAATGCATGTCCCGTTTTACTGATTTTTACAAGTGAAATACAGTAGCTTACATGAGTTGTTGCTTCAGCTGGCGTTTTTTTTCCCAATATGAAACTTTGTCCAGGCTATTAATGTCCCATAGATGAGTGTTGCAATCAGTGGAGAGACAAACCAAGTAAAGTACAAGTAGCACAAAGGAATACTGTGCCCCATAAAGTTAAAATTTATGTTTTCCTGCCATTTTCTTCCAGGACCAGTTTCAATATTCTTTGATTGATATCTTTAACAACTCATTTAGGAGTGAGAGGCAGATATGTACACAGTATGCACATTATGCACAAAAACACACACTATAAATTATATCTCTTGTATTAACACTCAGTAATATCACTTTCAAACCCTGGCTTTTCCTGGTGATGAGGAGGCCTGCTTGCTTCTTCTTGTAGATTTTTCAAGGTACATCCCAGGTACAGGAATACATTCTCTTCGATAGCCTAGTTATTCCCACAGAGATTAAGCATTTTATTTATACACTGAATGACCTTCAATCTATCAAAAGCCATTTTCAAGTTACTAGTTACTACTAAAAAAAAGATAGGGTTGGTGTTGAAGGCAGAAAACTTTTGTAACCCCTTGTTTATCCTGAAAAACATTGACTACAAAGAGCTGTACCATTCCCTTAATTTCTGTATGTATATGTTATACCAACCTGGGAGGAGTTTCTGTTGCAAAGTTGAGTGTTTTATTAAAAAAACATTCTTTCCTAGATTTAAAATTTGCATTCTTCCAAAATACCTATGATCACAGTGAGCACCTCATTACTACACAGTCTGGATGGACTACTTGGTACTACACTGCAGCTGCTTTCTGACCACTTCTTAGTTCTTTTAGTGGGTTTATCTCAAAACTTTATCATCATTTGCAGTGGTTTGAGTCTTTTGAATCATTTTAGTATCAGGGAAATTTCCTATGAATAATTCCTGATTCCAGAGATAGAGGTAGTTCTTGGTTTGTGATTTGAGAAGGTGTCATAGCTGCTTATCCTGTGGCTAATCTAAAACCTAAAGCCTCTAAAGTTTATTTCCAGCCTATTTTCATTTCTTACATGCTGTGACTGTAAGGAGCCAGTTGGTCTGTGTGCACCTCAGCGTGCCACGTGCTGCATTTGTGCACTGAAATGAGTAGATAATGACCAGTTACTCAGAATGTTATCTCCTCTATGAATAGAGAGTCTTTGTAGTCGCCATTTTTGTGTTCCACTTTGAGGGCAAATTGCCAAATATGTCTTTTTAGAAATGACTGCTGTAAAGGTTTAGTATTTTTGAAGAACAAGAGATGCAGAAACTGCAGTTTCAAGCTGTTTTTCCTAAACAAAAAGGGAGTGCTCTAATTAGCTTTACTTTGTGAATGACAGAACAGTTAGAATGAAAGTTTGAGATAGAGATTCTATTGCACTTTATTGGACTGAAAAACCTGACTTACCTTCTGATTAGAAAACAGTTTCTTCTAACAATGTTCAGCTCTTTCACAGGTTTTAAGGAAACTGGAAATATAGATAGGGCCTCTTATTACAATGCTAACATGAAGGTGCAGGTTCAGTTCTCCACCTGAAGGCTTGCTTCATGTGACACTGTAATATCAGGCAACATGCTGCCACTTCTTTGCAAAACTGAGAAAGCAGTGCTGCTTGCATCATGAAGGCAGGGTTTATTTAGTGATTGAGGGGTTTAAATATAATGAAGATAGAAATCTGCAGTCAGTCTCCTGGTATAGGTTTGGATTGACATTAATTCTCCTTGCCTTAGGCAGAAAATCTCCATAGTTATGTCAGCATGCACTAGCTAGAAACTCTCAAATAATAATTTGCAATAAAATCTTACAGATCAATCTCACTAATTGCTTAATGAAAGTCAAAAAATGTTACATTAATATTACCTGAAAAAAAATTTTCTGTTGTGTCAACAGTCAGAAGCTATTGAGACATAGTTAGCATAGATTTGCAATGGTGAATAGACAGATTCAGAGAGATCCAGAAATCTGGTGAAACTTCCCAAGTGTAACAACTGCATTTCCATTCTTGTCAGTTATCACATCACGTGTGAAGGGGTTTGGAATATTAACAGACTGGTGTTCAATATTCTTTCAGCAAACATGATGAATATTTTATATATTCCCATACATGCATGACTCAGTTATGCTTTCTGATCCTTGGTACCAATTTATCATGATTGCTTTAAGGATTACTTGCATGTGTGGCACTGAGAAAGAATTCAGGGATCATTAGTGGCACTCTCCCCAGAAACTTGCATTATTGGTTCTGCTGTTCCTTTGAGAGACCTAATTGTCCACATATGTACAAAGATCTCAGTGGAAGGCAGAGTTTGGTATTTGTTAATCCAGCAATAGAATGTTTTGCAACCTTCTGTAGATATTCTTTATTGAAAGAAATGTCATTTAAAAAAAAAAAAAGAGTTAAGGTGTGACTTGATTTTAACTGAAGTAAATGTACCATGCTAAAAATACCCTTTACTGTCTTTTGCAAAAACAAAACTACCTTGAATACACTTGTTACAGTCAGTAAAATGCATCATCTACAGGAATCTAATCCTACTGTCCTTAGGAGGAAAATTCCAGTATACAAAGTATGCTGCCCACTGAGCTGTTACACAAAGCTTTAGCCAAGTCTGTCGTCTTCCCCCTGCTGTCTTCTCAGCAGTTCATCTACCTGAAGTAGCTAATACTTGGCCTTTCTGGCAATATAAAACTGTATGTCTTGTTTAGAGAGGAATTTTTTGTTTGTTTGATATGGGATGCGCTTGACCATAATCTTCCTGAATGGATCTTTGGGGCAGATGAATAGGAACTGTTGACGATAACAGAGAACACAGTGCCCTGAAAGATTAAAGGATAAGTTCCAATCAGGGGAAGATAGTGAAGAGTAGGATTTTCCATTCAGTGACACCTGTGCACAAGAAAAGCAGCTATTCCCAAGAGTCACTCAAGTTGGATATTTAGTAATGTAAATCTGCTGTTGTCTTGGCAGGCAAAAATTCCTGACATTCTTTCCTGTAGGGATTTCTGTTAAAGGTATATGATGTGTCAAGATGGCAGAATTTTTTTTTAATCTCTGCAATGGTGTGCAAGATAATTTAGGGCATAGGAGATGCTTTGTGTCATCTGGTTTAATCAGCCTTGAAGGAGACCTTTGTACAGGTGATTGGGCTGGGAGCAGCTGCCCAGTGAGGGAATTGAGATCTCCAGATTGTAGTCAGACTAAGTTACAGCATCCAGGCAGTCCTCCTGTGTTCACAGTGCTGGCTTCTTTCACCTCCAGAGCTTTTCACTTTGTTGTTTCAAGCAACTTTGTTTCCTAAGTTCTTTGAGAAAAGGGAGAGCAGTAATGATTCTGTAGCTGAGATACCTGTCGAGGAACAGAACTTGAATTCATCTTCTGTTACAAAGTTTTTTTGTTGATTTGGTATATTTGCTATTCACTGGTGAATTTGTTTGTGGATTTTAAAAATTTTTTTAAAACCTAAATCATATGAATTAAAATGCATTCAAAGTTACTTTTTCTTCAATCTTCTAGACTGAAAAAACACAGTTATTTTTTTAATGCTTTTTCAGGGACACAGATCTCTTTTTTGCAAAAATCTGTGGGCCCTACTCATAGCTTTCAACATTTCTGCTTAAGCAGATTGTTTTGTATTTGCTTGAAACACAGATAATTTTTTTTCTCATTTGTGGTTCCTATTCCATTTAAAGAGAAACTGGCGCATTTTTATTGAGATTTTGTTTTGATCGTTCTTGCAGTAGATGTTGAAATGCTTCAGAGTATAAAGGCATATACACACGAAGAACACCTCTTTTTTGTTTTCCATATATTTTATTTCTGAAACCACCATGAAAACAAAAATATTTTTCATAGTTTCTATTCTGGATGGAGCATTCAGTCCTAATTATTTTCCAGCTTGTAATTCAAACCAACTTTACTTATCCTCTGTAAAATATAAATTTTCAAGGTGTTACAACCTTCAGCAGATCCCTTTCATGTAGGTAACCATCTAATGTCCCAGCGCTCTGTGTGGAAACAATGTATTCTTAACTATATATGTTTCTAGGTTCCTTTAATTTCCAGAACAGGAATTTCTTTTCAGCCAAATGTTTTGTGATCATATCCTAAACCTAGAAAACATGTGCTTTTCTGCCGACCTGGTTCATAAGTCATTGTATAGAAGTTTTAAGTTAGTAAATAATCCTTTAGAGGTGAATTTTGAGAAAATTCATAAAATACCATTTACTATATCTGCAGAATGTAATTATTTTGTTATATCTTAATTTTTGCTTACAGGCATTTAGACCATCATAGACTATGGGATCCTAATGAATTTGCTGTTTCCTGCTTTAAAATCATCATGTATTCTATACAGGTAGGATTTTCTCCTGGATTTTTTTCCTAGCATACATGTTTCAAGCACATGAGAGAGGTTTCAGTGCTTATCTCACCATGCTAATGGTAGACAGTAGATGAAGTCAAAGAATCCAAAAGATTCAAGGGAAGGTAGTGGGGTGGTTCTTCTCCAGAGCAAGGAGCAGGGTGCTGGACATGATGCCTGACAAAGAAATATCTCAGGTTGGTTATTTTCCATGCCAATACAGCTGTTCTGGTTTTCCAACCCAAGAGACCAACTTCACATGCAACTGTTGTGCTGAGGATTTTCAATAGTGGAAAACCTGTATTATGGCGTTAAGCTGAAGGAGGGAAGGTAGAGATTGGATATTAGGAAGAAATTCTTTACCTGAAGAGGAGTGAAGTACTGCAACAGCTTGTACTGGGAAGCTATGGGTGCCCCATCCCTGGAAGTGTTCAAGGCCAGGTTGGATGGGGCTTTGAGCAACCCAGGTTGGATGGGGCTTTGAGCTGAGGGGACTTTGGACAAGATGGTCTTTAAGATCTCTCACAACTCAAGCCATTCTATGGCTCTCATTGTCTGCTGTAAACCTCAAGGTATTATTCTTTGATTGCATCAAACACAGATGCCCAGAAGATAAAAGTGTAAAATTCCAGGTTTGTGGGAGACAGCTGAGTTTTCTCACCATTTACATCAATAGTGCTGAATTCTTTGAACTGCAGTTAGCTGAGTGAGGGTCAATTTCATGCTTCCTCTGTGTTCCTGGATATTTTAAAGGACTCTTTTGTACACTGGGCTGGCTGAATGAACCTGTATTTCTTCATCTGCCATGGCAGTTTTTTGAATCTGTATTTAGTCATGAATTGATTGTAATTTTGATAAATTTCTGCATGAAAATGTTGCGGAATGGGAACGTGGTCATGACCGTAGCTGAGTGATGTATGAGCTTATTCTTGTTAAAGTCACAGATGAAGATTTGCTGTCTGTTTTCTTAATAGGCACAATATTCCCATCATGTAATACAAGAAATCCTTGGACACCTTGATATCCGCAAAAGGGATTCACCACGAGTTCGTGCTGGCATTATTCAGGTTCTTCTGGAAGCAGTTGCAATAGCAGCTAAAGGATCAATAGGTAAGTTGTATTAAATTAAAGGCATCTGGTCAAAGGATAAATTTGCAGGGTAGTGCTCATTTTCACTTTGATTTCAGACTGATTGGAAATATTTTGAGAAGGTTTTGTGTATAATTTTTTTTTCTTTTGTGCTGGTAAATGCTTGAAGTCTTACTTGGTTTGCAATTACTCCAAGCATATACACTTGGTTATTTGACTCTTATATAATCCTTTGCATTGAAAAAATGATTGAAAAAATTGTGAAAGGCAGGTATTCCTGTTTGGAAAGAAATCATAAAGTCTGAGAGAACTGTGTGTCACTACAAAATATCAAGAGCACTGTTGCTTTGTGATACAGCTGTGACCTGAGTATTGCAGGAGTAGAATGGTCTTTGAGAAATGTTACCTTATTGACTGTGAAGCAGCTAAAATAAGGTGAACTAGGTCATTTAAAATTAGGATAGTTCCTCGAAATAAGAGTAGTTATGAAGAGATGTACACTCTAGTGCTCTTTTCCTGTTGTTTTTTGGTGTCCTGCTGAAATATTATTGTTTTGCTTCATTAGCTTGAGCCTGAATGTGTCCTTCATATTTATATGAGACCCACTTGCATGCACAGACTTGTGAAATCTTTTAGTGTTTGACGAAAAGAGCTCATGATTAGATCCAATCTGGATTTTAGTTACAGGTTTTGAAATAACTGAAGTTCAGGGGCAATACCTCCAGTTAAATCCATTACTGATGCTTAATTTCAGCAACCACTTCTGTTTTGTATCTGAAACTTGCATGGTGAGTTGACTCTGGGCTGTTTGCACTCCCCTTTCCCACAGGACAGGGACAATGTAGAAAGAAAGTGAGAAGTTTCATGGATCAAGATAAAGACAGTTTGATGGGTGGAGCAAAAGCTGCAAGCACAATGAAAATCAGGTTACCTCCATCCTGACCAGACCCAGTAGTGGATTATAACAGATCATGCATACATTCCTGACTGTATTTCCTGGTTCCAAGTTAATTTCTAATGTATCAAAGTGGAGGCACACCTCAAAAGTTTTTCTCTAGTCATGATGCCTCAAAGACTGTAATACACTTTGTTCTCTTCACCATCCTACTCTCATTACTTGTGAAAATGGATTGAAAAGCCCAGTTTTCACTTTCTGCAGACATCTCCCCCTTGACAATTGCAATCACTGTTATTTGTTGTTTCCAGGCCCAACAGTTCTGGAGGTTTTTAATACCTTGCTGAAGCACCTGCGCATTAGCGTTGACTTTGAGCTGGGTGACAGGCGCAGTTCCTGTGAAAGCACCACTTTAAGCATTAGCTCCAAGGAGAGTGATGAGAGGATTGTCCAGAATGCAATTATTCAAACAATTGGTGAGTAATACAATTGGCACAGGCTCACTTAAAAGTTCGCCCCTTTTCACTCTTCCCCAATGAGATGATATTGGACCCGCTTGAATCATGAAGGAATACTACCAAGTGTGGTTTCTCTGATTGTGTTTGCCTCTCATCTCAGGCTTGCTTTATGTGTTTGATTTTTGAAAGGTTTTTCTTTTAAGCGTTAACTGAACACATAGCCAGGAAGGTTATGAAAACTAAAAATGTTGATGGACTTAAAATTAATTTTAATAATATTATTATGTGGCCCTTGAAATGTAGAAATCTCTATGTTTGGTACAGAACTGCTATTAGTCCTTTTATGAAAATCGCTGCAAACAGTTGTTTACAGTAATACATTTTTTCATAGGTAGTGCTTTAAAATTGATAGAAATGAATGATAAACATAGTAGCAACAATGACACCTAATGGCCAGTTGTGCTACCATGACTTAGCTGAAATACATTAATGCGCAGCACTTGAAATTATTTTCTCAACAGTGTCTCCCCCTTTCTCAGATTTTCCCTTTATGACTGTGATGTTATATATTGGGGTGCATTTATGATATGCATTCCTTTTCTTAAAGAACAAGGGAGATGTAGCTTAAATGTTGTTCACTGATCTGTACCTTTGCTTGCCTTGAAGAGCAGTAGCAAGTATGTAATAAATTATTTCTCACCATTTCAGAAAAGCTTCCAAGTTAAAATGTTCAACTCCCACCAAAAAAAAAATCCCAGAAACTCCAGTACCTTTTAAAAGTGAAGCTTCTTTCTGCTGAAGTTAATGTTACACTATTTCATAGTAATTAAATAGAATATCTGGAGTTGAAAGGGACACAGGAGGATCATTGAGTCCAACTCTCTGCTCCTCCCAGGACTGCTTCAACTAAACCATGTGCCTGGGAGCATTGTCCAGATATTGCTTGACCTCTCTCAGGCTTGGTGCTGTGACCACTTCTCCGGGGAGCCTGATCTAGTGGCCAGCCTTCCTTTTAGTGAAGAACCTTTTCCTAATGTCCCATCTGAACTTCCCCCGATGCAATTGCATCCTATTTCCTCATGTCCTGTCACTGGTCACCAGAGAGAAATCAGCATCTCCTGTTTCACTGCCCCCCTTGAAGGTGTTTGATGTTCTTAGATGGAGGCACCCAAAGCATGGACTCAAGGAGGGGTTGCAGCGGTGCAGTGCAGAATGGGACAGTCACCTCAGCCAGCTGGTGATGCTGTGCCTGCTGCACCACAGGGCACAGTTGGCTCTTTTGGCTGCCAGGGTACACTTCATTCACATTGGACTTGCCATTAACCCGGTCTCCCCAATCTCTTTCCTTGGGGAATGTTGGCTGTAATGGTGTTATCTCAGTTCTTTAGGTGCGCTGGCACTGGGATGGCAGCTGTTCCCACTGGAGCTGTGTCTGGGCAGCTGCTTCATTTGTGGTGGGTGCAAAGCTGAGAGAGGACAGGGTCTTCTCTGAGTGGAAACCGTTTCTCCCTGGTGGAGCTGGCAGAGCTGCAGTGCCCTTCCTGCCAGCTGATGCCAGCACTCGGTGTATATGTGCCTGACATTACTCCTGGCCCTGCCCAGGTTCCCTGAGCCATTGAGCTCTTTCTGCTCCCATTAGGTTCCCCTGGTCCAGGAGCCCTCCCTGTACCCCATGCTGGAGTGCTCCTCTTCCCATGATGCTGGCACAGAAGCTGCTCACCTCATCACTCCCCAAGAACAGCGACCGCCCTAAAATACTTTTATGTCTCTGGGATTTCTGTCCCCTCACTTGCAATATTTATTGGAGACTTAACAGGCAAAAGTAACTATGCTGTGTGCCATGAGAAACACTTCCAATTCTTCACTAGGTACAAGTTAATAGACTGCAGATATTTAAATTTTAAATTGTTTATTTAGAGGAGAATGAAATTATGTTTTAGTATTCAAAGATGAAAGTATCATGAAAAAGACTCACTAAAATAATTCAGCAAAAATAAATATGAGATTATGCCCTAAAACAACTCATATGTTTATTCTTCATCTATTTTGACCTGTTAATACATTCCTTGTGCCTTAAAGGGTTTTCTTATAAAGAGAAGGGCCCTATATCTCTTTTTCTTCTGTGATTTTGTTCTCTTTTTATTTAGGATTTTTTGGAAGCAATCTTCCAGACTACCAGAGGTCAGAGATTATGATGTTCATTATGAGCAAAGTACCTGTTTTGGGAGCAACTTCACAATCGCTGGATCCCAGTAACCTTGGGTTTGTATATCTTACATTTTTAAATTTCAAATTAAAAATCGAGATTTTAGAATACTGATAATTTAAGACGTGAAAAACATTAAGAAAAGCGAAATGCAAATTCTAACTCTTTAGGCGCTGTATTAAATAATGTGCAGAACCAAGACAAGCTCAGTGTCAGCAATATGAAATCAACCTACAGACATTTTACTGATAAAAATTACCTGATTTGGAGTCAGTTTATTTTTCACTAAAACGCTCTCCCTGCATTTATACAATTTTTTTTCTGAAATTATGCATTTTATGGTTGTTAATTCCATAACTTTTTAT
The DNA here is from genome assembly GCF_963513975.1 of Fringilla coelebs. NCBI lineage: Eukaryota > Metazoa > Chordata > Aves > Passeriformes > Fringillidae > Fringilla > Fringilla coelebs. Next base: position 9,136,961 of record NC_140028.1, on the reverse strand, counting down.
ATGTGGATTTTGAGAATGAGAGGAATTCAATTATAAATTGCATAATTTACAAACTATGTTTAAGGTTTGCTGTTTTTTTTTTTTTTAAATTCTGTACAAGTTGACTTCAGATTAAGAAATAACTGCAGAAATTCCATGGAATTTTGGATTTTCCCTATGTATTTGGAAATAGGAAAAAGTTGTAAGTGGGCAGACTTAATAAACATGCAATTTAAAAGTCACCCTACACTAAATACTCTTCCTTGTAACAGGAATAATTTTGTTTAAAATTATGGTTTTGCATTTCCTCAGTATGAGGAATTCACTGAAAAGGCTGCAGCTGTGCTTTCCAGATGTGCGCAGACACTTTGCACCACATAAGTGATCCCCTAATAGATTAAGTAGGAAGTCATTGTCATTCTCCAGCTTCTTGATAGCTTTTCATACAGTATCCCTGCAGCATGGGAATGCTATTCCATGGAAGATACAAGTCTGCACTAGGCAGTTGTCACTCATTGTGGAGGTATTTAAAGAACCAATCCATATGAAATTTTCTACTTGGATTAACAGTTGTGGGTGGTGGTTGTTTTTTTTATAACTGTATAATTTTTCATTTATGAGATTCTGTGTAAACATGTGCCTGAGCAGTGTGTTAGTATGATGTGCATATGTCACTCTGAGCAAAGAAGGTTTTCTGATTGTTTATAAAGTCTGGCATTACTTAGAATTTTGGTTTCAGCTGCCCAAGACATTTGAATGATACAGACAGCCAGGATTGTAGCCCATTAAGGTAGAAGTTTCCACTGTTACATAGAGGCCAGCTTTTGTGAAGAGTGTTGATCTTCCTTTATACTATTTAATGGAGAAAATGGCTTGTACCTTTTTTACTTTCCTGAAAGTATCTCTGTGAATGGAGCAATTTATTCTAAGTGCACTTTTATGTCCTAAGACCTTGCAAGAATAGTGACTAAATATCTTTAGCTATTCGGCTACTTTTAGTACCTGCAGGAGGGAAATGAAAACAGATGACGAACAGGTCAAGTAGTGTTTCATGTACCTTTCTGTGATATGAAAGCTGAGGAATCTTTCAGTTTTTCTTACTGATTTTGCGAAAACTTTTTTCCAGTCTCAAAGTTTTGGGATGTGACTTAAAGAAGAAATGTCCGCATTTATTAAAGTACTCAATTGCATTTTAGTCCAGAAGAAATTTTCAGTGCTGATTCTTGTAAAAATGACATCAAGCTCATAGTGGTCAAACACTTTAGAGATTTCTGATTAAAACATGAAGATTTATACCTGCTTCACATGTACAATTTAATTTTTTCTTCAACTGAATGTGCTCCAATTTTCAAGCCTTCCTATGAATGTGTCTTTCAGAAATATTTAATTATTGCAACTCAGTTGGAGATGATCTGTTATCATCCAGCATTCCTTCCAAGACTGCTGTATTCACTTTTCAAAAATGAGAATAATGTCTAGAGTAGAATAATATTTCAAAGATATTCAAGAAAACCTAATTTGTTGTTTTTTTTTCCAATTGTAGAGATTTGGGAACCAGGAGGATTCAAATCATGTTATTGAGATCTTTACTTATGGTAAGCCTTCTGTGATGAGTATACTATGTTATAAACACACAGTGTTCCACTTGATGTATATATTACATATAAAAGTACAGTATAACAACACTGGACTATGAAAATAAACATACATTCATATTGCATAGACCTGTAATTCTATTGTGTAATATTGTGAAAGCATTTCTCCAACTTACATTAAAAGCAGCACAAGAAATACGCCTCCACCTCTTAGAGCACTTCAGTGAATGTCAGTCATAGTTGGATCTGCAGATCCAAAAGAACATCCTTGAGTAGGTTGAGTTCTGCCGGCAATACTGGCAACATCAAAGTGAAATCACTTATCTCTGAGCCTGGAAAAGTGGTAATTAGTAGAATGGCCAGTATTTTTAAAACCACCATAGGAATGGATACCTCAGACGCAGTTGTTCTTTCCTTCCTAATGTTTCCCAAATTTCTTGTAAGGTGTGATTGAATTTTTTATCACAAATACATTTTTCAGCTTCAAAGAGTATTTCAAAGAGTAAATCTTCAAAGAATATTTCTGGAAATAGACCCAGATGGTAAAAATCAGAAGGTGGGTAGTAAAGGAGGCTCTTGCCAGTAGAATCCTGGCCCATTTTGTTGCATAAGCTGAGAACTGTTTAATGACTCAAACAGGGGAATGATTTCACAAGCTAAAGCAGAAGAATGTCCTCCTGGAAAATGAGTTTTTGTCCCTGCTTTGACATGAAACTCGTGTATGGTGTTAGGCAAATAGGTTAAACCATTCTTGGCTTATCCAAATCTGAAATCTTAGACTCTGGTTTGCAAAAGAGCTGGGCATTCACAGTTGCAATTTAGGGATAGAGAACTTCTTAAGAAGGACCTCAGGTGGTCATTTTGCACATTGTCTTCATTAAACATAGATTCAGGTATGTCTAAACTGTTCTTGATAATATTCATCTCACCAATATTAAAATTCCATTAAAACAGGTAAGAATTGTTCTAATGATTTTGTGTGTGTACAGATGGAAGGGATTTAACATTTTGGTTCGCATCTCTTTTAGAATATGGAAGTAAAATCCCATCACAGCACAAAGGTGTGAAAATCATTGTTCTGATGCTTAATAAATTAGTAATTGATAAATATTGTGGAAAAAACTTAGTATTTTACATCATGTGTTCTTTGCACAAGAATAACATTTCATAACAGTCTGTTGTCGTGCATACACAGGCAGACAGGTTAATGCTGTACAGGCAGTTGAAATCTGGCACTTCATTAAAAGTGTGCACTTAGATTTGCAGCCTTGCTGCTTGCGATATCAGTCATTTTCCATTTTCAGAATGATTGATCAGATACCTTCTAGTTCCCTGGTGCTCCTGTCAGCCATGTCCCTGGGAAGCCCTCAGCTAAGCTCAGGTTTAACCCAGAGCACCAGGGACCACCCAGTCACTCACTTACCCTGCCCCAGGGGCATGGGAAGAGAACCAGGACAGTACCAGTGGGAGAAGTGGGTTGAGATGAAGACAGTTTATAAGTAAAAAAAGGAAAGCAAGAAAAACAAAACTAAGAAATGAGAAAAAGAAGGAATAATAAAATAAAACAAAATCCCAGCTGCTCACCAGAGGCCAAATGATAGCCAGCCAGTCTCTGAGCAATGGCAGCCCTCACAAATTGCCTCCTGTTTTGCTGCTGAACATGACACATTTTAATATGGGATATTCCTCTGGAGGTGTGTAAGCCCTGCTCAGCAGTAGCCAAATCATCTCTGTTACCAGCACTGCTTTAGTCACAAATCCAGAACACAGTAGCATGTGTGCTGCTGTCAAGAAAATTGCCTATCCCAGCCAAAACCAGTAAAACACAGCACACATGTAAAAACTGTAAGGGTATGGAAGATATATAAATTATTATGTAAGCCTTGGATGACAATACTATTGCATTTATTATAATTAAATTTGGAATAATTTTGCTCCCCTCATCCTCAACAGGTTATACATACTTTGTAAAATATTTTGAGATTGTAATATTCTGGTAACCTCCATTTTAAGGGATGGTAAATTTAAAATATTTCTGGCTATTGTAGATGTTCAGCTAATTAAAATTTGAATTAGTAGTTAGGTAGAAGTTTATTTTTCTTTGTGTACCTGCAGAATTTGCTTTAGTTAAAGGTAACTGAGTGAGACAAGTCAGAGGTAGTATTAATTTTTAAAATAACACTTTGGCACCAGATTTCTAAGAAAGTGGTATTTGCTTACTTCATGGTTTGCAATAAAATAGTATCCATAAATCTTTGAGGTGTACATATAGGCCCTAATTTCTTTTATTTCACATGAGCTTACTCTACCGTATGTGAACAGCTCATAACCTGAAATGAAAAAAATCTCTATTGTAATTATTGACTGGAATTCCTATCATCTTCAATTTATGCCCTGCAACTTTTCATAGACCATATAAAAAACCATTACCTTTATTTTTTGCTTCGGGGTGTTTGTAAAGAAGGGATCCTGAAAAATCCTTTTAGCATGAGTGACTTAATTTGGAAATGTGTGCTGACATCCTTCCAAATTCATACTGAGGTCAGGAATTTTCAAAATTAATACAGTACTTCAATTTGAATCTACCTTGTGGATGCCAAAGCAATCCCACTAAAAAGTGAGTGACAGCTGCAATTAATTCTTACAATGCAGTAATGCCACATGAATTTTATTTAAAACAATGAACAGGTGACTTCAGGATACAAAGCCACAACAATAAGTAATGCACTTCCTGCCCCCTTTCTGGACCCGTTGCTGTCTCCTTCACTCATGGAGGACTCTGAGCTGAGGCAGCTGGTGCTGGAAATCCTGCACAACCTCATTGATCGGCACGACAACAGAGCCAAGCTCAGAGGGATCAGGTACTGCTCTTTATTTTTTGCCTGTTTGAAATTCCAGTGCGTTACCTGAATGACAACTACTGTTGTTTTTTAAATGTTTTTGCTAATATGAATTATTAATGTACTGTTTTGGTAGATGCACAGTGCTCAGTGTCATTTATTCATGGCAAGAGTTTTACAGGTAAACCTCAGAGCACAGTACCTTAGATAACCATTATAAATATCATAATTTAGCCATGTAGAAGACAGAATGTTATTTTAATTTTATGTAGATTAAAAAATACATGATTGTCATAATTCTCTTTCTGGCTCTTCCTCTTCAACTGAAATTTGAATATCCTTGTTAGGCATGGATATAATTAAAATGGGAATTGGGTCAAGATCTGTTTGAATAGTTCCTGTATTCCACATTCTCCTAATTTCCAACTTTTTTTTTTTTCTGAAACAACTCATCTCTTTCATTTGTAGAATAATACCAGATGTTTCTGATCTAAAGATAAAACGAGACAAGATTTCAAGACAAGATGTGAGCTTCATGAAAAAGGTAATAGAATGAAACATCACTTTTCTATCTAGAAATAAGTAACTGAACCAGTGGTTTTGCTTTTCTTCTACAGCTGTGGCTTTGCAACAAGTCACAAAGATCAGTATCAAATTATTGTAATCAAGTTACAGTGATTTCAGTGTTGATGTTCTCTAGATACTTGAAAGATGATTCCATGCAATACAATTTTAATTTATGTCTTCAGTTAAAACCTTTATATGCATGACCTTAGAACAGCATATGTCAAAACCATGATTCTGAAAAGATCTCCCTAGTGTTAGATCCCTGTACAGCATTTAATTTTTGCTCAGTAGCTGTTTTTCACTGGTTTGGCTTTTATTTTGCTGTATTTTTAGACAATTTTGTATTTAGAAATCTTTCTATAACTGTGGTACACAGACTTATACCTTATGTTTTAGGTAAAGATGTCAAGGGAAGATAATTTAGCACAAAACAGCTATCTTCTTAAAAGATTGTTTTCACAGGACTTTGTACTAGGTGACTTCTCAGTATATTTGGCTCTAATGAAAAACAGGGTTTTTTTAGATAATACTTAAGTGGAGTGAAATGGCTTACAGTAGACACCTTGGGTTTTATGTGGGAAAGATACATAAAGCTGTTACTGTGCACTGTCATTCCTGACTGTGGCTTATCTGTGTAGGTATGTAAACAAAAACCAGAAAATACTGAAGTAGGCCAAAATACTGCATGTAATAGTATGCAAACTGGAGTTGTACGGCAATTCAAGTAACTTTGCAAGATAAAGGTTCTTGCAATAAGTTAGTCCAGTTAATATTCTTCCAGTACATGTTCAACTGGAATAATACAAATATAAAAAATATTCCAACATTGGCGATTATTAGTAATGTGTCTTTTAAAAAGTGAATTAAATTTTAATTCATTGATTTAATGTCTATGATTTAAAGCAGTTTGGATAAGATGTATTTTGCTAGATGAAAGTTGTAGCTGTCAAACTAAATATTTGAATTGTTAATATTGATCTGAAAAAAAAGGGCAGAAGAGGAAAAGAGATTCTTCATAGGTCAAGAAAAGAGCATACAGGCTTCTAAAAAATATATTAACTCTGGGAAATGGAGTCAGTCAATGATTATCTGTGTGATTATATGTTACTCACCTGATGTAGATGTGCATGTTAGCAGCCTGCTCCTCCCAGATGCTCTGCGTAATCAAAGGACAGGGATGAGGCATCTCCAGAGATTCATTAACACCTGGATGACCATTTGGGCTTGCTTGATGCTACATGGGGATCCTGAGGCAATTCTGTATCACACCCAGGTGGAATGGAACCAAACATAGGCACAAAACTCTTTGTTTCAGACCAGTTGCTCAGTTTATATCTATCCTTTCTTTGAAGGGAAATATTTAACTTCTTGCATTTTCCAGTCTTCTAGAAAGATACATATTGATAAAATCCACATAATAATTAATTTTCCTATTTGAGTGCCATTCATTATCAGTGGGATAAAAAATTTCATTACTTTTATTTTCCCAATATACCATGTCTTTAAACAGCTAACCTTTATTTCATAGCAGCTTCTGTGCTTTGCTAATAGCTGTGTTTCCCTCTTTTCTAAATACAATATATATTTGGGCAACTTTTTGATGTTAGAGGTAGTGAAAAGACCAACAATGCCATCATTATTTCTTAAGTAAGTATGTCCTGTTTGAAAAAGAGAGGTTGAGAATTACTTTTCTTCCTCCTCCTAGAGCTGAATTAATATGTCTAGAGTTAGTATTTAGGTCTTGAAAATTATTTGTGTCAGCCGATACAGACTTGTACCCCCCTCCAGATGAGGAAAGCTGGGGTGTTACTGAGCTCTGAGTTCCATACAACACCTGCTGCTTATCGTGTGTTTCTTGTGTTTGCATTTTTCTTTTGTGTTGAGGTAATAGTTTAGTTACTGAGATTTGGTTCGGCACAGTGTCATGAGAAGAAATTCACTTTTGAAGTGGAGAGTCTTTCATTAAGTGACCAATGCCCTGTGTTCTTCACTAGAGCTGTAGCCTCCCTACACATATCAGTAAATGAACCCTGCTCACCTTCTGAAACACCTTCTAGCAGAATTTTTTCTTGGTTTGCTGTTTGAGAGGTGTTGCTTAATGAAAAAAAATTATCCTTATGATGATAAGGATAACACTTGGAGCTCATCAGTTCTTGAAAATGAGTTCTTGAAATGTCTCAAATGTTACTGAAAAATATTTCAAGATTGCTTTTTGGTTTCTCCTTTTCATAAACGGGCAGGTTTTTTCCTAATATTTCAACAGGAAATTAATTCTAACATCCGATACTGTGCAGTAATCATGCAATTCTCTGTATCGTCTTCTATATCTGTACATTTGCGCATAAAATAGAACAGTACAGTGTTTTATAAAGAAGCTGTTATTAGAAAGTTGAGGTCTACTTGATTAATCATGTACTTGTTTCTTTCTGTATGTGTGCACCATATATTTTATCCTTTTTTTGTTTTTTTTATTTTCAATTGATCTAACATCAAAGTTGGCCCTGTTTGGAGTAGAGTTGGACCAGAAGACCTTTAAATATCCTTTCTTACCTAAATTATTCTATTATTTAATACCCATTTTCCCTTTTATGTCTTTCATAGCATGGTCAGCAGTTGTACAGACACATCTACCTAGGATGCAAAGAAGAAGACAATGTCCAGAAAAACTTTGAACTTCTGTTTACATCTCTAGCTCTTACCACAATAGAACTGGCCAATGAAGAAGTGGTTATTGACCTCATTCGATTAGCTATTGCCTTGCAGGTATGAGTCTATGTAGGGTTCATTGACTGACAATTCAAATGTGTATTTGGAGATGTGAAGAACTGGGAGGGTTTGTATACTGATCTTCAAAATGGAAATCTCATAAATTGGTCTGAACTTGATTGATCCCTGAGGAAGCGCTCTTTGTATATACCACTTACTAATGGCGAAACTGCATCTAATCAGTTTTGCAACAAACTTCCACAACATGTGCTGTTCAGGAAAAACAGCAGATATGGAAACTTGTTGAAACATTTATTAGAATCACTGATACTCATTAGCAGATTGCAAGGTGTTCTCTCAGCCTATGAGCTGGTGTTCTATATAAAATGTATGGACTGTCTGCACCCAGGATGAAAACTTCGGTATAATTAATTGATTGGTTGGGAATAGTTACTAAACCAGGCTATTTTGTCTTACCTTAGAGTAATATTCTGTCAGTGTTTTAAGCTTTATTCCTTGACATTTCCTAATAGGTTCAAATATTTACTCATACTTGCACGCAGTCCTCAGGGAAACTGGATAACATATTAAGTTTATCTGTGTTGAAATCAAAAATAAAGTACTGCTAACATGTGCCCTGGAAATTTGATGAAATCATACCTTTTTTTCCTAGTTTATTCTGTCATTAACCTTATTCCCAAATGTGCAGCTGTATTATAAAACATGTGAAATGCAGTTTGCATCCTTAATTTTAAAATATGTAATTGAACCAAGTCCTTACTTGGTGGGAATGACATTAGGAGTTTTACTAGAGCAAAAATAATGCAATCTGAATAAACATAGAAGTGCTAATATGCATTAAATAATTCCCTTTATTGTGCTGTATCTGTGATTCACGCTGGTGATCTTTATTATCAAACTGCTGTTTCTGATTTTCCTGAGAAAATGTTATGATCAACAGGTGGTAAGGACAAGAGACTACCAGTCATTAACCTGTACTTCCTGTCTGACGAGTAGAATTTTGAGTTGAGTAAATATATTTTTCTTCATAATGGTTGAATCTTTTAAGCTCTCTAACTTCAGATCAATATATTCCTGCTTCAGGAGTGAGCTAAAAGACTAGAATTTTAAGATGAGAGATATCAAATGTTAAGTAATAGCAGATAAACATCATATGTCAGATAGTGTTACCAGTGATAATTTTGACTTCCATGTATTCAGGACAGCCTGCTAACTTTGGAAAACATCACGCTACTCCTTATATTTCAGGACCTTGCCATCATTAATGAGGATAATCTGCCAATGTTTAATCGTTGTGGAGTCATGGCATTGGTTGCAGCCTATCTAAATTTCCTGAGTCAGATGATTGCAGTGCCTGCCTTCTGTCAGCATGTCAGCAAGGTAAGACATGGTTAAATTCTTCAGGTCATTTAGAGCAATACACAGTCTACTGTAAAATCAGTAAATAACTTGTGTCAGGTGCTTGCTTTTTGTGTTGATCTCCCCTATTTGTGTCCACTGACATTGTTCTTGATCTTCAGTCTCTCATGGCGTTGCTTGCTGACTCTTAAGATTATAAACAAAATTATCTATTCTCAAGATATAGCATTTTATTTTGCTTATGGTGCCATATATAAACGGCCAAATCTCTATCTGGTATAAGACTTTACAGCCCCACTGTCTTTGGTAAAATAGTATTGATATGCACAAAACCATGAGAACCAGATTTTTAGTGTAAAGGGTGAGAGCCACAGTCTCTTTCGCTGGTTAAAAGAAATCCCAATTGTGTCATTTGTGTTGAGGTTGATGTTAGTGAAGGTTAGGTGTTGAAGAAAACAGCTGTGGAACTATTCCATTTGTACTATTTGACATGTTTTTTTGTTTTTTTTTTTTTTTCAGGTCATTGAAACCAGAAGTGTGGACGCAGCTTATTTTCTACCAGAAACAATATTCAAAGACAAATCCAAGTAAGTGGATAGAAAATGGGAATTAGTGAACAGTGAAGCCCCTATTTTGCTATTAAAAATCATACATCATTGAGATATGTTCCATATGTGAAAAAAATCAGAGGTTTTATGGTGTTCTGGACAGGCAGAAGAATCCCAAGCTTTAAAAGCATGAAAACTTGTGGGCTTCAGACATTTTTATAGTAGTCAGAGGCATTTATACACAGTAGGATGCTCAGTGTGCTAATGCAGCAAAATAAATTTTCACTGAATCACAGAATGGGTGAAGCTGGAAGGGATCTCGAGGTCATCTGGTCCAAGCCCCCTACTTAAGCAGGGTCACCTAGAACAGACTATGCAGGTCCACATCCAGGTGCTTTGGAATATCTCCAGGGATGGAGACTTCACAGCCTCTCTGGGTAACCTGTGCCAGTGCTTGGTCACCTTCACCTTCGCTCAAAAAAAGTGTTTCCTGATGTTCAGAGAGAACCTTCTGTGTGTCAGTTTGTGCCCATTGCCTCTGGTTCTGTCACAGAACAGCATTGAGAGCTGCTTAGTTCTGAGGCTTTTCACCTTCCCTCCCTTAAGGGAACTGTACAACTTATGAGATCCACTTTTTCCTCCATGCTGAACTGGCCCAGCTCTCTCAGTCTTCATTGGAGATAGTCCTCCAATGAAGGATCTCCTCCCTCCACCTCCTGATGCAGCCCAGGATACCCTCAGTCTTTTTTTGCCACAAGGGCACACTGCTGCAAATGACAAATATTACAATTAATTAATTGCTATTAGTATTACTGTTGCTGTGCAAGTTTTTTTATTTAACAGAGGTCATATTCTCTCAAGATGTAGCAGAATAAGTGAAGAACATATTTCAGATAAACAAGAAGTGTTAAAGTAATCTAAAATACTGCAGAGGTTTTCAGTGGACTAATATTAGGTGGTTATTCATTCCTAAAAAACTGACCAAGATTTATTTCCATCAAATCATTACCATTGACCCTTCTTGCTTGCTAAGACATTAGAAAAATATTGTACTTAACCAACAAATATCTATTGGTAGACAATAACTTAAAATATATGTTTTGACAGTCTTCCAAAATCCTTAGAGAAGGATGAAACAGATCTATTTTTCCTGACCAACCAGATTGCAGAATCATTAGGAGGCAGTGGATACAATGTGGAAAGACTGTCAGTTCCATATGTGCCCCAGGTAACAGGTAAGTGGTAATTAGTAGCAACACCACTAAGTACCAGTTTTTAAGAATGTTTTCCTAATGTGTTGTGTGCCAATGAAATGTAATGTGACTGCTTGGCAACAAAACCTAATCAGATAATTTTGTCTTCTCTTGGTGGTGTTTGTTTTTTTTTTCTCATTAGCTACTGTATTATTGCTAAGAAGTTTCAAAGATTTTTTTTTTCCTTAAGGAATGGAAGTGAGGCAGAAGGTCTTAGAACACATTTTGACTCTTTTTAATGAAGTCTTTGCTTCAAAAGAATACCTGTACTAACGTATCTAGAAAATGAGGAAAGAATATACAAGTCAGCTTGCTTTATCCTTTTCATGTAAACATTGGATGAAAGATACTTCATCCTTTTGCCATGTGGTCTTGTGCTGATTTATTTGCCTTAGGTAAACTGTCAATGAGCAGATGCTAATTTAAGCAAGAATGAGATATTTTCCTCCATCAGATACCTATGTATCAGATACCTTAGTGTCAGGTAACAGTGTAAAGTGTTGCCTGAGAAGGTTTGTGGGAGTTGTTGCTGCACAGGCTGAGTGAATAATGTGAGAAGGACCAGCTAGTATGTGACATTTGTGTGGTTTTGGCTTTTAATATATTTTTAACAGCAAATTGAGCAAATTACTGAAAAAAATTTGATTGAAGAATGTGTTCTTAACCATGTGTGTTTTGTGGCTGTATATAAATGGATTGCTATTGTAATAGATTGGGGGATACCCCAGCCCAAAGCGTGGCCTTTTTAAAGTACCTAGCAGTAAAATGTGATTTCTTTCTCATACATAGAAAGAACCAAAGTACATACAGATAGTGAGTGCCGGTTGTGTCTTGCAGTCTGATTCAGAGACATTGCTGCCTGCTCTTGAATCTCTCTTTTGGATAGTTATTGTGGGAGGAATTGAGTTCTCCAGACAGCAAGTGTGGTTTTGTCCCAAATGCAAGTAGGCACATTAGTGATATGTTCCAGCACAGCCATAGTGTCTGTTTTCTGTTGCAGGTTGTCTGCTGAAAAGGATAATGTTCCTGTGCTTATTTCTTCTGGCACCTAAAACCAGTTAGTGTTATATTTTAGTATGGGCAGAAGAGGTGGGCAGCAAGTGAGGAAATGTTACCGGCTTGAAGTGAATGAGAATGGAGTGAGGAAGATACCCTGGTTTGAAATTTATGTTAAGCCTCTTCTGGAAACTCAGATATATTTGTACCAAAGTGACCTCAGTAAGATTTTCTTGTATACTTTGCTAAAAATGTGTTCCCACACAGGAAGAGACGCAAGTTCTGACATCAACATTAATTGAGTTTAGCTGAAAGTGTGATTAACTGCCTCTGCAGGTGATGAGAAATTGCCATATTTAATCCTTAGTGAATGTGAATCAGATGGGTTCAGGGATTTTGTAATTTTTTTATAAAGAGCAGCAACCAAAGCTTGTTTCTTGACTATTGCCATAGCCAGTTAAGTTCATTAATCTCTGATCATGTGGACAGTTGAGCTTCCCAAGCTTTTCATTTAGCTGAATCAGGACCAAGTGAATATTTTGGAATTCCTAAGCTTTTCTTTTTTTACTGCAATGAAATGTTACATTTCTGCTATTAAAATTATAATGCTAGAATGTAGTGTTTCAAAAGAGATCATTAATCTTAATAAAGAAACAATCCCTTTTTTGTATATTCCTGTGAAACCTAGGGTTGAACCCAAAAAGCCAGTAAATATTTCATCCTAATTATTTCTGCTATTTCCAAATATCAATGTTATAATGCTTAACAGTGACTTATAGAACATAATTTTCTCATTGTTTCATGTCTTGATACTTTTTAACAACTAGAAAGACATTCCTATTTGCAAATTTTTATACATGTTTCTCTTTCTTACTTGAGGGAGGGAGAAAACTTAATAATTTAAAAGACTTTCCGTCATCTTTTTTGTCTATATATATTTTTACATATATATATTTAATTCGACTCTATTTCCATCAGGCAAAAAACCTCATAAATGCAAACACAAGTTGAAAGGTAAAAATGAGCTGTAGGTGAGCCTGCTCTCCTGCCCTGTGGTGTGTCCCTATAGGATGTGCAGTCAAAAAACGCATTTAGAAGGCCTAAAGACCTTTAGGCCAGAAATTGTGTTGTACTTAGTGGACTTAGTGTTTCCTTACGCTTCTTGTTTCTCTCCTTGACCTGCCTGTAGCAATGTTAACTGCTGTGGGATTTGCTGTTGTGTTTGCTCATGACTTTGTACTCTACCAAAAAGTAGTTTCCTGGCTTTTTTTCCTGAGCAGGTAGTAGAGCCATAGGTATCATTTTTGTGATGGTACTAATTACCTCTTTGAGTGACATTTCAAAAACCTGTAAAGTTGGAAGAAGCTCTCAGTTGTTCGAAGAATGATTTATCTTAATCAGTGACCATTCAGGATAACGACTGCACAAAGAACAGAGTCCCTCACCCAGGAAAAGAGGTGCCTTAAAGGTCATCTGCCATGGGCAGGGACCCCTTCACTATCCCACATTGTTCAAAGCCTCTTCGAACCTGGCCTTGAACACTGCCAGGGATGGGGCAGCCACAGCTTCTTTGGGCAAGCTGTGCCAGTGCCTCATGGGAAAGAATTTCTTCCTAATGTCTAATCTAAATCTACCCTCTTTCAGTTTAGAGCCATTGTCCCTTGTCAAAAATGATGGACCCCACCTTGGTCAGTGAGGTTACACACAGAGCTGGTCCCATTGTCCAGGCAATGGGGCCAAGGCTTCTGGGACAGCCTTGGCAGGGGCTGCACCAGTGGGTGTTGGGGCTCCACCACTGTCCTCGAGCCCCTGGGCTCCTTCATGTGTGTGGATGAACACTGTATTTTATAAGAAAAAAAAATGGTAATTGTCACAATTTTTTTCCCACTTAATATGTTGAAATTAGAGATAAATGGGCATATTTCATATGCAAGTTTAATGAGGCATCCATTACAAAAATGATTCTGTCCAAAGTAGTCCCTAAAATGTATCTCCTGGTGGGTGTTTGTGTGTCAGTTATAGAGAGAGCAGCAAGATGGCAGCAGAGATGTGGTTTTGTTGGGTGTTTTCTCTTGCAGGCTGAGGTGCTTTCCTCAGATTTGGAATGTATTGGGTCATGTACCAGTGAGCCATCAGGGATTAAAAATTCAGTAAATCCTTCAGAATGCTGTTTCAAATGCTCAGGGTCTCTGAGAACCTGGCAAATATTAGTAGAATTCAGGTGTTTTTCGCTAATCTTGCTCTTTCACTGCCTCTTGATCTTAAAATGACATTTCATTTATGTGACTTCTGAAAGTTATTTCTTGGTTTTTAAAAGCTGAGCATGTTCAGCTCTGCTGGAATGAATTCTGTTTGTTCATGCTCAATATTTGCACTGTAAAAGCACTTTGCTTGGCTAGAAGTGGTTTAAACCAAGGTTGAAGAAGAACCAGCATAAATTGCCTTGTTATGGGGGAGTTTTACAGTTCTTCTCTTTTTTTTCAGTATCAAGTGCCTGTAGCAGCTTCTAACCGTACAGTGCAAGTCATGAGATAATAATAGCAAGGTCCAAACGGCTTGATCTTTGCTAAAATCTAAAATGTGACATTGCAATTCATGGTTTTGTAAATGACACACGCAGAAGTTAGGCCACTCAGGTGTCTGTTTGTCAGAGGATCTTTGTGACAAGTCTTAAAATGTATTTTTACTGTTCATTAAAATCATTTGTTAATACATTAAATGTCAAAAATGAGAAAACACTAGTGGTGCAATGTCCTACGACTGCAGTCACAGAAGGAGATTCCATCAACTGATGGATCATTTGATCATAATCTCTTTATGCATTAATTAAATTGTTTTGCTTCTTCTAGTATCAGCACAGTTGGTCTTATTCTTACAACTTTGTAGGCCAGCTGGACCTGCTAAAATATTTGTAGGAGTGAGAAATGAAGAGAATTTTTTTCACCCAGTAGATTTTTAGACTTGCTGAATATGGTACTTGTAGCAACAAGAATAAGGAAGGATTGTTGTTCATTTCCATTCAGAAATCTTTGTTTCTTCTGTCAATGAATCATATTCTGTAAGCCCTTTTCTCTTTCAGAGTACCTTAAAATTAAGACCTTAATATTTCAATTTCACAACCAAAAAAAAAAAAAAAGTCAGGCTTTTGTAAAGGATTTTACAGCTGCATATCATCGTGTGCTCTGTTATTATTATGCATTTGAATAAGACGTTGGTTTTTAAAAGTCTGGACTTTCAAGGGAAAGTTGAAAAGATCTGTAATGAAAAGAGGGAGGGACTATGAAAAGGTTATTTTTCTTCATGTTTAGTAATTTAGAGCAGTAACTCTAAATGTATCATTTTTCACAATTCAAATGGTAAAATAGATGATCTTGGGTTAAACAGGCATATGGAAATAAATCTGCCTCTGATGGATAGAAATTTGACTGAACATGTTTCAAGAGTGTTATGCAAAAAGTGAAATAATTTCTTCTTACGCTAGATGAGGACAGACTCTCCCGGAGGAAGAGTATTGTGGACACAGTGTCTCTTCAGGTGGATATTCTGTCTGGCTGCAGCATCGAGGATAAGGTATGAAAATCACAGATTATTTTAAAGCAGCGTCTTGAGTGGAGGGAGGGGGGAATATAATTAAGTATTCCCAGGAAGTCAAATATCTGATTATTCTAGCAATATTAAATATTTTGGGGGTTTGTTTTTTTAAGTTGTGCATTTGCAGAAATGTGTTGTCAAAGACACTCTTGTTGTAGAAATAAATATAAAATATAAATAAATAAAAATAAAATACAAAAATAACGATCTTACTGTTTAAAAGAGTCAAGTATTTGTCACTACAGTTTTTACAGATAGTACTGCAGATTATGGTGTAGCAATACATTTATTTACACGCTGAACAATTGGTATTTTATAAGTAAACATTTTAAAATGTTTCCTTTGCTTTTTGAGAGATACAACAAATTTCAGCATCTGTATCCCTGTATCATTTGAAGTATTTGAGAGACTTGTTCAACAGCCTGGAGCTGTGAGATACAAGCCTGGAGAAATAGCCTGGTGGGAGACCTGCAGTCTCTGAGTGGGACAGACAAAGACTGGGCAGGCTGTGTGCACCAGTGTCACTGTTCCTCTCCAGAGGAGTTTTGACATGCAGCACAGGAAGTATAAAGTAGCAAGTTCATCTGTAGGGTACACGAGCTAATGCTAATTATCCCTTAGGAAGACCAGATTGTAATTAAAATTATCCCACATCGTTTGACACTTCATTTGAAGTATTTCTTAAAATAAATTTCTACTTCTACTGAATATTTTTCAAGGCTCTGCTGATTTTTATTAAGTAGATTTCTGCTGGCTGCAATGGAGATGAGCTGTTGAAATGGAGGTGTTTGTACCTCAGATGAGGTACAGATGGTTCCTACTTTTGACATCTTCAAGCACAACCTGCCTGGAGACACGAAGCAAAATGTGTGGACTGAGTCAACCTGAGTGTTAGTTAAAAATTCAGTATTAAGCTATAGCAAAGGAGCAAGCTTTACTTTAGACAGAAGTGATATGTTTTACATCATTATTATTATTATTACTGTTATTTCTATTATTATTCTTTTCTGCTTTGTGTTCATTGTACCTCAGATGATCTTTTGTGTTCACTTCTTGCTTTTGTGCTTTAGCAAGGATACAGATAAAAGTAGAAAGAATAAAGAGGTGTTTGAAAAATAGGTGAGACAATCAGATCTCTAGCTTTCTGAAGCAAGTAAATGCTCCTCACAGGACTGAGGCTGTTTGACATAAGTATTCTTTTTTAAAATCACTCATTATATATGGTTATGTGTAATTGAACAACTCCCTTTTAAATAGAATTAAATGAAAGAAGTTTCCATTTCAGATTTCAAGTTATGCTGATGTTATGTCAAGCACTGATACATAGACTGTTTTGAGGTGGATGTAGTGGTTGTAGATGAAATCTTTTATGGATTCTCAGCTTAATGGTCTTAATGTAGTCCAGTGTCTTAGATAATGAATTCCCTTTTATCTCTTAAAAATGTGAATTTTATTCATCAGGAACAGAGGAAGATTCCTTCTTTACTTGCTTTATGAGGTTTGTTTACAAGGCAAAGGATAACACAGTATTTTCCATTTAGCTGACTGTACCTTCATACCTATATATGAAATCTCATTTTCTTGCTGTGTAGATTAGTCAGTATAGCAATCCATAACCATTAGCAGAACTCAGTTACAAAAAAAAAAAAAAAAAAAAAAAAAAAAAAAAAGGCATAAATCCTTATGATTGAGAGGATTGCCTACTTAATTAGTGGAAGTTTTAGGACATAATGATGTATGACATCATTTCTGCACTGAGATAGAAGACTGTTTATCCATAAAATAGCTGTTACTGTATACAATGCAAATGCAATTCTTCTGTCAGTAGACACAAAGTTTTTTTTGTGGCGCCAAGTCTATTAGTGAATTTTGTTCAGGAAGGTGAGTTATTCCATAGTTATCTCCATTCATAAGGTGAAAGCACTTGTACATGCAGGTAGTGCTTCTGGAGTATTAATTAATCAAGTATAGTGCTAGGTAATATCAGCAACTAATGCTAATGTGGAGGTTAACTAGCACTATGAAAGGCAGCCATAAACAACTAACATTTACCAAGTGTGATTTGTATAAAAGATGATTTCAGAACCTGAAAACTTGATACGTAGCCATATTCACAAATATTTGACAAAAAAAAAATCATTAATTTTTATTTATTCAGAGGTAGAGAATACATGCTTATTGAGTAAAACCTGTTAGAAAAATGTAATTTACAGCTGCAACTCATGAAATAAGTAATGTAAAAAGGAAACAGCTACTTCCTTTTCCCTTAACAGTAGTTCAAGGCAATAAATTTAAAAAATGAAAGAACTCATAATCTTCTGAATTGAATAAAGGAATTTTTTGCTACCTTACCCCTTATCTTAAATCATGTTGGACCATTCTAAAGAGTTAGTGTTTATCAGGAAGAATAAAATTGCTGCCTGTTCACATGTTGGAAGGATTGAAGTGGGGAAATTCAAGCCAAGAAACCATGTTGTGTTCAGATGAAGACTTCTGCCATCTAAGCATTCTCCCCTAATGCCACGAGCGTGGCTTCACTATAAATATATTTACTGGTGTAGATACTGGATTTATAGCAAATTGAAACACTTCGGTAATTTTGCATCCTCAAGCAATTCTTGGTGAAGTGCATCTGCAGCAGCAAATGGATATTCCTAGCAGTAGATGAACAGATTTTCTCAGTGCATCAGACATAGCTTGTTATGAAGAGCCCTTTAACTCCAGTGTTTATAAGCACCAAATGATTTGGATCCATCATGGTACAAAGTTAGCCTAAAGCAGTAACCATTCTCCACTCTGTACTCCCCTGTCAGCTCCCATTTTAGCATCACGTTTCTGATAAGTGAGTTGGGCCAATTGAATCTGCATTTCTAGAGGAACCCCTTTGGGGGTTCTCCCAAATTTGCCCCAAACCAAGACACTCAGCGAGCCTCAGGAAGCAGTTGATGTTATTGGCAACAAATGCCTAAGAACCAGTACTGAGATTTTACAGTATTGAAACACTGTAGCTTATTCCTGACCTAAAGGACTCCTCTGCCAAAATCCAAATCCATTTATATTGTTGCCATAGAGTATCTTGAGTACAATTTGGAAAGTTTTCCTTCATCTCATTTGATAAAAATTTCCTCACTAATTGCAGTGGCTTAAAAATGTGAACTAGTGATCTCTTGGCTGTCACAGAAAGTTCAAATGAAGTTATTGGAGACTTGTAAGGCAGAAAAGTTCTGGTTGTTTTGGCCTTCTGTGTTGTATCATATTCCTTATTATTTAGAAGCTTATATGTTATATTTGATGATTAAGGAGTTTTGTTTCTATGTGTTTAGGTTGATAATACTGAAGAAATCACCTTTGAAGCTTTGAAGAAAGCCATTGGTAAGTGGTTACAATGGTGTTTGTGCAGCATAGTTTGCTATTACTATGGAATTGCTGAAGAAAAAGGAGAGGCCAGAAAAACATAAAATATTTCTTTTTTTTTCTTTTCAGCTAGTAAATTTATTTAGAACTCCAGTTATTTATTTCTCAATCTCTGAAATGCTATCTTGGTAATGGTAGTGAATTCATTTTCTGAAGTTAATGGGGCTGAATGAAAAGCATCTGGAAATGCCTGTCATCTATTACATTTGCAGTACAGACAAAGCTATAAATGTGAGATATTCAAGTTACATTGAGTGATTACTTATGAGATAACTTGAGTATTTTTTTTTGTATTAAGATTTTTGGGTCTCTTCACTGCGTTCAAAAAGAGGTTGTAAATTACGCATTGTGGATTTTAAAGTACTAAGATTTTTTAAAAGAATATTTTTTTGACAAGTGACCTGGCTGTGAATCACAGAATTGTCCAGATTCCTTATTTCATATTACTAAAAGTAATTGCTTATTAATGCTTTTCAGTCTACCAAAATTCTGTTTAAAATATGGATTAAACATTGTTGTTAAGAATGGTAGACATATTCTGAACAGTAAGAAAACTCTGGCCACCTGTCAGCATGACACTGGGAGAGTCTTGTTTCCTCTTGAATCTGAACCTGTGTGCAGTAAGTGAGAAGTGCAGGCAATAAAGCAGAAGGAAGCCCGGATGTTACTTTTAATTAAAGACTTAGTAAGAAGGGGGGAAAATTTGGCCCTCAAACCATCTTCGTGATACTTTATCTGCGTTTTGCTTTAGGAGCAATGCCAGGTGACAGATCACTTGAGAATGGTTGCATCACTTCAGGCACAATCCTTGTTCACTTCTGCAGTGCACATTTGATATTTCTTGTACTTCACAGGCAAAGATTGCATTTGTCTTTAATTTTTTTTCATTATTCTGTTAAGATAACAATGGACTTGAAGAACAGGAAAAGGAAAAGAGGCGTCTCGTGATTGAAAAGTTCCAAAAAGCACCATTTGAAGAAATTGCAGCTCAATGTGAAACCAAAGTGAGTTTCTGCAAAATGTTAGCACTGAGGATATCAGTGTAGGCATTAGTGGGCTTGTGCTGACTGAAGGTGATTTAGGTTGTCGTGTCACTGCTGCTATTACTTGTTTAGAAGTTCATTTCTTTGTCCACTGCTATCAATGGTGGAAGATTCCAGTAATTTGAAGTGTGTTTGTGTTTGTTCCTAGACCATTTGGAAGGTAATGGGTAACTAGTACATTCTTCACCTTCATTCTTCTTCCTTGCTCTCTTTGAAATCCAGGTTCACAGTCCATTCCTGTTTCATTCTGGGATAACTGGAGGAGCATTTAACCCACTATGTGTTTTAAATACTAAATGTATTTCAGGTTTGTTAAACTCCTGTCTGCAACAGCAAAATTTGCTCTATAATTCTTGGCACTCCAGGACATGCTCACCCAATCTCAAATACATCTTTAAAGCTCAGAATCCTTGCAGCAATGAGAAAGGAAATTAAGAAATGTGGCCTAGATTTACACGTGGCAGTGTGGAACACACTCACCTGAGTATGGCCTGGTGTACCCATTGTAAGCTCAGTTCATTATCTAGGAGTTAATAATCTAATTTTAACTTTTTTTTTCTCCCTAGGCAAATTTGCTTCATGATAGGCTGGCACAGATACTGGAACTCACCATCCGGTAAGGCTTTGTGCAAGAAGAACATCACACCTGAAAAATGATATAAAGCAATTGTGGCTGTTTTCAGATGGTGATAGGGAGAAAATAATTGCCTTAACTGAATGCTGTGGTTTAACCCTGATAGGCCCCATGTAGCTCTATATAGCCACTGGCTTCACCATTTTCAGCATGATGAGGAAGAGAATTGGAGGGGTAAAAGAAGAAAAACCATGGGTTGAGATAAGAACTATTTAATAGGTAAAGCAAAAGTCACACATGCTAGCAATTCAAAATAAGAAATTAATTCACTTCCCATGGATAGGCAGGTGTTCAGCCATCTCCAGCTAAGCAGGACTCTTTGAGAAGGCAAATGCCATCACTCTGAATGTCCCTTTTTTCCTACTTCTTTCCTTAAAGCTGTTACTGCTGAGCATGACACCATATGACATGGGATATCCCATGGGTCATTTGGGGTCAGCTGTCCCACTTGTGTCCTCTCCCAACTTCCTGCCCACTTGCAGTCTACACCCTGGCCCAGCAGTGTGAGGAGCAGAAAAGACCTTGACTCTGTGTCAGCTCTGCTCAGCAGTAACAAAAACATCTCCGTGTTAACAACACTGTTGCCAGCCCAAATCCAAAACAAAGCCCTATACCAACTACTGTAAGAAAAAATTATCCAAGCCAAAACCAGCACACGGAAAAAGAGTACTTTTCGATTTTATTACTTCTTTTAATCGTCCTGATAGTGGAAAATATCCAGAGATCATGTCATTGTGTCTTACAGTATCTCTGTGTCTATCAATAGTATTCCAGGATGCTGTTGTTTTCCCAATGCTGCATCTGGTTGAGAAAGTAATTAGATATTGAGCACCCCAAGTAGTACATGGTGTTATTATAGAGAGTTGTGCACATCATTATGCAGGATAAATAGTATTTATTAGCAGTAAGATGCATTTTGATAGTTCTGTAACATCAGTGAAATTGATGATGCAGACAAGAATATAAAAATCCTCAGAGCATGATAATTTAATTAGAATTTCAAGACTAGGATAAAATGCTGTTGGTACTTTATTATTTTATGATATACTGTTGGTAGATATATGGGGGGGGCAGTTTAATCTTGTTTCTCTCCTGTAAGTGTGTAAATTTATATAAAAGCAATCCATG
Source organism: Fringilla coelebs (assembly GCF_963513975.1). NCBI lineage: Eukaryota > Metazoa > Chordata > Aves > Passeriformes > Fringillidae > Fringilla > Fringilla coelebs. The sequence continues at coordinate 9,115,287 of NC_140028.1, read as the reverse complement.
TAAGTGTAAATTCTGTGTATTGGTTGTGCTTCTCACACAGTCCTCCGCCTAGTCCCTCAGGAGCGATGACCATGACTGCTGGACATCCTCATTACCATTCTGTTCCAGTCTATGAGATGAAGTTTCCAGATCTTTGTGTGTATTAAGTGTCTTCTGAAGTCTGCTGGACATTATTTAGAGTAGAGTACAATAGAAAGAACAAGATGAGTTTTCAAATTTTATTGTTTATTGTATCTAACTTTAATATAATGATGGACATGAGCCAAATACAGATTACTTTAGCCAAATTCATGAAACTGTCTTGAATTGTTTTATTCTGTAATATCTTTTGAGTTAGGTTTTGCACAGACCATGTTTTTTCATTTTCATATTTGAGTACATTTAAAAGTCAGATTTAAAACTTGTCTTGCCATATAGGTAAATATTTCAGTTACTCTAGGAATTTGTATTACTTCAAATTCCTTTAATTTGAGATATTGTAACTGAAAAACCTATTAAAGCCTTTTTTTTGTTTGATTTGGGTTTTGGGGGTTTTTTTGTTTGTTTGTTTGTTTTTTGTTTTTTGGGGTTCTTTTTTGTTTTGTTTTGTTGGTTGTTTGGTTTTTTACTCCTCTCCACCTCAATTCTATGTCAAACGAGAATGCTTTTGGCTTGCTTCATCTCATTCAATGTAACCAGGGTAGCCCTACCTGAGCTCCCTCTTGTTCCTGCTGTAATACCTGCTCAACTTGTTTGGTTTGGAATGGATGGAAAAACCAATACCTTACATGTGTTCAAATACAGTGACTGAATTAATGGGCACTTGTTAACTATATTTTGATGCATCACATAACATGCTTTTTAGATAGATACATCCAGTATATGTACTGTGTTTCTTGCTAAAAGTTAAATCTTAAGCTTTGCATAAGAGAGGAGAAATCTCCTCTTGAAGCACAGAATTGTGCAATATATTTCATGTCTTACGATGTATGGTATACAGACTGTACTTTTGAAAACCCTGTAGTATTTTACTGTCTGCTTTAGTATAAATACAGGAGAGATATATTTAGTATAGCAGAAAATAAACTGAGGGCATTTTAAATCATAGATACTAAAACTATATTCTGTGAGACATTTCTCTGTAGTTTATAACAGCTTTTCAGTGATATTTTAGAAATTGAAAGTAAACTCAATGAAAGCATTTAAAGATCAAGAATTTATTACATATATTTTCAAGCAAAAGCATTTTTAGACGCATCTCTGTGTTTGTTTTTGTTTCATTTCTCAAACCTTTAAGGTAAATTTCATAGGTTTATGTATCTGAGCATATATTATTCAAATGTAAATAAAGTAAGACTGATAAAGTAAATCATGGACATTTGATGATAATTATCAAGGTTGTCTTTATGACTCACTAAATCCTGCCAGCAAAAAAAGAAAAACAGCATTCATTGATGCCATGAATAGTATATCTAAAGTCCCTTGATTTATCTGAATCTGACTGGGGCAGTGTAAACATGAATGAATGCTCTCAAATATCTAGAATAAATGTAGACATTTAATTAACTGTTTTGGATGAACAGTGAACATGAAGTAACTGAACTTCATTTCGGCCTGCTTTGAGCAGAAGCTTGGTTTAGATGACTTTCAGAAGTCCCAACCTAAATTAATCTTTGATTGCATAACTCATGATCTGAAGGATTATTAGCCCTGCTAATTTGCTGACTGTTTGGAGCATTTACAAACCCATTGTTAAAAGGATTTTAAGTTTTTTGAACAGTAGTCCAGTATTGAACTGGACTACATTTAAAGGCCTGGTGTGGCATGACATAGAGAAATACCAGCTACTTAAACCTATGAGATGACATGCTGAGTTTCAGAAAGCATTCACAAAGCTCAAAAGGTAATTGAGACCTTCTTTTCAGTTTAACAGTGCAATCACAGCTGTTAGTGGATGACGAAACAACCCCTTATCTACAGCATTCCGTTGTGATTTTTACTGCTGCAGCGTGTCAGCCTGATCAGACCACAGTCTACACATAAATAGGACTCTAGCTTTTAGTTTTCACTTTTTTTTTCCTTTTTTTTTTTTAAGGTAAGACTAATAGTTTTTGGCCTGTATAAAGACTGTAATTTTTTAAAAAGTGAATCCAACATAGGGATACAATGTAAAAAACCTACCCACACTGTAATTTTTTTTAAGAATAACACTTGGCACTTTTGTACAAAAAGAAGGAGTCAAAGTAACACAGAATGTACTTCTGTTTGCACTTGTGCAGTATGGAGACTGTGCTGTAAATACAGGATTGTTTCTGTGATTGAATTCTGTTGCATGAATGCTGCATGTGAAAAAACTAGATTCAGCATTTCATTTTCTGTTCTGTTAATGAAGTATTTTTCCTTTATGGTAATGGTAGGTTTCTGTGTTTCCAGTGTTTCGTTTGGGAAACGCAGGTGTTGTGCAGGTGTAGCGCAGGGATTGAAGAGTTTGTAGCACTCTGTGTTCACATGATGTTTTAATTTCTTCCTTTATGGAAATTCAGGGAGTCTGTAAGTTGATAGATAATTGGTTCACTCTGAGGAGTCTGTAAGTTGATAATTGGTTCACTCTGGCCTTTCTAGACACATGGGAGATGGGAGTGACTGGAAAATGTATTGGTTTGGTAGTTATTGTTATATGAACCTATGAATGAAACCAAAAGAATTTAGAATGCTGTTTATTGTACAGTACAAAGCTGCTTTGTTTCACTTCTCTTTGTGTTCTTCAGACAAGCTGCAGAACTTAAAAGCTCCTTATGCAAACTGGCCCTGTGTTATCTGCAACACACTGAGCACTGTCTTAATGGTTATAATTGGTACCCAGTTTAAATGTATTCCAGCTGTTGCTTGGGGTTCTCTTTCCTATTATGTCATCTTGAAAAAAATATAGCTTTTGGTAGTGAGTCACTTTAAGATAAATTCATGGTCATACTAAAAGGTAGAAATAGCCTGTTGTCCAAAATCAGAGTAGGGCTAATTTGTCTGTTGTTCCAACGGTAATATATTCTGTACTGTATGTAATGAACCAGTTTCAATAAATGTAAGAACACACTGTGCAATCTATATTTAAGCAATAAAATAAACCAAAATTTAAAAATTAATATTTTCTAAGGTGTCAGTTAATTTTAATTGCTCACAATTTATATATCAATTCCTACTTTTTTAGCATTTAAAATAGCCCTCAATTTGCACACCCATTTGTTTTTTGCAGATATTACAGCATTGCATCATTATTAAGCTACTACATTTATTTACTATTAAACCTGGACAGGCTTGAGAGGTGTGGCTGTGAGAATCTCATGAGGTTCAGCAAGGCCAAGTGCAAGGTCCTGCTCCTGTGCTCAGGGCAATCCCAAGCACAAACACAGGCTGGGAGGAATGGATTGAGAGCAGCCCTGGGGAGGACTTGGGGGTGTTGCTGGGTGAGAAGCTCAGCATGTCCCAGCAATGTGCTCTGGCAGCCCAGAAACCAAGCGTGTCTTGGGCTGCACCCAGTGCCCCATGAGCAGCAGGGCGAGGGAGGGGATTGTCCCCCTCTACTCTGCCCTTGGGAGACCCCACCTGAGGTCCTGCATCCCACTCTGGAGCCCTCAAAACAAGAAAGATGTTGACTTGTCCAGAGGGGGCCACAAAGTTGATCAAGGGGCTGGAACATCTCTGCTGTGGACACAGATGGAGTTGGGGCTGTTCATCCTGGAGGAACATGATTTCCCCTGGCTCTGGGGAAACCTTATGGCACTTTGTAGTACCCAAAAGGGATTCAGGAGAGTTGAGGAGGGACTTTGGGCAAGGGCATGCAAATAAGACAAGAAATAATGGCTCCAGATTGAAAGAGTAGGTTTAGATTAGATGTTAGGAAGAAGTTCTTTCTTGTGAGGGTGATGAGGCACTGGAACAGGCTGCCCACAGAAGCTGTGGATGCCCCATCCCTGGAAGCGTTCATGGCCAGGTTGGAAGGGGCTTTGAGCAACCTGCTATAATGAAAGGTGTTGGTGCCCATGGGGCAGGCAAAGAATTCAATTATTAAAAAGTTAAAATATTGAAGTAGGAAATACTTGTTTATTAGTAGTTAATAAATTTGTTTACTTTTGGGAAACAGCTAGGTTTTGGCCAGCTGTGCCTCAAATCTATGAAAACTATGGTGTTAAGTGACCATAAGAATGAGAGAAGAAAGAAAAAAGCTATGCTGAATGTTTCTTTTTGATCTGCTTGTCATTTTTAAAAATTATTTTAGCAGTGATCTCTGATTATGAATAAATGTAGCTAATCATGACTAGGTTATTTAAGACTTCACTTTATCATCACAATTCATGTGGTAGTAATTGGGGCACATCTTGGGTGTTAAAATTCCTGAAATAGAGATACTGAGAAAAAAGCTCAAAGGAATTAATGACAACATTGCCTGAACAAACTCATATTTATTTTGTTATTTCTCTTTTACCTGATTGACTAAATGATCCATCCCTACCTCTGCAGTCAGAAAATTCAGCATAGTTGAATGAATATTTGCATAACCATAAAGGTAGTCATAATTAGCAGAAAGGAGTGGGAGTTTATTTTAAGCTGCAGTGTTCAGAGCAGCAGCACCACTCTTGTCAGAGATGAACTGATGTTATTGTTACTCTACAGTGCAATTCATTCACCTGCTTACAGGCCAGTTTTCCACATTTCAGCTTATCATTTGTCTCACTTTCTCATTGCAATATTTATTAAAAATTCTGTGAAATGTAAAATAATTTTTCATCCCTGTAATAAAAGTAGCAGATCTCATCCTCAGCATAGGACAAAAATGGGCATTTTGCAGTTTTAGCATTTTGCTTCAGTTCTGAGATGTTCTTTTTCTGTACAGCATAAAGGGGGAGTTAATTAAAATCTTGTCTGCAAATAGAATTTCTCATATCACATATTTAACCTCTGCCTTCTCTTAAAGAAAGTATTTTTATTCTCTTGGTTTTTTCACTAGGGTTGAAGATGTAGCCACTGGGATCCAGAGGGATTCACATGACTAAATACCTTTGAGGTTTATTTTAGGAGTTTGTGTGGTAGAATTTATTTGTTTGTGCTTTTGGGGGGGGGGAAGGGGGTGGTAATGTTTGGGGTTTTGTTTGTTTGTTTAGGGTTTTGTTTGGGGGGGGTTTGCACTGTAGTAATCCTTTGCACTTTTAATGTAGGAAAAATACTGAAGGGGGCTTATCACCAGCCAGAAGTTTATCCAATATAAACTGCTCATCAAGAACATTCACAGGCATTTTCACCTGCTCTCCTCACACTGGTCAGTTCACACAGGATCAGATGCTGGGGTTTAGTGAACTGCTGCAGGATCTGGAAGAACAGAGGCAGCATCTCTGCACCCGGCATGAGGGTCCATGCTATAGCCATTGGATAGTAGGGATACATGCTACAGTCATTGGTCTGTAGGAATACTTTGGTGACACAGTTCAGTCCTGTAGAACAAGATGACGGAGAAGAAATCTGGACCTTTCAGAGCAGCTGAATGAATCACTGGGAAGTTTGTAGCATCATTTTTTTGTTCTAGGAAGTGTTGGTGAGTTGTAGAATCATAGAATAGATTGGGTTGGAAGGGATCTTTAGAGATTTGTCATGGCCTGATATTACACCTCTCTCCCTTCAAGTACGTTTTAAAGCCTATCAGTCAGCCCCGATAGCTCATGAGCAAAGACCCTCTTGCCCATGTGAGAAATATGAATCCTATCTGATACAAACAGGTCTGGTGTTGTGCTGATCATCCTATTACCAAAAAACCCCAAATAATGGCTCTGACTCCAGACATGGAACCAGGTATTGATAGACTGAATCTGTCTGTTCCTGCAAGGATAGGGGAAGAAATGACCTATGCTCCACATTTCCTGATTAGCCATTCCAAGGTGCTGAAGTCTCTTTTGATCACCCTTGGACTGCATATTGTGACTTCATCACCCCCAATATGGAAGAGCAATAACGAGTAACGGCCTGAGGGCTGTACCAGGCTGGGAAGTTTCCTGCTCATGTCCTTAACTTGGGTCCCAGGGAGGGAAGAGGCTTCCCTAAGAGAAGGATCTGTCCAGCATTTTGGACCTTCTGTTGCCTTCAGAAGGGAGTCACACAGCTATAGCAGGAATGAGCAAAGGAACTTTCATGTAATTACTTTAGCTTTGCTTCTGGGTGTTTCCTGCTAAGCTCAGTAAAGGAAAAATGCAGAGGGAGTTGGAGTAGTTGCAGGTTGGTTTAATTAAAAACCTGGAATACGTGGACATCATCAGCAAGATCCAGTCTGAACCAGGTGCACAGTTAACAAAAGTCAGTCTTATCATAACAGTTTTTACATGAAAAATCAAGTGAAATGATTTAGAACACTGTCCAATAATTATTTAAGGTCCTATCTGACCTAGGCAGATGCTCCATTGTGCTGACCTCCCCGCAGTAAGCAGTTAATACAGCCTGACACCTAATCCTAGTCTATGATTATGTCATTTGTGTGCTGGAGAGTGTGAGGCAGTGTGTAAAGGATGAGGAGGGCAGGTACTCAGTGCCTGGCTGCTGTCCCCCTTCCCAAGCCCCTGGAGGTGGGTGGTGTTCTGCCCTCAGGGTTATCTGCCCTCGTGTCCCCAGTCCTGGCGTTCCCCATGTGATGCCGCGTCCCTCTCCTGGCTCTTCGCAATCCGCCCCGCAGGGCTCCTTCCTCCTCACTGCTCTCCTCGGAGCTGGAAGCCCCTGTGCCTGTTTGGGTGCCTGCTGGAGGCCTTTCAGCAGGGTCTCCTGGGCAGGAAAGCTTCTCCTCCCGGCAGCCCTGCCCGTGGGGCAGCTTCAGGCTCGCGTTGAAGAAGGCAGAAGCCATGCACTTGGCCGCGGCCGTGTCGCAGGCACAGAGGAGCTTCTCACACGTGCTCCAGCCAATGCCTGAAAGAGAAGTTTCACAATTCATCTTTGAAAGCTGTTAACTCACTTCATGTATAATTTGCCACGGGTAGATGAGGTTTTGAAAATAAAATTTTCAAATCTGCCATGAATTTGAGTCTCCAAAGTCGCCATTAATTACCTAAACAAAAGCCTGACACCAAGGTGCTAGGCAGTGGAAGGTTCTGCTGGCTTTAGTTGAATTTGTGGATGTAAAGATAAAAATAGCTGACTTCTGCATGTAATTTTCTCAGCCTGACCTGGTCACATACACAGCAGTGTAATAACCTTTGTCTCAACTAGGAAAAAAGTTTAAATTTATAGTAAACATTGCTAATTTTTTGTAAGCTAAATATTTCTGTCTCCATACTCAGCTCTAGCAGCTCTGTCATAGTGTCACTCAGTCTATCATGTTGATACACTGTCATGAGGACATGAGAATTTCCTCTCACACAAGCTTACACTTTGGTGTGTGATCAAAACATACAACTTCAGATCTCAAATTTCTTTCTGCATGACATCCAAGTTTCTTAACTTGCTCCATACAGCAGTGATGAGAGAAGCAGCATCTAAAATAAAAAGTAGAAGTAAATGGAAAATACTTAGTCTTCCTGAATGCCAGAACACACAATTATTTGTGTGTCTTTATTTTCAGTGCCCATTAAAATGAAAAAAAAAATTAGTTATCATACCCTGGAATTTTTTTTTTCTATGAAGAACAAAATCAACCTAAGCTGTTCCTACTTTCTTCCTATATTTGTTGCTACTTTCACTTTCCTCTTCCTAATTCTTTTCATGTCATGTGTTTAACAGAAGTGTGTTTTAATTGTAAGACACAATTGCAATTTGCCAAGTCTGCCATGAGAAGTGTCTTCCAGTATTCAAATCTTGGCTGGAAATCTGAAAACTGCATCGTGATACCCAGATCATGCCATCATCTAATCCAATATTTCATGCCTGGGCTGTTTTATTTGTGTATGAGTGCAGGAAAAAGGAGTGTGCTCTACTTGGACCTGATGTGCCCCAACCGTTATGAACTTCCTCAGAGGAGGAGATTTTTAGCTGTAAATGCAACACTCCCAGAGGTGCTTTTATTTGTGGAATTCTCTACATTACCCTTCATGGTCAGCCCTGCTGGCTCTTGGCTGCAGCTCCAACAGAACTTTGCTCCAGCTCTGCTCCCTTCTGGAGGACAGTGTGCCCTTGGGTGGATGTTGATTCTTCTCTTCTTAAGTCACTTTCCAAGCCACCTCTTAGCCAAGTGACCCTTATCCTCATCCCTTTGATGTACTCCTCCTTTTGCTCTGCTCACCCCACATCGTTCACTTTTCTTATTTGCAGTTAGGAAGTCCTCTCAAAATATTGGCACAACAATAGAATGTGGTTTAGTCACATTAGATTATTTTGTGTTTTATGTATTTAAGTGGATTTTTTTTTCCTCAGAATGTGACTTGACTACTGCTCCATAGCTACACAATGCCCAGAAAAATGATGTACCGATCTTCCTTGGTCCATGGGCATGACAGTAACACCCACAGTTAATGGCACATACAGAGGAGCCCACACCTGTCCAGTGCATCGATGGGATCTCCTCTTCCCTCTTGGCCACAATAGCAGCCATAGGACTCAAATTCCTCTGGGCATCTCTCAGTTAAGCAGAACAGCATTTCTCCAAGCTGGGGCAGCTCCCTCTCCACTCTTCCACGTCCTCTCTCTTGCAGAAAGGTCAATCGCTCACACACTGCAAAGCAAAGTTGTTATTTGACACATCATTTTTTCACTGCTGAGGGCTCTCTTGTGAAGACAGAAGTGTTTCCAGAGCTACTAGAAACTTTGAAGGACAACATTTTACCACCTCTAAATTACTGCTTCTGTCCTTGAATTATGGTTCTTGAGAATACTGCTGACTGAGCTAGACAGCAAAAGGGCAAGGCAGTTTAAAGGGGAGAGAGATTCCTATGAAGATAGAATATACAAGTCAAATTGGACTGCAATGGGAATACTTAGCAGTTCTTTGTAATCCTTCATAGGTAAATTTTTCTTTTGGAATATTCAAACTCAGCTGAGTATTTAGTGGTTTCTGTCTAGGAGATTTGGAAAATGCAGTCCTAACCTCTTGTGCTTCCACAGTGATAGCTGGGCAATGACCATGTTTTGCTGAAGGAAACAATATTTTTTTTCTGTTCTCATTTGAAATATAGTCCAATTTGATCTGCAGTGCCCCTAGACCAAATGCAGGAGTAATCTGTTGTAATGGCTATTGTGCTGCTGAGGGTTTGGCAACACCAAATCCCAATCCTAATGTCTCTGTGGCTCCCTCTACTCAGGAAGAACTCATATTATCGGAGTTAATTAATAAGATTTGAAAAAACCCATTGTTCCATATCAGGAAAAGACATCAAAGGGACCTGTTCTGGCACTTTGCTGGGGAAAGGATGTAAGAGACTGATGCAGGAGAAGGAGGGAGGCTGATTGCAGGAGAAGGAGGGAGGGAAGGCTTCTGTTCCCTCCGCATCCTCCCTTCTCCCACAAGTAATCCCATCTTCTCCTCTGCAGCTCTAGACTGATTCCCTGCCCCTGTCAGGGTCAATCCTGGATTGCTGTTTCCAACAGGAAATTCTGCCCATGTGCCTTCCTGGGTCTTGATTCATTCATGTTAAATCCCAGAATAAACCACAGGCTCAGGGAATTGATCTGTGCTCTCTAAAAGCTGGTATTTTAAAACTGTATTTTCCAGTTTGGTGAAAGGTGGGGTTGATTCTTCTGGTCTTTTCCACTTCTAGGGATGCTTCTCTCCATTGGGAAGCCTAAAAAAATGGATGGGACAGTCCATGAGTGTGGATTTATAGCCATGACAGGTCTGAAATGTCTTAGGATCTCTGGGATCCCTGAGCAGGAATTGAAACAGAATCAGAAATGGTGAGGAGAAGTCTGACTGGCAAGACTGTGGCAAAAGGTCAGAATGAAGAGCAGGAAAATTCCTATTGCTGCTGCTGCTTATAAAACAAAGCAACTTAAAGGTGTGATTAAATGACTTCCAATAAACAAAAGCAGGGAGAAACATTCCCTGAGCTCATTTTAGATACTGCACTAAATGAAAAAAATTCCTTACAAGCTAATAATTAGTAGTTTTATAAGTGTTACTGACAGCATATTGTCAGAAGAGGTTAAAGTGATGGAAACTTCTGCAGATGTCTTCACCTCCTCTTCTTCTAAATACCAATACATGTATGCTTATCTAACTGGTTTAAAATAACTATAATATTTATATGTGATACATACCTGCTTTTAATACAGAGATTGCTGAATATTTCATCAGATGTAATGGGGAAAAAGCCCTTTATTTACCTTTTCCTGCAGGTCCTCTCACAGACTGTCCCAGGCCCAGAGCTATGGCAGAGGAAGCTGTGCTCAGGCCACCCTTTGTAGGGCTTGTCTCTGGAGAAGACAAATGCATAGATTAGACTAGTGAAAGTAAAATAACTCCTCTTTCAGGAGTGTGTCCAAAAGTGCATATTCTAGACTATTATCAACTGCAGTCTTCTAAAATTTGTTCATTCTTAGTAGGGGGCTATTTATGAATGGTTAGTTAAGCTTTCCTGGTCAGGTGGCAGTGAGCTGCCCTTTCCAGGGCAGTCAGTGCTATTCATCCTGTATTGTATGCAACCTCCAGATTTAAATAATAAAATAGTTTCATTCTACATACCCATGAAAAATGCTGGCTGCTCAGATAGCAGTAAACAGGAATAGGTGAGTGCTCTAAATTAGAAAAGGTGTAATTAATTTTTCACTTGCCTATTCCTTTTGTCCTTGCAGGTGTGCCTGCAGGACTCCTGTTCGTGGGGACAATTTTGACTTGCGTTGTGTTACTGTCTCCTGGGAATGAGGCTGGGGAGGTGGTTATCTCTTCCACTGGGACCAAAGCTTCCATAAATCCATCTTCTTCTGAATAAGCAGAAAAAAGAAAGCAGAAGAAGAAATAGAAAACAGCAAGATTTTAATTTTAGATAGCTGGTGAGAGTAATTTCCTCAGGCAGAACCAGTGTGAATTGATGGTCACAGAGAAGGAGTATCTGAGAGGAAAATTGGCAAAGCAGAGTATCCACACTGGTCATTTATGCACATCTCTTGCCTATCAGAAGAAATGACTGTGGTTAACTATGACCAATTTGGCTGCTCATTGTTTTGGTTTTTTTTTTTTTAATTCTCTATGTACTGAGACAAAGAGTTTTGCCAGGTGCTGAAAATCATGTTTGCTGCTTAGTCAGCTGTGCTGAGAAATAAACTGCAAGTGAGATGTCATTTGCTGAGTAAATTGTTAAAAAAGTGTCTGTTTACCTGAAGTTTCTAAAACTGAGAGTAACATCAGTGAAAGAAGGAAATTATTTGATTGATGCAGAGCTGGGTGACTGAAGGGTTTACTGGGTTGTAGCCACAAGGAAATATTGAGGGCAAAATAGGTTGAAAAATAGTTATTTTCAGGAGATTCTTTATCCTAAAAATATTTTGGTATTTGTTTTTAAATTATCTGACACTTTATTGTTGATCAGGAATATTTTGTTGGATTTGGAGGTACTTAATACCTTTTTTATATAAACTAATTTGTAAATGAAAGCACTTATCAAATGGTTTAATTTCCTTTTCTAAATGTCAGTGTGAACCATGTGGCATTTCACAAAATAAATACTTTTAAAATACTAATGGTCATGTATTTTCATATTTTTAAAGCTTTCTTTTTGAATTCTTTGGCTGAATTTATTGATTGGACTAAACTCAAATTCATTAAGCTTGTCCCTCTGATGTTCTGATTTTAGTATGTGTTGAAAATAACCTGTCACAGGATGAGAAAACAGATTAAAAGAAATTAAAGTACAGCTAAGAACACAGCAAAGCCCATGAAATGTGGCAGAAAGGGATCAATAGTCACACACTGGTTTTGATAGCTCAGCAAGGTGCACATTTTATGCCACTTTGTTTGGCAGTGAAATGTTGAAATGAAAGTGATTCCTGCTGGATGTAAAAAATAAACCAGAGTTTGGGAAGTCCTACACTTAGCTAAGAATAGATATCACAAATAATCTCCTGGGAGCCGTGCAGACCTAAAACACAATACACAGATTTTCTGTGTATTGTGTTAATGTAGGAGAGCATTTAGTGACTTTGACCAGTGCTTAGTACAGCAGTGCTGAATCCATTGGGGTGGGAGACAGGGATATTGTTCAGACAGTGTAATCAGAGTCAAAAAATGACTGCTTTCTACTCTCCATATGCAGTTTTCTCTGACATTTTTCTGGTGGATTTCAGCCTGCCTGGATAATCCTTTCTACACAAAAGGGGCCAGAGGAAACTTCCAGATCTACCAAGGTGCTCCATTTTCAGCTGTGCCTACTGTGCTCAAAGCACAGACACCTGCAAAAGCTGGAACAGGTTTTAGACTGGGAGAGAGTTCCATGAAATTATCTGTAATAAAGGAGGAGGCAAAATCAAAATAAACCCTTCTGGCAGCAGATGCTGTGAATGTAATTTACAGAAACAATCATTATATCATTAAACCTTATGTGAAGAGGCTTTCAGAAACACTTGGATGAGGAGTGCAAATGAGTGGCTGGAGGCAAGGAACAGCTAATGCTTCTCAGCCAGGTTTTATTGTTTGTGTACCTGCTATCAGAGCCTGATCTAAATTTGATTCTCTGGCAGCCCTATTGCTACCACGCACAGAGTTTTAACTGTGATGCTTTTAGATGAAGAATTGCTGTGTCAGTCAAAAAAAGAGGAAAACTGAGGGTCACTGACCTTTTATTGAGAGGATGAGGGGAGCAGGAGCTGTGCCTCTGTGGTCCCTTGAGGTAACTGTACAAAAAACAGAGGCATCATGGTAGTGACCTGCCAGCTGAATTTCTGCTGTGCATTTCTGAAATTACTTTGACTTAAAGCATTATAAAGCTTAACCTAACAGCCTGGATTTATAACGATGGTAATTAGGAGAAGCAAAGTGTTTTGCTGAAGAATGTGCAAGTCAGCAGAATAAATATTATCCAGAAATCCTGTGCTGAAGATTTTTGACTGTGACACCACAGAGCTTCATAAACGAAAATCCATCTCCACCTGTAGTCAAGAGTGCCAAATTTGTCAGCAAAATTTAATGACTCTTACCTCTGGCTTTGGAATTTGCCAAGACTGTGTTACGGGGCTCAAAAGAAACCACTGTTGAAAATAGAAAATATAAACTCAGGAAACACATTGCCAGCACAGTTAGGCTGCTGAGAAGAGCTTTTTCTGAAAACAGGACAATACAGACATAGCATGGAGAGACATTTGCCTATTTTTCTCAGTGGTGTATTGATGGCTGTAGACAAAGTGATGCTCATAAATTAATCTCATTGCATGCAAATAATTACATAGCACTAACACAGGATTCTGTGATTCTATGAAAGAAGTGTAAATGTGGCTGAATTGAGAAATTCAGTATTAAGTCCATTTGACAGACAAATAGACTAAACAGGATTAGATCTGGCATCCCAGTGTTGCGCACAGAAGGATGCTGGGCTCCTTGTGAACACCTTGTGTTTGCCTGCACTGAGAATCAGGTATGCATGGGCAGCCATAAGTCCAAATACCTTCCTAACCTCTAACTTGTTTCCTTTACCTGATAAAATTATTTTCATTTGTCAGCTGCCTTTTAACAAAGTATAAAAATAGCTATCAAGTGATCTAAAAAATCATCTCCACATTTCTTTCTGTGTTGTTAGGATGTTATGATGTGAACAATAACTTGTTAACTCCTTTGAATGAGTATCTCAGTGATACTTAGCTTTGGTTTAATGAAGCTTCCACAGGTGTCAATGTTGAAGATTCTTTGGGCTTAAACAGGAAGACAACTGGTTAAATGGTAAGCGGTTCTCCAAATGTTTCCTTCAAGACTGATTAGAAACATTATCTATATTTTTTTCAGCTTTCTAAAATTCCTAATACGGGTTTTTGTTCCAACATTGGTAATGTTGGAACCTTATGCTGGACTGTGCCTCATTAGGGAGCAGGAGTAGTTGTTTTTTCAGGAAGTAAAACATTGTTTCAGAAGTGCAAATGCAGGTGCTCTCATTCCTTCAGGAGCTCTGTTTGCTATTACAAAGTGTCCCAGAAGCAGACAGAAAAATGTGAACCAACACTGGAGCTGCTGCTAGGTGAGAATGAAAAATATTGTAAAAACCTACCTTGATAATACAGGAGAGCTATGAAGGAACAGGCAGCACTTACATTCAGCATAAAGCCTTTTCAGGTACCTACACTTGTGCATGTGCTGCTATTTAAAAATATAAAAACCAAATAAACCCACAAACCTTTAAATGTCAGAAACATTGTTTTTTAAAAAGACAAAAAAAAATCCATGTGGTTTTTGTTATTCCAGATTCACACTTAGAGCAATGGCACACACAGAGGAGCACACTAAAGCTTGAAATCAGGCTCTTAGGTTCTCAAAAAAATCCAGCTTTCCACCTCTCCCTGTGCAAGCTGGTCTAGTGGAAAGTATCCCTGCCCACAGCAGGGGATTTGGAATGAGATGATCTTTCAGGGCCCTTCCAACACAAACCACTCTGCGATTTTCTGGGTTAAGCAGTAGCCTGGTTGCACATGTCAGTGCATGTTGCTTCTGTGCTTGGCAGATTTGGGGTCTATGAATAGAGAATCATGGAAGAATCAAGACAGGAAAAGACCTTCAGATCACCCAACCCAGCTGTCAGCCCAGCCCTGCCCATGTAACCCCTAAGACACCAAACCACATTGCCCAGCACCAGGTCCAGACTCCTCTTAAACACCTCCAGGGATGGTGACTCCACCACTTCCCTGGGCTGCCCATTCCAATGTCTGAGCACCTGAACAGTGAAAAAATTCTTATTAATGACTCATCTGAATCTCCCCTGTCTCATCTTAAGGACATTTCCTCTGATTGTTTCCCTGCAGGCACAGCAGAGGAGACCAACACCCACCTCACCACACCCTCCTGTCAGATGGTTGTAGAGAGCAGTGAGGTTCCCCTGAGCTTTTCTCAAGACCAAACAAACCCATCTGCCTCTGCCACTCCTCATAAGAAATGTTCTCTTGTCCTCTCACGAGCCTTGTTGCCCTTCTCTGGACACACTGCAGCCCCTCAATGTCCTTTGTAAAGTGGGGGGCCCAGACCTGAGCGCAGCACTCGGGGTGCAGCCTCATGAGTCTGAGGGGCCATCACTGCCTGCTGGTCACACTGCTGCTGGCACAGGCCAAGGTGCCATTGGCCTCCTGGGCCTCCTGGGCACACACTGGCTCCTCCTGAGGCAGCTGTGCACCAGCACCCCCAGGCCATTTTTCCAAACAGTTCTGGTGCCACTTCTCCCTGTACAGCAGTGTGGCTGTGCTTGTGATGGAGCCACAAACAAGAGTGCAGCAGCTAAACTGGGTAAGAGTCCAAGACTGGTCTCCCTCTCTACTTCGTATCTTGGCCCTCTCTTACAAGGTGTCTCCTCCCAGAGCTACCAAGGGCGTTGGGTACTTCTGTCCCTGGCCTCTCACGTGGCTGTGCTCACCATGCAGGCAAGAGAACAGATTCTCACTGCAGCAGCAAGGTTTTGCACGTACCCACTCCTTATGAGACAACCTTTGATTGTAGCAGAAAAAAAGGAAGAGTTCCATGACAACCACTCGGCCTTGTAGTTTAGAGACCCACCAAGGAGGCTCCAGAGTGAGGAGCTTTAAGCCTGGATCGCTTCATTACAAGTAAATAAACTAAAAACTGGGGGCTCATTGGCACAAACCATGCTCAGAATTTCCTCATGCTACTGCTTGACCTTAATTAATTCAATATCTTTTAAAGACAAGAAGATGCAATTGGCTGTGGGTCCAGTAGCTGGCACCCACAGAGGGCATCTCTCCCAAGCAGCTCACCTGCTCCAGCCTGTGTTCCCAGGGAAAAAAGGCTGTTTTGATGAAAACAGGTTTTGTTCTAGAGCGTTCATTCTCAGCTCTTGGGAAACTCACTGTAAACACTGGTTAAACACATTACATGCACAAATGGAAAAGTTGCACCTTCCCATTCAATCTTGAACTCCATCACCAAAACATTACATCTAGTTTTACATCAGTCCTTTTAGAAAGGCAGGAAGAAGGTAAATATCTTGTATTCTCTCAGCTTTTGGGAGCTGCAAGGAGGGCATTTTTCACACTAAGTTGCAAACCTTCTTCCACAGAGGCGGTCACAGCCCGTGTTCCATCAGTCCCTTGATGAACCAATGCTGCAAAAAGAAAATTTTTTTTATTCCAGAAGCTCATGGCTTAGGGTGCTCCTTAGACTGTATCCTGGAATAACATGATCAGAGTCATCAAAAAGGAACTTATTTCTAAATATTATTATGATTACAGCAGCAGTATTAAAATATTGCTCTAGTATTTATACCCTGCTGATACTAAATTCTATTGAGCTACATGCAGTATAATAATAAAAAATAATCCCAAAGAGTTTCAGCCTCAACAAGAGGAATTGGCTGGCAGTCAGCATTCTTTAAATTCCCATTTCTTCAGCTTATTTTTCTGAGTATAAGCTGGTCTCAATTTAATACATTCCAGACAAAGTATTACAGGGGTGACCTACCCTCCATGTGTCGTGTTGTCAGCTCTCTCTTGCTGGTTGTTTCTGAAAGAGAAAAGTCTCTCATAAAGTGTGAGAAGGGGATTTTTTCACTGTTTGATCTGAAGAGCACAAATCAGGAGTACCTTGAATGTATTCCTATTAAAGATTTAGTCAAATACATGCCCATTTCACTCTTTTTTTTTCTCTCTGTAATAAAGAACCTACCAAAATCCTTTGCCTATGGATTCATCAGATAGGGTTGGTTTTTTTCCCCAAAGTCAGAACTGGACAGAATAGCTACACAGAAGGATTATAACATGAGTGAACATTAAGTGAAAATGTTTCATTCAAAGTTGTTTTTTTTTCCTCCTCATCAAGAAATATAATCCGCATCAAGAAATATAATCAAGAAATATAATATAGTTTAAAATTGGCAGAGACATCCAGTGAACTAAAGTGGAATCTGTCTTTATCAGCAGTGATAAAATCAGCATGATTTTCCTGTTAGCACTGGACAATTTCCCCTTTACTTTTGGTGTGTTGGATCTACCATACTGTATATCAGGGATATCTGATCCCAGTAGAAGATTGTTGTCCTAAAAAAGGACAAAAAGATGGCTTTGATGCAAACCTTCCTGGAGCATTTTCTTCTCCCTTGATGCATTCAGGAGGGTACACACACATCCAGGGTGTGATTCAGGTGTGTGTGTCTGTCTGTCCTTTGTACTGGAGGCTGTGACTGTGACCCAAAGTATTAGAAAAGCTAATGCTGCCTTTTCACATGTCCCTCAGCTTGGAGACCCAGAGCTCCTGCCCCTGCCATGCTGTGATTGCAATCCATATGAATGAAGTTTTTAATCCAGGCCTGCTCCCATAGGGCAGGCATTTGGTCTTACAGGGCTGTAATTTCAGCTACAGAGCACACACCACTGTGTGACCATGGGGATAAACCTCCCCTTCATCCTTAGAAGGGCTTTTTCCTTCCAGAATGGAAACCAAGTAACTGAACAGACTAAGCCTGGTTTTGCTTTTCCAGTCAGTTTTTGAATGGTTTAAGGGAAGATTTGGGTTAGCAATATTTTCAGCATTTCCTGCTAGTGATATCATCACAAGTATCACTCATTCATTTCAGATGGCAGAAGCTCCCTGAAGAAAAAAATTTCTTCACATCTAACTGGAATTTCCCTGTTGCAGTAGTGTTCTTTGCATCCTGTGCACCTCCAGGAAGGTCTGGCTGCATCTTCTCTCCACACCCCACTCGGTACTGAGAACTGCAAAAAGATCCCCCCAAGCCTTCTCCGCTTTCCTCATGGGCTCCAGCCCCTTCCCCATCTCAGAGGCCTCTCCTGGCCCTGCTCCAGGACAGCAATCTGTCTGCCACCACCTTCTCTCCTGGTATTCACCCAAGTAGCAGTAAATGGAAGGAGATGTGAAACAGAGACCAGATCTATGGAAGGAAAGCACCCAGCTCCTGCTTCATTCTCGTTGGGTCACATTTGGTGCCAGCAGAAAATCCGGCAGGAGGGGGCACTCGGTCAGATCCCTGTTATTACCTGTAACTGGAGATGGGCAGGAGGAGACATCCAGCCCATTCAGGGAGGAGTTGATCTGTGCATTCACAAAGCATTCAATGGCATCTTTGTCACAGGTGCAGAGGAACTGTTCACAGGGATCCACAGACTCTGGAAATAAAACAGAAATCCAAACAAGGCACCATTGAAAAATTCTTTCCACCTTCTGCTTTTTCCTCCCTGTAAGGTTTGTGTCTGTATTTTGCTTGTCCAAACCTATTTATGCTGTGCTTCTCCATGCAAAACATGGACAAGTTTCATATTCCAATTCTTGTTTTAAACACCAGCTGATGCAGCCTGGCGTGGCTGCAAATAAATTATTGCCCCTTTGGTTGTGTCTGCAGAGTATTGAGGACTACAGAGCAATGCTCTATTTTTCCATGGAAAACTTAATGCAGCTGATGCTGCATTTCACATTTCACAGACTTCATTAAAATATTCCTCCTAACTCCAAGAAGTCACAATCCACAATTCAAGCCTTTCATGGATGTGTGATTTGCTCCTTATAAAGAATCAGAGAACCTTAGAACAGCTTGGATTTAAAGACATGTTAAACCTCATGTCATTCCACCCCCTGCCATGGGCAGGGACACCTTCCACTAGCACAGGTTGCTCAAAGTCCCATCCAACCTGGCCTTGAACACTTCCAGGGATGAGGCATCCACAACTTCTCTGGGCAACTTGTGCCAGTGCCTCACTGCTCTCAAAGTTAAAAATTTCTTCCTAACACAAAGGACATGAAACAGTTCCCCATTAAATACTATTTTTCCTCTTCAAAATTTCCTGCTTTTCAGAGTTTAAAAAAACATTGACTTTTTATAGCTGTCACGCTTCTATTTTGTATTTGTGATGGGGACTATATAGAAAGGGCTTAAAAAGCATTATTAGTGCTTAAATGTACTTGGACAATTAGAGATTGGCCTAAATAACAAAAATGGTTTTAATTTGAAACAAGAAATGGAAATTGGATCAGATTGTTACTTAAATAGGGCATAAGGGTATTAGTTTGGAAATTTTGCTCCTCTTTGCTGGTATCCTCAAACTATGTTCTAGCATATGGTCTTTTTTGAGAGCCAAAACTTGATGAAAAATTATATTACATCTTAGGCAATTAAGAACCCCACTCTTGTCAGGCCTGTACCAGCATTGTATGGAATAGCTCCTGTTGTAACACACAATCTCTGCCCTCACTGGTGATAGTGCTGTTGCTGAGGAGTGTGTGTGACCCTCTGAACAAAGAATTTGATCCCTCAAAGTGCAGAAAAATCAGGCCTTAATGCCTCAGAAGAAGATTGTTTTTCAGGTCTCTCCTTAGCATCTGCTGCATTTCTGGTGTGGAGTCATCTCCAGCAATGCTTAGGGGTCTTGCAAAGTAAGGGAAAGCCCAGGAAGAGGCTGTTTGTTGGAGGAGCTCTGGGAAGTGCAGTGATTAATTTGTCTATGACTCCTGGTAAGCAGACGGAATGAACTACTGGTGAGGCTCCGGTGTAAAGCTCTTTTGACAGGTCAATCTCACCACAGGTCAGGTTTTTAGTAGAGCAGCTGACATCTGCAGAAATCTTTGATGGGTCCCACGTGCACTCCATCTCCAGCGCTTCCTCGTAGCATCTGCGGTGCTGAAAGCAGCATCTTAAATAGGAAATAACAGAGAGGTAAAACCATCCAGTTTGATCCCCAGACAAAAGAAATGCCAAGTGCTGCCTTTCCCTGAGTCAGAGTGGCAGGATAATCATGGCTGCATGCAAAACTCTGTGGTGGGAGCAGGTCTGCCTTCTGTGGGTGACCAAACATTTCTGTCCTGCTGTTGTTCCTGGGTGCTTGCAAGGACTTTACAGGCACTTCATGTAAGAAACCCACTACCAGTGAACAAATACTTCCCCTCAGCACTGTCAGCTCACTGACTAGTAAAGCCTCACAGGTCAGCCCTAGAGATCTTCGGCTGTCCTGTCCCAACTTTCCTCACTGCAGATTTGGAGAAGTAACCTGAACCTGACACTCATGGAGGGTTAATGGCTCTGCAATGTGAATTCCTTTGTCTCATTGGGACTATATAAATACACACAGTTTTATCCTCTATTTCTCGTACTTCTATGCAACAATCACAATTGAAATGCACCATTTAGCCATGGCAAAGGGCCATGAAATATTTTTCTCACACTGGCGCAAACCAATTTTCTCCTGCCACTATACATCACAGGCAGTCAGAAACCTTATGTTTTCCTGCATCCCTGCTGTCCTGTCAAACTCAAATTGCCTATGGGACCACTTCAGCTTTGAGTATGAATAAAAAGTCGACTAAACAAACAAGCTCTTCTTCAATCTTCTCCTCTCTTCAGCTCTTTGTACAGATAAATAATCTCCACAACATCTCCGTGTACTGACATCGGCTGTAAATGAAACTCCAAGTAAAACAGTCATCATTTACCCCAGGTAAAATTGCTACATAGATTAAACAGTATAGCTGTTAGATTCAGATTGAAATACCCTCATTTCAGAGAAATGGACTCAAAACAGTTCTGGTTTTGAGTTGCATTTGTCCTGGACAATGCTGAAGGCAAGGACGACATGAACATCCAAACCCAGCATCTACTGCCAGGAAGGCTGACACCTCCTCCTTGCCAGGCTCCCTTCTACAGAGCCCTTCTACACATGCTACACGTGCACCTTCACTTTTTCACCTCCTCTGTTTAGGAAGAAATTAATATTAAATCACTGTCTGTATTAATAAATAATTATCACAATATTTTATTTGCCTTCACAACCAGAGGAGTCCAAGGAATGTATCTAAAAAAAGTGAGGGCAAGTAACATTCAGCAGAAAGGCTTAATGGCTACTCTGCACCACAAATTCTACTGTGCCTTGTTCCAGAGGTGATGCTAAAATCTGTGAGCTCCATCAGGAACGGGGTTTTGAACACCTAACTGGTGATGTCTCAACACTCCTCTGACTCCACCTGAGGTCTAGCATCTAAAAGCTCCTCTAACTGCATAATAAATCTAACACAAACTCTCTGCACTTGTTTGTTTAGAGGTTCACAATTACATCAACATTTACTGCAACAGTTAATCCAAAAATTCACTTAGTTTCCCTTTGCAAGCAGGGAAAGGATTATTTCCCTGTCATTGCAAGACATGGATTGTCTTCTGGGCCTGCTTCTCTTTCACAAAGTCTGTGGAGGCTCCTAATTTAGATATGACAATGAGATACTCTGGGAAATGGGAAAAGGTTGCTCTTAAAGGCACTAGTACTTTCCCATGCCTAAAAAACCTGCTGTGAGGCATTGAGTCCTTTTCTGTGGAATAGAAATGGCACAGGCAAGCCCCAAGATTTGAAAAACTATTTTCTAAGAAATAAAATCAGTGAAAAAAAATTGCAACACTGTGGGAACTGTCTCTGGGAGAGAGAGGTAAGCTGCTAGTTTAGAGGCTCCCTTGAAGCAAGAGCACATCTCTGTCAGTGGCAAAGCAATAATCAGTCTCTGTTTGCTGCACATGGCAGTAGGAATTCTGTGCTGATAGGGAAACCTCACCCCAGGACTGCAAAACAATTTGTAAATACAAACTGGCTGTGTGGTTGATTCTCAGGACAAACCTGCTGATGGATGTTTCTGCAGTCTCTGGGTTTGTGCTGCTCTGCACTAAAATGAAGCTGAGTGAAGCAAGAGCCCAGGTGCTCAGCTCTTGGGTATCAATCCATTGAACTGACTCAGGCTCCCATTTCAGGATGTCATCACAATTGTTCAGAAAACCTTTCACAGAGAAGTTCCATGGCTTGTTTCCAGTGGCAGGGTTAGATCTCCATTTTCCCAGCCATCCCATGCTGCAGAGTGGATGGATTAATTTCCACCTATCTATAGGCTTAGCCCTTTCTGAGCCGTTGCTGTCTTCACTCAGGGAATTAATACATTACATTGTTGGAAAACCCATTTTCTTCACAGACATGGATGTATCTTGATTCTCTTTGAATTTCCTTTCACATCTCCTGCTGATATAATTAAACAACAATTTGATTGTCCCGGCCTGAGACTACATTTTCTCTCACTGGAGCCAGATGATGTGGGTCTTACTTACCCCCAAATAAATCTATCTTTTTATTACTGTTTTTAAATAATTTACACAGGTGTTATGCTTTGGGTAATCAGGGCAAGAGGGCATTTCTTGCCAGTCAGGGCAGAAAAGGACCTCTCATGGTTATGACTTACTCATCAGCTTCATCCACGGGGAGCCCTTCCATCTCAAACCGGCAAGAGCAACCATAGTCCTCGAAATCCCTGGGGCAAAACCCAGAGACACACTTCATTTTGTTCACAAAGTTGAGAAGGGCAGGGAAGTTGGTGAAGATGGCCTGTAACCAGGTGAAGTGAGAACCCAGGCAGTCTGGAAGGAGAACAGCCACAAAACACCTGGTAAGTGGAGGTGAGGCAGGTCTGGGTGACACACGGGTGATGTTTGCAGGAGCACTGCGCCCAGACAAGGAGTGACTTTGGGCAGTGCTTGGCACTCAGCAGTGCTTAGTGTTACAGTGGTCTTTGGGGAGACCTGCATCCACAAAAAATCCCTGTTTCAACTTAGTAAATATATAAAAGCAAACCCCACAGGATTTCTATTCAGAGCTAAAGCACAACTGGAACAGGTACATACCAAAAAATAATGCAACGCTTTCCACGTTTTGAAAGACTCCATTGAAGAGTGTGGCATTGTCTAAATGAAAAAATAAACAAACAAACAATGCTTATTTTTAAAAAAGTTCTTTTTGTCCCCTACCAGACTTCCCCTAGTCTCACTTCAGTTGTTAAACCATTTTGAGATGAGTCCCTAGCTATTTGCTCACACTTCCCTGTGATGCTTCTGGGGTACAAGGATTCCCACTGCCATGCAATATTGCAGAAAGTAAAGCTTAAACCTTTCTTACTTAAGATTCTTTCAGGTGTGTTAAGCAGCTCTGGCAGGAATGCTGGTGGCTCCAGTTCTTGGCCACCTACCTCAGCAAATAAATTTGAGAAGAAAAAGGTTTAAATGTAAAAAAACCAAACCAAAAAACAAACAAAAAACCCAAACAACATCAACAAAACAAAACAAAAAACCAAACCAAAACAAAACCAAAAAACCCCCAAAAGATCACAATTAACCAGCAACATATATATCATTATGACACACTGCAGGCATTTTGAATACCTTCATACACTGGTAAGTTGGTTTATCAAAGACATGAAGCACTTGCTCAGCTCCACCCCAACCTGGGAAGCCCAGAATTGTACTGGTGTGGACTGGTGTGTACTGGTAACTCACACCCCCTTCAGCTCAAAACCCAGTCTCTGTTGCACAAGTGTTGCTGCTAAGGATGAGCTAACCCTTGTCTTCCTGTTCTCATCTGAACAGTAGCCCTTTCTGGGACAAATTAGTAGAGTTATATAAAATTGGTTTAGTGCCCACCTATGTCCCAAGCACTCTGTAACCCTGTGCTATAATGTGGGGCAGGGTTATTTGAAGTGATCTGGGTTTTCTGAGTCCATCTTGGCTATTGCCTTATTGCCTTGTTGTCTCTCTTCCTGTAACTCTCTATATTTTAAGTTAATTATCTCTTCTTCCTTTTGAAGATGACATGGTAGATTTGGCATATTTTCAACACTTCCACTTTTTCTGTTGGCCAAATCTTGAATTAGAGTAAAATCTAATATTTGTTCTCTCCCTTCCCATTTTTAATCTGGTTTTTTTCCTCTGCATTATTTCAGAAGACAGTGTATTACTTTGGATTTATTTAACCTTGGTTTTTAAAAAAAATGTAGTAAGTAAAGGGTATTTGCTGTCTCAAGAATCTATATGTTTAAAACTAAAAAAGCCCATAGTGTTAAATTCATGGCATAACTTATGTCTCAGAATAACTGGCATTAGGAATGCTGTCCTTTTTCTCTAAAAAAATTCTGGGAAAGAGCTGACTTGCTCCTCTGTTACATTTTCCTGCAATAAATATAGGTGTAAAAGAGTAAAGCAGAGTAATGGAGTTTTTAGATAGGAGGCTTAACTCTATGCTTAGTAAAGCATTAAGAAAAATAGGATTTTTTTTTTTAATAATATATAAGTGCTTTCTCAGTATGTCCACAAGTTTTGTGATGTGAACAAGATTTTCATGGTAATACTCATATCCTCCCCACAATTAATTTCTCAAGTTCAGTTGCAGAATATGGGTATAGGATTGAGTGAGTCAGGAAGAGGTGCTTCCTCTTGTGTTATTCTTTCTCCTGAAATTTTTGGTCACAATGAAAAGCTTTTAGATAAAGAGTAATCCATCAAAAGTGTTCTTCTCTGCAGCAGGACTAAGGGGAGCAAATTGCTTTCCACCAGAACCAGAAGAAGCCTCCCAAATAAAGGCTGGTCTTCTCACAGAACTGTAACTAGTCTGTTGAAAGCTTCAGGCAAAATAATGGCATGCCTTGCAAAAAACCAGCCCTGAATGCTATATTTGTACACATGCTTGCTAAAGAAAAACTAACCCTTATTTTCTGGCTTAAAGCCTGTATTTCCTCTGCAATGACAAACATCCCCTGGGCCAGGTTCTGTCAAGTGCAACTGGAAGCAGGTTTGACACACTGAATAACCCCACAGCTCAAACTAAGTGTTCAAGAAGAGCCATTAATCATTTGGTCCTTTCAGCAAAACATTTGGAAAACATGAAAATCCCATAGAGTTGAAATGTGTCAGAGGAGAAAATTGACAAAACCCAGGGATATTCCAGGGATACTGGAAGCTGTCATTGCTCCACTGTCTTTCACTTGCAATTAGTTGTTCTGAGCAAACTGAACTGTGTACACCCAATTAACACATAAATGTTTGAAGTTCCCCTGGAGAGGAATGTCTGCTCAGCAGTTTGGTAAATCATTGGCTCTTCTAATCCTATAATTACAAACAAAAACTTTTTTAATTGTCACCAAGTCAAGATCAATGAACCAATGTTTGTTAACAAGATTGCTTACTTTTGTTTAAATTGGGGGTGGGAGGAAGAAGGAGAAAATACTTTCTGGAGTAATTATTGTCTTTTCCTCTTTTGGTATCATGTATTTGGAAATACTGTCCTATGTAATTCACTGTAGAGGTGGTGAAAGATTTCACTACAAAAATCAATCCTTTAGATCTCAGAAGATCCTGGGTATGCCAACTTGTCTCACCTCTCTCCAAAACCTGTTAAAAAATTCAGTACATTTTGAGGAGAGTCCTGTATGATACACCAGCGCTTGGGCTTTCCCTTTGCACCCCTCATCTATAAAATTTCTTTTAATGTTATGTTACATATAAAATTGTGTCTGCACTGCATCTGTGATTTTCCTACCTGACAACAATTTTCTGAAATGTTGTATTAAACAAGCCCATCAAAAAACATCACTGCACCTCCAGTTGTCTTTTTCAGCTATGACTCACTAAAATGTCCTAATACAGGGCATGGATGAATTCCTTAAAATCCTTGGGAAGCAAAAACTTCGACTATGCCAGAAAAAGTTAGGGTGCAGCAAACCCAAGCCATTAGATTTATTCAAGGTAAATCACATTAATTCCTCTCAAAGATGCTATTTCATGCACAGGTGTTTGCTTTAGTCTCAAAGCAGAGATCAGTGGAATAAATCCCACAGAAATATAAATCAATAATCCTCCCCAAACCTAAACAGGGTAACATTTTAAATATTCATGTTCTGAATGTATTTAGCAAGGGGGAAGAATTTAAACACTGTTGCACAGCCTTTTAAGGTTTGGGGGATTTTTTTTTTTCACATGTTTTGTCAGAAAAATGTATAAATGTCCAGATATTTTTGAGTACAACATCAATATAAAAATATATATATTTAAAATAAATAGATAGTGCAGGTATTTGGGCTTTTGCTGTCACTGCAGTGGGAAATGTGAATATTCTCTCTGATTTCTCTCTATATGGTAGGAGTCTTAAGGTTCAGCTTTATAATTTTAGCCTGTATGTTTTGTGTTAGACCTGTTTCATTTCTGAACTGCAGTGCAAGCAAACCCTCAGAGGAGAAGCAACTGGTGAAGCTGATGAAGCTCAGTGCAGAATTTTTCTATGCTGGGATCCTGAGTTTTCTCTTCCCTTTAGAAATATCTCCATGGATTGACCAGAAATGGTGATAGACCTTCTAAGAGTCCTTCTCTTCACTTGCACATCATAACTCTTACTGACATTCCTACACATTTCTGCAGAGACTGCAGAAATTTGAGATGTTTGCCCATCCCTGACTCGGAGAAGTTCATCCACTCATGACAATAAAATCTAAAGAGTTAAATGAAGAAAAAGCTATTCATACTAAAATTCAAAAGAGGAGCTTTAGGTGGACATGGGTTCTATTTCAGGATGTACTGAACAGTTTGGAGAATTAAGACATTACAAACGTATTTAATGAGTAGAATCTCTTTATATGAAACTTATAAATTTGGAGTCTTAATGGCTTAAATAATTACAAAGTGCTAGCAAAAAGAAGTTGTAATTTTTTGGTTGTATTTTTAACCCCACTACATATTTTGTTGCTTCACTACAAGTACTAAGAAAAATATTTTATGAGTACTTCATAAAGAAACGTCTTCAAGTGTATTTGGGAGTGGAGCACCAAAATTTGAGCAGAGAGAAGGTGTGTTTCTAAGGGACTGTTTCCAAATGCTCATACTTAAAATAGTATTTTGACATAATGTCAAATAATCATAAAAATACATTGCCACTTACCACTGTACACCACCATGGACATAGACACCAGAAGAATTACAATCATTTTTTGTTTAATCCAAAGACAAGAAAAAAGTCACACAGCAGACTGGTGTGCCTGGTGAGTCAAGTAAAATATTAGACAGAATGTTATTTCTTCAATCTGAGATTGGGAAGACACCATCTTGGGAAATCATTCTTTTGTAGCCTGGATATATTTCTGCTTGATAAAATTCAGTTTTTACCCTTATCATAGTAAATATTACTATGCTATATATAAATATTCATATATAAATATTACAGGAATGATGAGCCTTATATATCCTTATTTTACAAATGTTGTCTCAAAGTCTGACTAACAATATTTATTTTGGTATTGCTTTGAGTCAACAGACTATGAAGCTGCCATGTAGCAATAAAATGGTGCACATGCAGTTTCTTTTGTTTTGCAAACAGTTCTCACATCTTCCTTTGTCTCATACAATGTTCAAACCATTCTTATGTTTAAATGAAGATATTGTGAAACACTGTGTAAATTAAGTTATTCTAATGTTACATCTATGGAATGCAGTTTATCCACAATCCATTATATTTGTTTTATATCACAAAAATTTGTAGTCAAACATTTATTCTAATCTGTCTTGAGACTTATCTAATATATCCTAATTTTTCCTAATGAGAAATATGCTGTTATTTGGAGATCTTCAAGAAATGTGTGTAAAAAATTTGTCTAAATGTGTTGCACTAGTATTCATTAAATGGCAAATGATAGATTGGTTTTTAACTACAGTCACAAATTACTTTAAATTTAGAACAAGTAAGTCAGGCATAGGGCTTTTTACAGCCAAAAAAATGAACACGCACATGTACATACCTGCTAATTATTATCTGCTTTTTTGAACTCAAATTTGGAATTAATTTCTATTAGAAAATCTTGTAATATTTTATCAGGAAGTGAGATTATAAATCTAACAGCTCTAAATATTTATAGTCTATTTTCCCAAATCTCTTGCCTATATTTTTTGTCTATTACTCCTAACTCACAAATAGCTTATTCTACATTGTTTTCTTCTTGCTTCCCTTATTATAGAGAACATCCAGAAAAACTTACCTTGAGGGATATTATCCCAAAGCAGCTGGATGGAGGACAAATGAACATCAGCAAAGCCAGTACTAACTTATTTATACCCACTTGGATATAGACCTCACCCATGTGATCCCTTCCTTTATCAAACCGACTTCAACATTTATTAATTAATTCTTCCATGAGATTCCTTGGAGTCTTTATGCCCAGTGTATCTGTAATATGGCTCCAGCCATGTAAAGGATCTATACTGAGAAGTCTGTTCTGCAGGTGCCTTCTCCATATAATAACTCCCTAATACTCTTGGCTGTAATTAAATAACAGTCATCCCATTGTTATTAATCACTCCCAAAATCTCTTGGGCATGTGAATGGGGCTTTAATGGCTTAGCAAGAGGTAGTGTTTGGTGATGAAAGATGAGTGAGAGTTTACACAGCTTTAAACACTGGCATTCCTCAGGGTTGGGAAGTCTTCTTTAATCTATCCATGGTGGCTCTGATCCAAGGCAGAGTGAAATGCAGGAGAAGGTTGGTTCAGTGAGCTTTGGGCAGGCTGCCTTTCATCAGGAAGGTGTGCTTTCTGCCAGAGCCAGACACAGCTACCCTTTGAAGAGTCCATCACCAGAGACAAACTGTCCCCTGAATTGCAGCATGGAGAAGTGAGAAGTCTGACAATTGGGAATTGTAAAAATACTTACATGAGCAAAAGGCCCCTTGACTCTGTGACCTACAAGGTTTCCAGGAAGGCTTTCACGGTCACCTGTAAGATCTTCATGGAGAAGCTGTTGATATCTGAGCTGGATGTGCCTGGGGACATGGTTGAAAATGGACTGGTGGGGCCCCAAGGGTGGTGGCCAGTGGCACAAAGTCTGTTTGGAAGCCAGTGCCTGGTGATGCATTCCAGCAGCCAGTGCTGGATCCAGCCCTGCTTAGCATCTCCATGAATGAATGACCTGGGTGATGGGGCAGAATGGACCCTCAGAGGACTGGCAGGTGACACTGAACTGGGATGAGTTACTGGGATTTCAAAGGGTCACGCTGCCATCCAGAAGGACCTCAACAGGAACTCCATGAAGTTCAACAAGAAGTGCCAAGTCCTGCACCTGGAGAGGTGCAGCCTCATATGCCAATATGTGTTGAGAGTTTTTTGCAGGACAATGGACATATACAGCATATGCACAATCCAGCCTACATGGAAACTGAGTAAGGTCACCATGCCCTTGAAGGACACGAAAGGAGAAGAACACGCTCAAAAGCAGACAGTTCAGGATGCAAAGGCAGACAAGAAAACCACAGCCAGATGCATGAAGAAGGAAGACTAACTAAAATTAACTAAAATATTAAAATGCGTGCGTAAAAAGGATTTAACCAATCATGTATTAGCTTGAGTCGTGAACAATAGAGAACAGTATAAAAATGGCTTGCTTTTTGTAATAAATCAGCTTCACTTGATCATATTGATCATGGCGTGATGTCTCATTACTGTTCCTCCGCAAATATGTGCTGGTGGCCACCTATCTGGGAAGCAGCTTGTTAGAAAAGGACCTGGGGTCCTGCTGGACACAGGGTTGAACAGGAGTGAGAGGTGTGCCCTTGCAGTAGAGAATGCTCAGCATGCCCCGCATTGGGCAAAGTGCTGCCTGCAGGTTGAAGAAGGGCGTCCTGCCCCACTACTCTGCGCTGGTGAGGCCACACCTGCAGGGCTGTGTCCAGTTCTGGACTTCCCAGTCTAGGACAGACATGGAAAACTTGGGACAGTTTGGAGAAGGGGCACAGGGGTGATGAAGGGACTAGAACATCTCTCATGAGGAGGGGACAAGAGAGCTGGCACTCTTCACTGGAGGAGTCTCGGGGGGACCTCATCAATTCAGTAAACACCCAACGGGAGGGTGCAAAGGGGACAGAGCCAGTCTCTGTCCAGCGGTGCTCAGTGACACAGCAAGAGGCAATGGGCACAGACTAAGGGCTGCTGCAACAAGGTGAGACCTGCCACAGCATGGCAGTGCCATGGGCGTGTCACAGCACCTCTTCTTGAACTTCATTAATTTCTTGTTGGCCCATTTCTTCAGCCTGTTGAGCTCCTTCTGGATAGCAGCACGTCGTATTCCCAGCACATGCTCGCTGTATCGGCATTCCTGTTTATTCCATTGGCCTAACTTTCAATATCTGCTGAAATTGGTACCACTCCAATCTATCCTGCTCTGAAGTTCTTTTCTCACACTATTGAGCACAACAGTGAAATGTATTTTGGAAGAGAACGACTGCATCCCACCTCTCCCTGGGGTCAGCATTCCCACTTTCCTCCTTGGCTTTACCTTTGAACATCTTTCTCCAGTGAAACATCAATGTGCAGCAGCTATAGTGCAAAAAACTTCTTATTTAAAAAGAGTATTAATGGCTTGATGACGTACTCTGGGTGGATGGTAGCATAATGTTGCTGCAGCATAGAAAAATATGGGACACGCAATTGATTTGGTTATTCTTTCATTTTTTTAAAACTGGTTTTTAGTTCACCAGACTTGCATATGATGGAAATGAAAGCTGGGTTGAAAGGGGCCCTGAGCAACCTGATCTGGTAAGGTTGGAAGTAGATAATCTTTAAGGTCCCTTCCAACCCAAACCATTCTATAATTCCGTGTTTCTATGAATCCTGGTGAGCTCACACAAATCCATCTCAAAGTACAAAAGATTCTGTCACTTCCTGGGTTGACACTGCATAACAGGAATTACTAAAGTAATGGAAGTTTTTGATTTTGCAGATAATCTGCATGTGTTCAACACCATGTTTAACTGCTTGTCTTCAATATTTCAGGTTGCTTTTAAATTACTTTGCATTTGTTAATTTTGATTACTATGTCTCAAATGTCAATAAAATAAATATAAACTATTTGCATTCACTAGCCAGCCATGTTAATATCCTTTATAAAATAAGAGTTTTTAAAGACTTTCAATGTTTTTATTGCAGTTACATCACTTGTATAAAATATCTCTGTTTTTAAACATTATTTTTACAATGACTTGGAGAAGGAGACATTTCTAGGTTAACATCTGGTTAATAGCTTGTCTGGTTACAAATATTTACAAATAGCATGTTGCTTTCTGATTTTTACACTGAGAAATCAAAAAGAAAACTAAAACTGCCACCAGTCTTCCAACTTGCAGTAAAATTTCTCAGTGCTCTAAACTGATGTACAGATGTTTTTAAGGCATTTTTGCTTTAATGCTGGAAGAACACAAGAAAATATTAGTTAGAAGAGGTTTTGCAAGAAAATATTAAAACATGCATGAAGGTAAAATAATTTGTTTAATCCTTTAAAAATCATTATCTGATAAAATAGCTATCTGATGAAAGACAGCAAATATTCTGTGGATATGCAAAAATCTTTGTTATATCTTCATAACAAGGTATGTAGAGATATAGAGATATAAAGTGAAAATGTACTTACTGTGGGACCAAGCAACTCTTTTGACTTTTTCGCAGACATAACTTGCATTTTTCACAAACCAGGAGTAGTATTCAACACAGTATCTGAAGATGGAGTTACAGATAGGAGATGCAATTAAAGATAAGAGACTTGTTATCTTTCATAAGGAAAGGGACTTTGGACAAGGGCATGGAGTGATAAGACGAGGAGGAATGGCTTCAGGCTGAAAGAGGGCAGGTTCAGATTACATATTAGGCAGAAATTCTTTTCTGTGAGGGTGGTGAGACTGTTGAACAGGTTGCTCAGAGAAGCTGTGGATGCCCCATCCCTGGAAGTGTTCAAGGTCAGGTTGGATTGGGCTTGGAGCAACCTGGTCCAGTGGAAGGTGTCCCTGTCCATGGCAGCAGAGTTGGAATAAATGGTCTTTAGATCCCTTCCAACTCAAACCAATCTATGATTCTATGATAAGCACAGTATATCATGCTGCTATTACTAAATATGGGAAAAAAAAGCTATATTCCAACCTCAATGATTGCAACAAATGATGTCAATTAGATGTTTGGAAAGATGCAGCTGGGCTTTTTTCCCTTAGCTGGAATACTGAAGCCAGATCAGGTACTGATCAGTGCACTGGGACACACTTGGGTCTCGGCCAGTGGCCACAGACCCTCCAAAATAATCATTGGTGATTAAAAATTGTCGTTTGGGAACAAAAAGCCCGAAGGAGTATTTCAAGCAGTTCCAGGTTTTACCTCATGGCTTCCTTTCTGGAATATCTTCTCTGACCAACACAGAGGCACAGCTGAAAGAACCTACAGAGCTCCATCACACAGGGGTTGATCTTCTGCACTACGAGGGTGACAGGAGGGGAGGTCACACGGGGCTCTCTGAGCATCGCCTGTGGGCACCCTGGGGACAAAACACAGCTCTGAGCTACCCAAAGGCTTGAGCACTGAATTTCTTCCTCTGCCTTGTCTGGACTATGATCTCCAAAGCAATGGCTTCCCTACTCCAACAAATAAGGGATATCCCTGAAAATGCCATTCTAGGGTGGAAGGGAAGGGAAGGGAAGGGAAGGGAAGGGAAGGGAAGGGAAGGGAAGGGAAGGGAAGGGAAGGGAAGGGAAGGGAAGGGAAGGGAAGGGAAGGGAAGGGAAGGGAAGGGAAGGGAAGGGAAGGGAAGGGAAGGGGGGAAGGGGGGAAGGGGGGAAGGGGGGAAGGGGGGAAGGGGGGAAGGGAGGGAGGGAGGGAGGGAGGGAGGGAGGGAGGGAGGGAGGGAGGAAGGGAGGAAGGGAGGAAGGGAGGAAGGGAGGAAGGGAGGAAGGGAGGAAGGGAGGAAGGGAGGAAGGAAGGAAGGAAGGAAGGAAGGAAGGAAGGAAGGAAGGAAGGAAGGAAGGAAGGAAGGAAGGAAGGAAGGAAGGAAGGAAGGAAGGAAGGAAGGAAGGAAGGAAGGAAGGAAGGAAGGAAGGAAGGAAGGAAGGAAGGAAGGAAGGAAGGAAGGAAGGAAGGAAGGAAGGAAGGAAGGAAGGAAGGAAGGAAGGAAGGAAGGAAGGAAGGAAGGAAGGAAGGAAGGAAGGAAGGAAGGAAGGAAGGAAGGAAGGAAGGAAGGAAGGAAGGAAGGAAGGAAGGAAGGAAGGAAGGAAGGAAGGAAGGAAGGAAGGAAGGAAAAGAAAAGAAAGAAAGAAAGAAAGAAAGAAAGAAAGAAAGAAAGAAAGAAAGAAAGAAAGAAAGAAAGAAAGAAAGAAAGAAAGAAAGAAAGAAAGAAAGAAAGAAAGAAAGAAAGAAAGAAAAAGAAAAGTGAGGGTAGCCAGGGTGTGATTGTCAACAATTTTTTCCATTTTTGTGTAACTAGCAGCAGGCTTTGCCCACGTGTGGATAAACTGCCTTACCTGCTGAGTATAATCCCCTTAGACAGTGTAATTGCATTTCCAGGTTCACATGTCTCACACACTTTATAGCTCTGGGCAATGCTATGTTATGTGATAGCAGAGGTTATGAAGGTTAAATTTGGACTAATGAAGTTCTGTTGAAATAAGCTTGAGTCATCTAGTGCTGACAAGAAATTTAATATAGAATGGCATTCTTGGGCAGGAGGAAAATCAAGGCTCTACCAACCTGAAAGAGAAACTATTTTCATTGCTATGAAACTATTTCTCTCCTGGCAGTGCTTGACCAAGATAGCAGGAGTATGTGAGGAGTAGGGCACAGACACTGGCAGCTCCCAAACTCAGGGGCTGCTCTGAAAACCAGCTGTGTCAAAGGCACTGCATAAATACCAGGTGAAATTAGCCAGAGATGGGCAAGAGGCAGAGCCATTTCTCTTCACCCCAATGCCATTAGGCTTTGTCCTCTTCATAGCATTTGACACACCTTGATTTTCTCCTACATAGAGTAAATTAAAAATTAATGATGCCTTGCTTAAGTGAACACACTTCATGTTAATAACCAAATATCAGAGCCTGGGACAATGAGGTTTTAATATAAGTTGGCCCTGAAAAGTAATGTTAAAATTTATGAGAAATAATAAAGTTGATAAATAATTAAAACTTGCTGAAGGCCACCCTCCTATGAATTTCAGCCTCCACAAAAGTGGGTCCTCCTATCCTGCTAGCCAGGTATTAAATGCTTTACTCAAGCTATGCATTTTGCCAGCAGAAATTCAGTTTTTTCTAGCTGCAAATTGAACATTGGCAATTTCAATTTGAAGTCATCTATGTGGGAAAGAGAAGTCAAACAAAAATGCTGAAAGCTAAGGAAATTGATTTGGCTTTCATTTTTGGCAATCACTTTAACACTGTTTGCATAATACTGTATTTGTTTAATGATGAAATAATTTTTCAATTAATTTTCTATTTAATTTTTTTGATTGCCTAGTACACATATCACATCATATCATTGAAATTTAAATTTTCACCCATTCATAGTAATGTTTAATACCTCTTTTGTAATAAATTTCTACTGTGAAATGTATTTTTTGTGTTCAGTACATAAGTTCATAAAGAGAGGTAAAAGTAGGAATTTATTTCAGAACTTTCTTTTCTAAAAATTCTCTTTCTTAAGAAATTGAATTTGTCAAGAGACCAGAAAAGGCAAGGACCACAGGTCCTGTGCAGAGATTTCCTCCTGTGTGTTTCAAATTGCCACATTATTGTCAGGGGCAGTGAAGTGACCAACTTTTGCAATAAACAGACAGCTCTTTTATTAATTCAATATCACATCCCTGTGACACTGAGATTAAATTTTGCTGCCAGGGAAGACCAATGTTATGGTTATTGTGAATGATTCAGACTCAAAATATCCTTCCCTGCATCCTCTAACATGCACATTAACATTTTATTAGTTGGCACCCACTTCTGTGACTTAAGAAATTAATTATTGGAATCATGAGTCATCCCTCAGAACAATGTGGATGCCCTTTCTTACTTAGGGATCCCACTGCTGAATTTATTTCCCCAAATGTATGATTGTTAGAATCAGGCGGGCAGCCTGTGCCTCCATGGCTCCCGGCAGAGAGGCATTTGGTGACTCCAATTCACCCATCTCACTGAAATCCAGGTTTCCCAGCCTTTTCAAAGCATCCTGGGTTTTCCAGGGTCTATCGTGTTGCACACCACACCATTTGTATTTGGAGCTCTTTAAACAGAAGTAAGATGAGAGAAGATGAAATCTGATTTCAGAATTCAATAGCGTTATGAGAGCTAAAAGGATGACCATGAAAACAAAAGTCATTTGCCCAGCATTTTAGTTCCTTACACTCTTCTGGTTTTATCTAAAATATCAAGCCTAAAGGATATTGAAGACCCCTGGAGTTCAGGCTGATATGTTATCTTTGCACTGCCCAGCATCCATGCTGTTACAGAAACACAAGCAGATGAGAACTGAGCTTTCATGAAAATCTAGTTGATGATGATCCTTTTTTAGCTGAGGAAGTAGTTTGCAGTATTGTACATTCAGAACAATTCTGGGAGTTTCATGTGGCATGAGCTGGTTTCATCATTTTATTTATGAGATTTAAAGCACGACATTTTCTTTTGGAATGACTTTTAAGAAGGAATTCTCTGATAACCAATCGATGCTAAAATTGCTACATAGGGTACCTATGTTAATTCTATCACCACAATATAATCTATGTTTTGAATTTGCAGCTGTGTACAATTCACAAGCAAATGGGAAGCAGCCCCTTGGACATTTGGGGTGGTTTACATACATAATCTATCACCAGCTAATTAACCATTTTCTGCATGGGAATGTTTCTATCTGGCATGACATGCAAACACACTGCTATTTCTGTGCAGGAGGTGCATTTACTCACTGGTGGCTGAGTAAAGTTTCAGGGTCACAGCAGGTCGGTAGGAAGGTGGCAGAGACAGAACTGTGGAAGGCAAATCTGAGGGGAGGGAAAATAATAGAACTTGTTTTGGCATCTTAAAACAAAAAGGCAGGTTGATTGAAGGAGCAGCAGGAAAGAATAAAAAAAACCAACCCCGAACTCACAGTTCAATAATAAACATTTACATAGACAGTGATGTATAAACACATTATCAGTCATCTGTTTCTATATATTACTTCCTACGTCATAAATGTGCCAACTGACACACTTTGTTGCTATCCCAGATCAGTCTTACCTGGCTCTGTTTGCATTAGTTTGCTGGCTTCTTGTGGAGACACTGTCTGCACCCAAAACATGGACGTGTCAGCTGTGGGAACAGACAAACACATACTTCCTTTTATTCATTATTTATCTGTCTACTGAGAAGAATTGCTAGGTATGAGACAGCTCAACAGCCAGAATCCCTCCCCCAGTACTTCCAGTGACATATAAAAATGTCACTGGATGAAATGGGAAGGACAAAATCTGTACTTGCCTAGAACTTGAATAGCCTGTGGACTAGGGAGAAGGGCAGGGTTTCAAAAAGGCACAAAGAAGGCAAAAGAAGCATTTCTATATCTTCTTCATTCTCCTATATTGCCTTTTCACAGGTCTGCTCACCAAATTTGGAGCTAAATGTGAGGGAAGATCCAAGTGGCAGAGGCGTTTGTGGGAAGATCAGGTTTTTCCCCCTAAAGATAAGAAACTACAGGATGGAACCTCTAGCTGATTTTGGCATTTCTACAATAAAGTAATCAACTCACTGGTAACCCAGAGGGGGTGTCCCTGAAGGGCCCTCCAGCCTCCACTCAGAGACACTTGGCCAAACCCCACAGCAGTGGGGAGGGCAGGTCCCAGGCTCCTGGCCATACTCACTGGGGCTGGGTTGAAGGGCTGCTGATGGGGCCAAGCTCCCCCCAGGGCTCAGGGGGGGTCTGGCCATGCCCTGGGGCCTGGGAGCATCCACGTGGGGTGATGGAAACCAGGAGCCTTTGGCTCCAGCTGTCCTTGGCCACAGCGGGAACTTCGTGGTGGGGATTCCCCCTCCTTTCTGGGCAAGAGGGATCCTGGTAGCTGGAGGAGCAAGAGAGACAGAGAAAGGGCACCAGCAACAGCAGCACACTGGGGGAGAATAATATCTAAAATACACCAGAAAATGCCATCTACCCCTTGAGTGCTTCTCTGACACTTGAGCAGGCACTGCTCCATTTCATTTTAAATATGGAAACACAGGGAGCTCCAATAATGTTTGAAATTTTAACTGAGAACATTTTAATGTGTGAGTTTTCATAAACAAAGAAAGAAACTGAAATGTTCCTGCAGGGTATTGGTTTTTCCTTGACATAATTTGTGCTTAATTTCCTGAACTGCTTCACTACAGTAGAGAGGGAGAAAGGTCTTGTCTGTCTGCAAGGTGAGCAGGCACTGGAGGGCAGATGCTGCAGTTTGAGAAGAGACACTTGTGGCTATAACAAAGGTGGGCATGTGGTTTAAGAAATTATAATTTTTTAAAGGACAGAAGACTGCCTACAGGAAATGCAGGCATTTTGTAGGAGAGAGATGCAGCTACAGTGACAAGGAGGTGTGAAGTCAAGGTCGGAATTTCTATTGATTTCTACTGCAAGCTAGCAGGTGCAAAGCTTTGCTTTTTGGCTTTCAAAATAGGGCAGAGCAGCACTTTTCTATCTTGTAGCCCTGTAGCAAAGTTAAATGTACTAAAGTTTATGAAATGATCAAGTACAACTGAATGTCATACAAAGAAATAGAGAATAATACAGAAAAAAAACCCATAGAAAATAAGAGGAAATGGTTTAAATAATCGTATTTTTTGGTTTGAAACTGACAATCAGTTTTTCTCTTCTTCCCTGCCTCTTTAGAAAACTTATTTTTTCTGGAAAAATGGCTTTTCACAAGAGTTTCTCTGTCCTCCAGCTCTTCAATGTATTTCTGGCATCATTTGCTGATTCAGAGACATTTTATGCTACCCTTTATTTGGAGTTAACATCCCAGTAAACTGTGCAGCAAACATACATGATCACTTGTCAAGACATTAATCAAGGGGAACACAAATTTAGGTCTGACAATATTTGCTCACATTTAAATGTCCACACATATTCTGCTGATGAATCCAGTGTCTTGTTTGGGTCTTCCTGCAACTTCACAAAACTTGAGAAAATCGAATCTAGGTCTTGGAGGTATGAGAAGACAAGGTTAGAGCACTCACTATCCACTGCATATTGTGTGAGAAAAAGGAAAGAAATCAGATTCTGCTACCCTAGAAGCAGCAGTTGTTTCTAATTAAAAGGGGTTTTGGCCAAGTGTCATCTTTTTTTTGTTTGGTTTTAAAAGGAGAAACATCCCACAGCTTTCAGCACACACAGCTTGCCACTGATTTCATTCTGCCTGCATTAATCTGTCCTTGAAAATGGAAGATAGTCATGGGCAAGAGTGAAAGGTGAGCTCAAACTGGCAAAGTAGTTTTGGGTGGAGGAGCCACACAGGGCAATGACTGAATGTATTCACCTCTACTCTGAAGGTTACTCATGTAAAAGTAGGAGGTCATTTGTGCTGAGAGCTATGGAAGGCACCCAGTTAGATTTAAGAGCACTGGAGACCCTCCCCAGCCCAATGCTGAATTCTCTAAAAGCTCTCATCCCTGCAGGTTTTGTTTGTCCCACCACCAGAAGACCTTGTAACAAATCATGTAAACATTTGAAAAATTTACTTACATTTATGATATAATTATTGCATTAAATTTTCAACAATATAAAATATTATTCTAGCTATAATTAAATACATAATAGTATGCAAATATGTAAACAATAATAAAAACTAAAATAATATTTCTAGTAGTGGAAGTGAGGATGGAGTACTCATTGCAAGAGCAATCTGGACATGATTTTCACTCTGGCTCCTGTTTCCTTTTATTCCCCAGGATGTACTTACCCAAGTCAGATGATGTGTTACTGGAAAATGTGTAGTTAATAACAGGAGACTTATCTAGTATTTCCAAAAAATCAGACAGATTTTTCCCTGCAAATAGAAAGGCTTACAAATATCAAGAATGGCTTGTTTCCAGTATAAATCATCACTGAGGAAAACTAGGGCAATATTTTTGGATGGAATGATTTTAACTTTTACCTGTCTGCCCTGCCATAACACAGATGTAGATACAATCAGAGTCATTGCTCTGACGCACTGAAAAGCAAAAAACATAAAAGAGATAATTGTTACCAGTTTTCCTCACATGGAATTATCTTAAACAGTTGAAAACACAAACAAAAATGGCATGTGGCTATGGCAGTTGACCAAGTATGTTCCTTCTGATCTAATTTTTGACAAAAATCTCAAACCAGCATCAAAACCAAATGTTAGTATCTTCAGGGGAAAACTTTCTATCTAATTAAAATTCTAAATTACGAGCATTTTTATATGGAAAAAATCTTCAGCTAAAATAGCTCTCTGTGAATCAGAATTGCTCAAAATATCAGAATGTAATAATAATTCTCAAACACACCAATCTTTAGTAATTAATTATAAAACATTCAAACAATATAACATAGAAACATGTACATCTCTATTTTGCACACATTCATATTATATATGGATCTTCTTCCATGTGCTGCAGGAAAAATACTGTTGAGTAAGAGCAATAGGCTTTAACCACATTTTTATGGTTGTTTTCATGCCAGGAGTAAATGATAAGACAATGATAAATGTTCAAAAGAAATGCAAACCTGAGAGAATAGAAGTGGATTTGAAAATTTCTGTGAGATAACTGGTGGAGTTTCCAATGATATCAACAAGTAGAGCTGTAAAATCTAGACAACAAATAGAGAAAGTTTATTATTGAAAACATATATCCTATCATGTATGCCAAGTCAAAAATTCACTCTTACATGTGATGATATTTTAGATATATGCTCATACATGAAAAAGGTTAAAATATTTTGCTGGAGTGGACTGAAGAAGCCACAATAATACTTTCACAAGTATATTTCAAAGGTGATATGCAAAATGACATCTGTGTGTCTAAAAGCAAAGTTAAATGGAATTTATCTGTTCAAGAGAA
Source organism: Fringilla coelebs (assembly GCF_963513975.1). Lineage (NCBI taxonomy): Eukaryota > Metazoa > Chordata > Aves > Passeriformes > Fringillidae > Fringilla > Fringilla coelebs. Next base: position 9,075,561 of record NC_140028.1, on the reverse strand, counting down.
CTTTTTAAAGTAATGCTCTACTTAGTCTGCTTAAACATAGAAGGAGATCTAAAGCCTGCAGGCTTTCCCTGCTGTAATTGCCTGTCTGCTGTGTAGGACCTTCCAATTGGGTTTTTTCCTGTGGGGTCTGTTTCAGACATACTGTTGCTACAGATGTCAGCCCAAGAAATGGCTGGTGGTGTTGTGGGGGTACTTCCTAGCAGAAACAGGTCACTGTTCTCACTTATGTGATGGACCTGAGCCCTGAATTTTTACTGCTTTGGAGAATGCTCCAACCCCCAAGATATTCTGGAATTGTAGCACAAAGATTAAAGTTTCTCTGTTATTCTCCAAGGCAAACTGGGTAATTATCCATAAAGGCTTGTGAGATGTGTGGGTCAAGAGAAAGCCATGAAAGCCACTGTGGCTTGTGCAGGGTCACCACGTGTGGCATGGAGGGTGTGGAGTCTGGTCTGTAGCTGCTGATCTACTCTTGATGCCCTACATTAACCAGCTAAAGAATCCAAACACTCAGATGCATCCTGAAATGTTAAATTCTGTGAAATCAGGGCTGTGAATGAGGATTTCAGGTGGGGTTTGCCCAACAGTATTCTGTAGTCCATTCAACAGTTCTATGAAGATGTTAATGCTTGCTTTTCACTTTTCTCAGGCTCATTGAGGTTACTGGAAGTTTCTCTGTTGGTGCAGAGAAGCCCTTGTTCATCCCTTCTGGGTTATCTCAGGAGAGAAAAAGTGGCCAAGGTGAGGTATCACATATTGCTGGTTGTCTCTCCTGTGCTGCATTTTGTATTCCAAGGAGGAAAGGGAGGCCTTTTGCCAGTCAAACCACACCAGTCACTTGACTGGTGGCTCCATCCCAGACTGCCTGGCTGGCTGCAGCCACCTGAGGCTGAGGTGGTGGACTTAGAGCAGCCACTTGTTGTGAGTTATGGCTGTTGGCCTCAGTGTGGTGGTGGCAATCATAAGGATGAAGTCTGCAGAATTCAGACTACAGCCTTCAGCTCCAAAGGAATAATTCAGCTTAAGCACATGCAATTGCCAACCTCTTTTGTGTACCCACCTGTCAAGTCATTTGTCACATTATTCAAACAGTAGCAGTGGTGCATAGGGAACTTGACAGGGTCGATATTTTTTGCATTAGAGACTGGAGGGAGAGACAGAGAAAAAAAATCAGTGTGTTACAGCACAGGCTGTGGGAGAGAAACTGCTCCAGAGATGAGCAAAGCCAACACTCACTGTTGTAAATGGTGACTGACACTTTGTGGAAGGCAAACGAGCTGTATGACGTGATGCTCAGCAAAGAGAAGAGTTTCTTGGTACCTGCAGAAACACAGGTCCTTGCTATAGTGCTGGGAACAAACAGGGAGAACAGCATGTTTTGACTCTGCTCATTAAGTGTCTAAAGGATTCCCAAGGTGCTAGTATGATACAGCTGCCTCACACTCAGTCCATTCTCATTTCCACTGAAGGAAGGATCATTTGTATTGCTTCTTCCATTTTATTTTGTTTTTCTTTTAATTGAAATGTACACTGGATTAGAAAGTGCTTTTGAAAGGTGTCCCACAAGTAATTAGATTGTGTCTATATATAAACCCACACTAATTTCCAAGTTCTCAGGGGTAGACAGCCATCTGCATGATAAATGCACAGAGGTAAGTTGCTCCTAGAAGCAACTCTGGAGGCTGGCAGCACATGTTTACAGCTTCTCCTGCCAACACTTGCAGTGCCTTTTCTCCTGCTCTGCTGGGCTGGCAGCTGTGACCTGCCCAGCTGTGTCCCATTACCTCTGAGTGCAGAGCTCAGCATCCCGTTCACCAGCTCTGTCAGGTTAATAGCAGCCAGGTCCAGGGACTTTGCAGGCAGCTCTGAAAGAAAAGGGGTGCATGAAGGCACAAGGAAACAGCTGTGCATCCACTGCTCATATGTGCTAGAAATCTGCCAGAACAGGAAAACCAAAATGAGCAGATTATGTACATTTGGGGCCTACCAAAAAAATACTGATGGGAAAGTAAAATTCCACCACGGAGATGAGTCTAGAAAAGAGCAAAATACAGCAACAGTGGTGGGCCAAAATTGAGGTCTGCCAGCTGTGCCTTTGACCATGTCCTTGAGCAGCTGCAGGACCCTGCCAGCCCTGCCATGCTGGTGCCCTCCCCTGCTGGGCAATGGGTGTTTGCTGCCAACAGAGCAGCAGATCTCACTATGCAGGTCACAAAAGGCAGAGAAAGGGCCTAGGAAATGTTCCACCTTCCCCAAACCTGCATGAAAATACAGATTTATTTTTTTTTCAGCTACATTGATGGCTATACGGCTTGCTTCAACAGAAAAAATTTGCTGTAGCCAAATCACTCTTTTTATCTTAACATGTTTTATTTCTGTTGTTGTTGCTTATTTGTTTTTTCTCAAGTCTTCAAAGATTTTTTTTTTGCTTCCCTCCCACAAAGTCATGCAGAAGCAGAGCAGTGCAGTGTCTGTGTGAGGGAGGAAGGTGTGTGAGAGCATGACAGAGAGAGGAAGAACAGAGCAGGACAGAAAAAGAAGCACAGAAAGCTGAGATGAGAACAAAATTTAATTTGGGGAGAAATGCAATTTTCCAATGACATCAGTACTATTTATAACCAGTTTGAAGCCAAGCTGCACCCCAGGGCTGAAAGCAGCACTTATCCGCAGCATAGAAGAGAGAAAATTTAAAACAAAAGGGAATGAAGAGCTGGGAAGGAGAGAAAGGAAAAAGAGAAGAGTAGATTTTGGGAAGGACAGTTGTTAACCTGCCCAGGGACTGGACTGGGTGGGGTGGCCTTACAGCAGGGGTGGGCTGGGGCTCACAGGCTCTGCAGGAGCAGGACCCATCTGCTGCCACCTCCACGCCCAGCACAGCACCTCCCACCCTGACCCTGGGGCTCCTGATCTGCTGCCTGTTACCTGCAGTAGCCAGCACTGCCAATTGCTTCTCTTTCTTATTTTCTTTTCTTAGGCACGAAGCTGAAAAGTGAAGAAAGAGACTGAGAAACAGCTTTCCCTGTTGAGTTTGCCCCTCAATAATCAAAATAAAAATATTATAGTAAATATTTATAGAGATCTTCACTAGGCTTTCACCGAGAATTTGCTGCAAGGTAAAGAGTAAAATAAGGCCAAATCCAGACAAATCTTCCCTTCTCTGTGCATGTTTGTTAATCACAGCAGTCATGCAATTGAGGGCTGTCCTCCAGAGCTGTGTTGCAGGAGGAATGGGCTGAAACTGGGCTCAGGAGATTGGAGTGGGTTTCTGGGACTCACTTGGTGACCAGCTGAGGTGCACAGCAGTAAATGAGCGATTGCAGGACAAGTTGAAGATATGTGTTTGAGATTTAGGTTTCCTATTCCACCAGAAGAGAGCTGAGTGCCTCCTAAGAGTAATCCAAAAGGCTCTCCAAAGGAGTCAGTGCTAGAAAATGCTAATTTGCCATGTTCCTATGAAGTTTTAGCTTCTCAGCCCAAGTTCCCCTTTATGTGTGTTTACAAAGTAGAAATTCCCAGTAGGCAGTGTATAATCCAAGGTTTATAAATTGTGATGTAGTGTTAATCATCTGTATTAACAACCCTCAATTAGTCAGAGTGAAATCTGGATTGACAATCTAGGTGATAGAAGCTCTTCTATAACCTTTCCCTCTCTTTCCTTTTAAATTTTTTTGATTCCAGATTCTCAGCAGGGGATCCAGGAGCAGGCATCACCTGGTCTGCTCTGCTGAGTGACACCAGCCCTGGAGCTCCAGCCCTTCAGTGTTGCCTACACAGGGTGAAAGACCCAAGCCTGCCACAGATGTGGGAATGGGGCTGTGGGAGCAGCTGGGAAAGAGGCACTGGGGTATTCCCTGGGGAGCACCAGACCATTGTCCTTACCTGTGCTGAAAACCAGAAAGAAACACAGAAATCCCAGGCTCATCTTCGCTGCCACATGCCAGCAGAGCCCCTGCATTATGGATGCTGACTTCCAGCAGGTTTGGCTGGTCTAGGAGAGAGAAATGCTCTTTTGGTGGTGTTAAAATTTTTAGCATTGAGCAATTTTGTCCAGCCCTTGTCCCAGAATGATTTGACCACAAGAGAAATATTCAGTTTCTGTGATGCAGAGAAAGATTGGGTTGGAAATGTCAAAGGAGCAGAATCCCACAGTATTTCCTCTGTGCCTGTGCATGCTGTTTGCACATGTCTCTTGATTTTTGAGTCCTACCTAACTGGCTTTTCTGGGGGATTGGTAAGATTGTCAACACAACCCTCTTCTCTGGCAGGATAAGCTGTGTCTAAAAGGCACCTGACACATCAAGTGCCTAAAGCCATTCTGTTAAAAACAAGATAAAATTTTCTTATGCTTAGTTTCACACCAGAAATGTCAACTGAAGTTCTCTTCCACAGAAATGTTGCTTTTCTGATCATTCCTGGTTTCGTATTTCTGTAGTTACTATCACCAGGTTGTGTCCTGTGCTGCCTTGCCTACCTGCTTGGTAAGGATTAACAGCGTTCTGCCTTTCAGACCATGAGCTTCTTTCCAGGTTTCAAAGATTTAATTAGAGTGTTAGGGGGAAAAAAAAGTTTCTTCTCATATTTCCCTTGATTTTGCAATATCAGAACACGTCAAATGTAGTTGTCAGAAGATGAGGGATGATATGAAAACCAGCGAAAAAAAAGCCCAATTTTTTTTAATATCCTCCTGAAGAAGCTAATCTTCCAAGTAGGCAGAAAAAAACATTATCTTGAAGATATTATTATTTGATCAGAAAACTATAATCATATTTAAAATATTTTTCATCTTGAAGTCACTAGAGAATTGATACATTCAAAAAATGGGTTATTTGTATTTAGTGGCTCTAAAGAGACTCTTCCTTGGGATGGTGGAACAATACTGAATATTTCTGTGTTGGAAATGTCTGTGTTTGCTGGGCTGATGAGTCAAAAGTGTGGAAGTGCCAGCTCTGCTAATCCAAGCAAAGCTCTGAGAGCTTTCAAGCAGTTCATCCTACCTATTCAGCCCATCTGTCCAATCCTTTTTACTCAGACCCAAGCCTGGAGTCATCCACAATTTCTACACAGCATGTGCAGAAGAAAAGAGCTGAGGCAGAAAGTGTTGGCCAAATCTCATTGCCAGACTTCATACTCCATCACCATTCTATGGAGGAATTATGCATGGATAAAGTCCAGTATCCCATGGACAAGTCTAGCACCAAAAATCCTAAACCTGGCTTTTCTTGCAACAATATTTGGAGTCTGGCAAACTGCTAGACTACAGACCATGAAAATGTTGCTGTCATGAAAATCCCAGGGCCTGACTCCCTGGCAAGGCTATCCCTGCTTCCACTCTCTGGTGTCATGAAGCTTCCTAGGACTTGTAGCAGCTTTTTTTGGACTCTCTAATTAGGGGAGAGCAGTGTGTTAGCTCAAACCTGCTCAAAAGCTGATGTGGTGGAAGCACTGGAGGTGTAGTCTGCATGGAGAGGGAAATAAAACCAACCCACATCTCTAGATTCTGGTAAGTTTTTGTTGTCTTTGGCTTGGCTCAATGAGATAGAGAGGAGTTAGAGAGAGATGCTCCTCTGTGGAGCTGAGTATGAGGAAATGGTGCTTTGCAAAGCAGCAGGGAGGTGGCTGTTGGGGAGAGCAGACTTTGGGAGGTGGAGAGTTGGGTGATCATGTAAAGGGAGGTTTGTAACTGCATGTGACTTTGAGCAGGTGTCTGTAGTGGCTGGTGCATCTAGATAATCAAGTCTCCCATTAAAGGGAAACTCTTGGGTTGTGTCTTTGTTTGAGGTGAGAAGTGGGGTGATTTGCTGCTTATAATAGAACAATTTTGATTGTACTATGAGAAGTGTCGCCTTAAGTCTGCAAAATCTGCATTAGGATGAGTTGTGCTTTGTGATGATGGTTCAGTGTTTATGGGACACAGCCCCTGTGAGCGCGACCCCCTGACCTGTTCCATGCGCACAGGAGTGACCAGGCTGCAGAGCCAGTGCTGGCCCTGTGCACACCAACCCGAGGGACATCAGCAGGAAACACAGACAGCAGAAGTGCTGCCACTGAGCTGTGGCAAGGCTGGCCAGCCTGAGGGTCTCTGCAGCCCTGACTGGTGAATGACCCCACACCTCTGCCCTCCACAAGGATTTTGGCAGCATGGCAGGTGAAAGACCCAGAACTAGGAGATGGGAGAAGAGGGCATGCCCTGCCCCATTTTCAGTCTGTCCCTACAGATCAAGGCCAGTGTTCATCCACCATGAGGAAACTTGATTTCCAGGACCTGCTTTGAGGAATGTGGGCTCTCCTGAGTCACCAGTGAATGACACTGGCACTGAAATCCTTGGTAAGAGCATTTCACAGACTGATGTGAAAGCACAACTGTTCTACAAAGGTTTGTAAGTAAAAGGGTAGATAGCACATAATTTCCTATCAGAGACCTAACTTAGTGCTGATTTATTTAAAGTGGCCAGAGCTGTTCATGGCAGCAGGACAGGGGAAAATCATTTGACAGAGGACTTGGTGTAGCAAGTAAGAGCAGGGTCTAGAGAGACCCTTCCTAAAAGACAGAGAAGAGGCAAGAGGATTGACACATGAAGGGATCATCTACTTTAGGAGAGAGAGAAAAGCTGTAAAAATACAAACAGAATAGAGCAAGACAAGTTGTGCTTGGAAGCATTCCCCACACACTGGGTGAAGCTTTCTTGCTCACCTGAATTCTCAGTTCCCTGCTGTCCTCCCCACTGACCTGCTCCTCTGTGCTAATCAACACACACAATTTTCTGTACACACAGTGCTGATTTCAGCAGGAATTTAGAGAAGGCATTAACCTGGCCATATCACACTAGAGACTCAGCCAAGAAAAACATCTCATGATAGGGACAACAGGCAAACATAACCTGGAAGGATGGATCACAGTAAGACAAATCCTGTTCTACTTCTAGCAAAGAAATATTGAGTATTTTTGCTAGAAAATTATGGAAAATCCTCCATTCGTGAGAGTGCTTGTTTTGCCTGAATGCCATTTTTAGCACGGGCGTGTTCCCTGACCTTAAAAAGAAATTGCAGATAAATTTTAATACTAGGGATAGCACTCCAAAATGGACTGCCCTTGCTTCTTATTTGGTAGAGACTTGATTTAAATTTGAAGCGTTAGCTTTTAGTTGCTTCCCAAAATCTTTTTCCAGCATTAACTCCCTAAAATTTATGCTATCCAACTAAATTTCAAAACCATGTGTGACAGCTATTCCTAGAACTGTTGCCTGAAATATCTTATCTCTCAGCAATGTGGATATTAGTAATATTAACTCTTGTAATACACGTCACATTTGCGTTACTCTGGTTATTCACTATCCAATTTTTATTTATCAGGGACAAGCCTTTATGACTTTGCAACTGTATCTCTCTTGAAGTGACTCCACTGTGATGACTGAAATACATGTCCAGGTTGCAAATATGAAACCCTCATTGTGCTCCAGACCAAAATCAGCATTTCCATTTCAGACTATATGAGATTCACAGGCACTGAAGGCACAGGTGCCTCACAGCCCCAGGCAGGCAGACAAATCCCATAAACTGACTCAGGGAAGGTTTTCCTTCCAAACATTTGTCTGATAGAGACTGAGGGTCAAGCCTTTGGTTACAAATTCTCCTTCAGCTCTGCTGGTGTAACAATCCTCCTCTGTTTATTTTAAGCTGAATAATATTAGTAGAATCTATTTTATTTAGAACTGTTGATCCAGAGTTCCTTGAAATGCTGAGTTGGAGATTTTAATCCAGTTCAAATTACTTTTATACATTCATGAAGACCCCTTATTAAATGCCTCTCTGGGTTAACAGCAATCTTAAACCAATGTGTTTATTAGCTCTGCTTCAGTAGAACTCCTTTTAATGTGGCAGGTAACCATGGCGTTTAAATAGTTTTCATTTTTCCTGTACCAATGTACTGCTCTCCAACATCAAGCAGTTTCCTCACATCTTCACGCTTAACAGAGCAGAACAGAAATCAAGAGAACAAAGAAATAAAAGAGGAAAGTCCTTGAGTACAAATTTCCTTACCTTCAGTCAGTTGCAACATCTAAAGGTCATGTCTCATTTTAAGCACACCATCATCCACCAAGTCTAAAGAAATATTTCAAGTTAATGTGAAAATATGCCCGTGTTACAACTGCACGCTTCATTACATTGATACAATTACTTTTAAAGTTCAGATTTATTCGTGTGAGAATGCAATATAATGCAATAAATATACATTAAATTAAAAAAATAATTTATTTTGATACATTTCCACTGAGCATTAATAGCACAGCTGAAATGGTTTCCCCCAAGTACAAGCAAAACCACCAATATCTGGAGTAGTTAATATCAACTTACCTGATTTCTCATGACAAAAATTATTATCTTCAGAGCCTATATAACACTGGAAGATATTGCCAGCTGGTAATAAACACTTTGTGAAAAACTTTGAGTAGGCAGCTTTATAATCTTTCCTTAAAATCCTCTGAAAATTGTTATCCTAATCCCTGAAGGACTAACCAGAGGTAACACAATCATAAGCACACAAAGTGCCTGTTGAGTCCTGCATGGAAAGGCTCTGTGGCAGGTCAGGTGGGGATTGGAAGCTCCTTTTGGCAGTAGAATTGAATTGCGGAGGATTTTTTTTCCCTTTTAAAGGAACAGCTCTGCTTACAGCCATTAGACCCGTGCCACCTTTGATGGTGAGAAGTAGCCAAGGGTGATGAGCCCCTCTGGTAAAGCTTTAGCCATCCTTCAGGTAAAACAGCTGACATTGTCAAGGGGGCAGAGATGACACCTGAAGAGTATCTTAAGTGTGGAACCTCAAAAGGAATAAAATGTGAGTTACAACAGGAAAAATTGCCTGGAATCCTGGTTAAGGGGTGAGGAAGGAAGAGATGTCTGGTCAGAGCAATGACAGAAGGCAATTTCAGTGCTGCTGAGTGATGTTCAGTAGTATCCAAGGGAAGATCACTGTTGGAAACAGCCAGCAAAATTCTGCTACCAATTACTCCAGTGGGCTGGAAATAATTCCTCTGAAATCAGTGAGTTTAGATGCAGCATGGTTAAAAGTCAATCATCCATTCAGTAATTTTATCCCAATCCACCAAACATTTCAACTTGTGAAACCACTCAAAATGTTGTAGCAATTAACAATGGAAATCTAAGTGGATTCACAGTCAGATTATGAAACAAAAAGTGCTTTAGCAACCATTTTTTGTGTGTGGTTGAGCTGTGTCTCTGTCTGTCTAAAAATCCTGCCTTAACCAAGAATTTCAGATGCTGCAAGGCAACTGCAGCCACATTTAACAGAGCTGGAGCTGGTCTATAAGATGCCTACACGTCTGTGCACATGCATGCACAATTTTTCCTTGTTTTTGTTCACTCTGCTTTTCACAAAAAAACATTATGTGGTGGGGTGTCACTGCATCTAGTATTATTTAATTTTATATAGAATCTACTGTTGTGAAAAAAGGAAAATTTTTGAGACTTGTGACTGAATGCTGCAGCTGAAGGAATATGGAAGCACCTTTTCTTTGACAAGATTTACTTTTACTGACTTAATTACCAGTTGCTCAATAGCACATCAAGAAGGCTGGGATGAAAGTCCTCTCTGTAACAGCTGACAAAACCAGGTATAGCCAGGAAAATGTGTGTGCTGGGATCAGTTCCAGCCGTTTGATGTTTGCCTGTGAGGATAATTAGACTTTCAGCAGGTTTTGCCTCATGCTGTGTTTTACCCTGGGACTCTGTAATTTTAACTTTCCTCAGCTGCTGAGCAATGCTCAGGTGACCTGGGAGGGGGGTTTTGTTCAGCCCCAACTTTGACTCTTGGGGACAATGCTGTGTTCTCACTCTGAACATCCCTCTGGGCAAGTTGCTTTCTCAGGAGTATAGTCTTTACATGCCTCCTGTTTCCAGCATCCCTTTGTGTGGCAGCACTGTGTCCATGACCAGCATCCCAAAATCCAGAACAGGAAAAAAAGATATTTTTAATGTCTCTTAGTAACACAGTATAGACACACAATTCATATAAATTACCTAGTAAATGCATCCATTTGCTGAAGGTTGCACAGGGTAAGGCCCTGCTAATGCAATTTAAATAAACAGAAATTCAAGGAATTGCCTGTGGTTTATCTGTAAGAGGCAGTGTGGTGTGATGTTCTGGTAGGGAGGGAGAAAATGAGGTCTGGCTGTTGGAGCTCCATCTCTCTGTGGGCTGAGAGCAGAGTGAAAGCAAAGCACTATTTCTTCCTTCTGGCTTTTTCTTAGGCTTTTAGACGTGGTTAAAAGCACACATTTCTCTACAGATATTGCAATAATAAGTGTAAGTGACTGCAAGAGCTGCAGCCATACGTTCCTGTGACCTCAGCCAGAGGCATGAACAAGTGTCCCCTTCCACCTGCTCTGTCCTGGTGTGGCAGTGTCCTCAGGTCTGGCCACCCTCCAGCCTGGCTGGGCTATGAACCATCTCTGCCTTAAAAGATGAGCTGTGGCACCTGGAGCACTGTAGCACCTAAAGCACCTCCCAAAACTGCCTGATTTACGTGGTTAGAAAACACAAATCTGGCTGTGCCTCTCTCTCATCAGATGCTGATGTGCAAGAGAAAAGGAAATGCTGTTTTTAAATAGAGTGCAAAGAAGCAAACTTAACCCAAGTTTACTCCAGAGCACTGAAGTTTTATTTTCAGTTGCACTTCATCTTACTGTGCAAATATTTCCATGAAAGCATCTTTTAGGGGTTGTTAAATAAATTTTGTTTAGAAAAGTATCAATTCAGTAAATATCATTTGTTCTGAAAAAACTGATTGCACTTCAACACTTCTCTGTTTCTCCTCTACCATTACAATTTTAAGATATATATTTATTTTATTAAGAAATGTACTAACTCTAGAAAGTTTTAATTTAAATTTTAACAATATCCTTCTATTTTACTAATAGATTTTACCAATATCCTTCTATTATATTTACAGATTTTACCAATATCCTTCTATTATATTTATTTTTGGCACAAGTTTTATTCAGGACAACTCTCTGAATGTATTACTGTTTCTTTGTCAATCTTTTTTTAGTAGAATAACATTTCATCACCTAAAAGAAAAATTCTATAAAGAAACTCAGAGTTACTACATGTGGGAAAGACCTCTAAGATCACTGAGTCCAACCATTAACCCAGCACTGCCAACACTAAACCACATCCTCAAGTGCCACATCTACACATTTTTACAGACCTTTAGGGATGGTGATTCCCTGGACACTTCCTGGACAGCCTGTTCTAGTGCTTGACAACCCTTCAATTGAAGAAATTGTTCCTAATATCCAATCTAAACCTCCCCTGGCACAACTGGAGGCTGTTTCCTCTTGTCCTGTCTCTTGATACCTGGGAGAAGAGACCGACCCCACCTGTCTACAGCCTCCTGCCAGGCAGCTGCTGAGACTGACAGGGTCTCTCCTGAGCCTCCTTTTCTCCAGGCTGAGCACCCACAGCTCCCTCAGCTGCTCCTGACTTGTGCTCCAGACCCTTCCCCAGTTCTGTTCTCTGGACACATTCCAGCCCCTCCATGCCTTTCCTGCAGTGAGGGGCCCAGAACTGGACACAGGATTTGAGGTGTGGCCTCAGCAGTGCCCAGCACAGGGGACAATCCCTGCCCTGGTGCTGCTGCCCACACCATTGCTGATCCAGGCCAGGATGCCATTGACCTTCCTGGCCACCTGGGCTCAGCCTGGTTCATGCTCAGCTGCTGTCAGCCTGCATCCCAGGGCCTTTCCCTCTGGGAGCTTTTCAGTCACTCAGCCCCAGCCTGGAGCACTGCAGGAGTTGTTTTGACTCAAGTGCAGAACCCAGCAATTTGCTTTGTAGAACCTCAAATACATAGTTATATATAAAAATGTGTATTTGTTCCCATTCATTGAATTTCCTTCCCATTTCAGAACATGTGTTTAGAACTGAAAATAGTTTCTGTCCTTAATATAACTTTTTCTTTAATTTTTATTATCAATGTTTTGCTAAGATTTGTACTAACACCACAAAACTTCCTGAACAGAATGTGCATTAAACTCTACAAACTGTTTTCAGTAAGAGTGTTTTGTGTATTTACTAAAGTAGGAAACTTTCTTTTGAAGTGTCTGATATTGTGAAACTTTCTTTGAATTCAGGTATGCTCTTGAGGGGGTAAAAGAAGAGAAAGTAAAAAAAAGAGGGCCATGGAGATCATGAAAATGTGTGGTGGTGAGAGGCATGGAGTCCTAGCGATTTTCTTATCTGTGTGAGAGTTACAATACATGAGATTTTTGCACAATACTCTGCACTGCTCCTTGAGGGTTTCCAAAGACGTTAGCTTGTGATCAAGCACTTGGCATTTCTAAGTATAGATCCTCATAAAACCTTGATTAGATATCAAGAAATTTCAACAGTCCAGAACTTAGAAAAATGTTTAATGACTTGTCCAACGATTTTATTTCTGATAGGATGTATGTCAGAGAAGTAACTGACCCTTTCAAATCTGCCAAAACATTCATAGCACATATTAAACCTTTTTTCATGATCTCTGCACTGTACTCTGCTGTCCATCTGCACCTGACACAAAGAAGCAGGAGAAAAGCTAGGGTGCTGTCCCAAACCTGCTGGGCTGACAGCCATTATCTTAGAGGGCAATTTCTTTAAATAATGTCTAGCTCTCCTGCTGCCCTCTGCAATGGGATTTGGCTTTCCTGATTCCATCCCTTCTCTGTGTTCCAAGAGGATGCTCTGTGTTAGTCAAGCAACTGTTTTACCCCAGCAAGTCTTAAAAATTGAAGCATCCTACAAATAAACAGAAGGGTACACTGAGAAAATTCCACTCCTGAAGCTGTTTCTTGATTGACACCATTTCAATTTTTACCCTTTCTAAAGTGTTGACACAAGGTCTTATTCTGCTTAGGTGGGGGACAATTGTATAGGATCCCCAAAGTCACATATGGAGGTAAGCACAGGCTGCACCACTGGATACAAGCAGGGAATAGGTATCACACCTTCTGCCCTTTTTAGAGTCTATTTCTTAAAGATAAAACCTAATTGCTTACTGAAATCCAGTGATTTGTCAGGTTCTGGTATTTGGGTGACAGCCAAGGGGAAATTTTAACGCAACACCTTTCAGTGCAGGTGAACCAAAGCCGAGTGCTTCACCTGTTGAGTCTGTGAAATGCTCAGGGAAATGCCCCTGCTGTGTCTGGCAGCTGCAGGGCTCTGCCCCAGCCCTTCAGCTCAGGCTGGGACATTCAGTGCTGAGGCAGTGATGGTAATGCAGGGTAGAGTTGTCCATAAAAGTGGAGACAGTAAAAAAAATCCCTGAAGCCCAAAAAGTTCAGAATTCCACACTCCGGTGCATTAGTTTGGAAAAACACAAACTGTCAGTCTTTGGAAAAAATAGAACTTCGTTGTAAGAGCCTAACATTCACCCTTTTTGTTATTTAGTTATTACTTTTATTTAAATTGGATCATTTAAAACAAACAAATAGACTCAAAAGCACTACAACCTAATGTTGCAGTACTAAAGGATATTTTAATTATTCCCACTTTACAGTGGTTTAGAAGTGGGATAAGTTGAATATTTTTTTTACCTATCACAAAAAATTAAAAAACCTTACTTTATGTTGTATTTCAAGTGCTCAGCAGAGCTCATTCCTTGGTGACAGCCATGAAACTGAAGCCACAGAGAATGTCTTAAAATACCTCTCTGTGTCCACCTAAATTTTTGTCAAGAGTTGATGTTTCGTGTGTTTCTCTTCCTATCTCATTCAGACACAGAACCACACAGAAATGCAGCAACAGAACCAGGGGTAGAATTCAAGCAAATTCCCTGCAGGGGATATTCTGATCTTGCTTCTACCATTACTGTGTTCTCTCCATATTTTGTTTGGAATTTCATAATATCTTAGCACGTTATGTTTCCAATATGAATACATTTTCTCCCACTTTTCATTTTGCCCTCCACATATGCTCAAAGCCATATAAATTATATGGCCACAAAATCAAAAGATGTCACAAATAATAGGATCTACTGTGTGTTGACAGGGCTGGCTGTAGAAGCCACATAAAACCTGCTTCTAGCTGCGTTTAGTCCTGCCTAGATGAAGTCAAAAGGATCTTTGCCAGTGTCTCTGCTGGGGATGCATTTGACAATATATTCTTTGAATATGTGTGAAGATATCAAGATTAAATGAAAAAAAATCCATCCACATGATAATTGAAATTTCTATTTATTAATAAGTGGTGCAGTTTTTAAAGACAGAACATAAAAAAATCAGTTAAGAAGTATTGTTTGCATAATATATTGAAATAAACATATTAAATTTGTTCAAATATTGGACAGTGCCAGAATAGAAATTACACATACAGTTTAAAAATTACAATAAATAATATTATAAAGAGCACTAAAGGCCACTTGTATAAAAGTTGTGTTCCCTTGTCAGCCAGAATCAGAAAAGCATCTTTGTAGCATGGAGAAAATTTCAGTGAGCAAGGCACAAATACTAGTAATAAGATGCCATAACTAGAAAACAAAATGCAGTTGGCTATGTAACCTTCAGTCTCAGTGTTCTTCATGATGGAAATAGGAGCCCATTTTCACTATTTTGCTTCAGTTAACTTCAGAGGGAAGCTACTCAAAGCTGAATTGGGAAGAATCAAATCTTACAGCCTAAAAAACCAGAAGGAAAAGTGATACCCAGGGTCTTCGTTCCCAGAGTGCTCAGCTAAAAACACTTGAAAATGCCCCAGTTTCCTCTGCACCTCCTAAAATAATCTTCAAATGGAGCACTCACCTCCAGCTGTGCTCCTGAAAAAAGTGACATCCCACCAAGTTAATGAGGTGCTGTAGGAAATGTAAGTTTGCAGCCCTTAGACACCTAGAGCTGAGTGGTGGGGGCTGTGGGGTGCAAGGAATCCAGACCCAGCTCTTTCCTCACATGGTCTGCAGTAACCAGGATGGATTCAGCTCTTGCCTAAGCAGATGTGACACCTCTGCAGCAGATGGGCCCCCAGCAGGGGTGAGGGTGCTCCTCACTCTGCATTTTCTGATTGCTTTAGGCTGTGATCTTGCAAACTGGATGGACCTTGGTGCTCTCCTGAAAGCCACAAGGCCCCACTACCCCTGGGCTCAGGTGGGCTTTAGTTTGCAGCACTCACGGGCCACCATTTGAAGCAGAAAAATTTTAAACTCTTTCCACTCTGGACCATAATAATGCAGCAATGTTACAGATAAAAACAGAGCAAATATAGCCAAAGGACAATTTAGGGACTTTTTAATCAATCTCTCCATGGGTTGAATTACCTTTTATTTAGATAGGAGCCAGAGTGATAAATTCAGGGCAGGGAAAAGCCAAGGCAAGGACAACAGTCATTACCTGACTAGATTTTTCTTTTAAAGTGCCAGTTCTCTAAGTAGAGCATAAACCACATTTATCATACCTTCAAACTTCAACAAAGCATTCACTTTTGCCTTAATCTAATAGTCCCAGTTTGCATCCGAAATGAGGAAGCTTAATTGATAGTAATGCTGCAAAGAGAGGCACACAATGTAAACACAGATTCTCCTTTTTGAAAACTTCCAGACATCAGGCATTTGTTAGGGACTGGAAATCACTCTCAAAATGTAGCCAAGAAAAATGTCTCCAGATCACTGCTGTCCTTCACAAGGTAATTTATAAATAATGGCAGATTAGAACCCAGCCCTGCTCCCAGTGCATCACTGTGAGAAGGTTTCTAACTTGAAGGAGAGCAGAGAAAAGCTCCACAGTTTCAAATTACAAAAAAATATCTCAAGGCCTGAAATGAGATGAGAGTCATCAGTGTCATTAATACTTTTTAATGTTAAGTACATGCAAACAAAATGCTAGTGTCAGTCGAGATGCTAGAAAGGTCTGACCCAAAGAGAATTGATAACTCTTTAACTGAAACATCATGCAGAAGAAGGTATAAATCTAATTAATTCCTATTAATTAGAGACTATTCCTATTAAAGACTATTATTGACCCAGATGCCTTTC
Source organism: Fringilla coelebs (assembly GCF_963513975.1). Classification (NCBI taxonomy): domain Eukaryota; kingdom Metazoa; phylum Chordata; class Aves; order Passeriformes; family Fringillidae; genus Fringilla; species Fringilla coelebs. Next base: position 9,059,542 of record NC_140028.1, on the reverse strand, counting down.
TCAAGTGAAATTGTGACTAGAGATTCCTTGTGTGTGGAAACAGGTCTTGACATTTTTATAGTTACGGGGATCATTCATGGTTTATTCTGCTTTGTCCAGTACCTACGGCTGGCACATGAACCACACTTCCAGGGTGGATGCACTCCCTGGACTCAGCCTGACTGGAGTCTGATGAATTCGTGTGCAAATCCCAGATCTGGGTTGGTCTCCAGATCTCACCTTGCTGGTGACACCTTGACACCTATCTGTTCTCATCACAGACAGCAGAACTGATGGATGCCCTATTTTTAACCCCAATTATGTAAATGGCAGAGAGCTGCTAAGAACAACACCCTTATGAACAGAGCAGGGACAGGTTTCAGTGCTAAGAAAGAAAAATAAATGTTGAAATAAGCTAATCAGATCTGCCTGTCTCATTTCTTGGATCTCCTTCCCAGGACCTGCAGATGTCTACTTCAGAAGATCTTGCTGAGTTTATCACCAGTGCTTTTTAAGAAGAGGCAGATCTCATCTGGCATCATTAAATAGTTCATGATGTAGCTACAAACACCTGACCTGACACGACACCTTAAAGATGCATATTGCAAATTGGTGATTGCAGGCCAGAGAAGACACTAACTTCAAGACAGTTCATCTGCTAAGTGTGCAGAGTGCAGGACAGCCCAAATCCTGCTTTCTCTGGGGCTGTACCCTGTGTGCAGGTGAAGATTCATCCAACTCTCTGCCCTTGCTTGGATTTTCTCTTGGAAAGAACATACCTTTATAAGGAGGCTATTTATGGATTTTCAACCAGGTTAATACTGAGAAAATATTCCTTTTATATGTCCTGTCATGGAAAAGAACAGAAACCTGAACTGAAGAATTTCAGTGGGAATTGGACAGGGAACTGCATGGCATAGCCACTGTCAAATACAGTCACAAACAAATTGATCAGACTGCACCTGCTTTTTGTCTGCCTTCATTTTTGATTGCTTAGCTCTAGGAAGCCTTTAAAGAAGGATGAAATTTAGATTAAATCAGTAGGAACAACAGGCCCTTTATATACAAGAAAACTGAAGCAGGCTTGTCTAGAACATACTTACATATGCTTCAGAAATGTAACAATGTTAAAATAATTTTTTCATTCTTTTCCATTCTCTTAGTCATGTGAGGATTAAATCTCACAAGTTGCCACAGACATCTATTACTATTTCAGAAAGCCTGCAACAGGTACAATGAAAATATTTCCAAGAATCGCAAGGGCCAAAGAATTCTTAATATGCCAAATTATAACGAATTACACTTTGGTCATTTAGTTTTATTCTTTGCAAATTTAGCCACAAAACTGTGCCAAACACAGATTATCTTTCAGGTCAATTAAGTTAATTTCAGGTCAATTATCTATTTTGTCAATTAAGTAATTACCAAAATTGTGCCTCATACCATCATAGTTGCTGGCTTCAGAACATCTCCATGGACTCAGCCCGGTCTTCAAAGGCTGTAACTGATCTGCAGTATTTAATCCAGTAACAACAGCAATTTGTTCTTCCTGAAGATCCATCCCAGAAGGATGAAACATGATTTAGCTAAAGAATCAGATGAAGTAAGAAGATCCTAATCCTTTAGATGTCTCTTCCAATAGAGAACAAACAATGAAGATGAAGGCAATGCCCACATCTGGGAAAGAACAGAATTCCCTGGATGGAACAGCTGCTATGAGATGTCAACAATGCTGAGGAATTAACCAAAAGTTTACTATGGTCAGAAAACCCCAACAAAATATTGTCCATTTCCATCCAGGGCTGTGCAATTCCCAGAAAGCACTGGGAAACCCAGTAACATTCTTGGCTCAGACTGGATGTGCCAAAGATGTTCAGTTGCAGCTGCAGCGTAATAGAAGCAGTCTCTACAGAAAGTCCCTTTTGTAACTCCTTATTTGGGCCAAATCCTGGCAGCTTTGTTGGTCAGTGCCCTGGCCACTGGGGAAATCATTGTGTGGAGTGACAGGGATTGTTCTGGACATGAGGTGAGGATGAGCCATGGCAGAGAGGCAACACCTTGGATCAGTGGGGGAGATGTGAGACAATTAACACTGATTGTGCGGTCTCTGATCATCTGACATCTAAGCAAGTCACCTTCTGCTCTCTTTGAAGTTGGTAGACATTTGGTCATTGTAGATAACTGAGCTAAAGGTGAGATTAATCTCATCCTGAATTTGATGTGTGCCTTTGTTGCTGTACCCTGTGCTCACTGACTGTTCTCCTTCATTTCCCACCAGCTGTAAGGAGCGTACAGCCACCAAGCTGGACATCACATGGATGTTATTTCATGGACACATTGACTGACACAGGTAAGACCTGTATAGGATATTTGGATATGCTAGCTTCACTAGCTTTATAGGTACTACATTCCCACTGTAGTGGTGAGATCTTTGATTCATTTCCCTCCAGTGATCCATTGATTTTCCTGGTCTCCTCCTTCTCAATAATTTCCAGCTTCCATTAAAAAATATTTGGCTGAGGCCTAGGGACCATACTTATGTCTCTGTTGCTCAGGGACACGTGACAAAAATGGTGATTATTTATTTATACATTAATCCTAAATATAGCACATATTCATGGATTTGGAGCACTCCATTTCCAAGAGAAAAGGTAGACAGAGAGAAACAGATCCTGGCAGCATCTCACACTTGCAGGGAAGAGAATAGCAATTTTCTGCACATCTGAGGAGCTCAAAGCGCTTGGCAAATAGTAGAGAATTGAGCCTTTCAACCTGTGAGCATGTGTGGAAGTGTAACTCCCAATTAACAGATTGGGAAACTGAGGCTGAGTTACATTATGCTTCTTACTTAGCAGCACCTAAGTCAATAGAAGAGTGGAGTGTATAAACCTGGCGTTGTCTATGCTGAACAACCTTATTTTTGTAACAAAGAAAATTTGGCCCCATAAGTAGCAAATAGACTTAGCAAAAGATTTTCTAAAAAAAAGCATTATAATCCTACTTTGAGCAATTTTATAAATACTAATGAAGATTTTCAAAGTATTTTGAGGGATTTCTATTTACATTTTACAATAAATAAATACCTATGATCGATCCCAGGAGGTGGCTTGGATGACTTAAATTCCTACCCATTATTTCATTTCAACATTGTATTTCAGGGGTAATTATATAAGAGATCACATGAGAAACATTTAGTTCACAAAAACATTTCAATAAGGTCATAGTTCAACTCAGCTTTTCCCCTGCTTTTGGTTGATTAGAGATTGATTTGCTTGGTTGATTGGCTTGGTCGATTAGAGATTGATTTGCTTATAATGGAAAGTGATTTAGACGTTATGTTTCCACAAAGGGATATTTTTCCTGAAAATCTGTTTATTTTGCTGCTCTGTTTACAAAATGTAGCAAGGACCACTGTATCTTGTCTGTTATCAATTCACCATTGTTGTATTGAAGAGTACCAGATAGATATGTATCATGGAAGAAATCAGCTGTACCATTTATATAGGGCAAAGTCATGCAAACCATGCTCAAAACTAAACTCCTTAGTTTTGGTAGCATGAAAAAAACTGCATCTGTAAATTGTATGAAATGGTGCAGAATGACTACCACTAATATCACATGCATCTTATGCAGCCATTGGTGTTTTGAACTAGTAAGCTTTGGGTGTAGAGTAAGTGAGATATACAAAGTATGCTTACATTACAAGGAGAAGTCAGCCAGTGACTGCCCCCACAGGCGCTTTTAGACTGGCTTGTTTGACGGGGTCCATATTGAGTCTGAAATCCCATCTCCTGTCGAGGACAAAGGCATGGAGCCACTCGGTGTGAAGGGGTCTGTGTCTGTGTCTGTCTCCCCCTCTGCTAGGTAGCGTTTCTCCCTCATCCACGCCGAGCCCCCGCTGGGGCCGAAGGGGAAGTCGTCTCTCTCCTGGGAGATGCTGAAGCCACTCGGGGAGCGCTCGAGCTCCTCGTGGTTGACGGAGAGAAGGGACAACGGGGTGTCGCTGTCTCTCGTTAGGCTCCTTCTCTGCCTCGGGGACACCTTGTCTGAGTAAGGGCTCTGAAGGTCCCCGTGGGGGTGGTAGCTAACCTGGGAGTCCATTAATGTAAATATAGGCAAAACTGTTGGCCTTTCTGCATATGAAGTTGAGGAAGGTGTGGCTTGCAGTTTGCCAGAGTTTTGCCCACCCATTGATAAAGGTTGTGAGTGAGCCGTGTGACCCCGTGCTGAGAAACCATAGGGGCTGACTTTGTTGACTGGAACCTGCTGGAAGTTGTAAGGAGTTTCACGAGAACACTGCTCAGTGTATTTATATATTATTGTTTTTAATTCAGAATATTTGTTTTCTTCTCTCTTCTCCCTTGCAGGAGAAGCCGTTTCTTTCAATGGACTTATCTCAGCAACTTGTATCTGCAGCTGTTCCATATGATGCATATGCATATCAACAAGAAAATCCAGTTTCTTCCCCATGTCATTTACCTGAAAAATACCAATGTCATGATATTGACTCAAGTCAGTTGTTCAAAAATCACGATTCCATGATGTGCTGCCATGTTTATTGGTCATGGAGGTTCATACGATAACCGTGACCTTCCCTCAAAGCTGGGCTGAAATGGATGACAGCTTATCCTCTGCCTCAGAATAAGAAGACCCATCCCTATGAACTATGCCAAAAAAAATTATTAGTCTTGCTGGATATTTAACAGTACAGTATCCAACAGGCCTCTATAATGTTATGACAAAGTCTTGATACCGCTGGTAAATAGCTATTACCAAAATACAGTGTATGGAATTGCCTTTGCAGACAGAACTATTCTCTAACTGATAATTACAGAATCATTTAGGTTGGAAAAGTCCTCTGAGATCATTGAGTCCAACCTATGACCTAATGCCACCTAATAGTCCCACAACATCAGGATTACTTATCAGGACTAGTTTCCTTTCTCTTTTGGATAGGGCCCAAGAGTGGACAATCATTGTGAGTCCAGACCCTGTAGGAAATGGCCTTGCTCACACAAAACACCAGATGTGATGAGTACTGAAGCTAGAGGAATGAAAAAGTCCCACTTCAATATCGTGGTTAGTATCTTCTGTCATACACAGTGACGTGGATTCAACACGTTTCAAAAGGCATACTTCCCAGGTAAGCAAATTCTTTCATGAAAAACTAACAACATAGTTTTGTGATGATTAAAAGAAAATCTCTGTGTGTCTTCACCACCAGCAGCACAATTCTCCCTGGGTCAGCCAGAGTCATGCAGAATTTATATCAGCTCTATCATTTCTGAACAAGCACCTCAGCCTCTGCCATTGTCAGGAAATTACTTACCTGCCTCTCAACTTTAACAAATTTTCCCATCATACTTTGGTCTTCAGTATCAGCTGTAGATGCTTTGGCTACATATGGTTCATTTCTGCAAAGAATTAATAACTCTATTAGTGTTCAATATTTCTGTGCCTCACAATAAGTAATTTATATCAGGAAACAAAATTGCCATCTTGTTGATTTATTCATATAGATCCTTGGAACCCTTTTAGCTCTTTATACAAACAGGAATGAAAGTCTATTCTATGTGATGCCAATGCATTCCTAAAAAATATAATCTTGATTTTTAATTTTTTATGGCTTTTTTTTCAAGTTTAAAATAAAGACTAAAAAGCACCATAAGTTCAAAAGAAAATTAAAATTAATCTCCAGCTTGTTGGAATAATTTCAGGTTTGTGAAAATTATTGAGACAGTGCAGTTAGTGGGTCTACAGATGGCCATGTGTTTTTAAATCTAATTCTTTATAATTAGGGTCTTTGGAGACTGAATCTGAGCTTCAAGGATGAGTGTGGTTTTTTTCTCAATTTCATTATATCAAATAGTAAGTGTCAGAGATTGGAAATGCTGAAAAGAGACAGTCTGCTCTGGAGATTTAAAGCTGATTCCAGAATAGGTTTTCATCCATGCAATTTCCTCTTGCCTGTCCATCAGATGGACCAAATTCATTAGTAAGAAGATGATTTCTAACTACAGAGATTGATTTATATCTTCATGGAATTTTGGATTCTCATGATCAAGTTAAACTTTATCAAACAGTTTCCAAACTGATGTCAAAGGAATCAATATCTTCCCATAACCTATGCCTAAGTCTAGAAAAACAATTTCTGAGCACTTGCTCTTTAACACGATTTGGAACAAATATACTCTAAGACTTTTAACATGGCCAGTTCTTCTCTTTCCTGACAAAATGCAAAATACAGCTGTGAATAAATTGTGCTAGAGCAAAATCTACACCTAAAACATGTCAGATTTTCCACATTGGGTTACTGGTGATATGGGCTCATGCAGTTTTTTACAATCTGCTTTCCTCCCCAAATGATCACTGCCTCTTCCAAGTACCTAGGTCTCTTTCTTCACATTTATGTGGTTTTGGGTTTTTCCCTGTGCGGGATAATTTATTTTCTGTAAGATTGCTTTTGTTCTGAACAACCACAACAGCTTTGGGGACAGATTGTTGATGGTCTTGTGTGGTTCTTGATGGATATTTATTGACAGATTGATAGTTGTAAACAACAGAAGAAATGTCATTTATTATTGATTTTTTCTCTATGTGGAATGCAGCAATACAATAATATGGTGCAACTTTCACACCCAGAAATCTGTTATTTCAATTTGTTTTGCATATCTCTCACCAATCACTGATTTAAAAGCTGCAGCATTAAAAATCTCTGCTTGCCATTTGGTGGGCACTTCAGGAAGAGAACTAATTTACTTTCAAACTGTTAGTGGTTTTTATTGAGCTTTTAAGTGGGTTTACAAGTTAAACGTTAGAAAATTAGCCCATCAGCAATCAAATGCATGCATTTAATTTAAAACCATATTTTCAAACTGTGGTGAAACTAAGCTGGACAATTAAGAAGGCATTGTTTAGATTTTTCATCACACATTTCTCTTACTGACTTTCTGGCTCAATGTTTATCCACATGTATCCCATAGCAACATATCCTCTCAGTATCATTACTTTAACAGTGGATGAAGAAAGATCATGGTTATTGGAATGAATTAACTTTTTATTTCTGTGCTGGGCTGTGCTAAATACTAGGTATAAAAGAGTTCACCTGGGAGACTGTTGTGAAGGGTAAGAAAAAGCTCCTCCCTTTTGGGATTTCTTATGCTTGGGAGTAGATGGAGGTCCAGGTGTAAAAATCATATCTACTCTGAAAAAAAGAAAAGTGCAACTGTGTAAGTCCATCTCCAAATGCTAACACATGACAGAATATGCTGTGCAGCTCTGAAGCAAAGATTCAAAAAGGAAGCACATGTTGATTTGGTAATATATTGATGTTCATGATGTGTCTCCTCTCTTTTGGGTCCCAATCATTGCACTGAATTGCAATTACCTGGTAATTTAATAGTAATTAAGTAATGCTTTAGCTCACTGTTTCCAAATTTCAACACTTGAAACACAACTTCTTTTCCTTCAAAGGAACCAAACAGCATGATTGTCAAAAAATATCCAATAGCAGCTGCTCTTAAAAATGTCAGGAGACCCATCAGATTTTGTACCGGGTAATGAAAATCAGAACTTGGCAAAAGGTGGAATTGCTGACATTCCTAACAAACCAATAACATTCTGTCAGTTGTTGTTTCTAATTGTCAGCAATATTTTAGTCTTTACTAATTATTCTTTTGGCTGGAGAAACATAACTTTAAATGAAGTTGCATAAGGAAGTCTACTTGATTTTTTATTTGGCACAAAAGGAGAAAGATTGTTTGGAATGTTCCACCACATGTAATTATACTCTTTTACTATATCAAACATTCTTTCATTTGTCATTTCCAACTGCTCAGGTGCAAGTTAGTCTCTGTTTATTCAGATCATCCCCCCCAAAATGGCCACATATCAATTAGCACTAGTCCACAGACCAGTTATCTGTATTATTGGACAATCCATGCAGATACCTTGCATGGTTTCACAGTGCCCCGTAGAGTTTTGAAAATGGAACTTGAAAAAGCTCCAGGCAAGCCTGACAAAGCTAGCTAGATATTGGCTTGAATCCTCAGGCATTGCTGAAAGACAAGTGCATGGAAAATCACTTTGAAATAAGAAATGACAAAGTTCAGCAGAAAGACCAGAGCAGCCTTTCAAAGCCAAGGTAAGTCCAGACATGGCCCAAATGTGCAGCAAGAGTTGCACTCCCTCAGCCCACTCTTGAGAGAAATGAAGGTGATTGTGTGGAATTTTGATGTTCAGGGTCACTGAGGGCCTCAGGGAATGTGCTGTGCAGAGACTGAGCACAGACAGCTGCACACATCTGCACACACATCTGCAAACACATCTGCACACACATCTGCACACATGTGCACTCAGACCCACACAGATTTCCAGCCCCAAGCTTTGATCTGGGCTCATGCATCAGGGGACGAGAAGCACAAATTTTTGTAGATGTGCCTCAAAATCACATTGCAAGGAACCCCTTCTGGGAGGAGACAGCTGTGGATGCAGATTGCACCTGAACAGTCACAGGGGCCTGAAATTCCAACTTTTTTTCAGATAGGTCAATTACACCTGAGTGAAACCTTCTGTGGTGATGTATTTTGGCACTTTTATGTGATGTTTCACTAGTAACACATCATCAGAGAATCCAGCCCAAAGAAAAGTTCATGGAGAGCAACTATTGCTTTTATTTATCATCTGTAAAATGGGGAAAGAAATTTGATCCTGATCAAAGGCAACGGTCAAGAAAATTCACAGGATTTTAAAACTCTGATGTTCTTGTTCTATATCTGAGCCTGTGGTCTCTCCCTGCAGTTATCCCTGCTAGCCCTCACTTGCCTTTTGTCTTTGGGAAAAAGTTTTCTCATGGACCAGGTACATCGTGCAAAGGCGTGGCTCTGGGTGGCCTTGTACACAAATAGGCCAATATTTCCATTTTGCCAGCAAAGCTATACATTTCCCCCATTTACCAGAAGATTCTTACCTTGCCTGAAGATATTTTATTCTGGAAAGCATATCAAGATGACCTGCTGAGTATTGCTCTATCACATCCTTTACATCATAAGGCCTCAAAGTCTCCTTGAATTTTTTTTTATAGAGACGAAACTGTAGTATTCTGCATAATAAACAGAAAAAAAAATCATTTCTTATACAAAATCCACGATGAAAATTTCCATTTTTTTCAAAATATGGGTGTTTGGGTGTTTGAGCATAAATTGAGCGTGGTTATCTCTAAACAAGGCAATAAAATATAAACAAAGATTCTATAACATCATGGTATATTTGAAAATTTATGATGGTTGGCTTTGCATAATTAATATCTTAAAAATGGTTTAAAGCTTCAGAATTACAGTTGGAGCTTGAATTTGAACAACACAAGTCACAAGAGATCTTGAAGCTTTGAAGTTGAAGCTGCTTCTTCTATTCTTCAGTCTATTATTAAGCAAATTTATAGTATAAGCAATGCTGAATCATTTTCATCTTGGCTTTAATTTTGCACCTGGGAAAGCTTTGGATAGGAAATGCTAATTAGATATAAATGTGGAAGTTAAGAAGTTAGCAGCAGTTCAGGTTGTGAAGAAGGGAAAACTTTTTAGAACTGCCTGAAGTGTCCTTGAAGACAGCAGCTTTATCACATTATTGTTGTTGTTGTAATGATAATAATATGATTGCTCTTACTATTGCTATTGCTATAAAATGAGCTAGTAACTAGTAACAGAATTCTTGTAACAAGGAACACTGCTGGACAGAGCACTTGAAAAATGTTTGGCACTCTTTTTTCATCCTTTTCTGTTTATGCATTGCTTTAAATATCTATATCTTGGTAGATTAAGCAAATAGAAGAAATATATTTAAACAATGAAAGCTTTATCTTCATCTGGTTTAGACTTGGGTTCTGGATGTTTGCTTTCTTAGTAGAGTCTCCATGTACTTTTTGGTCTGAACTGGGATATTGGTGTCATCTATTAAGATTCTAACTTTTTTTTTTATTTAAGGTTGGTGAGTTTTTTATTGTTTTTAAAGTCTGCATAAACTTTCATTTAGCAAAGATAATTCTATTACAACTTTTTAAGGGCTTCTGATTCTTTAACTCTGTTGCTTATAAATATTTCAAGGTTTCAAAATTATACCTGTGCCTATTTTTGCCAAATTAGATATGGTAACAGCAAAACTACACATTCAAAGACTTAAAGGAAAAATAGGGATCACAATGTTAAAAATTCTAATTTAAAATCTCCTTGATCATGACCCTGAAATCCATTAAGTGGTTTTGTCTGAAAGAATTACTCTCAATTAATGTTCAGGATCTGGGTACACTACACAAGAAAAAAAAAATCTTGGCTCCTGATTGAGTTTAAATGGAAATTGCATGAATCAATTAAATTTGGACAGGATGTGGGGAAGGAGTTTTTCAAAAGTAACAATAACGTGTTTGAAAGCAAGCAAGTATAAGGAAAGAAAGGGAAAGCTATGGAGGATAGGGATGAAGAAGCTTCCAGTGGGAGGGAAAGAAGTCACGGGTAACATGAGCAAAGCCTGTGTCACCTGGCTTTCAGCATCCTTTAGAAAACTTGGAATTTTTAGAAACTGATTCTCCTGTACCCAATTTGAAAAGAGCCAGAAAGATATATATCATGATTATATATATAAATATATGGTTATATTTTTATTATCATCTTCCCTGAAGTTTTTCTAAGATAAATCTGAGACACTCCAGACTTGCAGTATTTCACCTGGAAGGTGGTAAGTCCCTGGCCCAAAAATTATCAACTTCTGGAATAAACAGCAATTGCAATGAAAGCAGAGTATTTTTCCATGGGAACATTTACATCTCCAAGGGAGGAAAGTAAAAAGTACTGCATTGAGGAGTAACAGAGCATCAGCAAATGAATTCTATTTGCTTGATGTGCTGAACACATGACCAAGGCTTACTGGGAGTTTTCTAACCCTAGGGAATATCTCTTGTGATGTGAAAATAGAGGTGGCGCCTGTCACAAGCCAAAAACTGCTGAAATGGAGACCTCAGCATGTATTAAAATATGACAGCTGAAAAGTAGGTTGCACATTCATATAATTGTGAATAAAGGGCTGACTCAGCTCAGAGATTTTTGTTAAGCAAAAGTTCCAGTTTCATACAAATATTACTCACTAAATTGAGAAAGATATATTTATATAACATTTTAACAAGGAACAGTACAAAATATTATTTTACAATAAAAACACTGTGGAGTATCTCGCAAAATGACATAGTCAATGTTACTGAAAACTTTCTCCTTTCTGCATAATTTTAACAGACTGAATAGGGTCTGTCTCATGTTTTTGAAAATACTAGAATTATCTCATCTATTGCATCTAAAAAAGTAATAGCAGAAACAGTGAATCAACATGTGGCAACATGGTAATGTTATTTCCTGAAGCATCACCCTTCAAAAAGACATTTACCTGACAGCTCGGATGGCTGTCTTGAATGTGGGGATCATATCTTCCATAGGGAAATCACTACTGTCACCTCTGTCTTCTGCCATGGGTTCCCCTGTTCCTGCATCTGCAAAGGAGGTCAAAAAACCAAATGTGTGAACATCTCACCACACAATGTTTACAGGGATGTCTGGCTGAATAAAGCACTACATAAAGTAAGTGCAATTTAAGAAGAAATATCTCTTACAGCTTCTTTCACTGGTCAGGTCTTGAAAGGGATTTAATTATTTTGGGACAGCTGTAAGACACATTATTGAAGGATCTCTTCTCAGATTCCAGCATTTCTGAAACACTTGGAACTTGTCTTCCTTTCCAATAGATCTTTGCCCAAATTATTTTACAGAAAGGCTAAAACAGGTTGTAGAAGCCACAGGCCAAGTTCTCGTCTCACTGGCACTGCCTGGAGCTCATGTACCTTCATGAAGGAGAAAATCAAGTTCCTGGTGTGGACACCCAGGCTACATCCATGGTAGAATGTCCAGCATGCACTGGTGCCAGCTGGCACAAGAAAGGGGAGCCTGCTATTTAAAGACCATTTTGATGTTATGGGCAAGAAGAGGAAAATGTGTGCTCAGGGAAGCTGAGAGGACAAACGCCCTATAATGTTGCTTGGAGACCCAATGGAAACCTCTGAGGGGCAGCAGGCTTAGGGAGAGAGGGGGAGAGAAGAAGACATCGAATCTATAAACGAGGTTTAATGAGATGGCAGTGAGGGTATTTTGGAGGTGCCTGGGCACAGGCTGTTGCAGGGCTGGATGCAGTCCAGGAGGGAGCTGTCTTAGCTTAGCATCCCTGCTCATAAACCAAGCTGTGATGGTGTGTGCTTTTTGGGGGATACAGATTGACTGTGTGCCCAGTGTGCCCACTTTTTCCAGGCCAAATAGGCTGAATCCAGCACTGGCTTTATCCCATATCAATTTTGGTTTTGAGAAGGGCTGGTATTTGATTTCAAGCACCGTGTTGCCTGGACTTCAGGACTCTTTTTCTTGGGCTTCCCCAAATGAACTACACAGAACCAGGTACCAGACATGCTTGTCCCAGAAAGTCACAAACCTTCAACAGAATATGCAGAACAAAAAAGTAAAATGAGAACAGGGGATGCACAGAAAGAAATCAACACAGATGGGCTACCTTCCGAGCTTTGCCAAAAAGCGTATGCTTTCATTCGGAATGCAGTGCGAAAACGCTCCTTATTATTCAAGACAACATTCTTAGGCTCTTTTGAAGGACTTTCTTCAATGGCATCTACATTCAGAGGGGTAAATAGCTTTCCTTTAGTATTGGTACCACGAACCCGATCCAAGAGACCCAGCTTTTGGCTACAAAATAAGCAAAAGTAATCATTTTCCTCCTTTGTACACTATTAACTTGTTTTCATGATGCTTTATGTATATAATGGGCTAAATAATTGTGTTGTACACAAGGACACTGCTGGGGCTACCATAATCATCAATGCCTTTGCAAGCAACAGTTAAGGTCCACAGATAATTAACTGCTTTTTATGAGCATTTTTTGGTATCAGTGTTGAAAATGTTACCAGAGGGTCATGCTATCCTCTCCATGCAAGGTGTCACAGTGCTTCAGCTCACGTAGCACACCTGAAGCAGTCAGTAGTTTTATTATTAAGACATCACTACTGCCATGGGCAGCAATGTCATTCACTAGAGCGAGTTGCTCAGAGCCCTGTTCAGCTTGGCCTTAAAACACTTCCAAGGCTGGAACATCCACAATGTCTCTGGGCAACCTGTTCCAGTGGTTTCAGTGAGGAATTTCTTCCTAATGTCTAATCTAAACCTGCACTCTCAGCTTGAGGGCATTCCTCTTCATCCTGTCACTACACACCTTTTTTAAAAACACCTCTCCTGTTTTCTTGCAGTCTCCCTTTAGGTACTAGAAGGTGCTCTAAAGTCTCCTCAGAGCCATCTCTTATCCAAACATAACAACCTCAATGCTCAGGCAAGAATGAAATAAAGTCAGATGTGCTGTGAAGCAGATAAATCACCAACAAAACTGGCAAGGCTTTACCAAGCACTGATTAGAGATGTGGTAGGGCAGGATACCCTGCTTTCTCTCCACCATGGCCTACAGGAGTTGTAGTGAAGTGACAAATTTTATTCCTCTGGTGATTCCTTGCACTGTCTGTCCTCTTAGAGATTTACTGTCCAAATACATTTGTCCTTCAGTGACAGCACAGAGAGAGAATTTCATCTACCTGCCATTTTACCAGCACCTCTAACCCTTCTGACAGCCTAATGACTGCAATGATCTTAAAGATAATCACTAGTACCACTAAAACAGCAACAGGAATAGCAATTTGACAGGGAGTTTATCAGCTTATATATGTTCTGAACACTTTTTAGGTGATAGATAGTATAAATATTTGCTTTGCTAGTTCACTTTGCTGCTCAAATATTTGTTAATTGCACATTTTTTTAAAAAACAAACAAACAAACAAAACCCACCAAAAAAAAATCAACCAAACAAACCAGGGCTAAGCCGTGGGAAGGAAGATTTATAATGCATTCCTGGGACAGCTCTAGGGAGAGGTGAATTGTGCACACATGAGCAAGAGGCAGATCTGTCTGGGACACCAGATGAAGTAAGTTGAGTGGGGGCAGGGAAGAGGCTGGTGTAGCTGGCAGGTTTCTGAGAGCCACAGATGAGAGCAGAGCTGAAGGATCAACAGCCATGGTTACCAGAAGGAGTTAACAGGTGAGGACTCATTGCAGGATGCTCAGCTGCAGCCACTAAGCCTGCTGGCAGGAGAGGCAAGCGTGGGGAGGGTCCACTGTGCAAGAACATCGTGGCCAGAGATGGAGATGTGTGTGCAGACCTTGCAAGTGGGAAAGAAAGACCCATTTCTATCTCAGAGCTCTGTCTGTTGCAGTATCCCACCACAGTGGGTGTTATCTGAGCGTTGAGCATCGCAGCTGTTGCAAGTTTATCTGCTGTTTTTTTGGGGTTTTGGTTTTTTTGCATGAATTACTGGGGTTCTCCTCTCTACTGTTTTTATCTTTGACCCAGGGGATAATGAAATATGGGATTCCGTATCAGAAAAGTTGCAAGCACTAAATCTTTGGGTTTTGGAAACTTTTCCAACCCTTCTGATTTTTGTTTTTGATATGAAAATACTTGTGAATGTAATTTCTGCAGCCTAGGAAGTCCAGACCCTTGTTCTGTCACTGCATGGATGAAGTGCACATGTGTATGTGAGACCTGAAGTGGCATGTTGAGGAGTTGGGTAAGGGGACACAGATTTAGTCCTGATATATCAGCATTTCCAGGAGACAAAAGCATGGATCTGAGTGAAGAACTAGAAAAGTCTAAATGAATCATATCTATATTACTCAGACTTTGCCCTAATGTCAATTCCTGAAGAATTCACAGCATGGGGGAAAGATGCACAAAGTGCAGACAAACGTATGAAGCAAAAATTGGGGATTACTTCCTTCTTTGTAGACAAAGATGAGATGTTGCTTGTTGACATTTGTGACAAAATACATTTTGGAAAATCTCACATTTGAACTTAAGAACTCTCTAAAAATTAAATATTATTTAAAATGCAAGATGTCTTTAAAATATTTTAATGTAATTTAAAGTATAAAATAGCTTTAAAAATTATTTCCATAGTTCTTGCTTTTGGGGTGGAATCTTGATCTGCTTTGCCCACCAAGGTTCTGTCAACACTGAAGTGATGGTGAGTGCAGAGGCTCAGCAAGTGATTTGTGTTCTACTAACTTAGGCAGGTCCTGCACCCTTTTTTCTGCATCACTTTCCCTTCTATTTTTGACCACTTTTGAGAGCAGTACTACTTTACAAGACAGATATTTCAATTCTCTGTGAAATTTGGGTTCTTCAAGCTCTCAGCTGCCGTACATAGGGCAAATATATACAGGAGAAGAAAACTAATGAGGAAGTTTGAAAAGGGCACGAAATATAAAGGTGAGGAAGTAAAAGTCAACGGAATGATTTGCATGTGGGATATTTGGGCAGGTAAAGCAGGGAAAATAAATTCTCATGTCTCATTAATAAATCAAAGTCTGAAGTAGGAATTAATTTTGAGAAGTATGGTCAAGAAGAGTATAGAATCATGACACATCACTGAAAATAATTTTAATCCAAAGAAATTAACCAAAAACTAGTTAAGTGATAACAGAGTCAGCCAGGCAATATAAACTGATGGGACTGAAGCGTTAGAGAGAGCGAGCTTGTGAGAGAGAATTTCTTTACTATAAAGAAAAAGCAATGAGGCATGGACACCCTGGTGGTGATCTGTGCAGACTGAAGGAGACTCTGGAATAAGATAGAAGAAAGGAAAAACCAAAAAGTTTTAGAATGAGGAGATCTGTTCCATGATAATACAATGACAAAGTTTGCTTCTGGGTCTGAAAAAATTGTGCAACAGGCTTGTTGTGGAGATCAGCTTACTCCAGGTGGGGGCATTACAGGTCAGTGACAATACATGATTGATAGATGAATCTCAAATGAAAGGAAGAGCCAAGTGGTCACATACTACACACTGGCTTTGAGCAACGTACTGAATGTCACAAGATCTGAGTTAGTAACACTATGGAGAAATTCTCAAGAGAAAAACATCTTTAAGGAACAGAACCCAAAAGGCAAAGAAGCAGAAAAATAGGTGAGGCAAAAGGCTGCTGTTGTTTATAAAAGGCTGTTTAGTACTACATTATAATAATACAGTTGTCATTACATGTGGCCTCTAACTCCCTCTCCAAAAACTTGCTTAGTTCTTCAGAATACATATCCAGATGCCCAAAGTTTGCCTCTTAAAATTCCTGTGATAACTGCCTCGCATACCAGAAAAAATGGAGGCATAAAGTGAGGTGAGGACCTGTAGGGATCAGACCAGAAGGAAAAGGGTCAGTAGATGATGCGAAGTATCCAAAATATTAATCTAGTGAAATTTTTTAAGTATATAACAGCAGTATAAGCAAGATATGCAGAAATCTATCAGAGAGCTATGCAAGACCGGGGCTGAACAAGATTTTATATCCTCCTCATAGATAAAATCAGAACAAAAAGTCCCTCTGCATTCAGCACAGAACCCTTATTTGCAGCAACATTTTCCTCTGCATATGTTGGCATGCACATTTGTGGGGTGGAGTTTTTTGTTGTTTTTTTCAGTGTGGTGGGGTTAAGGTAGATAATACAAACTGAAAACATTCCCAGATTTTATTTTCAGAGTTTTGCAGCTATCCTTGCTTATAACAGTCAGTTTAGGAAGAAACTATTCTCCAAACACTATTACTTGAGTATCTTAGGTTTATGAGCTAGAACTCATCTGATCTTTTTTAAGCTGTTAAAGAAGTTAAACTTGTTATCTAAGACTACTCTTTAGACCCATTTCTATAATCAGCGGGAAGTCAGCAACTCTAACCAGTGAGTGGGGAGAATGTTGTTCAGTTAGGGATGACTTTAGGCTTGGGAAACTTGGCTCTTGTTATTGACAATGAAAAGATCTAGATGAGAAGTCATCCAAAAAGCAGGTCTCTAGTCTAAGTTAAGGTTACCTGAGCTGAAGCCTTCCTCATTAATTGAATACTGAAGGTTAACCCTTGAAGTAACATTCAGATTTATAACAATATGTTTATGCAACAAATATAGACAATTGTGTTCTATCTGGCAGCCAGAGCAGTAAAATCATCAGACAATAATTCATCAACTTCACATCAAAATATTCAACCATGTGTTGTATACAAAAGAACCCCAAACAAAACCCAAGCTTCTTTCCAGATAACAACTCATCGGGAAAAAAAATGGACTTCATTGTCATTTCCAAGGAATGAAATCTGGGTCTGCTGGGGTTTTAGTTTTCGTTGATCTTTATAAAAGTGCTGAGGAAATGTTTGTTCTCATGACACGATCTCCTCATTAAAGCAGCATGCGCATGGCTCAGTCCCGGCGCGTGAAGCATGCGCCGACCACACCATCCTTCATGAGAGGGGCTAGGACAGTGGTTCCCACCCACAGGCTCATGCACTGCTGCTCCTCTTTCAGACTCCCCCTTCTGATGTTAGCTACTCTTCTTCCCCTGGGAACAGTGGTCTCACTTCATTTGTATTCCTTACGTTCAATAAAATAACATTCTCAACTTCCAGCACAGCCCCAGAAATTGGGGAGATGCAAATCCATCCCAAGCATGCTGACAAAAATACAGGGTAGTTTCTCTGACTAGCTTGAATAAATCACCATTTCTTGTCTTGCATGCTATTAAATGCTCTCTCTCATGGGTTTCAAACCCTGTGTCTTTGAAATGGGACCCAGGATGAGAATTCCTTAACTTTGTGGTAGATACAGATCACCAGAAAGGGACGAAGGTGAGAGCAGTGCAGTCTCTTTCTACCTAAAGAAAAATTCAGATCTTAAATTTTTGTTCCCCAAGAGCAGTGGGAATTATTTTGGACCGCCTAAGAGATTATTTTGGCGGCTTGATATACAAGAGACGACTGGCTTCTGCAGCACATGTTTTACTCTTGCTCAGAATAAAGAGTGGGAACCACTGAACTAGATATATTTTTCATAAACAGTCATGCAAAGAAATAATGCATTTACATCTCATCATGCAAGCCAGATACTCTCCTCTCTATCCTTTTCCTAGTATTGGAGTTTCATAAACAAATGGTACATGTGTGAGGAGAAAAAAAGTGAATTAATTCTAAGAGTGAGCCAAACAGCTCTCTGCCATGGATTTACCACTTTCACCCAACAAGGACAAATGATAATCAGGAGATTTTTCCATATTTTTTACAGTTTGAAATCACTAGAGGTACTTAGTCTCAGGTAACTGGAAGCAGAAGGAAGTCATGTTTACTCCAGCATTTTTTGTACTTTATCAGATGAACTTATATGGGTGAACTTAGCTTTGGAAAATCAAACATTCTGAATGAGGTTTCCAGAAGTATTCCATATTCTGCTTTGAACACTTCCTAATAGAAATTAACATCAAACTAATGTTATGATAAACATGAATTCTGCAGTGAACCTGTTCAACTGATCTCAGACAGTCCATGACATTTCTTAAGATAAAATAAAGAACATTCCACACTTCCGAGGTGGTTCTAAACTTTAGCCAATCAACTTTCCCTTTTATTGAGTAGCATTCTTTCTTTCAGAGAAGATCTCACAAAAATGTTCTGTCCCAAAATAGTTGACTACACCTTCCTGAAAACTAAAGACTTCATTTTGCACCCTGAATCTTGAGGCCTAAATTTACAAGATTCTAATGTGTGAGGAGGAAACATCCTTTCTAAGTCAAATTTCCACACTCCTTGGTGGTGTACATCCTCACTGGTGTTTAAGGATGGGTATGACTCGAAATCCAGATTCACCTACCATCCAGATTATCTGCCCATAAACATGAGCACAAATCAAAACTTCAGCTCAACTTTGATGCCCTTCAGCAAAAGAAAGAGCTTTCACATACACTAAAGGCCTTTGCTTAGCCCCTTCTCTCATCCCCACTTTCTAAAGAGATTGGAGGTGGATGAAAATAAATGATGTCACATAAATCTATGGGAAGAATAATCCACATCCAATTCACTGTGAAACCAGGATGGATATTTTTCACCAGTTGATGCAGCCATTGTAGGTAGGAACCATATGGATGCTGACCCACTTTTTACTTCAAAGTGTACATATCATGTATCAGACACTAGAAAGCAAATCAAACTGCCAAATCAAAGTCTCTTGGCTATTTTGCATGGGGCAATCATCAGATGAAAAAATGGAGTGCTTTACTTGCTGATCTCCAAAGGCTGAAGAGCTCCAGCTAGAAAAGCGGAGTTGCAGGTGGATGGTTTCATGTTTGTGGAATGAAGTTGGAATGAGAACAACCAGATAAAGTTGAATGACAGCAAGGTGTGGGATAGAGTAAAATACTTTGCAATTCAGTCAAAATCTTATTTCTAATGATGTGTCTTTTATATTCCTAAAGTGCCACAAGCTATGTCTATGTCTCTTTGCAGGAAGGTAAAATTCTTGCCCCACATCTCAGGTCACAGTTCAGCAAGATATTTAAGCATGTCACTAACTTTATTCAGGTGGTCAAAAGCATCCACTTGTTTTCCATTTGCTGAACCAGAACCTGCAAATACACATGCAAAGATGTTGTTCCACTGAACTCAAATTCAAAGTAACTTGCATGAGTTGTGTTGGCAGGGTTGGGACCACATAAAGAGCAGTATTTAGCTCTTACAGTATATTTTTATCACAGTAAATTTCAAAATTCTTTGCAGACTAGGCTAGTTTAATTTCCATTTGATAGAAACAGAGGAAAGCACCTGTTTCTAAGCAGATTCTTGGGAGAGCTAGGATAATATCCCATGTTTTCTGAACAGTAGAACAATTAACTATTTGCAAGGTCATGCAACTTTCTTTTTATGCTTAATAACTTTTCAGTCTTATTGCCCCTTACTTCTGATGGTGGTTAGGTGAACTACTGTAGTAAAAACAGAAAGTGCAGGCAGAGAATGGCATGCAAGAAATATGAAAAGAATAAGGCTGAACTGTTACTTGAACATATATACCTAAGTTTTCTTGTGAGGCTTGATCCAAAGAATGACTCCCTACTAATCATGACATTACTGTAAAGTGAAGAAAAGTTATTAAGATGAGACATTATTGATTACCCATGAAAAGCTCTATGAAAAGGAATGGGAGCCTTTCATTTGTAGTTAATGTAGTGTGCCGATCAGAGTGGCCTTTTCTCCTTCCTGTTTTGGGCAGATGTATTAAGATGAATAGTTTACAACAAAATTTTATACCTTGAAATGTAGGGTTTTATTTTGATTTTGTTGTCAGCATTGGCAATACAAAAATGTACCACATTTCATTTATTCTTTCATACTCATGTAATAGGAAGGACAGGTACTCATTATGCCACTTGAAAAAATCAAATCACCTTTCCAAAGGCACAGAAATATTATTTATCTTGTAGAGATAAGGAAACAGGGATAAATGACTTTTCTGCAATCACATAAAAATAGGTCTAGGAATGAACATGCTCTCCTGATGTCTGGTTCTAAAGCTGGACAATGAGGATCAGGAGTAAGACCCTAGAAGAAAGTTCAAAATTCTTCACTAAAGTGCCTGCACATGCAAGTTTAAACTCTGGTCAAAGTCAGTGGAACAGCTGCTAACAACAGCACTGAAAAATCAGGTGCCCATATTAATTCCTGAAATATAGACATAAAAAGTTGCTCAGAATAAAAATATGTCTGGCAAGCAAATGCCTACCCTAAATGTAGGTCCCAAATGTTTGCTGAATGATTCGCAGTGTGCCTGCAGAAATGAGCATTAGTATCTCTTCCTCATAAATCTCCCTTCTGGAGAGCTGAAGAGATGAAAAATCTTAGCAATACCGTGAGCCAAGCAGTTGCTGACTGAGATTTCATGGGACTGTGAGGTTTAGGCATAGATTAAGGAAAAAAGAGCTAGTGGCACCTCTGGCATGAGGTCAGTAAACTCCCCATCAGTGAGCCACAGAGAGCACAGCTCAGTTCCTGCTGGGTTGGGGGACTACACTTAGGGAAGGTGCTGTTCTTGAGATCAGCATCATAACTACCACTTCACTGCTTACAGGACAGAGTCAAGCTGCAGTCCAATGTCCTCTTCATCATATCTCATATCTTCACAGCTTTATTTTAAAGGGAGCTTCAGTAAAGCCTTAGATTGCTGACAAAATTTACTTGATTTTCCACTGTGAAAAGTCCTTCCCTGCAGCCTTGCCTTGGGATCCAACTTCTGAAATGGACTTTTCCACTCATTTGTGACCCCTGTGTTCTTCCCAAATGGTCTAAGAACAGGGTCCTGGATCTGTCTGTGACTTCATCATTATGCCAGCTCCTGCTTCTCTCCTGATCCAGAGGAGATCCTAGAAGGATCTGTCACAGAGTTCAACTCCTGTGTAGAACTGTGGAATTGCTAAAGAACTTTCACTCTACTCACTAAAAACTCTGCCACTGAAAGCACTTCTGGTCCTCAAATTTTGACACAGCCAGCCTTATTTTTGGTTTATTAAAAGCTTGTGTGAAAATTTTGGACCAATTCTTCTCTCTCCTTTGTCAAACATGGATCAGACAATGCAATTGATTGCTACAGCAGTTTTACTACTTATTTACTTTCTCTTAAATACTTAACTGATGGAAGAACCTGGAGACTGAGGACATTAAGGGTTGTTTTCCCCATTAGGACCACGTTCCCTTATTGCTCATTTATTTCAATACAGTCAAAGCACAAACTTCAGTGGAATACGAGTAATAATTTCAATACTAAACCACTGCAGAAGAAGATTTTTTTTTAATTATCTGGTTTTTAAATAAGTGTTTTATGAGAGATGGGATGTGGTACTGTCAAAACAACCAGATTTTATGGCTCAATCACATTTCTACTGAAGTCAGTGGATGTTCCCACAAGTACCATCATATGTCTGTTTACCTGGAGGGTTTCCAATCCCTTTAATTGAATGCCTCATTCCATAAACACATTTCTGCTAGCAGGAAGGCTCCCATGCAGGTGTACTGATGATTTTGCTGAGGGTTATTATATATCTAATAAAATAAAACCAAGTTATATCCAGCTAGAATGAGGGGCCTTGGGATTATAGTTTTAAAGATTTTGAGCTGTGAGTCATACTTTTCCATTTTTAATTCAGTGTGTTGACATCAAGTGATTTCTGCTGCCTGAAAGCTACAGTAACTCAGAACTGCTGCAGGTGCAGGAGCTTCTCTAGTGGGGCTCTGATCAACAGTGAACTGCAGCAGGCATTCTCTTATTTCAATCTGCTGCTGCATCTCAGCCAGATGCAAGTTAGGATTTCAGCTCCTAAGCTCTTCCCTACATATTAAAGACCAAAATTCAGCTGTTACCAAGACTGGAGATGGCTAATATCTCCAAACATCTGCATTAATGCAACTTGCTTGCTCCTGACTGTTCAGCCTGGGGAGTGCCATGGTTGTAGAGTAATTGAGGTCCATGGGGGTTCACAACCTGGGTACCTCCCGCCCAGTCATCTTTGAGGAGGTGCAAGTGAGCTCATGATTTTGGTGGTAAGAAAGAGGAGGAAGACATCTTTTTCCAATAATTTGTCACTTGAGCACTTGCTTGTATTGTAAGAAAACTTGAGGTGTGCTTTTCTTCTCTGCTAAATGAAGCTTGAACCCCAAAAGTTTCTAGGAGAACAGCAAGTGTAATCTTTATTCTTTTTTTTGTAAACTTCCTTTATTGAAGTTCTCGTGTGTTACATGGAATATTTAAAAAACAAAAAGAAAAACACAATTTTTCATCAAGTCAGGGACTAGAACTCCAGACCTGACCTCTGGCTCACAGTTTTCAAATGTGATGCAATTTTGTTCCTTTTCTCTGTGCTGTAAATGGTGAAGTAAACTGAAGTAGTTTCAGCACTGTGGAGCTATTTATCCTTTAACTGTTTTTGAATTTCATTGTGGGTGACCCATTGATAGTGGTTTAAGTTTTGAGTTACAATTATTGTATATACATTTGATTCTTCTACTTATCTGAAGAGGGTTATAAAGATATCATTTCCATTTGAAGCTTTACAGGTTGGCTGACAGTGGCTGCTCTGCTGCACTTTTCAGTGACTGACCAGTGCTGGGGTTGAAAATTCCCTCATTCTCTTTGCTTGTGAATACCCTGGTGTGATGGGGAGCTTTCCTGTTTTATTCAGCATGGGTGGCACCAGACCCTCAAACCTAATGTAGCTTTTACAGTACTGTCAGAGAGACTGACTGTCCTGCTTTTCCATCTTAGACACCCACCTCTGTATTTACTGTCAACAAATCTTTGCACTTGGTGAACTGTCACTGACTCACACCATAACATTGCTCTGTGCAAGACTGTGGAGCAACAACAGCAACCAGTCTTAAATTCCCCCCAGAACAGCCTGGATGCTAAACCCTGGCTCTGCAGCATGGATCAGGAGAAATCTAGACCATGATTAGTCATAACAAACAATAAAGCTGTTTACAGACAGTCAGCAAGCAACACTGCCTTTGTACAATTAGCATTTTTGCTGTGTTGTTAAACTAGGAAAAAAAGCAAGCAGTTAGGAAATGGACTTGTTAATAATTTTTAATGATTACCTGTGGTGTTAGTAGCATGATTTAGTTAACAGCTCATGAATCCACATAGAACTATTTAGCTTGCATCCTCCAAGAGCTGTATTAAAACATATATATATAATAATGACAGCTACATACCTGGCAGTACCATCCAATTGTTCTTTCCTTTTGGAGAAGAGAGGACGCATTACAAGAAAGCAAGGAGAGAAGAATCACATCATAAATTCAGCATATTTTTAAAATATAAATTGCTAATCTACTACTAATACCTTATTCCTCTTTTGTTCTGTGACCATAACTGACAGAAATAAAACAGAATAAAAGCTACATTTTCAACTAGCTATAAAGCAAAAAAAGAAGTTATATAGATTCCTGAAACCAGTCTGTGCTGCTTAGATTGGCAATCCAGTCTCTGGTGAGAAGTGATCTCCCCTGCCCTCTCTCCCAGGATCTTATTTGCAAAATACCTATTAAATTTCAGGTTGCATTTGAATTACAGAAGAACCTATGCAAAATGAGCAAACTTGAAGTCATAGTAATGAGTCCAGACTCCTTATGAATCCAAGAATTATTCACTGAAAAACCCTGCAGACAAGAAATCCTGAAGAAATTACTCTGTAATGGAAAATGTGGGATAGACAGAGTGAAAGAGAGAAAGGAAAGGAAAGAAATGCACTGAGCCTTAATTAAAAACCTTTGGTGCTAGGGTTTTTTGTTGGGGTTTTTTGTTGGTTTTTTGTGGTGGTTTTTTTTTTTTTTTTTTTTTGTTGAGATTACCTTTTTGAAGCAGGTGAAATTGATTCTAAAAATGTATTGTGACTAAAACAAAGAAAGGGCGAGTATTTGTAATTTGCCCTTTGTGAAAGCAGGAGTCTGAAACATTTCAAATCAGTTTTGAGTGACAGCTGTAACTTCAGTATCAGTCAGCACAACTATGCATGGAGACTTCTGAGTTGAACAGTAGTCTAAGGGCACTTCTTTTTCAGAATGAGGCACAACAGCAAGAGCAGGAGGAACATTTAAAGCACTAACTTGGAAATGTAATGCCCACTGTTATCAGCTGATAATCTGTAGCCAAAGGTCTTGGCTTTATTCATAGGACCATATAGGATTTAAAAAAAAAAATATTTAAATGCTTTTTTAAAAATGTTAAGACCTACACGTGAGAAAGATGCCTGTTGGATAGGAAAGGAGTATGAGGATCAATCTAATAGCCATAAACAGATAAGCATCCATTTTATCTGAATGTCTTTATGTATGGAATACTTTCACTGAACTCTGAAGTGGTGACTGAAATTAAGCCACTACCTCAGAAAAGATTCCTCTTCTTCAGAAGAGTTTTCTGGAAAAACATCTGTTGCCTACAAAAGCCTCACTGATATATTGATATATATATATATATATATATATATATATATATATATATATATATATATATATATATAGACTGTGTTCCCTGTCCTGGATGATACTTTGCAGAAAATGATGATGGAGGGGTGGACAATGCACTCACCTGAAAAATGGAAATGATACAATTGATTCATAAAACCTCCAGGTAGCAACTAAATCAATCCTGTTGGGGTTAGTAGCATAGTATCTCCAGGCAGCCTAAATTACAAGGGAGAGGAAATAATTAGTGTTAGGTGAAGTTATTTCCCAGCTGACTGCATCCAGACACTGTCAGAGAACATAACAATGCACCTTAGTCACTATCTGGAAATTAATTACTAATCAGCCATACCAAATGAGTGCCACTGTATGGAAAAGCTTTTGACACTGAATTTTTATCTTGGAGGGCTGTTAAAGGAGACAGAACATGGAGACAACCATTATCAGAACATGACATTACATTAGACTAAAATGGTTTTATTGTCCTGTCTGGAATGTCTAAAAGAGCTTCAAGCACTGCTGGACTTGTCCAGTAATTCTGGAATTTCTTAAGATAGTTTGCCTCCTAATGTATCATCAGAAGAAATTTTGCTGAGCAATTTTCTACTTCAGCATTTAGTTCAAATTAAAATTCTCCAAAAAAAAAATTCCCCAACCTAAAACCCACTGGCTACATAAGCTACCTGATCAGTGGAGATACTTTAATTTAAAATTAAATTCCATCAAATTCTATTCACAATTCATGCCTGCAGCCCCTCTGTTTGCTAAAGCATGTTTTTAATGAGAACAGCCATGAATTTTAATGCCATTCAGCCTATTTCTCCTGAGGACTGGTTCAATCCTGAGCACCAATGCTTCCATTTGTTATCACAGAAACTTTCTCTGTCCCTCTGTGAAAATGCTGTCATTTACTTAACTGCTATCAGGATGTGCTCCATACCTAGTAAGAATAAATTTCAAATTTGTCAGCAGACAGACTAATGATTTTAAGCTTAATATCCTGAATTCATAACAAAGGCCATAACTGATGTCCAAGTGAGGTAAGGGCTCTCTTCCCAATGAATTTTTTGGATCATCCAGTGACATAACAGAGGATACAGGGTGTAGTTTAGTTTTTAAACCCCACATATACTATTAATATTTTTAGCCTTGATTGAAATAGTCACTGTCTATTGTGTTACTTCTATTGCTGTTTTCACATCAATAACAACATAACTGTTTCAAAGAAAAGCATTTTCTCAAGGGAACTGAAAAAAAAATATGTATTTTGTAAAAAATGTGTTTTCAACAGCTTGTTTCCTGTGATTTTGTGGCAGTGCTGCAGAAGCCAGTTGGTTTACAAAAGCTAGCAGATGAGATCCTTTCTTTGCAAGACACTGTTCTTCTGAAAGATATTCTGGGAGTTGAGAGATTCCTCAAAACTGCAAAGGCCTCTGGATTATCCAGCTCAGTGTGACAAACAAAAATTCTCACCCCCTGCAATGGGAAGTGAAAATTTGGGCAGGGGAGGAGTGGTGGCCCTTGCTAACATGATGCAGCAGTCTTCCTGCACAGCATTTTTCAAGGAAGAGGAAAGGGCTGCAAACCTGAATGAGCTCAGCTGCTGGCTTTCTTCTTTTCTCAAAATGTTTTTGGCGATGCTGCTCCTGGACCTTCAGTGCCAGCCCCGACCCCAGAATGCCCTGGAAGCATAGAGTGATGCAAGATTTTAGACATTTCTTACTCAGAACAAAAGGGATTAATGATGAGAGGATGCAGGTCTGTGGGTGGAGGTGGAGATGACTGCATGGAGTCTTTGTGCCTTTCCTGCTGCTCCACTCCTGGGACAGGAGGTTGACATGATCCTCTCAAGGACCACAGGCCACACCAAATCATTAAAGGTCTTCAACAGGCTTCTTGAATGTCTACTGCCTTTCCAAGCTGGTGGTGTCTGTCCAGCCTGCTGTATTACTTTCCATTTCCACTGAAACTCTGCTTGCATAGTACAAGGGCTGTGCTAGACCATGCTTTGGATCTGAGAGTGCAGGACTTGTCATCCTCTGTGAAATTCTTTCCATGTCTAGATCTAGAGGGAAAATATCCTAAAATCTGTAATTGGGGCAGTTTCTGTTGCTATTCAGCCCAGCTCAGTCACATTTTGTCTCATTCTTATCTGAGGACATTGCAGAAAAAGGAAATAAAGGGCTGGGTAAGATGGATCAAATTCTAATTATTACAATAGTGGACTCCAATTCCTTTGAAAATATGTTTTGTGGGGGTTATGCTAATACCAGTAAATTACCACATGCCAGTGTACAGTCTCATGAACTGCCTTGTGGTTTCCCAGATTGTTCACTTGCTGGTTTAACTTTGTCCTGTGCCAACTAGCACTGTCAGGCAATGCCCACAGAGCGATTTGAGGAGTATTGGGGAGTTATGTTATTCCCAATAGGCTCTGGGCAAAGTTGGGCAGAAGCAAGTTCCATTTACTGATACAGACCCACTCAAGAATCTGGAGTACTTCTTAAAAAGGGATTTGGTTCCACTGGTGATTTTTTTTAACTTCACCTTCTTTTTGCAAATGCAGAGAGCTGGGCTGTGTCTAACAGAGGAGGGGAAGGTACTTACTGCAGGAAGAGCAAAGAAGGACACTCCAATGAGAGAGAAAGTGGCTGCAATCAGCCGTCCCTCCCATGTTTTAGGGGTTTTGTCACCATATCCGATCGTAGCCAGGGTGATCTGTGGGCACAAGAACCAGGGTTTAACGTGAGAAAAACAAAGCCAACAGCTCTGTGTAAATGCCACCATGAAGGCTGTGCATGTAACTCAGCCCTGAGGGTGCTCATGCACAGCTTGGTGAAACTGGATCTTGAAGATGGATCAACCAATATCTTGGTGGCATCATAGTCCCCAGGCACTGCATGCAGAGTGGCTTTAGTCTCAAAGCAGCCGCCTTTTTCAGATGCATTTGTTGCAAGTGAGCTCCACGTAAATCTCCTGCCCGCCATTAGTACACAGTCAGGAATGAGATTTGCCACTTAACAGCTTGCAGAGCCTTAACAACCTGTCAGAACTGGCTCTACCTGAAGTCCTGGACTTTTTTAAAGCAAAGATATCTTTGTGAAAACATTCTCCTTTCTGGCACAATTGCTAATTTCCAGCTGTGTACGTTTTCTCACCACTGAGACTCCATCTAATTGTCCTGAATATAAAAGGACATGGAAACATCCAGGTGTTCTAAGCAACACTTGGTATCTTTTGAACAATAATGGGAGAAGGGGAGTATTTTATATTTATGAGTGAACTACATTGAATAAAAAATATGCTGCTGAATTTAAGTCAGCATGACACAGACTTCCTTAAATATCAGTAACAAAGCAACATGAATTCTGGAATGGCAGGAATATCTGTGATTGAATGAGTAGTGGTGCAAACCAATACTCTCTCTTAATCAGAAGAGACAAGAACAGATGTATCAAAAATCCCTCTTGTTCAGTATCCTACCACCAGTGGCATTCCCTGATCTTTGGGGAATGCGTGTAAGACATGAAAATTTTTATGAAAATTTAACAGAAATACTTTACAGAAATATTTTTTTACTTCCTCCATCTGAACCCAGAGGCATCTTCAATCACTGGCTCCATAAGAACTAAACCTGCTATGCATGTATTCCTCAACTGCCCAAACATTTGGTGCCTTTTGGCAGCCCAACAGACCCATCCACTGGGCAGCTCTGGCTCTGCCATTTTCTGAGGAACACAGCTCTCACTGCAGGACACTGCTGGCATGAGAGCTCTGTCTCCCATAGTGCAGTTACACCTAAAGAGATGCTCCTCTAAAAGAGGTTTCCCAGGCACCAGGACCACAGATTGATTTCTGAAGGAAATTAAGCACATAAGGGCCTTTTTCTGAAAATCAACAGGGTTGTAGGTTCTGTTAATTGGTTGTAGGGGCACCCCTACTCTGGTAATGTTCCTGCGTAATGTGCCTTTCACCCAAATATAGCAGCACTTGCACTGTAATCCCTAAAACTTTATGTCTTCTTGGAGATGAAGTTTTTAAGAAGGGTATAAGGTATTTTTGGAGTTACTTACAAGCCCCCACCACAGAGCATCTGCATAGGTTTCAAACTCCTCTTTCATCTCCACCCCATTAGCATCTTTTTCAGGAACATCTTTTTCAACCAGATAAACAAGAAATGAGGATAAGATGAGCGTCAGGAACCCAATGTACCAAGCAGTGATGAGCTCCTGCAAAAGAAACAGATGAACACAGAGGGGCTGAAAAGAGCCTCAGTATCCAGAGTGGCAGAGTAAACATCAGGAGGAGAGAGAAACACAGAGGGTAACAGCAGAGCTGTCACTGCTGGCTTTGCTCACATCCATGACCAGCCCAGCTCAGCACTTAGTGGCAAATAAAGAGATTTACAAGAATTTGTCCTTACACAGAATCTGTCTTAGGAGCAGCCTGGAAGAATCTGCAGTTGTGGCTCTGCATTAAACTAGATTAAGGCTTAGCTGCACCTGTGGCACAGGGGGCTGCAGGGCTGTGACCCTGACCTTGACTTTTTCCTTTCCTTCTGCCCCTGGGCTTGGTCAGTCTTGGCAAAAAAATCAACAGCTCTGCCCTCTTCCTACCTCCAGAGAGCGAAGGCTCCAGGGTGCACTTCCATCTCTTCAGCCATAACAAAGCTGATGCCATCATGAATGATGGTTTCAAAATGAATTTATGCAATAAGAACAGACCTTGAAAATATTCAGTGTGCAAACAAGCCCCAAACTTTGCTGTTTTAGGGAGAATGACTAAAGTGGAGTGTCTCACAGAGATGGAGCATACAGCCACCCAAGTTAAAATCCCAGAAGGCCAGCAATATCTGAAACAAGGCAGAGACTTTTTTTTAAGGTCTTCAGAGGTCAAAAAATCAATATTCCAATTCATTTTTATCATTCATATTAGTCATTCATCCAATTCAATTCACTGTCTTGAGACAAAAAAAAGAGAAAAAAGTTGTAGCTGATAACTTTGTAATTGAATTTTGAAACAAGTGAAGAACTTTCTTTGCTAATTTCTGGTGTGCAATCACAAAAGGAAAATGCTAGCAAAATTATTTCGTCATTGTCTCCAGTAAAGCAAAGTTCTCACAACCCACTCTAATCTCCCCAGCCAGCTGAGGTCTAAAAGTGCATGGTGGGGAACCAAACAAGTAATATTTGAATGAAATCCCATACAATGAAGCCTTTAAGAATTTCTAAACAATGTTTTTGTTACATAGACTTCTATCATGATCTGTTTCCTGAGAAAGATTTTTGACATAAGTGTTTATCTGCCACCTGTCTTGCAGCAAGTTTATATGAGGAAGAAGCAGAAGTTTGTAAGAAATGAAGCACGGTGGGTATCCCCATTAGTCCCTATACAGAAGCTAAGTCTAAATATGCTATGCCAGCTGGCATTTTAACTTTGAAAACCCCTTAAGATGTCAGGGATGTCATTCATGGGTAAGAAAAAGCAGTAAGTAGTGGAGTATATGTCATTTTTCTACATCCTGTGCAGATGAGAAATCTCATCTAGAGGATTTTTAAGCAGATAGTTTTTAACTTGTAATAATGTTTTGTAAAAATGCAAGAACACAAGTATCTGTCTGGTGCAAGGCAGGGTGTGTCTGCCTACAGCATCAAGTTAGACCAAGCAAAGATGACTTCAGGAATTTTTGCCTGTCTGGGTTCCCACTGTGTCCATCTCTGTATTGTCTGACCAAAGCTTCCAAGGAGAAATTTTACCAGCAGCTCCATTGGAAACTACATTTCTGTGCACATTTCTCAGGCTACTCAGCCTCTTTCCATCCCTTCAGAGGCCTGCTCCATGTGTTGATCAGACAAGTCTGAGAAGCCACTACGAACATGTTGCAACTTCCCAGGCTTTTTTGTAAAGGATTTCAGCATCCTTCACTACAAAAGGGATGTCCATGCTTCCATTCACAGTAAAGGCAAAGTTCTTGCTGTAATGTGTGGGAATGAACATGCTCTCACTTCCCAGCACCACTATTGAGCACAGAAAGGTAAAACAGGGGCAAAATGGTTCAGAGAATGGAAAAAGGGAATAAAGCTGAAAGAACAAAACTGTAAACAGAACTGCTAAACATAACCCCAAGGCACTGCTGTACATGTGCACCCCCTCTTTTTCCTTTTAACCTTCCTCCCCAAGCCCCATCTGAGCCCTGCAAGCTCCTCACTCACTTTGCTGTGTGCACAAATAGCTGATCCTAGAAGTTTCCAGGTGCCGCCGCGCCGGTCCATGCGCAGCATCCGGAGGATCTGAAGGAAGCGGAGGCTTCTGAGGGACGTTGCCAGAACATTGCCCTGGTTCCCAACAGCAACCACTGGCACTGAAGCAATCAGCACAAAGATATCTGCAAGGCAAAAAGAACAAAGCCTGCCAACAAAAGTGGCCCCATCACCCGCTTCTTAATCCCATCTGGCTGTGCTGCAGATTTCCCTAGGCGAGTTTCAGAGCTGCCTGAAAATGCCTTCTCTTGCCAATTAATCAGATATCTGCAGCTGCCACACATCAGTATCAGGCACAGAACCTCCTGGAAATCCTTGAGATCTATTTACAGATCAATGCACTGGACCTGAGACACTGAGCTCACTTAGGGATGCATGGAAACAGTGTCCTAATGCTGACTGAAAATCAGCCTTAACTTCATCTGTACCACTGGAACACCACAGTGAACTGGTCAGCAGATGAGAAAATCAGTTTGATGGTACCATTTTATTCTTTTGGCTGAGTTTTCCCACTAAAATCTTGAAGTCAGTACTACTATTTTTTTGAAAGTGCTCACAGGACCAATTTGCTGAAAACTGAAGAGGTTTGAAATGTGAATAAATTCTTTTTGTTTCCTTTCTTTTCCTTGTTTCTTCCTGCTTTTTGATCCTATATAAACATACAAGAAGAAAGTAGTGCTAAACAGCTTCAAACATTCTCTGTGCACTCAGTCTTTAAATTGTCTTTATATTCTCTTTCCAGCCAAAAAAGTGCATTTCAGATTTATTCACTTCCAATCATTCTCAAAACAAACTTGTACCAGCAGCAACTGAGAGATTATTTTAATAAATCCAGGATATCTTCTGTTTTTTACCCAGATATCAATGAAGATTCATACTCGGAAGTGAGATTACACTGTTACTGAGAAGGAATGAGACAGAATCAATCCCCCTTGCTCACATCTGCTGCCTTCACAAACCTACTAGAAGTATCAGCAGTAGCACCCAAAGGAGCATTACTAAATTGAGGATAGCACAGATGCACAAAGCAAATTTGTCACAATTTATCTACCATTTAGATCGATGAGATAAACAAAAGGAGGAAGAGAAAAGAGAGGCTTGCATTCATGCAGCACCATGGCTCTGAGTGTTGTATACTGTACAAATAAAGAAAAAAACCCAGTACTTGGCCTGAAGAAAATTGAAACAAGTGAAGGTATCCCAAAATCAGTGAATGAATGGGAATGACCAGTGTTCAGGGCAGAGTGAGCTCCTGAATGTTGGCTGGTTGGTTTGTGGATATAATGAGTAGTTACAGGAGGGTATTCAAACATGAATAATGAGTAATTGTGTGGATAATTATAGGCAGTGCCTTCCAAGCCTGAAAGACAACATGGGTGAAATCACAAAGATACTTGTTCGCAAATACAGACCAACAATAGAATTGTAAAACAAAACACAAATATGAAAGGGAGCTGGGGAAGATGGTATAGAGTTGTGTGGGAACTCGGTGCACTTCTCCTGAGGGCCAGAGCTACCGAGAGAACCCTTGGGGAGCTCGGGAGCCTTGGGATGTTGCAAAAAGTACCTGGTGGCTCAACTTTGACCCTGCAAGAGATGTTCCACCTATATGTGGGGATATAAGAATCACTGGCGTGTAAAAGATATAGAAATAGAACATTTATAAGCTAAAGCATAGTTTTTAAGATTTGGTACAGGGGGGTTGGAAAAAACAAGATGGAGGGAGTTAGGGCCTGACACATGGTTCTTCCTCCTTCTTCTTGTCTTCCATTTTCCGGGTGACGTAGGTATTTTTGATAGGTTTATAGTAAAAGTACACTTAGTAATAAAAATTATAAGTATTGGAGACAAAAGATAAATATAGTTTACGTAGACTTTGTTATAAAAAGATGTGACCGCCCTGTGGGCAGTCAGAGTGCCTTTGGCTGCCTTGCTGGTCAGACCCCAGCTGGGCATAAAGAAAATTTTGTAGATAAGAAATAATAAACAACCTTGAAGACCGAACCTGAGAGTCTAGCCTTGTCTTTTGGAGCCCGAAAAGCGAGCCCATCTCACCCTTGTCTGGGCAGAGACAAATAACAGCCCGAGCCCGGACAGAGTTGGGCTTGAAACTGAAGGCAGAGAGGGTCTTCCTGAGGATACGGTTAAGAAAAGTGCAATGGGGCTCAGGACAAGGAAACTGTATTTGAAGAGTAGAAGGATTAATTATTTTTCTCACTAACTAGGTAGCCAAGTGTCTCTTAATTACAAGTTATTTCTGGCTACTTCAAATAATTACTTCAAGCAGGACACAGGTCCTGGCATAAAGGGCAGATCTGATTTCAGTGCTCTTTGCACTGCCAACCACCAGTTTTTTGACATCCCCCAAACTGGTTTAAAAGGAAAAGGGACATTAATGAGGCAAACAGTAGTAGAGAGTATGTGCCTACCCAGCATGCACAAAGGCTTCCTGGCAAATTTGAGTCTCCCCCTCCATCCTTTGTAGCGACAGCAACAGCCAGCAGCCCAGATTCTTAAGGCAAACTCTGCTCCAAAGATGAAAATGGCAAAAGTTTCCTGTATCAAGACACAAACAACATTGTTAGCCCCACAAGTTTTGCAGTTGTTCTGGACATAAGGATACAGCTGAAGGAAACAGAAGAGGTGCAAGTGTTAGGATATGTGCAAGAGAGAGGAAAAAAGTGGAGGAGAATCAAGACTGATGACAGGGCAAGGCAAAGTGGGGACAGAGTTTTCCAGCCTGCCAAGTACTATGTAGGAAGGACTTGCCCCTGCTGTTGGTTAAAAGTGAAGTGCTTACCCTGCCTTAATGGAAGGACAATTACTTCACAAAAAGACCTCCTGCTCCACACAAAATGAGCAAATGTAGGAAGGGGTGACTGCAGAGTCCCCAGGCACTCTGTACCCACCCCCAGGGTCATGCAGCCGTATCTGTCCAGACAGAGCAGGACACAGGACACTCATATGGCCATAAGTTTAAATATACAAGACAAATTAAAGGCATATATTGTTCCCTTAAATTTCTGGTGGATGAAAGAAGGGATTTTCCACCTTGCTCCAGAACCTTTCTAAGCATGGGGAGGGAATGGGGAGCAAAGAGCTTCTCTGAGGGGCTTAGCAGGGTGGGGTGCCAAGGGCAGCCTGGGGCACGTGGTTACTTTTCCTCTCTGTGAATTGCTGGCAAGAGGGAAAAGGGGACTTTTCCTCATGCTCATTGCCCACAGCTTCTGAAAGCTGCTGAGAGACACCTAAAAACAAGCACAGGAGAAGGAAGGATAAACTCAGGCTTTTTCAAATGTGAAAAGCAGTGTAACAGAGACCAAAAGCGAGTTTCCCATTCCCTGAGGGATGAAGGTATTTCATACAGGCACTTTTTGAGAAAGAACATGCAAGGGGAATTCACCTCTCATTCCTTTTGGCATTTAGCTCTTGCTCGAATCTATATGTCTCTGGAGGTACAAGGGGAAATGGAAACTGAGATCCTGGAACTAATTTTGGTGTGCAGTTTCTCTAGGGATACTTTAAACAAGGCCAGGTTAAGCGAGACATTGTGCCCTGTATTTTATGATAGCTCTGGGAGCAAAGGAAATTTATTTTGAGGGTCATTTTCATAAAATGTTGAATTTGCAATTTTATATTTAGTGAGGGTTTTTTCTACTTTTTAATTCTTCTGCTAAATGGGAGGCCTTGCTGAAATACCGTCTTGAGCATGAACTTCAGCATTTATAGAATGAGCAATCTGGAATGTATTTGCTGTGAATACATTTTCTCTCAAAGGCACTGCCTGCAGCAATTTCAGCTATGCTGCTATTGGACACAAGCATGACTCCAACTCTGATGACCTCCCTTGAAAGAAATACTAGGATTTACAGAATACTATAGAATGAATCAAAACTGTTGAAAGATTCCTCCAAAAAATAGTTTTCAAGTGTGCTTAGGTCTGGCATGGTCAATAGGAAATTTCCTGATAATCTGATGGAAGGACTGTGGACAAATGCTGAAATGCCATTATTTAAAAGCCTCAGGCTAGGGTCTTTCCTCTCATTTTCTTTTTGCTCAGGAATCTCACTTGCTTTTTACTCAGTTGATGTTGACAATGGACTGGGAACTCTGCAATATGTAAGTGCACAGTCACTGCTCCAGGAGCAGGAGCAGAATCCTCACTGCATGCACAGCTGGGAGCAAGTTTCCACCCTTGCTGATGGGGCTGATTTCAGTTCCAGGACCTTTGCAGGGTGATGCAGCAGCCACAGTTTACTCACCAGCAAGAGGAGCCAGTCTCCAGAAACCGTTTCATACTCCTTGAAAGTTGTCAGGACAGCTAAGATCAAACACCCCAAGACAATCAGAAACCTGAAATGAAATAAAAAGCACAGCATTTTTAACCCTCTCTGTGTTTGCACTGGAGATATTGCCCATAAAATCATGAGTAGAGACCTCCATGGGACGGCTGCTGCCTGTTGGTGAGAATGGGGGCAGTTCTGATGAAGATCAAAAGCTTTCAACCAGGTTGGAGCAGTGGGAAGTGGCAGTCATGGCAAGATCCAGAGTCAGAAAGTTCCTGGGACAGACATGCTTTAATCAACCCACATTCTTCAGGAATGAGATGGGTGATATTGCATTTTGGGAAGGGGCTGTGTGATATGCAGAGGATTGTGTTGCTCAGGAGGTCTGTTCCAAGCTGTGTACTGCCCAGAATGGCACTGCAGTTACTGACAATGGGTCTCCCTGGGAAACAGTAAATGCTTCACTACAAGGCAGCACTGGGACAAACCCTCCCTTGAAAACTGCATTGCATTTCTTTTTCTTTTTTCTTCTCTTTTTGTACTCATTTCTATGCAGATGAAAAGACAAAAAGGTTTGAAAGAGTAACAAGAGAGGATAAATTTCTGGTCTCCAGTAAACAAAGTGTGTGATAAATCATTGCCACTGTGTTATTTTCTGTCTATGAGGCTCCAGAACACAGAGATTTGACTAAAAATTTAACTCCCACTGCTGGCAAATCCAATTCAGTCTAATTGATCTGTTTTGCAAAATTATTCCCAGGTTCAAGCTATTCAAAATCTTTTACAGAAGTGATTACTATGAAGCAAAGGGGCAAGCTCATATTCTGGTACTTCATGTACCCAGATCATGGGCATTTTCCAAAACTTGATCCACAGGAACAGAGGGGCAGGTGGCTATGGAAATATTTTTAGTTTAATGAATAAATTAGAAGGATGTCTTTGTAAAAGCTCTGGATCCCCTGCTTTCATAGCTAGGGTGCATCAAAGAAATGATAGGCATTAGGTACTGAAATCACCCAGGGAAAAAAGCTTGTGAAGAATCAAGCTGTGTTTATGTGTACTACCTGCTTTGAATTTCAATCTGGTTCCTGTAGTGTGATTTCATCTCTTGCTGAGAAAAACTCCACTTTGTTTCACTGGGTGAAATGAGCAGAGACAGAGCGTGCAGAGGAGGCAGTGACAAGGGACTCAGTTCAGCTCACCAACAGGAAAACCTTGGGTTTTCATTTCCTTCATGTCTGAGAAAACCTAGGGCTAAAGAGGGGTAGTCTAAGAATGTGCAAATCATTTGCAGCTGGAGTGAAAGGACAGAGGTGAGCTCCAGATAGCTCCTGATGGTTTTTGGGGGGAATTTCCTCCAAGCAGAGTCCACTAGCACCCTACATGCAAGGAAAAGACAACAGTTAAACACTTCATAGCAAACCCTGAAGGATTATTTTGCTGTGGCTTCTGTTAAATTCACTGTTCTTATGCCAGGAAAATTTCAGATCAGCCATTTTGAGCAAGGTTAGAACAGAAGTAAATGTGTTTGCTAGTGCTAAATAATTTTGGATTTCTTTGGCAAGTTTCACCTTTTCCCACTCGCCAGCCCTGCTCTAGAGCATGGGTTATGTAGTTGGTAGGAAACAGATCAAAATGTGTCCTTTGCCATCTACCTACAACCACACTACTGCTTCTCAAGACATTTGGCAGTTCACTTAGCAATGTTGTGGTGCTCTGGCCATGCCCTTGAGCTTTGTCACACCATATCTTCTTGTCCCCTCCATGCAGTTATAAAGCCAGTGGCTCCCTGGCTTCCCAAGACCCATGATCCAGCTCTCCAGAACCTCCAGGAGCAAACAGGTGAAAACTAAGCAAAGACAACATGATGTCTCTGTTTAACTATAAGCCACCTGTGGTCTGCCACACTAGAGCCTTTAGGGTGGTACCATCACCAACACCCCATTTAAAGCCTTGAGCAGCTGCTGCTTGGTACTTTCCATTACAGACACTTCTTTATACTATGCAAAAATTCAGTCACCCATCAGCTCACAAGAATCATTTTGATGATTTAATGAAAGGTGAAGCACACTGAGAGCAGTCCAAGGAAATTACATCATCGCATTACATCATAGGTACTTAAACTCAAGGCATGAAATTAAGATGTCATTTAAAAAAACACCACTGTCAATTAAAGATGATGTACAGATTTTTGTCCAAAAGGAAGACAGAAGATAAGTTAGTAGTGAAATCATCTTTTTTTGCCTAAAAATGCCTGCGGTTTTACCACTAGAGGGTACCGGTGCTCCACAGAGCGAGGGGTTGCAGCTCCCTCCTGTAGGAACAGGCTCAAAACAGTTCAAAGATGCTCAGGTGGTCGCAGCCACGTATTTGGTACAAGGAAAGGGGTCTTACAGTGATGAAAGATTTTGGTCAATAAAAATCCCAGATGTTGACACCAAGGGACAGCTGTTCAGTGCTGTTGGGGGTGCTGCCTGCTCAATCCCTCCGCGTGGCACTGAGCACGCTGCAAGTCCCAGCTCCACCTGAGAGCCCACCCGTGAGGACAAGAGGTCATGCAGGACAAAACACCCACTAAAAGTAGGGTGAGAGAGTCACACTGAAGATCACAAGTTGTTGTGAATAATCTTGGGGGAAATCTGAGAAGGGATGGTGGCCTGAACCCCCCATGGCAGGAAGGGCATGAGAGCCCCTCAGAGGTGTCATTGCCGAGTGGGAGCTGCAGTTCCCAAACCCACGGAGCCCTCAGAGCCTCACCCTGGGCTCCTTCCTGCAGGACTCGGGGTATGAAGGGATGAAAAGCCTGTGTTAGTGCCCATAACCCATCTTGGAAGGGTCTGCTTTCCTCCTGCTGCACCACATCTGAAGGGTAAACACCAACTGCAAACACCCACAAGTTAATCAGCTCACATCTCAGCAGTCCTCCTCAGCCTCTGCAATAATTATCACTGCAGCTCAAAGCACGCCATCAGTTTTAATCTGCATTGATGCTGTGCAGCCCAGCCTCTTCTGGTCTGGATCTTGATGGTTTTGAAGCCTGCAAGTCTACCTGTATCCTCTTTCTATGGAAGATGTCACTCAGATTCCACCCTTCTTGCATCAGTCCCCCTTGCCCAGCAATGACAAGAAGGTTCATCTTCCCCTCGCTGCTGCTGCCCGTAATTTGGGCACACCTCTGCCTGTATGGTGGCCACGCAGACATAAAGACAGCTGGCAACAGGACAATGCCTGAGTCTGCCATGCCAAACTTCATTTTGTAGAGGCAGCAGTGTAGGCTGAGTGGTTGAGTCTGGCTCAAAAATTGTAACAGGAAAATCACAGGGTAAGAAACTACTGAAATCACAGAGGATGAGCAGGAGGAAGACTGACACTGAACTGGGGAATCAAGGGACAGAAGGAGAAAATCTGAAATTTACTTGCAGTTATAACAATTCATGGGATATAGAGCACTAAGGGTTGGAAGAAAGAAATAGGGTGAAAAATCAAGGTTTAAAATGAAAACTCAGTCCTATTAAGTTAAAGCTTCCTATTAAACTGTGTTTCAGCAGGTGGCAGTCCAGACTTCAAGAATGTATCTCACATATGCTAAATGAGGATCTGAATGTGCTCTCCAGCTTTTTAGAATCATCCTTGCCATTATTTTACATAATTTTTTACAGGTATTACATGGTTCCTATTTGCAGCATTATGCCTTAAAGACCTGATTAGTTTATTGTATACATAACTTCCAGACCACTAAATGGCAGTGTTTGCTTGTTACTGTCACAAATCACATATTATTCAGGTCAATATATTTTCTTAGTTTTAGAAATTACATATTTAATACTCATATTTTCTAACTGCACTATTTTGTTGTGTTAAAAAGAGTATTCAAAAGAAATTCTTTCCCAGAAAAGAAGAAGTAATTTACAACTATGCATGACAATGAATCTAATGTTTCTTGTATGAACATCACAGACTGTTTTGTTTGGTAAATTTTTACTTATTTTGCTATTTCCCATTCTTTGAGTTTTTCTTCTATATCTGTTTTCATTTGAAACCAAAAGAACACAGATCTAGCTGAGAACCTTTATGTGTTTTATATATACATCTGCTCATCACATTTCTATTCACCATCCCTTCCTTCAAAACTGTAGAAGCAGATCCTGTAGGAATTTGCCTGTAATCTATTCCAAAACAGTTTTCCTATGAAGTTCTTTTGGGCAGTAAGTCTGCCTTAGGCAGGCCAAGCTACATTTGCATTTGGTATCATTTTGACAAATTTTTGTGCTGTGGGACAAAATGTTAAGCCCCAGTAAGGTTTAGTTAATAGAGAGGAATGTGTGTTTCCAGTGTACAGCTCAGGTTGAGTTAAAGCAAATGGCTCAAGCTGGTCAGGAGTGCCTGGAGAGGATATTTCTTCTCTTTAACTGTAAGGACAGACTGGTGATGATCTCCTGTGGAGACGTTTGCTGTGTAAATCAGCTGAATGCCACCCCTTATGTTTACCCTTGATTTGGATATAATTATAAACACCACCTCTTCATAATGTTTATGTATTTTTGCTACTGAAATTAGCCAGCCAGCCACAGCATTTCTGGTTTGTCTGAAATCCCTTGCTGTAAATTTAGGCATCACATCTACATGTGGTCAGGGATCCTGGTTACAAAATTCTAACCCAGGCTTTGGGTAAGAAAGCCTCTAGCCTCTAACTGAACAGTTACTAGTAAGAAATCACCCCAGTCCAACAGTGCACAGATTTCTTTTTGCTCTCTCATCTTCAATACCACTACTTGCAAGACACTGGGGACTTTTCTGTTTCCAAATGTTCTTATGAATCTTAGATTTTTCGGCTTTGCTTCATTTGGTATTTTATTTTCTTCCCTTAAATCTTGTGCATTGGTTTCATTATGCTCTGCCACCTGGTAAATGCTAATGGAATTCTCTAAGACTGTGATATGTAAGGAAAATCTGACAGTGTTCTGCTAAATTTTTGGTTTAGGGTATCCAAAGCAATATGGTTCTAAACCATGATTCCCACACAGTTTCCCAAATTTCATATTGGAAAAACCTTATTTTCTTCAGCTATTGGCTTTTACCCATAAGGATTAAAAATGCATCTTTTCTCACATTTCTTTCAGTTGCTCTATATTCCTACCCACCATCTTTTTCTCTTCTTCAGAACTCCATTTTTCACAGAACATCTGCAGTATCTTGCACTGATCGCTTTATGGTTGCTAATGAGAAACTGGAGTCAGGGTTTTTAACACTAAAAAAAAATTACATTACCAAATATTTGAGAACAGCTCTTCAGAGAGAAGGGAATGCATGCCTGATTTTCACAGACTCTGGAATACTCACTGTTTAATATTTAGATTCTTGAATCTCTGAACTTCCAAGCAATAGGCCAGAGATCAGTACTGAGATAAGGGTGACAGAAAAAATCCAGACATTTTCTGAGGCTACAAAAGGGCTGGGGATGCCTGGAAAAGTGCTGAGAAACTAAGTGGAAGTCCTGGAAGTGAAGAGAAAAAGCAACAAGTCCTGCAGAAGGGATGCTCTGAGGTTCCTCTTTCCTTGCATCTGCAGATTTCCCTGAGCGCACACCACAGCTCCATGCAGAAATCCCTGTCCCTGTGCCATTGTACAGCAAGGACAGGGCAGCAATGCCATGCTCAGTAAGGTGTATTGCACTCTTGCTCTGCTGTGATAGCAGAGGCAGAAAAAATTCCTTCACATGCTGCTGAGGGAAACCCTAGGAAGTAAGGAAAGATCCCCAAGAGAGCCCTAGTCTAACTAGCATGCAAGCTGACCTGGCAGGGGCTGAGGTAGTAGCCAGAATGA
Organism: Fringilla coelebs; assembly: GCF_963513975.1. Classification (NCBI taxonomy): domain Eukaryota; kingdom Metazoa; phylum Chordata; class Aves; order Passeriformes; family Fringillidae; genus Fringilla; species Fringilla coelebs. Next base: position 9,018,244 of record NC_140028.1, on the reverse strand, counting down.
CACTTGTCCATTGGTGACAGAAGTGACAGGTATTGTCCCTGGCACAGCAGGAAGCTGAAACAGAAAAGCCCAAACCCTTACTCATGCTGGGTTTTTGATGGCCTTGAACTCTCTTTGGCAGGAATGCTCTGAGTGGGCTCTACTGCTGTTTTCATGAGTCTGGAAAGATTTTAAATCAAGACCTGGGAGGGAAAGCTGTGCTTCACAACAGGGCACCTAGGGTACAAAAGAACAGCTTTTATATCAGATGGTTCCTCTTTCCACTCCTCCATGTACTAGCCAAACCAGGTTAAAGCTCCCTTGTCTTGCTTTTTTTCAGGCCCAGTCCTAAAAACCTTTTTCTTCTGAGGCCTGTTGACCACCACTGCCATCTTTCCCAGGGTCTGGCACGTTGGTACAATTTGGGTCAGCAGTGTCAGATAGCACAGATACCATCAATCTGCATTTTCTGTCAGAAGAATGGCCTGACACATTCCCCAGGTCTGCTGGTATGAGACTGCAAAAGAGCCCAGAGCACTACATTTCCCTGCCTGTTTTTTCTCAGCTTAGAAGACAAGAGTCACATACCAAGATCCTATTTCCCTCCTGGGGAAAGTGAAAAAAGTGGTCCAAAATTCCTGGCACATGTAAGTTACTGGGAGAAACCAAGGCATCTTCTCACATGGGTGACTGAGTGGGGGACAGATGGCAGGAGCAAAGGAGAGGCAGTGACAGCATTAGCCACCAAGGGGTTGCATGTCTCCTATCCCCTGCAGCTTAAATAAGGATGCAAAAGCTTCTGACTTGCAACTAAATGTCCTGAATTGCTTCATTAGTGTTTTAAATTCTATTTTTATATCAAGTGAAGGATATCAGACTGAACTATTGTTTGGAGCTTTTATCTGCCATGCCCAGAATGCCTATCCAGGGGCTTATCTCTGGCTGGCAGCAAGCTGCTAATTGAGTTGAGACATACAGACTAGGAACACAGTGAGCCTTCAGTGCAGCAGAGCAGGGAGAGCATGGAGCCAAACCACATCACCCAGCAGCCCCAGCTGCAAAAACCACAAATCAAATGAGTTCTGACAGGGCATTCTCCAAAAGATATTAAAAAATTGGTGTGGAGCCATTTGAAGGTAAACCTTAAGATTCCTACATTGGTTTCTGCTAAATTTTGCAAAATAAAAGTGCTGGACCTTTAAAAGCCAACCTGTGACTGAGTAGTTAAGTGCCCAGACTACAGCAAACTCTGTAAAGAAGTGAATTTGGATGATAGAAAGAGCCTAAGGTGAGACTAGCAATCATCCATATCAACATCATAACATCTTAAACATGGAGAAAAACATGCTTCAACATCTGGAGAAAAGTTTCTAGGAAAGTACCTTTTCAAATGTCACCCAAGAGTGCTCTATCCAGAGGGACAAAAGATCTAGGAATCTACTTCCAACCACGACAAAATCTCAGGGGTACACAAGATTTAGGATGTCTCACAGGGACATATACTGATCTCCCCCACAAACCCTTCCTTGTTTCTTTAGAAAGGAGAAGAATGAATTATACCCTCTGAATAAAGTTTTAGAAATCTCAAAAAAATGCAAATGAAAGTAACTTCTAAACACACAGTTGTGACTTCTGCCTTGATTGAACCCAATGTTGTGATATTTTCTACTTTCCCATTTGAAATCAATAAAGATCAGAAGACTGTAGCAGACAGAGAGAACAAACAGAAAAAACAAGTCAAAGAACCCATCCACCCTTTCTTCAACCTGACCAAACTGCCTTTTCTTACAGGCACACACATCAAATACATTAGGTCCTCCAAAGCTGGCACAGCTGAAAGTCAATTTCTAATAAGAAAGCAGCAGTGTCCAGAAAAAGCCTCTGTAGTCTCCAATACAGAGTTACTAGGCAGGAAATTGATAGTAATAATTTGGTGGTCAGACAGATTCTTACAGTGAACTGAAAAGAGAATCTCTCCCCTTCATGTAAGACTTCAACCCATTTGGTTGCATTGATAGTTGGGTTTTTTCTGTTTTTTACCATACATTGAAAACCCCATATTTTCAAAAATGCCAATGATTCCAACCCAATGTAGCCCTTCAGCCACATGGGACTGCCAATTGAAAAAAAATATTTCAGCTGGGACTGTATCTCCTTTGCCTGTGCCTTCTCCAACCCACGACACAGTCACCCTTCCATGAGAACATGAGCACTTTCTGCAAGGATCTCAGCTCTCACTTGGAGTGGGACATTCAGAAGAAAAGCTGCATGGTGCCCAATAGACTTTTTAGCCTGGACAAAGATTTGCAGCTGTGTATGGAAGAGGTGCATGGCTGCACATGACCTGCACCCCACAACAACTCTGCCAGTGCACTCCAGGTCCAGGTGACAGCTCTGGATTTTCCATTATGGGCAATGAAGTGTCCTGATAATGCAGATCCTGTGGAGTCAGACATATGGCTCAGTTCTCTCAGATTAGGCAGGATCTCTGGATTTTCTGACATTCACTCCACAGTGAGCTCTATCATTTTGCACCTGAGGTGGTCACAGTTGTTCTTGTGACACAGGGCACTTCAGTCAGGGCTTTTTCAGCTAAAATCATGAAGCCTTGTGGCTAAAATGGAAGATCTTTTCCCCACAGTGTTTAGTCACTGCCTGACCTGGAGAAAATCAGACAAAGGTCTCAGATCTTCACTTTGAACCATCCAGTTGGGTTTTTTAAATCCAGGAAGATTTTCTGAATTTTTTTCTATAAGTGAAGAGTTCAGAGTCATTACTGCAACTTTGATCATTTGACAACACTGCACATCAGCTTTTCTTAACAATCTGGTCTGTAGACTACGACCCATTCACAGATCCAGTGGTGCTGCAAAACAAACTCACATCAATCAGTCAGGGAAGGATTTCTTACTGTGCAGAATGCAAAGAGGATGAGCTGCCCTCAATCTACAGGGAGAGAAGAAGAGAAGAAAGGATCTGTGCTGAAAGATGCAAGGGCTAAACTTCATGTCACAGGAGCTGTGGATAAAAAGAGCAGTGGTGGTATTGAGGAATGCCTTTTCTTGGAATACATAAGTTGACACAGACAAAATACTGTGTTAATAGACCAAATTTCATTGGAAATTAAAGCAGATTTTTAATCTAGTTTGATTTTATGCTGTTCCTATAAACCTTTTCTTGCACCAGACTCTTCACCTTTCCTTTGTGCTCCATAGCAGGTTGTGGTTTGGCACTCATGATCAGATGACAAGGATTCACAGCTCTGGCTCATTTCCAGAATAATACCCCAGAAAATGGCATTAGCTGGAAGCCAGGGGAAGGCAACTGAATGCAGAATATTCTTAAGTCTCTCCCTAGAACAGAACATAACAGAACAGAACAGAACAGGGAATGTCTCAGAAGCTCTAGGTTATCTCAGATAAAATAGCAATTTTTGAGCAAATTAAGCATTTTTAAGCAAGTGTAGGAGCCTTATCTCAGTCTGATCCCAAGGGATGGGCTTCTCTCCAGTAGTGATGGACACCATGACGTAACTCCATTCTCATGCTGCTCCTCCATGGGGAAACAGATGTTCCTCCCCTAGGTTCTGTTGGATACTTCCAGCCCTCTATGGACTCTCCCAGTGCACCTGGTGCACGTGACACAAGCCCCAGAATTTTTGTGTTTTTGAAGGAGATGGCTTCATTATACCACCCAAGAGCATGTCAGAGTCCTGGCCCTGAGCAGAGTGTCACGTGGATGAAAAAGACCTGAGCATGGTCTCCCAATCACACCTTCCCCAGCAAGATGCTTGATGCCAGGCCCTTTCTCTCAGTGCAGAAATGAAACCACTCCCTGTAACTCAGCCTCACACCAATCAAACCACTGCCACAGGTCTTCTGTCTTTGAATACCTGCCTTTCAAAGTATATTTGAGGGCTTCTCTTCTCTCATACTTCTATAAGAACACTGGGAAATTTTTTTAATATCTATTTATTGGGAAGATAAAACGGACAAAAAGTGGCTTTTGACCCTAAAATGTCAGCTGCTGCCTTGATGGTTTAACACATGACAAGATATGTGGTCTGGATAGAAATGTGAGGAGAATGATCAGTTGTTTAAAGGCAAATCCCTTTATAATAGTTTTTTTTTCAACATCTTGCCTTTAAACTGATGAGAATACGTCAATAACTTTTAAATGTTTCAGCAAAGGTGCTTACAGAGGCTGTGTTACGTGAAATTTCTGTAATATCTGCATCTCCTTAGGAAAGAGCATTGAAGGGTCTGCAGCTGCAGACCCATGGTGCTGATGAAGCGTGGAGGACAACACAGCAACAGCTGAAGTGTGAGGTGCAGATAAGTTATTTGTGCTCCTTTCCCATCTCCAGTTCACATTCATTAGCAAATGATCAGTTGTGTTAGCATGGCAAATGAATCACAGCCTCCCTGGAGGTGAACTTCGGATAAGCTCTTTGGAGGTCATTGTACCATCAGGACTCTGACTGACACAATGGAATGGTGGCATTAGCACACAGGATTTGTACCTATGTAAATCTGATGATGTTTTAAAGTATTTCTGCTGGTTTGCATTACCATAAACAATTAAGCAGCATTGAAAATTCAGAAGGATCTTCTGTAAGCATGTAACATTTCATTTGATGCCTGAAGTTGAAGCCTTTGGAGGAGGTTATCAGTCTTTTCCAGACCTGTCCGATTTTTATTCCTGAAATGTTTCACCAGCATCTGCAACAATGCTTCTCAACACAATGTATGATGGCCCTTTTGCTCAACCGACTTGTTAATGTCTCAGATTGCATTGTCCCTGTTTAACCTGACAGATTCAAACAATGACAATTTTATCAAAACCTCAGGGAAAACTGGCATGTGGAAGGAGAGATTTGTGTTTTTATTTGAAGAAAGAAATCTAGTGAGTTGAATAAGTTGAAAATGGCAGAAATTTCAGCATATGTAAAGTACATTTAGAAAAATAGAAAAAAAATGCAGTAATGAGAAGTCCTGCATGAAGAATACAATCTAGCAAAACAATTAAACCTGTGCTAAGAAACTCTGTTAGGACTACCATGTTCATGTCCTCAAAACCCAGGAATCTTTGTGTGTCTCCTGGGTGGAACAGCTGGTTTTACAGAAGGAAAGTTCTCTGTAACAGAGGAATACTGGGCACAGTGAGACTCAGTCTTGACATAAATTTCCAATTCTTGACATCCATGGGAACAGGAATTCCTATTCTTAATTCAAGCTTTGCCACATTCTTTGCTGTGGTATCAGTGCAGAGAGTGACTGGAATTTCAGCATAATAATGAATCAGTAAGAGTGGAGTGTTAAATCCATTTTCAGGTACAGCATGACTGATTTGACCAGCCAGAGAGCCAGTAAAGCTCACTCAGTGAGCTGGACAGCCTTCTGAGCTCCACAGGCAGCACCAGCTACATTGGTGGGACAGCAGACACTTAAATCATCTGTACACACACAGATATTTGGGTGCCTGAATTGAATACCCAAATCATGCCTTGAAGGTAAATAAAAGCAGAAAGTCTGGAGCAGAAATTAACAATACTGGTGCTCTGCTTGGCAACTGGCAGAGGCCCCAGCTTGCAGGGCCAGTTCTGAATACTGGGGTGATGGGGAAGTTTTGCATCAGACACATAGAGCTTTTCCCTTTTTCTGTAAAATTAAGACTGTTGCAGAGAGACAAATTTCAGGCCTAGGTTTTTATTGACCTCCCAGACAACCATGATGGTTGACACAGGTGTCTAAAAGGTGTGAAAAGTCAGGTTTTTCTCCCTTTATGTCCCACCAGGACATGTCCAGGGACAGGGAGTTACACTTGCCATGTGGCTACAGAGAGCATTAGTAGGTGAGCACAAGGCTGTAGCTCCTTCCTGGGTGAAAGACCTATTGACTCAGACAGTACACCAGTACACCAGTTCTGTGATTAAACAGGGATCATGGCCTTGGCTATCTACAGCACTGGCTACACATTTCTATTTGCTATGAAGTGGTTTGAAGTTGTTGTCAACACTGACTTTTTTAATCTCATAGTCTGTAACTGTTTCAGGGGTGTTTTCTGAGTAATCTTGATCAAGAGGCTCATGACTGATTGTACATTGATTGTTCTATTGCTTATCAGCATCAGTAGTCCCAAAAAGCTTCAGGATTCTGGTCTATATTCAAAGTAATCCATATTCTTTCCAAACAGGAAATTAAGGAGCCAGTCCCAGGCAGTTCTGGGGAGCCAAAATTGATAATGAGTTGCTCTTACAAATACCTCCCCATACCATTTTTACAGTCAAGTGTAGATGACTTCTATTGTTTTTCCACAGACAAGACAACTATAAAAGTAAGAATTTCCAAAGAAAGAAAGCTTAGCTTCTCCTGTGAAGGAGAGTTCTAGCTAAGAAAAAAAAAAACAACCCTAGTACTGCAATGCCAGTAGCCTGATAACTACAAGTTTTCAAGTCATTTGAATTCTGGGGATGCTGTGGTAAGTCTAATGATAAAGCTAATTACTCACAAGAACAAAATTCAAAAGAGGTTCATGGTGAATGCTTCACATTAAATTACTGACACTATTTTGGTCACTGTAGCATTTTAAAAAAAAGCACATCGTTGTACTCAGCTTGCTTGTAAAGTTAGTAGATACATCTCAAGGTGCCTGCTTTAGGTGTACACTAGACAGATGAAATGTGGCTGTGGATGCTGCTCATCTAGCACAAGGGATTCAACATTCCCACAATAGAAAGCACGTAATTAAGGTCTGCACACACCATTACTGGAGTCATGGGGCAGGCTAAGAAATATTTCACCCTCCAGACTCTTGAGGGTACTTGTGCTCCTTCTTCCAGCAAGGATCATTATGTTCTTTCCTTCACAGGACAGAAGAATACAAAAGTGTGGGAAACATTTCAAACACAAATATTGTTTTGCCAGGAATTTTGAGTCACTGTCTTTATGCAAGAAATGTCACACTGTGCACAAACACAGGAGCAGCTTCTCCCTTGAGCCTGCCCAGTAGAAATTAATATTGCAGTTGTTATTTTGTGCATTGTGTTGCATCTTTCAACCTTGCTCCACTGCTTAAACTCACATCAGTTTTAGTCTTTCTGTAATTATTTAACATGTGGAAGTTCTATATGTTGGAGGATGTAGTCATATAGAAATGTTTTCTCACCTCCTGGAAGTAGTTCTGGTTTTTCTGTTTTATTTATTTATTCATTTCTTTTAATCAGTTTATTTATTTCCAGAACAGGTTTTTTATTAGTGCCATAATTTACAGAGCAGGGAATAAATGGCACATGTCTGTTTCTTCATCCTTTATTACAGCATTAACCTTTCCATTATCTGCTCAAAAGCAGGTTTTAAATTGCAACCATTAGATCCAGCAATGACTTCATCGGCTAATTGAGCAGCAATCCTAATCAGTCAGTTGATGGCCCACAGATCCAAACTTCATGAGTTAGATGATAAAAGGAGAAACAAGAAATAACAGCTAAAACCAGATTGAATTCAGGGGTTATTGGCTCCTCTCCACTTGCTTTTATGGTACAGCAAGTTAGCTAGATTGGAGTCACACAATGCTCCTAATTGATAAGGTAGCAGTGCATCAGATCAGACATTTTTTTGCATGCATGAATTTCCATAATTACCTCCATTCAGCTGGGAACAAATAAAGTATAGATTAATTTTCTAGGATTCACACATAAAAATCCACATTTATTTCACAGGTATACATGTAATATACCACTATGCTTTTGGGAGCTACCAGCTCCTCTTTTAGAGTCAGCATGCAATTATGTGGTTTGTAAGCTTCTGCCTGCCCTCAGGTTCTCCTCTCCCCTTCATCCCCTCCACCTGCAAGATGACAAGTTCTTCTCTGTCACTGCTATAGTGCCCAATGGGAACTGAGAAAACTTGAAATATTAAACTGGAAAGATTCAGATAACTCCACCCCACCCTCAGCCTTTGGGCTGAATCTCATCACCTTGGCAATACTGGGTTTAAGGGGAGTTCAGGCCATGTGAATCTATTGCCCAGTCTTCACTAAGCTGTCACATTTACATTGACATCCCTCTGGTTACTCTGCAATGGGATTTCAATCCCAGTGAGTAAAAAATAAATTTACTGTGGTCCCTGAGAAGAAGTTTGTGTACACACACCCTTAAAACCTTACCTTAAAGCTGGAGAACCAGACCTGGTAAAATAGCAAGCCACACTATTACACATGCTTGTTAGTACCTCTAAATTATGCAGTGTTTTAGTAAGTGAGTGTCAGAATTAACGAGTCTGTCAAGGGCATTAAGACAAATGTAGCTGAAGTGGAATGGGTTAATTTTTCATACTAAGAAGTAATTAATGAGTACGAGGGCAGAAAATCCTGTGTTTCCACAGTTAATCTGCTCCCATTATCATTGTAGCCTGGTTAAAGAAGGCTCAGGTATTTCTACATCCCACTGAAACCTCTTCCATATTTGCTTTTTTGTTTCTTAGAAGCGGTACATATATAAAGGCCACCATTTAAAGAAAGTAATGACAGCTTGAGCAGAAGTGCAATAAAATCCAGGAAGTCTTTGATGCACAGGATGACACACCTCTTACATCTTACTTCCACAGTCTGACTTAACTCAAGTGCCAGATTTGGCATCAGGGAGGGATATCTGTTCATTTCACTCTGGCATCGAGCATTGGCTTAGGCCTGGATATTTTCTTTTCTTTGCCTAGAACATGTCATAGTCTATTTCTTAGGCTAATCTGGGAGTTATTTTATTGTAGCAGGAAATAATTTGCCTTCAATACAGGCCTTTTTGCTTTTTCAATGTTTCAGGCTCATTGTAGAGCTAACTGTCATTGTTGTGGTGGATGCAGTGCATAAGTAGATGGTCTCTGATATCATCGGCAGAAAATACTTAATTTTCTGTAACTGCATGTGACTGAAGCTGTTGGTCCTTGTAGCCTTTGCAATGAATCAGAGGACCCCATGTTCATATCCTGGAGCCTGACCACGAAGGGTAAGAGATGCAGACTGTAACTCTTGCACATGCAGTGGAAGACCATTGAAATAAACCAGAAAGATCAAAAATCATAGAATATGCTGAGCTGGAAGGGATCCATCAACATCATCAAATCCAGATCCTGGCCTTGCCCAGGGCACCACAAGAATTATGCCTCAGAGAATTGTCCAAGTGCTTCTTGATCTCTGTCAGGCTTGGTGCTGTGACCACTTCTCTCAGGAGCCTGTTCCAGTGCCCAACCACCCTTGGGTGAAGAATCCTTCCCTGTTATGCAGCCTAAACCTCCCCTGACACAGCTTCAGGCCATTCCCTCAAGTCCTGTCCCTGGTCACCAGAGAGAAGTGGTCACTGTCTGCCCCTCCTTTTCCTCTCTTGAGGAAGCAGTAACTGCAATGGAGTCTTCCCTCAGTCTCCTCTTCTCCAGGCTGAACAATCCAAGTGACCACAGCTACATCTTTTTGGCTTCATCTCAAAACTCTTCACCACCTCATGGTCTCATCTGGACACTCTCTAATAGTTTAATGTGGTTTTATTTTTTATTGTGGTGACCAAAACAGTACAAAGGACTCGAGGTGAGGCTGCCCCAGTGCAGAGCAGAGCAGGACAATCCCGTCCCTTGCCCGGCTGGCCTTGCTGTGCCTGATGTCCCCAAGAACAGGGATGTCTCTCCTGGTTGCCAGGCACTGCTGGCTCAAGTTCAACTTTCTGTCAACCAGGACCCCAAGGTCCCTTCCCAGAGCTCTGCTCTCCAGCCTCTCATTCCCCACACAGCCAGGGGTGCCTTGTCCCACGTGCAGAATCCAAAATCTGCCCTTGCTAAACTTCATTTGGTTGATGATTGCCCATGTCTCTGATTTGTTGAGGTCTCTCTGCCCTCAAGGGAGTCAACAGCTCCTTCCAATTTTGTATCATCACCAAACTTACTCAGTATAACTTCAGATCCAAGGTGCACATCTGTCTCCTTATTTTATCTTCCTACAACTTTACTGACCAGCTCTTCTCCCCAGTTCCTGTAACCGACGTAAAAAACTGATGTGAGAGCACAGGATGTAAGTGAAAAGTACTAAATAAAGGAAGCAGACATCAGTAACTTCATTTTCCTCCTGTCAGGTTTAAAATAATTTTTGATGAATAGGGAGAACATCTTTTCATGTGAGCTAAAAATATTACAGGAAATTAAATAGGGTTGTGAAGATGTTAAATCTGGAAAGTGTATTCAATCATTATAACATCAGTTTTAGCTCTGATTTGAGCTCAAAACCTCAAACCAAACTTAACTTTGGAGCCCTCACAACATCTCTGGAGTGTGTTCTGGCTGCTATATTTATAGACAGAGCTACATGAGTGTTCTGCATTTATGTGCAGCTATTCAGGAGATATGGAGGCAGTGGGTAGCACTCCGGAACACATCTGCTCCATGTAGCAGCGTTATGGAGTCAGGAGGGTTTAATTTAGCAGCTTTGACTGCATACATTGTTCACAGGGCTTAGATGAGAGCAACCAGAAATTATTTAATTCTTTTTAAACATGAATACCAAATTACTTTCAGCAAAGTTTGTATGTGGGAGTGAGCATGTGCGTGTGTATTCTGAATTTATTTTCTGGCAACTAAACATCCTACAGACATTGGTTTGCTATTTCAAGGAGAGATGAAATCTAAACTACCTTGATCCTCATCCCTATCCTAAAGAGAATTTCCCAGAATGCTTTGGAAAAATCTGACAAATCAAATTATTAATTGATTTTTTTTGAAATGTTTATACTCTTTCACAAAAAAAAAAAAAAAAAGGCAAAAGAGAGGCAGAATGAACACCTGTGCTTTGGGGAATGAAGCCTAGAAAGAAACAAGAGTATGAAACAAAATTAAGAGCTTGTTCTTATGCTTTTAGAAATTACTGGCAAAACTCTTGGTGACTTTAATAGTGAAAATACCAGAGTGCAAAGCATGAGCCCAAGAAGGGAAGAAAAGAACAGGGCAATGATGAAAGACAGTAAGCACAGAGAAATGGTGACAGAGAGCAAAGCCCAAGGCCAAACTCTTTCAGGTGAAAATCTCCACACTTCAATGACCTAAGCACTGGTAATTTCCCTTTATGTGGAAGATGACCCCAAACCTACTATCGCTGTGCACTGAACTCAAGACGTTCAAAGTTGCTGTCTATTCTTCTTTGAAGTTTTCTCTTTTTATTTTTTCAGTCTATCTGCTGTCAGCTCAGGAATTTTTACTCCACCAATTCTGAGTACCTACATCTCTGGTGACTGGGGGAAGTCTTAAAGAGGGATATTACAACTGTAAAAAAACCCTTTTCATTGTAATGACTTAGAATAGGCAATAAATTGAGGTGCCTTTGGCTAATGCTGTAGTTTTATGTGTTTTCCAACTGAACAGGAGAAACCTACTAGAGCAATTAAAAGCTCAGGGAAGGGAAGCAGACAGGATTTAGCTAAGATTTTATTAGAAGAATTATTTTGAATTTTACAGTGTGAGTTCTGAAGGCCTGGGGCTTTAATCCTGCAAAGAATTTACTGTGCAATCTGTGCTGGAAGTTGCACCATGATGCATCATTCCCTGTTTGCAGCACAAATTCTTTTCTGATTGAGATTTCTGAAAACTTTGAAATAATAAAGCATATGATTCAGCTCCCATTGATCAGCTGAACTACACCAAGCTGCAGAGCTTGTGAGGATGTAATCTTTTGGGGGAGTTAAATTTTAACAGACTGCTGGGGATATTTTTGGTTTGTCATGTGCAATCTGGCTGTAATCTCATTGGTACCCACTGAGAAGTCAGAAAGGATGATGTCAGTGCTAGAGCTGCTGGTGAAAGGTTATTCTTAATTTTGATCTGGCAAGCGAGTTATCAGCCATCATGAATGACAAGATTCCTTCTCCCACTCAGCCAGTGATGAGCAGACTTTAAAATCTACTGTCTTAAGAAGGCATAATTACAAAACCATTTCAAAGTCAAGGTTAAAAACCTGAGATGCTTCATTGCCCCTTTGCAGGAGAATATGAAATAGCATTGTAGGCTCTCCTCCCTGCCTCCATTAACTAATTCTCTAAAAACAATCAGCACTTGTTGTTCTAGGAGGAAACTGACAGTTAAAGACTAGAAAGAATATATAACCTTAAAGTGGAGAGAGAGAAGTGTTAGAAAAATAAGAGATTTCAGGTTATTTTTTGCAAAATCAAGCTCTGGATCAAATTGTCTGGCAACACAGTGGAGGTTTTACCATAAAGTAAAAAGGAAGGAGGGCATTACCTGCTGAAAAGAGCTGCTTATAAGTGGATGAAGCTTTATGTTAATTTAAAATGTGGTGATTCAATAAACAATGGGGATAATTTCATAGGTTTGGGGGATGGCATCCCACCCCAAACTAAAGGAGCAAAGTTTTCCATCGGTATCAGTGCTGATTTGAAATTGTGTCTGTTTTCAAAGCTAAGGGGAAAATAAACAACAAAATTATTTCTTAAGTAAAACCTTCCCTTCACCCTCAAGGAAATGTTAAAGAGAGGATCATTTGATCTAATCATATAATGTGATCAAATCTCTGAATAACAGCTGCAGCATGGAGAGAGCATCAGTGTTAACTCTCCAGCATGGACACCAACATCTGATGATTAGCACTCCTGAAAAGCACTTTGTTGCAAAACCCAGTTGCTAAGGGGACCTGAAAACTATTTAAAGCCAGAAAGTGGAAGGCATCCTTATGCAAGCTCAATGTTATGCTGTCTCTGCAATCCTCTTTAATGCAAATATTTGTGGTGAGAACTTTCAAGCTGAGTAAGATCTCTACTGTCTTGCAGGTAATGATGGAAGGAAGGAGGAACAGGACAGAAGAGTGGGGTACAGCCAGCAGATAGTTCTACATTCAGAGTGAGCCCCTGGCTTCTATAGGGGCTGGTGTCAAAATGAAACAGCTGCATTAATTCAACATATCCACATTCCAGACATTTAAACCCTACTGCTGATGAAGACATGCCTAAACTCTCTGTGCTGCATGCCCTGCTGCTTTCCACAGGCTGACAGCAGGTTACTTCACCTGCCTGATGTTTGCTTGCTGATGACAAGGAAGAGACCTCAAGCAGGAACTGAAATTGTCACAAATACAGGCCAGAAGATTTACAGTTACACTTTTCTATCTTATGAGTATGAGATATTGTCCACACAATTGAATATAAAATAATTCAAAGAAGGTGCTTGACTCTAATAACATTTCTTAAAATTATGATTTTCTGGTTTTGTGCCTTCTGGTATCAGTCTGATGTCAGACTGCCGGCATTCTTAAGGCATTGTGCCTCAGTAATTTATTCTAGCAGACAGACAGCTGAGGGGTAACTTTGTGTACAGCCTCTCAGTGCAGTCTGGCAGGGGTCTTCTCATTCCATAATTCTGAAACACTCCACAGAGGCAGGATCCAAAAGGGGGGAGATAACATTTCTATTACCAAGTTTCTATTTGAGCTGCGGTAACAGTAACCCAGTAAAATAACAGCTCAATCTTCACAATTCTCCGGGGTGATGTCAGACCACACCTAGAGCTGCTTTCCCCTGAGTTACACAGGTATCCATGGCAGGCAGCACAAATCCAGAGTTTGGCTGAAGGAGGCCTCAGGAAGTACAAATTCACAAAGGTTACAGGTCCAATATTTTCTGGAAATTTCAAGGACCCTTGTACTAATGAAACTTTGATTAAGGGAGGCTTGTTGGGACAGTGCTGAACTGTGAGGCTAGTACTAAAAATCCATTTAGAAAATAAATGCTTGTTCACTGTTATTAAGAAACAATGTCCTGGTAATTTCCTTTGCAGGACATATTATTGAATCTGGAGCAGGTTTACAATCTTGGAATATTAATTACCTTGCACCAATGCTATCAATACCAAACACACACTGGTGGGCTTTCACAGAGCAACTGGTCTCTTTATGCCACCAAACTGAAGCCATCCATTGCTTCCCCATGTTTCCACCTTGGTGTCTGATTTCAGCCAAAGTCTGACAGCCAAAGGCAGGAATTGAGCAGGAGATGAATGTTATTTGGTGACAGCCATGGTGGATTTTCTAACCATGCTGATAATAGCTCATTAATCACAAATGAAACCCTGCCATAAAGCAGCCACAGGCTCACAGCACAAGGAGGAAGTGTATGCACAGAGAAAAATCCCCTGGCCCCCTCTGCTCCTTCCCCAAATGTCACCTGGCCCAAATGGTGTTCACCAACACAGCCCATTTTGATGACCAGAGCTCCTTTCCCACTTCCAGGAGCACTTATCCTCCCAAGAAATGAAGAAAAAATCATCCCTGGGACATGTGACATGGCATGTCAGACGAAGCAGAAGGATCTCCTTGGGCAAAGCTCTTTTCTCCAGCACTGCAGACTCCCAGGCTGTGAGTATGTAAAGGGTGACACTGGCAACAATATCACAGGGAATTTCATCACAACAAAAGCTGAGTTACTTTTGGTTTTGTAGGACCTCATCACAGACAGCCACCCTTGGGTGCCATTGTATTCTGAGATTGACCTTTCTGAGCCCCACTGAGTGATCTGGGCTCTATGAACAAGAGGCAAAACAACTTCATCACAGTGGCTGCTGTGACCTTGCTGAAGGAATGAGATCAGTTTCTGCCTGCCTGAGTTCTGTGCCTTGCTCCCCCTCCTCTTCCCCATGACAGTCTGGGGCCACTCGTGTCCCCAAGTCCCCATGAGCTCCAGTCCACAGCCACAGCTGCAACACAGTGAGGAAGGATGAATTTTGCAAGGTGGTAGCCTGCATTTTAAATCTTGTTCCTCTGGAGGTTTCTCTCCCTTGGCAATTTCTCATTACTTGCTGAGTGTTTCTGTAGCAGTCTCCTAGCCTGAATCTGTTGGTTGGTTTCTCTAAATCCCTTTAGCCTTGGCTTTGTCCAGAAGCTGCAGAGCATAAAACATTACATCCCATCACAGCCACAACCCAGAAGTGATGACAACTCTAGAGAGCATCTCAGCCCGTAAACCTATATCTGGCATTTAGGATTCATTTTATGTTATCTTTACACTGCAGACCAAGCAGCAATTTTAATACATGAGTAAACACACAGATTCAACACACCAAAGGAGAAAACATTCTCCTGGGATGTACACAAAAGACAGTTTAATGTTTTTTTTTTCCTCTAAGGCTTTTTAGTGCCAAAAGACCTTGAAATTTATCTTGTAACTGCCCACTGCTTTTTTTTTTTTTTTTTTAATCTCTTTCTTGCTCCATCCCACCCTGAGGACACACTGTACACTACAAAGAGATACAGAGTTTGTCCTAGCAACAAAAAAAAAACCAAAACAAAACATTTTTCTGGGGAAAAAAAATCAAACCAACAAGATATCTGTCTAGCAACTTCTTTCTCATCTTAGCAAAACATTGCTACCACTTTCAAAGCATCTAAATGAATCCTTCCTAGTCTTCTTTAAATATTTAGCCATTTATCTCTCATTTTAATATACAGCCTTCTGGCTCTGAGAGATTAAACACTTAAAAGGATGAAGTCTTCCCTCACCTACCAGTTCTCTTGGGATAATCACCACTCTAATCCTACTGGGAAAGATATACCACGTGGTTTCAGGTGGACTGATTCAGACCCTTCCATGTGCAACTTCTCTCCCTCCTCAGGTTGCAGCATTTTATTGACTTTTGGTGGTTAGCTGAACAGGCTGAATATCTGTGTATCTCACTGAAAGCTAAATCCAACAATATACAGTGAGTGAAGGTCTAATACATTAATAAATAATAGCTGTGCAGAGGAAGGTAGCAATTCAACACCTTCTGCAAGTGCTCACAAGGGTAAAAGCAGTGCCACCAGGCAGCCCAGGGTGAGCCACTCAGTCTGAAAGGCTGGAGAGCCAAGGGCACGGTGCAGGCATGACCCAATGACAGAAACTCACCCTTAGCTAAGGAATTTTATGGCTGAAACAGGTGTTTTAAAGGTATTTTTGTTGTCCTGTGTATCTATCAAGGAGGCTCCAGAATTGTGTTAATGGCAATATAGCATGAGCCAAGTAAGTGTCGAAGTGAAATACTGGGAAGTTGTCACTTGCAGTGGTGGATTGGCTCCAAGAGATGACACAGCTGGACCTGCCTTGGCTCCTGCAGACAGTGCCTGGTGCTCTGTGAGTTTGGCAAAACCAAGAGTCCCCAAACCAGACAGCCAAAAATAGAATTGCAACTATCCTCCAAACTCATTCCTAGCCCTGTAAAGGCCAAAGGCTTTGAAATGATGGAATTCCTTTCCAGTCTCAGCACAGTTTTTCTGTCTCAGCCATCTGTTGCTCTCCTGCTTGTCCCAGGGAGCTGTGCCAGCTGCCTGTGAGCACAGCTCCCCACTGAAGGGCTGCAGCCCAGGGAATGGCCTGTGCTGGGACAGGGAGAGGGGAGAGGCAGGAGGAGCAGCCCAGAGGGGCTGTGGGACCAACCACAGCCCCATCCTCAAGGTGAGGGGGAAGTGCTTTCAGTTCATATTTCTCTTCAGGAAGTTTGGGGCAGCCATCACTGGTAAACCAATTTAAATATTCTGGATGTCTTTTCTTTGTTATTTAATCCAAAGTTAAAAAAGATAAAAAAGAGGGGAAAAAAGAGAGAAAAAGTATTATTTGGACACCCATTCTAGAGGATTTGTTTTTGTTGTTTTTAGTATTTTAGTGGAGTAAGCTGTAATGACCTTGACTGTAATAACCAGTGGCTATCTGAGTGTCTGGAAAGCCAGTCAGAGTCACAGTCAGAGCCACAGTCAGAGCCACAGTCAGAGCCACAGTCAGAGTCACAGTCAGAGCCACAGTCAGAGCCACAGTCAGAGCCACAGTCAGAGCCAGGGGCAGCCCTGGTTGTGTGGACAGGCTGGGGAAGGAGAGACTGGAGAGCAGAACTGTGGGAAGGGACCTGGGGGTCCTGATCACTGGACAGTTGAACATGAGCCAGCAGTGCCCTGGCAGCCAGGAGGGACATCCCTGTCCTGGGGGACATCAGGGACAGCATGGCCAGCTGGACAAGGGAGGGGATTGTCCCACTCTGCTCTGGGGCAGCCTCACCTCGAGTATTGGGCACCACAATTGAAGATATTGAGCTATTAGAGAGTACCCAAAGGGGAGCTATGAAGATGTGGAGGGGAAGCCATATGAGGAGCAGCTGAGGTCACTTGGATTGTTCAGCCTGGAGGAGAGGACCCTGAGGGGAGACCTCATGGCAGTTACAGCTTCCTCAAGAGGGGAAGAAGAGGGGCAGACACTGATCTGTTCTCTCAGGTGACCAGCGACAGGAGCCAAGGGAATGGCCTGAAGTCGTGTCAGTGCAGGTTTAGGGCACAAATCAGGAAAAGGTTCTTCACCCAGAGGGTGGCTGGGCGCTGGAACAGGCTCTCCAGGAAAATGGTCACAGCACCAAGCCTGGCAGAGCTCAAGAAGTGTTTGTACAATGCTCTCAGGCACATGGTGTGACGCTCTTGGGGTGTCCTCTGCAGGGCCAGGAGCTGGATTCTGTGATACTGATGGGTCCCTTCCACCTCAGCATATTCAATGACTCTGTGATTCTATCTGATTCTTGATGAACAATTAGTGTTGTTCACATGCTACTGACCACTGTCAGAAGTGTTTCTGTGTTCTTCACCTTAAAAAAAAAGAGATTATTTCAGTGTTTTCACTGTAACCCTATTACACCCCATGTCAGAGCAGAACAAAAGCAAATGTGATCTTGGCTTCAAGCCTGCCAGCATCCTTCAGTGCTTAGTGATTTTATTTCCCCTAAGTCAGCAGTATTTAAATTTGTCTGTACATAATTCCTTGTCGTTTATTCATATCTCAACAGCTGGATAGTGGCACTGTGCCCTCCATTGTATCAGTGTAGGCTGAGCAACACAGAGCCACTGTGCCTCAGAGGCCACCTACTGATTTATAGCTCACTCAGGCAGAATTTATTTTGGGATGACACAGAGTGGAAGATCCATGGCCAGTGGCCATCTGACAGGAGCAGGAAAGCAGCCACTGCCTAGTGCCTATGTGGGACAGGAAAAACCCCATTTACACTGAGAAAAAATCTGGTAGATGAAGGTTATTTTAATGTAGCCAAAATTCAGACCAGAGGTCTAAACAATTGCTTAAGCCAAAACAATCAGTGCATCATTGTTTAACAGGTATCAGCTGGGCATGGTAAGTGGCCATGCACCCATAGCCCTCTGCAGCTGTGAAATGAAATATTCCAGCTTAGAGCAGGAACTTCTGAGCCATGGTACCATCAGGGATTTCAGCCATAGCTTTGGCTTTGGTACTAGCTTTGCCTAGGATGGACATTATGGTAATGATCTTTATTGCTCTCTGGGTAAGACAGTGTCTTTAATGTCAGTCTACAGGGTAATATCTCAGCAGATTTATCTAAATTTTTAACATGTATGTATATAAAACTTCACTGTAGCCAACTAAGAAGAACTGTCCAGTGTTAGTAAAGGATTTCTGCTTCTTAATTCTACTACAGGTGCACTTCCTCAGCCTCCATTTACTCATATGTGAAATGGAAATTTGATGATGTAACTACATTTCAGACCAGTGAAATGGCTGCAATTTCAGCAACTTGAAATCAGGAACATAACAATATTATTGTGGTTGTTAGCAATGCAGATTAAAAAAAAAACAAAAAAAACCACAACAAAACAAACAAAAAATTCCCTACATCTTTTCTTAACTAGGGGACTGTGGCAACAGAAATTAAGTTGCTGGAAAAAGGAGTCCTGCCTGTTCCCCTTCCATACTGAATTAATACAATGTTTAAAATAATTCTCTACATTCATCAGCCCAGAGGAATCCTCTTCATAGCACCTGTGGGAGCTCTCTGGGGTATTCCCAGCATCTAAGCATATGGGCTGAGAATGTGTTTGTGCTTCAGCTCCTGAGGGCACATGCACAGAGATCAGCACCAGCTGCAGCTAACACTGTTCAGGCAGCTCCCCAGTTTCCTCTTCTTGTGCATATTCAGCAGCAGCAGAACAGTAACCCCTGGGTCCCACTTTCCAGCTCTCATTCTGACTCACTGCCTGACCCCAGACAAGCCTGTTAACCTCTCTTTGCCATTTTCTGCCTGAGTGTTAAAAGGATGTAGCAGTTACCCTGCTCTTCTGGGTGTTGCAAAGCTTTGGTAATTCGTACTTCTCAACTGCTTTGGGATCCTTGGACAAAAAGAGCTCAAGGATCAATATCAATATTTATGAGAAAGCCAAACCTATAACATAATGCATGCAAGTTGAATGCAGCTGCTTGCACTTTGCTGGACAGCATTGGGCCACTGGGTTTACTTCTCTTTTTACAGGAGCATGATTGCAGTGGGATCCTTGAGTGGTTGGGTCATTTAACGAGGATTATACTTAGCACTGGTTGCATTTTTCACAAAAAGAAACAATTACTTGATATTTGTGGTATCCCAAATTGCTGCATGCAACACTTTGCAAAGGCATCTGGACAGCTTGACATCCTTGCAATATATAATTCCTTAGCTTCTTTCCCATCCTTTACAGTAAGTCTTACTTTCTTTGATCTGAAACACCATTAGTCAAATTTTTATTGTGTTAAGAAAAGCCTTATTTTCACAAGACCTTGTACAGTGTTCAGTCCTGCTTAATGACTGACTGCAAGGTATGGACAATCACCTAGAGGGCTAATTACATACACTGTGATTCCAGGTTTTTAGAGCAAATTTCTGCATGACTGCAAGAGAACCATGTCTTCTTGAGTGCCTCTTTTGATAACAGAAGCCAACAGGAATGCATCAGAGATTTCTTTCAATAAACCAGTCAGTAAAGAGAGACCTGTAAGAGTTGCTTGCCTGAGTCAGAGGGCAGACAGAGAGCTGTGCTCCTGTTGGCTTCAGGGAGCAGGGGTGTGCTTCACAGAATTGTCTCTCTGCCCTCCACCATGGTGCAGTGCTGCAGCTGCTAGGTACAAAGGCCAGGCTATTTGCCTCTGTAGCTTTCCTTTATGCCCAGCCAACCCTCCTAAAACACAGTAACAGCAAAGAAGGTGGCAAACATCAAAAATAGGCTTTTGTAAGTAGGAAAAAAACCTGTGAACTCATCAGACTGAGAGATGCCTCCATGTGCGTTTCACAGTCTGCTCACGTTCTCCAATTGCTCTGGTGATTTGTACTTAATCACAGCCATTCTCCTTTGCTTCCCATTCCACTCCCCTCTCTGGCCCCGGGATGAAGTCACAGGTTGAGCCTGTGATGATGACAGTCAATGACAGAGTTATAGGCAGTATTTTGGTCTGGCTGTAATGATGGCAGATCTGCATTTTCACTGCAGGATCAAACAGGAGAAACTGAGCAGGGTGCAGGAGGGAAAACCTTTGCATATTTCAAGGCAACCAGCTCCTTTATATCATGTAAGATGATAAATGTTGAAAATATCAAAAAAATAGAGGGGAATACTAGGGAGAAAGACATTTCTGAGTGTGGGGTATAATGTGCTATAGGGATTTATGGGAAGCTAGAGCACATTCTCCCATTCCTCCAGGCACTCTTTTTCAATCTAATTAAGCATTAAAAAAGTGCATGCAACTTCAGGATGATGTAATGCATCTGCCTAACTGAGCACTGCATTGTGAGAGAGCATTCAGCGTAATGTTATGGATATTTGATGAACCATTTCCACCATTAATATTCACTAAGGATTCCTAGAATTAACTGTAATTACTGAGGGAAAGGGCCTAGATATGGCTGAGCACAGCTCAAAGAAAACATCTGTTCAGTGCTCTGTGCTGGGCAGCCACAAGGATGGTGTTAGGCTGCATGAGGAAAGGACAAGGCAACAAAATATGAGAAGAGGCAATTGAAAGAGAGCTGAAAGAATGAATGGCTTCAAATTAAAACCCAGTTATAAATTCTGCTGCTGACCCCTAGAGAGAGGAAACCTGCAGAGTATTCACCCAGGTCTACCTGACTCTGTATGATTCTTGTAAAGCAAGACCAATATCTATTTTTATCCCAGAAAATTTCCCAGAATTTATGGTAATAAGGAGGAAATGAATCCTGTGAACAAACTGATATGTCACCAAACAGCTGTTTGGCAAATCAGACCCCTAAAAGCAGACACCCCACACAAAGAAGGAGTGTAAGGGATTGCAGAATGTTCTTTCATTTATTGCAAGGACCCACAGAGCAACACTTTTTGATTCATTAACAGATTAGGTCACAACATGGCAAATAAAAGCTTGTTGTTTGTCTCCTGAAACCTTCTAAAATTCTTGCTGATTTTCCCTAATGTTTCAAAATCTGACAGCTCTAATGAATTAATTTTTCAAGTGAGGAGATGCTGAAGAGATCTTAAAAGCAAATATTCAACTAAGTTGTATGTTCTGTCATTGTTATCTTTCCAGCATTAAGTTGTCCCCCTGTATTAATGAGCACTTGCTTTAATATTATGATTCTGCTACACCCATGACAAGGGATCTTTGATGTTGTCAGCAGTACTAAAATATGCAGGGAAGGAGACTGGTGAACTGCCCATTATCTAGTCTGCTGTTAATTCTGGCCCTCCTTTTCTAGGATGGAAGGCAAGTCTGGTGGTTCTGGCTGAATAATCACATCTTTTTAGGATTTCTGGTGGCTTGAATGTGTAACAGGTCTAACAGTCTTGGGGAGCCTCACCTACACAGTCTGTGACATCTACCAATGTCCAAGGCATTCTAGACTGACATGGTTTAGCTCTGTCTTCCTTCTTCTAAACTGATGAGGAAATTTCTTAACTTTGATGGTACTGGGATTTTTCAATCTGACAGGTTATGGGGTTAAGAGACCAGTGAGCAGTGAGGTAAATTACAGAAAAACAACTGAGGGAAATTAATCCTTTGGGTCATTACATCCCTCCGACCATAGGGTGTCACATAATCCTGTGCAAAAGCAGGTCAGGCTGCATCTCCATTGCTGTGATCATCTCTCCTCTGATGCTTCTGATGCAAGGGTGTCACATAACCTTATTCCTCAACTAGTCTGACCCTCTTGTTTTCAGCCTAAAAGAATCATGAGCAATATATTCACATTTGGTTCAGCCAGCACTGTCCTGTCTGCTAACAATTGTGTTTGCCTCCCCAGTGATCACACACTGATGTATTGACAGACAACATATATTTCTGCAGCCTCCACTTTGCTGAAGTAAAACAAGCTGACTCAGAGTGTCTCTCCTCTTAAGAAAATAATCCCTTGGTTTTGTCATTATCCCGTGGTCCACCTCTGCACCTGATCTAGTTTGAACTCCTCTGCTCCCAGTGTTGCCAGGTTCTTACACAGATATGGACTGTAGCTTTCTCAGTCTCTATCTTTCTGGAATTTTTGAATGAAGTTGGGCATCCTTTCCAAGTGTCTGGAGGCCTCTGGAAAGCAAAGCTGCTTTTCTGATTTGCCTTTTGGTCAATTTCTACAAGTTCTCAGTGGACCTCAAATAAAAAAAATCATATGTTTGCAGTGTTTTGAACCTTAGTATCTTAGCAATACTTTCCCTCTCCAGGACAAAAACTTCTGATGTCTCTTAAAAGTGCATTTACTCTTTCATAGCCTCATTGCATTTTCTGTTTTCCTCTGTCTTTTAAAAGAAAGAAACTCTTACAGCTCTGCCTGCTCCTGAGGCCAGGGTGCCAGCTGGTTTCTGCACAGACCATTTGGCCTTTTTTCACCATTTGGCTGCAGGTAACATGCTGGCTTCCTCTAGCACTTTGATAGATTTACTGAAAACACTCCTATGACAATCAATATGCCAGTTTTCCAGGATTCTGGGACAAAGAGTATGATGTTCTCTTACATGTCTCTCTTAGAGTTCTTTGAATTTTGTTTCCATCTTGGATCTGATAGCTTCCTCTGTCATGTATTTATTTTGGCTTTTTGTGGCTCTGTGCTCACTAATTAGGTAAGAAATTGGAATTTGGTGCAAAGAGATCCTTGCAGAGAAATGGGAGTAGAACCTGGTGCTCTCAGCCAACAATAATATGTGAAAAGAGAATTTTCTTGTAGTACCTCAAAGCTGATAGGTTATTTCAAGACTTGTTAGGAAACATAATTATCATCTTGTCTCTGTTCCAAATTGGAGCAGATCATCAGTAATAATCCAGTGATGAAGAGAGCCACAGAACTGTGGCCTTTGGAGTGCATTAGAAATTAATTTTCATTTAACTTTTCCTCAGGGATAGTTCTGGCTCCCTTGGATCTAAAATGGGGTTGAGAATCAGGACTTGTGGTCCCTGTTTCAGTTTCTGACAGGGAATCAAGCATTCTCTGAAAACTTAGTGAGGCCAAAGTATCAATTTAGAAGCAAAACAAATTATCTAAGGTGTTCAAATTATTAAATGCATTTTGGTTATAAAGGACAAGACAGATTTATTTCCTGCTTGCTTCTTTTATACAGGGAGTACTATGCCAGATATTCCTTCACAGATTTTAGGGAAAATGAAATATGATTCTTTCTTAAAAAAAGATGCTCTGAAAAAACTCCAAAATTCACAGAATTCTTCCAGGGATGCAGAATGACATTGTGAGCCTTCTTATCATTATAGGAGATGATTATACTAGTGGTCTGAAGGATCCTTTCTTCACTTAAAAATAAGGAATTCAAGTATGAGAACATGTGAGTTTTCATTTGAAGAGTGAACCAGAAATGTAATATACTACTCCATTTTGAGACATTCTGTTCTGTGAAACCTCTTTAGTAGTGTTCAAAAAGAGCAAAAACCTAAAAACTGATTTTCTCCTCAGTACATAAAGGAGAGCAGCTCTGTTCTGGTTTAAGAGTGAAATGTCTCTGTTTAACCAGAATGTTTTATACTTGTTGACTTTATCTGAAATGCAGTGTACACACCTTCCATGGGTAAGAGCATTTCACTGGGAGATCCTCCCTTTTTGCCTTCTGTGCTGGTTTCATCTGGGGGGGAGTTAGTTTTCCTCACAGTGGCTGGTGTGGGGCTGTGTTTTGCATTTATGCTGAACAGGGGGTTGATAATCCAGAGATGTTTTTGTCATTGCTGAGCAGGGCCCACACAGACCCAAGACCTTTTCTGCTCTCCCTCCTGCCATTCTGGTGAGGAAGTTGGGGGTGCAGGGGAGGGTGGGAGGAGACACAGCAGGACAAGTGGCCCCAAATGACAGAGGGATATTCCAGACCATGTGACATCATGCTCAGTGCATAAAGTGGGGGGAAGGAGGAGGTTGGGGGGACATTTGGAGTGATGACATTTGTGTTCCCAAATTACCATTACCTGTGACAGGGACCTGCTCTCCTGGAGATGGCAGAACACCTGCCTGCCTGTGGGAAGGAGAGAATTCATTCCCTGTTTTTTTCTGTTTGCATTCTTGACTTTTCCTTTCCCTTTTAAACTGTCTTTATCAAACCCACGAGTTTTCCAGCTTTTACCATCCTGACTCTCCCCAGTCAGAGAGAGGGGCTGCGTGGGGCTGGGTTGTTGGCTGGGGTTAAACCACAGCAACTTCTCAGTCTCCTTCCCACCTCTTTCCTTAATGGGAACAGACTTCTGTGCAGCCTTGAGGATCAAACCACACCTCTGAACCTGCCCACGGTATTCTCAGTTGCTGCTGTGATTTATTCAATTGATAATATCTGCTTGAATTTTGGGAAGGAAAGCTGAAAGGTGTTAGGTTGCTCAGGATAGCTTGGATGTCTTTTTTAGTGTGGGTCATTTTGACAGAAACAGGGCAGGAGTTTATCACACATCTTTTCCACCAGCCCTGCAAGTGTGGATTTCCAGGTCAAGGAGGGAGGTAGGAATTCAGTTGAGGTGGGGAAAAAGCCATTAACCTCCTTATCTGACACATCTCCTTAAAATGCACATTGTCTGCAATTTGAGAAGCCAAAAACTTTTTCCCCTACCATTTTTCAGGAGAGCTGCATGACCCACCTGAGTACACAATATTCTGGAAAAGAGATATCATAGAGGTGTCCTGCTAGCTCAAACTACTGGTCCATCCAGGTGTCCTTTTGCCAGAAACAGAGTAGGAGCTGTGTAGGAGCAATACTAAGAGTGTTTTCCAGTCTGCTCTCTGCACTCTTCCAACACACACAACTGCTGTGTTAGCAGTGTTGGATCTCTCCACTCTGAGGAGCAAAACACAATCTGAGCATGAAAACTGGAGGGCTGATCAAACTGAGATTGGGAAGAAAAAAAAGGGGCACATCCAAATGTCTTCTGAGGAAAAGGTCAATAGATATTAGGAGTAATGTTGTGTATGGAGATAGGAGGTGACCTACAGCAGAGACTCATTTTTGAGCCATGGTCCTGATGAAATCTGGTGAAGAAACAAGAGTTCACAATCCCAGCTGCTACAGGCACAACAGGGATGAGTGGTTTGGGCTGCATAAGCTGTGGCATAGACACTGCATAGTAGACTAAATGTTTTTCCTGGCCTTCAAGTTTCTCCTGGAACAAGAACAAGATGCAAACAGCCTGTGGTGGTGGAGGTGGCTCTCTACTTTGCCTCTGGAGGGAGGCCAAGCTTTGCACATGTTTCAATTCAGACAAAATGCCATCAGATAAAGCTGTCAAGTGTTTGGGGGTTGGCATCCACGGTTGGAGAGATTGTCTAGGATGTTGTACAGAAGCTAAAATAGGAAAATTGAACAGTTGCACAATGTTCAAGCATGGTCACAGCACACCTCCCCTGTGTCGTGACAGCACTAAACCAGGACAAGTGGCAGTGAGGAGGAGCCCATGAAAGTCACTCAGCACTATTTACCTGTTCACAGTAGTAACCCAGCTGCTGTGAGTTGTGAGTATCAAAATGATCAATCTTTGAAATAATAATCCCAAAAATAATACAACCATCATCAAGCCAGGGTTAACTCTGAGGCTTAACACAGGCTGTGCTCATGTGTGTGCACCTATGTGTAGGCAAGGTGCCTACATTTCCCCTTATCATTACTGGAGATCTAGGGCTTGGTTTGTTTGCACAGACAGGGTGCTGTAATGGGAGATTTTCTCAGTGTCCTACTTAGCACCCCATACTGATACTTTGGGTCATCTCAAATGTCACCAGTTGTTTACATACAGAAAATAAATTGAAAGAAAATTAGCCCTCATCTCCCAAAGTCCTGTCTGCTCCTGCCCCACTCCAGTCCTCCCCAAATGAAAGAAAAACAAAGCCAAAAAGACCTTGAGCAATGCATTCCCTCATTCATAAAATGAGGACACTATTTTGGCATATTGCACACATTTTTTATGTCAAGTTTGGGCAAACTCAGTCTCCTGAAGTTTGGGAAATTGTGTGTTTAGTAATTGCTAGCACAACCTTAAGTGAGGGATGCCTTGAAAGTACAGATGGTCTCATTCTGCCTAAGCTCTGCACAAACACAAGATATAATTGTATGTGTCTGAGGTGTATGTGCTGTTAATCAAGTTCTGGAGATGAAATTCCTCTATTCTTGCTTTCTCATACAGTGTTTGACCTCTAATTGCTGTTTTTAAAGGATGCTCCAGACTCAAGTTTCTTTTCAAGAAAGCTTAAAAATACTGTCTACCCAGAAGTGCCAGTTTTCTTTTTGTAAACAATAATTTAATTACATTAATTCTTGAGCAGGCCATAGCATGCCATTCCACCCCCCCCCGATGTTATTGTCCTGGTATAAATCCATCTGCAGCTCCTTTGCTCAAATCTGACTGTTTACAATCCCAGCAGGAGCTGGAAAATAATGAGTTTGATCACACAGTAAGGTAAGGAGGCTAGCCTAGCTCACAGAGAGACTTTCTAAGCACAATGCTTCCATTAACCCCCTAATGGCATCCTCAATTGAATGTTTTTTAAGCCAAGGCATAAATATAACAGCAGCAGGCCTGTGCTTGCTGGAAATAGGCTTTGATCACAATATTCAGTGAACTTCCCATGTGATGCAAGCTAGGATTCTGTTCCCTGTCCATGGGGTCCTAAGACCTGCAAAGAGAAGAGTTAACGCTCAGAGAGAGCTCATCAGAGTCAGTGAAGTGCCTGAGCTTAGCTGAGCTGGCTTTGGAGAGAAACAGGTGCCTCCACAGGAAGAGTCAGCGGATCTGAGATGTTCCTCACAGGGTGAAATGAATTGCTGTATTGCAGCAATTTTAATTTGGAAGCCTCAAATTAATTCAAACTCACAACAGCCCCCTGGTGTGCAGCTGAGAAGTGGTTTCTTTGAAAACAGCAACAGAGGAAAAAGAAAGTTAAGCTGCTTGTCTTGGACATCTCATGAGTCACCAGCAGCCAGCAACAGATTTGACAAGTCTTGGCTCCCCACTGCAGGGATATGAGCACTCTTTGGCTATAAATCCTCCCTTTTGGAGACACAAAGGTCCTGGCAGGCGATTAAATGAGTGTCTGCAGACTGGTGAGGCTCTCATGATGGACCAGGCTCTCTCTGTCTGGTCAGTGGGGATCTGGATGGAGAGGGTGGGTCAAGTCTTCAGCTGTGCAGCTGGAAACAGTGCTGGGATTGCACAGAAAGATGCTGAATCTCCATCACATGAAAGGTTTTTCTGCTGCCCTGACAGGATAAAAAATGGTTAACACAGAGTTGAAGCGTCCCTGTGTAATGTTCCCTGGTGCTGCAGTGTGAGAGGTTTGGCTTCAATACACCCCTCTGCAACTGCTCCCCAGCTCCAAATTTAGGCTCTGCCCAACATGGATATTGAGGATATAGAAAAGAGCCAAAGGTGATCACTCTGCACAACTACTGAGGCTGCGCTTCAGAAAACACAGTATTGATTTCCCTGCACACATTTCCACTGCTGCAGGCAACTGTGCACCCACAACCCCTGTGAAACCCTGCTTGTGGCTGGGGGAATCTCTGCAAAGAAATTACCTGATTGCTGGAGAGAGCTGAGTGAGGCTGCACGCAGGGCAAGGGCAAAGGAAGGGAAATCCTACTTTAAGGTTGTCCCAAAACACTAATCATGGAGCCATTCTTTTGGATTGTCAGTCAAGGGACAATTTATTCTGGATAATCTAAACTGAACCTTGTAGATCTCAATAGCTTGGAGAAGCTATTCTTCTGACAAATTGCAGCAGCATAACATAATATTCAGCATTTTTCTAAAGCCCCAGCTCCTTGAGTTATATGATTACACAAGAATCTCTGCTTTGGGCAAAATAAAGAAAAAAAATGATCTGTTGATGTGACAGCTATACAGAAAAGGCTGAGAGAATCAGACACGAAGGCTCCAACTTCAGAAAGCTGGGAACTTTGCTTGGGTTTAGATTTTAAATCCAAAAGGATTTAGAATCTGTAGCCCTAAAGCTAGCCAGCATTTAACCCACTCCTAGGGGTAAGGGTAGGAAGGATGCAGACAATGATTGTGCCATCCCCTGGCATGGCAAACATCTGCAGTGAAATGATCTGGGGTTTTGTTCTGGGGCGTTTTTTTTCTTTTTGGGGAGGTGGTGTTCCTTTAAACCTGTCTATGCAAAGAGCCTGAGACCTCTTCTCAAGAGCAAATACTATTAAATTGCAGTGCCTTAGACAAACAGCTGGGACACTGCTGGCTGTTTCAAGAAGTGCTGGACAGTTTTGCATACAAAGATTCCCCTGACTAAAGCCTGGGTTCTTTAATTGTATAATGCTTCTGGTATTATTTTCAATTACTTGAATTGCAATAATTTTTATTCTGCATCCTTGTGCCTTCACCTGATGAAGAATTTGTGACTTCCAGACTGGCAGTTTTTTTGTTTTGTAAAAAATCACTTGTTTGTTAAGCTCTTAAAAAATTCTACCTAAATATTTTTGCTAAGTTATTTATGGCTGTGCAAGATACAGCTGTGTGAAATGTGGCTTCTGATGCCACCTGTGCCCTAAGAAATCCATGTCCACCAGTTATTTTGAGCTCCACTTGGATCCAAGTTCCTACATAAGCAAAGGCATGGTGTTTCAGAGCTT
Source organism: Fringilla coelebs (assembly GCF_963513975.1). Classification (NCBI taxonomy): domain Eukaryota; kingdom Metazoa; phylum Chordata; class Aves; order Passeriformes; family Fringillidae; genus Fringilla; species Fringilla coelebs. The sequence continues at coordinate 8,989,363 of NC_140028.1, read as the reverse complement.
TAATATTTGAGTGCAGATTCATTAATGAACTTCTGTAAATTTACTGCAGGGAAGGAACTCAGACTTTTCTTTTTTACTGGCTATATAAAATGACAGGAAAGTCTTAAAAAGGTTCAAAAGTTTAATTCCACTAACTGTCTACAGCTCAGGCACTATGTTATTCCTTTGATCTAAAATTGTATTAACACTGAACAGATTTCCTCTGAAGTTTACCTACACTATATATTTGACCATAATGACCTTCCAAACCTCCTGATGTTTTTTCTTGTAATAATTCCTTTTTTTCTGGTAGCTTCCAACTATTTTACTTTTTGAAGGTCCAATTTTATTTTCAGGGCCATAGCTATCATACAGGGATTTAGTACCTCAATTTGCTTTTCCTAGTTCCTTTTCATACTTTCCCCTTCTTACAAGTAACCCTGAGGGTCTGCAAACCCCAGGCTGGAAACTGCAATTCTGCATTCCAAATAAAACAGTTTTTCTTTCTGCACAGACTGCTGGGGGACACCAAGGGAGAGAAGGACATTGGGAATGAGAAATGGGAAGAAAGGGAGGAAGAGGAGAAGGGGAGGGGAGGGGAGGGGAGGGGAGGGGAGGGGAGGGGAGGGGAGGAAGGAAGGAAGGAAGGAAGGAAGGAAGGAAGGAAGGAAGGAAGGAAGGAAGGAAGGAAGGAAGGAAGGAAGGAAGGAAGGAAGGAAGGAAGGAAGGAAGGAAGGAAGGAAGGAAGGAAGGAAGGAAGGAAGGAAGGAAGGAAGGAAGGAAGGAAGGAAGGAAGGAAGGAAGGAAGGAAGGAAGGAAGGAAGGAAGGAAGGAAGGAAGGAAGGAAGGAAGGAAGGAAGGAAGGAAGGAAGGAAGGAAGGAAGGAAGGAAGGAAGGAAGGAAGGAAGGAAGGAAGGAAGGAAGGAAGGAAGGAAGGAAGGAAGGAAGGAAGGAAGGAAGGAAGGAAGGAAGGAAGGAAGGAAGGAAGGAAGGAAGGAAGTCCCAGACTAATATATTTCATGAGGTAGTGGCACACTATACTGCCAAATAATGTTCTTTTAATTAGACCTTTAATGATTAAGCCTGAAGAAATTTTACAGTAATTTAATTCCACAGTATTTCTGAGGTTCATTTACTTCAATTCAGGTAGATCCTCAAATTAATTTTTTCTGGGTAAATTCTTACTGTGCCTTTCTAATCCCCTACCCCACCCTTGTGAGTCTGGCTCTGCTTTGAATCAATTCTGAATTGCCTTAACTAAAAATAAACCCAAACAAATTAAAAAGGAGAAAATCAAAAAGGCAGAAGAATAGGCCTGCAGCACAGGTTTCTGCAAGGTAGACATTCTTTATTATGCAAAAATCACTTTCCCAGCTGGGAGGAGAGGCAGGAAAGACAGAAGTATATTTAGAGAGCTTTCCTTGCCATGAGCCTCACGCAGTTCAAGGAGAGAAACCAACAGAGATTGTCACCAGAGTGTTCCATTGTGTTAGACCTGCACAAAGTTGCCAACACACGGAGCCTCACACTGTCACCCAGGAAAACCAGAGTTATAAACATTTTCTGGTCCTGCCAGCTGATTGGGACCTATTTCAAAAGCAAACTCACTCATGCCAGGGGTCTCAGGAGCAGTGGAGTGGTGCCTTTTGTCTTCTGAACAGATTGTCTCATTTCTTTAAATAAAATTATTTTGGAAACATCCCTGGCTTAAAACCCTGTCATTAAAACAACTCACCTTGGATGGCTTGGCTGCTACAGGTGTGGTAATTATGTAGTATTTGCTAGAAAAACTCCAAGAATTAGGCTGCAGTCATTTTCCTGTCCCAGTCAAAGGTCTGTACTGTTAATGTGTAAGGAATTCCCTTGTATGACACATAATGAAAGGCACTGAAGGCAATGCTACCCAGGGCCAGAATGGCAGCCCCAGGCAGAAATGAAGGTTGAGGCTACACTGGCAGAGCTTAAGCAAGGATGCTCAAAGGGGCTTCTGAGAATAAGTCTGATTCTTTGCCTATAGGGTGGGTATGTAGGTACACTGGGAACACAGGATGGATGAGATCAGCTGGGCCTGAACTCAGTCTTTGCAGGTAATTCTGGGAACATTTCATCTGGAAGAGCCCCCAAAACCTCAGCTGAAGTCATCTTTGCAGACTACAGCAATGTAAATGTACAAAGGACCAAGAATGACCAGAACTACACAATGGAGGGGAAGAGAGATCACAGGAGAGGTTGAGGAGATAATTCCTTCAATTGCAAAAACACTCAAGTGAAAATACCCTCTCCTTTCAAGATGCGGATTACACTCTAAGCTACAGAAACAACAAAAGAGAAAAAACAAACAACATCCCAGGTTTTAATAATCCAAAATGGGGAAAAAAAATTCTCTAAACCATATATCTGATAGTCATTTTTAACCCATGTTGAATGAAAAAAACGCTGCAAAAACATATAGCACCCGTAGGAGCAGCAGTGTGGTTCTGGCCATCATCTCATCTCTTGCCATAGCCAATCTCTACAGTTTCACATGAAGGTGACAATTTTTTCTATGAAGGCAAATGACATGCCAGGTTTGGGAGACCAAGGGTGGAGGATACCCATAGTACTTGTCACAGGCAACCAGCCAGAGTGTGGGTATGGAACAAAATAAGTGTCATAAATAAAATAAAAGCTGGTTGAGACTCAGGTGTCCCAGAACTATTCATAGCACTGGGCTGCATCCTGACCACGATTTGTATAAATGGATACTGGTGATGGCCAGTACAGGATGCAGACTGTGCCCACACTGGGCAATGGGAAGGGCAAAAGAAAGAGGAATAAACCTCCCAGTTTCCGAAATTCTCAATATATACCAAAAGAAGCAAGATGCAGGATAACCCCAATCCTTACTCTCTTAGGAAATAATACAGCCTTGTTTTCACTAACAAATCTGCTTAGTGGCAATTAGTCTGATTTGACCTTGGTAAGAAAGCTGTTCATTACCACAGAACTCGTGCATTCAAGCAGAGAAAATAGATTTTTAAAACCTCTTCAGCTGAAGTGTTTTGCTGTACCAAGAGACACAGAGCAAGGATACTGCCATCCATCAGAACACCAGACAATATTGAGCAATTTTCACTATTAAAACTCTGTTTTCTCTCCTGCAGAAATTCAGGAACTCTGAGATGGAAAAAAGTCAATGCTAGCAACCTCCCAACCCTGGAAAAGTGAACTCCAGAAGCCTGGGAAAAAGAGAGTCAGTCATTCTCAGAGTGCAACACAAGGCAGTCAAGTTCAATAAAGTGCAGTGAAAAGAAACAGATTCTCAAAGATATTTCAAACTTCTGTGTTTCAAAACATTCTTGAGCACAAAACACCCAGGAATATGCAGACAGTGCTCCAGTGTCAGGAAGATGGAGAAAACTCATGTCCACACAGTAGAAGAGTGAAAGGGGGTGAAGTTTTAGGAAGTATTTAGGAATGCTAATTTTTTGATTATAGAACAAAGAAGAAATTCAGCTGCTGTAGGTCCAGCTGTTGTTTTTACCAAAGATCTCATGCATCTTTAGCCATTATATGGCCTGCTACTGAAACACTGGCTCAACTTACCTGCTTTCCCCCAGGCATACTCAGCAGTTTGGGTATGTGCCTGAGTTAACATCAAGGATAGGCTTAGGATGGTATAAGAATTTAAGATCTCTGTTAATTAGTGATAGGCTGAGACATGCAATTAAGGGCTTTGCTGCATCATCCTTAATATGTTCAAATTACCTTGCCAGAAAAGAGCTTTAACAACATTTTTCACTCTCATGAGGAAAAGGCACATCTGATGGGTAAGGATTTGAGGTACAGTGGTGCTGGGTCATACAAGTTAACTGGCCCTAATCTGGTAGGCTGCCCCAAAATGAATAATTTTCCTAGTGAAAGAAGAGATAAGAAGGGCTCTGTGGGGTATATTCTGCCCATTTGCTGGAGAACCTGCCCACTTTTTGCCAATTCTTGCAGATTCCAGAGGTATCTTTATATCTCCTCTGACTAATAAAAGGAGCTCAAAGCAAAGTAGTTCTTGCCATATTCACTTTCTATGCTTTAATTTAGTGCAAATAAATTCTGGCTGAACAGGCAAGGAGATAAACAAATTTATTCACTATCTCACATTTTGTCAGATATGATCTGCTTGTGATTAGCAGACTTTCTATTGCTTCTTTTGTTGAACTACTCTGGTGTAATCAACAGTCAGTTTAAATTCTTTATTTCTCAGTGGCGCTTGATTACTCCCTAATTTCCCCCCTCTCCCGCCCACCAAATCACTCCCTTTCTTCAGGCTTTCCATACCTATGTGTATTTTTATAGCTTTCTCCTCGTTCACCCAGAATTTCACAAGTGAGTATAACAGGAACTCTTTTTCCAACCAACTTCCATAATACGCAAAAGCAATTCCAGTGCAAGTAATTTGCTCCAAAGACAAAGCCACACTGAAACAACCTAGGGAAGAATGCATCTGTAGGATGAACATGGGATCTGGCACAGGAACAATCTCCACCTTTCAAGAGAGATGTGGCTGGGATGGGGGACAAAACCAGAAGGTGAAAACTTCTACTTGAGAGAAAGCTTTGTAAGGTCTGTGGAGAGCATTTGGGAAGAAAGGGAGCTGGCAGAAGGAATAATTGTCACCTGTAAGCCATGAGCAAAGAAACTGCTGTCATATCTGGTGATCCAGGGTCCAACAACAGCAACAGTTCTACATTAGGCTTACCTGGTGTGTATCCAGCAAATACAGCAAGTCCCAGAGATATATCTCTTTGTTGTTTCACAGAATCACAGAATGGGTCAGGTTGGAAGGGATCACAGTGGATCATCTGCTCCAGCCTCCCTGCTCAGAGCACATGGCACAGGATTGTGTCCAGACAGTTCTGCAATATCTCCAGTGAGGGGAACTCCACACCCTCTCTGGACAATCTGTTGCAGTGCATGGTCATCCACACAGTAAATATATTCTTACTCATATTCAAGTGGAATTTTCTGTGCATCAGTTTCTGCCCATTCCCTCTTGTCCAATTGCTTGGCACCAAGAAGGGCAGCAAATGCTAAAGAGCTGTTACTGGCTAATAATCCTGTAAATTAAGGCTATTGCTATGCTCTTTGAAACTAATTAGAGTATTCTTAGTGGTCCCAGCACAAAGGCCAAAGAATAATTCCCAAAAGAGTAATTTCTTGCCTGCATAACCCTAATAATTAATTTGGTGGAGATATGTGGATGGTGTTATGACAGAGAGAATGACAGCAAACAACATCTGCCCATCAGCAGAGAGGTCCAATACCAGGAATGTACTGGTACCAACCTGCTTCACAGCCAGTGACCATCTCCATCACTTGAAGCTTGCTAAGGACAAGTCAAAAACAATTTCTGTGATGCTAAGCTTTCCTTCAGGCATAACACTGTCAAGGCAACATCTCTGCATCCCTTCTGGGCTGATCTTATACCTGTTTTTGGGAGAGGAGGATGCAATCTGGAGCTGACAGCTCTTTTCACCAGCCTATAAAAATCTCAGTAAAGCAACTGCAATGATTTCTGTAAAAGAAACGTTTTGAAACTGAAGTGGACAATGACCAGCTGCAGAGAGCCTACATAAATCTGTCAAAAGCCCCTACAGTACTAATTTTGTGAACATTCATTTCACTTCCTATCACATAGGTGCTTGATCTTTCTCTCTGCTTCTAATTGAGTCAACTTTTGTAGCAATCACATAGAAAGGAAAAAAAAATGCAAACTCATGGCTCAAGGAAAAGAGGAAGCATCTCTGCTTTGTTGCATCTTCTCAGCTATCACCAGTGATCAAGATAATTCACCAGGGAAACGAAAACTACATGAAAACTTGGAGTGGGGAGAAGTGATGAAGCACCAAGCGGGACGTCAACCACATTAAGAGATGGAACAGAGAAAGCTCTGTAAAATAAGCCTTCCTAGAAAGGCACTATAAAGAACTGATTTGATAAAGAATTATTTGGCCATGTGAAATATTTCTTCTGGAATGAAATTTGAGAACTGAATGCTTCCTTAGATAATGTCACTGTACTAAATAAGAAAAAAATGCTGATCCTCTTCACTCTGTCTCACAGCTCTCCAAACATCTGAACAGCTCATATTCAGTAATGCTTTTTGACTCCTCTGCTAAGGTAGTTATATAGGCCTTATTTCACTGAGGAGAAACCAAATCATAAAGTGGATTAAGTGAGCTACCTGAGAGTGAACTTTGCCTGATAGGCTCATTTGATAGATATCCAGCAAAACATGAACTGAGAATTAATCCCAGATGTCTTGAATCCAATTTGTCAGATTAAATTTTATCAAAACTTCTACTGGGACTGCAGGACTGAGGGATAGTCACATTCCATTTATCTATCTGTAAGGCAGATGCAAGTCCAGGGCAATGCCTTGGCAATAGAAAAATGAGTGCTGTCATCAGTGGTTGAACACAGATCTGACCAATCTGGCCCTGCTCTAAATTCTTTTCAGATAATGTTGTTTCACTAAAGGTATATAAGCTACTCTCTATGGCATAAAAGACCTCTGCTTATTTAAGTGAAAAGTGCTTTGGGTATGACCAGAACAACTGGATAAAACATTAAAGCAACAAAATCAGCCATAACTCCCAGGAAAACTCAGGCAGAACAATTGGTCCTTGTTATGTGACACCAATTTTTGCACTCAGGTGCTGACCTGTGACAGCTACTCTCAGAGGAAAAAATCCCAGTCTTCATCATGAGCAGTTAATTCCACAAGGAAAATCCCTCCTTGTGGCCCTGGGAGTCTCCTGCTGCAGCCTGGCTCTTACCCCAGGTGAGAGGTGTTAGAGCTATGCAGACCTTTGCCAGGGCACAGCAACCAGGCATCCTGCTTACCCACAAGAGATGCCAGGGCTCACTGCCCAGGCTTGGGATAATATTCCATCACTAAATCCCACAGTTTAGTGCAGTAAACAGGTAGATCATCTAGCCTGGAGCAAAAACAGCCTTAGCAACTGCCTAGCAACACTACTGCAGAGCAAGGCAGGAGCTGCAGGTTATCTGGATGCAGTAACTCCCAAGGAAGAGCCAGCCCCAGCCAGAGCTCAGCAGCTCTAGAGCACAAACTGAGTCTCAGCCTTGTCTCTCTCTGCCCTAGAAAGGTAGGAACTTTCTGTCAATAAAGCAATGAACACTCAAAATATGTTAAAACCTTTCCTTAAAGGTGTGTTTATTTCAGTCTTCAGCCTCAGCAGGCTGATAAACTTGCCAGGTAGACAAATTAGCAGCAACTCAAAGGTCACTGCTCACTCCCAAGACTGAGAGGTTTTTTTAATCTTCAGAACATATCGTCATGATTTTGAGGGTTTTTTTCCTGTTTACAGAAATGACTGATGGATTATGGAACTGTTACAGCCATCTCAAATTCCTCACTGAAACATTGCCTAGCTGTAACTTTCCCCCCCTTGCAGTTTATAGCTTCCATAGTTGCTTTATTAACACTGCTGCAAAAGAGAAATATGACTTGGGCAGTATATTGGTGCCCATTAGTGCTGCAGACTCAACGTTACGCATCACATTGCAATGCCTGTGGTACCACAGCCAAAATGTTACCGAGTGAATGAGGCTATTTCCTCCAGGGACTGTGAGCAATTTAAATTCAAATGCTGTTCCACCTTAAAAAAACAGTCTTTCTTGTAGGTTTGGAGCTTGCAAACCTTAAGTTAGCACTTTCCAAGTGGAAAGCCATTCATATGAAAAGCAGCTGAAACAAGAAGCAAACTTAGAAATTTAAGAAAAATGTTCACTTTGGCTGTCCAGTCGGGAGGTCCTTTTGTGTAATTGAAATTCTTCGTGACAGAATGGAATGGGATGGAATGGAATGGAATGGAATGGAATGGAATGGAATGGAATGGAATGGAATGGAATGGAATGGAGTAGAACAGAATGGTTCAGTTGAAAGAGGATTTACAATAACCATCTAGTCCAACTGTCTGGCCACTGCAGGGCTGACCAAAAGTTAAAGCATGTTATTAACTCTATTGTCCAAATGTCTCTTAAGCAGTGATGGGCTTTGGGGTATTTACCACGTCTCTAGGAAGTTTGTTCCACTGTTTAACCACCTTCTTGGTAAAGAAATGCTTTCCAATATCAACACTAATCTTCTGTTGATGCAGCTTTGGGTGATTTCCATGTGTTCTATCACTGAACCCAGGGAGAAGCCCTCAGCACCTCCCATTCCCTGTAGAGAACCACGAGGTCACCCCTCAGCCTCCGCTTCTCCAAACCAGACAAGCCCAGAGCCCTCAGCAGCTCTCCATAGGTGACTTTCAGCCCTCTCACTGGCTCTTTTACCCTCCTTGGGACACATTCAAGGACCTTCACATCTTTCTTAACTGGTGGGGCCCAGCCCTGCACACAGGGCTCCAAGGCTCAGCACAGGGAGAGAATCACCCCGCTGCTTGTCTGGTCCTGCTGGGTTTGATGCAGCCCAGGATGGGGTTTGCCCTTTGCCTGCCATATTTTTGGAAAACTGACTGCAGTTATAAATAAATCCATGAGGTAATGACCAATAGTTCATCTTCCCTTACTCAACATTGGCTTTGAAATTTTAGTTTTAGGATTAAATTGGAGGGATGCCAGTTTGACAGTAAGGTCAATTGAATTATAGATACAAGACTGCAAAATTTCACCTTTTGATTACAACCTATTGAAATACATGGATGCAATTTCATACCACCTCTGCCTTCCCTTCTCTGCCTATTTTTTAAATTTTCTGTAATAAATATATTTTGAAAAAACATGCTTCTAATTCTAAGTTAGCTCATGCTAATAGGTTTTTAAGGCACAAGTCTGTTGTCATTCAAATGGTGAATTCCAGAAACACTTGCCAAGAGAAACACTTGCCAAGAATCAGAATCATAACATCTGTCTTAGAAAGCTCTTCACATGAACAGCTGGCATTTTACATCATATCATGGTAAAGGACTCCATTGGCTTCTCTAAGAGCCTTGATTTCCACTTGGGTGATTGTTGGAGCATGGGTAGATTTTTGCAACTATCACTGAGGGGTTTTTTTGTGTGTTTATGCACTCATTTCCAGACTAAATCTCCCTCAAACCCCATAGAATGGCAAACTTAAATTGACACTTTGGTTTAATTGCTCAGTGAAGTTTAGCAGTGAGAAACAACTCAGAGCAGATCCTATATCCCTGGTAAAATCCACTGTAATCAACTTACAATCTCTTTCTCAACAGAGGTAGGATTTGAGCATGGTCTGCATGGGAGGCACAGTGTCCATCAGGATGCTTGGTCCACTTCCCACAGTGACAGAAAACCACATAACAGAAATGAAGCACAAAAACCCTGCCCTTTTTGTCATATTGAAATATAACTCCCACAGCCAGTATAGAACTCGGCTTTGCATGGCAGTATCCAGACCTTATTTAATTTACCAGCTTAATGCAGATATTTTACAGTTTCAATTGCTTTCTGTATAAATTTTTTCTTCCAAACCCCACCATATGCAAAGGCACAAGAGACTTTTCACTGTACATCCGAGTACTGGAATGAATCTGTCAAACATTTCTGTTTTAATCTAAACCACATTACATTGGAACATAAGCTGTCAAAAGCTGAAAGTGGTGAAACTTATTTAATAGAGTTGAATGCAAAATGTTTTTCCTGCTTTATAGAAAATGAAGAATATAGCATTGATATTTGCAATTTTTAGATCATCCCTTACTCTTTTCCCATTTGAACCTGATATGCTTTTCACTTTCTTAAAACTGTACAGATGCTAATACTCACTATTTCTGATCCCCACCAGGATCTCTCTGTTTTGCTTTGTCTTGATGACCCCATTCTGATAAAAGAGACAAGGCAATATCCATCTACTCATAACTAGAATAATTCCTTGTCTGAGTCTGCCTTGAATAGAGCAAAGCAATGGAAGATTTAATAATTGCTGGCAGCAAGAGTTTGAAATTTCTACAATCACCAAGCTTTCCTCACAAAATCCCTCATTTAAAGTACATTTCTTGCAGATATTTTGTATATGTTTAATTGTTGGATTGCTTTTCCTAAATACCAAAATACCAGGTAGTTTTCACCAGAGTCTTATTTGGAAGCATTGATAAGGATTAACAAAGCTTAGCCCATATTATGGGTGTGAAAAGGGCTGTGGATCTAGCAATGTGAGAGGAGGAAGATAAAGTGTTTATCTAAAAATCACAACTGCAAATGCTGCAATCTCAGTCTTATAAAAACTGCTATATCAAATTATTCTTCCAGAAGCACAGGTAGTTCACTGATGGCATTTCCCTTTAACATCTAAATCAGAAATTATAATAATTCTTTATGCTATTTAAGGACTCTGCACTGCTGTCTTTTTTCACCCCTTATAGAAAGGAGACAAGTTATAGCACAACCTAAGACTCCCAAATCTGTCTCTTCTGTTAGGCCCAGCATGAGCTAAGTCTTAAATCAAGGAGGTTACTAAAACAGCTGTAAAAACTAAAATGAGCATCTTCAGCACTCACGGCAGAGAAGCAGACAGGACTGTGGCTGTCCCATGAGTTCGTAGGGATGAGAGAGGCTGCCCCACCCTCTCCCTTGGGAAATCACAGTCTGTAGTCGTTGGATGAGCACAATCTAAGAGAAGAGGAGGATCAGAACTCACTGTTAACACACATTTGTTTACTATCTTGCTCCAGTGGGGTAGGGACTCAGTGGGAAAAAGAATTAAATCCTTGGGTGGGTCAGACTCTCAGTCCTGCTCCTGGCTTGCGCTGACAAAATCCAGTGTAAATCTAGACAGGATTTAACTAAAAAGCTGCACCTTCTAAAGGTGCATCTGTCATGTCACCAGAGAAAACAACCAGCATGGTGGGTGAAGGAAAAGCCAAAGAAAACAATATATATGAGACAAAAAATATGGAATGAAACTCAGGAAAACAAGGATCCACTGGGCTGTGAATCAGACTCATATTTAACCAGTGCACACAGAAAAGGTAGTTAGTCTGGACCAGATAAAATATGGTAAGGAATAAATCAGTGAAGAGCATAGAAATGGCTGAAGGACAGACAATTCTGAGGTCAGCAAGCTGTTGATTTATGTCCCTGTGAACTGGCAGAGCTACCAGACATACTGACTCCAGATCTTGCTGCTTCCAGAGCTGCAGAGGCAACAAACGTCATCACAGGCTTCTCTGCGTAGTGAAAGGAAGTACCTTTTTTCAAGTCATAGGTGATTATTGATACTTTTAGCTTAAAAAGGTTCCATTTTAGGTTGTTATTATTAAAATTAAAACAAATACCTTCAAAAATAACCCAGAATTTTTTTCCAGTTTATTTTATGAGTGCATTTTTCAAGGCACAGCAAATTAACATGCTGATGCATTAATTTTGCACCTGAAACTGGAATCTCTCTGTTCTTCATTCTAGCTCTAGAATTCATAGGAAAAATGACATATGACTATAATTTTAATTCTCCCATAAAGATGTATATTTGTGTCTCTTACTAATACATTCTTTAATGTTGATAAATTAATATTTTAAAGTATTGCCCTATTTTAAAATGTATATTGCAACATTAAGGGAGAACATTGGACTCACAATGACACAAACTACAGAAAAAAATAATTCTTAATAATAAAAACTGTGAGTTTCTTTAGTAAATAATTACCTGAATGTGGGTTCAAAAGATCAGACAGCCTCACAGTATATAAGAAAGTTTATTCAACAGTTAATTTCTCTGGGTCCTTTTTATCAATGAACTTTCATTGATAAACTTTCTCGGAATGGAGGTTTCCAAAGGCTTTGGGATAAATAAATTGCATCCCTTTGTCTTAATCTAAAAGTCACTTAAATATATGGTAAGAGTTCCATTTATTCTAGGGTGGTTGGAGTCTGACCCTATGTCATTTAAAAATTGGCTTTTCTGCAGAGTGCTTCAAACAAGCTGATATTCTGAGCCAACCACAGCCCTAGGTGGTGGCAAGGCAGGTTGCCAATGCAAAGAGGTTGTCCTGATTTTCTCACTGGGCTGATAAAATACAGGCAAATATTGCTCTTGCTGTGATGGTTAGAAAGGATTTCCCTGTGATCTGCTTTTCAGGCTGTGAAATGCTGGAGTCATGGCTTTATGATTTTGTTCTTTCACCTTTGATCGTGTCATTCTCATGTGGTTTGTCCCCACTGCAAGACTGAGACAGGAACAAAGTCATGTCCTGCTCTATTTCAGGCTCAGGGCATGTATTGCCATGAATAATGTTCACCTGTTTGGAAATTTAAAGTGATTTGTAGATTTTGGCACTAAATCAAAAACTATTTTTTATTCCCAGAACCTCTGTGCTCACTAGGAAATAGCCAATAAAAACTGGGCCTCCTACAGCATTAAAGCACAGTGTCACTGAGGGAAATAACACCACAGAACAAAGGGTTGGGAAGGCTTTTAACTTCACCCCTAGTTACAACAATCTCACTGATATTTTTTTCTGGCCTGTCCTGTTGCTTCTGCCTTGACACCTCAAAATTAGACTCTCCCCTTTGTCAGTGGTCAGCCTGCTGCTCTTGCTGTCTTTAGCAAATAGGCCATGTATTTTCTTTTGAAACCCAATCTGTCTCCCAGCTGTGCAGTGCAATGTACAGTACATCTGGCTCTGCCTGTGCAGCTCCTCAGATCTTTCCTTGTTAAAAGACACCTACACCACTTCCAGCCCCCTGACTCCACTGCTGAGCGAGTCTTTACCAAGACACACACCTCACTTCCAATGCTCTGACCTCACGCCACCTCTCTTCCCTTTTGTGCAGCATTAAGTTTGATCAATCCTTCCACTCTTCCCTGTCTGCTGTGGGGGTTCCCTAAAAGCATCAAGTTAGTTTGGCTTCTCTGGATGTCTGTTTTGCCTGACCTACTTATGGTACTTGTATTAGCTGCCTTTAATCACTCCATCTTACACCATTTATAATAACACTAAAGGTCAGTAGTAGTCACTGGTGCTTCCAATTTCCGGTGCTTCCCTTCCCTGGCATTTAAAATAAGACCTCCTAGACTTTCTATACTGCAGAGGGATGCCTCCAGACCCAAATTAGCACAGACATGCCTAAAACCAGTCATAAAACCTCTAAGATTAGAAAAGACCTCCAAGATTGTTCAGCCCAACCTTTGACCAACACCACCTGCCCAGTGAACCACACTGCAAAGTGCCAGGAGCACTTCCAGGGATGGAGAGTCTACCACTGCCCTGGGCAGCCTGTTCCAAGGCTTACACGCTCTTACAGTGAAGAATTTCTTCCTAATATCCAGCCTGAACCTCCCCTGGTGCAATTTGAAGCCATTTCCCTTTATTCCCAGTTGCCTGAGAGAAGGGACTGACCCCCATCTTACCACAAACTCCTTAGGAAAACAAGACTCAAAGGCAAAGCTCGCACAGCTCAGCCCAAGTGCTTGGATACCACACAGGGCCACTGGCAGCAGAACAGAAATGATTTTAAAGCAGAAAGAATCAGAGTTTTTGTCCTTTCCCACAGGGATGTGTAATCAGTGTGTAGAATGATGCAGTGTAATGTTCCCCAGCAGAGGAAAGGAAATAAAGAGGAATATTGTTACTGTAAAGTTTATTTCAACCATCAAGGTGAACAGTTATTGCAGACATGGCACTGGGGAAGCAAAGATTCCCTCTCCTGTACCTTGCCTTTCTGTCTGGCCTTGCAGCAGCATTTCTTGTACTCTGCATATAAAAGATGATCTAGGCCCATTAAAGAATTAATGTTCAATTCTCCTTAACAGGATAATTCTGGTCATTTCAATGTCAAGACTTAATTTTTTTTTTTTGCAGTGATTTGATCTGGAGTATCCAGATAATGTTTATGTACTGCAAAAGGAATTTTTTTTTTTTTGAAAGAATAAGAAAGTTTTCAACAGGCATATAAGTGAGAGGCCCATCAGCTTAAGTAGGTATTTCTGTATGTGTATTTAAATGTTCCTGTCCTTTTTTTGTCAGTTCTATCTGTCAGGTGTGGGGACCGAAAGCTTTCTGCCTGAAGAAGAAATATATGTGAAAAAAGAGTTCTGTGACATCTGGAAAATCCTTTGGCGGTGAATGTGAGTAGGCCTAAAAAAGGTCAGGTTTAGATCTATTTATAAAGATGAAATTGGCTGAAATCAGCCCCACTGGCTTCACTTCAAGCTCTTCAGGCAAATTTCTCTTAGCATGAAGCCCCTTAGAGAGCCCTGGAATTTTGCTCAGTGACTTTTTTCATGTCCCTATTTTCAGACTCTGAATGTTGTGATCTGTTTGGGTAGGGCTGGTCCATCAGTCAATCACTGCAGGGCACTGTTGTGATTTTTGTTGTGTTGAAAAGTTGCTGCTTCACTTGAAAAACAGCATGTCTTCCACCAGCCTAGAAAGAAGCAAGGTGCAAATATCCCAGGTAATTCAAAGGCAGCTCAGGTATTCCAGGGCTATGTTGTGGTCTCTTCTATCACTTAGTGTGGACTTTCCATTGGTGCTCCTGTGTTTAGTAAAGCCCATGCTGGGCACAGTGGAAAAATAAGAGACCTTATGACTCTAGAGGTACTGGCATGGTGAAAGCTCATTTCTGATGCTGGAATTCCTAGAGAGCTTTCAAAAGCTTGAAAAATGTTTCATTTTTAGGGACTCAGATTCTAAATCATGTCTGCTGCTGTAAAAGTGATACATGTTTAAGCTCTACAGTGTTCATGCATTTTTAAATATTTCTATTTAATTATTTGCTTGCTTCCCTGGACCAATTTCTTTTCTCTTAATAAGAACAAAATGAAGTTAAAGTGTATGCATTATTAAATTTAATAGGAGGTTACAATTGAATTACAAAATAGTAGATATTTCTCTTATTTATTATGATGTACTGGTCTCTCTCTTTCACTCACAATGGCTCTTCTTTTTCTGCCTGTAAGAGATGGGGGAAATGGCCTAATAAGCTGCCTTTTACAGCTGAGATTTTCAGAGCAAACTTCAGATGTCTGAATGCCCTCATCCCATTCAATTTAATGAAGACTGAGAATCAAATCCCTTAAGTGACTACAAAAACTTCAGAAGGGAGGGAGGATATTCCAGCAGCCAGGCCCTTGTGTGCTGAGGCTGCCTGGTCCATGGGGAACTCCCTCTGGGACTCCAGACCTCCCCTCTCAAAGTGGACAATGCACTTGGGCACCTCTTGAGGGGACAGAAGGGCTGAGTGGGGATGTAGACACTGCAGACAGTGCATTTTTGGACTGCACAGAGGCAGGGGTGTGTACCTAACACACAAACCCACCATATTTCAGAATTATTTCCCTGCATTGATACTGCAGTCCTGGCATTTCATAAATGCCAATGAGATGAAACCTGCATTGTTTGATAGGAGAAACCATCAACCTCCCCAAGCAAGGGAGATGGAAACAATGATTCAGGTAGAAACAATGATAAGCAAAAGAAGCTGTTTGGGGTAAGAGATCATCCTCTCCAAATGACTGAAATTTAAAAAAAAGTAAATTTTGGCCATGAAAACTTTAGGCTACAGAATAGCTAACAATGATATGGCAGCAGCTCTCACACAGTCTTACAAAAGGGGTGAGGGAGACAAAAACATGGGGCATGCCTATGATTTGGAGTGCAAGAAGTGCAGAATCAAAATATTTTTATATTAAAAAACAAGGTCTCTTTCAATCCCATTGTACTGAAACTCCTTCTTTCAGAGTAAAGGACATTTTATAACCATAGTTACGTCTCTTATGTAACTGCAATGTGATTGAGAGATGTGAAGAGGAGTAAATGTGCATTGGTTTCCAAGGCATAGTGGAACAAACTGAGGGCCATAATAAAGAAAGAAAGAAAAAAGAAACAGAAAATATTAATAATCAGAAAAATGTCAAAGGGGTTCTAAAGTTGGGCAGAAAGTTTTGACTGGAAATAATAGAAAAGCATCTCAACATAAAGCTGTGGCATAGATCACCAAGATATGTGGACTGGATTTCCCTTTGCAGAAAGATCATCTCCTTCTCCCTCTGTAGTAGGTCTCAGAGGATCCTTTAAGGTCTTGAAATTCACAACTGTGCATATGAGGAAAAATATAGTAATGACAGAGTGACTCTTATTTATCTTGTCCAAGGAATACAGAGGTTCTAAGTGATTCTAGATTAATGGAGGTAGCATTAATTTAACAGTGTCTCATAAATTAGAAATAAAAAAATAGAAGAGATTAAAAATGCAACTGCTATGAATTTGGAATGAAATTGTCTTTCCACTAAACTTGAGAAAAAGAGGAGAAGATAAAAAAGAGGAAGGGACTAAGATATAAATGGCAAAGATCAAACTCTGATACAGCAGTGCACAGCTCTGACTTTGTGTGCCTGAAAACCCTGAGATTTGGATCACACAGTGCTCTGCAGCATCCTGGATTCACCTGACACAGATATGCTACTCTTCCTGAAAGCCCTGACTGTGGTTCCTGCTTCTTCTTAGAGAAACTTCACAACCTCCAACAAGTATTAGCCTTGTCAGAAAACTCTGCTTCTCTGAATTTATTTCCAGGATTAAGGACTGTAAACCCACTGCAGTAGGGTATGCTTGGCTCATGCTCAGCAATAGATATAGATATTTTCCCATGTAGGTCATTGAGCTGGGTCTGCTCCAGGTCAGTAGTGGCCAAAGGTAAATGTTGTTTCATTACAAAAATCAAAAGTGGATCCCAATAAAACTTTAAATGAGCAATTACTATTTCACCTAATTTCTTAGGTTAAGTCTAAAATGTCTTGAAAATGCCATGACACTGTGATTATTATCTTAAAGACCAACCCTCATTTACCCAGGGTGATGGTGGGTTCAGATAATTGCACTAACAGAAGGAACTCTGGATATGGATGCAAGTCTGGCCCTGTACAGAGTCACTCTGGCTCCTGCAGGACTCATCAGCTCTGAGCTGCAGCTCTGCAGGATTTGGGTTATTCCTCGTAAAACCACTGGTCACTCCAGCCCCCTGCAGCCCCAAAGAATGGTGAAGGAGGGTGTCTACCACTGCACAAATGTACAGAGCCTGCTCCTTTGCAATGCCATGCTGCTGTCCCAGAGGAAGAAACGCTGGGAAGGCAAAGCAGAAGGAGCACTGCTGCTCAGCATCTGACCTGCTCCCTGCAAAGCCAGCCTGGACTGAGCACTGGAGGTTCTCTTGCTCTCCCTCACCTGCAGGTGCCTGCAGCAGACCCTGCAAGGGGCATGGCTGTCCTTGGGCAGGCTGAGGGACCTGGCAAGGGACTGTCATTGGCAACATTGCTGGAGAACAGCCAGGGATGTGACCATGGAAGGGACACTTGGCCACATGACAGCAATACAGTGATCACAAACCCATTTGCAATGGACAAACCACCACCATCATCATCCCTCTTAGCAACAGTTTTCTCCCTAGCTGGCCCACAGAAGTTCTTTTTATGACAAAAAGGCATCCAGCTTTCACCAACAGTCGTTGATGATCATGTTTCCAAAAGTGGACAAGCTTCCCATCCTAAGAGGTGAACAGCATGGGACAAGCAAGGGAGTCTGTGTGGTTCAGTGCTCTCCTACTTTAATCCACAGCCCCTGGCTGCTGACAAGGTAGGCTATTACAGCTCCTTTAGAGCTCTTCAGTGTGCTTGTGCCAGTTCCTTATCCATGGATCATTGATATGATGGAGCATAAGGGCAGCCTCAGAGCCCCTTATATTTTCAGTTGTCAGATTGAATACAGGGAGATGCTCAGAGGCAGAAATTCACATACTGTAGTGCTCCTTTTGTGTGTGTTCACGGAGCCTTTATAATCCTTCATAACAAAAAGTTACAAAATACACTACTCCAGATTTTTCTAATTGCACAGGCCAAATTACCAAGTATAATGGAGTAAAACTATTTCATTTTTGTGTCGTTTCTGAGCTAAATGCTACAATTACAAGACTATCAGAGATTCAGAATACTATTTTTGTTCCTAAGTATCTCATTAGAAAATATATTTTTTAAAGGCTGCTTACCATTGCTATGCACCATTAGAACTTTCCTGACAGATCTCACTTCTAAGCACATTATTTTTTAGAGATGAAGAGTTACAAAATAGAATCCAGAAGGGCATTTGAACAGCATCCTGTCCAAGATGCAGCTTAAAAGGGGAGTAGCCAGAGCAATAATTAAATCATGTTTACTTCCATATTAAAAATTTCAGCAGTAAATATCAGATCTCTACACTGCTCTTCACATGTGCAACAGAGGAAAAGGTAAAAGTTGTCAGCTCTGTGATGAAATGAGTGGCAAGAAGAAATTTGATTTACCTGGCAGGTAACAACAAGAAATTCTAAGTGGGGTTTCATTGTCAAAGCATTGATGGGCTTGTCTTGTTTCTGGCTAAAAAAAAACCAAACACCTTTCCTACTTTTCCTCCACTTGAAAAAGTTCAGAAGGGGAAGGATGTAGCTTTTTCCTCAGCAGACAGAAATTGAAATGGAGAACTTTTATAGAGGTCAAGATGACTGCACAAGCTCCATGAAATCAACTGAGCCACCACCATTGTCTGATTCACTTTAGCTTATTTCTCTTGTGTCTGAGCTTGTCCCTTAAGATGACAGCCTTGATGACAATATCTTGAGAGCCACTCCAAAGTAATTTAAAGCAAGATATAATTACTGTGGGGCTGAAAGCTCCCAGTTTACAAAGCAATAGCAGCTGTATGAGTTCTGGCTCATCTAACGAGGATGATAGCTCTGCAAGCTCCTCCAGCCTCTTTTGCAAGCTTACCCACTGGATCACAACACAATTCACTTGGGCTCTTCAGGATCTGGGCCCAGCTGTGTCTGAGGAGCTGCAGCATTTCTCCAAGGACAAGGAGCTGGCAGTCAGTGCTACCAAAACAAGCAGTGAAAGGCACAGGATGGGCACTGGCAGGATGTGCAGGGAGCAGTCAGAAGGCACAGCACAGACTAAGGAAAACCTGGTGTCACATCAGCTCGAATGGGGAGCTTGCTCAGTCCCCAAGGGGATTATCAGGCTCCAGAGAGCTTTGCCAGACATTCACAAAGGCTCAGGCCAACATCCAGATCCAAAAATCCTTCTTTATGTGTATCACCAAAACTGCCAACTATGCCATGTGCTCAATAGCAGCACTTTGGATCCAGCTCAGTATGTGCCACACACACAATCCATTCGAAAACAACAACCTTGAGCCACCACATCCTTAACTAGGCTTCAGTTCCCTGCTGGAGTTTGGAGTTCTTCTCTGGATTCTTTTCTTTGTGGTAATGGGAGAAGCATGAGTTACTGGAGATGTGCTTTGAAGTGATGCTGATAAATAATGATTACTTTTGTGGCCCTTACCTAATTAACTTTGAAAATTATTTTGTTATTACTTGACTTGATCTATTCTCTCCCTCAAAACTCTTACCCAATATATACTTAACAAACCTTCCTCTATGCATGCACATTACTCAAATCAGTTTTAACAAGTACTCAATATTGTTAAGAGGTGACTATTGACTAATAAGCAAATAGATGGCTTTTCTCCAGAAGTTAGATCCAGAATTACATAACTTCGGAAGAGAAGCAGATTTAATGATCAA
The DNA here is from genome assembly GCF_963513975.1 of Fringilla coelebs. Taxonomy (NCBI): domain Eukaryota; kingdom Metazoa; phylum Chordata; class Aves; order Passeriformes; family Fringillidae; genus Fringilla; species Fringilla coelebs. The sequence goes on along the minus strand of NC_140028.1, from coordinate 8,969,806 downwards.
GTAAATTATTAGAACAGGAAAACTAATCACAAAAAGTCAATTAAAGCTGACCTTTGACAAAAGTCAACTAAGTTGTTAAACAGTTCAAAAACTCAACATGAAGTCTTGTTCCCATGTCCTGTTTCTGTACTCTGACTAAGCTGATTTTCACGTTTTGCTGATGTTCATCTGTGGTGTCTCTGATCTGTGAAGCAGAACAGCTCCAAGCTCAGGAAGCTACAGATGCTGCACTTGCCAAATCTGATTCCCTGTACAGTCACTGGCCAAAACAATGGGGGTCCAACCACTGCCTTCAGCAGGAACAAAGCTATCCTGGTTGGGTTTGTCTTACATGAAAAGGAAACTCCAACTTTACAGTCAGGCTCACTATGTAAGAAATCCCACTCTGTAAATACAGTTCCATGTCTCTGATCTTAAAATATCATAAGATAAAAACAGTAAGAGATTTTTTTAAATCTATTTGGTTATTTTGATACACGGAATTGCTGTCCAAGGCAGGAGTCTCACAACCACAGAGCTCAGTGTGGTCTGGGCTGTGCCTGCATGGATGGAAGGGTTTGTGTAAAATGATCTCAGGCAAAAAAAATGCCTGTGCCTATGACACTGTTTCCCTTCACTGACAAAACAACAGAGTTCCTACCTGTGCCCTGTGATTCAAGGGAGAAACTCCCTATTATGCTGGTGAGACCTCGCACTGATGGGGAAAATGTCAGGGTAAAATAACAGTGAAGCTCTTTGATGCTCTTCAATGAGCTATAATTACCACATTGTCTAGAAAAGTCGATCAATTAACAGAGATACATGCATGGGGGATTATTGTGGTAAAGAACACTCTCCTTCTAATGACTTTCTGACTGAGATTTTTTACTCAGAGGGGATTTTAAACATATTAAATGCTGGGCAAAGAGAGCACTGCAGGTAAGGTTCAACTGCATTACTGAATTTTGAAGGAAAAATTTATATTAGTGAAACATTTAGAAATAATTCAAGCAGAGATAATAAATGTTTGATGACTGTCAATAAATGGTTGGTCAGTGGATATGGCAGTTAATAATCTAAGAGGTTCACAGGTTTGCTAATGTGATGGGATTGTACCATGTATAAAATATGGCCACTTCTGTTACCAATGTGCTTTTAACACCTCTTTATTTTTATTTAACATTTTCCAATGATTTATAGAGATGCATAGAATACTAATTTTTTAAAAAGAAAGAAATATTGAATCCTGTTGGATTAACTGTAAAGGTACAATATTTTTGAACTCTTGCCATTCACTTCTAGCAGCAGCAGACAAAGTCTAGAGGCCAGAGTCAAAGCCTCAAAGAGTGAGGTACTGGTCTGGGGTGTCAGAAGAAGGGCAGCCAAAGCAGACACTGGTTATTAATTCTCTCATGAACTTTTCAGTTTGCCTTTGCCTGTTTACATCTGTGGTCCCTCAAGGGTAGCCCAAGACATATTTCTACCTGCCTCTGCAGCATTATGGTCCTCTCTACAACCCACTTTCTCCTCCCTGCACATTCCATCTTCCTTCCTTGCAAGCCAAGTCCCAGCCACCCTCCAGTGTTGCAAAGATGGATTCACAATCAATCCCCACCAAAGCCATACATCTAGGGCCACCACACTCCTTCATGGCTGGGAAGGACCATTCCATGGTCATTGTCAGCCTTTATTTAGCTATAAAAGTGATTCACTCTCTCTGCTATGCTGCTGACCTTTTCAGAATTACACCCACAGCTCACCCTGAAGCCAATAAACTCTTGATGCAAAGGGAAATAAACCTGCCTTAGCCCATTGCAGGCCTTTCTAATTATTTCTGAAATGTCTTTGCTCTTACAGCAGATTTGGGGGGAGTCACTGTGCAATGCAGAAGAGCATTGCAGAAGCTTCTCCCCACATCTGTGAGAGCTACAGACTGTTCTGGAGCAGGCTGACAATATCAGGTTTATTCCTGAGGTCAGGTAAATGCAGGCGCCTTCTCTCTGCATAATATGTTCAAAATTCCTACTGCCCCACTGCTGGGAAATTCAGACACAGCAAACACAGACACAAGATCTCCCAGCTTTGTTACACCTGAGCTACGTCAGATCTCCAGCCCTGGGTCAGAACCCAGCCAATGGAGCCAACAGGGACCAAGCACAGGAGGGCAAGGACAAGGCACATTGCATCCTGAGCTCTGCAGGTGTCACTGCCAGCTCTTTCCCTGGATGCAATGGGGAGCAGGGACGTTTGCTCAGGTGTGGGTGTTGCAGATCACCACCTAACCCAAGTGAATGTCACTCCTGTTTATTATCAACAGAAGAGAAATGAGACTTCCCACTGAAATTTCAGCCTGCTCAGAAAGGTTGTGTTGACTTCTGAGGTTTAATCACCCATTGCTGAATAAAATGCTGCCATTTCATGAGCTCTACACCAGGCAATGGTTTCATAAATGTCTTATAAATGCAGAGCCCTGTAAACACTGAAGCAAGGATTTTTAACAGGTTTTTTTTTTGTTTTTTTTTTTTTTAACAGAACCACTTGTAACAAAAGCTGATTCATAAAAGCAAAGATAATGTTAGGAAGATTCAATTTTTAACAGAACATACTGATTAACAAAAGTCAGTCAAAAAAATCATGCAGCTGCTAACCCCTTTTTTTAGTTTCCTACCAAGACAGGCGGTTATTCCTCCCCTCTAGTCAGTGATGTAGCTGCATAACCTGTCTGGGGTGACTCCAGATTTACCCAGTCAACACAGTGACAGACCTGCAAGACTGGGACAGAAGTAAATTTTGTTTAGTTCCTGTCTGAATGACCAACTATGCCACTTCTAAAACACACCATCTGTTTTTTTTACTCTTTCAGGTCCCAGGCAGGACCTGACAGTTTCCAAACTTTTCTGACAAATTGAGGCATGTTACCTATCTTCCTTTGTTAAAGACTCTGTATTATTTTGTTGGAATGAAAAATTGCACAAATGACTGGCCATAAATCAAGAAATGCAATAATTTCACGTTCTAGTGCATGATTCCCCTTATGTGGTGCTCAAGAAATGTATTGCCTGGTGTTATCTGCTGTGTACAGGAAAGCCAGAAATGAAAGCTGAGACTGAGAGAAAAATCATAAATACAGACATGCCTCCAGTGCCTGTCATGTTCAGGGGCAGGAGGCAGGGATGAGTCCTACATCAATCCAGGTGTCAATAACCCTCTGCATGGATGTCAGAGGCAGTTTTCTACCCACAGAAGAAAAGTCTCCCTCTGAGGTGAGGGGTTTCCCTTCTCCTGGGTTATTGTTGAGAAGATCTGGGCAGACATTCACTGCTCCTGACCCCATCTCCCTGTTGTAGCAGATCTGGGAAAATTATTAAAGTTTTTTTTTTTTGGTACTTATTTGGTTTTTCAGCCTTTCTGTCTCTTCCCATTAGGAAGTGAGAGCCAGATCTATGTACACAGCCTCTAATGAAACTGCAGGAGTTACTGGAGTCAGCAAGATAATTAAATTCCATGGCCTGCTTGAGCTAGAACCTGTTCCTCAGGTTGCTAATTTGGTCAATACCCAAGCTTGTGTTAGTTTATGTACATTAAATCTTGGTAAAAGCCTGGCTGGGAGTGGGTGCCTGGCTCGTGCTGTCAGCCATCCCTGGCAATGCCCAGCAGGGCCAACACTGGGTGAGACACCAAAAACTTCAGCACAGACTGGTTCCCTACACAGCCTCATTCACCCTGTGCTGCCCCCACTGAGGTTTTCCTCAGTCAAGGCAGAGTGCAGGCAACACCTGCAGTTGTATGCCCTCAACCCTCTTGGGAAGGACTAACTGGACAGTCACAAGAAACCAAAGGGTGAATAACCACAGGGAAACCAGCCTGTGGGACACAACAGAGCTGCACTTCATGGAGCATCCTGCTTACAAATAAACCAACATAAAATATAAAATGAAATTTAAAGGGAAACAAATGAACATCCCTTAAAGCTTTAAGCTCTTTTCAGGATTATCTACTGAATTTCCTGAATACAGGCAAATCCTTGGGCTGCCTGTGATTTTGTGCCACATTAGTGGGCTGTCAAGTTCTACTGATGTACATCCATCAAGCTGTTCTGCCATCCCTGTGTTACAGCACTGTGGAATCAGAGAGAAATGAGGCTGGAAGGGGCACACAGCTGGCAGTTCCAGGCAGCAATCTATTCTGCATAGACAGCTATCAAGTGCTTCCCATCCTGGAAGAGACATTTCCTTGCCTCCCACATTCTTTTTGCTTATTTAGCTAGATTCACTGCTAAAAAACATTCTTCTAATTTCCAAATTAGGTCTTCTCTTTGAGATACTTCCTCATTGCATCAAGTCCCACATGGAATGAACACGGAGAACAGATGATTTTTGCAGCAATCTCTTGTATATTGACCCCTGTTTCTTGACACCTGTCAGTCTTCCCCAGACTGAGCAACCCCAGTCCTGTCCACCTCCCAATGCATGTCATTAGCACAGTGTCTCTAGCTGACACATCTCTTCCCTGGGCTTTCCCCAGCTAGCCCAAATTCTGTTTCCACATGGTGCTCACAAAACCTCAGACTGAGGTCTTCCTCATAGGATGATTATTGTTCTCCTGTGTCTGCTTTTGCTGCAGGAGCCATGAGTTTGGTTACTTAGTCAAGGCCAGCTTCTCACCCACTGCAATTTCCAGAACGTCTCCTGCAGATCTGTTTCCTCCCACTTTTATTTGTATAATTGAGATGCTCTGCCTAAGGCAGAGAATCTGAAACGTCTGAAACATTTTCTGCACTGCAATTTCTCCATTTTCTTAAAAAGTTCTCGGATAACTTCTATTAAATGACTCCCACCCATGAGCATGTTTAATCAGACCCACCTGGTGGGACCTGCAAACTGCCTAAGTAGGTTTCCTATTCCATCCTCTAGGAAATAATAGACAGGCCAATGCAGACTTCAATTCATAATAAACCATTTTTGTAGGTTTCTCCAGACTAATATGCAGAGATGTTCAAGCAGTTTTCCTCAAATCAGTTGCTTCTAGTTCTTGCATTATTTTATTACACAAATAGCTTTAGAGAGATGCCATGCCATATTTTGAAAATTAAAACTTTTCTTTCCCTCCAGGTTCATTTAAGGCTTTCTTGTTAAACCCTACCCTCCCTAGATCCTACTTGAAACACTGCCTTTAGTTTCCTGTTTTGCCAGACTGACTTCCCAACACCATCTTTCCTTTCCTTCTGTTGTTTGTTTTTGATGTGGGCTGTTAAGTCTTTTGAGTGCATCTTTGGGTTGTTGTTACTGTCTCACCTAGTCAACAAGAAAGTCCTTATTCCTTGACTTAACACTTCCAAAAGAGGAATTATGCTCCCAATTAAGGTGCTTGCACTAAAATCAAATGAGAATCCAGCACAAAAATGTGTTGATTGAGGGAACTTTTTGGGGTTTTTTTTATATTACAGGTGGGATAAAGGAGTATAGATACCTGTCCTATACATAAAACTAAGTTCTTGGCATGAATTTTTTTTTTCCACTTTGAGCTCATAGCTGAAATTTTGTCTGTGATTTGAACTCAACCATTCACCCTGGAAAAAAGCCAACGCTGTCTTGGGTGGAAGACAGTTCAAGAGTAAAGAAACACATTTGTCCTCAGAGGTACCTGTCTAAATGCTGGCTATTTTAAACTCTTTTTGCAGCAAAGACCTTTAGTGAACACAGCTGATGGGCCTGAGGAGTGACCCAGCCATGCAGACACCAGCTGCCCACTCCAAGGTGAGCTGAATTACTCTCTGGGCTGCATCAGCTTCACTGACTGCACTTCCAGGGACAGCAGTGGGGTCCTGAGGACAATTGGCTCATTTCAGTAGTCCATGTGGGCCTTTACCCAGTGTCATTTGGGATGATCCAGGGTATTTTTCCTTTGCTTCCCCTTGGGGTGTCTCACAGAGCAGTTAACTATGGCATCATTTCTCTACATGCTGCCCTGTATACATAAAAGCTCTTCAGTCTTCCTGTGGTCTGAAGGACCTAATGTGGGCCAGCTGAACCCCAAAGAGAAAATCCTATTTCTGGCAGCCCTTCTCTAGCATATATATCACATTTCTACACCAACTCAGAAATAGAAAGCCAGGCAGAGCTGAGGCAGAGATGAACATGAGATCTCTTCCCTGTTAGCACCTGTCCCCGTTAAAATGGCTGCAACAAAGTTAGAGAAAAGCCCTGGTTTACAGCCAGGTCCCAAACTCCTTGCTCAGAAGTTTACCCAGTTGCTCCCTTCTTTGATGCATTCTTTAAGATACCACCCTGCTGTGTACTGGTCTTGCTCCACTACAGCAAGGACAACTGCACAGAGAGACCTTCTGTATGTGTCATGCATCAGTAAAAAATATCAAATTCAATAGGGAGGAGTTTCTGAGAAATATATCAATCCCAGAGACCCTTCTCTCCCATCATAAGGCAAGCTGCACTCATTGAAGGCCACCAGCCTTGGGAGCACATGGGTAACTGATGACACTGGGTAGGAATTTGAGAAGTCCTGGGTTTCAGCCCTATTCTGCTGATCAGTTCACCTCAATGATTTGCCAGAAGCTCAAAAAGAAAGGGAAACCCACAAAAAACCAGCTTCCAGAAGTGCATGTGGTGTTGGAGTTTATGACTACGTCTCCTGCCAGGATGGCTCTTCACCTGTCACCTTGCTTGCTCTGACCTTCTGCTTCTGAGATTTGACCTATATTTTATGCCAAAAGCCAGGTTCTGTGCTTTTAACAGGAGAGTCAGCAAAGGTATCTAAAGACCCCTGATACCAGAAGAAGGTATGTGTCTGTTAATCCCAATAATTTGTGCATTAGCTGTGTGAAAGAATGATTGGCTTCGACAAACAAATAGAATGACCCACAGTCTCTGAGGACAGTGTGTGCCAAATAAGCTTCTTCAAATTTTTAAATTTCTTGGAATGAAGGCCCAGATTCATAAAGTAATTTCACTGCCTGAATCCCATTGAAGTTCATGGGAGACCAGAGCAATGGTGCTTTGTGAGTCTTGGCCAATGTGCCTGAACTCCAGTCCAGCAGCCAAGGACTAGAGGCAGTGGCAAACTTCCCACAAAGATCAGTGGAACAGGCTTCAAGAGACTGTCACTGTCAATATCTAATGGTAAGGTAAATCCTCAGCTGAATTAAATTGTTCCAGGCTTGTAGAAATCAGGGGATCTTGTACATCTGAAATTAGCAGAGTCTCATCCCATTTCTCTCATTGTTTTGTGAGTTGCCTCTCATGTTTTTTTTAACAGGAGTCTGCTGGCAGAGACCACAGCAGTGATCTGTTGGATTATTCCTGGGAAGAGTGAGAGATGTAGAGTAATCTTTGTGCATTTTTCTCATCACGACACATTCCCATGAAAATGGAAACAGAAATACTCCAGGTGATCTTTGAGGTCCCTTCCAACAGAAGCAGAAGGACGGAAAGATAGAGAGGTCTGAGATACCCTCATGTTTGCTGAAGTCTCCAAGGCATTAGACATTATTCCCACATACATTTTGTAAAAGTGGATCAGTAAGTAAGAAGCTAAAAATTCAGCTAAACATGGTGCCAAGTTGTAGCATGCCTTCTCATCAGTCTCCCTGCAGAAGATTTGGTAATCAGCTTTTAAATATTTTATTTGCTGTGAATTTCAAGCATTTCCTCAGCGTGCTGAAATGTGCCAAGAATTGTGGCTTTTGATATTTAAGCCAAAACCCAATAATCTGTTGACCTGTCAAACATGATATTTCTAGTGTTTAATAATAATTTTTAAAATCCTGTAAAAGTCAGTTCAGAAAATATTCCTGTTAAACAGACAGTGGTGACTGCTTTAAATCCTTCACTTAATGCCTGTGTGGAAGAGAGTAAGAGATAAGACCAAAGTCATCATATCCTTTGAGCACTGTGATCAAAGTACATAAAAGATACTTCAATAGAAGAATTTTGCTGTCAAAATGCAGCTTCTACCCTAAAGCTCTCACAGTGCACACTGGAGAAACTACTGAAGCACTTGTTTCTTTCAAACAGCAGTCTCTTGTGAAGAAACACACCCCAAAACCCAGGAACAATAGCAGAAGTCTCACCAGCTGGCATCAGGGGGCTGTGGGTCAGATTGCTTATGGCCTGATTGGACCCTTCATTTAAAATTTTTATAAGGCAGCAAGGTGTCACTAGTCCCATCAATAAGAACAGATCCATACTGGCATTGTGATGTGCCTACACTCACTTTGGAGCAGGCAGATTGTGTCACCAGCCCATGGTGTTGAGCTGTACCAGCACTCCCAGGGACTGACTGCATTTCCAGACCTGAGCTGCAGGACAGATGAACTTCAAAAACTTCTAAATTGCTGTTCCCATCACTGAGTGAATCTGTGGGTATATGCTCAATGTGATGGTGACAAATCTTCACATCTCCCCAACTAAACTGGGGTTTCTTTTGGTTTGTTGTTTGTTGTTGTTGTTATTTTGGTTTTTGTTTGTTTGTTTGTTTTTAAGATCTAAGCACGTTGCAGCTAAACTCAGGACTAAAGAAATCGGGTCTTTTAAAAGCCTACACTGACAGGCAGCAGAATAATTTCAGTTTGCTGGGTCCTCTAGAAAGGATGATAGGCCTTAGGCAACAGTCCCCATCATTGCTGAAGTCATGAACACAACCATATGATCCTACTGAAGAGGTAATCAGGAAGGCAAAATGATAATATATAATATGAGCTTGATTAATAGAGGGACGTTGGCCAAATTTTGTATTTCAAACTCAGTTAAACAAATTTAAATGACCTGTCTATTTGGAAGCAGATGGCATCTTAAATTATTTCCACTTTGATTAATCAAGGTGGCAATCAGTAAAACTGGTGTCTTGTTGAATTAGCAGGGATTTAGAATGAGTTACATTTGTGCTGGGAAAGTGCTTGTGATTTGTGTGTTTTGAATAAATAGGAAAAGAAGTTCCTGAGGGATCCAATGAGGCCTAAAATTTAATGCCTATGTACTAGAAAAGCAAAGCAAGTCCTAAGCCAAGAACATGGACCATGTGCTACTGTCTCCACCAAATGCAGTAAAGCTTGGACAGAAAAACATCCTAAAACTGTCCAGATTTAGAAATGTGGTTACTTCTGAGATCTGTAATGCCCACGTGTGCCCAGAACAGCTTGAATCAAGGAGGGAAGGCAAGTCAAGAAAGATGTTTGAAGTGTGTTCTTCGTTTTGTTTGGTTTCCTTATCTTCATGGTGTGCAGCTCAGTTCTGGCTGGACACAGTTTCTCTCCAGGCTCTCTGTGCAGATGGTGTGTGACATCTCAGCTCCCCAGAGAGGAGCCTGGCCTTGGCTCATGTTGTTGTCCAACAAGAAACCTGGCTCAGACACACGGTCGACGGACACGAAGTACCTTCCCCTAAAAAAGGGCTCTAAAGCAGAACCATTTGCTTTCCTTGAGCACATCAGAGCTGCTGATATCAAGATGGAAAACACAGAGACAATACAAGGAAACAGTAAGACTAATGCTCCTTATAATGTCTAGCTGAGGGGAGAAAAATGTTGTTTATGTCTGAGAGCAGCACACCCAAAAGAAAACACCCCTGTGAGCAGTGCAGCAAAGCCTCCTTCAGAGCAGCACCCACAAACAGCAACCCCCAGCTGGGCTCCACTGAGGAACTTGCTTACCCTGACAGCAGGTGGAAACCCAAAGGTTTAAGCTTCTTGCCTTCTCTCATGCTCTTTGGAGTCCCTGAGAGGGAAGAACAGGGCAAAATTAATTAGGAAATGCTGATCATTCTTGGTTTTGGCTAGGGGTGCTCCTTCATACCCTGTTTTGTTTTTCTGGTGCTTGCAGGTCCCAGACTCCATTCAACACCTCTTCAAGGGATTCAAGCATAGTCCAGCCCTCAATCACTGCAGCATTTTTGACACCTCTTACATCTACCCTGCCCATTGGTAGAGCAAGACTTCTGAAGCACTCTGACAAGTTTCCAGTGCAGAGTATCATGCCCTCTAGCTCCCATCCTCATCCAGCCCTTTCTGTGGCACTGGCTGAGCCTCCTGGCTCAGTTTGGGCACTGAGCTCAAAGTCACCTCACCCTCTCTTAACTCTAGCAGGAGGTGGTAAAGCTGCTCTGAAATTAGACATGGCCCATAAGAATGGATGAGAAAACAATAATTCCTTGCTGATCAAGGGAATAAAACCAACAGTGTTGTGCGGTTTGGAAGTCTTTTTCTATCTGCCAGTCACAGAGCAAAGTCCCTCAGTGACCAAGGAGGCACTAATTGATGTTTTCAGCTGAGGAGGAGCTACTTAGCAGTTCCTCTCTCTGCTCTGTGCTTTGGTTGCTCCTCCAGTTTGTCTTTTTGATAGTCTCTCACGATTTTCATTTGTAGAAGTTCAGATGCTGCTGCCATTAGACATCTGTTTTCTCCAGCCAGTTTATGAGGATCCACTAGCTACATCTATATGAGTCTACAAAAGGACCAGGACTCATTAGCTGTCCCTGTGTAAGGACTTAAAGAGCACACTTGACTGTCTCAAACACCATCAAAGCCACAGAAGGAATTTGCCATAAGATCAGCCACCACAGCAGGAACTTGAGATAACCACAGAAGGGAGAAATTTCTGACAGTGAGGAACAAATGTCAGGCCTGGGGAAGCCAAGATCTGGTGAGTGTTTCCAGATGGATACTCCCACTGTGACAAAGTGTGGGAAAGGAAGACTCTGCTCCTACACATCACCCCAAGTTATGGGAAAAGCTTCTGCAACCACTCCAGCAACACCCATAACTTGAACTCTATAAAGGTGGTAGCCTCAGAAGAATGACTCTGGAGCCCCACCACTAAGAAGACCAGGGAGAAGAAGGACCAATGGGATACTGCTGGATCCATGGATGGTGACAACATTCTGCTTGATCTCCTCTCTTCTCTCTTCTCTCTTCTCTCCTCTTCTCTCTTCTTCTCTCTCTTCTCTCTTCTCTCTTCTCTCTTCTCTCTCTTCTCTCTTCTCTCTTCTCTCTTCTCTCTTCTCTCTTCTCTCTTCTCTCTTCTCTCTTCTCTCTTCTCTCCTTCTCTCTTCTCTCTTCTCTCTTCTCTCTTCTCTCTCTCTCTTCTCTCTTCTCTCTTCTCTCTTCTCTCTCTCTCTTCTCTCTTCTCTTCTCTTCTCTTCTCTTCTCTTCTCTTCTCTTCTCTTCTCTTCTCTTCTCTTCTCTATCCCTCTATTTCTTTACCTCGCATTCATAGTTAAATAAAATCCATATTATTGTCTTTAGCATATGGCCTTCTTTGCACTTTAATTGGGGCAGAGGCACCTCTCGTTAATGGGACCTTGACATTGCATGGTTACAGCACTGCATTATGGGCTGCTCAGAGAGGGTCTGGAGTGGCTCCCTCACTGGAGATATTCCAGAACTGTCTGGACATGATCCTGTGCCATGTGCTCTGGGTTAGACCAGGTGACCCATTGTGGTTCCTTCCAACCACACCCATTCTGGGATTCTGGGATTCTATGCCCCATATGGTCACTTCCCTCTCCCTCTGCTACAGGCTGGCCTCATCCCTACTCCTCACTGGGAATCATGTTTGCCTGTATGCTCCTGAAGGTGTGGTCTTTGAGGGACCTGCCCTGGTCACAGCATGCCAAGGAGCAAGGAAATGCTGCACAGTCTGGACAGTTCTTGCACCCATGCCATATCCCTGTGCAGTTTATTAATTCAGATATTATTACTTATTCCAGCTTAAGCTATTGAGGGTAAGTTTCTCCAGACTTAATGTCTAGGATAAGATTTAAATACATTTCTACTTACCATAAGCTTTCAATATGTCTACTTATTTTTGTATTTCCTGCATCATAGATAAGTCTGCATGTGGATATAATCACAAAAAACCCCCATGGGATGTGCAAGTGAATACAGCAGAAAACTCTGAAATGCTCTCTTATATTTCAATTTCAGAGCAAATGTCCAGCAACATTATTTTTAAATTTTTTTTAAAGTTTTTCAAATGCTGACACATCAGTATTTGAAAACTTCATTCTGTGAATCAGTAGAGAAAGTTATTTCTCCATTGCTCTGTGATAAAACTTGCCAGAACAGTAGAATATTTTTCTATTTTTCTGCATATTTAAGATTCTCTGGCCTTCTGCACACTTGCAATACTGTAAGTGAAAATATGAGCATTATCACTCAGTGCTTGAGATGAGATAAGAAATTTGTGTACAAGAGAGAGAGAGAGATCTCCTGTTCTCTGAAGGGACATTTCTCAGATCTACAGCTTCTTACTGAAAATTCCTCTTGCTGTAAATGGTGCTGATGCACTGAGTGCATCCAAAATAACAACAATTTCATTGGAGGTCAACTGTCAGGCACACAAATACAGACAAGCTTTGATCAGGCTGATGTTGCCAAGCAGGTTCTCCAAGTAACAGGCAATAAGAGACCAGCCATACTGGCTCAGAACATGTGCAAATAGTGAACAAGAGTTTTATATTGTACTTGGATTTCATAAAGGCAAAGGGAACATCACACGGCCACCGACAGCTAATGAGATGAGGGACTTCAAAAGTTCAAGACTATTCAAGACTTCAAAACAGCAGTGAGAATGGCAGAGTCAATATGGTAGGTTTAAGTCAATTTACTAAAGGTTTATTCATGTCAGAGGATCAGTTTCCCCGCATACACTTGCAAAAAATGCTGAAGACAACCGCTATGTAAAACATGTAATAAAAAGATGAGAGTGAGCAATAGAAAAGAGATTCTTTCTAGCTTAACCAGGGGAAATGCTCCATCCTTAGCTCTGATGTCAGATCAGGTTTTCATTCCCACACTGAGTTGCAGGAGAGCAGTCAGACAGGTACATCTGTCCCATGTTCCTCCTCAAGAACCACCATAATTCACTGCTCAGGAACAGCCCAGCATGCTGTGCCTTGGATTTATGTACTAGGTAAAAGGTAAAAACAACACCATGAAATCACCTCATATTTGACATATTTGTGCCCCTTCCTGGGTTTGTGTTGATTTTGATCTGTCCAAAGGACATCAGCCAGAGGGGCTGTGGATGTTTGTGGTGTCACAAACCACTTACATCTGACCCACTCAGACCCTGATGAAAAGTGCAGTGAAGTCAGTGACAGACTTTTTTTTCTTTTCTGTGGCACTGGGTCAGGTTTTTGCAATTCAGACTTGCCATGGGAGAGAAGAGCCTGTACAGTGGCTACCCCAGAATGGAAAATGCATTGCTTTTACTTTTCTGATTTTAAAGGTAGTTGAACAAGCTTTTTCCATCTAAAATGATGCTTTCACCTCAGAAACTGGGAGACAGAGGCACCCTTGTATATGGTCTGACTAGGACAAGCCAGCCTCGGGCAATGATGCATTAGTCACAAGCATTAACATCTCCATCATTTCAAAAAGCAGGGGGATGGCTCAGGAAGTCTGAAATCTTGTTACTTCAAAGTTAGCAGCAGATTTCACATTGTGAATCATTATTTTTTATTCATGTGGTTGGATTCTGCCTGCAGCTTGTTTCCTTGTGAAATCTGGTGATGGAAGAAGGACAATCTCAGATTTGGGAAGATTGAAGATGGAAATGCCAAGGCACATCAGCATTACTCTTTAATTCCAGTAGTGCATTCATAACAGAGTATAATCACCAGTTTACTAAAATTTACAAAACTGATAGTTTGGTTCAGAGCAATGCTGGACCTCAAGAGAATGAGGAGGGAGAGAATGAGGGGGAAAGCAGTGCAAATATTTCATAGTAAAATATTGCTAGATTTTGAAATTTCTTCTTTGGAAAAACAGCATCCCTTATTTTTTCTCCTGCAAGTAATAGCTAGAAAGAGCCTTTGACCTCAAATGCAACTGCCTTTAGGGAAGGAGAAATAAGACAAGATAAGAATTATCTCTGTTGCTCTTATTTGAGTTGTAAGCAGTTTCCTTGGACAGAGTAACAACAGGATGCACATAGGAGAGAGAAAAGAACAGCAAGGATAAAACCTGCCATTTCTGATTTTGGTGCTAACTCTTGTAAACATGCTCACTGTAGGAGACAGACAGACACAACATACTTTCAGGCCACCTGGAGACCTGGCAAACTTATGTCATTGTGGTGCTCTTTAGAACATTGCTATTTAGCTGCCTTTTTGGTGATGAGTTCACAGCCAAATGTTCTCTGAACATGATCCATTTTTAAGCACATGGCAAGAAAAAATGGGAAAGAGAAAAAGTAAGCGTAGACAGGGAAAGAAAAGATAGTATAGAGGCTGTATAACCTTGAGCCATTCCAGCTTTAGCAAAAGTCAATTGACAAAGAAGGAAAAAAAGCTAAGCACATTTCTTCACATCCAATTTGCCCAGTCATCTCTCAAAGTGAATATATGAAAGTTCAGCAACATCAATGATTTTTGGAGTTCAGCAGACAGAAGGAATGACTCTGATCCTTTCCACCTCTTCTTCAGTTATCACTCATATAATATCAAACAAATTAGCCCTAAAACCCTTGTTAGGTGAGGCACTGGAATGGGCTTCCCAGGAATGCTGGGAATGTCCCATCCCAAGAAGTCTTCAAGGCCAGGTTGGATGGGGCCCTGGGCAACCTGATCTCATGGGTGGCATCCCCAGCCATGGTGGGGGGGTGTTGGAACTGTATGATCTTAAAGGCTCCTTTCAACCCAAAGTATTCTATGAGTCCATGATTCTGGGAAAAATGTTGTAGCTCCCGTTGACTAATTTTTTTTGTGTTATTTAGGCATATTTTCCAATACATCAATTTAATCTGCTGATTTCCAGCTCTATACTTGTTTACAAAACAGGGTCTCAGCACTGTCCTTGATTGGCATCCACAGACCTCTGTTTGGATATAGATGATCTGTCTTTAACTCTTGCTGACATTTGAACAATCTCTGGTATCAATCTGAATCAGTCTTTAAATACTTTGGGTGATGTTAAGTCTGGACCTCTACAGAAGCATTCAGTTCTATCTTCCTGCATGGTCTAGGAAACCATCTGAACCCTGTGGTATCATTTTCTATCTGAAAATTTGGAATATATACAGAAATCCTACCTGATCTAGGAATTATTTTAGGGACCAGAAAAGAGATAGCAAGAGCACACTGAAATCTCTTCAGAAGTATCTGTTCCCATCAGGAGCAGACGGTTTACAATCTGGCTGGAGTCTTGAGGATCAACTTGAGTCAGACTTGTTGATATCTAATTTAAGACACCATGGTGCTATCCCTGAAAAAATCCACAGGCAAAACCTGTTTGACCCAGTGAGCTCTGGATTCCTCCTTGTTTCTTGCTGTTCTGAGATGATCATCATAGGGAACAGTTTGCTTACCTTAATAATGAGTGAAGACTCTTAGATCCACATAATAGCTCAAACCCAAGCTGAGGCCAGGGATTGACTTTTCCTTTTTTTTTTTTTTGGTATAATTAATCTCACAGAAACTTGCCTTTCCCAAGAATTCTCAGATCCAAGGTTAGTGAGTTGATCTGGATCTTCTGAGACAAGTAAAAAAAGCTTGGTTTTGGTTTGGAAGCTGCTCTTAAGCTGCTCCAAGAAGTTAGCCACCGAGTGACCCCAACCACGAGGCATTAAGATCTCCGTCTCCAGCATGGTTGGTCCCTCCTGCCAGTTGATCAATAAATTCATGACCAGTATTAAAAGGATGGAGGGACCCCACAGTCAGGCCCAGGATGGCTTAAACTCCTTCCTGCCTTAAGGCATAGAGCTGGTGAGTCAAAGGGTGCACTGGTTCCAAGTTGGTGTCATGGGCTAATACTTCCATCATCAATACTGCTTCACTATTGAAGCATTTCACCAATGTTAAGGAGAAATACCATGTTTCTTATGAAAAAACTTCTTACAATAGTCTAGGGGCTGTTTTATTCATTTTAGTAATTTATAAATTTAGTCATGTTTTAAGAAAAGAATTAAAAAATTCAAGGAAGGGGTTCACCATTCTTATTTTGGGATATCATTTTTAGCATATAATTTTCTTTTATGTTCTGTCACTGCATATTTTTCTGAAATATTTCTATTTTAAATAGTCAAATTATTTCATAGATGTTATAATTAGGGTGTCTCTGTTAAGAAAGCAACTTTCTTTACTTTTCATGTATGCAGTGAGAAACAAGTAGATAACAATAGCAAAGGTTATTGAAGATGGAAGAGCCAAGGAACATCACTATTGCTATTTAATTCTATTCATGCACTGGTAAGAGACTATACACGTCAGATGACTAAAATTTCCCTGGGTCTCAAAAAAAAGTGTTTCTGTTTATTTTATTCCCTTATAAGGATGGAGTCTTGCTCTAGAAGCTGTTTCAATATATTATGTTAGGTACTAGTTCTCAATTTTTGCTGTGGTTGCAAACTGGTGTGCAACTGGTATAGCTCCCTCTGAAACACTATGTCTAGGTGGGGTCACTGGTGTTCAAGAGAATGCAGTCCATGCTAAAGTGAGTCACAGACCAAAGGCATGGAGAAGAGAATGGAGGCTCATCTAAGAAGAGAGTACTAGGTAAAAATCTGGTCAGTTTTGCTAAATTAGGGGTTTTTAATTAATCAGGAATGTAAAGAGTAGAGAGAAAGATGAAGTGTTCAAGCCATAAACCAACCCTGATAAAAGCCAGGGGGAATAAAAGCATATAGACAAAGGTTATTAAATATCAGGTGCTTCCATAACTAATATTAATTTTGGACTTGTGAGAGTGAAATATTTAAAATATTTTCAGACTGAGCTTGATGTCTTCAAGTAAGTGGCTGTATGAAATGACAGCACAGGAACTGGCCTTTGGTAACTCTCTTTCACCCGTCCAATCCATAAAAGAAATCCTTATTCTGAGAATGTCTGAATGAGATGGACAAGGAGATGTATGAAAGAGGCAGACATAAGGAGAATCCGTCAATAAATATGCTCAATTTGCAAGTGAAATGATCCTCACACACATGCACCAAATGCCAGCCTTTCAGATGTAATTGGAGATCTGAAAGTCAAATTGTGACCTTTCTGCCTAGTTCCCCTTCACCAGGAATAAAGATATTTGTGATCAGAATTTAGCTGTTTTGAAGGGTATTTTTGGTAGTAATGCATGAGGCTGAACATCATTGCTTCCTTTATTGAGAGACAAGTTCACTCTGTGAAACTCAGACTCAAAATGTGGCAGACAAGAAATGTGCCTGAATCACACAGAAAAGCCAGATCTAATGACTCACAAAATAGTATATTCACCCAGATCCCTGGGTTCTTCTTTTATTTCTACAGCCACTTATTGTGTGATTTGTGTTCAAATCCACTACAAAGTAGCTCAGAAAAGCAATATGGGTCAAATCAGAGGCTCAGATGAATTTTCACTCTGTGATTGATTCAAGGCAGAGGCACCTAGCAAAGAGCAGGGGATGGAAAACAGTCTGGTTAACTCTGTCCTGTGATGTGAATTCGCTGCCAAACACTCTGACACATCCTTGCTACAGAAATGCCTATGATGATGCCCCCATGTGTTACCTACAGAGCAGCTTTAGTAATTACAAAAGTTGTCCTAGATGACCTAATACATATTTTTCAAATGCAGACTCTATGAACCTGGGTTGAAACTACTAATCAGAGACAGAGGGAAAAAAAATTACTGAAATACAAGGAGGGCAGAATGGGTCACAAGAAGTAAATTAAAACAATGATCTCAGTGCTGCCTATAATGTGTTCTAGTAATAAATTAATCCACTGCATGATAAAAATCTCTAGGGAATTCTGTTAACATAAACTAGGCAAAATCTGACTTTGAATGTCTTTTGTAGAGCAGTTTCCCAGGTTAGTATTTAGGTCAAATGACACACTGAAGCTCAGCATTCACAAGAATGGCAAAATGAATCATACAGCAACTCCAGGCTCTCTTAGTCAATAATCCATTAATGTGGAGAAGCTGTTTGATTCATAGCTACAGACATCTGGGGGCATGATTCTGCGGCCATTGGAAGCATGGCACATAACTCACAGAAAGTTAAAGCAGCTGATGCCTCTGTGAGATAATGTCTGCAAGGAAAGTGGAAAGCTGTAGTTCTTCCTGAAATTGTCAATCACAGACAAAAAGAAAAAAAAAAAAAAGAAAAAAAAAAGTTTCTGACACTTCCTAAAGACAGAATTCTTAGAGCCATCAAATATCTGGCCTCTCAGTATGGTTTGACAATAACTTCACTTCCAGAACAAAACATGGACCATTTCTCAAAATCAATAAAGCTCAGGGTTTGGATGAGATGTAGGTAAAGATGGGCAGGTTGGTTATCATTAACAGGAGGATGAAATAAATTGCACCAACTCATCTCACCTATTTTAACTAAAGAAAATCACCAGAGAAAACAACAGTCAAATAAACCCAACAACAAAAAAAACCTAAACCAAAGGTTTATTCTCATGATGAATATCATGAAATTATGTCACCCATTATTGCTTTTTAATTCTCAGGGAATTGTAGGAAAATTTTATTTTCCAATTTTAGAAGGATAGTGTAGGGTAGATGCTTGATGACTTTTATAGTTGTGGGAAACAGGCATTGGAATTTAAGTAGCTAAATTGTTCTATATTCATTCTATCTCAATCCCATATTCAGGGGAAACTGGTTTTCAGTGTGGTCCAAATTTGTATGTCTAGGGACACAGTCAAGAAAATGACCTTCAGAAAGTTTGGGGGTTTATGAAAGTTTTCAGTCAAATTGCTCACATACTTTCCAATTCATTCTACAGTGAGAATCACAGAAAATAGGATGGCAAAGGTCTTTAACGGGTCATCTTGTGTACACTCACACAGCAAAATCCACTCTTATCCTAATTTCTTCCAGTTACAGCATTCAAGAGTAAAATCTATAATTTAGATGTTTCAGCTGCTCATGCTAGGCTACTTTACCTTTTCAAAGCAATCCTCCCAAGGTCCTCACCTTCAGTTGAACTTTAAAATATAAAATCAACACATTTACTGAATTTAAAACACCTTACTGAAATGTTTTTAGATGTTGAATTCTCCCCATTTCATAGCAGAGGACATGAACTTCATGTAAGTTTAGGCAAACAGTAAAAACTCTAAACAGCAAACTTGGAAAGGACCTGTGAGAAACCAAAGCAGCATTATTGGCACTACTCAGAACTTAAGCAGAATAGGGAAGTGTGCATCAAGGTTTTGTACATGAATCCTTTTATCACTATCTTTAATTTCTCACTGAAGAGAGACAGATATTTGTGGAAAAATTCTCATTTAGACCTTGCAGATGAGACAAAAATCTATACAGGCAACAGAGCAATGAGTTTGCCTTCATAGGATTTGCAACTAAATGGTATTTTCAACATGAAATAGGCAACAATCCACACAGAACAAAAAGCTTAAATATTTCTTCCAAGTCCTGCAAATAAAAAAGTAATAAAGGAAAAAAAAAACCAACACCAAGCCACTTTTAAAATAAATCTCCATCTTTCCAAGCAGATTTCATAGCCTCCCTTGCCTGCATTGCTGTTTGGAGTGACACCAGTGACCATATTTCCTTTCAAACGAGGTGGCTGTTGCTGGGTCACACGCCCCCCACAGTAAGAGTGCCCTATTTTCTGACTACAAAATCTGCTGCTATTCACCTATCCTAGGGCAGCCAAAAATCTACTGCTCAGTAATCCTGCTCCCTGCTGTGTCTGCCCTACTTTGTCATATCAGGGTATGCTGTTACCAATCTAATCTACAAGGATTCAGAGGAATAATGTCAGCACCTTTCATTTCTAACCACAATGCCAGCAGCATCTCTGGAATCTGACTGAGATTCCCTTAACAGCTCTTGGATCATACTTGAATCCTCCCCATATCAAAGGTTTTCTTTCAGTGCCAGGTCCTGATCCTTTGTTATTTAAAGGGATTCTTTTTTCTCTCTGCATTTCCAGATCCCTGAATGAAATTAAACTTCCTAGGCAAAATTAGATAACCAGCAGCTTTAAAAACAAGGGTGATGAATACTATAATTGTGATTTTAAAATGAAAAAAATATGGGTTTGTGTTCTCAGGTCTTGATGTTTGCATGTACTGTGACAACTGTTCTATCTCTCAATGGGGTAATGGCAATCCAAACTTTTTCACTACTGAGTGATCAACAATTTTCTTGATAAGAAACTTCAGATCAGTTGTGAGATAGCATTTTTCTTATTTCACAAGAAAATCTATAACTGGAAATGTCTGTATCTGAGCAAGTCACCAAAAGCTTCCTTGTAGTCAACAGACACCTAACCAGGGTGTTCAATGGAATCTAGGATGAGATCCAGTAAATGATTCTTATTATTCATACAAACTATGAGTTGTAGGAATAATCTCCATACAGGCTGAGATGATCTCAAGAAGACCTCAGATGACTGTCACACTCTACTCGCCTTGACTATAACAAAAGCCTCAATTAAATCTTCAAATCAGATCATAAATACTAAAGATTTGTCAGGCAAGTTCACCCTGGATATCTAAGAGTCTCCTTGTACCAAGCCATTAATTGCAGCTTATGGAGAAAGGTGTCTCCAGAAGAGAATATGTTCAACTGTGTTGGACACCTGCCCTGAGATCACAGCCCTCCAAAAGCCCTGGCCTTTCTCCACGCTTATTCCATGGGCCTAAATGAGCTGTGCACATTAGGGACCTACCCAGCAGTAGGGCTAAAGATGGGGGAGATGAGATCTGCACTGATGTTCTGTGACTTTAACAGTCAGAGACACCAAATGGGGCAAAAATAATGCTTTTAACAAACAATTGTGCGCCGTGAATCAGCCATAGTGTGGTTCCAACTCCAAGATATGCTGGTTCATCAATAAATACCAAGGTTTTTTAATTATCATTCCTCTTTTCTTTGTAATTCTGGTGGTCACCCTCTTTTCAAATGATCAATGAACTGAGCAGTTTCTAGTGTCAATACTGTGATTCTATGGCTGCCTTTTTAACAGAATGAGAGGGGCATGGACAGCTAGAAAATCTGGAAATAGCCTTGCTTGGCTCATCTCTTTTTAGAAGAAGACTTCACATCCCTCTCTCCTTGCCCAGTATATATATGCAAGCCTCCCTTCAGGCTTCTTAACATTGCTGCCTGCTCTGGCAGTTCTGTCTGTCTGCCATTCTGCTCTGAATTTAAAACAGGAGACAGCCATGGCAAATCATAACAACCTCAGTCCTCCAAAAGGCGAGAGAATTAGTACACAGTCAAGACTGCATTTCTAAGAGCTGTGTTTTCACAGGTCAATAACTAAAAAGATTATGCAATGGTATCCTGTTATTTTGTGCAAAGAACTAAAACAGGAATGTCAGGCTTTGTTTTAGCTTTTATCATATTTAGTTCCAAAATCCATATTCTGTTATTGCTGCTTTTCTAACCTGAATGACAGTGTCTGTAATGTCTCACATCTAGTAGGTGCACAATACTTCCATCTAATTATTCTACAAAGTTTGCACAAGAAACTTCATAGAATCACAGCAGGTTTTGGGTTGGAAGGGACCTTAAAAATCACCCAGTTCCAAGCCCCTGCCATGGGCAGGGACACCTTCCACTAGACCAGGCTGATGAAAGCCCCATCCAGCCTGGCCTTGAACGCTGCCAGGGATGTGGCAAAAGATTCTGTTATGGAAACTGAGGATGTCAAACAACATGAAAGAAATAAGGGCCCTGCTTGGCATGGTGTTGAAAGGTGCTGGATGTGGTTTCCTGATTCTCTGTTCCAAGCTCAGATCAGAGCCGGCAGCTCTGCACACCCACAGAGACAGCCAGCAAGCAAAACAGCGCTGTGGCAGCTTCTCCCTGCCATGGTCTGACAGCACAGCAACAAGAGCACCAGCTAGCCTGCCACTGCAGCTTCTGGGGAGCTTGGCTTGCTGCTCTGGAAAGCAGATTGTGAGGGAGCATCTGTCCCTGAAAGCAGGCAAGTAGAAAGGAGAGTGAGGATAATGCAGACACGCTCTTGGACAGAACAGAGAATCCTACTGATGCAAGCACAGGCATGAACAAAGGGTCATTCTGCTCCATCCCCTGTAATCCAATCAGCTAATATCCCTTTTTAATTAGCTACAATCAAGTTAGCATAATGAGCGCCTTGTCTGTTTACAAGCTTCATCTGTCCTCTTCCATTCTTGCATCCAAATCTGCGGCGCAGTTGCGGCTGGGGTTTGATGATATTTGCAAAACAGCTTGACCGAGGGCTGCCCCAAACCTCCCATTAACCTCAGGGGCACTGAAATGCATCATTCTTAACTATTAGCAAGGAATAGAGACTATCCTGCTATGCTCATTCCTAGTCAATGCTTTGCCCTCCAAAAAAAACCCCCCACTTTTCTGGAGGAATATTTTTGTATTGTCTGATCTAATGCATCAGGATTAAGAGAGCCTTGCACAGCCCTTGTACCTGTTCTCAAGTAGAAGTATAAAGGACATTCAAGGAACATTGAGGGGACTGGCAAGAAGAGAAGGTGTCCTTGAAACCTAATGTATCACCTTTGTTTATTTGTGCATAAAAGGCATTAAAATATACAAGACATTTACAAGACTTAAAAGACATTTGTAGCAATAGTCCTGGACAAAGTCTGCTTTGTAAGAATTTGCTATGGTTTCTTACATTAATGCAACAAAATAATTCTTTCATTTCACAGCTCATGATTCTCTGTCAGATTATTGCATAGACTGCCTTTTTTTACTGCTCAGTGGCTTTTAATTGGTGTACATTGTAGGAAAGGAAATATCAATTCAAGAATGACTTAGAAATGCAAAATAACTAGGTTATTATCCTATTTTACAGTAAGCCTTCTTTTAATAGCCACTCATTTCTGCTGTTCAAGCAGACTCTGTGAAAAGGGATTTTGTCCTTCAGCCAGAATAAAAGACATCTTGATGCTAAAAATAAAAGAAATGGGAATCACTTTCCGGAGCTGGAATCCTCCCCTGCAAGAAGCCTCTGACAGCACTGAGGCTGGCAGAGGAGCATTGTGATGGAACAAAGGCAACAACAGCCCTAAGACATCTCCCCTGCACAGCAGGAGAAAAAAAATTGATAAGGGTCTTTGAAAACATCCAGTGATGCTGTGTCTACCCTAAGACTCACTAAAATGAGGTGAGCTCCACCAAGCTTAGCCAAAGATTTTACAATGACTGCCTGTAAGCTATCACACCCCAATTACAGCAGGGCAAATGGGGCTGAAATAATGTTCTGCAGGTTGAAAAGTGAAGTTAATTAAAACAGCAAACTGCCAGAATTTGTCCTTTCCTTTTCACTTTCCCTGTTCTCTCTTTTTTTTTTTTCCCCTTGTTTTCCTGAGCAGATTGTATCTGCTGCTGAAATAAATCAGAATAACTCCTGGTTTCAACAGCATGGTATTGGTAGGCAGTATCTCAAGATCTGGCACATAAAAATTTAACATTCCTGTTGTAAGAAATATTTACCTAAAGAGAGTCTGCACCTGCTCAAAGAAAATTAATAAAATGAGAAAATCCTCCCTGTAAAGTATCTTTTCAAAGCTTTTAAAAATCCAGCTAAAAAAGCTGCTTTATGTCACCGCTCAGCCACCAAGTGCACAGCAGCTAATTAAAATGCACAGCTCCAGCTAAGAATCTTATTCTGACTCCTGGCTGTAACTGGCAGGCTTCAGCCTGCCTAGATAAAGGTTGATGGGAACATGCAATGTCAGACAGCTCGATCTTCTCTGCTTTGCTCCTTCTCCTGCGCTCATCAGGAGCCAACCTGCAAAGGCAGGCTGAACAATTTTCACATAGGGCACAGCCCTCCTGATCCTTGGCACTTGTAGGACAAGCCAACCTAGTTCAGACCAGGGAAAACCACTTTAATCAGAAGAGAAAGCAAGAGGGGGATTCTTTACAAGGGCATGTAGTGAGAGGACAAGGGCAATGGCTTCAAATCCAAAGAGAATAGATTTAGATTAGATGTTAGGAAGAAATTCTTTTCTGTCAGTGTGGTGAGGCACTAGAACAGGTTGCCCAGGGAAGCTGTGGATGCCCCATCCCTGGAAGTGCTCAAGACCAAGCTGGATGAGGCTTTGATCAATCTGGTCCAGTGGAAGGTGTTTCTGCCATGGCAGGGAGGTTGGAATTGGGTGATCTTTAAAAGTCCCTTCCAACCCAAACCATTCTGTGAACCTATGATTGATGTTTGCAGGGGAAAGAACTGGGAAAGAACCTGGCTGAGGAGCAGGTTCTTGTCTGTGTTGGCTGTCATTTCAGCACGAATGGAGAAGGAGAAAACTCTCCCTATCAAACCAATGACATGAAACTTTAAAAGGTGAACCTACTTCTAGCCAGGCATCTCTGGAGGCCAGTATGACCACACCTGCAAAGCACTCAGCTGCTGGGTCTAAACTGAAAAAGATTGCTGCCCAGCAAGGGCTCACTCCCATTATGTGATTTGTGATGGGCAAAGAACATCACCGGTCTCAGAGGTCTCTTGTACAGGGACACATCACTTATAGCATGTTTGATCTTTAATTTCTCTGTGGTCTGCTCTGGGGCAAACAGGGTTGGAAACAGCCAGAAGCACAGAAGTGTCTCTCTCTAAGATGTTCTTCCCTTCTGCTGTGGCTGTGTTGCATGTGCAGGAATGCACATTCCTGCTGGTTCCCTGAAGTGCAGTTGAAAGGCAGGGTCACTGCTGTGCTTCACAAGCACCCACTGCACAAGTGCTCAGCTGCCATTGTAGAGTTTAATGAAAGAACCTCTGTAACACAATTGCACAGCAAGGGCAATACATCCCTCCCTGTCTTTCAGGATTAGCTGTAAAACAAAGGCTAGCTGTAACTCAAGACTAATGCAGAATTACATACAAATGTTGTCAATCCTGAACTCTGAATTACAAGATGCTCATTAATATCTGGAAGTTTTCTCACAGTAGCAGTAACTTACAGGCAATGGACTGCTTTATGCCTGCTCGAGGTGGGTACATCCACTTGATTCTTAAATCAAACTTGATATTGGCACCACTTGGTATTTTGGGTTTTTGTAAGGGTTTTTGATGGTTTGTTGATTTTTTTTTAACGTAGCTGTTGCAGAGATATCAGCTCAGATAAAATGTTGCCAAAGTAAATCTAAAATCATGGGGTAGCTCAGACAGAAATACAGAAATACATCAAGACACTCTGAGTGACACTGAATGAAGGAAGACAGAAATGAGCTCAGAGAAAAGAATTATCTGCATCCACAAGAGAAACCAATCTACATTTTAGTGAGGTCTGTCTGCCCTGGTTCCTCTCTAAGGAACTCTGAAGTTCCCTAATCCCTTTTTTGGCAACTCTTCCATATGCTGGTATGCTGTTAGGACACAGCAGGGACACAGATTTCCATGATGCAATTTGCTTGTTTTTCCTCAGTCCTTCACTGTTTAACTTTGCCTATATGCTTCCCATGGAAATATCAGCTTCGTTGACAGAATTATTAACAGTGGTGAGGGCTGATGGGGAATCTCAAGCAGAGTAAACACAAACACATCCTGGTATAGCACAGAGTTTGTTATTGCATGTGTCATGGTAAAACTTTATGAAAAGAAAAAGAAATGTTCCACTTCTTATAAAGCCAGTCTCATGGGACACAAAGTATTCCATCAAGAAGTTCTAAGGGAATATGGTAAATGAGCTTTTTGGCCCTAATGAACTGATTTTTATTACCATTAATGTCCAGAAATGTATGTGACACAATAGCAAGATTTATGGTCAAAGCATTAAGCAGTCAAGAAAATACCAAAAATGGAACAACCATGTAACTTTCCATTCCTTTTTATTAATTCTTTAAGGGTACTGTTAAAGTCTTGAATGACTTAATCATAGTTGAGTTTTTCCACTGGGCCACCTCCCCATTCATTGCACATAAGACCAGGTATGTATTCAAAACTCCAGCTCAGTGCCCCTGTTCAATGGCAGCTTTACACCATTTTTGTCATGACTTATTCAAACTCTGCACAGTTTGAATTCATTGCTGACTTTTTTCTGAGCTCATCATGATTGTCCTTATGCACTTCAAGAGGGACCTGTTTTCATTAGACTTCAAGAATATTAATATCCCCATTTTAAATACAAGGAACTGGGGTTGAGGGAGATATCATTAAATACACCATCAGCATTGAGAGCCCAGTGTGTTATGCCCATGATTTGATCCTTCTGGAACATTTTGGTAGCACCTCTGTCCACAGACACTCATGGACAGCATTTGTTGAAGAGGAGAACAGTTTATTGGGATCTTGGCCCAGGACAGTACATGTGAGGGGTCAAATCTCTCAAACAGATGGAGTTTCTTGTTGTCACTGATGGTGGGAATCTGTTGTGAATATCCTTGCAGTGACATCTTCATCTGGATTGGGTAAGGCTCTTCTGCTCTGTTCCTGTATTCCAGCTGGCCTTTGATTCTATGTGAACACCCCAGCAAACATGATTTATCACTACTTATATATCATAACCTTATATAAGACATTTCCAAAATAAATACACTGAAAGGACTGGCCCATATAATCAATTCTGCACTTGCAAGAATAATTTCTGTTTACTGTTTACAAGTGCCTTATCTAAGCACAATTTGATCACTTCCAGGAATCTCCTGCCTCGTCATTCCACCAGGATCATTGAACCATAGCCAATTAGAACTAAAAAACTTGATTTGCATACATTTAACTTGCCAGTAACTTCAGGTCCATAAATCTTGTTACCAGTTCCCACAGATTTCAGCTGAAGATCACAGTGCTTGTCCTCTCTTCTTCTGAACCCCAAGCCCCAAGTGTTACATACCTCATGAAAGAAAACCACTGTGGTCAAATCACAATCTGCCACTCTTAAATAAAAATATGATTCAAGGCTTAGTGAAAGTCAGGGTTGGCAGATGGCCCTCTGGTTAACCAGGAAATCTTGTTTAAAACAATTTAATTGTTTTACAACTTTCCCTAACACCCAGCCCTCCCAGGGGTGAGACAGACCTTCTTCCCCTCTTCCTCTACACTGTGTTGGTAACAAAATGAGAGGGCTTGGGAACACTAACAATTGTCACTCTGCTTTTGAGTATTTGCAAACAAATAGCAGTGTCAAAGATCAGGAACCCAGGGGCCTCTGCTTTGGCACTGACTCAGTAGCATGGGGAACAGGCTGGATGCAAATCACAACAACACAGCAGAAGAAGCGGAGGAAGGATGAAGTTTAACATAATTAGAACCTGTGGGAGAATTAATCTCCTCAGTCTCCAGGAGGGCCACAGAAATTAAGATCTCAGATCTTTGACAGATCCAGGCAATTTTTCAGTGATGAAACACCCCAACAGGAGCTAAGAACCACAGCTGGCAGCTGCCTTTCAAGGCAGGAAAGCCTCTTTCAGTGATCTGCTTCTTAGAAAACTTCTCAGGGTGACATGTAACAAAGTACCCTCATTCTGTGGGCTTAATCTTCTTCACATTTGCAGCTGACAAGGGCAAAGCTCCTCACAAACTCACTCAGGAGAAAAGAATATTTAGCACTTGAATAGCTACTTACTTTTCCATGATCAAGTCTGGATCACTACAAAATGTTTGTTTAAGCGCACAGAACCTTGGGCTCAGTCCCCTGCTTTTGCACAACCTTCCTTGCATGACATTGAGAAGTCTCATAGGCACAAAACTTTCAAGTTAGTTCAGAATCTCATGCTTTTAATGATACCATTTCACCCAGGCATCTTTGAAGATCAAGGCTTTACCCACTCTGCTTCAGCTTTCCCTCTCAAAGATAAAGGCAGTGTTCCCTGATCTGAAGGCAGGTTAGGGAAAATAAATGCACCATGACTGGTAGCATGCTGGTAACCTAGCAGGCAGCCAGGAGACTGAAGGAGTTCTGCATATTATTTTTAACAAGCATTTTATTTTACATGCATGCATTACTGCTCAGGATGGCTGGGTAAAGGAAAAAAAATAATTAATAATGAACAATTCCTGGAATAACAAGGGGGTGGTGTAGTTCATGGAAAGGTCCTACTGTCCTCCAAAGTCTGTTCTCCCCAAGCTTCCAGCAGGGATCTAAGGAATGTTCTACCACAGCTGCCCCATGGTGAAAAGACTTGAGCATCGGTGGATGCTCTGCAGGCACATGGACCCCATGGGACATGCAAAAGAGGAAAGAATATGTCACTACAAACTCTTATGCATTGAGATGGAGTTTCCTGGACTGACTGGGATTTATGAGAATTCATTAGGACATTCATGGTAGGCATTAGCCAAATATACACACAGCTGTGTGCTCCTTTCCTTATTATTCAGTTTGCCATGGGTGAAAAGGAAATTATGAGTTTTGGAGAGGCTGTCACAGGATGAAATGAACTTTCAGTCACCAAGTGAAGACAGACTGTGGCTGAAAAGTGCAGCCCTTCAGAGACAGTGCCTGAGATGGAGGGATACTGTGATGGAGCCCAGGCCTCATGAACCCAGGCCTGATGTCTTCAGGCTGCAAGAGAGGGAGTGCAAGGTGAGCTGTCCTCTTAGAGATGTTTGCACTGCATCAAATTTTTAAAAAATGGAGGTTACAGTGGCATTTATAATTTTTCCATGTTAAATCCTTCCTCCTACAGGTCTAGGTTGTCCTCAGGTTTTCATGATAGGAGCTGTTGTGAGCTGTAGGAATGGACTGGTCCATGGCATGGGGTCCTGCCCTCTAGAATGGAGTCAGGTACTACTTTAATTAACAGCAATGGTCACTGTGACTGCCAAAAGAAGAGAAGGCCAGCTCAGAGCACCATTAAACATAAAAAAGCACTAGACCTCAGGAAATGGGACCACAAGTACATAATACTTTATGGACAGATGCTGCTCAGCAGACAGCTCCCCTGACCAGAGGAGATTAATTTAATGCATGTATATGACACTCCCCTTTTAAAGCATCACTCATATGAGCACAGTGCTCTGCTCTATTCTTTTGACTTTGTGCCAGAAGGAGAGGACAGCCAAGTTGCCCAGCTTTAAGAAAAATAGACCTTCAAACACACTATCACCAGATTTCTGCACTAACATATTTTGTAGCAGGGCTGCTAAACCCTAAACCCATGGGCCAATTTGTGTTTTAATTCATACAGCAAATTGCCTTGTGACAAACTCAGTATTAACTCATTTATCATCTCTTTTTTCTGCTCAGCTCACCAGCCACAGCTTTATGTGCTGCCTAAATGCTGAACTATAGATAGCTTGAGAGGCAGAATTTGAAATGAGAAATGAATGCACCTTACAAACTTAGCACCTTGAGCAGGGATCTTGTCAAGCTTTACAAACTAAGCAGAATTGGGTTAGACCTGCACTGAAAGGAGAGCTATGAAGAGGAGGGGCAAGAGAAAGCAGAAGGTGACATTCAGCTTTGCTTTCACCAGGACAGCAGGGAGAAGGTTCCCCTGTGTAGCCCTGGTGGGTGTTGAAGAAAATCCATCAGCTGGAGCACGTTAATGTTAATAATTTTGGTTTGAAAGTATTAGAGGAGAGTTTTGCATTGATGCCTTGTATGATTGCAGGGTGGGGTTTTTTCTCCAGATCATGCACTCACATTGCATCCTCCTTTTGCAGTATTTGCAGTCAGATTTGTACCTTCTGACAAGGGAGGCAGAAGTGCTCACATCTATGGCAAAGCCCAGTGCTGTCCAGCTGAAACATCTTAGAACCACAGAATTATTTGGGTTGGAAGGGACACTTAAATCCCCAGTTCAAAAAGTCCAAACCCCCTTGCAAAGTACAGGGACACCTTCTACTAGAGAGATTGCTCAGAGCCCCATCCAACCTGACCTTGAATGCTTTCAGGAATGGGGCATCCACCACCTCTCTGGGTAACTTCTTCCAGGGTTTCATCATCCTCACTGTAAAAAATGTTTTCCTTTTATCTAAGCTAAGTCCAGCTTCCTTCAGTTCAAACCCATTACCCCTTGGCCTATTGCAGCAGGCCCTACTAAAAGATGTGTTCCCATCTCTTCAGTTGTGTGCCTGTTTTCTAATAAAATATAGGAATAATGCAGCTGCTGCAAAGCTGAGACACCAAGGACCTGCTAGGCTTAAAAAGTAAATGTGCTGGAGGCAAAGAACAAAGCAAAAAGAAAGAAAAATAAGTATAAAAATGCTGTGATTTCTGCAACCATATACAAGACTGAAAAACATACTATTGCTTGGACAATTATCTTTTTTAACCTATTTATCTTTTTACTATTTAGATTTTTTACACTGAAATCAGCCTCTTTGATGTCATTATCACATTCCCACGTCTTAGTCGATTCCTTCTGCCCTTTTCTCCTGTTGCATTTCAACCTTCTTCCAACACTTCAGAGATGGGAGAGAAAACATTAAAGACAGAAATTCCCACGAGATTCCTGACTGCTGGTGTCCAGAAAGAAAAAGGAGAACTGAATGAGTTTCTCTGGTGGGGAAAACCTGTGATGGGAATTCCCCTGCTGAAATTGTATTGCACAATTCCAAAATTCCCAAACCTGTCAGTGCCCAGCCATCACCAGGCTGCAGGTGCCAAAACCACAGGCAGAAGCTCAGATCATGAGCTCTGACAGCCAGACTGCTGCTCTCTTGGGAGAATGACCCCAAGGCTTTATCTGGTAGGCACTTTGGCTCTTTGGGTCCCCTCCAGCAACCAGCTCAGCCTCAGAGGGAGCTCTTCAATTTCTTTTGAGTTTTGTTTCTGTTAGAAATTAAACTTCACCCTCTAGGGATTTTTCACTCCTTGTGTGATGAACCTTCATGCCTATT
Organism: Fringilla coelebs; assembly: GCF_963513975.1. Taxonomy (NCBI): domain Eukaryota; kingdom Metazoa; phylum Chordata; class Aves; order Passeriformes; family Fringillidae; genus Fringilla; species Fringilla coelebs. Next base: position 8,939,127 of record NC_140028.1, on the reverse strand, counting down.
AATGCTGTGCCATGAAAGCAGGCTTTCCCATAATTTCCTCCTCTTTATTATTTATTTCCTCTGTTAATCAGCAGAAAAACAACAAAACATTTTCACAAGGAAAGAGCTCTGAAAGGCTAAAACCTCAAAAGTCCCCAGCTTTCACTTGAAGCTCTATGCCATCCCCAAAGTCTGGTTTCTATTTCCACAAAATTCAAGAGGTGTTTAAATCCCCTGTTGCAGTCTATACCAAGCTGACCTCCTTAGCATGCAAACTCTTATATAACAAGAAAATGCCAGTGTGCACAAAATTAAAAAGGATGGATGGGCTCAGTAATAGACATGACTCCAATTCTTACCAGCTTCCTCAGCAAATCAAGTTATGTCACTGAGGTAACTTTTCCATTTGCCACTAACAGGAACAGCAAAGTCCTCAGAGAGTTGATCTGGCATAATAGCTGACACAAAACACATGGGACAATTCATCACAGTAAAAATTGCACACAGGTAAATTGCTTTCTCAAATGGCTTGGGACAGTCCTCTGAATAACACAGAACTCAAGGGAGAAAAAAATGCTGAGATACAGACTTTGAATTATTGCCTCTCCCAACTCAGAAATTTATAATGGAGCAAACAAGGGAATCCCTCAGTGCACCTCACCCCAGTGAGGGCATCTATGAAAGTTTGCAAATGCTGAGCTTTTGGGCTGAAGAGTGAGCCTCAGCAAAAAGAAGGACATGCATTTTTGCAGGTGCAGTGAGTTGAATGGGACAGAGAGGTGGGAGGGGTGCTGTGGGAAGCAGCAAGAGCAAATTTCTGGGTGACAAAGGTTGGAGGGGGCCTGAAGAAGGGGAATGGGACCTCAGTGAAGAGGCAATCCCAGCTGCCTGCTTGAGTGGTTTTTCCACAGCAGCAAGTTCATGCATTTCACTCCACAGTTGCTGAAAAGCACTGCATGGTGGGGAGAACCCAGACTGTGCTGTGAACTTCTTTAGAACACAATAGTGCTGTTAAAATACCACATATTTTATCTTGACAAAACTGCTCCCCTGTGTAAGAGATGCTAACACCATCATGGGAGGCTCAGAAAAGTATCTGATGGCACAATGAGCCCAGAGAGAGAAAGAGAAAGGATGAAGTAATCACTTTGTAGCTGTTAAATGCAGCCTTAAAGAGTATAGGGTTTTCCTGGGTGAATACATGCCATTTTACAGTTTTTTCCTTCCAGACATTGGAAAAAACATAAATATATAAAAAATTTTAATCACTTCGACTTGACAAAACATGGTTTTTAACTAATCCAAATTTTCTTCAGGTATGCTTTGTCCCTATTATTTGATTTGGCAGATAATTACAAACCAAGCCCTCTTGCCCACAGATTTGCATCTTAATGGTGAACTTCTGAAGAGCCCTTTGCCATTTTTTATTATTATCTTTCAAAGCAATCTAAAAAATCAGATACTCTTCCATTGAATGCAGTATATATCTAAAATCTAATTCCACTTTGGAGATCTCGGCCTTTTTTTAATTATCATTATTTTTGTCAGGAGTGTGGTATTTCACAGTTTTAAGTCTGTCATTTTCTTCTGGACAAAAATCTGATTGTCTTATAACTTTGGATATCTTCTTAATACACAAGATACACTGAGATATTAGATGTTTATATTTTTTAAAAGAAAAGCAATTGGTTTTGGACAGGGAGCAATTTAGTTTGGGTTTATCTAAGAAATACCTACAAGTATTATGTGGAGTGACAGATTTGGCTTATGGGATATGAATTGAGGTACAGAGAAAAGGGAGGGGAAATTTCTGCTGTCTTGAGTCCAGGTAATATCCCAACTCATAGAACTGCAGAATCTTTTAGGATGGAAAAGACCTCTAAGGTCACTGAGTCCAACCCCACACTCCCACCTGCCCAACCCACCCCATCTCCCAGCACCACATCCACTCGTTTGTGAGCACTTCCAGGGGCTGTAATCACCCCAGCTCCCTGGACAGCCTGTTCCAATGTGTGACCACCCTTTCAGTGAAGAAATTTTTCCTAACATCAAATCTAAATATCAACTGGGACAATTTGAGGCCTTTTCCTCAGGTCCTGCCACTTGTTACCTGGGAGAAGAGAGTGACCCCCAGCTGGCTACACCCTCCCCAGGGAGTTTAGAGAGTGACAATGCCTCCCTGAGCCTCCTTTATTCACATGCATTAAAAACCAGCTACATTGAAAGCTCTGCTTGGGGCCACCCCTTTCTTTGGATGTTGTTTGCATGTCCAGGTGCATCTTGGCAGAGGTGCTTTCCTGGCTGTGTGTTGAGGAACAGGCAAACTTGACATGTTTGCTGTGAGCAGCTTTGTTCAAAACCCCCATCCCTCACTGCTGATGAAACAAAATAGAACAAAACAAAATCCGCAACAGATTCAGGGAGGCACCAGGTGACTTATTCAAAACAATTACTGACCATGGTATGGCAAAAAATCCATGAGAAAGCCTGGTCTGAGCCCAGCCTGGATTGTAACCAGGTCACCTCTGCAGTCAGTGAACAGAGGCCTTGAATGAAAGCTGTTGGTAGCACAAGGTCAGATCCTTACTAAACAGCAGTGTGCCCTGCAAGTATCAGGCATTTTGTCCAGCTCAGAGAAGACCTGCAGAGCACTTTGCAAAGCACAGATGAAGCCCCATCATATTCAGAAAGGCAATCAGTGGAATTCATCGAGGAAAAAGCTGTGGAGATATGAATTTCCTTGGCAGTGGTCACACATTGCCATCAGTCAGTGATTCTCTGCCATATCATGACTGGTTTCCTGAACCCTTTGGAAGCAGAAGCTGTGAAGATTCATGCTCTTACCCTGCCGTGTTTCCCTTCCTATGAAGCTTTTCCATACAAGCTTTGGGAGGCACACATGGCAGGCTCTTGCATTCACTGCACATCCATCACAGCACCAAGTCTGCCTTTGTAGACCAAGGGGGATCCATTGGGAAGGGACTGACAAGGATCACCAAGTCCAGCTCTTACAGAGATCAATCCCACAACCATGGCATTATTTACACCATGCTCTAACAACTGCTAATCTAACAGGAGCTATTCAATTTAATCTCTCAATCAATACATCAGAAATACAAAACACCAGTTAACTAACCAACACAGGAAGCATTTATAGCAGCACTAGGTTCTAAATATGAATATTAAACAACCAGACTCTTCCTTGAATCAGAATTTTGACCCCAGTCCCTCAAAAGATGAAATATAGAATTTATCCTCTCGCTTACTGGAACTGGAGTGTCCTGTTTAATAATCAATAAATCAGGATGGATTTCACTAAATTTCTGTCAGTTTTGTTTTAAAACCAACGGATAATAATTTTGACCATATATTACACACTGTACTGTCAGATTATTACTCACAGCTATTATTTACCATGGCATTGCAGATGACCCTTCAGTGGAACACAAAACACAGACTCTGCTTCTACAAGACCCTCCTGGAGCAGGGGCTGGGGGCAGCCAAAAGCACAAACGTGACCAGCCAGCACAGCATGCCCTGAGCTGCACTGATCCCCTCCCAGGGCTGTGCCTCAAGCCTGGTTGTGTGGTTAGCCCAAGATCACCTGGAAATTTTGTGACACGAAAAGGAACAGGCAGCAGGGCTCCCCTGGCTGACAGCAGTCTGGTCTTGGGATCATCCTTCATCATTTCAAAGGAAACCTGGAAAAAGGCAGCACTGGCAACTCCAGTGAATATAAAACATTACAGAGAAGTCACCAAGAGCCCCATTATTCATACTTCTCCCCTAGCTCCTGCCTCTTCCCTGTAAATCTTCAATTCAGTACCCAGATGCATCCTTGACAGTCTGAATTCAAACTGGGACCAATGCAACAGATAAAAGAATACAGATCTCTAAGCATATTTGTTCAAACTAATTCATTCCCTTTCATGTCCTTGACATTGAGATAGGGTGGAAGAAAATTTGTCATTTGATGACACATTACTTTTCCCCATCTCCATCCATCTTCTCCAATGCTTATTCAATAGTTGCATGACTTGAATTCATCACATCAAGTGTACACTAAAATTGAATTAAAACAGTTTGAGTCAGAAAGCATACAGATGCTCATATGTTTTCCATAGCTAAGGACATCCTGTCAGAAGTGCACAGCTGCAAATTTTGAAACATTTAAAAAGAGAATTGCTTTACATGGGGGAAGGAGAGAGAGGAAAGATGCCTGATTTTAAACAATTCATGTTCTACATTATGCTGTTTGGTATATTTTTTAAGTTTTAGAAAGGGGAATACTGGGTAGAAAGGAGGAAAATTCCATTAGTGCCTCCAGAAAGGGTTTTAAAAATGTTCCATAAAGCATTTTAGCACTGAAAAGCATTCTTCTAGACACATTATGCAGGGACAAATTAGACACATTCTTAGTCCACTGAGAATTTAAAATAGAATTAAAGAACACATGTTTACAGCAGCTTTAAGAAAGAGATTTCTAATCAAATGAAGGTAACAAAAAACCCAAAAAACAGCACCAGGATCAGATTAGGAGCGTGTGCAAACTGGTGGTGAGACCCCAACCATGAATATCTGATCAATTTCAGCTGTCATTTTTACAGGTATTTGAGTGAGAGAGGGACTGATAACTTTGATCCACTGTTTATGTAATGGCATGAGAAGCTGACCAAAGGCAGAACTCAGAATACTCTAAGCAGAAGAATACCAGGGAAATGGACCCGACAGGAAACAAATTTGCAATCAAGTCCTCCTCCCTGTAACTCCATGGCTCTACAACAGAGACACAGCAGCAGTAATCATGATGCAGGATTTGCCTCAATGGGCTTCTCTCCTTTGGGGAAAATGGGGATCCCACTTTTTTTTGCACGTTCAAGCCTTTTCCTACCAGTATTGTGTCTGTGAGCAAGAGCGTAATTTACTTCTATCATTTCCAAGATGCTGACACATTATAATCATCTAAGATAGCTTCTAATTCATTTAGTATTGCATACATATAAATAGCAGAGTATCAAAGCATTCTTCTGGCATAATTTCTGATTTGTGCTACACAGAATCACTGTCAGGAGAATGCAGGTGGAAGTTTTAGCTTTGCCAGAAACAATGGCTCTTTTGCCCTTGTTTTCAGAGGTAGCACAAGAGAAAAGGTGAAAAACTTAATTTCAGCTCTCTGCAGGAAAACTGCAGTGGAGTTATGCTGTCTTTCATGGTATTTGTCAGTGTGTTTCCTTTTTATAGGCTGCAAGTGAAGAAAAAGGTTGAGAAACTGAACAGGCTGGGAACCTGTGGGAGTGCCCAGCCCTTTGATCCTTTTTACTCTTCCAGCCATCCAAACAGCTGGTTGAATACTGGTTCACTGCCAGGAATAAGTGGGTATTCAACCAGCTGAGCCTTTTGTCCACATCTTTGTTCTTTCCAGGCAAACAGTAGCAGGGAGCGATCTGTTCTTTTCACTCATCCATGGCAACAGAAAGATAAAAGTGTCCAAAACACCCCTGTAAGCAGCTTTTCCTTCCTACAACCACAAATTGGGGCACAGCGATCTTCTCTAAGGAAATGACATCATCATATGTGTGCTTTTAAAAAGAACTTTTCTCACAGATCCAGCTGATTCACGTGATTACTTTTCTGTAGGGAGCGGAGGATGGCGCCTCTGAAGAGATCTGTGGAACCCAGCTGGACCAGATGGTTGTGCCCATTTCAGCTGGCAGAGTTCCCTTGGACCCAGAACTCCCTGGCCTTGGCAGAGACAAAAGAGAGTGTGCCCCACTGACACAGGTGTGGCAGCAACTCTGGATGTCACAAGGCCTTTGGAAATGCACTGGACCATCCACACCAAAACCTCCTTCTCTGGAAAATGCATCACAGGGTGTTCAGTGAGTGTGTATCTCCAGGACAAGGGTGTCTGGACCCACAAGACAAAAACAAATGCAAAACTCAGCAGCCTTGTACTGCTGACAAATACTAAATCATCAGCCTGACCTGCAAGTACCCTCAGGATTAATCCCTAATGGCATTTTTATCCGAGTTCTAACTTGCCTTGGTACCAATTAATTTGGGACATATAACAAGATCACAGCAGGAGATGAAATGGCTGAATCTTCAAATGCCCCAATTCTTAACTATTGAATTTTCTAATTAAAAGATGCATAAATAAAGAAGACATCCAAGAGCTTCTAAGTGCTTTTAATTGGAACATACAAAGCAAGTCACAAAAGAGCATCCAGAGAAATGACAGCAATGCTAACCAAATGTGGATTCATTAAACAGTTGCTTACAGCAACTCTCCCTCTATTCATATAGATTAGGATAAAAATTGTCTGTAAGTGAGAATTATGGCAATAATGATCTTAAACTGAATTATCTGAAAGCTGGCACCTAATTCCTTATATGTGTGCCTTCATAAAGAAGGGTTTGCTGTCCATAGTGTAGAGAAGAATCACTTGGATAAAAGGAGGTAGAATATGTCACCTGAAATGTCCTGTTTATCTCACTGGCCTTGAGACAGCCCAGAGCAGGTTCCAGCATCTTAGTTTCCCTTTAGACCCCATCTCATTTTTTCCTGCTTTATCTTGGATATCCCAGGCCTTCCCACACTACACACCTGTGTCTGGGCAACTGAATCATTTCCAATCAGCAAGCAGCACTGCATGCTTAGGCAGTGCTGATAACTCCAGAATTTTATGGAGTCAATATTGGATCCTGACCAAAGATATTGATTGCTGCTGATTTTCCAAAGTAAATCCAATTACATACACATTCCAATTAGTGACAAAGGAAATCTTTAAGATCCCAAACAAACATGGTTCATTCCAAGACAGTGCTATACCTCTCAAAGAACACTTATAGTCTCAATTTAAGGAACTACTTCATTTACTTGCCTGGAAATGAAACAACTGAACAAGCTCTGTGATGTCATAAGTTGTCTCACATAAGAGACAGTGAAAGGCTGAACAACTTCCAGCTGCCTTTTCCAACAAAATAAAAGGAATAACATAAAACCAGCAAATTAAAAAAATTAAGAAAAAATGAGATCATTCATTACATGCCGTGCTTATAAGTGACTGTAGATAGAATCAATTATATAATGGGAGAAAAAACAGATGAGCTTAAGAAAAAAAAAATCTGGAAATTACTGAGCCAAAAGTCTTAGAAAACAGGGAAAAGATCCCGGGGAAAGATCAGGATATAGTTATCCTTAATCTCTTTCTTTGCATCCATTTCAGGTAAGGATTGGGAAGAACATCCTGAGCTTGTAAATATTTTCTGATAATGAAGACTCTTAGATTAGCAAAGTACAAGTGTAATAAATGCAGCAAGTGTTCTTTGGAAACAAAGAAATACTGGTGGCAGTAACGACCTAAACGTGTCCTCATTTCCTTTCTCAGTTATTCCTCTACACAATCTACATCACAGGCTGTGAATCAGCAGGATTGCAAAAGACCTATGACTTCCTAGCATAAGGAAATACCATCCAAATAAAATTTTTCCCCTTGACAGATGTCTCAGTTGTAGGCAAACGTCTTGATATTTTTATGACCTCACAGGTGAGATTCTACACATTTTCTCATTTCACAGGTGGCAGTAGAAGGATTATGGGACAGGGCTGTACCTGGGAATGAACCTTGACCAGTGGGACTCATCTGAAATGCCTTCTGCTGTCAGCCTGCTGCAGGGCTGCCCACAGAGCAGGCAGAGCATGGCACTGTGCTCCCAAAGCAGAGGACAGGGATGGGGAAAAGAATTTGAACCTCCTGCCCATCACCTGGGATTAGGCTGGTCCATGGCTCCTTTTTATTCAAGTCCCTTTCTTTTCCAGGAGGACATACAAATCCTGTCCCTAAAAAAAGAGAAAGGATTAGGAACTGGTTACATCATGGAGACATGTTGTCAGGTACTTCATAGTCTCTGGGACACATAGGAAGCCACAGGAATTTTGAATTTCTAAGTTTCCCTGAAATAAGCAGTTCTTGCAATAATCCAACCTCCTCATCCAGGGTTTATGAATAGTTTAATTTATATGGCTGTGCTACCACGCTGCTTATCCAATGCACCTTCCATTTCTACCCTTTCATGTATACCCTCAGATCTACATGATCCCTCAGCTAGTGCTCCACTGGTCAAACCTTTGACACACCTAATGGAAAATTGATTCCCACAAGTCAAAGTGAAAAAGCTAACTGCTCTAGCTATCCTCAGAGCTGGACTCTAATCCTCACAGGAAAGGGCTACAGAGAGCAATGTTTAAGCTGCAGGAGTCAATCACCCAATTTGTGGTTATGCAGCATCCAATACAATGGGCATTCCCTTTTCCATTCATTCCTATGTGCAGCACTGTAACAGAAATAAATAATAATAATTATAATAATAATATTGCAGCACTGAGCTTGCTGTTCTCTGCCACTGCTTAATAAATTCTCATTATTATATTAAGGAAATCCAAGAGTGTGCATGTTCTGTAATTAGTCATCTCTCTGCCATGTGGCATAGCCAGTCCTTACACTCTCCCCAGTGATACAGATGTTAGCAGGGGAGCTTACAAATGCATTCTCCTTTAAAGGCAGACTCTATACATTTCATTTCTTTTAATTATCCTCATTTTAAAATATATTAAATAACAGTACCTTTCACATCTGGCCCTCCTATAATTTTATCTAATAGCTCCCCACACCCTCAAAAGGGAAACCTTTCACTTTAATTGCATATTAGAGCTTATTTTCAGAGAGGCATACAGCTATTCATTAATTGAGCTATTTCCTCTCAGAGACAAAGCAGTCCAGCATTCACTGAGTTAAGTGCAGGGTAGCTGCTGCCACTGTCTGTGACACATTTAGTTTCTCAGAAATCTATATTCTCCAAATTCCCCTGAGTAAGTCTAGAGCCTCTCTACCAGCATTAGCCCAATAATGGAAAATAGGATTTTTGATACAAAAAAAGTCATGTTTGGTCTCTGATTTCTACTCCTGTAACTCCTTCAGCTAAGCTTAGCATCACTGCCAGTGAGGTATATGTACCTATTTATCAGTAAAGAAATAGAGAGAGTCTGACAATGTTGGAAAATCTGGTATGCTATAGAATACCTGGCAATGCAAAGCATGAATATGTATGCAAGCAACTCCTAAAAATACCACAGCTCTTAACAGAGGGTTCATTAGCTAGACAAATGAAGTAGGTTTTTCCCAAGACAACCAACATCTATAATAAAAGAAAGAAATTAATTCTGCTTATTTTGACTAAAGAGAGGGGAGGGAAGAGGGAAATGAAAAGCAGCCAGGAAAAGAGATACTAGATAAAAGGAATGAAACAGCCCCTGGTGAGAAAATTGTCTTATTAGGTGTTAGAGGCTCATTGGTGCCTGTATGATGTCTGCATCTGAAAATCCTGCCAACAATTCTGCAGTACTCAGAGTTTTGTACATTATTGACTGGTATCCTAACAGATGAAGTCAACCATCTGTGTCCCCATGAAGCCACTCTGCCCAGGTGTGCTTCCCACAGCCCCTTCTGGAGAACTGGCTGAATTGGGTGTCAGAAGCTCCTGACTTGGAGGAGAAATGGCAAAAGCCCAAAGAAGCATCACAGGCTGATGTGATGGGGTCCAGCATGGCCAAAAATGTTCTTAGCAAGAGGAGGAGTTGCCCTGCATGCTGCCCAAGGTCATGAGTCATTTCCTAAGGAAAACCAGACTGCTGCAGCCAAAAATTATCTCTGTCTTTAAATCTGTGCAATCCTTCCCAGTGGCTTTTGGGTTTGCCTTTGGGCTTGGCCATGCCAATGTATTGATTGCCCTTGAGGAATTAATACCTGCTCTGCTACCAGGAATGAGCAGCTGGTCTTCCACAAGGAGGGAGTGCCAGCAAACAAAAGGATTTTCCAGCATGTCCCACTAAAATGACTTTTGGCAGGAAAATAAGGATCTTTCACAATGGGAGCATTTTTAAGGGATGCCTGTACCAATTTCAACAGAAACAAAAGGTTTGATTAAAATGCAAAAGGCAGAGAGAGACAGCACAAAGAAATTGGATTATAAACCCCCTCCAGCAACCAGGCTCTCCCTGGCCTCTCCAGCTTCTTGTGGGAATTGCTCCATTTTGCATTCCTAACCACTGCTGACAGGGAGAAGAGAGGGAGAGACAGGCTGTGCATTTGCTACCATGGCCTCTTTCACTCCCCATCAAGCCCAGGTGCTGTCACACACCCTGTGACATGATTCCACAGTTCCCACATGTAGATTAGGGTAATTTTCACTCTTCTTTTATGGTTCTTTTTCACCTAAGAAAGCAAAGCTTCAAGGTCAGGTCCATGATTTGAACCAGACAGAGCAGGAAGAATTTCAGGTCCTGTCTTTCATCATTGTCCCATCACCTGAGAAAACTCCCTCTCTAAAAAGGTCCTTTAATTGTGATAAGAGGCAGGGAAGTCTGGCCTCCCACAGACTTCTCCAAGCAGGAAATCACTTCTGTAATAGCTTTAGTTTCTTCTAGAATTATGTTAGCAATTAGATTTCAGTCCAGTCTGACTTCAGCATCACAATGTCTTTTCCAACCTTTTATAATTTTGCATGAACATAACCACTTGTTTTACTCTAGTAATAGCCACAATTTCTCTTTATTCAACAAATTACATGAAATTTAAACAGTTTCTTGATTTCCTTTCTCCTCATGACAGCAAAACATCTCAAAGAACAAGAATTTTCTTTTAAAAACTTCTACTGTTGACCAATGATGTTACAGGTTTTTTTCTGGGAAGGACTGCTCATCAAGATGCACTGGTCCAAAAGGACTCTGTGCTATGGCTCCTCCTCTGGGTAGCTTAGATCTCTGGTGTATGGACAACACAGGGAATCTCTTCAGTAAATTTAAGGTATCCTAGAAAAGCTGAATTTACTGGACATTCAATGCACATTGTTTGCAATACACACACACCAGTAGTTCTAGTTTGACCACAGGAGCAAAAAAGAATTGGTTAACTTGGTCCTTCAGAGTATTCTGGAGTGAGGTTGAGAGAAGACAGAGAAATTAACAGTTTCAGTGGTGGTAACCAGCTCCTCTCTTCCCTTTTCTCATGTTGCCAGATATAAAATTATCACATGGCAGGGATGGGACCAAAACAGCTGGCTGGATGTAGAGAACCACTCTTAAATACAGTATTTTGCTGCTGCACAACTTTTTCTTGCCCTTTAACCAGGTTTTCTGTTGTCCATTGCAGCAATGCTGGTCCAAACCAGAGAGCAGCCCCATCACACCAATGCTCACAGACACTTCCCCTAAATCTCCCCTTCAGTAATCCCAGATAATTCCAGATAATTATACCACCTTACACCATCCTCTGTAATTCCCCTTCCTTCTTGCTGTTTACACTTCTCAGGGATGCCTGGGTTGCCCACAGCAAGAACTTCACTCTGGCTCATTAATATTTAAAACCTCCAGCAAAATGTTTACAATGTTACCTTTCTTTCAAGCCAACCTAAAGTATGAGGGGTTTTGTGTGGTTGGATTGTGTGATAATTCAAAAATACAGACACTGACAGGAAAAAGGAAGACTACAATAAAAGGGATAGAATGAGATTCCAGCATTGCTAAAATGAAGCAAAGGTTTTCTGTATTTTTATCTCTGAATTAGCTGGAGTGATTTCTATCTTAAAGCTTACCTTACCCAGAATCAAATGAAAGGCCATCTGTGCATTCTGGTCTGTGTTAAGGGTTTGCTGTGGTCAAGTAATATTCAGTATGAAGAATCAAGTCTAAATTGTGACACACACTGATCATTTTATAAAGAGACAAGATATTCTGTCTGGTCTGTTCCTCCTACCTCTCTGTGTGTTTCCTAATCTGGTGCAGTCATAAACTCCTCTTGTTTTAGTTATGCAGTTTGCTAGCAAGGATATTCTGGAACAAAAGAAAAGCCCCACTGAGCACTCCATAGGAGGCACCCAAATTCTCTGTTTCAAGCTCTCCCATCAAAATTTAAAAAGAATTCTGAAACCAGAAGCTTTTTTCCATACAGATACTGTCCTGCTTTCCATAAATCCTTGAATGTCTTATGCCACACAGGTGTTCAGCTGTAACATGAGAGTGCAATGAGACACCTGCACAGAGCAGACCTGTGCCAGCAGCTACAGCTGGCAGATGCCCACAGCTCATCAGATGCTGCTTGCTGGGGCAGTAGTAAAAGGAAGGAGAAAGTTTCCACATTTGCCAAGGAAATCAAACTGAGTGAAGCAAATAAACTGGGTCAGCCAAGAAAAGAAACAAGCACATGAAGGTCAGCCATGGTCCACAGGATGCCGAGGATGTCTGTTATCTGTTCAGTCAGCCACGGCCAAAACCCCAAAACCCTTCCAGCCTGGACACCACTGCTCTGCAACTGGATTGCACAAGCTGCTGATCTGCTGGCCTGTCAGGGGTAAAAAGGAGTCTTATTTTTGGAGACCACAATTCAGCAGTTCAACTTTGACTCTATTTTGCTGCATTTGCAGCAGGCTTCTGTAAAAAAAACATGAAAAAGAGGGATTATTTTTCTAATTCAAATAGACACTGTGCAAGGTGTGTAGAGTAAAAATAAATGATACCAAGGACTCAATTAATTTACCCACAGATGGGTGTAGGTGCCACTGGAGATATCCAAGGGAGAACAATAATCTAGAGAGCTGCAGGACTGGCTGACTGAAGGACAGGATCAGGGTCTTCCAAAGGGGGAGACTGGGGGTAGCCACGATGCTCTAAAGCATCTCACATGGTCCATATGGCTGAAACTGATGCTGAGGGAGGAGATCACCTCATCTATCTATAAATGTCTGTATCTGAGCAAATTGCCTTGGCTTTTTTTTTTAAGACTGTGAAGAGAAGCAGGTGCATGTAGATCACAGCTTTCACAGCTTCTCTGCCCTATTTTAGGGTGAGAGAACTATTCCCCAAAAGACCTGTTTCTCTTCATTGATTAGATGGGAAGCTCAGATGTGGGGTAGCCTAGCTAAAATTGGAGTTTCTCAGCTGCAAGAACATAATGTCATCTGTGCAGTATTTTCTGGGGATGGCTATAAAGGTGAAGGCTCCTTTCTACATTCCCCTTCTAGCTTGAAGAAAGGCTTGTGGAGACACAAGTTCAAGGTGTCACACTTGTCAGAGTAGATGTCTGCCTTTGCAGAGATGAATCCTGCCTTTGCATTCACTCAGATGAATATTGCCTAAGGCTTGGGCTAAGCCTGGAGCAAGAAAAAAGTACCAAGAGGAATAAAGGTTTGCAAGGGAAAATGAGAAGTGCTGCTGCAGTGTCTGAGGTCCAGCATTATAAATTAAAGGAGAGTGTTCACTCTGTGGTTCTAACTGAGATGTGAGCTCACCCACATTGTAGGGTGAGAAATCCACAGGAAGCTTCTGGGAAGGATAAAAGGACAGGAAAAAAAAAAGAGAGGAAACTCACGTGCATAGTGAAGTTTGGCTGCTCCTGCATGTCTGTGTTCTGACCCTTCCAAAAGTTTGGGTCAAAGTTCAGAGTAAATCAGCTTTTTTAATGAATCATTTAGTACTTACAAAATAGTAAAACATCCCACAGCATTAACTTAGCAGTGATTAATGTCCTATAAAAGATTTTTTCATGTATGGATGTATCATGCAATATTTATCACAGCCCCACAAGTTGCTGGGTCATCACTTTTATGATGAACCTCCAGAGTCTCTCATCTCACATGGGTATAAATCAGGAATACTGTGAAAAGGAGGGTCATTATCTATTCCTCCCCTGTGTGGGAGGGTTACAATGTTATTAAAATATTAAGTGTGCAATATTTCACAGTTGGGAACTTGGAAAATTAGTCTTGAGTCTTCTTCATCAAGAATTTAGTGAAGAGATGAGGAAGTTTCCACTTCATTTCACTCTCTAAGAAAAGGAATGAATTTCCTTCATTAGGGCTCCTAGTCTGGAGTGCTCCTGCATTCTCACTATGGAGATTTAGTTGGAGAAGTTTAAACTGAAACTCAGTAATTAACTGCACACACTCTCCTGGTGCATTTCAGGGTTTACTAGAGAGGAGAATCATAGCACTCCTACTTCACCATGACTCCTGGGCAGAAGAGATCAATGTAAAGACACACATATGAGGCTCACATCAGCCTTTCTAGTGGAGGAATTGCATGGGAAACTTGCAATTGTACCATGCCTCAGTTTCCCTACCTGTTATATGAGAAAACCCAGGAAAAAAATTTGTGATTTAGGGTTCATTGCATAATCCTCAAGGTTTTCTGTCACCTGGATATACAGGTATTTTTCTTTTCTCTCTGCAAATGTAACTTTCTGAGATACTTAAAATTCAAACTTTCTCTATTTTTCAACATTCCTATACCTCAGAAGTGTGACCCTGAAACTATTAGCCTTGATACAGTTCAGGGAGTCAGGCAAGAATCTGTACAATTAGATCATTTCCCAGTGCAGTGTTAATTCAGTCCAGTTCAGAGTATGATGCAGATTTACCCACTCACAATTCCAAAAAGTAGCCTGGGAGCATGTGTCAAAAATTTGCCCTGGCCTCCTCGTTATATACAAGATGAATTGTGTTGTAAAAGGATTTCCTGCGACCTCTTCCCTTATAAATCAATTTTATGATCAGTTTGCCTGCCAAACTCGGATCAGCAGCAGGAGAAGAAGGTGTTCAGAGCTAGAGGGAGTCACTTGCTCATGGCTGTTATCAGCTCTCAGGTCAAAGGGAGCAGTGATGCTCCTTCCTTCCACCCTGGCTGAGGCATGCTGGCTCTCTGCCTTGATTTCTCAAGAACAGCTGTCAAAGGAGGGGACAAGGCTGGCATTTCAGGGAGCTGCAGTCAGGACCTGCTCTGCAGCACCTCTCCCATCTGCTCCTGGCTGAGCCTGCAGGGTGGGGGAGCCCAGGTGCCCCCAGGGCTGCCAGATCCAGGCTGAGATTCCAATGGAAACATCTCCAGCAGAGCTGTCTGCTGGGAGCCACGTCCAGGAGCCCAGGGCAGCTGGAAGGGGTTCAGCTCACCCACTCTGGGATCTGCCAGCCCCACAGAGATGCTCCTGGGCATTTCACCTGCCTTTAGGGGTTTGGATTTGTGTAGACACCTTCAGACCTGGGTCTCTGCTCAGCATGAGAGTGTAGACACCAAGAGCACTTTAAGCTCACTTGAAGTACACTATAGACATCCAAATGTCGACTTCTGAAGCTGAATCATAGCCCTGGGGCTTGATTCATGTGCCTAAATATAGGCTGCTAGTGCCATCTAGATGCTCTGAAGTGTCTGAGGACCTCTGAGCATGCCACATCCTTCTGGACAGGCAGCTGGAGCCTGGGCTGGATATCCCAAGGTAGCTCTGATGGCTCAGAGAGATGAATGGTGACCCCAGCATGTTTGGTCAGTGGAGTCAACACTAAAGCCAGTTGCAGAGCTATTCCTAAGTTTTCTGTTTGAGGGATTTGAGCCCTTTCATGTTTCAGGCACTGTGAATTTAGTTACATATATTCACATATAAAGAAGGCAGATGAGCCTCACTTCATTTATTTTCCACAGAAGTTGAAAGCAATAATCTGTGCAAGACAGGTTGGTAAAAATGAACTATTTCCTTTGGGTGCCAAAAAAAAAAATCTTCGGTTGAAATCAAAAAGGTTCCCAAAAAAAAAGTTAAACTAATAACATCCCTTTACCTTCATCATGTCTCTTTTCTTTGTCTCACCCTTTCTTTTTCAGTGATGAAAAGGAACCAGAAAGAACAGGAAACAGATGCTGAGATCACAGGAGAAAGCACAGAGCTGCTGATAAAATGAAGGGAGGAAACTGTGGGAAGAAAATGCTTCTCTAAACCCTTCAGATCAATCACAACAACAAAAGTTTCCTTCCAGAGACCCCTGAATTCACAGCAGTGACTTCAACTGTCTGCTTGATTTGTGAAAGTAATTTTTCAATAAACTTTTAGCTACTTTAAGGCTCAGCTAAAACAACATTCATACAAACTAATCTCTACCAACCACATAAATGTGAATTCCAGGGTCAAAGGCAGCTCCACCTTCTGCCACAAAAGTCCTTTTGGTTACAACTATTATTTATGGACATTGCAGCAAACCAGACAGGGACTGTCAATTAAATAGGCAGTTCCCAAAGAGAGTTTCACAGTCATGGCAGCACAGATGCCACCTGTAAGTTGTCAGCTATGGGTCCACAAAACACTCATGACTTTATAGTCAATGATCTGTAGCAGGCTACTTTCTCCAGCTTAGTACCAAGATTTGGTATCTCCAAGGGAAAAACATGTCCCTGAATATATCACAGATATATCAATAGGTGAAGCTCACTTAAAGTACTTAATAATAATAGCAAGGAAAATTATTTAAAGCCATTGTTGAAGCTTTCCACCAACTGGCAAGTACCAAAACATTATCAAGCCATTGTGCATGTATCCAAAGGCAGGATGTTCACATTTTTGCTGCAAACTTCATTTTCTTCTAGTTTGTCACAGGTAAACTTTCATACTGCAAAGTTTTTGTGCTGCAAATACCGATTGCATTGCAGATTGCCTGTAAGCTCTCTGATCTGAGGGAACGTGGATGTGAGGGAGGTTAGGGACCTGCCACCACATCCTGTGATCTCTGATAACAGAACCTTGAGTCTCAAAACTTGCTCTCTGTTTCCAGGCTCTCTGCAAAGGCATCTGATCAGAGGTCACTATGCACTTAATTAGTCACATAAAAGGGGAAGATACCCCAATATACACTGAAACATACACGGGGCAATGTGTATGAGTAATAGAGTAAAATGAATGTGGGAGTGCAGCAAGAGGCAAAACAAACTCTGATGCTACATCCCATCAGCAATAAGCACAAGCCAAGTAAGAAATATATAAATGAAGTTGTTGGCTATTTGTTAGTTCAGAAAATGCCACATCCCTTTGCAAAGGTTTCTCCTCAGAGTCATTAGTTTTCCCTTTGCAACAAAATGAATGATGAGGCAGACTGAAAAACATTGTGTTCCATTCAAGAACAAGTGGTTAGAATTTACAATTAGGCTAGGTGAAGGGGAGAAATGAACATCTCTCCTCTGACAGGAGGGCTACTGCTAAGTTAAGGAGCAGGGAACACAGCCTATAGCTTCTTCTTGGGGTCTATCAAGGCCTTGGTGCAGAGAGAAAAACAAAACTGGCACTGTAATAATCAAAATTATTTAGTTTAGATCTAGACAGGAAACAAAGCAATCCATTTGCAGAAGCATTTTTTACCCAATTCATGCTGAAGTTTCCAGAATCTGTGTCCACATCTTTCCCCAAGCTCCATATCTTGATCCCACAAATAAGAATTGCCTTGCTGATCTGACTGCCCTTAGTATTGATTCCTAAAAGTTTAATTCTTCTGATGTGTTTTTAAAAACTGGTATTTAGCCAGGCTTAAATTGCATTTTGTAACCACTTCTTTCAGGAATTAATTCATTCACAGGTTGTTAGTATTTACTGCTCGTTATTTGGGAATTATTTACTTAATGGACAGTCCCTGGTTATAACATAAAGAGCTTCTGTAGCAAACAATGGAACTGCCTTTGACACTGAAAATCACATCCATGATTTCTGATTTGTCTCAAACATGCAAAGAGTTTGGGACTCAGATTTCATGATCCTCCTTCTGATTTCTCAGTATCACATAACACGGCCAATAAATCTCTGTGAAACATTTTGGTCAAAAAAAAAAGGAAAAAAAAAAGGTAAAAAAGATCCTCCCCCCCAAAAAAAAAAAAAACCACAAGATAAAAATCCCTACTCAGAGAAGTTACTTTCATATTGTGAGAAAAACAAAAAGTTTTGCAAATAAAGGCAATGAATCTAAAGGAAAACACTGTGTCTGGATCTCTACATAATGAGTAATTGATTCGCTCTTTGGTCAAAAATCCTCTGTCCTGCAATGACTTTAATTTTCAGTAAGAGAGCTGAGTTTTTATTATACTGAATTTAAAAGCTATAAAATCAGATGTTCCCTGATGTACTTTTATATGTTATCTCAAATCAGGGTATAGTTGGCCATGAATATAGCAATGTGACAAAAGCTGCACTGTGTTATGACACATTAATCCCTCAGTGAGAAAATAAATATTGTGCTACTGTTAAAATGGATCTTATTCATCGAAATTAAAACAACCAATAAAGCGTTCTCAGCCATGCATGCAACTTAAGAACTACTTGAATTTACTAATGAAAAAGAAAAGAACATCATGATACAACTAATGCTTTAATTTTATCAGACCTTTTTTTAAACTACAGAGGGTAAGCTCAACAGAACCTCTGAAAGTCTGTTACCTCAGAAGTAATATTTGTCTCTGGCCTTAGTGTACATGTATGTGCCTCAGGATATTTGTGCTAGCCAG
The DNA here is from genome assembly GCF_963513975.1 of Fringilla coelebs. NCBI lineage: Eukaryota > Metazoa > Chordata > Aves > Passeriformes > Fringillidae > Fringilla > Fringilla coelebs. The sequence goes on along the minus strand of NC_140028.1, from coordinate 8,920,790 downwards.
GAGGAGAAGAGCATAGGGTTGGCAGGAATTCCTTGAGACAGCACAGCACAAGAAGTCCACAGATGATTGTGTCCTACTTACTGCTTTCTGCCACCTATGTCTGCTCGTGAGAACTACCTGCTTCTTCCAAAGAGACTGAGGTGCAGCTGCTAGGAAGTTTTCTGCCAAAACTTCATTTTTGATGTCAAACTGGATTTCAATCTACCAAGGAACCATTTCTTCCCATTTTTTCCCAATTTCTGTCACTTTGGGACTGAAAAATTTTCAGGATTGGAGGGGAAAAGTTTCCTTTGCTTGGTAGAAGGCGCTATCCTGCTTGTTTCCATACAACAGCCTCTGAGCCACTCAGGAGATTCTGGTGACATTGTCATCTTGTCTGCGCCACAATTGCTCTCATGAGTCCCCACATCCTGACTGGGACCCAAACAGGTAAAAGATAAGTTACACCAAACAAACCAATGAAAGACTCAATGACAGAACCAGGTTTTTTGCTTCCAGTTCTTTTCCAGATCACTTTTGTCCTAATAATCTTGCAGATGATTCCCTAGTAAGCATAGCAGTGCTTATGTGTGGGCATTTGAAGATTCTGCTGTCTAAACCGACATTATAATATAATCCCATGGTTGGAACACTAATACTCTTAATTAGCTTCTAAAAAGTGACTCTTATCTGTAGCAAGCCCATTTGCATGATTTAAGGTCAGGCTCTCTCTGACAAGACCACCATCCACAGTTGCAGACTGAAAACTTGCTTTTAATATTGTATTTTTTCAAAGCCCTTAACCCTAATCATTCTAATAAATATGATTTGTGCTCAGATCATCAATTTATTTTTCCACAGGATGCTTCTGCTTTTATGCTGTTCTGGTTTTATTTGCTGAAGTTACTTTGGAGCAAAGGTCCAACATAAATAAATAACATGAAATGCAGTGTTCCTCTCTTATTAGATTTTTGGGCCTCTGGAACTCAAAAAATAAAATTATGTTATTATTAAATTTCTTATCTTTCTAATGGTTTATTAAGCCAAGCAAAGGAATATGTTGGAACAAACTTCTCTTGATGTTTAGACATGTCCTGCAACCAAGCATCCAGCAAAAAAACATAAAGACTCTTAAAATCACCTCAATGCAACTGCCTACCTCTGTAACCTAGAACAGCTGCCAGGGAAAGGTCCTGCTTTACTTTAATTCTTGTTTTTTCTTCACCTCCCTGCTTTGACTATTGGTCACCTGTGGCTTGTGAGATTCCCTGGGACAGAGAGTGTGGTGTATATTTCACACTGTTTCCACACTGACCAGTGGATGAGTCTTTGTCCTTGAGAAAGGTCACTGGGCACTGCTGCAATGAATCCAAGCAGCACTGCCAAGTATCCTAACATCATCTTCCTCTGTCATACTCTGCTCTTTCTGTCTCCAATTTGAAAATAAGAACAGAGGGTAATCCAATAAAACTGCCTGTATGAAACATCTCACATGTCTTACAAGGAGTGATGGAAGCTGATTCCATATTTCCGTATTTTTTCATGCTGGCCTTGTTCCCATATTGGGGATGGCAAGCTATCTTGGTGGTGCACCAGAATTTATCCACATGACCACCCTTTCCCAGAAGGGTTTTCTCAGGTTTCTCTCTCAGCTGATTTGGAAAAGAACCCAACAGGTGAATGTCAGGGATCAAAATCCTTTTGGAAAGTTACCCACAATGGATTTCATAGAATCACAGAATGTACTGGCTTGGAAAGGACTTTAAAGACCACCTAGTTCCAAACCCCTGCCTTCCACTAAACCAGGTTGCTCAAATCTCCATCCAGCCTGGCCTTAATCACTTTCAGGGATGGGGCACTTGAGTTGCTGCAGAAGCAAATGAACATTTTTCTGTGGTTGCAGCATTTGCACCCAATTAACCTGCACTAAGATGGAGACTTCATCACAGTGATTTCCTCTTAGACCCCAAGAGAGGTCACTGCAGACAAACACAAAACTGTTTTATGCTGCCACAGCCTTGCCCAGGGCTCTTAAATGGTCCAGAAAAACAGTGTTTCATACCCCTGCTGGAAGCAGAGTCTGACCTCTCCAATGTCCACCACAAGTCCAGGAATGCAGAAACTGATTTTATGGTGTGGTCTGAACAGATGGGCATTAAGAAGAGTCAGAGGGAGTCAAGTGTGCAGCTCCCTCCACAGTAAATGCACTTTCTTAGTTTATCCTTTCAGGCATATCTCAGCCTTGTAGAGGTTTCTGTGCAAGAAATATGGGAGGCAGGTACTGCTTTTGCATAGGAGCATCAACTTCAGAAGCCACAGATAAATACACACAGGTGAGACTAAGAAATAACTGTATTCATCTTTTCAAGAGAATGAAATGCAACAAACAAAGGCCTAATGTTTACAGCTAAATGCTCTTCCCTATACTTAAGAAAAAATTCCAATTTCATTGAAAGCTGTGGAAAAATTAATTTTATGTGTAGTCAGGATTTCACTCCTATTTCTTTTCTCCAATGTCTTCACACAAAAGTAGAAATTTAATCCAAATGGTCCTTATTTGAGGTAAAGGCATCTCAGCTTTGACATTCTGGAAAGGCTTCACTATCCAATTTTGTACACATGTCCTGAGAAAATTCCATTAAAAAATATTTTTTTCCATTTAACTGTGGCCATTAAACAAAAAATATAACAATAAATTAAAGTACAACACTCTTTGAAGCACATGAGTTTAGATATATGCCTAAACATCAAATCACACTGCAATCTGGAGCTCAAAATATTATTTCTTACGTTTCATAGGGTAGGAGCAAAGAGCCACCAAGAATGGTTGCCCTGGTGCCATACAAAGTAGCAAGTGGTCTCTGCCCTGCAAAAAAAACATAGAAATATTTTCATATTCCCTTTCCTGAATAAAATAAAAACGAAAGTAAATACACTGAGTCTTAGTAAAGAAAATAAAATCCTCTTGCAGGGGGTAACTCCTGCACAGACCTTTTCCATAACCTGTAAAGAAAATAAAATCCTCTTGCAGGGGGTAACTCCTGCACAGACCTTTTCCATGACCCCCTAAATTTGCCTGAACCTCTGCTGCTTTAGCAAGATGCTGCAATTTAGAAAGTTATTCAATAATTGCACATTCACAAACCTTCATTTGCCTCCCTTGTGCTCATGCATTATGATGAAGCCTTTAATTATAAGTGAACATCTATTATTATTTTTACAGTTTTCACAACTCAGTGCACAGAGAGAATGAGGAATGCTGGGCAAACCTCTGAATATATTTCCTCCTTTCTGCACCCTGTATGTGCACTGAGTATAACCTTGCTGCATACTTCAAAACCCTGCTGGGAAATAAGACCATTGGTTTCCTCACTCCCAGCTTGGCAAACCCCTGCACACTTCACAGACACACACAAATTCCTTTTCATAAATCTGCTGTGACATCAGAGCAATCCTGGATTTATTTTATTGAGGGAGGAACCGAGGCCGGGAGGACTGGATCAAAAGAACAATTTAATTTTTGACATCTCAGAATAAGGACACCATATTTCATTTTTCTATTCTCAAGGTTTTTATCAGTCCACAGCACAGCTCTCTCTGGCTTTAGCTGCAGCTGGAAGTGATGAGCACTTCTGACTTGCACAAGTGCTGTCCCATGTCCTCCCACATAAACACCCACTCCTCCTCCTCCTCCCTGGGCCATCAAGGAGGAAAGTAAAGCAACTCTCCTCTTCCAGCCTCCTGACATTCCTTGGGAAGAAATTTTCTCTAGGGAAGACCAGCCAAGACCCTCCACCTTAAGCAGAATCAGAGCTGGAAGAATCTGGGAAGAAGTCAGCTGCCAAATCTCAATGAGTTTCTTGTAATAAACCAGAATTTTCCAAAATTCATAATTTCTTCACATATGGAAACTTCTACAGGAACACCAAATTAATTATCCCAGACATACAGGTAATACTTCTTACCAGTGCTAAACCCACAGTCATAAAAATGTGATAAGTTTCACTGTAGCATCCCTTTTTTAGCATGAACAAAAAATATGTCCTGATTTCATTTTCTGAAATAGCTTGTTGTTTTTTGTTGAAAATTAAAAAAGGCTAGTATGAGATTTTTCAGATGAAGACAAGGGTAAAAATTTTGCCAGTCCTGTCTAATTATTGTTAATGACAGACATCAGTACCAGTCCTGCCTATATCTTATGCAGAAGGATCTGCTACTTACTGTCACCAAGGGATACAAAAGTGCAGCCATTTTAAAAATTTTTTCTTTAAAAAACCAGATTCCTCTTTTCATTGAGTCTCTTGTTTCTCCTACTACCTGCCAAGAGGCAGGAGAGCAGCTGAGATGTGAAATTTCAAGGCACCAGAAACTTAAGGAGGATTTTGCACCAAGGCTGTGTGAGCCCCCTGCTCCCACTGCCGGCTCTGCCTCGCAGCATCCCAGCTCCTGTGCACTGCTGGCTCATGCTGCTCTTGCTGATGCAACCACCCCAAAATACAGTGTGTGACTTCCTCTTCAGGCAGTCAGGACTCAGCTCATTAACTAAAAGCTGTAGTATCACTTCCAGCTGCCACTTGAGTCAAAGGTGAGTCTCTCCTGAGTCTTGCAGGGAAAGGGGAGTGGGATTAGGAAGGATGGGTTCTCAAGGTTCTCTCACCTTAAAACCATTAGAAAAGGGAACTGCAAAAGAGTCAACAGTAACATACATGAAAAAATGTTATCTGCTTGTGGGTTTTGAAAGGTCAGTTAACCCATTGAAGTTACCTGCTCTTTAGGGTTAGAAAAGACCTGTAAGATCAAGTCCCACTGCCAAATCCACCCTTAAACCATGTTCCTACAGTGCCACATCTACATGTCTTTGGAACCCTTCCAGGCATGGTGATTTCACTGCTTCCCTGGGTAGTCTTTTCAGTGAAAAGTTTAGATAAACTTGTGTGTGGCTGTTGGCAAGTTGCTGCATGCTCATAAGGCGCTAAGCAAAGGCAGCATTCAGAGGGCTATGGCACGAAGCAGTGTGGGTTTGTCAGTACTTTCCCAGCTAGGTATGACACTGTTCTGCTCACCCTGAGGCAAACAGGAGCTGAGTAACAGCAGCACTGCACCAAACGTGAGCTGAGCAGCTGCTGAGATGGGAGCATGAGCAAGGGCTGCTGCACAGCCAGCTCAGGCTGAGCAAACAACTCCCACCTTCCTGCAGTGGGCCAGGGCTTCCTCTGCGGGCTCCCGCAGAGCTCCTTCCATCAGCTCATCTGAAGCACCCATGAAACAAAAGCTCAGACTCCCACCAACTCTGGGGCAGCCCAGACACACTCAGGGCAAGCTGGCAGGGCACTGGCAGGGCTGCTCTTTCAGCTGAAGTCAAGAGCACTGGGCTGTGATGTACAGCTGCACTGCTCGGCTGGCAATATTTTTACCATGTTTTTTCTTTTTCTTAATGAGCCTGAGGACCTCTGGGTTTGCATTAAAGGCCACTCTGCATGAGTGCTTAAACATCAACACTCAATTGAACAGAATATCTTAGTAAGAATGAACCTGTGCTAAATTTGTGCAGTGCCCAGTCTTCAAAGAATGTCCTTCATCTCTCATGATTTAAATCCATTCTCATGTGCATCCCTTTGCACCACAACTCTCTGAATGTTAATGTTTTAATGCTTCTCCACTTGTGCATCCATTTTCACATGGGGAGGCAGATGGCATGCTCTAGGAAAGGATGGGAGAATATTCAGGGAAAGAACATTCCCTAGATATTAAGGGATAAATAATGCAGTGGAAGGAGACTTGTTTAAAATAGAGTTGTTGGGGTTTATTTGGTGTCAATGTGCCTCCAATGTACTCTAGTTGATATCAGCAAGAACCTTCTGTTTGCTCTTACCATCTATATTTTTATTTAGACTAGGACATCTTCATAGGGAGTAAAGAGTGTATGGTACCCAAACAGAAAGGGGAAAAAGGTGCCTGCACATCATCCCAGATTTACTCCTGCATTTTGTAAACTGAGGTTTTTATCTCCACCATCTCAGGGATAACAGTTAGATCTAAGAGTCAGTTATTGGGAAGATGTGGGAAGAAAAGTCTAATCTGCTGATTTATTAAAACATGTTAATGCTTGATAGTGTAAATCTTGAACAGGATGTGTGTGGGGGCAGTTGTTTGCATCTGCTCAATGCCCTATTCGTGACTGAATGGAGCAGGAAGGTGGGCACTGGAGGGGGAGGGTGGGTATTGCTTTCATCCAGCTGACATACAGAATGCTTACACTGACAAAAAATTCAATGTTCTTGTTCAATTGGTCACTTTCAGTACATTGATATTGTCAGACAGCTTAGTATCACACTTGATGCCCTGGTGACCACTACCTGGAATAGCAGTGTGGATGTGACCCTTAAGTTTGGCTCAACTTTGATTTCTGAGGGCTGTTAAGGATTGGCTTCTCCCTCATCCTGTCTGTGGGCTCCTTCTTCTCTCAGAAACCAATATTTAATACAATTCTCTCAGCTGCAGTAAGGTGGGGATGCCAAAAGAAAATATTAGATGCTGTATATTAGAGATTGACACAGGTAATCAATATGACAGTGTATGTGGGCAAAAACTCAGACATTAATGCAATCATTCCACCCTACACATCTCTGCCAGGTTCTCTCAAACCACATGGACTTAATATAGCATCAGTGAACTTGCTCACACTGGGAAAGTCTCCCTCCTACCAAATGTAAAAAAACCCAAAAAACAGTGTTTCAGTTATTTTCTGTGAATTGTTTTTTTCAGCCAAAGATCAGATTTTAGAGTGCCTGGCCACAGCTTGAAGCCCAGCAACAATGGTGATGCATCAGCTGGCAACTGCTCCTCAGCTGTGCTTTGGTTATCTTTGGGAGTCTCAGCTGGGGAATTGTGGGATTCTGCACAATCTGCTTTTAAGGTCTTAAGAGGAAATTTGAGACACAACCCTTTGCTTTGGGAACACTGACACAAGCAAAATAAAACTGATATGGTAGCATTTTATGTTTCCTTCAAATGTGCTTCCTCAAGTTATCCAAAGAAATTTAAATTCAAGAACATCAGTTTCAGCTGAAAGTCATTTGCAAATCAGCATCTGAAATGCTTAGTGGTGAGTCAATAATATTTTTTGGTTTGGTCTAAGAACTTGGTGCTTCTTGTTTTGATGCTTCCCATTCAAAATGTTCTTGAGCACTTTCAAAAAATTCAAGCAACAACACAACCAAACAAAACCCCAAACCACAATTAAAAAAAAAACCCAAGAATATAATTTTAACTCTAGGTTGCAGTTATAGATAAATTCCAAAAACATTGGAACTTGTCATAGTGACCAAGTTTTGGGTTGTTTTTTGTCTCAGCTCAGCTATTGATATCACTTGGTATAAGACAAATGAGCATAATACAGGGGTTTTAGCTCAGGAAAATGAACTTCATTAATTGACCAAGGAATAGTTAATGAGCCCAGAAAAAGAATTAGCAATTGTCAGAGAAGTAGGTGAAGAGGAATTTAACAATCTCAGAACATACAATTTGCTATTTTTGAATTATTTTCTTTTTCTCATAACAGTACTGCTGACACTCAGTTGTGTTTCAGGATGCATTTGCCCCCTCTCCCAACAAGAGTCACCTGGAAAAGACTCAGCTGTCAGTCTCTGATTAGAAGCTTTCAAGCAGTGAGTGGGAAGTGGGGCAGATGTTGCAGTAAGTCTATTTTATTCCTGCACAAACCACTTCTCTGCAACCATCTTGCAGAAAGCTGCTGTTTTCACCTACAGCTGAGAAAGGTTCAAACCAGATTTTATTTCTAGAATGACCTTCAACATGAAATTCTCCATGAAGCATTCCTTGGGCTGCTTGAAAATTGTTCATTTCAGAAATATCTCCACTAGGTCTATCAGTTTTACAAAATTCAATAGAGAGTAAGTATTCAGGGTCATGCTGTAAGTGTCCAAATATATGTTAAAAATGGAAAAATGTCTCTGTGACTTGAAATTGCAATTAAAGGGTCTGATCCTGCAGCACAGGCACTTTCTTACCCATGCCAAAGAGATGACTTTAGCACCTTCCATTACATTTTATAATTTCTGATGGCAATGAAAACATAAGGGATGAGCCTTGCTCTGAGATTTTTCTTCACTGTGCTGCTTTTGTCACAGCTTCTTAAAAGCCAGAGCAGCCTGATGGCTCAAACACTGGTGAAGAACAGCCACACATTTTGTTATCTCCTGACTTTTGGAAATCTTGGGACTTTTGGAAATCTTGGAACCTGACTCCTCAAAGCCTGAGAGGTTCCTCTGAGCCCTTATGATGTCCTGACACAATTTACTGTGCTGGGATCCCATTTCAAGTGGCAGGAATTTTCTTGGAGCCCTTTGGATCCAGATCCTGGAAAGCATCCCCAGGAGAGTCTGTGGGCCAATTGAAATAACAATCTTGTCTGTGATAATTGAATCTATTTGAATATTTGCATAATATTTGAGAAATGCTGAAAAGCAGACAACCTGTGTTCTCCTGTCATGGACCCTGAAAAATTTTGGGGCTGGAGAAGAAAAGTCAGAGTATTGAAATGCCCTTTTCAACTCCAGGTTTTTGGTGACTACCCCCAGCTTTAAGTGTTGAAGTGGACACACTACAGTCCAAAACTCGTGTGGATCATTCAGGAAAGCATACAAAGTAGGAAAAGGGAAGTTTCTGTTTCCACATATATTGTCTTGAGGGCACCACCACCAAAAATGCTCTATTGGTCTGACTAACAATATTTTGTCTTACACACATGGAGGTTTTAAGCCTTGAGGTAACTACAGGGTTGTGCAGGTTCCTCCACAGACACCTTGCTTAAAACACCACCTGTCTGACATTGTGCCTGTTATTGTGGAAGGAGCATATTTCACAGCAACTTTAAAACCAGTGGACAATCTACCAGTATCATATCCACTAAGTTTTTTTCAGTCCAAGATGTCATCTCTGTGTCTTTTTTTCATAGCAGTTGCCTCAGTTTCTAACCACTCTCTCACTTTTGTTTTTTCTGCCAGAGCAATCAACTCCCAGCAATGTCTTCCCCATGTAGTTTTCCACAAACAACTCTTAAATAAATTTAGGAGCTTAACAAAAATCTTTCCTTGGATAAATTAAATATTTCCATCTTCTGAGGTGTGTTTCTCAAAAAGACATTCTGAAAACCTCAAATATGTCCTTTAAGGCTTTACCAATGCCTTTCTTCTTTTTTCAACAAGCTCTCTTAAAGTTGGACACAGTACAGTGTCCATGAAATTAAGCTACCTCCTGAGAATTCTCCTACTCCTACAGTCAGGATCCTATTCTCTCTGTTATCTATTGATTGGCTAAGAATTCCCACCAAATGACTCTGAAAGCAATTCACTGGAGGAAATATTTCACTGCATTCTGCACATGTAATTACCACTATTGTATGACTGGCAGGGAAAGAGTTGTTTAACGAATTCAACAGTATTTATCATATTATATTCACAAATTAATATTAAATAAGACAGTGCTGCATCTAGAATTTATTATTCGCCTTTTGCTCTAAGCTTTAAGCCTTCTAACACAAAATAGAAATAGCTCTGGAAAGTAAACTAGCAGATATTCAAGGCAGTGTTAATTGGGCTCCCTGCCTCCCTGTCACAGCCAGACAAAATGCTGTTTACAGCCAGATGCTAAAAATTAATTGTGTCTGTGGCTGAATGGAAACCAGGAAGGAGCTTCAAATGCCAACAGGAGAGCTGAGATACAGAGGTTATCCCGTGCCTACGTCATATGGCAACAGCCTGGGAAATCTTGTGCATTTCTCACAAATAATCTAATTAAAATGAGAAGAGGGAAAGATATTTGTCAAAATATGTGCTGGAATTATGCAAATAAATGAGAGAAAACAAACCTCTGTGCTTGCACTCAGGGAAGAAAAACAAAAATTTGCCTATTTGTAGCCAACTCCCCTGGCCTCAGATGCTCTGTGCAAAGACCAGTGCTGGCACAGCTCTCTTCCCACTTGGCACCCAGTTTGCCCAGTTTAATATCTCTAATTGTGATGGTGTCCCTCCAACTGGAGAGGCAAATCCCAGCCCTGGAAGAGTTTAAGGCCAGGATAAACAGGGTGCTGAGCAACCTGGTCTGAATTTGGGTATGGAAACACTGGTAGGGAAGGAAGTGGCCAAGTGGGTAAAGGCACCTCAAACAGCAAAGCAGTGAAATCCTGGTGTAGGACAAGGAATGGGACAAATTTGGGTAGAGAGTCTTGTCCTTTGTAGAGTAACTGTAAGATGCTCTGTTGTAAATACAATTTCATTGTGGGTGACATTAGGAACTGTACCTAAACAAGGACACCTTAACAAACCAAAGGTCTTTATTTTGGAAGAAAGATCCCATTACCAAAAAGCTTCACTATGGAAAAGGAGACAGCATCTAGTAATCTTAGTTAGCACTTGCATGGCATTTAAAGCTCATGAAAAAATAAAGCAGCCCTGCTTGTGTGTTTCTCTTTGCATTTTCTCTCAAACCAGACCTACAATACCTTTTTACCACTACAGCCAGCAATGTACAATTCCAAACCTCTGCTTAGATTCTCACACAGCTCTTCTGAAGTGTGAACTGCACTGGAAAGATGGATGAGCACTGAACAAGGTCCCTTTGCAAGTGGTCATAGCCCTGAGCCTGCCAGTGTTCAAAAAGCATTTGGACAACACCCTTAGATACTTGGTTTAACTTTTCTGTTCACCTCTGTGGAGTCAGGAGTGAGTTTTGATGACCTTTCTGAGCCTCTTCCCACCCACAGGATTCCATAGTGGAAGGTGTCCCTGTCTGTGGCAGGAGGGTTGGATCCAGGTGATCTTTAAGGTCACTTCCAACACAAACTGTTCTGTGATTCTATTAAACCCTCCAGGGCTGTTAAAATATTTGCTCAGGTGTCTGATCTGCAGGTAGGAAAGGCTCATTATCAAGCAAAGAGCTTTCACTGGAGCACTACAGGATGGAGAAGTTTTAACCAACCCCTTCACCATCCTGCCCTTCACAGAGCAGGACAAATTAGCTGTGATTTAGCAACAAGGTAACCCCCCTTCCCCACTTCTCCCCTCCTCATCCTGCCCCGGGCTGCAGCCATTTGCTCAGCTGAGCAGTCTGTTATAAAACTGTTGACCAGGAAAACAGAAGAAAGTCAGCTGTCCAAGTGATTGCATAAAGGAATGATTAATGACAATATTTGAGCTATTTTCATGCAAATGAGGTTATTGGGAAGGACACATTGAAATTAACTTTTCTTCACTTACTCCATCTTCAGGAATTGATTATAGCTCTGGAAAGGAGATAAAAGCTGTGAAAACTTATAGATGATCTTAAAAAAGAGTGGCCACTCTTCTGGAAAGGAGATAAAAGCTGTCAAAACTTATAGATGATCTTAAAAGAGTGGCTCAAGCCACATGCTGTGATTGGAGTACTATGATAGGGTAAAAAACCAAGGTGTTCAAAAGGCAAAGCTGGGAAGATTGCTGGGCTCTGTCTCCTGAGGCAGTATTGCAGGGGATATGCTCAGGAGCATATTCCTCTGGGCTAAAAAGGCACCTGGGAACTGTCACTGGCAGCAGGAGCTTAACTGAGAGTAGCAGAGGTGGCAACAGCAAGGGGTGCACAAGTGTGGAGCTCAAGCAAGAGCTGCATCACTCAAACTGAGCCCAGAAGGGACAGTGAGGGGTGTGTGCTCCAGAAGGGCATTGCCAGGCTGGCACAGACCTCATTTGTGCCTCAGGTCCGAGGGATCAAGCAGAAAACGAAACCCTTCTGTCCCACAGACCTTTAGAGGTCAAACACAGAGCACAGGGCTCACACAACTGCTCCCTCCTCTCCAAACACTGCCTGCACCTCCCACCCTGGCAGTGCAGGGTGAGCCCTCTCTCGTGTCCCCTGACACCACAGAAGGAGCAGAAGTGCTTTGCCAATCTGCCAGCCGTCCCCAGCATGCAAGGGAAAGGGCCTCAAGAGAAATGTGCTGGAGGCAGGAGAGAAGCATGGCACTTGGCAAAGCGTCCAGGAGGTGCCTCCGAGGTGGAGACTTCCCCCACTTCAGCAACACCACCCAGGGACACCTGAGTGCAGCCCCCATCATCTGTCTGGATACAGATCCCACCCAGGCACCACTGCAGGACCATCCCCTGGAGAAGAAAATTCATCAGAGGCCCAAAGTGCACAGAGGAGAGGAAAATTCAGACTTATTGTGCAGGGCCTGGAAGGGAAGTGGGACAGCACCAAGAGGACAGAGATGCAGGGCCCCAGCAATGGTCATCAATGAGCACTGATATTATCAATGCACAGCAGGACAGAGGCTATTTGTGAATGCAGGAATGACTCAGCCAGCGCCACAGCAGAAGCTGTGCAGCTGATATATCCTTTGCATAGCAGATAAAAGCTAAGAAAATAAGTCTACAGACCTAACAACAAAGGCAGAATTCAATGCAGACTCTGACTGCAAGAGCAGAAAGCATCCAGGGGAAATTTTGTCTTTTGATGGATGAAAAAAAATAATAATACAGCCTTTTTTAAACCATGTTTAGAGAGATTTAAAGGATTGAAAGAGGAGAGTAGATAGAGCACATATCTAGGATTGACCAACTGAAAAAATCAGTGTGCCTGACCTATACTTTGGCTGCTTGGCCAAGAGACTACAAGGGATTATTCTATCCTGAAAAGGGAATCATCTGTATCAACAGTGATTTCAAAGTCACATTGAAGCAAATCTCAAAAGCATGAAGCTGCATCTTCTGTGAACAAAGGAGTAACAGGAAGTGTTAGATCAGGATAAAAACATTACTGAGGTGGAAAATTGTCCATATTGGCAGATGAGACAAGAAAATAGGAGGTCCTAGAAGAAGCACTTCACACTGTCACTATCAAAAATAGCAACAGAACCTGAAATCTTCCATGAAGATCTAATCCCATCTAATCCCTGCCCAAAGGTCTAACCCAATCCAGTCCCATCTGAAGCATGTGTTAAATCCCAGGTTGCATATTGAAGTTCAAATGTCCAAAAGCATATCTTTAACTAACAAATTCATGTCTGACTGCTTGTGCTATTTGGATTCCATGGCTCTTTTAAGAAGTCACCCAAGATCAACAAGACTTAAAGACACCTTCATTTCCTTTTTGGACTGGATCTAGGCATGGTATATGCATTAAAGAGTATGGTAACCTAAATCTTTAATCTCCTTGTAATTTGCTACCCACCTCAGGACTGGAGACAATACTGTTTTCCTTCCCCCATTTGTTTGCCCTGTTAATTGCAGTTTCTTTGGCTGTAAAGCCTTTAGTTGTGAGGATAGAAAATACCCTGAAGCAAGAATTGTATCTTCTTATCTGTTTTAATAATGCATAACAAAAGATTGGTAATACCCTAATAAAAAAAGCAAGATCAAACAGACAAAAGTATTCTCTGACAAAATTAAACCGTTCTCAAATGTACACTCTCTGTTCCTCAAAACATCAAAACAAAATGGTTTTGAAAATAACATATTCAATCTTCCCAGCAACTATTTCATCTTTTGTTCTCAACAGCAAGAGAAGCATGTGTATTTTGTGATTGAATAGGAAAGAAGCTCTAAGATACTAGCCATAAACTGTTTATCTTCCCAATAAATTAGAATCCTCAAATAGACTCCTCTTTTTTCTGTGAACAGGCAGGAAATGTATCTCACCAGAATGTGCTGCTCCTGTAAGAAGCAACAGTTCTTAAAAAACCATGAGAACAGCACATGAACTCTGCAGGACACCTGTTGGTGATGCTGACTCATGGTGCATTGGAGCCTGTACACAGCATTTAATGCACAACATTCAAGGTACCAAAGTGAGCACTGAATAAAACTGAAAATCCAACTAAAAGCTGAATTCAGACGTTCTTCTCAAATTGTACACAGAATAATATCCCCTAGAAGAATTTCTGTATCTTAGTTCCAGCATGGGAATTCAATCTCCTTGCCTTTCAGCATTACATTTCTCCAGGAGATTAACCTCTGAATCAGCTTTGATTCATGTCCAGAAGGTCCTGGTTCTCCTTCAGGGAGCCACCAGCTCAGGTAACCCTCTTTGGGACAGACACTGAGCCATTTTAACAGTCCCAGGGAGGTGTGGGAACAATGTGGGTCCAAGCATCCTCCTGTGCTTGTCCATATGTGCCCCCTTTCCCTTGCCTCATGCCCCTTTTTCAGCCTCAAGCTACTTTCACTCAGGATCTCTGCTTTGAAGGTACCTGTCTGTGGGATAAAGCTTTTATCCCTGGAATGAGGAGTAGGCCTGATTCTTCCTCTGATATTTTGCTTGTCTGAAAAAGCTCCTGAAATCTACTGCCCTTTTCAGTCCAGGAGCTTTGGCAGGGCTAAACCCTGAGTTCTTGCACTGGTGGAGACAGGGTCTTAAAGTTTCCTACCTAGGACTAACTTTGACTTAGATTTCATTGTTTCCCAATGAAAATACACCATTTCCTGACACTCAGTGTCAAACTGAGTCAGGCATCAGAGTCATCATTGCTCTACTTAATGCCTCCCACCCAGGATGTTAATTACTCAAGCTATGGAAGAACCCAGGCAAAAGAGAAGAAAACTGGGGCAGAGAGACTGAGATGTGCAGAGGCTGTTGTTCTTTTCCCAAAACCTGCAGGTGAGGCATCTATAATTCTTTTCCCCAGTTTCCAACTGCAGCCTGCACAAACAGCCCAAACCCAATGTACCAGCAATTCAGACACCTCATTTCAATCTCTAGGAGTAACCTACAACAGCTGGTGTCCCCAGAGGTGGTGCCTGCCAGGATACAAAGCCTAAAAAATCCACTTCCACTCCTACCTACATCACATGAGCTTCAAAGGATCCAAAGAAAATAATTTTCTCTTTCTGTTAACACATTATTCTCCTTGTAAAAGCACTTTCAGAAATCTTTCAAAGGAGGGTTATAAAAGAGCTAGAAAATATTATTGTCATTATTATTACTAGTACTACTACAGTTCCTCCAGACAGGCTTCATAGCAGTGCAAAATACAGCACTGAGCAGTCAAAAAGAGGTTTTGCACCAAGAAATATCTTTAAAACAAACTCAGTGATGAATCACTTCATCATTTTGCTTTTCCACTGCATGATTGCACGTCGCATAAAAATATTAATTAACTCCCAGACCAGCAGGAGGGGAGGAACTGCCTGTTCAGCTCAACCTTAGGTCTCCTCAGTTACAGCATATCATCTCCCACAGGAGAGTTCAGAGAAAGGTATCAGAAATTTCACAGCTACCCAGAACAGAGGACTTCAACCTAAAGGAAATTCTTGTTCTAACCTCACGTTCTTTGGAAGCTGAAGCTAAAATGATAAGGTATTGTTCATCACCCAAGGCAGACAGGCAGCACCTTGTCATTCTGACAGCTAAAGGAGAACAGGATGCTTAATTTTTTGCCTAAGGCATTAGGGCTGTGTTTGCATTGAGGAAACTCCCTACAATGTGACCACATCAGTGAAAAATCTATAATGCAGTCATCTGCACTGGCTCGAGGCAGGGCTTAAACTGCTGCAAACCCCAGCAGAGTGTATTTCAGATTAAACACATTGTCTGTACGTGCAAGCTGCCTTAGGGGTGGCACGGGCAACAGCTCCCAGTCCAACCAGTCCTGCACTTGACCAGCCAGAAACTCGGCAAAACCCAGCTCTGAGAGTGTGACATTTTGATTCAGCTGATGCTCCTGTTGTGATACAGCCTACAGGAAAAGCAAACCCCTGCTATGGGGAGAGCATTCCCGTTCCTACAGCTCCTGCTCCTCCTGCTGAGCAGCGCTGCAGCAGTGACCAACAGGCTGGGCTGTGCACGGGGAAACCCCTCTGCTCTCATCACAGGTTCTGACTGCCCATGACAAGCAGATGTATCTTTCCCTTTGGCTCAGAGATGTTTGTGGAGCTGTCTAAATAATTCATCTTTAAGAGCTTGTGCCAGCATTTCCAAGGGCATGCTCCATTGAGAGCTGACAGTCAGAAGTCCCCACAGTGCGTCAAGCTCGTATGGAAAACGTGTGTGGAGACTAAGGCAGCTCACCATGGTGCACTGCAAACAGCAGGCAGAATGAATAAATCCAAATGCCTGACACAGAGCTGTGTCTCACTCTGCTCCTGGTGTCTGCAGTGCTGCTGCTGGGCTGTTATTTGCACAACAAACCCAGCCCTGATCTGCTCGAAGCGCAGGAATCGATACTGCTCTTTGGCAGGCTCTGCAGTTATGCACAGTAATGAAAGCTAAAAGGGGCTTCCCTGGAAGAGAGAAAGCTATTCTATCACCATTAGGAACCCACTGATTATATGATAATAGTTTCTTCACCAAGTCTGTAAATGCATGACAAC
The DNA here is from genome assembly GCF_963513975.1 of Fringilla coelebs. Classification (NCBI taxonomy): domain Eukaryota; kingdom Metazoa; phylum Chordata; class Aves; order Passeriformes; family Fringillidae; genus Fringilla; species Fringilla coelebs. The sequence continues at coordinate 8,904,450 of NC_140028.1, read as the reverse complement.
ACAAGAAGGCACTAAACTGCGTGTAAAGATTTCAAATGACAGAGAATCTTCCACACTCTAACTCAGCCCCAGAAAATTCCTCAGCCCTTTCCACAGCATGCTACAAAGCCATTACCAGCACATCCCAGAAAGAAAAACAGTTTATTGGACAATGAGTTTTTTCAAAGTGAAAAAAATCAGTGAAGATGTTGAATTAATTGATGAAGGCATTGCCTTCAGGCTGACCAAAACCTGGATGAGGTTCACAGGAAAATAATGTCCCACCAGTAAACTCAGGGGTTGGAGTATGAAACATTTAGCTGCAGCTCCATTTTGTTTTGTGGAGGTTTTGCCTGCCTCATGCCAGGCAGTCCATTTTCATGCACACATTGCCTGCATGGCTACGTGGCAGGGAAACCCCCATCTGCTCCCCTTGGATTTACACTCAGCCGTGACAAATGACTTTAGCTTCAACTTTCTGCTAGGAGAGGCATATAGAAAATGAGGTCAAAAAGGCTCATTTTAAATAATTCATTGTGAAAAATTCTCCCTGTCTTTTCTAAGCCTGTGCAGCCAAGAGGAACCACCAGCTCTCTGGAGCCAGAAGAGCTGATCCATGTGTTTGTTCTGCTGCCTGTGGCTCTGCTCTATCGGAGGGACAGCACCACAGCAGGGGTGTGGGAGTGAGGAGATCTGGATTACTCTGTTCCAAGCACCAACTGTCTCCATGTGTCAGCCTGAGAGAGTGAGAAGCATCCATTTGGAGATCAGAAGGGACAGGGTTGGTGCTGGAAAATCCCCACTGTGAAATCCCCAATCCATATGACACGAGAGGCCAGGCTGATTGATCATAATGGGGGGAGTGCAGGCAAATCTGGGGGACTGTTAGGACTGTCTGCCCTGATTTGGTGGTGTAACACAGAAATTGACACACAAATTATCGACAATCCAGTCATTTTTGCTTAAGTGAAAGAGAAAGAGATATTTGCAGAGAAAAAGCAAAAAACCTCCACTTTTAGTGCAACATGGTAAAAGACAGAGGAAATCCTCATAAAAGGATGTGCTGGGCTGGGAAATACTGAGGCCATAAAAACTAGTGTCTGTAATCTACAGCTAAGATGCAGTTCATGCTGTCATGTATTTATCTGGTTTCTCAGCTATTTCTGCAGGCTCACTGTGCTTCCAGCTGTGCTTCTCTTTCCAGAGGGACTGATTGACTCTCATTTTTCCTCAGGCTCCACACACTCTCTTACAAGCATCTTACGTGACACAACAACCTAATTTCAGTTTATTTGTCCAAGCAAATGGCATGTCTGCAGTTTGGTACTCGACAGCTCTAAACTGGGCAATTGTTTTGGTATCAGCTGGTAAGTTATTGGTGTCCATTGGGAATAGACAAAGGCTTGTTCCAAAGTGCCAGCAGCTGCCAGGGTCTCATTATCTTCAGAAACTCTCCATATCTTTGTGTAAGTCTCTTATAATTAAGCTGTTGACTGCCATTACTAATCTGCTTTCAATGATTTTTAGTACATTTATGTGCTTTCATTTCTGCCTATATCAGCTTACTTTAAGTACCCAGACAGGTAAGTCCTAAATAATAAAAAATAGTGGGTTTGTATTAAACAGATAGATTTCATTATTTTGGGAACCACCTCTTGATCACTTTTTGCTTAGGACACCATTTTGGAGACCCAGACCTTGAAACACATTGATTACAGTGTTGTGCTTAATTTTAAACCAACACAGAAGTTTGAAGAGGTCTGCTCATGCATCTTGAGAGAAATCTTGTGGAAAGGAACATTATGTGGAGAGCAACTGTTTAAAAGGGCAGGCAGTGGTAGGACAAGGGGGAATGGCCTCAAACTGAAAGAAAGTCAACTTATATTACAGATATTAGGAAGGAATTCTTTACTGTGAGGGTGGTGAGGCACAGGTTATCCAGACCAGCTGTGGCTGCCCCATCCCTGGGAGTGTACAAAGTGGTCTAGTGGAAGGTGTCCCTGCCCATGGCAGGGAGCATGGATCCAGGTGATTTTTAAGGTCATTTCCAGCCTAAACCATTCTGTGATTCCATGATTTGATGCTCCTAAACTGTTAAAACTGAAATAAGGCAATGCACACATTGAGAGTTTTACAGAGCTGGCATTTAGACACTAATAGCAACGAGCACACAGACTTCTGGGAGATACAGGGGCTTGTAGCCTTCTTTTTAATGAATTCAAAATAAACATCTACTGTAGAAGGTTGTTTTGCAAATGACTTACAAGATAAGAAAAGCAGAATTTATTCCAACAATAAATAATAGAAGAAAAAAGTGTGGAATCTCAACTTTGCCCAGCATTCCAAAACACTCCCTTTACATGGTGTTGAGTGAAATCAGTACAATCCACAACAGGAGCTCAACAGGCAAAGGGATTACCAGTCCTGCACAGAACATCATCAGTTGTGGTGGGAATGGACATTAGGAACAATCTCATAACTGCTTACACTTTGGGAATTGGAGTCTGGTCCTGGAGGGCAGAGAACATTCCCTGTGCCATTCATTTTGGTAGCAGCTGAAGAAATTGAACACCCTCTTGGAGGAACAAGCCTGTGCAGGAGGTTGGGCTTTTGCATGAAATTCAGAGTGAAGGAAGCAGGGAGGTAAAATAACATGATGATGATGGCCACCCAGTAGGCTTTATTTACTCTCCTGAAAGTAGGTAAATACCAGTCTGCAGTCAGCTAAATGCATTGCCTGCTCAAGCAGTTTTATAAGCATGAAATTTACTCAGCTGTACCCATAACCTAATAGGCCAATTATCTACAAGAACATGCTGTCTATGCCAGGATTAAGAGCTAAACATAGGTTTTCTTAAAAATGCATCAAGAAATTAAAAAGCCACATGGTCATTATTGCTAATAGCATGAAGGCAATGCCTAGAGACATGAGGTAGGAACAGAAATAAGTATGCCAGGGACTGTAAAAAGAGGACAGGACAGTGTACAGCAGAAAAAGCTGAGAATACCAGAAAAGGCATAAAAATAAGGGGAAGGAACAGCAGGTAGCAGGAGAGCTGCAAGGAGAGATGCAAGTGTCATCCAAGGGTCATGAATTTTGTGTGTGTGGGTTTCTATATGGGATGGGTTAAACAGAGGGTGTGGAAGCTACTGGGAAGCCAAAGGATGACAGAGAGGTATTGCTGAGTTAGAAAAGACTAGGAAAAAGGAAATCAGATTGCTGGAAAATAGGAAAATTGAAGCAAACTCTTAGTGGAACAGTCAGGAGCTGAGATAAGGACAGTCCGTGTTCCAGCACAGAAAGCCTCGTGGAACACACACAGCCATGCAGAGATCAGAGGACCACACTGGAAATTTCTCACCAGCCCACAGACCAGGTGTCCTGGGAGCCTGAGGAGGGTCTGCACTGCTTCACTTCTGCTCAGATCCCCTAGGCTCTCTCACACTCCCAGGTGCTTCATTCCTGTTGCCTTTTTTGAGCTCTCCAAGTGTCTGAGCCTGGTAACACTTCTGCTTACTTAGCAGTTGCTTCTCCTCCCTCAGCTGTCACATTCCTTTTGTGCCTTCCCAAGGGTGCTTTCCTCAGCTTTCCTTATGTCCTTTCTGTTTTCTTCAGGGAGTCTTAAATCTCCCTGGCACAGCTTCTCTCCTCATCAGGGAGAGGTGGGAAGTTCATTGCAAGTTACACGCTGCCTTCTGCTCCTGGCAGAGCTGCAGGATAAGCTGTGCATCTGCTTGTGCCTCTGATGAAAATTGCCTCTCATCACCAGCATCTCAAACCCCAAATGGACATTGGGAAAGAAAAATTATCAACCTGCCTTAAATAACTTGCTGGATCCTGAGGAGGTCACTTTGCTTCTTCAGCTTTGCCAGCGCTGCTCTGCAGCAGCAACCTCAGTCTAGATTTGCTGCCTGTCCACACATTGCACAAACTGCTGGATGATCACCTGGTGTTCCTGGAGGATGAAATGTAAGTTCACCCTCCTCAAATGATCCACAGGAGCAGAGTTTCCTGGCTGAGGCACAAGCCTGGTGCTCAGCTCCTGTTCCAGCAGAATCATCTGTCCCACCCATCTTTACAGCATCATCCCTTGACCGACTTTTGGCAGAGACAGAGGCTCTCTAAATTGCTCAGAGATTTCTCTGCCAGAGGGCTGCTAGGATTTGTGCACAGGCTAAAATGAGGGTTGGCTTAGGCTGCCTACAGCAACAGCACCACAAGGTGCAGGCAAAGAGAGCTTGGCTACAGCACACTGACTGAGCCACTGTGCCTCTGCTCTGCCACCAGCTAAATGAGCCTGGATTCTCTACTGGTCTTTCCCCCTTTGTCTAAACTGGGACTGAGTTGGGGAGATTTTGGCTCAAGAGTATGTGTAGCTATGTGCAACACCAGCTTCAGTCTAAGGGGCTTTTCTTCCCGACATGTAATAGGATTCCCTACAGAGCCTTCTACATCAGAGACCAGCTTCCCAGACAACTCCTGGCCCACATCATCTTTCAACTCCCATTTGGGGACAAATATCCATCTCAAATGACCTTCAGGGAACACAAACAAGGATGACAAATTGTCATTTTAAGGGAGTTCTAAGATATAAAACACTGGGCAAATCACTGGGCGTTATTCATGATGGTTATCATGTGTCGTACTAATGCAGTTGTTTAAGTTATTCATTTGCATATGCATGAATCCACATTTTGTATGGAGAAGTGGTACTTGCAGTGACAAATTGAGCATGCAATACAATGGCTAAATTGTTTAAATAACATGAATGTTTGTCATTTAGTTCCCTGTGTGAAAGACTGGGCTGGTAATAATTAGTTTCCTACCTCCAAAAGAGCACATGTTAATTAATTAATAGTTGCAAAGTACTTCAAAGTTGCAAAGCACCACAAGAAAGCTGTCCATTATTCTGTATAGTAAATGTAATTTTAAATTAAATAATTTGCTTATTTGAAATTATTTCCCTCTCCAAATCCCCTAGAATCCCTTATCCATAATATTCATTAGCATCTACAAATAAATAAATGTGTTTTAACATTCATTTGGAGTTTCAGGAGCAGAATTGCTTTTCCACCCCTGGTGTGCCAAGGATAAGACAGAGTGTCATGAACAGATACACACACAAATACAGTTGTGTGAGCTGTGTACCACACACAGGGCAAAGCAGTGTTGTACAAGAGCAGAGACTCCAGGGTCAAATTGTGCCAATGTGGAAGAAGAGACCTGGGTGTGACTGCAAGCCCTGGGGTAAATTTCTGTGTGACCCTGGACGTGTCTCCTGACCTGCAGGTTGGGATTCATCAGACAACTCCCTAAGCCACAGCCCCAAACACAGGGGGGCTGCAGAGCACAGCAGCTGGGGTGCTTGGGCTGTCAGCAGAGCTGATGCTTCAGCAGCATCACCCAGCCCAGCATCCCCTGCACCTGATGAGTCTCTCTCACTGTGAACTTCTCCTGAAGCAGCCAACAGGAAACCAAGACTGGAGCTCCATCTCTCCTGTTTTCCCCAAAGTCTCAAGATCCTTCAGAAAACAGGTCTGAATCTTCTGTCATATGCCAGCCTTTATCTTTGGACTTCAGGTCCCAAAAGCTTGTGGTGTTTAATCCTTCAGTGGTTTGCTGCTGCCTCTCAAGGAAGCGTGTCATCTTCAAATGAATGAATGTTCACCTAACATGTGAGCAGTTCCACCAAATGTGAAGAGTCACACAGGCTACCAAGAGCGAAATAGCTCAGCAGGCCCTCCAGTGCCTGCAGTAACTCCAATTTCCTGCTGAAGGAACACCAGCAAAGAAAACAAGAACCACCACAATGCTGCTGTGATACCTGAAAGAGGTATTTGATGTTCAGGAGGCTGAAAAAGAGACTTTCAGATTAAAAGTTTATGGGCTTCATCTTCTCAGGATTTCCCAGGCACTGAAAAGAGCTAAAGAGTCATGTGCTGCCATGAGAAATAGGCACCTCCAAACTTTTGAAACCTGGGGTAAAGTCTTTCAGCCTGCTGAGCCTCACCTGGGGGCATGGATGAAGGCTGTTAACCCACTGGATCCAGAAGTTGCCACAGCCCCTCACTTCAGTGCTCTGATATTTCCCAGGTGGAGCACAGTGACAGGGTAGGAGTAAACTCTCCTAAAAATGCCATCAGCTTCCTGAGGAAAACAAACAAAACACTTTGGATCATAATTTCACTGATGCAGGAGAACTGGATACTGCCTGTTTTCAGTTTCTCCATCTCACTGGAGAATTAAGAAACCTGATCTGTGGGCTTCATATTCATTACAGGTGACCTCACTCAAGAGCCCTTTTTTGAACAAGTGCAAGGAACAATTAAATTTTCTCAAACATTCTAAAAATAACAGGTAATTTCTTGGAAGAGCAAAATTTCCACCTAGCATAGTGTAACTTAATAATAGACCTTATTTTGATGGAGAAAGGAAAATCAATTATGACCTAAAAATGAGTGGTTGCTTAGGTACTGAAGATGATGGGGGCAATCTGTTTACATTTATTGTGTGCCAACAGAGAACACCAGTGACCAGCAGTGTAAGAATTTTTGAGAGGGCTGATTTTGGACAAAGTAGTCAGATTGGCAACATTACTGACAGAAACAGAAATTTAAAGGAAGAAATCCTTAAAGAAGACTGCAGTGGGAACTGTTTCCAAATTTCATGGTGGAGACTCCAAAAGCCAGAAATCCCCAGCCATGTCACTGCTCTAAGAGAAAAAAAACATCTTCTTAAATATTGAAAGGGGATATGGAAATAGCAGTAAGGCATTAATTTTTATATATTTATAGAGTCAGGAAGAAAATGGAAAGGAAATGACAATTATAATTTACAAAACATTTGACTAATAATAAGGAAATGAAGGGAACAATTAAATGACCAATACAGATAGAAATAATTACAGCAATTTTTTTCAACATCAGCTATTGCTACAGGTACACAGAAAAACTGTTCTTAGGAAAGTAGAAAAGAGTAAAAATGTTCAGAGGATAGATATTTTTGTCTGTATATCAAACTGAGCAGGAATTTTATACTGAGGGTGGAACAGAAAGGTTGCCATCTGTGATGAAAAGGGGATGTGAGGTAGCATTTGCTAAAATTAAACATTTTTTAAAAACAACAGACACATATCTTGCACCAAGAGCCTTTAGGGGATGAGAAACTCCTGATAAAGTTACTTTCAACAAAACTTGGGAAACAAAATTTCAAATGACTGCAGCATTTGAATCAGCATCATTTGAATACCCATAAGTAGAGAAGGGATGAACTAGAGAATTACAAACTAACCAAGCTAAGTCTGATCCTGGGTAAATAATATAAAACTGAATTCTAGACTATATTAACAAAAAATTGAGGGAAATTTGGTTTAGCTCTTTGATCACTGACAGATTGCTTTTACCAAGGAAGCCTGAAGTGATGCACAGGGCATCAGGTAGAAAGCAAGGAGAATAAGTCAGTACTACAAAATACATCATCTGCCACAGCTAAAAAGTCAACCATTAACCCAAAAAAAGGTGATTCAGATGAAAATTTTTCATGGATTATGGTCATGACATGAATTCTAGCTGTGGTAGTAAAAAGGCAATGATCAAACAAAAGTGAGTAGAGAGACAAATGTGAGAAGAAATGGATTCCAAATAGAAATGGAGGAAAATTGTCCAGCAGAAAAGGTAATGAAATAGAGGTAGATAATCTAAAGCATTATTCACTCAGCATGATTTCTGACTTTTAGGAAGAGATTGGACAAATACCTTTCGTAAATGACTGAGATATGTTGGTGTGCTTTGGTTTCTAGTTTAGCAGTGGACAAGATAACCAAAGTCCCACCCAATCTTACATTTTGAGATTACACTGAATTTGGTGGTATCTATCTATATATCTGCTCCTGGTGTTCAGAAGAGCATGAAAAGAATGGGAGGAGTTCAAGAAGGTGCTTTAAAAATGTTAAAACTCAGAGGTTTCAAAAAGCCTTCTTCACAAAGCTCTGCCTCCTCCCTTACAAAGTAGAAAAATTACCCTCCAAGCTAGTTTAATAAAAATGGACTCCAGAGGAGAGAAAAGGCTACTTTTGATATGTTTTTTCCCAGCCCTGTGTCACTACAGTGGCTTTTTAATGTTCCCAAACTCCACATGACATCTAGTGAAGCTCGTTAATAACAGAGGATAATCATCCACTGGATTTTAATGAAATTTTAGTAGCTATTAAAAAAAAATTAAAATATCCTGGATGCCTATTAGTTACTTGGGGTTTTTTCCTCCTCCTTCTCCATTAAATCATTGGCCCCAAACCTAACACAAAGGGGCCAGTCAATCACAACCATTTTTATCTGCTGTCTTTGTCACCATTTATCTGCACAGCTTTAAAAACAAAAGCTGTTCGAGACAGCGTCAGATGCTTCCCCTTTGTGCACTGCTCCCATCACCTGTCTCCCTGCTCTTGTTAAAGCTTTGATGGGAGGCTTCAGCATTCCTGCAAAATGATTTATGCATCTTCCCCACCTCTGCAACTACCTTGTGACAAGAACCAGAAATCACAGAGTAGATTTCTGCAATTAATGCATTTCCACCATCTGAAACCAATGCTGTAAAACCAGTGCCCAGCCTTGTCACAAACATCCAGTGACATTGTCTCTACTGACACAGCAGCTCATTGCAACCTGGATTGCTCTGACCACGAATCAAGAGGGAAGCTCAGTCACACCTGAGCCCATGTCTGCAGTTAATTTAGCAGTTTATGGTAAAGGAGGACTATAAACGTGACATCTGTGCAAAGATAATCTGTTTGACTGATCCCTTCCTAATGCTGGGGCTTAGCTTCACTGAACAATCCCATGCATTGAATCATTCATATGTGAACTTAAATCAAAATTAGAAAGTTAATTTGTCCCATTAAGGTTATCATTTAGAGGAAATACTAATCTGTTAGGAAGAATATAGAAAAGTGGGAATCAAGCATAGATCTACCTAAGGAGGAGATGTTAAAAGAAATTGATTAAGCAAAGAGCAAAATGTCACCAGAATTATACCTGGAGCATCTTCAAACAGTCTGGAGAAATTCATAAGGGAAATTATGGGAATTCGTAAGGAGCCCAAATGGAACTGCTAATCAGAGAGGCAAAGTCACTGACACTGCCTCAGGGGATCAGTGTTGCAGCCTGTTTTTGAAAAGCAGCTGAGCCAAGACTGTGGGCTTTGCTGCTGTTGCAGGGGAGGTGTCAGTGAGGCATTGGCCACCAAGGAACTCTCTAGTGCCACTGGCTCTGCTTCCCAGTACTCAGGGAACAGAGCTAGACAGATCTCAGGAGCTTCCAGCAGCTGGGCTTCAACACATGCCAGAGCCTCCTCCATAATAACAAAGATTAGCCTTGACATTTCCAATATTCTAAAATATAAAGTAAGAAAAAAGCAATATGCATATTTTTAGGCACTCTTCTTGTCTATATTATTTTTCCTGTAATAAATCATAAGGGTACAAAAAGAACTCAAGTTTAAATATTTTCAAGAAACCTTTAAGAGAAGTACATCCAGTATCAAGGTCCCTCGTATTTATAAATATTACAAAATATTATAAAACAAGGTGTCAAGAAATGGTTAAGAAATTCCCAAAAAAGGATCCCAAGGTTGCTTTTAGGGTATTTTCCTTTTAGATACACAAACTTTATCTTTCTAAGCTGTTAAGATAGAAGATGACTATTCCCTTTAATTATGCTGGGAAAGTGAGGAATGGGAAAAGCAGAAGAGCTGTTTGAACTGAAAACCAGCATTGGCAAAAGACAGAAATGAATATACACAGGCTGTGCATAAATATAGATACGGATTTGAAAGGTTTTGAGCCACTAAAATAGCAAAAGCCTTGAACAGGCTTCAAATAGCAGCCGTGGGAGCAGAGCAGCGGGATCCGCGTACCCGGCAGGGATGTGCACATGTGCCCAGGCTCTCTGAGCACTGCTCACTCTTGGGAACTGCCTGGCTACAGCAACATGGGTCTCAGTTTGGGGTAATTTGCTGAGCATTCCAGCCTTTCTGCTTCCTTCTCAGCCTCCTTCATGGTCCCTATGGAGCTCCATTCTCAGCTGCTACTGACACCTGAGCTCATCATCCAAAACTAGTGCCAGTCCAGTAGTGCACTGCTCCTGTTCTGAGCCCAGTATGGACAGACTCTGATCAGCCTCCACAAAGACTTTATCCACTGAAGGAAAAGACCACATTATGTTCCTGCCTCAGATAGAAGAGAGCAGAGCTTAGTGCCTGCAAAGATTTCCTTCCTGTCCTGGATTCTTCTATGGGTGCCTGCTTCTTTTCAGAGAAACAAATTAAAATCTCCTTCCTCCAAATCCTTCTGTCATTAGCTTGCCAGGGGGGTCTGAGTGCTATAAAGTGTCTCCTGATGCCCAGGGAGAGATGCCTGAGCATATGAGGGAAGGATCAATTTTACCTCATGGCTGTGCAATGAGCAGCCCACTGCAGCCCCACTGACCAGGTGCACTTGTAATACTCACAAGTAAATGGGATATTGTTTCACACAATACCTTCTGAACAGACTTGTCACTTTTCCCACTTTATTGTATCAGCTATTTCTTCTTTTGCCCTCTTAATCTCACCCACACCATTATATTTTTTTAGACTGTGAATCTGTTAGGTTTCAAAAAACTTCATTTCTGCTCTTCTGGAAAGATACAACAGCAGCAGACTTTCACGGGCAGAATCAGAACCGAGCCCTCAGGAGAAATGAGAAGTTTATCATTTCTATATTATCGAAGTTTTCTTTAAAAAAAGCAAATTTGAGAGAGCTGAAAGTATTCAGTTCCCAGTATTTTGGAAAGCTTATACATACACTTACATCTCTCTGACTGCCTGGTAACATAAACCTTCCAAAGGCAAAAGGAATAAATAAAGAAGATTAACATATATGTAAAAAGCTGCTATAATTGTCACAAAAGGCCCCTTGTGGTTAAGACTGCAGGAAACTCTGCAAGTATCTTAGGATTTGTACTCAAACTGGGAGTCACCACCACTCAGAGACCTTTTCTAAGAGATAGCCAGGTCACCCATAACTCAAAATTCGATTTAAAAAAATTATCTAAATTGCTTTTATAGGGTTTTTGCCTAATAACACAATAGAGACAATATAGGTCTAAAGGGTTTTTTGTTGGCTGGTTTGGGTTTCTTTCCTAAGTAGGAGCAGATGCAAAAGAAAGATTTTTAAATGGCTTTGCAATTCTTAACTCCTAAAAAGGTGCTAGCAACAACATCTATGAAAGTTATTTTTGAAGAAGGATCCCTGTGCTTTCTCCAAACACTAAGATATAGGCAATATCAGAAAAAAAATCTTAAAGATTGTGCTTTTCTACTTTAACAAAGGCTGTTTTATAACCTGAAGAAAAATGACTATTTGACTGATTTTTACATAATCTGCTTATTTTCAATACCTACCTTCCAGCTTCCCTGGCTATAAATAGCCCTCACTCACATGATACAGCAAACCCACAGATTCCTCACATTTCTACACAGTGTAGATACCCCAAGAAGTCTGCAGGAGGGGTCTGTAAATCTTCCCTGAGCTGGCCAAATTTCATGAAGAGCATGGACACGAACAAGGAGGACCCACAGTGGAACCCTGCGTTCCAAAGGGACGCAATCACACAGGCACAGGGCTGACTGCACCAGGCCTCCTCTCTGCTGCTCACCACCTGCTGTGAAGAGATGTTTCACAAAACCATAATTAACATTTAAACCAGCAGTTAAAGACCTCCTTTAAAAAGATGCCCAAACCTGTTTTTCATAAAAACATTTTTATTGCTTTAAAGGTTTTACTAAAATGCCAACAGACCAATTACACTTGATTGTTTCCAGCATCTACTTGCCTTGGTTACCACTCAGCTCACAACAGTGAAAGATGTTTGCTCCATTACAGGCTCTCCTCTCCTTCTCTGGAACTACATTTTTTATTCACTACTGTTCCCCAGGTAGCCCAGAAAATTTGGAATATCAATCTCTTTTGCTAACAATACAGTACCTTACAATGAATTTAGGAGCTCATATATCCAAGGATTTGTGCTGTCTAAAACGACAAGGAAAGCTCCCTCCCAAACAAAACCCCTCATGTCCAAAACCTGATTGTATCCAGGAAAAAAAATCAATTTATAGAAAATGCTCTGTTGAAAAAAGCACTGACAACTTAAAGCAGAAAATAAAAATTCTGGGTAGAATATTCTTTGCACTGGAGACTAGGATTACCTGAAGTGGAAAGAGGTAGCAAGCCCAAACCACTGCTGTAACCACCATTCAGTTCTTCCTGCCATGGCAACAATGCCATTAAATTCACTGTCCTGTCACACAGCAGGGGCTCATAAGGAAGCTCTTCCCTGGTTTATTGGAGGCCCAGGGCTGCAGGCACAGAGCCTCAGGGACAGACTCCAGGGATGTGGCACCTCTGAGGGGGAGCAGGTCCCTGCTTTGGCTCAGCCGCCGCATCTCCCTCCCCTGCCCAGGGCTGGTGCCTGGGAGGCGACTGTAGTGCAGAAATAGGAGCAGCTACAACTTGGAAACCCTTCTCCATCTGAGCTGTGAGGGGCTGAGCCTGTGCCTTACAGGCCTGGGTTTACAGGAGTGCCCCTGTTGCTCCCAGTGCCTGTACAAGTGCATTACACACCAGGAGATAAGTTTGATAGCTGCTGTCCTTTGAAAGATATCAGCATTGTACTATAATCCCGGAAAATCCTATCAACAGCATGTTCAGAGTAATGGAAAATAATGGCTGCTTTAATGACATTGTCTTAAAACACCAAAATGGAGAAAAAACCAGAGACTTTTCTTGTTTATGATACATGTATTCTCTGGCCACATTGTGCAACATCAATAGAGCCATTTATGAAATCAATGGTGACATTTAAAATGGTCACACTCCCAAGTTAATGTTGTATGTAGACACTGAGCAGCTTCTTCTGGTACCTCTTCAGTTGTCCAACTCAGAATTGTAGCATACAAGCTGTCTGTACCTTGGAAATCTTTTGGGGTTTTTTAAAGGAAGCTGTTTGGGTTTTTAATAGCTGACTGCTATGAGAAACGACGGAAATCCGAAAGACATTTTGTCCGTCTCATTTTTCATGTTTTGCAATTGTTGTCTCCAGAATAAGCTCATTCCTCCACAACCAGCAATTTTCTAGCCAGAGATTTAAATAAATCAGTGAGCAGTGATGTGCCATAGCAGCATTTCTAAAATTAGTTGCACACTTATAATTCTGATTTCCCACCTCTGCTCTTCCCTGGAGTATTCAGGCTGCAGAGCCAAAGGACACAAAACTGAACGATAAAGACAGGCATGATGTCTTTTGGCTTTGCCAGAAACATCTTTTTGGCATTTATGTACTACAGGCCTCTCTCCAGCCAGTTTATCTTTTAGTTCACTTCATCTTCACCAGAGTATTCAGCCAAGTTTCAGCTCAGCTTATGCTACACTGAAGTCACACTGTTTCTCTGAGAGCCTCCAGCACGTTATTCAGAGCTGCTCACTCATTTTTCTTTGCTGTTGTCAGGGATAACCTCCAATGTATGTACAGATAAGAAAAGGATCCTTCTGGAAAATCCTTCTCAGCTGAATTGAGAGAGCCAATGGGGCTCATAGTTTTCTTTTTTCCTGAGACACCACAAACACCTTCCAGCAGAAAGTGCCCAATTGTTTGCTATTGAAGGGAGCCCTTTGGACCCTGCAAGTTTCATCCAGGATCTATCTCCTGGTATTTCCAGCTAAGGCTGAGGAGCTGACATGGAGCAGAGGAGCTCCACTGGGAGCACCCACAATGTTTTTTAAAGCACACTGTCCTTAGGAAAGCTTTACCACTGAGGGTTGGGCTCCAGCCCTGGTGCCAGAGCACAGCCCAAGCACTACAAGACCCCCTTGACTTAGCCCTGAGTCGTGGTTCCTGCTGTGCCTTCCCTTGCCCAGCTTCCCTGCTGGGAAGAGCAGCTCCTCACAGATCTGTGCCAGCCTGTATTGATCGTGTGTCAGATCTTTGTTGCACTCACCCCAAATCTATTAGTTGCTCTGGCATAAGCTGGAAGAGGCAAAGATGCATGAAGCTGCCTTGCTGACTTTTCTAATAGCTTTTCTTCAAATAAGCTGTTCCTGTAGTATATACAACATTATTAACAGTTTATACTGAGGGCAAACTTTGAGTATTGCTAATGCTTCTTGTTTCACCCCTCTTCTTCTGGATCCACTTGTAAATACCCCTATTACACTAAAATTGTAAAGTCTTTGAGCAAAGAGCAGTTTTTTATCTGCATTTGCAGTGAGATCACAGACCACAACTAGGTTCTTGCTGCTGCTGCCACACAAATATTTTAAGTCTTACTTCCCATGAACAGGCCTTCCATTTTCCTTGCTTGCTCTGCCTTCCTTAATAACAGAAAAATTAGCAAAGTTCATCCATTGACCCTCCAAGCTGCAGTTACCTCTGTCACCTCACTGTAACAAGTTTTGAGCATCGAATGTCAAAACCTCATTTCCCTTTCCAGCCCTTCCAGCCCTTCTCTCCTCACAGCTGCTTTCCACCCCAGTTAAACCAGACACTGTGCAGCACAACCCACTTGTTGAGGCAATGCAGTCTGGGAGAGATGGATGGGCCAGCAGCTCAATGGAAGTGTCAATCCTGCCCCCACTCCCCGCTTGCAGCAGCACCACATACGGGATCCAGAGACACGAAAGCAGGCTTTGCTTTCCAGAGTTGCCAGAAACAAAGCCAACCTCAGCCTGTCTGCATAAATCAACAATAAAAACAACATGCATGAGCGCTTGCCAGCTGAAGGATCACAACCCACCTTGAGGTTTGTGCATCAGATTTAGCCCATATATCTCCAAAATGCAGCAGCAACTGCCATGAAAGGCTATAGCTCAACAGCTCAGGGTGGCCCAGGAAAGGAAGAAAACCTCCGTGTTATATGATTCTCTGTTTTTGATTGCCTCCCTAAACCCTCTGCATTTCCATCAGAGATGGGTCACTGCAGGAAAGGCAGAGATGAGACAGTTCACAGGTGGGAGCACAGGATGCACACAGGCTGCGTTTTTAAATCCTACAGTCTCTCAGTGTTAATAGGCCAAGGAAAATGAGATGGAACCACAGATTTCAGGTTAAGTGAATCAAATAAATCTACCTAATCTACCAGGAGCTTGCATATGAATCTGAGTGAGATGTGACTAAAAAACATTTGAGAATAAAATGGATGGGACCTCCAGAAACACAAACCCAACCACCCCCAGCAAAGAGGGGTACTAATCAAAAATATCCCACCCTGTGCTGTATGAGCAGCTAGCTGCATATGAGTGCAGCTGCTAGACTGACCATGTGTGCCACACCAGCCATAGAACAATACATATTCTTGAATTAATGTCATAAAATTTTTACTCCTGTCTCTTTAGCACTATGAGCAAAACAGTTGCCAGGTCCCAAATTCAGTAGCTCCATCCATGGTGAGCTGAAGTGATAAAAAAGAAGCTGAATTAGCCTTGAAATATGACAGCCTTTAGTTGGTTTGTCTTTTCCTCCTGTGAGTGAAAATAGCAGGATTAACAGCAGTTTGTGTGTCCACAACTTGCACTCTCACTGAGCCCCACCTCAGGAACAGTGACAAAGCAGAGGTGCCTTAAGAAAGTCATTTAATCTGTGGCATAAGTGAAGACACTGCCAGTAAGGATGCCAGCCTTGCAGATAAATTTTGAACATAATTTAAATGCCAGCTGGAGGGGACAGTCTCTCAAGTGATCCCTCACCTTTAACTCCCAATGTCTTCCCAGAACAACCATGAAGGGCTTAATCCCCAGTTATCAGAGAACATTTATTAATATTGAACCATTGATGGTTCTGGAGTGACACCACCCTCTTTTCCACCAGAGATACCATCTTCTCCTTCCCACTGGCCCACTTTTTTCATGCTGTCCTTTTCACTCTCTGTCCCTTGAGCAAGGAAGGAGTCTGTGGGAGCAAAAAAATCCAGCACTATGCTCCTTCCAGCAAGAAAATCCAGCACTGTGCTCCTTCCAGCCTTCCCTTGCAGGATGTTTTTCTCTGTGCCATACATGAAAAACACTAATAATAATACTGAAACACTGAGACTACTAATTATTACAGTAAGCACAACTGCTTTCTTGTTAAATTGTACTTTCCCCAGCTGGTAATCACAGTCATTTTCTGTGTCTTGTTATGCACAAATTTGGCCCCAGCTTGGGCCAAGGAGCCTCTTTGCTCTGTCTGGGCAGTGCAGAGCACAGGGGATGGCTGGGCAGGGTGAGCAGCATCTCTCTGAGGAGGGCAGGTGCGTCTACACCTCATCAGAAGAAGGATGGAGATTTTATGGAAGAACTGTGATGGAACCTAGAAGTACTGGAAGAAGCCTGGGATACTCTGGGAGTACCAGGATGCACAGCCCAATGGGTTTTCATCTCTGCTTGTCCCTGAAAGTCAAGGACAAAGTATTGTGTATTATCACAACTTCTATGACATATATAAATACACAACAAATAATTTCTGAGTTAGTAAAAAAAGCACTTGCTGCATCCAAACAGGAATAGAGGCTGCAGTGACTGTGTGGTACTACACTATTTCAAACACACATTCATAGGTATGTCAGACATAACCTGTGCCATCACATTCACCTCCTATTCATTTTGACTTATCACATGACTGCACACTGCTAATAATATCCTTATGGCCACTAAAAATTATTTGGGAGCTTAAAAAGAGTGTCATGACATGGAGATTAATCTCAGACTAAAACCCTAATTTTATGGTAGATTTGCTGACTCATAGAGAGTCCAGTGACTTTCCTCTCTCTCATCTTAAAATTAAAAAAAAAAAAAAAAAAACCAACAAACAATGACCAATCTGCAGGGAACATAATGTAAATTTTATAAAAGCAATAACAGAGAATTACAAAAGATCTTGCACCTTGATACCATGTTGCAGGATAGGTCATTTTATGAAATACAGAAGTAAAGAAACTGAAACTTATTGAAGAGAAGTGTTGTCAGGCTATGAGAACAGAGAACAGCTGAAATCATCAACTCATTATGTGCTTCTCCCAGTCCTGTGAAATCTCAGCTTTGAGAATGAAGTTTAGTTTTGAGAATAAAATAGAGGAGCCACTATCCTGAAAATGTTCAAAAATACATAAATGTAGCGCCTCATCATGTGGTTTAGTGGGCATGGTGGTATTCAGTCAGTGAATGATGTCCTTAAAGGTCTTTTCCAACCCTAACGACTGATTCTAAGCTATGCCTCTATTATCTTACATTTAACCTAAAAGATGCAGCTCCTTTCGTGTCTCTCTTTATTCTTCACACTTTCTTCAGGCTTGGAGCTGACCCATGAGCACGTAGTGGAGAGAGGGAGGGTCACTGTTCCAGGACAGCCCAAATTGCCACAAAGCACACTCTCCTAGGATCAGCTCTGAGAGCTCAGCTCTGCACTGGAATAACAAACAAAGCTTCAATCTCCTACTCTTTGGGTGTCAGGACAGAGCTCACAGCTCTGTGCTGCCAAGAGCAGATGACAACCATGACATGTGCAAAGACAATGGAGCCACCCTGAAAATGAAATCCCAGCCTTGGCTCTCTGCAGAGCAGGAGCAGTTCAAGCAGCAAACAGCTGGATTCCTCCACTACCTGGGCAAGGCTCCTCACTGCTCACCAGGTCTTGGGCTTGCTCTCAGCTCACTCAGAGCACACAGAGTCTCCCTGCAGACCAACAGCAACATCAGGTTGCACACTGTACACACTTTGGGATTAGACAAAAATGGGGAACTTGCCTGAACAGCCCCCAAAGCACCAGGTGGGCAACTGAGTCATTTTCTCTATACAAGCAGAACTTTCATTTAGTGCTTCTAAACATGTTGACCTACAAGAATAGACTTATTTCCCCTCCTCCTTCTCTTCTACATGTCACAATGAGGTTATTCCTCTTGCCTCTCTTTTTTGCAAGTTTGTTTCCAGCATCTCCCTTTCCTCCTTCTGTAGCTCAGCTGCTGTTTTGTCACCATCACTGGAACTGCTTTCAAAGCTGCTGGATTCTTCCCTGAGCTATTGCTGTCTCCTGTCTTACCTCACTCTGAAAAACATGGGCTTTATTGCTTATTTTTTCTTCTGGTGTTTTTTTGGTTTTTTGTTGTTTTGTTTTTTTTTTTTAACCAAGTGGGCTGAAAATCATTATTTTCTCCCTCTGGACAAGGCAGATATCAGACAGGTCCATCTGTTCTCTTTAGAGGATCAGTGGCAAAGAGACTGCATAGGGACCTAAAACTTACATCCCACTCTTCAAGAGAGCTGACAGCTGAAGAAATCACCACATTGCAATTGCTTTTTAAAATAACTGAAGAGATACAGCAGCTAGGTGTTTGTGTTCTGAATACAATAACATTGACTTAGAGCCCTTTCCAATAAGACAAAAAAAAAAAAAAAAAAAAAAACAACAAAAAAAACCCCACACCACATTCTGGCAATCATTATTTGGCTATCAGCGTAGGGACTACCTTGACCAGAAAGACCAGAGACAATTTCTGAGCCCAGTCCTGCAAACCTGTTAAATGAGATTTACCTTCTGAATGCACATGGAACCAGGGGGATGTCAGCAGAGGTCACCATAAGGTGAGCCTAAAGGGCATCACAAGAAGATTTAGGAACAAGACTGAATCAGAATCCAGGAGTGTAGAAAGTTGGTGATCTTGGTTCATGCATTTACGTGCTTTGAGAAGGGTGTTTCAGACTTTAGACTGCATGGGATTTTAGCATTTGGCAAAGTCATCTCAAGGCCAAAAAGGCTGGCTTGTTTTATCCTCCTGTCCATAGTACTTCACAAAGTTATCCCTGCAAGGCCTTCAAAAATGTGATTAGGATGAGATTCACCTCAGGGTTTGTAATGTAGATTTCCTCTTACAGTCAAGGGATCCCTATTTATTTGGCACAATCTCTGGTAATCAGGGTGTGGTAAATCACTGTCTCCTTTACTTCAGGATGAGCTCAACATCAGCAATGCTCCTGTAGCCATGGTTTATATCAGCATCTGAGGAGATTGAAATGACACATTTAGACATTTACAGGGAAGACATCTGCATTTCATCTTAAGCATCCCAGCACAATTACTGTAACTGCTACTACTTCTTATGTTACAGTATGATGTTAACAATACAATTAAGATACAAGCAAATCTCCTTCTCCTGAGTTAATTCATTGTTCATTTGCTTATCTCTTGCTAAATTTAAAAAAAAAAGAAACCAAAAACAAAAACAAGAAAACAACAACCCCCAAACCCATCATATTCCTGGCTATACCTTGCAGTCCTGCTTAATCATCAGTCAAGAATATACAAAATCATTGATTTAGCCCATATTTTGCAGCTAAGATACAGTCTACAGCTGTCTTCTAGAAAATTCTCCAAGTTTGGTTTAGAAATGACAAGTGGAAAATTGATAAATTATTGCACTTATTCTTTCAGCAGATATCTGATCTGCTATTAGGCCTTATGTATAGCCTGAATTTATCTTGCATCACCTTCCAATCATGCTATATCATCATTTATGCAATTAAAAAGCCCTCTAGTAAAACAGAAACTCCAGCTTCATAGCCTGGAACAAACACTGATGGAAATCTCAGATTAGGGCTAATAAACACATTATCTACTTCAAGTTGCTGGGAAATTAACTCATGATAGAGTAAGTGAAAACAAGCATTGCCAATGAAGACAGATTTCCATCTGCTCAAAATCTCTTTTTCTTCACTCCTCCTAATGATGTTTTCTTTAGAGTTACTGTTTCCAGAAAACTATAAGGTATTATTCTATAACAGCAGATTTTCCCTATGGTGTCCAAAACACATTGCTTTGGAGGTGATTATGTCCTTCTTTGGTCTCTGGGAGCAATGTTCTTTCTCATCCCATTTGCTGAGGAATGTGGTGACTCAGGCATTCAGCCCTGGCTAAGTGCTCAATTGGTACAGAAAGTTGCTGTCCATTTATTGTCACACCAAGAGCTCCCATCTTTAATTTCTTGGTTATCAACACCAGCAGCAAATGGAGCTGCAAACCAGGACATGGTGTTATCATCCTGACTCTGGGAGCAAAGCTGCAGCTGTGATATCAGGCCATGGATTATGCTGAGCTCCTAAACCACTTCTTCCTACCACTGAGACCAGGGGCAGGCATTAGTCCCACTTGTATCCTTTCTGGGAAGATAAATGGGTGTCCACCTCCACTTCTTACTCCCTCTTTCTTGAGAGAGCAGCTGAGTCACCCCAAGGAAGCTGTTACCTCCACAGGTCATCAATAAATCACTTTTTCCAAACACCATCACCACCCCTGGGCAAAGAGTGATCAGGAACTGTGACTCACAGGTGTGTGGGCCTGAATCCCAACAGCTCTACAAGGATTTGTTTGTGTAGGGACTCAAAAAGCCTTGCCCAAAGTCACAGGGGGCCCACTGGAAGGACCTTACCCCTGGATGCCATATTCCCATCACAAGGGGATTCAGAGATAATTCTTGCACCTAAACTACCTTGCTCCATAAGGATAAAGGAATTCTTGGTGAGTCCTGACTCTGGGGGAACAGAGATACAGTTTTAATCCTGACATGGGTGAACCCAATGTTAAAATCCAAAAAGTTGAAAAAAGAGGGGTAGAAAAGATAAAAAAAGAAAAATACAGCTATGTATGAGTAAGAGACAACTTGACATGTCAGCTCCATCACCCTGCTATCAGCATTTAGGTTGAGGGATTTTAAGTCAAATTCAATTCTGCTGTCCCAGTCATGTAATGTAGGAAAGGCAGAGCTGAAGGATCCAGTGACTGGTGCTGTTCTTCAGTAGTGAGGTGATGAATGCCCCAAAGGAAAAGAGGAAAGACAGGATTGAGTGAGGGACAGGGAGAAAGAGATGGGAAAGTGAGAAGGAGTTGGAGAGTTGAGACTGAATGATTCTTCTGAATGATGAAAAAATGGTGGAAATAGCAAATTACATCTGTTAAAAAAAAAAACATTGGGAAAGACTTCCTATCTTCAATGAATTCTACTGGTTAATGAAAACTATACATAACATTTCCCAGTGTCAGTACCCCAAACACAAACAATACTGGTTTGAGTTAGCCTAAAGACACACAACTTCCTTTGTAGCTAAATATGAACATTGATTGCTCTGCAACGGGCTGACCTGCCCAGCACCTCTGTCTAGATGTTACACCTCACTTCTGACCATGCACACTGAGGATTAAATGAAATGGGGAGGAAGGAAAGTCTCCATGACTCTGGGCCCAGAAGTCTGCGCATTATGTGAAACACATTAAAGAATGTATTCTGCAAAGAGCAACCAAATTTATTGTTCCCCACAATATAATGGAGTTCAAATCTTGGAGATGCACAAAACTCAACTGGATACAGCCCCAAGCAACCTGATTTGAGTTTGAGGTTAACCTTGCTCTGTGGACTGGACACCTCTAAAACCTTCCATTTTAAATGGTTTTATAATTGCAGTCACCAGCTCCCTCCTACAGCCCCAATATCAGACACGACCTACACCAAGAAATGTGCATAAAGACAGCCCTTTGCTGGCACAGCTTCCCCAGCTTACCTGCACTGGATTTGTCACCCAATTAACTGGATTTATGAGGGAGGAAACAATTCTCTCTCGTCTTTGAGGAGCAAGGAGGGAAGGAAAGCTTCCATGTTTGAATAAACCAGCTCCAAGCACGAAGGAAAGAGGCTGTGAGCGCCACGGTGTGAATACTGGCAGCTCTGGGATAGGTTGGTGCTCACTTGGTATTCTGCCAGGGGATCTCCATCTCTCCTATCTACCTCATTCCCAAGCTGTCTTACACTACTGGGAGGACAAGTGTGTTGTGTGCAAGACCTTGATCCTGGCCTCTGATACTAGCAGAATATCCATAAAGATAAAAAGATTTTGTATTGGGTCCAGAACACGCTTGTGGTGCAGCAGCCAAATCCAATTGTTCCTGACTGTAATAGATTTACTCTACATTTGCACTGACATGACTAAAAGCAGTTGCTGGCTCAGTATTTCTGCAAAAACAAGCAAAACACAAACTAGCAGCTGTTCAAGGAATACACCACCACCCAAATACACTTCTTTATGTCAGGGCATTTGCATGCATTCAGACTTCATACAGTTTTCCAATAATTTTCCACATTAGGTTCAATTATGCTGGTGTCCTGCTTCAGCTGGTGTATGAAAGTGAGCATGCCCTTGAAAATATTGAGAGGTGCTCACACATCTGCAAATTCTCCAATTTTATACAGAAAACTGTAGCACTTAAAAAACTGTCTGGGCCCACAAATGACCCTCATGATCACCCTCATTCAGACCAGGTCCTTCAAATTGACCTTCTACACCTGTTACAGGCTTTAAAAGGACAATGTTCAAGGCACCCTCAAAATGTTTTCTGATCTCTAAAAGGAACCTAGAAAACAGTGATTCCCATTCATTGATTTTGGGAGGTAATTTTGGGTGATGTAGTCAAGAGGACCAATGCAAATGGACAGAAATTCAGGAACAGGAAGAAGGAGGACTAATGCTGGCAAACTTCCAACACAGTAGCTCCTGTGCCCAGGTAAATACAAGAGACAAAGGGAAAACACAGTCAATCACAGCCTTAGATGTGAAGCCCAGTACAACAGGTACTGGGTTTGAATGTGACCTCAAGATCAACTGCAATTACCATCAGAAATCAAAAGCAAAATTTATGTGGGAGCTCAGGGAGATAAAGCCCAAGGCAAAACAGAGAACAAAAGGAAGGTGGAAAGTTAAACTCCAGAATCTCAACTAGAGAAAGACCTTAAAACTACTGAAACGTTATTTTCTTTGGCATAATGTCAGGGATGGCTGCAGGCCTGTCATGGCCTGGTATACTAAGTAGCAACACATATAAAGTTCTTGAGGAAAGAGAATTAGAATTGATATAACATAATATAATTAGAATTCATATAATAAAAGTCCATGTAATAATATGAATCATATTCCTCTTGCCTTTAGAGGTACAACTCATTTGTCTGAACGTGGCTTTTACTGCAGACATTTACCAGAGACCAGCTCCTGCTATAGACAAGGGAGAGTTGTTCAGTGGAGATGAAGCTGTGATTTATCTCCATGTAAAGCAGACCCTCACATCTGGTTGGATGAATTCCACCCTAAAATCTACTGATTGTATTGACTAAATCTCCACTGACTATAAAGAGAAGCTAAATACCTACTGCACACACAGAACTGTACATGAACATATTTACATTTAACTGTCCTAATGTAGCTTTGATCCTTGCCCCTCAGGTCAGGCAGAAAGTCTTCCATTCCTCAGGTGTTTTCAGTGCAAATACCTAAATTTAAATTAGTTCCATGAGGTCTCCTCTGTAGTCAGGGAAGAGTTTCAAGCACTGCAAGACGTGATTAATCTCACCCATTTTAAAATTGTCTTTAGAATGAGATTAATTGCACTCCAGAAATTTCCATTTCCTGTTTTTCTTCAGCAGCTATAAAAGAATTCCAGACAGCTACCTCAGATAATGTGCTAGATGGATGGATCCCACTGTGGAAAGACTGACACTCAAGCCCTGAGGAAGAGCAAGGAAATGCAGTTTGTGGAAGTAATTTAACACTGAAGAGAGCAGTGTATTTGACACTGTACTATGTGATAGCACCATATTCTGAGAACAGGAACTGTCAGGAGCCAGGCTCTGCCAGATCCCATCTCTGCACCCAGGACCTGACAAGGTAATGGAGCAGCATCTACAGTAATGAGAGAGACACAATCAGGACAAATAGCCAAATATCAGCCTCCACACAACCAGGAACATCTTCCCATTTCACACAAGAAGTTTGTTAATGAATGATCAGCGGGCTCTTCCTCCTGGATTTCTATTAAAATACTAAAATGTATTTTTTTGTAAATATGCCAAGATGTGGGGGTGAAGTGTTGAAACCTCCATAGGAGTGTGATCAGCACCAGCAGCACTGAAAGACAAGAGGCAAAAGCCATGGCAAAGTCCCATGAACAGGAAGGAGAAAAGAGGTAGAATGTAAAATATTGTATGGAACATACACCTAGGGTGAAACCTGTATTATTTCAGTGAGGTAGGATTTCTTGGGCCTTTGTCTAAGTGAAAGATCTTATCCCAGGGGTAGTGGTTTGAAACTAAGAGCATTAACTAAGACTAAATATAAGGAAGATTTTTTTTGCAATGAGAGTGATAAAACACTGGCACAGGTTGCCCAGAGGATGCCCAGGTGGATGCCCCATCCCCAGAAACATTTAAGGCCACGTTGCATGGGGCTTTGAGCAACCTGCTGAAACTGAAGGTGCACCTGCCCACAGCAGCAGGGTTAGACTAGACCTTTAAAGGTCTCTTCCTTTCTTAAATTATTCAAAGATTCTATCACAAAAGTGACTTCTTGCATGGACCCAGGAGGAAAACCTCAAAATTGTAAGATCTGACATATAAGAATTATGTCAGTTCTATTAACCCAAAGATGCTCATCCCAGCTCTCTGTCCCTGAGGCCAGCTGGCGTGACCAGTGTCCACACCACTGACCTCACTTGCCTCCAGAGCAGGGAACCCCTTCAGACTCCTCCTGGGAGTGATGCCAGGTCTGTGGCAGCACCTGAGCTATGCTCAGTCACTCAGAACAAGCCCACCACCCAGCAGTGTCCTGCTATCAGCCGGAGTGTGGCACTGCTTGGGAATACCCCTGGCACAGCTCTGACAATTAGCCAAGACATGGCCAATGACTCCTCTGGGCATGAGCAAGGCTGCTGCCACAGCTGCAGAGCAGGGCAGGTCCTGGGCTGCATCTGGTGCCAGAGCACAGAAGGTGTCTGGGGTGTGATCAGGGAGCCTCAGCTGTGTGCACTGAGATCCTCCCAGCACATCTCACAGGAGCAACAGTGTTGGCAAAGGTAGAAGAGCAAAATTCCAGTTTGTGTAATTACCTTCCTATACTAATTCCCTTGCAATTCAGTCAGCTGCTCTTGACATTCCCTCCTTAGGGTGTAATCCCTCCTCATAAACACTCTGAGCCTGCATGAAGGGGCATGAGGGGAGCAAAGATAAGCAGAGCTGATGCTGCACTGCTGAGAACTGGTGGGCAGCTGCCCACCAGGAGCTTTGGGGATTTCACTATCAGTCTCTCAGCAGCTGCACTTGCTTCTCCTCCATCCCCATGAAAGGCAGAAAATTTTACACTCTGAATTTACAGTCAGTGGGGAATGTCCTGGAAAGAGTCTTCTGGTTTAAGATTAACATCTCTGTCATTGACCTAAAGTTAGGTACAGCCTAACTCTAATGGCTCCTATAAAACACAGAAGAGCTAGAACCTGGATGGTTTGGGATATTTAAGCTTTCACCATTACTTTATCTCTACTCCTGTGGTGGATGGCACCAGGAACAATTAATTATTTTGTTGTTTGATATACACACCATGTCAAAAGCATGAAAAATCTGAGATGGAGAGATAACAATTAAAAGCACATTACAGAAATAAACAGATAAACATGGACTGAAACTCAGGTTTGAACAAAAAGACAGGAGGAAATATTTGCAGTTTCGACACAGGCGCAATATCTCATAAAATCTTTGGTTTAGTATTAATTCAGATGACTGGGAGAAACTCTATGACATTAAAAACTGGATCCAGAGCTATAAATAAAGCTCTAACAAATTAAATTGTATTAACCAGGAAGCAGGGAAGATATTATTTAATAAAATGCTGAATGGTGTTTGTTAGTTCTGGCCCTACTAACTGTTTCCTTAATGATCTAGAAAAAGAACTAAATTGAATGTTAGCAAAATTGGGAGGTACTAATCTAGAAGGTGATCACAACACTAGTGAGGACACAATAAAGTAAATATAAAAGCACTTGAGATTAAAAAAAAAGCACCACTGGAGAGTCAACATGACAATCACAAACTAACCCAGGTTGCCAAAGGAGTGCCAAGCACATTCATGCAGCTCTCAGCCACAGCTCTGAAAACACAGGGACAAGTGAGATCCAAGGATCCATGAAATTAAATAAAGTGTGGGAAGTCAAAGGAAGTAAAAGACAACAGCAACCCAGAGAGGATGAGGATTCCTCCTCTGTCACTGCCATACAAAGGATCTCTACAGCTCCACCACCATGCAGCTGAGAAAAATTAAAGCAGGAAAGACTGGCAAAATGATCCACGAGGTAGAGGGGAGAGAGAGCAAAAGCCATCTCAAGAGACACCAGATGTGCCTCATGTCAGGGTCTCAGCATCTCTCCTGAGAGGGATTTAGCAGAGTTAAAGATATTACAACTTCACTTCTGCATGTTTTGCACCAGTAAGGAGGACAAGGTGGTCTCCTGGTGACTACAACCAGAGGTGGTTATTGAGCTGTGGGAAGGCTGAAGAGGGATGGAACCTGTGAAGAACTTGAGCTTAGGAGGAGCCCACCATGCCTGAGTAGAACAATGAGCTGGTTGTACAGAGGAAGATTATGTTACCTCATGCTGCTTTCAACCCCAGTCACAATCTTCTGCTTTGGATTACCTCAGTGCCACCTTGGATAGGTTCCTCCTGACTTCAGAGGGACCTTTCATTTGCTCCAAGTTAAACACACATTTATGCAATTTGCTCACTTAAGACCGCGGATGTCAGTTTACAGATTTCCAGACTGGAAGTTCTCCAAAAGTGCCTTTTTCCAAGTAGGTTACCAAAACCTAAATATCCCAGGGCATGTCCCTCTCTCCACAGAAAATACTAAGTTTCCCAGCTACCATCCTAAGAGAGAAGACATCATACACTTAACAGCACTTGTGGAGCTTATTCCCTGCAAAGCTATTAATATTTAAGTTATCCCATTTAATACAGTATCTGCCAGAAGCAAGAGCAGGATCCATTCCTTCTGTAAAGTTTTATGCACAAGAGAGTATGGTATTCTTAAACACAAAAAGGGAATTTAATGTTATTAAACACAAGAATAAACATTATCATTTATTGATACCATGCAAGGCTGATCATGGTAGTAGCTTGGCTGTGTTTAAGGTCATCAATTGTTTATCTTTGTAAGCAACATATAAATTATCTTAATATTCATTTGATCAATTTTGATCAGAAAGTTTCTTCCAGTTATTAAATCAAATTCCTCAAGTGCAGACCTTGTTCAGAATATGCAGTTCAGAATATGCATGCTGTTGTCTGACCTTCCACATGCATCTCAATGACAGTCAAGGGATACAGAATTATGTTCTACATACGTGCACGGGTTTGCATGTTGGGTAAGCTATAAATAAAAATGATTCAATCAAGTGATTCTTTGAAGATAAGGACTATAAAAAAAAAAAAAGGGCTGGTTGAGTGGATCCTGAGGTGACCTTTGGGAGAAGTAGGAATGGCTGGGCACCTTCATGTTCACCTGCACAGAAAAGCACCCAGTGATAGATGGCTGGCATTATCCGTATTATTTTTTTAATCCAGCTGTTAAAATGGATTAGTCTTAAGTTAGTCTTTAGTTACTATTTTTTTCCATTAAATTTGTTTTGAATGTTCTTGCATTTTACAGCAAAATAAGCAAAACAAGTGTAGAAAGCCTCTCCCTGCTCATTTTTGTACCATTTCCCTCATCTCTCTTTCAGCTGAAAATGAGAAGTAAAGCTCAGGTGTCCTCTGCACCCAGCAGCTGTCCCAGAAGGGCACAGACCCTGCTGTGCCCTACCATGATCCATTGTTTGCAGCAAGGAACAAACTGAGGCCTGTGAAGAGGCTGGGATGGCTTTTATGGAGAGTGATACCTCTGACCAGAGTCCAGGCTGGAGATAAATCTAGTCCTGGGCTTTCCCACTGACAGTGTCTCCAGAACTGCTGGGGTGGCACTGAGATGCTGCTGCTCCTCACACCAAGTCTCTCAAAAGAGAAGAAAAACGTGATCTGCTGGCTGCTGCAGTGGCTTTGCTATATCATTGCTTGTCAAACTGATTAAATTTGGGACTGTTCAGTTTTATAGACCTAACACCAGGGACTATGACTTCTATTTGAGGGGCTATTCCTCAGCTGAGCTGGCAGCGCTGCAAGCCCAACTGCGCAGTGTTTGCTGGCAGCGCCGCTCCCCCCGACGCGCCAGGCACCAGGGATTCCACTGCCCATCCAGATGGGGCTGGTCTGAGCTGGGCAGGGAACTTGCGGCAGGGTGCTCAGGGACCTTGGGGACGCTGAGGCACACCCTGGGCACCGTGCAGCCCTGTGCCTGCAGCTCCCACGAGCCATGGCAGCGCCGAAACTTGGCAAGTGGCAGCGCAGCCATGGCAACATTGAACACAGGGCAAACCGATCCAACCTGAGGGCACCCACTGTGGAGTGGGTCTTGCTCTGAGCACTGATGCCCAAGCACAAAGATTTGAGGCTGCAGATGAACAATTATTCCCACCAAAGGGCCTGGTCCACAATTTCAAAGGAAGTCTAGATGCTTAAACAAGCATTGGGCACCTGTGAGCTGCTGAAGGGACCCCCGAGCTGCAGCTGGGGATCACCAGCCACTCATTACCCAGGCACTGGTTTACCCAGGCTGTGCTACCCCTTGTCATTCCCCCAGCAAATCCCAGCTTTCTTCTGTTGTGCCAGCTGATGTCAGCAGCTGAGCTATAGCCACATCCCCCCAGGACACTCGCAGTCCCAGGGCAGCTCCTCAAGCCTCAGTGGAGCTGCAATAGCAGAGGTGTGTGGTAAGGTCTCCAATGACTAAGACTTCATTAGTTTTTACAAAGTATACTGCAGAATATTTATCCATGCATTATGATGAATTAGCATAAATAATTAAAGCAGAACTCATATTGGCACACACATAAGCAAAGGGCACTTGCTAATGGACCAGCCTGGCTCGGCTGCTCTAGGGACTCACTTAAATACAAGTCCATGCCAAAAGAGCCAAGAAAGGATTCATATTATTCCTCTTTTTACCCCAAACCTTCTCCCATCTCCCTCCAGCTGGCTCACAGCATTTGGGGAGTGAGCACATCTTATGGAGCATCTCCTGAAGGGTGAAGAGGAAAATAATGGAAAGCCTCCAGACCTTCACCCTGTTCCCCAAATCCCGTGACACTCTTTCCTGCAAACAGCCCACCTACAATCAGTCATGCAAGAGGTGCTTGCCGGTGCTTCCCAGAAATGCTGATTTGATGGATCGCATGACTCTGCCTCCTCTTCTTATTCCAGGTATGAAGCAGAACTGAGAGAAGATGTGCATGGCAAACAGACAAGGGCTCTCTAATGTTCCCCATGGCTTCCCCCTCACATCAGCAGGTACATCGTGGGGATCTACACCAGCAGAGTGCAGGTGATATTGCACACTTCCCCAAAAAGGAATATTTAATCTAATCAAACCTTTACCTAATCTTTTTTTCCGTTAAAGTAGAGGCTGTAGTTGTCTCAGCAGATGATATGAAAATGAGAATATCTCCTAGTTACCTCTCCTTCATCCTCTCTTTAAGTCAGGTTAAAAATTTTCCACAAATTGCAATTCCAAACAATCTGTATTATGTTACCTTTCTATACTCTGTCCTTTATCCACCAAATATCTTGTGCTTACAACTAAAAACAACACTGGAAAAATAAAAGTCTTACTTGTCTCAATTTTT
Source organism: Fringilla coelebs (assembly GCF_963513975.1). NCBI lineage: Eukaryota > Metazoa > Chordata > Aves > Passeriformes > Fringillidae > Fringilla > Fringilla coelebs. Next base: position 8,874,837 of record NC_140028.1, on the reverse strand, counting down.
CATTCTACTCATTAATGCTTCTGTGCATAAATAAAGCATTTGGATGGTTTGTGGAGGCGGACAGGTCTTGAGTCTGTCTCCCTGGCCACAGCACACATCCCATAAGGCACAACTGCAGGGGTTTCCTACAAAATATTGCACTGCCTAACACAAAAGAAAATACAGAACATCATGGGAACATCAGTTGTACCTACAGTGACATGACCTCAGAAAAGAACAGGGATAGGCTGCAGCCTGACCTGCAACCCCCAAGGGACATTTCAAAATGAAATATCTCAAAAACATATGAAAATCTCAGGTTATTTTATTTTATTTTACTTTATACTGAAAATGTTCAGCTAGAGTTTAGCTTTACAGACATGAAATTTGTAATGGGGAAAAACATTTTTTTCTTACCAAGTAGGACCACTAAGACATTGCCATATTGACAAGAACACCATGAATCCTGGTGACCCAGCAAAGGGGAACATCATGAGTGACAGATAAATCTTTTGGGTAGCAGAGCTACTAGAGAGCACATGTTTTAAGATGGTGAAGGAAAGAGCTGGCTTCTTTAGGGACCAAATCCCCAAGGATAGGCTTGGATAAATTCACTTGTGCAGAGCAAAGAAGAAGGAAGAATCACAAGGAAAGTATCTCACAACACTTTCTCTTAATTATTGCCAGTGAAAGCTGAATGCTAGAATTGCCCTCAGGAATTAGTCCCTTTCTCAACTGCTCCTCTGTCCCTAGGGCTTGGCAGGGCCTGATCCCCTTTATGAGCTCTCCTTGGATGGCTTCCTCAGACAGAATCATTCCAGAGCACCCAATGCCGACCAAAGCCAGCGCTGGAGCCTCCTTTATGTGCACATTACAGCAGTGAGATCCACACAGGACCCTGGAGCCTCCTTTATGTGCACATTACAGCAGTGAGATCCACACAGGATCCTGACCCTCTGCAGCCATATGTGCATCTCTGTATGATTTAACGGGATCCCATCTGTGCCACTCTTTCAAAAGTTGTGGCATCCAAATTTTTCACAAAGAGCTTGTCAAAGCCCCCTCCTGCCCCTCACACAACACCCTCAGCATGTATGGAAAAGTTGCAACCCTCTTGCATCAGCAGCTGCCTGCCTCCCAAACCCTGGGATGCACACAATATTGGAGTGCTTTGCATCATCTCTTCGTTAAACACCTCTGAATGCTTGGATCTATAAGGAATTCATCACATCCAGCCATCCTCAAATCCCTTTTGGCCCTCAGCTGTATATTCTCTAGTTATTTGTATTTGACAGCCATGATCTTACTGGTTAATTTTGGGTGCATGGCACTTACTGCAAAGTTACTCAAATGAGACAAATCATAATATGCCATTAACGTAACATAAATGGGACTTTCCTTGAAAATTAAGATCAAATTTATAGTTTTTATGGGAAGACTGGCAATCTCTCACCTTCCCAAGGAAAAGTGTAAACTGTTCTAGCATGAAAAGAAGCACTGGGAGACTGCAGGGATGGAACTACACTGTGTCACAGTGCACCTCCAAACGAGAGAGACTCCTTTAAAGAAGGAAAAAAGGTTAAAAGACAATTCATTTGAAGGCAAGAATAAAGAATTTGGGTAACAAAACTTAGATGCTGCTTCCCCAGAGCCCCTGCTCTCAAGCAGGTCTTCCTTATCCAGTGGCAGGAACAAGCTCTGAAGCCTCTCAGCCACATCTCAGCACACTCTTCCATCACTCTCAGCAGATTCCTTTTGTAGGGTTGGATCCTACAGTGAGGTAAGGCCCCACAGCTTCATCTGAGTTCAGAGGGAGCTGAGACTGTACAGAAACTCAGTGGGGCCAACTTGGACAGCAAGGTCCTCTGGATGTCCTGGGGAGGGATGGAGTCTCTATGCTGGGCTGACAGACTTGTGTGTTTTACTTCCTTTAGGGATAAGGACTTATAGAAGTGTTTTGTTTTGTTTCTTTTTCATTAATATTGAATTTGGCACTGATGGCTTTTACAAGACTGTTACTGACTTTTGTGAGTCAGACTGACATTTCAGTTTTGCAAGAGTGAGTAGTCATCGAAGAGAAGTTGACCAAAGAGTGTCAGGTCCACTCCTAAGAAGAATCAAACCTTACAAAAATAATAATTTTTTTTCCCATTCTGTGATCCTTATTGCATAAGGACATTAAGGTCAACCACACATCTAGAGAGTTATCTAAAATGAATGCTGTAACTTGGAAATACTTATACCACTGCAAATAATTGTAAATTATTTTATTCAATTCAATTCAATTCAATTCAATGAATTCAATATTCAATTATAGTATTGCCAATTGTCTGAATCTCTCAGCTCACCTGAGCCCCTCCAGACACATCCACTGTCCTATTGCTTATATCCAGACATGAACCTGCACACAGGAACCTGCACAGATTTGACCCAGCTGCCACAGAGAGGTGCAAACTCCTTGGAATGCTCTGCTGTGTGCTAAAGCCTCACTGATGTGTGTGGGCTGGCCAAGGCAGGATGAAAGGGGTGCCCCTCTGTCCAGTTGTCACTCTCCCCAGCAGGATTATGCAATACTGAACACAACAGCAAGCTCCAGACCTAAGAGCCTTCCCAGCAAAACACACTTCAAGTACTGTCACTCCCTGCTTGCCAGCATGAGTTTTCCTATGGCAAAAAGAGGTGAAAGAACCAAAAAAGTGTCAGAGCATCCAGTTTCCAGTTTCAGGCTTTAAGTTGGAAAACAGGACCTGAGTCCCAAGATATACTTGATGAATAAACACTGAAAAGAGGGGAGCAGCAGTGGATGAGTGGTACACAAGCAGCACTCTAGTAGTGGTGGTTGCCTTTTAACTCTTGCTCAGGGCTAAAACACTGTGAACATAATAAAAATGTGCCTGAAAATAAAATCACAGCCCTACACTCAAGCTGTTTATTTGCAGGTGCAAGGACCATGCCAATGATCAGTACTTCCTGAGATCCAGGCTCACAACCCATAAAGCCTAGAGAGCTTTGTTTGTCTTTGGCAAATAAACCAATTTCAAAAATCATTGCTTAAATCCTCTGTCACACATAGCTCTGCACACCTTGTAATGCCAAAGAAAAACAGTACCACCGCAATCACTGACGAGCCCCTGGGTTTTCAAACACATTCGCAACACTAAAACATACACTTATTTTAATATGACTCTGCCAACTCCATTCTGCGATGTTGACAGAATGCTCTTTTTTGATATTCTTTATGACAACTTAAGGCAACAGAATTTTTAGGAATGCAAACCAGTTGTCATTCTCTTGATTCATCACCTATGGGCCATAAAAAGAGTGTATTTCCTCTCGGTTCACTTGTGGTCAGTGTAACTTTCTGGTTGACAGCGCTGCAATGCTCGGGTTTCATGCACTGCGGAGTGATGCGTATCGGACCGAAACCCGATGGTTTTCATTTGACGCTTTTAGCTACGGAAGGGACCGGTTCACTCGCGGTCTGCAACAGCGAGTTGAACCTCACGCTTCAGGTTGAGCTGAACTGGCCGCGTTCCCCTGAAGCACTTCGAGCCTTAAAACCGCTCAGAGCTTGGTTTTTCTGGCATCCCTCCTCCAGTGCCTCAGACACACAGGCTCGGGAATGCCACTTCAAGGCAACGTGGAAGTACGGGCAAGACAGAAACACGGAGTTAAAAGCAGCTGCTCCTTTTGCAAAACCCGACGACATAAAAGAAATCAAGCCGCTCAGCAGCACCCACCCCCCGTATCAGACCCTTGCTCCACGCACAGCCGGCCCCCGGAGCGCCTCACCCCGAGAATGATAAAGCAAAACGGTGGCCCCGGGCGCAGCCCCCCGGGGCAGCCCCGGCCGCGCCCCCGGGAGCCCCGCTCCGTGCCCCGCGTACTCACACGAAGGCGTGATAGAGCAGCGCCCAGCCGCGGGGTCGTTCCAGGGCGTCGTAGATCAAAGTTTGGATGCGGCGGTACCTGGCGTGGTTCCGCTTCACCGGGCGGCTCAGGGGGGTCTTCGCCAGCAGCCCCAGTCCCGGCGGGCTCCGCTTGCCGCCTTCCTCCTTCCCGCCGCCCTCCAGCAGCAGCGTCCCGTCGCGGTCGCCGCCGGTGCCCAGGGCCAGCGAGCCCTGCTCGGGGTCGCCGCCGGCCGCCGCTCGCCGCCCCGCCGCCGCCGCCGCCCCGCCGGCCGCGCTACCGCCCGCCGCGCCGCGCCGCGCCTTCAGCCCCATGGTCGCCGGCGGGCCCCGGAGGCGAGCTGCAGATCGGCGGCGACAGCCCCGGGAACCCCAGGGCCATGATCCGAGTTCCCCGTCCCTCCCCCCAAAATGACTTCTCTATATATTTATATATATATATTCATCTGTCAATGTATGTGTGTATATATATATATATATATATATACATACATATATATATATCTGGAGGGAGGGGGTAAGAAGCGGTGGGCAGGGGAAGGCGGTCACATCCCCGTCAGGTCACCGCCGCCGGCGGGCAGCGGGCGGGCAGGAGCGCGGGCAGGAGCGCGGGCAGGAGCGCGGCGCGCACCTGGGCCGGCGCGAGGGAGGGGAATCATCGCGGAGTTTATTTACCAGCCCGATGCCCGAGCCCCTTCTTCCCCCCCCCACCCCGCCTCCTCTTCCTCCTCCTCCTCCTCCTCCCAGCTCCTGCCTCCCCCCAGCCCTCACGTTAGGGAGTGGCCCATTGTATGCAGCCAGCAAATAGCCGGGCGCCCGCCCCCCGCTCCCCCAGCCCCGGCTGTCGAGTCATCCGCGGTGTGGGGGACACCGGCACCGGCCCCCCACCCCGGTGCTACCCCCCACCTTGTCCCCCCACCCCCCGGGTGCCACCTCCCAGCAGCCGCCGCCGGGGCCGCCGGCGCCGAGCGGGGAGATCCCGGCAGCCGGCGGAAGGGGAGACCCCGCTCGGCTCCCGGGGATCCCCCTGCAGCATCACAGCCCCCCTCCCCCGCTGCGGCTGGAGGGAGGGAGAGGAGGGGAGGGCATTCCCGGCCCCCGGCGGGGGGCTGCTTCCACCGCCGAAGCAGGAAGGAGCGGAGGATGGGGATGAGGGATGCCGGGAGAGGCGGCGAGTGGGCGGCTGGAGGCGCTGGCGGCCGCTGCGGATCGCTCCGAGCCGAGCCGAGCCGAGCCTCCGCCCGCGGACCGGACTGGGGGCAGCGCGGCCGGGCAGCCCCAGCCCCGCCGGGCAGCGCCTTTGTGCGCGGGTCTGCCGCCGAGATGCTGCCCCTGTGCCCTCCCGGGAGGCTCTTGCAGGGAGCGGCGCCGGTCCCAGCACAGCGGAGACCGGAGAGTCCGCCCCGACCCTGCGACCCAAGAGCTCCCCTCGCTCCGCTTTGCCGTGAGAACCGCACCCCGGTCCATCTTCGGACCTAAAACCTGACGGGATGTGATCAACAGCCGCGGACCCTTTTCCTTTCGTTTTTAGCCTGTAAGGAAGAAGGGAAAAGACAAGCTTTTGTGTGCCTTACACCTTTAATGCCCTCGGTTTTCTTCCACAACGCGCTAGAAACATCCCCTCTGAGCGCTGCTGTCATGTAAAAACCTGCCTTCAGGGCTGGGCGTCCGCATAGCTACACCTTGGGAGGATAAAAGGGGTCTCAAAATAAAATAAAATGCAATAAAATTAAATAAATGATAAAATAAAATGGACTATAAAATTATATATAACATGAAAAAGAAAATAAATTTAAAAAATAAAATAAATAGAAAAAATAAAATTGAATACACTAAAAAATAAATAAAATAAAATAAAATAAAATAAAATAAAATAAAATAAAATAAAATAAAATAAAATAAAATAAAATAAAATAAAATAAAATAAAATAAAATAAAATAAAATAAATGCAAAGCTTTATAGGTTGCTGGTTGTTTTCATGGGAGGTTCTCCTCCTCCAGATGGGGGAGCGTTCCTGGTATCTCCTCAAGAGATGCCAAAACACCCAAGAGCCCTTCCAGACTCAGAAGCAGATTTGCCACCTACTCTATCTGCTCCTGTTCCATTCCTGAGGGATTTATGATCTGAGCAGTCCTTCCCCTGTTTCACACACCAGAAAGGACAACAGATGCAAAGGGAGCTGCTGGAGGTGGTTTCTGGACCCAGCACAGGCCATAGTACTTTCGACCAAACAATCCCAGGTCACTCAAAAACCACACTTCTGTCATTGCAGAGCTGGGTGGAAGAAAGGCTGTTTTCCCTCCCATATCTCACCCTCTGAGGGTGTAAACTGAGCAAATTCTGTGCCAAAGAAGGAAAAAACACTTCTTCCTTCAGCTCTGCAAGCTCCAGCATTAATGTGTCTCAGTCACCAACTGATTTTGAACCTTTGTAACCCCAGGGATTTATCTAGAAGCCAGTGGGAGCAGAGTGGTATCTCAATACAATGCCTCCAGTGTCAGCAGTCAGGGTTGGGATGCTGAGCTCTCCTGGCATTATCAGCAGGAAGGAGCTGGCCTGGGCACAGCACATGTTCTGCTGCCTGCTCAGCTAACATCTATCAGCATCATTTGAATGTCATTTATAGCTGTATTCCCAAGGAGGGCTGTGGGAGGCTAGGAAGTTTTGATAACTAGGCCATTTATCTCTCTCCAGCTCCTGTTCTACCTCAGTACAATAGCGATTACACTTCCCAGTGCCACAGGGGAGCTATAAGCATTAGTGAGGATGTATGGGGCACTGAGAACGAGCACTTGCTTCAGATAACACCCTATGCCTTAACCTTCATCCCAGTGCTACATTAGGAAGAGGTGGGAGGAGAAGGGGAGAGGAAAGACAATTTATAGCTAAGCAATTCATCACAGCTTTGAACCACAACAGTAATGTTCAAACCGAAATGGGCATGGTAAATAATTTTCATGGTGGGGGGGGGGGAGGCAGTAAATTATTTTCACTTGCAAAGGGTTGCACCAATGTCAGATAGCAATAGGTGATTGATAGGAAGGCACACCAGCTTGTTTGGCTTTTATAACACTTACACCAGAGACACAACACTTTTCAATATCAATTACATGTAGGGGTTTTTCAGTCGCAGGCTTCTGAGACATTTTCAAGCCTCAAATCACGCCCATACAAGCCACCACTTGAGACCCAACAGGAAAGAGTTTCTATCACCTCTCTAAAATTAAAATCCCACAGCTCAGTGTCAGGAATCCTCCTCCTCCATATTCCGTCTGGGATAACTGCTGCGCAGATGTAGCCGGACTGGCTGAGCACTGTAAAGCAAGGGAGGTTGGCTAAAGTCTTCTAAATCAATCCAAAGACACACAACAGTTTCAAGGGGATCTGAATCAGCCCCCAGCAGTGGTTCTACAGTACCCCATTGATGGTACCGCTGCTGGGGACCACATTCCTGTTGCACACCTGCTGGCAAAGCTCCTGCTGATGTTGGAGGGAGTTTGGCCAGATGGAGGGCTCAGGGCTGCGATTTGGCTTAATGAGCAATTACACTCCATTACTGTTATTTATGAAGTGTTGCTGGCAGCACCCAACGTGCTCAGGTTTGATATCCACCTCCTTGGCTGACACTGGAGATCTCTGTAATCCAAAGCAAGTGCTTCTGCCGAGCTGGAGCCGGCAGCCAGGAGGCTGGGCTGTAACAGGCTCTGACAGGAACTTGCAGAGGGACTGCTGATAAGCATCTCCAAGTAGGTTATGCTGGCCCCCATCAAACAGAAAACTGGTTCAGTCAAAGAGGTTATAGCCTAAAATCAGAGGAAAACAGGATTGCATCTGTTGGTCAAGATAATATGACTTTATCTTGGCTTTTTCATAGGTCATCTGGATTTTTGTGAATGACAAACACAGGAGTGCTTGGTAAACATCACATTAACACACAGAGTGTATTCTGGTAGAGCCACATAAACACTCAGCTGGACCATCTAGAAAGAAAGTGCAAGTGGAAAATCAGTTACTGTGCAAAAGAATGGACAAACACCTGCTCATGAGCTCCGGTGTCAGAGGAACAGAGATTTGTTACTTGAAGAAATGGTCAGGCTATCTGGGAACTAGGAACAGAAAGTAACACTGTCTATACTGCGAGTGAAACTGTCACTAAAATGTCACGTCCTGCTCTAGTAGGGCATGCTTTGAGAAAGGTGAAGAGCAGAACCACGGGGATCATTTCCTGGGATGAGAGATTTGAAGCTTGAGGACCTCTTGACTCAGGAGTCTTGTATATGGAGCTAGACCCAGTGCATGGAGGGTGAAGCTGTATAACCATAGAAGTAAGTGAGATCTCAATTTCAGTGTAAGCACTGACGTTGAATTTTACTGCCCTTTTCTATCCTTCTTCTGGCTTCTCTATCTTATCAAGCAAAATTTTTGCAGTACTTCAAGGCTTCTAGTTTCTTATTTAGGGTGACAAGAACTAATCCCATTTTTAGCTGTCTCTAACACCAGCTTCCACTCAACCTTTGATGTAAGCTCCTTCAAGCATCTTTGTGCTCTTTCCTTGGAAGCTCCAAAAGCTTTGAGGAGGACTCCATTCACACACAAACCTACCTTGCTTTTAATAATTTTGTTAAAACTCACTGCTTGGATGCCCACAAAATCTACTACTGTGACTGAGCACGGTCTGGAAGCCCCTATTGATGAATGCCAAATGAGACAATGCAAGTACACCCCTGAGAGCCCAGATCATTCAGGCAGCAGGAGCAGCCTGGCTTTAAGAGACCTGAAGCCCCATGGGGGCTGATTTGGGGAGCTGCTAGCTCAGACACAGGCTGTGCTGTCTCAGCTGCATTGTTCAAACACCCAGCCTGAATCTTGTCCTGTGACTTCTGTGTTCAGCAATATTTTCTTTCCCCTCTTTGTGCTTCCACATCCCCCTTCCTTACAGCTACTTGTCAAACTTTTTTTGAGGGTTTGTTTCTTAAGGATTAGCATTGAAGGAATCTAAGATGTGGCTTAAACCAACAAAAAGAACAACTGGTTGGAACAAGACAGAATAAACTAGCCAAGCATGAAGCACTCTTGGACTTGGTCTTAAGTCAGAGTTGCAGGTTTGATCTTTATTTTTAAAATCTATAGCTTAGTTTCTAACTTGAAGCTGTATTCTGTGATCAGCAGGTGGTCAAACTGATAAAAATGTCACACTGACATCCAGATCATTACATGAGCTTCATGAAACCAGGCCAGGCACACAACAATAATTTTAGGGAGACTGAGATCAGTGTCTGATCCTAAATCTGGTGGTGGAAGAGTGGTTGAGATATCCATGAAATCCCAAAGCTGTGCAAAAAAAATAAAATGTTTTTCTGACAGGCAGCTCTGCCCTCCCCAGACTGCAGATGAACCTAATGAAAAGTAGCTGCTGCTCCAAGCTGTTTTCTGTGCAGTGGAAGCCAGAGACTATATTAGCTGTATAGCTCTAGGGCTGGTGTTGCTGGTCCCAAAGTGGATAAAATTCATTAAAAGAAAAAAGAACAACTAACAAAATAAACCAGCAACTCTAAAATACCTTCACAGTGCTCACTTGAGGAAAAGACTTGCCAGAACAGGTCCCCTGGTCAAGAGCTAGCACAAAAAGTGTTCCCTGGTTTGCAACTTCAGCATCTTTGGCCTAGCAGAAAACATCCCTGTATGCCAGTGTGGAAATGAGGCCACAGAAACCCCCCATGCCCACTTTGCTGTCCCTGGCACTCCCATCCTCAGAGCACAAGAGCATCCATAGGAATGGAAGACCAGCTGCCAGCTGCCATTGGCCTTGCTGCCTGCCAGCTTCATGGAAAACATAAAGTGGAAAATAAATCTCCACCACTGCAAATTACTGCATGGGCAAAAGAAAATCAATACATTGTAACTTCACACTGCTTTAATGCCATTAAAAGATCGTTGAAAACCAATCAAAAGAGCATCCATAATTCACTCATACTCCCCTTACTGAATCCCTGTCACAGTCACAATGTATGTGTGCATCCATAATCTTGTCCCAGCATTTTGCATAGTCCTTTCTTTTGAGACAGAAAGAAGGATTTCAGCCAGCAAGGTTCTTACATTACATCAGTACCTTCAAAAGTTGGATTTCCATCTCTGCTGAGCGCTGACCATCCCACTCCTTGACTTTCTCAAAAAAACTACTCATCCAAAACTTTTTCATTTCTCAACCCAGTGAGCTTAACCCTTTCATATGTTTGAATCTACCTTATCATGATTTATTTTCAGGCATGGCCCTTTAGCACACAGGGCAGGGCAGCACTTAATCATTAAAAGTAAAAGGGCTGTCTGAAAAAATTCTTCAGGGAAGGAAAGAAGCAGATAAAGATGGGTCATCATGAGTCGTTCACTTTTTCTCACTCAGTCTCATGCTTTATTAGTTTTTCTGAGCCTCCTGGAATTTCTCACTTCCCCTCCTGACTATGAGTGAATGAAAGTAAGATGAGAGTGTCCCTTCCAGGTGCTGGGACATCACACAATCAACCCCAAATCCAGACATTTGAACTCTTATCATGACAGATGACAACTCTGATGAATATGTATTGAAATCGCTACTGACTCCAATGTTTTCTCCATTTCATTTCAGATAATTTTAAGGTTCTGTATTTTGCCTAAGATAGTATTCTATTTCCCTGTCAAAGAGGGTCTCTCAATTGGATATTTTCCCTTAGCATCAAAATAATCAGTTGGAATGTCATCAGTGGAAATCTGATTGTGGTTTGGATTCAACATCAGTCACTATAGAGTTACTAGGAGGTGCAGCCTGTGACTGCTTTTACAGAGGGCTCCCATCAAATTCCTTCTTTGCCTTCAGACCTGTAAAAGTCACTCTTGCAAAAATGTGTCTTGCAAGAAATTTACCCTCTGGTTTCCTTTATGCTGCCTGTTTTCATACAAAGAAGCAGCCAGGCTCAGCAAACCTTAGGTATTTTCTAGAAATATTTATCCAATGCTTCCAATTTTCTGCAGAATAGGAATGGCCATGTGGCACAATTGGAAGTAGAAAAGAGGAAGGTGTGATCACTACATATAGTAGAAACCTCTGAATATCAGTTTTAAATTGCTACAAACGGATCCACTGCAAATTCCTCAGTCCTTTTTAATGGAGCAAGACAGAAAAGGCCTTTGCTCTGAGTGTCTTGTGTGCCAGAATTGTGTTTCTCCATGACTTGGGCTCCATCACTGATGGAGAAATATGAGGATGATGGAATAACTGGTACGACTTCACCACCAGCTGTGGGTGGAGCTGTGAGTGGCTGTGTAAAGCATCACACACACTGAAATAGTTGTCTGGCAAGCCCTCATGGTACAATCTGCTTTACAACACTCAACAGCTCAACAGTCCTATTCCAGTAGAATCCTAATAAACTCAGTGAAAGAAGTCTTCAGATATTCCTAAAATCGCAGAATCAAAGACTGATTTAGGTTGGAAAGGACACTGGAGGTCTCCCAGTCCACCCCTCCTCCTCCTGCATGGCCACCAAAACCTCAGGATCTTGTCCAGATGGCTTTTGAGTCTCTCCAAGGCTGGAGACTCCCCAGTTAAATATTACCTCATTTCTTGCTTCTGAACACACAGTTTCACAAAAGATTGATTGAAGCACCTGACACAAGTTTTAATTTCAAGGAATTTAGCCCAGAACTACACTATGATTTACAGCTGTCAGTCTTTCACACGTGGAACCCAGCTCTGGTTTGTACAGGTATCCCATCCCCATTTCAAATTCAGCCCTTGGGAAGAGCACATCCCATGGGCTGGCAATGATCCTAAGGGCAAGTTTGCTTACACTGCCTTTAGTAACGGCAAGATTTCACTCCAATCATTCCAAGGATGTCACTTATCACATCCCCAAACAGAAGGAGAAATTGCCCTGTCTTAGGACAACTTCTGTCTTCAAAAATATAAAACTGATAATCTATTTCCAGCCTCCTTTTCCTTGCCCACTCATTTCCAAGACGACGCTTCCCTCTCCCATGGGAAGCAGTCTCTGACAAGCGGCTCCTCCAGGGCTTTCTGAGCACTGCAGCTCTGAAGGAGCAGCAAATCCCCAAGTCCACACCTCACATATCCTATCTTTTAGGTGGCTTGTCTCAACATGGACATTTTCCTGCACAAGCAGGCACAGCTCCCCAGCCCATGCAATTTCTCCATGCTGAAAGCAGCAGTGAGCTGCACAGCACCAGTAGCTCACAACATTTTTTCCTCTTGGTTTGCAGCTGAACAGGCCCACCCTAATACACAGGTTCCTTCTGAATGATGATGCTGTCAAACCTACATCTTCTGTAGAACCAGCACATTCTCAAATGCTGTCTCTCTGTTTTATAATTCGCACCTTCTGTGTTCAGAAGGGGAAGGGTTCATAATTAATTGTAGAAAATTGTATTTTATTGCACAAAGATGAATGTTGATCAGCCTGCACAATGCCAAAGTTTACTTCAGGCAAAAAAATATGGTGTGGCTGTAACCTTGTTGCAGCTACCAGATATCTCATAATTCCTGCAGCTCAGTGAACAAGGGATGCACTGAGAATCTGCCAAATTAAATATTTTTCCACTTTTCTGGAAAACAAATGTCCACACGTCCCACATTGAATGATGTGGGACCCTGCACCATCAGAGCAGCATTTTTCTACTATCATCATCTTTCCTGTTGCTCCAAAGGGCTGGTTAGGAATTAGCCATGAGAACAAGGATCTGCTTTGGTATAACCCTCTGCCTACCCATCCAGTCAGCCTTGCTGGGCCACTGCAAATGTGGGTCTGGGTGAGTCCAGGGTACCTGACAGCATGGATGTGCTCCTTAAATCATACTATTGCTGAGCTTGATTTCATAACAAAAAATCCAAAGAAACGGTGAACAGAGACTGTGTGTCTAGAAGACAGAGTGGGGAGGAGTAGGAATGGCTCTCATCTGCTCAGGAGGGGACCTGAATTGGAAATTACTTTGTAGGTGTAGCACTTAAGAGCTCTTGCTTTCTTCTCCTGCCCTGTGAGGCTGTGATCAATATTACTCCAGGTACCATTCAGGGAGCAGTTTTTTTGTCTCAGTTCCTGAGAATTTGGCCCTGTGCTTCGCTTTCTTCTAAAGCCAGTGCACACAGTTCACTGGAGCATTAGGGCTTTACTGCTTTGGGACTGCAACTTCTGCTACTGTGCAGAGCCTAGCAATGATGAATGGGGTCCCTCTGCATGTCAAGAGCAAGCATGCTACATTATTAATGAGCAGGTGAGCAAGAAGGGGTATGGCAGTGCAGTTCTGAGGTGTGTGGATTGAGGCACCAACAGTGAGAGCACATCTGTTAGTCCCATCTCCACCAGATGGTTCCTTTCTGTGCCCAAAGTTGCTGTCATTTATTTCATCAGTAATTTAGTTCAGGGCTAACTGAGGAATGGACACATCCTAGGTAGGGGAATAGTGGTCTGACACCTGAAAACTTTGACAGGAACAAAAACCTATAGAAATTCTTCAGCAATGAGTTAAAGAAACTCAGAGTTTTCTTTTGAATGGAACGACCTAATTGAAAAAAGATAATTTTTTTTTTTATTAATATGTGCTAAGCTCAGCTCTTTCTTTCTATTATAATTCTTTCTTGGAAACAAATTTTTGGAAAAGTTTTTTTTGCTTGGGAAACAAGCTTTTTGCTCACTAAAAACAGTTTGAAAGCTGACTCTATTTCAATTTAGCAAAGTAAAAACAAGAAAATGGAGAAGTTTGGCAAGAAGTTTTTAAAAGGCTGAGCAAACAATTATTCAAGGTTTCAGCATTGAGCAGTTCCTCATGCTCAGAGCTTCAGGAAGATTTAACACAGGGCAGTACTTTGTCCTTGGGGTGGACAGTGAGGACATGTGTGGGCAGCCAGGGCAGCAGCAGGGAGCAGCTGGGACTGAACAGGCTGTTTCCAGTCAGTCAATGTCTGTTTGCTGATCTGTAGCCCTGTAAACTGGGAAGATTTGATACATTTTTCACTGAGGTTGAGTAACAAGGCCACATATCTGTCTGAATCTTCAGGCAGCCTGAGCTCACACTCAGTGTTGCAAAGTTTCATGTTTTTAAAGAGGGTGTCATAACCTCCTGGGCTCCAAGATAAACATCACTTCTATTCTATCACTTTTTGATGAAAAGACAAAATATTTCTTCCATGCATGGCTGAATGTTCATCTTGCTGTCCCATCCCATTTTCACAGCAGCAAATGTTGGGCTGTGACCACGGCTGGAGCTTGGATGGGGCTCTGAGCAGCCTGGGTTGATGGAAGGTGTCCCCACCTATGGCAGCAGGTTAGAACTGGATGATTTTAAGGTCCTTTCCAGCACAAACCATTCTATAATTCTATGATTCTGTGATTGTTTTCTTGGACACAGAAATCAAACTGAGGAGCACTCAATCTTAATTACAGCTTGATCTTTGTTGGGTAGATCATTTGTGATAGCCAGGTACACTGGGATCTTGAAGTCTTTGGTAGATGTTTCCAGCAAGCTATGAGAACAAAAGCATTGTGAGATAAATGCTTTCAAACTCTTGAATTCATGGTGGGACTTTAAGCTGAGCTGAGGGGATTTTTCTTTTTGTCAAATTCAAAACATATTAATAGGAAAATTATAACAAAGAAAAAATTGGGTAAAGGGTTTTTACCTATTTTGCAGTAGCTTAGACAGAGTCAAAAACTTTCTTTGGAAGATTGGTTTGAGCTGTGTGCTTTACCAGTTCAAAGCTCTCTTTTAGGAGTTCAAACCAGTAGTAATGAAATTAGAAAAGTGGCCAAAGCCAAAATGCAGCATTTTGAACAACTGAAACAGATTACTCCCACGGTCCTTTCTGAGCCTTGAGATTGCTTGCAGTACTGCTGAAGTTACATGAGGTCCTTTAACGCAAATGAATTTGGAATTACTGTTTTTGTGGCATTTCTCTGAATTCAGCAACATGATAGCAGCCAGAACCCAATTTTTATTCCTTTCCAGTGCAGCATCTCTTTTTCTCCAAATGTTTGCATGTAGTGTGAGTAGTTGTACCATTTACAGCCTCAGACACCCCAAACTCCACCCAGCAAAGACTGATGATGGCTGAGGGGTGTTGCTCAAGCAGAAGAAGTTCGGGGTGCTGGGCCTTCCTCCCTAGGGCACAAGCAATATAGATTGACTACAGAGAAACCACATTTAACTCTGCTGCAGCCATAGATTTTGGTTACCTAAGCTGGCTGTTGCTCTATTAAGGTAAAAAGACATCATTTTTCTGTTTGCAGAACATTAATGACAAGTTCACATCCTGGGGGTTCTGATGGTCACTCTTTTCTGCCATAGAGACTTCCCATTCCTCATGTTTGTTCCTAGTGGGGGCACTTACCTGGTGCAGTGTTCAGGCACCTTTCTGTAGCTTCAGAAGAATACTGCAAACCCACTTTTGCAATTTCACGGGGGAAAAAAGCAGGTTCTAACAAAATGTTTTACTTCCTCTTAACGCCACAATGTCAGGTCTTGGAAATTATTTTCCCTTGCATGTCAGAGGTTTTGGGCAGTGCAAGGTCCAGAACTCATCCCAAGACTTGCTACTGCTTGCAGAAGTTTCCAGTTCAGCAGCTTCTTGAAGTTTGAATACCACAAATTCAAGTGATTTGAATGCATTTAAATGTCTTCCTGGGTACTTTCTTGTTCCTTTGTGTCCTGGTAGGACTTGTGGATTCCTCAGAATTCAGAACAGAAGCCAGCAAGTGAATAAGAAGAAGAGCTCAGAGGAAGAGATGCAGATGAGGATCCATTTGGCCAGATCACTATCAACTTCCAGGCTGAATTACAACTGAGCTGCTCCTATCTTGGCTCAATCAGTCTGCCCTTAGAAAAATGATGTATCAAAGAAAGTCTAAATATATCCAGGCTTTGAGAAAGGGCTCTCAGCAATTCATAATGGAGGCCAGAGACAGAGCAGTTTAAAGGTATTCTCAGCACAGATCCTTCACCTGTAGCTGACCTTTCTGCTCAAAAAGAAAATTAATATTTTCAGACTGTCAAGAGCTTGTTCTTTGGAGGCATCACTGAAAAGGAAAGTGGCTGTACCACAAGATATTTTTGGCCTCACCAGGAAGCTACAAGAGCATTAATTTAAATGCATTAACACGATGTTGCAGTTTGTGGATGTTGGAGGGAAGCCCGTGTTCCTCCCCACTCCCTCAGCTGCCTTTCAGCATTTCTGTCTGTGACTGGGCTGTGCTGGACCAGAGCTGGGACTTGGTGCCACTGGACATTGAAAGATGTCCCACTGGGAAGGGTAGGAAGTGTGGGAAGATGAATTGGGTATTTCCAGGTCTCACTGCAGCAGCTCACAGCACAACAGAGAACAAGCCTTTTGGCTCCCAGTTTCTAAAATTTGCCCTTACATCATCCAGGCACACTGTATTAATCAGCAGTGTGATAAACAGGGCCAGGAGACCAGCTCCTTTAAAAAGGCCTTTATTAAAGACAGCTCTGGGTGGGGAACCCGAGGGGTTGCGCACACCGCCGCTGCTCCCACAGGACTGTTATAGAGTTAATTAATGCTATTTATATATATACGTGTATATAAAATATTGTAAAAATCCAACTCATGGCTTTGACCACCCTGGCTGGGAGCAGAGTCCTATTTCTATTCAATTAGTTCCCAGACCAGATATAAAAGATAATATCAAGTCCATTAGCTTCAGAATGAAGGCTTCCTGGACCATGGGCTTCCCAGGAATGCCTGAGTCTTTCACGAGGACCGGCACCTGGAGCAGATTGCATCTACCATCTCGAATACTGGCACCACTCGGTTACATGTGAAAGAGGAAATTCAGACAGCCATCCGGACACCTGGACTGGCTTTTGTATCCGTATGGTCCCAGTTGTACGTGTGAAAGAAGGCTATTCCGGAGAAGCTCAGAGAGCCATTGGGACACCTGGACTGGCTTTGTATCTATATGGTCCCAGTTCTACATGTGAAGGGACACAAAAGGACATTCTGTCATTTCTGCCCCAGGCAGAACACACGGGATATAAGCTGTCTGAATGAGACAGTCAGGGTGAACCACTGGGGAGACGCTGGCACTCTGTCAGTCGGATCCAGGTTCACCCGGCGCCAAATTCCGGAATTGACACTGCCTTGGCTGTGGTGGGTTTTTCAAAATTATATTTTGTTATTGATCTAATAAATCTTTGTTAATTTTTTTAATAATTTGGCTGCAGATTTGATCATTTATAACAGGACGATGCTGAGGAGGAGGAGTGCAGCTTTGTCTCTTGGCAGAGCTGGGGTTTCTGTCCTCACCAGAGTCCTTAGGAAGACCATGTTGGCTCTCAGCTTAGGGGTGTCATCCAGGCTGGGTGTTATTTAAATTATGGTGGCAGGACGGGATCTGGCTCTGGTTACTGGTGGGTGATCTCATGTGGTTCTGCTGGGTTTAAGTCAGTTTTTGTGCTGGTTTGTTGTATAATACCCTCAGCCTCTCATTAAAATTCAGCCCGGGTGCAAGTCCTCCTGGGAGCAGGGGAAGGGTTCCCGACGGAAAGGGAGACAACTCCGGGGTAAGACGGAAAGGGGTGCAAATGCAGAGTATGACGGAAAGGGATACAAATACAGGGTAAGACTGAAAGGGATAACTTAAAGGTTTAACAACAGTTTAAATAACACAACTTGTTACAGTTTCAGATTAACAACTAACAACTCTAACAGTATTAACTTGCTAACTTGTTCACAAGTGAAAGGGATACAAATACAGGGTAAGAGGGAAAGGGTAACTTAAAAGTTTAACATTTAACAATTAAATAACACAACTTGTTACAGTTTTCAGATTGACACTAACAACTCAAACAAACAACTAAAACTAACAACAGAACAAACAACTCAAAAGTGTGAACTTGTTCACAACAAGCAGAAGCTCTGCACTAACAGAACTGATGGAAAGCTGAAGGCAAGGATGACTTGGGCAAACTAAAAAGCCTCATTCAGATCTTCTGAATACCTCTGTATTTCCCCAACAGATTTCCAGCAAGCTTGGAAAGAGCAAAACTTTGCAATTAGTTGGAAAATTTCAGGGAGGATTTCAGTGCCAAGACTGGGATTTGTGGTGTTTGAAAGTCTCAGCGCTCACTGTTTCATGCCTTAATTTCCCTACCTTCAAATGGAAATGATATGGCAATAATTAGTATCTGGAAAGCATTTCAGATGTTTATACAGTGCATTCCCTAGAGCCAGTTACCTGCAATCAATGGGATATAATGGTCTCATATTATCACAATAATTAAATACTTCCAGCTCTCCACTTAACTAATGTTTACAGTGCAGCAGTGAGATAGAGGAAATCTCAACCTTACCTGGTTGACAGAGAACACATGTAAAGGAAGAAAACCCTACAGTATTCAAGACCTTGTATATTAAAAAATCCCAATGTATTTCTGAGCAATTAAATGTAGCGTCATGTGTTCTCAAAATATTAATGTTGGTTCTGTTGTAAAAGATAGTTATTTTCTCTTTAGTTCAAGAAATGGTTCAATCCTCAGTTCTCCCCCCCGTGTAATCCCCTCAAAATGGTTTCTCCCCGAGTTGTTTACCGCCTGTTTTTCCCGCCAGTGGCTGGCCCCTCAAAGGGATTGATCCTTTATTCCTCCCTTTATGCCCTTATAAGTTTCTCTCCACCCTTATGGTGTTGCCCACTCCCCCTACCTGTCATTGTAACCACCCCCCCTTTATTTCCAGAATTTTCTGTGTCAATTATCCCTAACCGGATACCTGATTTGCCTCTGGGGCTTCTTCCCTCCCCCGTGTAACCCTCATAGGTTCAGCGTCTTTCATACTCCTCCCCTGGCCTTAAAGATTTGTTGGCTGCTTTATGTCTCCTCCCATCACACCCACTCCCTTTTTAAGTGCCTCCCCAGCCTCATTTTGTTTGGCACTTGTTCCTGGTCGTGTCTGTGTTTTGTGTTTCCTCGTCACCCATACAAGTGTCTGCTCTCTCTTTGCTTTGGGATTTTGCAGCCCGCTCTCGTCTGTGTCGCCCACGCCGCGGACAGCGCCCCTGCTCAGGAGTTCTCGAGTGGCCATTCCTGTGGCTCTCCGGTCACAAAAGGAGCAGCTAGCCGACACCTCTCCTCTCCTGTGACCACGGGGTGAGCTGCAATTAAATCCCAAGCACTGCTAGGCAGCCTGGATCACTTAGTTCTTGGACTGCAGGAGGCCACCCTGAAGCTCAAAGAACTGCAGCAGGTCTTACCCTTAGATCCTGGTAATAAAAATGATACAGACTGTGATTGGAGCAGCTGTATTTCTGCAGTCCTCTCCCAGACATTTACTGTCTGTGGTTCTAAATATAGATCTTCAATAAATTATTGCTGGGGCAGAAGGAGTCACGCTTGTTCTCTGAAGCATCTGCCCCTAAGGCCAAAGCAAATTATTGGTATTACCTTTGTGCTAACTAGCTTGTCTTTAACCCATATGTGGTTTTGGAGAGTATTTTAATTTTTATCACACTTACATGGTATGTACATGTAAAAGTTTGTTTGGATTGAAAATAGGTGATAGAGACATTTTTTGCATAAAGGTGTCTGGGACTTCACGAAAAAGACCAAACAAAATTTTCTAGGAATTTATGTGTGAAGGCTGGGTTCTATTCTGCTTCTCCTTTCCTTCCTCCAAACTGGAAAAGAAAGGATAAAACTTGTGAAGTCAGGCCTGTGGCCTAGGTTTATATACATATATTCCTTTTACTATGGGCAGACACTTAGGCTAGAACCATAATCACAATTGCTGACTCACCAAAACCTGAACTTTTTACAACCTACTCCTATGTTTTGTGCACTTGAAAGAAAACAGAGTGAAAAGATGTGTCTGAATAATGCAAGAAGTTCTGTGCATAGGATGGTGCAAAGTGCACCTCCAATGTGATTACCAGGAGCCAAGTGGGACTGTGTAATTTCAAACTGATTCTGAGTTGTCTAATGTATCCCCCAGAGAATTTATTGCAGCATAAGTTACAGCAGACAGACCATCTCATGTATGAAAAACATACTCCATTTGATGCATCTTTAGAGTATATAGAATAATAGAAAATACTGTGTATCATCTTAATTTTTTATGATGCAGCACCACAAAACAGGTCAAATAGAAATTTTCTTTTCTTAAAAAAAAAGAAAACAAGCTTAAACTTGTAAAAATTTAGAAATACAGAAAGTGGGACTCTGGTAGAAAGACTCCAGACAGTGGGAAACTTTGCTTTGACTTCTGTGCTATATCAGGCTGCTCATATCCTTCTTTTCTCAGTCTTTCACATATGGCATCTGATGTCATTTCTTAAACTTGAGATGAAGAAAACTCTTAATGAAGAAGGCTCTTTAAGCAGCTTATGAAAAAAAAAATTGAAAGGAACTTCTACTGCCCGTTTCTTCACACCTCCTCTTGCCAATCTCATATATAAAATTGCTCATAAGCATTCACTGAGAAAATGCAATTCAGCCTCAAGTAGAAATATAAATTCATAGAATGGTTCAGATTGGAAGGGACCTTAAAGACCATCCAGCTCCAATCCCCCTGCTATGGGCAGGGACACCTTGCACCTAGAGCAGGTTCCTCAAGGCCACCTAATAATTCCACTATTCCTGATGGACTTTTCCATCAGATGCCTGACAAAAGTTTGACTGGAACCTATATAAATTCAGTGTAGTGCCAGCAGGAGCTCACTTCAGCAATGCATGGTAGAGATCCTTGGCTTTTTGTTAGATACCCTTGACCCAACTTGTCCCACATGCCTTCAAATCCAAAGCCCCTGCTGCTCATTAAATCTCTACTTTTGGTTCAGGGGTTTAAATGACTCCATCAGTACCATCAGTTGATATGAGCCAAACTTTGCTTTTTGTGAGCAACCATAGTAGCAGAGAGCTTCTGGTTTTTAAAAAGGTTTTTAAAACAAAGGGAAAAGATATAGAGACCTCCCCTTCAGCAGCATCTACTGTGTCTGTGTACTTTGTATGATTTGAGAAGCCATTAGCATTTTGTTTTGTTTCAGTCTTGTAATTAGAAGGATTGTGCTTCATTATCCCACTATAGCTCCCACTGTGACCCAGTCCTGGTTATCCTGGTTATTACCAAGCAGTATTTAATACCAGCATCTAGTTCTGTCAACTGAGTACAAAGGGATTGGATGTTTCTCCAATTCTTATTTCGAGACAGTATTTACATGAAAGCAAAGAACATCTCCCCCCTGCCCCCCCCACCCCAGACATTTCTTCTTAGGAAGTCCTGAGGGGACAGATACATTTTGGGGGCTTCTTTTTTTTTTTTTTTTCCCTTTTTCTTTACATGATAGCTCTTATTAAAAGGAAAAAAAAAAAAACAGTTCACATTAATTAACTGATATTTATGTGATGGGGAGGAGGGGGATGGGTCATTTTTTCCCCCCAGAAAGGACCTGAAGGTTCTGCAGAGCTATGTTTGTAGATACTGGCAGTTTTCAGTCTAAGAAGTCTCCAAGGTTGTACTATGAGCTGTATCCAAGGAGCTCCACTCCCTCCTTCTTTTCTTCAACTCATCTGCCAGTATCCTGCCCTTCCTTTAACAATCAGAGCCTCTCCTTGAACAAAACATATGCTCCTAGCTAATAAGATGATGTTGTCAGTGATACATATAATCTTGTGTTCCTGTGTGCATATGTTAACTGCAGTATTCATTTGGAGTATTCTGATATTCAGAAGGGAAAAGGGCTTTCCTATATTTATGTTAATTAGCATAACATAGTCTACCCAGAATTCATCATACTCTGCTAAGCTCTGCCAGAGAAAATGTATTAATAGCTAAACTGTTGCGATCCTTTATTAATATCAGCACTGCAAGCTCTGTACCAATTTTAAGGCTTATCGAGAAGACAAGATTCTTGTACTTATTCCTTAAGTCTTTCCTAGTAAACAGAGATAATGAAAAAATTGCTCCAGGGGAAGAAGCTTGGGAGGAAAGTCAAGTTGTTTTTACTTCATACTGGGTTGTTATGTCCTGTAGCTGTTGTATAATGACAGCGAATTCTTCCAAGGATTTCCAGTTCAGGGGAACATTTTGTGCTTCCTCATCCCAGATAATACCTGCACCTTAAATCCTTGTCATGAAGGTCTGGGGAGGCCCCTCTGATAGGAGCACTTCCAAAGTAGTTTTTTTGAAAACTCTGGTGTAGCCGGATGTTCTGCTGAAGTGGGGGTAAATCAACTCAAACTTTGCCCAATGTACAAAAGTTACCAGTGGAGGGAGAAGTAGGGTCACACTGCTTGTGGTATTGGAGAGTGCTGAGATCAGCCTGACCCATCAATCCCTGAGTGAAACATTCAGAGGATGTTTTCTAGCTGAAACTGGCACTGGTGAGGGTGTGGCCCTTGCAGCTCACCCAGAAATATCTGACTGACAAGTCAGTCACTTCATACTACAAAAGTCCAGTCCCACTTTTTAATGGCAGGGACTTCTGACATACTCCTAGGAGTGTGTGGAGCTTCCTCCCTAGAGTGGGGATGTCCCTCCCTATGCTGAGCAAAAGAGAATTGCCCAAAGTCATTGATACGGATAAGTAGCAGCAATCTCTAGTTAAAAATTCTTAAGCTTTGGAATTGTTAATTTGATAAATATTGCACTATATTAGTAGTTATAACTATCTATACTGTGTAGTTAATAATACTGATTAAAGTTTCTTAGTCTAATCATTATCATTATCATAATCAATTAAAATAAATCATTTATTTTATTCATATATTTGTCTTAACATGCTTAATCCTGTGGGACAAAGTCATATGAAGGGTCAATTACACCTATACAATCCTTTAGACACAAATCATTGACCAAGTCTGGGCCTAGAAGATGATCCAGCCACACTTAGACTTCTTTCTAAGGAGTTTAGAGAGCAAGTGGGTCCTTTCTGCTCCTTGTGACTAAATGGGAGGGTCTCCCTGATCAGCCTTGCCCAGAGCTTCCATTCAGCCCACGGCATTTGGTGTGACACTGTTTTCCTCTCACAAGGATTCACTTCAACCTTCTCCTCCTTTTCACTTCAGCCTTAGTCTTTCCTCTCTGCTCCCACATTTTCAGCACTTTTTTTTTTAATACTCTTCACTTGTTTTTTTTCAAGGTGTCCCGTTATATTTCTAGCTGATCATCTCTGAACTGCATGTCTGGACCTGGGGCACAATTTTTGCAGAGAAAGGAAAGCAGAGAAAATTTTAACACACCCTGTGTGGACAGTACATTGTCTAATACAAAATACTCTGTTTGTCTGGGGGATCTCTTCTTTTGGCAGTTTTTATTAAAGGAACTGTTTTTGCCTGCATACTAAAAGGACTCATTCTTCTTGAACTTCTGGGTACAAACTGACACAAATATGATTAATTCAAACCTCCAATAATTACCAATGTTTAAAAAAATCACCAAGCTGAATAGGGAAAACATGAAAATAATTAGGAGAAAAAGAAAGGGGAAGGAAATGCATAATAATTTGCATAAGAACACATGCATGGCTATGAAGCAGAAAGAAAAAAAAAAAACCTTGAAAAACTTTCAAAACAGCAGGGTGTGTTAGTTCCTTTCTAGCATCTCTGTATTTGCAAAAGAAATCATTGAGTGAGAACCATACCAAGGAGACAACCTCATCTAGGCACAAGTTTTACCAATTGGCTGCATAGACCAAGAATATGAAAAAATAGTAACAATCACATACCTCCATCTGACACAGCTTTTACAAGTCAGTCCTGGCACAAAAGCAGCTGTCCTAGCAAGGCAAACCTTTACATCTGCAGGAAAACACCACAGGGGATGCACATTTCTGTTTCCAAGTCCTAAGGTAAGGACTGTCTCCCCATGTGCCAATAGTCTTTCTTTGCCTTCGTTTCCTACTACTCTTCCCTGAAGGGGATTTTGAGATCCTGCTGGCTTCCATGAGTTCTAAATTTCACTAAATCATAATCTTCCCCACTCTATTAATGTTTTATTGGAGAGTATTTGTTTTCTGAGCTGCTGTCTCTTCATCTTTCCCACATTGCTCTGTTTCATCAATATAGTTCATCTTTTAAGTTTGGGTTTTTTTGTTAAGAGTTATTCATTAAGGTTTGATATGAATTTGAAAGCTGCTAACCCTGACCACTTATCTTTAATGCAAAAAAACCCCAAAAAACCCCAAATAGCCTGTTTGTAGGAGAAACCTTGTCAGACAGTCTCATTGGGATCACAGAGCTGTGGTGAGATGGTGAAGATGGCTGGAGTGCTGCAGTGGAAGGATAAAGAATTTTCAGGAAGGACAGGTTGGAAAGTCAAGCAAATTGCCCTGTGTGAGGTGCAGAAAGGCATGGAGCTCTGCCTAGGCATGGGTGATGAGCCAGCTGAGAGGTCAAGGGCAGTGCTCAGACAAACATGGCTGATATGGCTAAAGGCCATTGGAGCTGAAAAAGCAGCAGCTTCAGCTACTGAAAAAAGCTGGAAAAGCTTCCAGAAGCCTCACATTCACTGACTCTGCTCTCCAGCAGGGGCTTGAATCACTCTGGTATCTTCTGAAGGGGGAACACAGCAGGTCACAAACAAACCACTGCCAGGCTCAGAGTTCTGTGGTCATGTCTTGGTTTGAAAGACAGATGTCTGCTTAAGGAAGGCGGGAGCCTCCCTTGAAATGAAAAATGTAAATCCCCTTCCTCTGAATTATTATAATTTTGAAGTTAGAAGGCTGTCAGGCAAAGATATGGGAATAGGAATAACAGTTCTTTACTAGGAAAACTAAAAAAAAAAATACAAATGCAATAGTACAAACAACAACAACAACAACAACAAACCAACCAAAAAACCACCAACC
Source organism: Fringilla coelebs (assembly GCF_963513975.1). Lineage (NCBI taxonomy): Eukaryota > Metazoa > Chordata > Aves > Passeriformes > Fringillidae > Fringilla > Fringilla coelebs. The sequence continues at coordinate 8,850,112 of NC_140028.1, read as the reverse complement.
CACTGACAGTCAGAATATGCCCTGACACCCTGTGGGTTAGGGAGGTGGCAGCAGTCCCATTCAATGGAGGCTGCAGCCTCCTGCAGTGCCAGGTGTGGTTCTGTTGGAGCAGTGATCCTGTAGAAGGGTGGAGTTTTCTTCTGAAGGTCCAGTGGTGGTGTAGATAGGCCAGGTGGGAATCTAGTGGGAAAGGCTGCCTGTGTTGTTCCAAATCTCAGATTCTATCCAGGTAGGAATGTTTGGCTCCTCCCCCTGGGCAGAGCATCTCCCAGTGGGATGATGTAATTTTATCAGTCCTGCAGTGAGAGTCAGTGGCCATTAAGAGAAGAGATCTCCTGGAGGGAAGATTGGTTGTGGAAGAGATAAAGAAGAACTCCCAATTAACAGAAGATAACTGCCCCACCTTTAACAGATAGGAATAGAATACACACCCCCATTTCCACCCTGACAGGTCAGCAGCAGCCTGGACACAGGTCAGTCTCCTGGGGTGTAACATTGGGTAGACATTGGCACAAGTGTTGTTTAACACCTGCTGAGCTAACAGAGATGACTTGGCTGTGTACCCTCTGGAGGTTTCCAAGTGACACAAAACTGGAAGAGGTGATTGATACATGAAAGGGTCATGCTGCCTTTCAGAGGGACCTCAACAGTATGGAAAAATGGATTGACAGGAATCTTACGAAATTCAATACACAGAAGTAGAAAGCCCTGCATCTGCAAAGGAACACTTCTCTGCACCAGGATAGACAGGGTGCCAACCAGCTGGAAAACAGCTTGGCACAACAGGACCATGGGGCCCATGGGACCATGACACAGAAATTTGTCATTGCAGCAAAGAGGGTCAGTGGCTCCTGGGCTGTGCTAGATGGAGTAGTGCCAGCAGGCTGGCTGGAGGAGCTGATCCTTCCTCTCTGCTCACCACTGGTGGCACACATCTGCAGGTTGTGTCACACCAGTGGTGAGCAGAGAGGTCTCCCCAGCAGAAGAGAGACATGGACACACTGGAGCAAGTCCATTGGAGGGCTGTGAAAATGATGAGGAGCATCTGTTGTACAAAGAGAAGCTGAGAGAGGTCAGGCTGCTAATCCAGCAGAAGAAAAGGATCAGGAGGATCTTATCTTTGTGTATAAATACCAGTTTTGAGGGAGTGAAGGTGACAGAAATTCTTCTCACTGGCATTCAGTGACAATAAAGGAGATAATAGGCATAAATTGAAATACAGGAAATTCCATTTAAAATAAGAAAATGCCTTTGTATTGCCAGGATATTTGAAAATGGAATGTGTTCCCCGGGGAGGCTCTAGGGATGTGAAGTGTCCGTCCTTGAAGATGATAAAAATGCAACAGCACATAGCCCTTGGCAACCTGCTGTAGGTGACCCTGTCTTGAGCAGGGCGTTGGACTCAGTGAGCTCCAGAGGTGCCTTCCAACCTCAGCTGCTGTGTGATTTTGTGAGATAGATTCAGCCCAACTGCCCAGTGCCTGGATACAAAAAAGCATTCATAAATATTCTTTGGTTGAAAGTCAGTCGCTGTATAGCTTACATTCTGAGGATGTATAAAACAAGTGACAGGAGGACTTTGCTTGGTTCTTCAATGGAACAAATTCTCTGGAGTTACACTTCAGGGTCACTGCCTCCATCCAAGCTAAGACCTGAGGGCTTGTACTACAGGTCTGACATGCTCAAATCTCTAGCACACACAATAGTGTTACTTTATTCTTAAACATGAGATTGTTCATAAGTTTAACTGGAGTGGTGGGTAAGACGAGAGAGGTCAGTAGCTGACCTTGGAATTAGAGCCAGTCTCTGAGTTTAAGGTCAGTCCTCCACCTATGAGACTGGGACAATGTATCTGACAATGGGATGTCCTCTAGAGATTAGACTGTTGCCAGTTGGCCAAAACAAAAATTTCACAATTTTGGGTATCTTCAGGGGCTCTTGTTCAGATTTGAGCAAGATCTGCCCTCTTTCAGGAGCAGCAGAAGGATGTTCTGAGTTTACAGCCATTATTAGACAAGGATAAATTGTTGGGGGGACTGAGTACTGTTCATTTGGGGTCTCAACAGAGTAGCTCTTTAGAAGTCAGCACAGAAGATACACAGACTGAATCAAGGTAGCAAATATACCCATGGACACTGACATGTTCCATCAGGAATTCTTGGGGGACAACTTCCTCTGGCATCCTGGACCTTCTTTTTGCAAGACTCTCCGTATTTTTTTGCGTCCTAATGGTACAGTTTAGGAAGAACAATATTCTCTAGAATTTAATTTTCCTCTATTTCAGCCGAATGATTTCCTGATTGGCCCCTGCAGGGGTTCAAACTTTAACTTCCTAACATCTTATATATAGGAGCAAGAAACCAATAAAGGCATTTTGATTACTGCAGTGGTTCTCAGCTGTGCCTCTTGATCCAGCAACAAAGAGGAGGTGCTGTGTGGAGTCATCTTGAGATGGTAAAGGAGGGGGAGTAAAAACTGAGAACGAAGATACTGAGAGTCCCATGGCTGAGTAAAGGCAAAGGTGTTGTCAGCACATTAATAGTAGATGAAAATTACTCTGAACATCTCAGAACAGCTGGAAATGGCTTTGTGCATGCTCATGCCCATGTAGGACCATAAGTGGAAGGTCTAGAAAAGACATGCTGGAGGTTGCAGGTCTCTGAGGTCTCAGCAGGGAACAGACCTGCGCCCTCCAAAAGCCAGAGCAACCAGAGCTGAGAAGGAGACTGAATTTGCCATGAAAGCTATGGGCATTGAGTGGAGTCTTGGTTCAAATGATGTAGCATTGGATCCCTGGATAGAAAACTTCAGCCAATGTTCACTGGGAGTTAAAGAGTCAGGCCATCTACTGCAACGCAAGAGAGACAGAGGCCATTTCAGAATTCAGTTAATTAATGGGGAATGAAAAAGTGCTGTATTGTGAGACCCAGCCCCTTAGCATGCAGAGAGAGGTATAAAAGCAATCTTTGGTGCACACTAGCTCAGTCTATGAGTCACTGTGCCAAATCCATCCCTGGTTTTTAAAGGCTGAGGAAAATAAAAATAAATTTATTCTTTTCATTTTCTAGAAACAATCTTTGAGCTCAAATACATCAGAAAGAAATTCAAAGAGGCTGAACACTGTGTTATTCTAGCAGGTTAGTTATTTAAAGTTCTCCTCAGGGTTTGTGCTGGGGTCTGGCTCCTAATAGTCGCTGTATCTGAGCTCTCCTTGAGGGTCAACCATCCCTTCTCCTTTCTGTCCTACAAGTACTTTTCCATCCGGGTTTCTGGAGCAAAGAGGACACTCAGTGGCTGGTTAGGTTATCACAGGTATGTGTTCCAGCAGTTTTCCAAAGGAACCATTCCTGGGAGCTGTTGGCAGAGGCTGCTCACAGAAGCGTGCAGTGCCAGGCTGGGTACAACACCAGCTCCAGATTTCCAGAGAAGAGCAGAACTCCCCACTCCAGTCACAGGCATACTAAGGCAGTGATCTGTTTTTCAATTATATTTTTGACAAATGCATTTCTTAGCAGAATTTCTTGTCATTTCTGGGAGATGGAAGGAAAAAGATTTGAGAATGTCTCAATGGGATTTTTCCTCTTTGTAGAAAATATGATTACCTGCTTTTAGTATTCCCAGCCACAACTTTCCATAAACCCAGGGGCCTTTTGGGCACTGCAGGCACTCGATGGAGACAGATCAGGGCCACAATGATGCAGCAAGGCAAAGGTAATGTTTGTGGGCTGAAAGGATCCAGGCAAGCATTTCTCCAGTATGGAGCAGAATTGAGTTTTGAGGGGTTTAGCCTGTGCCCCAGGCCCCTCTCCCTCTCATGGCTGAGGCAGCACACTGGTGTGAGAGCAGAAAATATCTAACAACCACTCTGCAAGCAGAAAACCTGGATAAAAAGCCCCCAGCCACATGGTGTGTACTACACACAGTGAATGTTTATTGTTATCTCTGCAGTGGCTGCTCATTTGCCTCAGCACCTTCCTTCCACAGGGTCCCCTTCCCTGACAGGGAGCAGTACACAGACCCTTGCATTGCTGAATGTTGTCACACAGCTTTCCCTCCATCCCTGTGACTCCCAGAGAAAGGCTGCAAGCAGCCTGGAGGTTTGACTACAACTGTGGTTGTACTCAGTGCTGAGTTACCCAGAAAAAAATGTACAGAGCCCATTTCTCAAAAAACAGGTAATGTATGGATTCCAGAATGAATGTATCCATGGGCTTCTTTCATTAGCAACATAAATACAGGGAAGCCAGGAATTCAATTTATTCTGCTCCCTACAGGTTCCTGGCATTGGGGAATAAAGAATATTAGCAGAAGAGCAGAGGCAAAATGCACCACTGCTGCCTATGGTTATCTGGCTTAAAGAAAGGAAAAATTGGAAAACTTCAAGGTTTGTCTGGCAACATTTGCTGCAATTTAGCTGATGTATCAATTAAAGGGGAAGGGTGGGAGGAGAGAAGGAGTGCAATTTCTAACTAGAGTAGTGCTCATTGGATAGTGACTGACACTGGGAAGTGATTGGCAAAGTCTTTTTTGACATCCTCAGGCAGATAAAGACAGCAAGGGGATTTCCCACTGATATCAAGCAGAAATTTGCAGAGATCAAAGGCAGAATAAAGCATTCCTGTAGTGAGTAAACTCTGAAAAAATCTTCATTACTTCTAACATACTGCACTGGCTATAGTCAATGACATCCTTTGCAGCACATCATCCTGCTTTATTCTCCTTTGGCATCTGATTTGGATTTCCTTACCTCTTCCTTTTTTTGCCTCTCTTGCAGTCTCCCTGGCTGCCCCACCTGGCAACACAGTCAGTAGCAGAGCTTTTATTAGTTGTATCTTCTGGATTTGGCAATTATTAGTCAGCTCCAGGCCTTAAAAAAGAAATTTGTCGGATGGCATTTATAGTCCTTGCATGCTTTTTAGCACAGGGACCATATTTTCACCCTGTATCTGTGAGGCACAGTAAGTGATAACGAGTCACATTGGAACTACCACGGTGGAGAAAATAGTGCAGCTGCTGCTAACAAGGGTCTGAGTGTGTGTGAGGTACAGGCATCATTCAGAGGAGGGGTTTTAGGCTGCCTGCAGAAGAAATAGCTAATGTTGCAACAATACATTTGGGAAATTTTGTCAGCAGATGTGTTGGTGACTTAAAATACAGAGAGATTTATATATTTACATGCTTATAGATGTATATAGGCTTATGTATACTTGATCTTCCATACTGTGCAGAATAACTGTCAAACACAGGTACAGCACTGTACACAGGTACAGTGAACACCTCAATCTGGACAAACCCTGTGGTGTTAGGTGTTGATTTGTCATATCCCTGAGTTTTATTGTTTTTACTGCTCAACCTTGTATCAAAACAGATCTGACACATTCTTCTCATCCCTTCAAAGCAGACTGCAGTAAGGTGATGCTTCTGGACTGTATCCCTTTACATCCATCTGGGACAGCTCCTCAAACTAAAGGCTTTGTGCAAATAAAATCATCTCCCAGGTAAACTAATATGGAACCAAATACTGCATGTTTTCTTAAATCATATTTTTGTTAAACTTCTTAAAAGTAGTACAGGTGTCTGACACTACTGAAGTCCAAACAAACCAATTCTTAAAATGTTTTATTGTTATCCTATCCTATCCATTGTTAAACCAGCTGCCTGGGACATCATTGGAGGGTTTTCTTCAGGGATAAGGATTGAACCGGCTAGTTTAGGATTTGCCTTGTTATTTCTCATTGTTTGCCTTTAAGCCAGCAATTTCAAACTAGTCCCACTGTGATTGCTTTGTCCTTCAAAACTCACTTCTCCCTGCCAAAATCTTTTTAGCATTATGTTATAAGTTGTCTCCAACTTGCTTAAAATTTCTGGAGTGGATGTGGATCCGTTTGAGAATGCAAGACCAGAGCATAATCAGTGAGCTGAAAGAAAAAGCAACATTATCCTTTCTCATTGTGTTGCATGCTGCAAAAGTCAAACTAGACCAATCTCAGTCCATAGTTACACATATTCCTTTCAGTACACTCAAGAGAACTCCACTAGGGCTGGCACCAAAGACCAGAAACTTTCTGAGTCTTTTGAACATGGTTAGTGAACATAAAAGTCCTTCACACTTCATCTAAAAGTTGTGAAGAGGACTTAGGTATGCTTCATAAGAATTTGGCTTGCATGCTACCAGAACATTCAGAAATACTCTTTGTCCTTATACTTGAACAAACTAGAACAAAAATGCCCTAAGAATAGGGGAACAAAAGTAAAATCAATATGTCAGACAGAGGGACACAAATTAAAATTTGAGAGTGCAAATAGGCTCACAAGCCCCAAAGTGTGAAAATGGAAGGAGGAACACGTTACAGAGAATAATTACAGAGAGTAATGTTTGCAAGCAGTAAAGTCAGGAGCTGCTGCTTCACAACTGCTTCCCATGAAATCTGGAGTAGGTGAAACCTGGGTCTGTCCAGAATTAGACTGACTTCTTTAAAAACTGTACTTTCCCTACTGCTTTTCAGGCCCATGCCTAATTCACTGTTTGTGGTTTCCTGCTGCCTCCCTCATTGTTTTTGCTTTCCCACTGTCTGTCTCCTATTCAGTGTTTCACTTGATTTCTTCCTTCCCACCTATGTGCTCTCACACGAATCCCATTTAATTTCCTGCTCTTATTTTAAACTTCTAAGAAGACTTTACCCATCAAAGGGCTGTGTTTTGTGCGTCTTGTAGCTCACCAGCTGTCATTACTGGGATTCACAAGGCCCTAAATGCCTCAGTGTTCTCCAGCTTTCTCTGTACCTCATCAGCACTTGCAATTACTGGCACTGCATTTCGCAAGCTGAGTGCAACAAGAGTAGAATATCCAAACTGAAACACTTTGTCTTGTATTCTTTCTGCATCCTAAAAAGACACTTCTAAAGTAGGACAGTTCTTTTCAGTCTGGATCTGTATCTTTGGCAAGGTTGGCTATTAAAATGTCTCTGCCCTCTCTGTACTGGCTCTGTACTTGGGACCTCTACAGAATCTTCCTTAATACTGTGGTTTGGGAAATTTGTTTCCCATATAATGACTGAACACTAGCAATGACAGTAAACCACTCCACTCCTTGGTTTCATCTTCTTTAGCAGAACAAACATTTTATTCATCCTCCTGCTACCTTTTTTCAAAAAGGCTTAGTGCTAGGCTGAAGAAAATTGCAGGTGGGTGCATGTAGCTGAATTTAGCTGCTGGAGTGGAACTACCTTCCACAAACATTTGCACAGCCCTAAGGAAATATAATATCTCAAATTCAATTTTAATTCAGGTTTAGTTCTAAGAGAAGCTTTTAGAAAGATATTAGCTAGATCGAGATGTCCAAAGAAGAGCAGTGTTTCCTAGAAGATCAGCTGGGAAGTAGTTGGAAAGTGTGATGAGTGAGCCTTTTAGGAGTCCTGGCATATAGGCAAGGTGGCTGTGGAAGAGATAAGCAATGTTTTCTGCCCACTGAGGGCAGAACAAATGGTGCTGCTTTAGTCTACAGCACAATGAAAACAATGTGGCAATAGATGCTGCTTTTAGAGGCACATTAGGCAAACAGCTGAGCAAAGTCTGGGGATAGCTGTTCTGATCTTGAGGAACTGAAACATTCCCTGTGTGTCCTCAGTGTTCTAATTCCCCTGGCTCTAGGACATCCCCCAGCAGTTCTGGGAACTGGTGCCAGGCTCATCCTGCTGGGTGGGCACAGGAAGGTCTTGACAGCAGAACCCCACTGGGATGCAGCTTAAAAGCCACAGCAGCTGTGAAAGGCCACAGGCTGTCTTTATGGCTCTTCACACCTCATTGCCAAGGGAGTAGCTGTTCCACAAGGGAAGTTGAAGACGGCTCTCAAAGCCAGTCCCAGCTTTGCCAAGGCTGATTCTGCTGGCATAGTCTCTCAGAGTCATCAGTGCTACTGGTTTAATTGCATTTGCATACTGTGCTATTTCCGAACACCCTGCGCAACAACCCTAATTTTGCTCTCAACAAGATGTGACGTCTGTGACTTCTCTGACAGCCTAAGTTGCTGAAAATCTAAGTTTTAACTCACAAGTGACTCATACTCCTGGCCTGTGATCATGACCCTCAGTACTGGTTCCATTTCCTTTTCATATCAGATCTGTCTGTTGTTTTTTAGGCTAAATAATCCAAGAGGGCTCCTGTGGGAGGGCTCGAAGGCTCTCAGAGAATTGTAACATGACTGACCCAACCTCCACCCAGAGACCAAACTCCCCCTATTTAAATGGAAGTGATTTCCTCTCCTGCTCTGCCCATGGAAGGCCCATCCATCACAGACTGCAGAGGAGCAGTGGAGCTGGTCTGTGCTGCCAGCCAGGGAAGTTCATGGTGGTCTTCAAGAAGAATCGATAGTAGGAAGTAGGAAAGCAAGGCAAAGGATGAAATTCAGAGTATTGGGAATCTTAAATCACTTCCCTCAGAAAGAGAAGCAGGTAACTCAATGTGTAGAGAGCTAAGGGGTCAATCATGCTGTTGTTAATATTATATCACAAGGCACAGCAGGGACAATAATTTGGAGTTGACGTAAAATTTTTATAGTGGAGGGAATTCAGCCATGGTTTAAAAGCCTGTAATGATGAAAACTTTACTTGATTTATCATGAAGTTGGTTAATTGCCCTCTCAGTTAAACATTAGCTTCATTTTTCCATTCCTGGCAATGTGGCTCCCTGGTTTTATAGTTTAGAGTTCCTGGGTCTTGGTGTACCTTTATCCCCTGGGTAGGAGGGCCTGTGGTTCCCTGTCAGCTCTTTGAGGAGCTGCCCGGGGACTGCCAGGAGTGTTGCAGCAATGCCTGTGGGCTCCCACAGGGTGCAGGGGTTGGGGTTCTCACTGGGGTGTGGTTTCCAGAGCCAAGCCAGCAGTCACTAAAGCCCAATTCTTGGACTCGTGATTCTAACACAGGCACATCTTTCTCTTTGATCTGTGCCCTTTTATCTATGATTTGCAAACATGGTACAAACCACTAGTTACTCATCAAATCTTCATAAATGTCATAATTTTCCATCACTGTTTTAGAGCAAATTTAGGGGCTTTTTAAATTAAGTTTTGCCCTCTGTTCGTTTTTATTACTGTTTATTTTTAGAATAAGAAATATGCTTAAAATCATTTGATAGCTGAACACTGAACAAGTAGTTCTATTAATAGACTGAAGTGTTCCTGTTGCTGAGGAAGATTAGTACAACTCTGCTGAATGAAAAGCACAATAAAAGAAAACATTAGCATAAATGAGAATGTTTTGATTGTTTGCTATAGTTGTCCTTGGTAATAAAATACAAGGTGAAGATGCAGAAATTATATGAACTTGAAAATTTTTATATATTTGAATAATCTGTGTGTGGGGGAGGTATTCTATATGAGGGGTTGGTTTCTTGGTGTTTTCCTCATGGCAGTGTTCCTGCAGATCATGACATCCTTATTAATGCAGAAGATGTTAGCTTAAATAAAGTACACACCTCCTTAACTAATTTTAAGCATAGCAGGTATGCTATGCTTGAAATTCTCTACCTCTTCCTCTCTACCTCTGCCTCATTCAGCTAGTCTGAAATGAAACTCTACCTCTTCATTTCAGGCTAGCTGAATCCAGAACTTCATGCAACATTTCTGTGTTACAGATGAAACCTAAACCAGCAAAGGTAGCAACTGTCAACAGAGATTTGTGTAACCTCTGAGCTCTCTTGTGACCAGTGAGAGGAGCCAAGGGAATGGCCTGGAGCTGTGGCAGAGGAGGTCTGGGTTGGATATCAGGAAAAGGTTTTGCCCCCAGAGGGAGGTTGGACACTGGAACAGGCTTCCCAGGGCAGTGGTCACAGCACCAGCCTGACAGAGCTCAAGAAATGTTTGGACAAGACACTTGGGCACATGGTGGGGTTCTTGAGATGTCCTGTGCAGGGCCAGGAGCTGGATTCAATGATCTTTGAGGGTCCTTTCCAGCTCATGACTTTCTATGATTCCTTGGCTCTGATTCCTTGCTTCTGATTCTAACCACCAAGAGCACAGTCAATAATTGTTTACTGAAATTAGTGTTTTGTTTTGCTTTAAAATGAGCAGTAACATACTTGGCTTATATGCTTTCATTATATTTTATGCAAATATTTTAAAGATGCAGGAGTATCTTTTCCAGCTAACTCCTGGTAAGAATGACGTGGGTGTTAAATATTAACCTGCAAGCTAATTAAAATTCTTAAATAGTCCTGGTGATTATAAGTCCTGTCATTTTTTATTTCACTGGCACTAGGGTTACAATCTCTTGGCTGATTCTGATCTCCCATAAAAGTTTTGTTTGGATGGCTGAAATGTTCTCCTTATATTTTTATAGCATATCTGTTCAGACTTGAAAATCACACACTTCTGAACTGATCTGGGATTGGCCGTACTGAAGCTGATTTTCTCCATGGCCTTAGGTAAACCAATATTATCTCCATTCTATGTCAAACTGAATTTCACAAACACATACCCAAAGTCACAAGTGTTTCTAAATCAGCTTTCATTTAATAAACCTTTGAAGAAAAGTATTTGAGCACTAAAAGGCACAAAGTGCAAGATATCTTGCAGATAGAGAGAAATGTCCAGCAATATGCTGTCACCATGTGGCAGGTCAGTATTTGTTTAGCTTTAAATATCTTTCCTTCTCTATGAATGTCAAAATACCTGTTATATTGCTATATATGTGTGTAAAAGCCAGGTGTAGTAAGATAAGCACTGGAATTACTAATACAGGCATTAAATGAGCACAAGATTGGCCTTCCATTTGCTCTAAGTAATGCAGACCAAGAGTTACACTGTAGCTTCAACATATTGAACTTGTTTTCTGTTCTTTATAAAATTCTTCCTGGCAGGCCAAGCTGCATCAAAATTACAAGGGAACTCAGTTCTGCTGCTGCTGACAGCACTTTCTTGTTAATCTTGCTTTACAATACATAATGCTGTTTGCTTGATTGCCATGTTCGCCCTTGCCTTCATAGAAATTTTGTGCCATGGAATAATTTTTATATGAGGAAGGAAAAAAACCCTTTTCATCTACTCAGATGCACAAAAGTCATGAATACAGGCAGCTCCAGTGCTAACCTGTACACTGGACTAAGTCCCTTAGGTTATGTCTGACACCAAGGGCAGCTGCCTGCTCCTGTATGAACAAATCCTTTTCCCTGTGAAATGGAACAGCTGCATCCTTAATCCCACAGGTAATGACCCCAGCTCCTGTTAGCTCCTCAGCTGTGTCTGGGAGCTGTGGGGGAGCGTGTGGGTTGGTCCCAGGCAGAAAATGCACCAGGAATCATTTCTAGAAACTGTGGATAATCAACACTGTTAACTTAATGGTACAGATGGAGCCTGAGAGTCCTCTTCTAGTTAAACAGGAGAAATAGGTGCTTTGTCATAAACACCAAATGTAGATTATTCAGATCTTTAGCTACTTATTTTTCTTATTAAAGAGAATTTAAAAGTATGAAGAGTGACTAGGAGAGAGGCAGACAACTACATGGTAGAAATCCAAAGGTAGATGGGATGAATCTGAACTCACAGCTATACTTGCAATATAATGTCCCATATTAAAGTCAGTGGAACTTAATTAATAGATTGGTTTTACACATGCACTTCAAATGTCCCTCCTGTCCATCAATGACGTCTAAAATCAAGGCCAGTTCTTTCAATCCTGTTTTCATTGAAGCTGAGGGCAAACTCTCATTTCTTCATTGAACCCTGGATTTCCTTGTTAAGGTTCAAGTCTCCAAATGAGAGATGCTCATTTTAATTGGATTACTCACTAGTGTCTCTGCTGATAGGCAGCAGAGACTGAGAAAAACAATTATAACTCTGATATTCTGGACAGCTTTGCTACTCTAGCTCTCCCCCAGCATCTGAAGAATTGGCAGTTCTTAGAAGAGAGTCCATACTAAATTAGGAAGTGTTCCTTTCTGCTCTATATTAACAGCTTGCAAGCAGCAGGAGACCAAAGAGTTTTTCTCTATGAATTATTTTTTTTTAATGCAGAGAATTAGTTCTTTTCTTGTTCTCTATTTTTATTGCAACACTTTTGCCAAGACTCCATATGCCAAGATGTAATTAGCTTTCAGAGAAGACATTTGCAGATCTGGCACAGACCATGGATAGTTTAACAGCTTCTTTTCTGTTTCTTCTGAATATTAAGCAGGAGCATATAATTGCTTGTGACTTCTTTCAGTGCATCTCTGGAGTTGAAATAATTTTTCAGAATTAAATAAATATTTCAAAAAATAAGATTAGCACAAATAGTATTCAAAGAAGATATTTTAGGCACATACAAAATCAGGAATTCCTACAATTATGTGGTTCATTTCAGTGCAAATCCAGCCCTATCTTTTCATTATACATATATTCATTCTCTCTCTTTCTATATAAAGATGCCAGGTGTGTGCACTAGAGAAGAGCTAATTTTCTGAGGGCCACCCTGTCTTTTTGTATTCCTTGTCTCTGGAGTGCTTAATATGCCATTCATTTCTCTTTATATTTTATGGCTTTTAATTTGCTCAGCAATTTGTTCTTAACCAGACATCTGGAGCTAGCACAATATTTTCAATCAGCTTGAAGATCATTGAAAGCATTGAAAATTTTTACTGATATCACTGCTTTTCACATCACCCAGAACTGTGCCTGCTCTCCATGGTATGAGCCATAACTGCACTGGCCCTCAGCTCCTCCAGGCTGGCTGATCCTTGCTGGTTTGCTGCCCACCATCATCTGAGCCAAGTACAACGGATACCAAACCTCACAGCCATGGTGATACTCCCCACATTGCACTGGAACAAGCATGCAGACAGGAATGAGGTAAATCAGCCTCACTCCTAGATAGACTGAGGATAAATGAATATCCGAGCCACAGATGGAAGCTGCTGGAAGGTGCATTACCAGTGATGGATTGATTGGGGATTTCCTCCTACGTCCTACTTACAAAGAGCCCCTCTCTGACTGCAACAGCTCTGTGAATAGCTTCTGCAAGGATGTCTGCATCTTTTTGATGAATTTTCCACAGCACATCTTCGCCTCTGTTTGCTGGACCACGTTTGGCTCTATGGGCCTGTGTTCTCAAAAGTGATAGGTATTTTGAAGGGTTTTTTCCCACACTTCTTGTCTGGCTCTTCCACACATCCATCTTCTGGCTCCTGTGCAAAAGCAGCTGCCAGTGGGACTTGCAAGAGCTGCTCTCAATGGCAGTGAACTCCCTTTACTGTTTCCCATCCGAAAAAAAAATATTGAAAGTTATTTTACTTCTGTAAGACTTTCAGAAGCTGGACTCAGTGATCCTGGTGGGTCCTTTCCAGCTCAGGATATTCTGTGATTCTGTGATAACTGCCAGTGGTGGCAATGCACATATTAGACAGTACATTGTTAGAAGATGCTGTGGCATGGGGACACAGCAGGGACAAACAGGTGAAGCAACCTTGTGCAGAACAGGCATAGGCATGAGGCTGCTCTGTGCATGGCACTTCTGCAGGAGAGTTCTTAGGATGTCCTGCAGTTTATGCAAAGCCCTGATGAAGTTTCATCTAAGTAAAAGTTTGGCTGAGGTAGGAAAAGACATTTGAAAAATCACAGACTCATAGAATTGCTTGGGTTGGGAGGCCCTTAAGGATCATCGAGTTCCAAATCCTCTTCATGGCAGGGCTGCATCCACTCAGGATGCTCAGGACTCCCTCCAATCTGTCCTTGAACACTTTCAGTGACAGGGCATCCACAACTTCTCTGGGCAACCTATTCTACTGCTGAATTAAATAAGTTCTCAATTAAAATGGAGTGTTTGCACATGTCCAACTTAAAGACTGCTTAGGATTTTAAACCAAAAAGTGTGACTTGACCTGAATACATGGAAGACATAAAAAAATTCAATTTCTTTCATAAAATACCTAACTGAAATGTTTTGCTGCTTGACTGCACATTGGCAATGCACCCAGTGGGAAAATATAAAGGCATCTTGGTTTGCTCAGCAACTTAATATGTAGAGCTATCAAACAAAAAAGATGTCAGTGTTCACTGAGCTGGTAACAGAGACTAATCCACTGCAAGGCTGGAAAAAAAATGTGTCTTGGGTCTTACATAATCTGGACAGCTCAGTTTTCAAAGGGATGTATTTTTGCATGTCAGAAAGTCAGGCTCTGATTAAGAAGGCATTTAGCATAAATTACATGGTTTTGACAAAGGAAAAGTGACAAACAAGCAGAATGTGATGCCTCCCCTGCCCTCTGGCTCCCTCCAAAGACTTTTTCAAATCCCATACTAATTAGATGCATTTGCAAACAATTGATGTGTCATGCCTTTAACAAGCAAAGGCTTGTTTTCTGTGAGCTAATTGCACCAAAAATTCATTCAGATTCTCCTGTCCTTTCCATAGGAAGGGATGTTAAGGATGGCTGAGCACCACATGCCATGGATCACCTGCCTTCAGCCTTCTGGTGTCCCTCACCAGCTGATTCCCACTGCCTGAAGAGCACAAGATGAGGCAGCCACTGTCAGATTCCATCCACTACTACCAGCCCAAAGTCTTCAAACAAGTGCCTGGGATGCTGCAGGCTTTCTTCACCTCTCCTGTGTGGACACTCCAAACCAGAAGGCTGGCTGTTGTCACTGGAATGAGGCTATGGATATTGCAGTGGGAAGCTTCTGGAAAGCTATGGATGTTTGATCTAAACAGCATCGTACTCATGAAATCCAGCACAAGCCAGCTGAAGGCTGCCAGCACACCCAGCTCTCCACATGTCCCCCCCTCCTATTTACCTTCAGCCTTTCTGTGCATCTTTGTCCTGTGCATGTCTGGAGAGTGAGGAAAATGTGTTTTTTCTCAGACTGCCATACAGTCCTCTCTATTATCACCACTGCAGGAGAAATTTTGTTGCCTTACAACTCAAATATTCTCACTTCAATACAGGAAGCAGACAGAGGGAGGACCATGACCACATAACTACACCAGTCCTGTGAGGATTAATCACAGGACTGTGAGAAGCAGGCATAAGTGACCTCAGGAAGCTGCAGATATGTCAAGCTAAAACAAAAAGTGAAATAACATAAATAGGGGCCCTAAGGACAGAACTTTTAGCAAGGCCATTGTTTGAGTCTGAATACAACACCAGGAACCAGGCTAGAGCAGCAGTAAGGCTAAGGTTGAGCCCCCATACTGCTGTCAGCTCTGCATGGGTGCCTTTCTGTGCAACATGTGGAGCTCTGCACCGTGGGAAATGGGTTTGTAGAGAGTTGTCAGGGCCTGACAGAAGGCCCCCACAGTATGCTTCCGTATGCAAACTTTGAGATAAGAAATGCTGATTTAGAAATGCCATGGAATAGGACAGATATTGTTGAGAGAGAAATGGAGCTAGAAAAAAGTTTTGAAGGATTACCTTGCAAATGAGACTAGATACTTTGGAGAAACAGAACTGTGAAAGATGCTTTGTAGTGGGACCCATGAGGGGTAGTTTTAGATGATTGGCTTGAAGACATTTACAGCGTGGTGTGGCAAAAAGCTGATAGGCCAAGAAACACTTCTAGTGCAATGTAATTAGGGGCTTCAGATTGTGATGGTGTGAATTATAACATCTGTATTGTCTCACCCTTCTCATGAGACTGAAAATGGAATAAAAGTTTTTAGAATGCCTCTCAGTTGCCACATCTCTGGGTCAGGAAAAGGGCATTGTCCAACACTACACAGCCTGAAGGATGCCTACAGGGTGGTGATGAAAGAACCAGCACCTCCAGCAGCACTTCTGACTGGGTGGACATGGCAGGAGAAAGAGAAAGTGAAGGAAAAAGAAAGAGAAAGAAAGATCAACAGTCCTCTCCTTCCTAGGCCACATTGAGGATTAAATTATTCACTTGATGGGTAATGTGAGATTGAAGGCAGCAGAACTGACACAGCAGAGACCCCCAGCAGCACCAGACATTAGGATGTTACTTGTTTGAAGCATGGTGGAGGAGAATGCATTTGTCATCATGCCATGGATGGCATGGACATGTGAACTGGGGGAGGGCACCAGCTGGCATTGCTTCTGTTGGATTCTGCAGCTCCTGAGATACGGCTGCAAACATGGGCTGAGAGGCAGGGCCCCATCAGCCTCCTAGAAGGGTTGGATACTCTTCCTCAGGATGGACTTTGTTTCTCTAAACTGTCACAGTGTAGAGCTGCTGTCCTCAATGTAAGCAAATTTATGAAACAGAACGAAGAGTCTTTTGCACCCAGAAAAAGAAAAAAAAAAGCTGGTGAAAGGGCTGCAAGGCACATCCTGTCAGGAGAGGCTGAGGGCTCTGGGTTTGTCTGGTTTGGAGAAGAGAAGGCTGAGGGGAAACCTCATTGCTCTCCAGCAGCTTCTGGAGGTGAGGGAGAGTGATAAGTTCTTCTCCCTGGGATCCAAGTGACGGGATGCATGGAAGGGTTCAAGTTGTGTCAAGAAGGTCAGAAAGGACATTGGGAAAATGCATTTCTTTACTGATAGGATGGTCAAAGACTTGAACAGGCTTCCTAGAGAGGTGATCAATATCTTAGACCTGGCACTGTTTAAGAGGCATTTGGATAAAGCCCTTCACAACATGCTTTGCATTTTGGTGAGCCCTGAATTCACTGGGCTGCTGGACTAGAAGGTTGTTGCAGGCTTCTTCCAACTGAACCAGTCTGCTCTGTTCTGTTCTGTTCATTTCTGTTCTGCTCCATGCTACCCTATTCTATTCTTCTCATCCCACTTGTGTGGGGTTTGACACATACAACCTTAGGGGTGCATCAATGGATTTATATGCATAGGTTCTGCCAAAATTCATGAGCCCTTGTTTCCAAGGATTCAACATCTATGCATGGAGTGCAGCTGAATTTCTCTGTCTGGTGTGGAAATGCCAGAACAAAGGAGGAGACCAATAAGAACAACTCAAGTTCACAAGGATTTAGTGCAAGAATTTTTCATCTCCTGTATTCAGACCACAACTCTTTCTCCTGACTGATGTTCTCAGGTTCACTGATGTATTTGCCATTTAAAAAGCTATTTTTGAACTCCCAAGTCATGCTTCACTCCAAAATTCTTTACAATGGAATTCACAACGAGTTTCTTGACTAAGGTCTAAACAACTCCTGCATTTTTTATTGTCTGCCATATTTCTATACCACCCCATCAGAATAATCAAGGTTAAACTGCCAAGGTCTGAATCTTCTGACAGAGTGCAGTAATAAATTTAGTGAAGACACTGTAATTGCTTCACCCTGAACTGCCAATGAATATGTTGAATATTGTAGAGCTTCTCACTGCCTTCTTATCATTTCCCAGAAAGATATATTATATGCAGATACTAATCTGTTAATTGTCATGCAGTCAGAGGCATGCAAATGATGTAAAAGTGGATCTACTAAAGAGTATTGACATGCAAATTTTAAGTTCTTTCAAGTCTAAAGGGAACAAGAACATTCAGCTCTTTCCAGCTCCAGTGCAAAATAAGAGTTTATTCACTTAAAAAAAAAAATTAAAAATAATTTTATTATGGGCTCCTAAAAGTAAAAGTAAAAATGTGTACCTGTAATTATTGGAGAATTTCTCTGCTGGAGTGACCTTTCAATTGAAAATGACATTTTTGAAAAGCATTGTACAGCCAGATTGTAGTGGGAATGAGGAAGTCCCAACAATTTACTCTCAGGAGATGGCATAGATAAAAATGCTTGCAGAGTTTTTTGCACTTAGTGCCTTTGGCATCTCAGCATGTTCTCCTTTCTCCTCAACTCCAGTCCAGAAGAAGGAAAGGCATTCTCTCCTCTGCTTTGTCTGCAAGTGGTGGTGTCTTTTTTCATCTCATCTGCCTTCTGAGAAATAAATCTTGTGCATTTGCCTCATCTGACTTGATAAATGCTGCATGGGAAGTGAGAAAGTGTCATGGTTTGACCCGGAAGTGAGTTTTTTTTTTGGAAAGTTATGGTCAAACCAATCAGTGGCCAGATGTGAAATTGGCATTTGGTGTGGCCACTGAGGATTTGGGTACGCCTCCGAGAACACACTCAGTGGGTTAAAAAGCAGAGGATTTAGAGAAGACCTCTCTCTTTGGAGTCCGGCCGGTGAGTTGCTCTGACCTCTCCCCTGCCCAGCGGCGTCTGGGCGGGGGAGGGGAGGCCATGCGGCCTGGGAAGGAAGGCCGGAGCCCCGGCAAGGTGCAGGGGTGGAGGAGTCCTGGGATGGTTTGGGCAGCCCCCCTGGGAGAGAGAATGATAGAGACTGTGCAGGCTGAAATTTGTTATCTTGTGCTGGGAGCACAGCCAGGAGGAGAAAGTGGGGGGGGCGGCAGGTGCCCAGCTGCCAGCAGACCGGGCCGAGCTTTTAACCTTTTTTTGTGAATTTTTGGAAGCTTTAAAAACACTGATCCTCCCCAGCTGAGGAGTGAGAGGGGACGGAGGATGGGAAAGAAGAAGAAGTTTGACTAGGTGAAGGAATGCTTGCAGATGAGAGTGCCCTAGGTGGAGGAGATGAGTGGAGTGGCTTTGGGCTGGACTTTTCTCTTACACAGCCACGGGCGAAACCAAGTTCTTCTGATAATACAGAGACTGCTCCTTGGGGGAGGCGGTTGGCTAGAAGCCAGGAGTGACAAGGCCGCGAAGAGAAGCGGAGAGAACAGAGACTGAGGGGGAGGGTGTGGTGGAGCCCTCTGCCTCCAGGGAAGGATCTCTGTTCCTGAGAGCCCCAGGCCCCAGGGGAAATAATATGGGGGGGACAGGTGTCCCAAATGGTGAGAGGCGGCCACTTCTTGGAACTGGGCAAAGCATTCTTAAAAGGACCTAAGGAGCAGTTTGGATCCATGGACAGTGGTGAGAGCGCTGGACATGGAAGGAAGATGGTCACCGCTACAGATTTTCTTCGGGCGGCTGCAGTGTGTGACATGGAAGCACTGGGGACTTTGCAGTGTTTTCCTGGGGAGGCCCATGGTGTGAGAGGAAGACTCCTCTCTCCTGATGAACTGGGGAGAGTGTGTGTGAAGGAGGGTATTGGATTGAGAATTGATGTGTTAGAGGGGATTTGTTTGTTGGAGAGGTGGGGGGAGGAGAAGTGTTTTTGAAGATGTTTCCATTGTGGATTGTTGTGTGTAGTTTTTCCCTTTTCCCCTTTTGTGTCTATGTAGATTAATAAAATGTTGTCTTTTTTTTTCCCTCCATTCCCAAGTTGGAGCCTGTTTTGTTCTGTTCCTGGGTCACATCTCACAGTAACCACTTTGGAAAATCCACCTTTCATGGGGGCGCTGGCACTGTGCCAGGGTCAACCCATGACAGAAAGTATTTCGTGTTTTTTGAAGACATGTTCTTGAAATTCTTGCTTTTGTGTTTTGTGACCAGTCCCTGTCCAGCATAAATCAGAAATTCTGATCCAAACCAAGTTTTTAAGCAAGAACTGGTGAGTTCAAGTTTAAACTTCTCCAAGGAAATGATGAAAGGTAGGGTCTGATCACTTATTGAAAAAGTGGAAAATCATTGCCCTCCAAAGGCATCTCAGATACTAAATATAGAAGCAATTGAAATGGCCAGTCATTTGAAAGTTTTACTGTCAATATTTCAACTCAAACGGAAATACTTTTACTGAGCCTATGGAAAAGGATGTTCTAGTTGATATAAGCCATTCATTTTTTCAGAAAGCTTCTGACAAAGTTGAAAGATTAGGAAAAGGAATTAAGCTGTCATGGCATAAAAAGGAAGGTCAGCTGAGGAATAAAGAATTTTTAAAGACAGGCAACAAAGTAAAAATACAGAGTTTTCACAATGGAGGATTATCTGTGGATCCCTAGAGAGACCTGGGCTCAAATTGGAGCTGCTCAACACCTTCTCAAACAGTCCAGAAAAAGTGATGAACAATAAGATGACAGTATTTGCTAAAATAAATGTTGAGGTGATAAAATGGCTTTCAGGAATCATATCTCAGACTGCCTGAGAAGAGCACAAAAATATCTGAAAATCCCAAGGAGCTGAGTGACTGAAGGAAACAATAGCTCAATATCTCTTGATCCAAAGGGGAGGATAAGTCTACCTAAACCAGTTTGATCTGTCAGTACATAGTGGCAGGTTCTTGTCTAGCTATTGAAACTCAGGAAATAAAATTTGAGCTCCCTGTAGGCAGTTTTATAAATATGTGGGCACAGTGCTTGGCAGTATTCAAAAGATAGGAGACCATTAGGAATCTGTAGGAAGGTCAGAAGTAACATGGTGCTGTGTAAAACCACAGGAAAAACACTTAGATTTTGCCCCTCTCTGTCCTGCATGTAACAGAAGTAGAAAAGGTTCTGAGGAAAACAACAGGATGAATCAAAGGAACTGGGAATCCCCAAGGATATGCTGATAGGCTTAAAATAAACTAAGGCCAATATTTACAGGATGCATAATTAAAGCACAAAGCTTGTAGGCACAGGATAAAGGATGGAGGTTTATAAGCATAGCTAGTGTGAAATAACAGCAACACAGATTCCCAGAGGAGTATTCCATCAAAGATAATTACATGTCAGCCCCCTAGGTCAGACTTTCCTCTAGCTGCTGACTGTCTGAGACTGTATCAGGCAAGGATCACTCTTTGCAAAATTTCATATACAGAGCATGGTCAAGTCTTCCCACCAGAGTGTGCAATACTGAATTTTGTTTCTCCCAGAATGAGGGGAAGGGGCTGAACTAGGTTGGAGTGTGCAAGAGATCCTGCCTGCCTCAAGGTTAGCAGGTGTGATAGGCCAGAGCAGTAGGAGATAGTTACTCACTGTATTTGCTGGCCTAGAAATGTCCTGCTTGAACTGAGGCACATCTTGGGCTAATTGGGATCCTGGCTTGGCTTCATCTGGTCTTTGTTGCCCCTACTGCTGTGGGCAGTGGCATAAGAAATTTGTTGGTGAATTAGTGCCTCCTGCCCTCAAGTGATAGGCTTCTGAATTATATCCTCATCTCTGCCACTGCTGGATCGAGTGACTGAGGTTTATCACTTTATCCAAAATTCTTCATATGATCACCCAGAAGATGAGCAAATCTTTCCTCAGTTTTGACTCTTAGTTCACCAATAATTTCAGCATCAGCCTGAAGTTGGGAAGCTTTCAGGGCTCCTCAGGAAGTGAGTAGAGATTACAGGGTATGATGTGTGAGGTCCTGAAGTAAGGCACCTGTGGATCTGAGCGCTGGGAATTTCTTATTGCAAAGCCATTTTTCCTTAAGTGACTCATCCTGACAATAAACCATGCTAGATGGAGAATTTAAGAGTTAGTTAGTTACTTAGTTTGTAACATCAAACTGTTCACTCAAATTCCTTTAGCAAAAGGAAGTGGTGAGAGTTCCTATGAACTCTAACCAAGAACTCAAAAATAAAGATACAAACCAGCACCACATTCTCATGGCCTGGAATAGACTGGTGGAATTGGGTTTAGTTCAAGACTGGATGGCAGTTTTGAAGTAGGTCTCCATTTGTTGTTTCCCTCTTTGCAATGTCAGGGAACAGATTTTTAGAACCACCTGAGCAGACACACTCTGTCATCCCCAGAATGGGCACAGAGGCACAAAAGCAGTGAGAACACTGTGCAGGACAAGAAATGGGGAGAACATTCACACTTGTATTCACACACAGGTGTTCCTTCCTCAGGCAGACTGAACAGTACCTGGGGTCCTCTTTCCCAGTCTGAGTAAAAATTCAGGCCAAAGAATACTAGATAAAGTCTTTACAGCCAAATGGAACCTGGAACCTCAGTCTGTCTGACCAAGCTTCGCATCTTTCTTTTCAAGATCCCAGTGATAAATTCAAGGTTGATATTTCAATAGCTATCAGTTGCTGGAACTAATTTTACAGCTCATTTAATAGGCAGACTTCTCTGTCTCTAACCACATGTGGTAATTTTCTTTAATCCTGTGGTTCAGGTATATCCAGTAATAAAATCTCTCCTACTTGAGTCCTGAGCTGATTTAAATGGTCATTTTTGCTGGCTGTCCTTGAATCTTCTATGCTGAATCCTGAATTAATACAAGGGGAAAGAAAAAAGAACTTCTTTGTCTATCAAAAGAACATGAACTAGATTTGAAGTTTTCAATGATGAGATAACAGGTTTGAGCTGACCCAGAGAAATTCATTTGTCTGGATAACTGTGACTTCCATGCCACACATTTCTCTACTACTTATGAACAAATATTAGACTGAGTAATCCCTTTGAAACAGGCATTAAAAAGCTTCCCTCAGTCATTAAACCCTTTCATTGCCTCATTAATTCTAGCAGTATAATCTGTTTTTGATTAACCAGGTTGTTAAGCATCCAGTGTCAAACACTGATAAAGAGGGAGAATTTGCTTTACAGATCACAGTCATGTAATTATGTATCTCAACACAGCTGATAAAATGTGAGAAATTACCTTCAGCCCCACAGAAACCCCCCAGCACATTAGCACCAAGTAATCTGTGACACCTTCACAACAATAGGTACATAACAACGTGTCACAGGAGCCTTTGATACTTCACCACCACTTTGAGAATGTTCAGACTGAAACTCAAGTTTTGTAAGATAGAAACTGAAAAAGTTAAACTGATTTATACTTTAGAGCTATACTGGAGGCACACTTGGAAAAGTTTTGAGAATGTTTGACAGTGACTTAGTTTCACACATGAATTCCCAGATTGAGCTAAAGTGTAGGCATAAATTTAAAAAGGCAAGCATTTTTATTTAGCATATTGAAAAATAATTTTAGTGAGATGAATATAGCTTTTACTACAGACATAAGGAAGGGTGACACTTTAAAGCATTTAAATAGCTGAAGCTGTAACTAGATACTGAGCAGAAATACACATAAGGAAGTTCTGGACATGGTGCAAGATATCAGCATCTTTAAATATTCAGAAATACAGTACAGAGTCTTAGGTTCATGGAAATTTAAAAAAATGAGTGAAAAAAAAGGACTTGATTCCCTTAGAGGATTTCCACTGCAGAATGGAGTTTGGTGCAGGAAAAGCAGACAGCTTGGATTTCTTCTGTAGCTGATGTCATGTTTCACTTCAGCTATCCTTCCTAGGTGCCTGATAAATCTCCAGGGATGCTTTCTCTTTGAAAATTTTTATACTGATGATGCACTTTCATTTTAAATATGGAAGCATATTGGAACTTTATTATCAATCTCCGTGAAATCCTTAATTAAAAAGTCAGATGGCTGCCTGCCTTGTTGCAAAACTAGAGGAGCCAACACTAATTTATGTACACTGTCAAACAGGCATAATTATGCTGCTGGTAGACTTGCAGATGGTTAGCAGTAAGAGCACAAAAACAAGGGTCAAAACATAACCACAGGTCACATCTTTCTAGCCAAATGTTCACCAGTCAGCTCTTCTATACACATATTTCCTATGAAGTTTCTGAAGAGGAAGGTGTTCATTGTTTAGAGCTGTGGAGTTTTTAAGTGCTTCTCTTCATATGATACATGCTATAACTTCTGAGATCTTTTTTTGCCCAGGCATTCAGGCTGTACTACACTGAGTTGTATTTCCAGGAAAAGAAGTATAACCCCCAGTGTGAACCTGGTTATTATGATTTTCCTATGTTACAAAAGCTGTTGCCAAATATCAGTAAGTGCCTTATAAGTTGAGATGCCTCCATATCGTGCCCTATATGGGAAAACTGGCACTTTGTGCAGATCTGAACTCATCCAAGGGCAAACTATTATGCTAACACCTAGAGAAAGCAGAGGGCTGGTTCTGTACTATCCCATCTCCTTAAGGGAATGGGCCTTTGACTCCTGATCCCTGGCCAAGTCCCACCACATCAGGGCTTCTCTATGAGAAGATGTGGAGTTTCTTTAAATGGATCTGTGGCTCACATTTCCATGCTCTAAGGGAGTGGCTGCTGTTGTCTCTAGGAAGGGTTTGTAAGGCAGAAGAAACTATGCCCAGTCTGTCTAACATGATTTCCTTGCTTCCCTGCTCTTTTTAATGTGTATGTTTTAAAATTAGCTCAGGTAATCCATGGTGATTCTGAAACCAACAGTCAACAGTCTCCAGAACTGATGTACTCTGTGGCTCTCACAGTGTTTTAACTATGACATGTTTGATGCAGGAAAAATTTGTACAAAACCTTCCTCAGAGAGATCCCACCTGATTATTAGATAGTTTCAGTGCACAACTGTGCAACCAAGAGCAGCACTTCTGGCACTAATAATATCTTTTATCATTTCTGCTTTTTAAAAAGTAAAACATGAACTGTCACTCTGAGTAAGCTGTGTTTTCTAAATTATGTCATATCTTTTGTCCCTGTTAATTTATATGCTGTTTTCTTAGATTTCAGTTTCATTGAGCTTTCACTCTGCCTGGGTGTATCAGAGGTGGAAGGAGAAAATTTGTTCTGTCAGTATTGCTTAGGTGCTGCAAATGAGAACAATAAGCTTCAGCATGCTACAGATTACTCTGCAACAGAAGAAATACATTTATTCACAAATAATTTGCAATTAAACTGTGAATAGCTGGTGGCCAGTGACAGGACCAGAGACAGTGGGCACAGGCTGAACACAGGAGATCCCTCTGACCATCAGGAAACACTTTTTTTACTGTGAGGGTGACCAGGTGCCTGCACAGGTCACCCAGGGAGGCTGTGAGTTCTCCCTCCCTGCAGATATTCTAAAGCCATCTCTATATGGTCCTGGACAACTGGCTCCAGTTTAAACAGGGAAGTTGGACCAGGTGACCATCACAGGCCCTTCCAACCCTGAGCATTCTGTGAGGCTATGATTTAGCTTGGGTGAAGTCACTCAGTCCAGCACTGACAGCAAACACCTGGTCTTTAGCAACTGCTCAGAAACAGACTAATGCTCAGGCCCCCTACATCTTTCTTTCATATTCATTAACCAGTAAGAAATGTATTTGCTACTTACCAGTTCCCCCTTATGGGAGTTATCATGTGAAACATGCAGTGGGAAAGCATCTTTTGCATGTCCAGTACTGTTACTCATATATAATATACTCTTATTGAGGATATGCAGAAATCTATTTAACACTAAAAGATTTTTTTGGTAGTTTTGAACCAAGTTTGCTATTTTATTGCACTATATAGTGCAATTAGTTGGCTATTTTTCTGCTCTACAACTGAAATTGGAAGAGCAGGATAGCTTTACCCTGTCACAGTGTAACAGATTCCCTTCTCCTTTTGCTTTTTTTGACCAAGATGAATCAATTTAGTGCTGGAAGGAACTGGACACTTCCTGGTTTGTGCATCAACAAAACTCTCATTTTGATGGCAAATCTAAAACTTACACCCTATCTCAATTTTAGAACAAGAGGAAGATTTTGTAGCAAATCCAATAGCATTCCTGAATTGTTAGACTTCTTTCCTCTCAGTACTGCTAGAATTTGTCATTAACCCCATCCATCTCCTGCCTACTGGATGATGACTAAATCCATCAACTGCATGCTGCTAAAATTCCTCCAGTCATCTAGTTAGAGGTGAAATATCACAACACACACTCAGTGCTTTCTGAAATTTTAATCTACTTAACCCAATTACATAGTAAGAAG
Source organism: Fringilla coelebs (assembly GCF_963513975.1). Taxonomy (NCBI): domain Eukaryota; kingdom Metazoa; phylum Chordata; class Aves; order Passeriformes; family Fringillidae; genus Fringilla; species Fringilla coelebs. The sequence goes on along the minus strand of NC_140028.1, from coordinate 8,824,621 downwards.
TAATGCTGTATGTACAACTGCTGAGCCTGCAGTGGCAGAATGCAGCAAGTGGCAAATCAAAAAGCAGCACTGTTTTGCCTCCTCTAAGTAGGAGAATTGTGCTCCAGATGCACAATGGCTTTGATCAGCTGCCATGTCCTTAACTGGGGGGGACAAGGCTGGAGTTTCCTTCCTCAGTCTTCCTTTCTCTGGTGGGGGCTCTATCTTTCATTCCTTTTGTTTTCTTCTAATTTTCACTATACAGGGGATATTTTATCTGTCTTGTGTGATATTTTATCTGGCTGCATGTCCTTTGTCCCCTTTTGTCTTCTTTTCTCAAAAACGCATTGCAGTAATCAGAAACTTTGTAAGGTGTGTTTATGCTCTTGTGGTGTCATCTTTTGCTTGTGCACTTTGTCTCTCTGTGATCAACCTCTGCTTGAAACAGCTCTTTCTTCAGTAGTTCCAAGAATGTTTCAGTACCTGCTATTAATTTTTCTACAAGGTGTAATTGTATCTCAATATATTTTTTATTTTTTCCCCCCAAAACCAGAGCAAAATCTATTCACAATGAAACCAGATGAAAAAGAGAACTGAGTTGGAATGGGGAAAGATACAATCATATTATCCTTTGGTTTGACATTAGAGATTAATTTTTATAGCTCTCTTTATGAAAAAATAAAATAGCCATACCTGACCAGGCTGCATGGATGCCTCTGTTTTCCACAGTTGTGTGAAACTCTTGACAGGTTCATCCATATTGGCTGAAGGTTTGAAAGGTTGATTGTCCCTACAAGATTTTTAGAAATAAGCAATGAAGAAAAAGAGTAAATCCTGTAAAAGGTTCACTTAGAAACATTAGGAAATCCTCACAGCAATTAATGAAATTACAGGAAATTAAAAAATGTTTGGATCTGCTGCCAAAATTTACTGATTTTTATCTCCAAAAAAGTGGTAGAGCCTTTCCTCTTCATCTATCCCAAAGTCAGCAAAATTCATACTTCTGAAACAAAAGGAAGTAGTCTTGAAAGGAATAAAAACATAAATTGTCCATCTGATTGCTAAAAATTTACTTTACCTGTTGCCTGTTTTCCCATTTGGGCTGCACAGTTTCATGAAACAGCACCAACTTGTAGGACTCCCAGGCTCTCCCTGGGCTGCAAGGGGGTTTCTGCTCCACAGGGATTTCTCTGGGGCTGCCAGGGGGGGACCCCTTCTCTGAGCCTGCAACTCCTCCTGCCCTCCCCCTCCTCCAGCTCCCCTTGGGGTCCCTCCTCAGCTCCTCCTCCTGTTCTGCTGTCACCTTTGGCCCTTGCTGGAACCTGTTTGTCCCCAGGATCCTGCAGCCCCACTGCCACCCCCAGGGCAGGGACACCCTGTGCCATCTCAAATACAGAACCTTGATGTGCAATCTAGGAAAGGATCCATGCTCACCTTACGGCCATATTACTACTCAGTGAGATCAAGAGATAAAATTTAGTATGTCTTTTCCATATTAGCTGGCAAAGTTAGGCATTTCTAGTGAATTGGGACATATTGCAAAAGCAATTGATGTTTTTATACTCCATTAACCAGAGCAGAGCTGATTAAATATATTCCAGGGCTCAGAGGCTTGTATCACTGAAGAATTTATTCTGGAGTTGGAAAAACTGAGTCAGTGCAAAAGAAAAATCCAAGACGATATGATGGTCCATCAGATAATGCCCAAATTCAACTTTGGTTTATGTCTTTGAGAGATATAATTTTTCTTTTCAGCTTTCAGTATATCCAGCATTAGTATGAAACTTCATTTTTTTACCCTATATCCATTTCAAATTGCAACTGAAGAAAATGCATCGGTTCAAGCCCATCAGCCTAAGCTGATGGATATTTTCTGCTTCTCTTCAGTGCACTTTAAGATAGACTATTTATCTTTATCTTACATTAAACATCTGTGAAGAACTATAAAACATTTTAGAGTGGCTAAAAATTCCCAGAATTCATTGGGAATATTTTCATTCAAACTGCTGAGGTTTTTGCACGATGTTTTTCACAATTAGGGACACAGCACTTTCAAAGGCTGTGTTATCAACATGACTGTGCTGAGGATACTGTGGGCACTATCTGAACTTAAAGTGTTCAGTTATAACTGCAACTTATTAATCTTCTATCTTAAGGATGAAACAAGCTTTAACCAGAAAATATTGTTTGATTCTTCCTGACATTACTTACTCTTGACTAAAAGCACAGGCTGATTTGAATCTGAAGCATTTTGTCTTCCAAATGAAGTCTTCCATTATAAACAATTACAAATGCATAAGCAAGGTAATGTAGATCATTCAACTTTTTTTTTTTTCTTGAAGTTTCTCTTTATTTTATCCCAAAATCTTCAAGGACTGGGATTGTTAGGAAATCCAGAATCCAGGAGCTGTGCATTGTCCTGGAGATTCAGTGATGAAGGGTAGATCACAACAATATCTCTCACTCCAACCACACCCTTTTGTTCTACTGTTGTCTGTCATGAAAATGAAAACACTGAAGGACTACACAAATATTTTTCCTATCCTTAGTTTAATGAGAAAAATCCTAACTCTTGTTACAAGTGCTTTCTTCCTTCTTTTCTTTTCTCTTTTTTTACAGTAATGTGTCATTTCTCAACCCAGAGAGTAAATTTTGAAGAAGTTACAATCTCTGATATAAGGCCCCTATTCTAATTTCAGTTACTAAGTAAACAATCTAGAAAAAAACAATTTATATAGCAATATACTAACAGAAAATGCAGCAGAAAACACCAACATAAAAAAGTTATTGATAAGAAATGTAATGATATTGCCTACTTACAGCTCTATTTTATTTTATTTACACATAGGGCCATGAATTCAACACAAGCATTCATGCTACTTATAGAGGGGATATTTCAGAATGTTTCAAATTAAGGGAGGAACATCTTCATTATCTTCAAAATCAACACAGCTCTTCTTATCCTCAGTAGCCTTCTGTGGTTGGAGCTTTATAGGTCCCTGTCCAGTTCGTTCCTTTTCTTGGATTATCTTTGTCACATCAGGGAATGAATATTTACTAGGATCCACTTCCAACTTCTCAACTTGTCCACTCCTGACACAAGAGGGAAATAAATGGAAAAAACATAATTTCAGTGTCAAATATAACAGAACTGTTTGAATTTATTATGTGATTCTATGTTCTATTTTGGGTGCCTGCCTATAAACACATGTTATGAGGGTTGTTACTGAGTCCAATTAAACCAGGGTTAAGAGTTCTTGGAACTTGAGAATTGATTGCTAAATAAAAACCCTAAGTGCAAACACATGAAAGTAATACAAAATCTCTAAGATTTTGTACAAAAGAATCCCTAGTCTCCAACTCCAAAAGTTAATTTTAGATAGCTGTGATTCCCTTTATATCAGAACATGGTGACTGCTGGTATCACAGTACAAATCGTTGGCTTTTGATGTAAGATTTCTTTTTTAAATCCAATTGGTTTTTATTCTTTTTTTTTTCTGTTCCTTTTTACACAGTTCCTTCCCACTTACTGTCTATTAATTTCTAGGTGACAGGTCCATCTTTGGAAAACAGAAATACTTGCATTTATAGAGAAAATACAATTGTAGGAACTTGTCTGCCTTGATCAGCTAATTTTTATATTTTGGCAACATGAATCCTCACCATGTTTTTATTATGAAAAAAATAAATTGAATTATAAGAAAAGTCAGTGTTTTAACACAATTTTCATATTCTATTGCTATTAAGGATACTCTTTCAGATGACACTTAGAAATGTGTACTGGCCACTCATTAAAGTAACCTATCCACATCACATGATGATCAAAGCTTTGAAACTCTCTGTCTTGCAGCATTTAATCTCATTGTTTATTTCTAAAAGAGGAGCTCAATGATTAAATGGAAGAAAAATCTAACCTGCTTTCATGCAATTTGTAACTGTTTACATGAAAAAATAGCAAAATGGAAATTTAATTGTACAATTATGTTTAATTTCTTCAAATTACAACATGATTTGTACATCTTCATACTCCATTTTATACTGAGTCACAGCTCCCAGCCCAGCATTAGAAAAGACAGTGCCTCATCCTTCAGAGATGGAGAAAACTGTTTACCCAGGAGATCAGAAAGGCTCCTTAGAAATAGAACAAACAAGGGGGAGGCAAAGTCACTGCGTGACAGAATGCATTTTATGGATGGCAACAGAAAATTAAAATTTGAATATAAAATACAGTAAAAGATTTTAAACTGAAAATATACCATCTTTAGTTGTTAAAACAGGGAGTTTTGCAGGGCAGCTTCCAGATTCTGCCAGTGCTTCTCCATCAAGGCTCTGGGAGATGTGAGCACATCCCAGCCCTCACTAGTGCAGGTCTCTGTCCCACTGAAGGAGAGATGCAGAGGGGCTCGTGGGAGGGCTCCTCCTCTGCTCCTGGGCCATGCTGAGGAAAGCAGGAGTTCCAGAAGAGGCAGTCACCAGCCGAGCCACCTCTTTCAGCTCTATGCCACTAGATTTTTCTTGTACTAAAAGAATAATTTGATCATTTTTTTTTTGTGAGCAGAAAGCAGCCAGAGAAGCTAGCTGCTTTAATAACCTGCATAAATCTTTTCCAAATAGTGGCATAAGCAAAAATTACTCTGAGTAGAATTTTATGGGTAATGAAAACAAATAAAAGAAAAGTCTTATTTCTTTACCCTGAACATTCTTCAGTTTATAAAGCTAGATTTTTTTCTGATACTGCACTAAACTATTTAATGAAACAAAAAAGTGAAATTTGGGGCAACACTCCAAAAAATATTCATCCCCCAAAAGTAAAGGGCATTTTTTTCCCTGTAATTTACAAAATGTGCTGTGACCTGGATACACTTTATCAGTAGCTGTTGGTGAGATCACAAAGAGAGCAGACCCTTAAACTAATAATTTCCTACTAAGCTGAGGCACCTCAGAAAAAGCTAAAAAGCATAAACATGACAATAAATTAGGCTCAGCTTGTGCCTCCATCACATGCTAGAAAAGAATTTCCTTAATTTGAAGTATTTTAGTTAGCAGTGGTATCTCACATTTGTTCAACAGCTCTAAAATTGTACAAATTGTCATTAATGAAAACACAATAATGGAGTTTGAATATCTTATTGCTTAGTAGCAGAGTAAACTTTGGTGCACCAGAAATTATTTAACAGTGAGTGTCATAAGTAACAATCCACATCAACAAGCTATAACAAGGTTATTGCATCAGCCATTCTCAAAATTGCAACAACACATGTAATCTCAAAGTATGTCAGCAACAGGCAACAGGTAAGACTGAGAATCAAGCACAGTGAATTTTTCCAGAAAGGAGGTAGTTTTCATGTACTTACATGAACATGATCAGACATTCTGTACTTGTTTAGTAAATCTCCACAGTACTATCCCAGCTATCACAATACAACTGGCTGACAGCAAGACCCTGCTAGGCTGAAACTGGTGCAGCTACAACACAGATCTACTGCTCTCATCATACAATCTGTGCAAAAGAGGCTGGGTATTGATGAGGTCAAAGATAACCACCTGAACATTTTTTGAAGAAAGAACAAGTTTTCCCATGTAATTAACAGAATAAAAATCATCTTGTTGCTGAAGCTTTTCCATGAGCAATGGTAAAACAGCTGTTATGGACACAAAAATACTCCTTGAAGGACCAGCTAGAGAACATACCTTAATATGTCAGTGTTTGCAAACTATTTCAAGTTCAGGTCTAAAAACAGATGAAGTTCACAGTTTTTAGCACTGCTACATGCTGCTGAGTCTTCTCTACCTCAAAAATTATGTACAAACACTAGGGCTCCTCACCAAAACAAATTAAATCCTTTCTTTCCTCCAGATATTATTTTCCCTTTAAAGGCTATTTCTACCTCTACACAGTTTGATTAGGCTTTTAAAGAAGAAAATTAGAAGACTCCACAAAAAAGAAAGTTTTTCATAACTAGAGCAGCCTGCTGAACAATCTGGTGTGTAACATACGGCATATCTGATAATTTGATATTTCTTGATAATTTGCACTTTTATTTACATAGTCTTTAATCCCTGTACTTGATATTTAAATGATTTGACAGTTATATTTCCCTGTGTCAACTTCTGAATTTCAATAAAATTTAGATTGCTAGAGATTTCTCATATCTTTGATCCAGAATATATGGTTATTGATATGTGACTGAAAGTTTCCTTTCTGGTATCAGGATATAAAGATATTTAGGAGTCACAACCAAGTGCCTTTGAAGAGGTATTTTTTCAAATCTTTTACACTGTGAATGAAACAGGACAAAAAATCATTATCATCCTAGATAAAGTACTGACAAATCCTTATCTTGAATAAGAAAATAGAGTGATTCCAGTATATGGAATGACACCTTATTTGAGAGCTTGGAGAAAGACAATTCGTTATTTAGGTGTGTTAAAAACTGATGGTGAACATAGGACACTTGCATATTCTGGACTCAATTTCTGAAATTATAAGCATAGAAAAAATCTGCTGGGTAATCCAAGCAAATAATTATGGTTTTTTAAGTACCTGGAAAATTAATTCCTCTTTCATTGTTTAAGAGACCTTTTAAATCTCCATATATGTGTGTAATCTGGAATGAAGCTGTCACTGGAGCCTTCAGAATCAGTGGGAAGACATGAATACTGGTAGAATCAAATGCATCTCTCAGGGACAAAACACCAGTGAGGAATAACTAACAAATCAGTGCTAAATGTTCTGATAAAGAAAAGGCTGATGATATCTAGGCCATTCTGTTCTAAAATACAAATATATTTCATGAATAGGATTCATCAGACTGAGAATATGTATATTACTAACGTCCATGTTTCCAAAAGTTAGACAGAAAATCATAGCCACTGTGACATTTTCAACTTCACTGTTCCATCCCTTTCCTTCTTTTGAATAATCACTTCAAGATACTAATTTTTAAACTGACTTTGTCTGCAAGCAAGAAAAATATGCTCCAGTACCTGCAATATGCAAATTGACTCTGAATTTCTGTATGTGGCTCTAATACCATCTTATTTTCTTTCTTTTCACTGTTAAATTTGTCAAACTTGAAACCCTTAAACATTTGGGAAACATATACTGAAAACACACTTTATTCCAAAAATATTTTTTCAAAGTTATGGAATGTTAAAAAGCAACTTTTAAGTCCATTTCTGCCCTCAGACTTTTGTCCTTGTCCCATCTGCACAACCAAAGATAACTTCAGACTGCAGTGATCAGGTACAAACAGAAGTGTTCTCTTGAGAATGCTTTCTCCAGAAGGGCACATTTCTGAAGCCTTCTCACCTTTATTATAGTTAAGGATTATCAGATGCCGGTGTGCAAATTAGTTTTCAAATCTCTTCTGAGGAACCCCACCTGTTCTCCTAATTAGTCAAATGATGGAGATGTACACCCTCTACTTTGATTAGCTCCAGGCCTCTATGAGAATGCAAACTACCCTGGTACTTCAAGATTCATTTGAGTAAAAAATTTTTTAAATATGTTGCTTAGTCATATCTGACTACAGTTTCTGGTTAAGAAGCCAACTGAATTACAGTTCCTATGATTCCTCCTTTCCCATGTGATATTACTTGCATTCTTAAAGTTCTCAATGTCTTCATGACAGATAGCAAACTTCATTACCAGAAAATATTAATTTTGCAAACTATTCTGCTCTCAAGATTTGTGATCTAATCCCAGGTATTTATCAAAAGCATTACATTTCAATAGAACTGATAACTGACTTGTCATTTGTATCTTTGCACACATTTACCTATCTATCATTCAGGCCACTCTTCAGATGCACTTGTCTTTCTTCATATTGAAATGTTTGTCCTTGGTTTAGACACTGAGAATTTGGGTTCTGAAAGATCACATAAATCCTCTTGCAGCTCTTTCAGATCAGTTTGTCTGCAACACCATTCAGTTTCTGACCTCATCTTACCTCCCCTTCCCAATCCTGAGGAAATGACTCATTTTGTTCTACTGTATTTCTCTTCACAACAAAGAGTTCTCTCCCTTCCAACCCATCACATCCCTCTGTAGGGATTTGAGACTGGGAGACATTTTCAGCCATTCATTCTGTGGAAAGACAGTATTCTGACACTTCACAAGGACTGCTTCAAGAATTCAAATTAGAACTTCTCACTCCCAAAGAAAAATTCTTACTCTTAGATCTACAGTTTTTCCCAAGAATTTTTTCTTTCCCTCTTCTCCATCAAAATGAACCAAGTTAAATCAGGGTCATCCAGTAAAATAGAGCTTTGCAGTATGTTTCATCTTCAGCAACACTCAAGTGAGATGGCTGTAGAGAATTTTTGAAATAATCAGTCTTTTATTCTTTATTTGTTAATAAGCAAAGCTCAACTAAAACTAAAGACTTCTCCAAGAAAAGATATCCTTGTTTATCATTGAAACTGCAAGCCATAAAAAAAGTTCTGTTGATGAGTCTTATCATTACATGTTTTCTAGCATGTCTTATCATGCTAGAAAAAGACTGGAATTAAAATCCAATACAGTCATTAAAAACATTCAAGTTTTCTCAGTCTCAAGTTCAATATAAATTACAGGGAATTTTATATATTTTATGTCTCTCACAATTAGTGAAATTTGGTTGAAACTGGATAACCTGTTCAAAGGCATTCATGGGTCCACCAGCAGACAGAGGTGGACAATCCAGCAGCATATTTTTCATTTTTTTTCTCCTTAAGATTCCAGATCAAAAAAAAAAAACCAAACCAAACTAAACCAAACAAAAAATTTCCAAAAGCCAAACATTATTCATTGCCACTAAGAACTGATTCCAGTAGAATATAAGTCAGATTTCCAACCCAATATATTACATGGTATTCTCTACAGCATGTGCTGGCTTGCACCCAGTGCACTCCTGCATGCCTAAGAGGGGAAAAGACACTTAGGGCAGTCAGATTTGCAGTGCCTGAACTACTAAGATAGGAATCACCTCTACCTTACATTCCTTATTTCAGTATAAAAGGTGTGTATAGATCAGAACTTGCTGATTAGTTTTTAATTCTGCAGAAGTTGCCACTCCATTCCTTTGCCTCTCCAAATTAAACCATTCTCTAGCTACATTTCTCAGCCTTCTGTATATAAAGATCTACAGTAATAAAAAACAAAATTAAAGCAAAAGAAGAAGACTCAAAAAATGAAAGAAAAAGGTTGTGTTCCTATGAATATTTCATTACTGGAAAAACTCAAATGTGTGTATATTTACATTTAGAGACATTTTGTGTTTAATGTTTTTCTTCTCCAGCACAGAATAGAATAGCCTATAGCTGAAGGTATGAGACAAGGATTGTTGACTTTATGTAACTCTAAAGATTTCCAGTACAACTTTGAAAACGTCAGTTTCTATCTACCTCTGAATTTCCCCTATGCAGCTATGGAGAACTCAGCTTTGGTGTCTTACAGCTGAACTGTGAGGCCAGTTCCAGTAAGGAATGGCACACTCAGATAGTGCATTAATAGAGGCTTTGTAAATATAACAGATCAGTCCATTATTTTTAAATTAGTCTGAATATTATAGATCAGTATAATTCCTTCCACAGAAACTTGCCTCTTTGAAGGTTCCAAATACAGTTTCATAGACAGTCACAGAAGAACTCTCTCATACATGGCAGAAGTAATGACAGTACCATCATGTAATCTAGCTAACAAGACTTAAAGAGATTTAAAGTTCCGCATTACAGTTTGGCAGATTATATGTCTGACAGCATTTAGCTAAGACATCTGTAGCTGTCAAGTATAATCACTGTAATGAATGTTCTTCTGTAATCTAAGAGACAACTATTCAGCAAATTTTTAACATCTGGCTAGTCAGCGACTTTTCAGCTAAAGAGGTCAAAACATACTATTTTTAGAAAGAACTGTAATTTAAAGACTCTTTTCCTACTGCTACTTTTGTGGTATATATTCCTGTAATATTTTAGCCCTCAATATCTGCAGGAAGCATATTATTAAAACTGCATGGAATCAAACACAAATTTTTGGAATTTCACTATGCCACAGAATATCTTTAGTTCATCAGCTGGCAGGAAAGGGCACCATTCCACATTATTACCTCCATGCTCCCATTATTATTTAAATGTTTATTATGCAGCCAAAACTAAAGGCAGAGGGTTCTAAGGAACCTAGAACCCTAGAACCATTTTCCTAATCCACAAGCTGTTTCTTTAACTTATTTTCTTGTAATGCATTTAAAGATTTAGCTGCATTTCTGTGGAAAAGCACCATTCCTTTTGCAAAGAAGAGTCATAGAATAGACTCACAGAATGGTTTGGGTTGACAGGAAATTCACAGGTCATCCAGTCCAACCCCTCTGGAATGAGCAAGGCACATCCTTAAGTAAATCAGGTGGCTCAGAGTCCCAATTCAACTTGACCTTGAATGTTTACGGGGGGGGGGGCCTCCATCACCTCTCTGGGCAGCTGGTGCCAGTGTTTCACCACCCTCATAACACAACAATTCTTTCTTATATATTTCCCCTCTTTTACTTTAAAACAATTATGCCTTGAAATCTGTCCCCATCTTCTTTACAAGGTTCTTTTTAGTGTGAAAGGATGCTAGAAGGTGTCCCTGAAGCCTTCTCTTTTCCAGACTGAAGAACACAGGCTCCCTCAGTCTTTTGTCATACGAGAGGTGCTCCAGCCCTCTGATAATTCTTGTGGCCTTCCTCTGGACTGGCTCCAGCAGATCCATGTCTTTCCTGTACTAAGGATGCCAGAGCTGGATGCAGAACTCCAGGTGGGGTCTTGGTGGAGCAGAGCAGAGAGGGAGTATCCCCTCCCTCAACCTGCTGTCCATGCTGCTTTTGATGTCACCCAGGACATGGCTGGCTTTTTGGCCTGCAAGTGCACACTGCCTGCTCATGTCCAGGTTTTAATTTACCAGTATCCTCAAGTTCTTCTCAGGGCTGCTCTCAATCCCTTCTGTTCTCAGCCTTTATTTATACCAGGGGCTGTCCTGGTCCATGTACACCACCTTGCATTTGACCTTGTTCAACCCGATGACATTCATGTGAACCCACTCCTCAGGCTTGTCCCTTTGGATGGCATTCCCCCTTCAGGCATGTGAACTGCACCACCCAGCTTGGAGTCACCCACAAACTTGCTGAGAGTGTGCTTGACATGGAAATGTACTGGTCCCAGTATGGGCCCCTGAGGGACACCACTTGTCACTGATCTCCATCCAGAGATTGAGTCATTGCCTACTCTCCTCTGGAGACAGCCATCCTACCAATTCCTGATCCACTGAACCGTCCATCCATCAAATCCACATCTTACCAAGTCAGAGAGAAGGCCTTACAGAAGTCCAGATGACAGCTATAGCTGTTCTCTTGTTCAATGACACAGTCATTGGATCACAGAGGGCCACTAGGTTGGCCTTGCCCTTGGTGGAGCTGTGCTGATTGTCCTGAATCACCCCTCTGTCCACTGTGTGCCTCAACATCGCTTCTAGGAGGATCTGTTCCATGATTCCCAGGCAGAGTAGAAACCCCGAAGGTGAGGATGATAATCTGTCAGCTTCCAAATTCCTAGCATCCTTCTTTCTACTATTTTTAAAAATGGGTGCAATATTTCAATTTTTCCAGTCACCAGGGACTTCACCTGATTTCCATGACTTTGCAAATATAATGGAGAGTAAGTATGCTCCACTTAACCTAGACCTTCTAAAAATATTTTAAAAGTTCTGCAATCAGAGTGATGCACTGTTGTAATGACTGCTGCCTAAGGAAAGGTTACAGTCTTTGGGGCTCACTAATACCTCAACAAATTCTTGCAGGTGCCTTCTCCTCTTCTCACAAGGCAGATCATCAAGAAAAGAAGTTAATGACTGATTTTTCTTAGAAATAAGAAATTAAAAGTAGAATTAATTACAACGGACTCTTGCATAACCATTTTGCCAGTGTCCTAAATATTGAGACCAAGAACAGCCACGATCCAAAATGACACTTTTTACTAACTGCTTAGCCTTTTTAACAAGATTCAACACAATAAAATCAAACAAAGAAACAAGCACAACACTTCAAATATAAATGGATAAACAGTTTAAGGGACTTTGCCGTTACAATATCTTATTCTGGTATGAATACCATTGGCTATAGCAAAAGGAAAAGGAAAGATTAAAACATGTACCATGGTATTTGTACTTAGGCCAAGTGTTCATTAACCCCACTGTCTATCTACAGTAGCACTTGCTAATGGTAAAACCAGAAAATAGTGCATCACTGATATTCACTTGCTTTGGGCAGTCTTTAATTATGAGATTTCAAGAGCTGGAGTTGACATCACATTTAATAGGATGAATCTGTGTTACAAAACCTTGCAGAATTGTTTTTTGAACCTATTTACTAGAGCAGTAGATCAACCTTTATAACAGTAAGAAAATACATTCATGAGAGAGATTCAAAAGAATTGCTTTCTAAAAGGTTTCCAGAGTTGGGCTGCATAGCAAGGAGCTCTGCAGAGGCCACTCTCAGTAGGTGATTTTGTTTTAGTATATACAAGTTAACAACCTGAATGAGCTGATGGAAAAAAACTGATAGGCAAAAATAAGTGGATTTTTGGCTCTGCTATTGAAGGAGATAACTTTTTAATAAACAGCACCAGACAGGTTATTAATCTAAAGCTTTTAGACATACTTTTACTCTACACTAATCATTAATTTCATATTTTCAACAACAACATAAAAGAAGTACATATTCTGGCATGTGAATAACACACTGATAAAATAAAACTGATGCAGAAGATAAAAAGGAATTACCTTCTTGTGGTTTTTTGCTGTGTATTGCAGTCAGAATGTTTAATTGAAGCTGAAACTTTTTGCTTAGCCAGGATTATTTCTTTAGCCTAAAATAAAAATAGACAAAACATAAATTCTCATAAAAGTTGACACTTTTGCTTGCAAGCATTTAAATAATCTTTCAAAAATAGAAAATTGTGAGTGTCTGCATAAATTTTCTCTTGTGACATTTACTCTTTCTGTTACATTTTAACACTCTTCACTTAGCATGAAACACAGACATAAGGCAAGTTAAACCAAATTATCTGAATGGAAATATAGTCAAACATTTATAAAATTATACATAAAAGAGTCTTTAAATATATACATCTACTTGTGTTTAAATATATATCATCTCATTTAGCACCATGTTAATAATGCACATTATTGATTGCACTTTGGTTCTGGTGTCCAAGTACTTTTTCTGACATTTTTATTAAAAAATAGCTGCAATCTGGACTTCTCCTCACTCAAATGACAAGTGACCACAAACTCCCTCAGCTCCTTTGGCTAAAACAGAAACTTAGGTTCAAAGCCCACAGGAATTCCCCTTCTCAAACAAAACACATCTGCCATGATTTTTTGGAAGATGTGTTATTGACAAAAGGGTATCTCATTGCAAAAGGATCTCTTTCTCTTCATAACAACAGCATGGGAGAGGAATCCCTTAAGCACCTGAAAGGAGGAAGAATAGGGACTACACCAAATAGTTCATGTTATTGACTGTTTCATAGTCCAGCTGATTTGAGGGCAGTCTGTTCCAGAAGCCCTGTGAATTTAGTCTCCACTCTGAACCCCAAATTATATAAAGACAGAGTCTGTAGCTTCAGTCATCTGTTTCTGGAAATCAGTGTGAAGAGGCTGAACCCCTCTGATTCTGTATATGCTCTGATGACAGAAAGAAAGCCTTGTTTCTTTCTACCTTCCCTCTTTCCGAGTCTTCTTTTTTTTTTTTTTAACAGAAATTCATTTTGCTGATCCCCTTGAGACTTGTGCTTCTTACTTTGTCCTCAGAGCACACCATCAATGATGGTGGAGAAACATGCTGATTCTGCACTCCTAAGAAAATACATCCTTGACAAGAACTGACCTTGGCACTTAGGGAAGGGTTAGGATTTGCCTACTTTGGGCTCAGTGGTGAGATAACAGTGTGAAATTTGAAGCCTGTGGTATATAAGAAAATGGACTAAATTAATTTAATGAAGCTTTCTGAAAGTTATTCTATGATACTAATATTTATTCTATTAATACTATGATTTCTAATATTTACATTTTTGTGTACAGTTTTGGGCACCACAATATAAAAAAGACATGAAGATATAAGAGAGCATCCAAAGGAGGCCATGAAGATGGTGAAGGGTCTGGAGGAGAAGCTGTATGAGGAGTGGCTGAGATCACTTGGTCTCTTCAGCCTATAGGAGATGGAGGGGAGGCTTCATTGAGGTCCTCAGCATCCTCATGAGAGGAAGAGGATGGGCAGGCAGTGATCTCTTCTATCAGATGACCAGTGACATGACCCACAGGAATGCCTGGAATTGTGTCAAGGAAGGTTTAGGATGGATATTAGGAAAAGGTTCTTCACAGGTGTTTGGACAGTGGAGCAGGCTCCCCAGGGAAGTGGTCACAGCACCACACCTGAAAGAGTTCAAGAAGCACTTTGAGAATGCTCTCAGGCACATGGTGTTACTCGGGGTGTCCTGTGCAGGGCCAAGAATTGGATTTGATGATCCTGATGGGTTCCATCCAACCCAGCATATCCTATGATTCTGTGATTAATTAGAAAACAGAAAATGCATCCCTTTTAAGATCATTATCAAAGGATTTTAGAGAGAGATGTTTTAAATAAAATGTGGAGTATATTTGCGAAAGCCATATTTTTATTCATATTTTCAGTCCATCTTTTTCTTCCTACAATGGCTTTCTTATTCTTCAATGGAAATTCCTTTGAAACACATTTATGATGAAGGATTAGTAGATTTCTAGGGTTCCAGAGCTGTGTCTCCACATGCCTTTGATAGTAATGAAATATTACTACATTTACCATACCTAGATAAGTAAGAATTATATGAAGTAATTCTATCAAATAACACTGACATGGACAATACACACCACTCCTATTTTTAGATTAATTAAGGAATCTAACTCTCATTGATCTTTAAATTTCTAGTCTCTTTTGAAATCCCAGGCAATAAAAAGCTGTCAGCATTCATTTGTGGCTGGTAATACAATAAAGAATTAATCAAAAGTCCAAATTTCACTCTCTGACTCACTAAACTAAGAAAAAGAAAGTTTTAAAACATGACAGAGAATGTCACAGAACCCTAAATAAAACCTGCTTGTTAATAACACTGGGGTTTGATGCTTTTACTGAGGAAGCAATTAAAACACTGGGGTAATCTACTGATGACATTTTATGAAATAATTTATTTAATATGCCAATTTTAGTCAAATTCTACTAAAGAATCTCCCAGTTTTTCACTTGCCTGCATCATCTGCAAAGATGATGCTGCCAGAGCATAGAGGTTCATGTCACAAATATTTTTCCCAGAACACAGGCATGTACAATGTAGTCACTGTTACCTTATTCATGTAAAATCTCCATACAAAGGGTTCTTGCAGTATAAATACTACACTTTAAAAGTGTTACTATATTATTTCACTGAACATTGTGTCCTTCAGTTTCTTTTGATGACCTTACAAAAAATGTTGGTAAACACTGCCTTAGAAAGGCACCCATTCTGTGGTGATTTGCTGTGTAGCAAGTAATATGGTTAAAAATATGTTTCCAGATATGAATGTAAAAATTATTCCTTTCTTTTACTTCATGTGGAATTTATTATCTCCAGCATCTGTGGTGTGACAAGCTCATCAGAGAGGCAAGGAAAGAGGTTTTGGTTTTGTTTTTAAAGACTAGGGAACTATAAAGAGGCTGGAAGATGAATGGTGAAAGGTTTATTAACCTGATCAGAAGCTCCCTAAAACAAGTGAAAAACACTAAGAATTCAGATAGATTTCTATTGTGTTACTGAGAAGAGAGAGATATTTTTAGGATACTATTGCATGAAGTTTATTATAGGAGACTATTTTTAGATTAGTGACCAACATTTCAGTTATGTAAGGAATGTGCTAGGCCGTTTATCTAGCTGCAAAAAAAATATTATTTTGATAACTGTTTTTTAGAAACAAAAAGAATAAAACACAGTATAATACAGTCACTAAACTTGTCATGGATACAGCCTGAAAGAAATAGATTGTATTCTGGTCTTCCTATGAACTTACTAAGGAATTCCCATTAAGCTGTGCTGATCTCGAACTAGTATTCTCAAACATTGATAAAATCAGCCACAAAATTCTGCAAAAAAAGTATCTACTGGCCTTCCTGTTGTCAATCATTATTCATTTACCTTTTTCCTATATTACATCCCATTAATCGTAATGATAAAATTTGTATGGTTTGAGATAATTTGAAGAGGATCTATGCTCCAAATATTTCAAATGAGCACTCTATTTCAGTCCTAGGGAAAGAGAACAGATTCTGTGACTGTAAAAAGAACAGTAAACAATAGGTTAGTATCCTAGTATCCACATGCAATTGCAGTGAAGTTACACAGATCCATCTTTGGTCAGCAAATTCATGAAGTTCACAGGATCATAGAATGCTGGAGATTGGCAAGGACCTGTCATCTAATCCAAGCCCCCTGCTCAAACCACTTGAGCCAGTTGCCCAGGACCATGTCCAGATGGCTTTAGAACATCTTCAGGGATGGAGGATTCACAACCTCCCTGGGTGACCTGTGCAGACACCTGGTCACCCTCACAGTTAGAGTCTCCTGGTCTTCAGAGGGAACTCCTGCATTTCAGTCTGTGCCCACTGTCTCTGGTGCTGTCACTGGGCACCACTGAAAAGAGCCTGGCTCTGACTCTTTGCACCCTTCCTTTAGGTATTTCTGTGTATTGATAAGATCCCCTTGAGCCTTCTCTGCTCCAGGCTGGACAGTCCCAGCTCTCTCAGCCTTTCTTCACAGGAGAGGTGCTCCAGTTCCTTGATCATTTTTGTGGTCCTTTGCTGGATTCTCTCCAGCAGGTCCATGTCTCTCTTGCACTGGGGAACCCAGCACTCCACGTGTCTCCTACCAGTGCTGAACAGAGGGGGAAGATGGCCTCCCTCCACCTGCTGGCAATGCTCCTAACCTGCTCAGGACACAGCTGGTGTTCTTTGACAGAAGAGGGTATTGCTGACTCATGCTCAACTACATGGCAACCAAGACTCCCAGGTGTTTTTCTGCAAAGTTGCTTCCCAGAATCTACTGACAACAAGGACACCGTGCAGCATTCCATTCATGCATTCCTTGCTGTGTCCAAGCTACTCAAGCAGTTTTAACCAAACCAAGTCCAAGCTGAGAACATCTACCCAGTTATTCTATAGTGCTTCTCTTTCCTCATGTTTTACAAATATCTGAGAATCATGTATTCTGAGATGAAGTATACTCCAGAGCCTCAGGCTAGGCAAAATGCGTAGGTGTAGCTAAAATATCAAGGTAGGTTAAATATAAAGTTAATAATGGAATAAAGGCAGTTCTCAATCACAGTATGAAGAGAGAATATTCATTTTGCTGATTTAGGTATGATTTTATGGGTAGGAAGCAGAGTTAATATATATCCAGAAACACTTAGAAATATTTACATTTGCTAAGGCATTGATCATTCACAAAGGGACTAGCAAGATGTATGAGTAATAAAAGCAGGGTATGGGACAGAAAACTGCAAAGACAACTTTCATAGTTTAGCACTATTAAACAAAAATAAATCATATATATTTGAAAATTATACTATTCAAAAGGACAAGTATCAAGACTTCATTTTCAAACAAATTTATGGAAACAAATTCTCATTTGAGTGAATTTTGAACATGCAGAAAACCTTAACCAAATAAGTCCAATTTTCAGAATTCTTACAGTTTTTGGCAAAAAGGCATGTTTGATGCTAGAGTGACAGTTTGTGATTCAATGAGGGGCTGTCCTCATAGGGACAGACAGATGGTATGGGAGTGGAGGGTAGAAGGGAACATAGAAGGTAATAGCCACAAAATTTAGAGCCACTAGATGCATAGTCTTAGAATTAAATCAGAGTACAAAGAGAAAAAAATGACCCCATATAGCAGGTGAAGCTATTTGAGCTAAATAGTTTCTTCCTTCAGAAGGAAATACTGCATTTGATATACTCTGGTGGACTCACACATATCCCCTGCCCTTACACAACAGAGAAATTTCCTAAAGCCCAGAAGAGTAAGGCCAGAGTACCAAGAGATTGTTTTTTTCTGTAACTCTTCCCTGGGCAGGATTACTGTATTCCAAAAGCCAGAAGTATAAGATGTCCTACAGGGGCCTTAAAAGCAACACAACCCTCCCAAGGCAACAGCAGAAGATGCTGCAGTTGATTAACTTGTCCCTCAGCATCCCCACCATATAATCCATTTTCATCTCTGGAACTCCACCTCCCTAGAACTTCCAGCTCCCTGTCTCCTCCAAGCAGTTTCAGTTGAAACACCATGTTGCCACAACCTTCTTGCTCTATGGTCACAGTAGTTTGTACAGCTGGTCAGGGTATCCTTTCCAGCCAGGCAGAGCATGAAGGGAAAATGAATTAAGCAACTCTTTTTCCAAACACATGAGAAATGAGAGTAGTGCATCATCCCTTTATTTGAACAAATATGTAACTTTCATACACAGGTGTATCACACAAATTCTGATAAACTGATTTGCTCTTATTATTTCAAAAGTGGAAAAAGAAAGTAGGCATGTGTTTATTTTCATTATTTTAAAAAACCTATCTTCTTGGACATTTGCATAATACTGCATGTTTTGCATAGTCTTTTTTAGCACATAAAAAGCTGATCTTGTTTTAAGTAAAGGAAATACTAATTTCTATTAATACTAATTTTCATTATGCTCCTTTAGAGGGATTTTAAATACTAAGGCTTGGCTCTGCAATTAAATTGTCTTTCTGCAATGTTCCTTTTTTTGGAAAATATGCCCTGATGGGAAAGGCTAGAGCTGCATAGCTTTAGCAAGCCAGATGTTACCTGTAACTCAGAAACATTCCCAAAGTACTCACAACATTTAAGGGCTTTTGTGTGATGTCTCCTATTTTACATACCTTTGGCATGGTGACAACTAAATGGCCAGTTGTTTGTGATCTTTTAGCAGAGCTGCTGTCTGGCTTCACTTCCTCAGGGAGCACAAGCTGAAAAGGCTACGAAACAAAATGAAATTGAAGTATATAATGCTAAAATATCTTTTCTTTCTTTTACATGGACAAAATAAATACAAACCAACACCATCACATCCTTTGATTTTAACGACACTGCAGGTCTCAGTGCTTTCACTTTATGTATGGTATTGCTAAACCTAATAAATTATGCTAAATAGCTTTTGCTTACAAGTAGAGTCAGATGTATGTTCCTGAATTGCTGCCATTCCTGAAGTGGCATTTCTAAAGAAGGTTATAAATGATGCTTGACTTATATTAGCAATTAAATGAGAAAGATTATCCAGTCTATTTCAACATAAATCAATTCTCAAGTTCTGTTTATGCAGTTGGCTCAGTTAAAAATACGGATTTTGGTTTACTGTGGAAGTACTTTGAATTTTTTTTTCCTAAAAGGATGATAAAATTAATATCACTGAGAAGAGAGAAAACTGGAATGACATTTTAAATGCCCTTCCAAAAGAATATACATCCATTGGTTTCTGTCAGCTATAAATTCCAGATTGTGAAATTGCTACATTCTAGCCTAGAGCAACTAGGAAGCTCTCTTCTAAAGTGAATTATGGTACACTGTGTGGGGAGAATAAGAAGAGAGGAGAGAAGGAAAGTGAAATTTTATTTCAGGCTTTGTACATCTTCTGGTTAGGACTTCCACAGTTTATGTGTGGTTCAAAATAATGCCGGTATTGAAATAACATTCTCTCTGCATAGATGCAAATGATTGGTACCTTACAGAAGTCAGATCCAGAGGTCACTGAAAAACTATGGCAAGCATTAACTCTTGATTTGAAATGAATGTATAAGAAATCACAAACCTTTCCCTTCACCAGTACTCGTATGTAAGTTGGCTGTACATCAACATCAAGTAAAGAAGTGTCCAAATGTCTTCAGAATGAAATATAAATAAATGAATCAATCTACAATAGACCATATAGCTCTTTAAAAATTTCACAGTTTATAAAGCACAAGCTTAAATTTCAGTTATTAAATTTTCAAAAATACTATTAGGATTTAACGTTTTGGCGGAAAACACCCCATGATCTTCTTGTGAATGTCACCTATAATAATGTCTAAATTCTATCAAGTCCATGACATCAGCTATTGTATAACTGCAAGAATTCAAAATCCTTGAGGAAAAGAAAAAGGTCTTTCATCTGTTAGTCCAGTGCTTTACATTAATATTAAGAAAAATCTACATACTGTTTAAAATTGTGAAAATAATTTGCTGCTTTTCCTTCTGAAGGTTTTACTACTAAAATTATAACAGAAATTCCCTTTTTTTGTACAAAATTTGCTGGAAAACAATGAACATATATACTTTCCATTTCCAGAAAACACAGTAATTTTAAATCTTTCAAACAAAATTTGTGGCCTGTAAAAGCTCCACTTTTACATCTGCTCTTCACTATGAGACACCTGATGTGACTCCTGGAAATGCACAAGTACGTATTTCCCATTTCCCTTCTTTTACAACATTACTTTACAGGTGAATTTTTCAAATGTTTTAGTCTGCATTTCTTACAAGTGAGCACAGACTATTAAAATATGGACTATCCAGGGTCCCAAAGTGTTCAAGAAATGACTGTATGTGGCACTTAGTGCCGTGGTGTATTTCACAAGGTCATGATGACTCAAAGGCTGGACTTAATGTTCTTGAAGGTCTTTTCCAACCTAAATGATTCTGTGATTCTGGAGTACATCCAGAAATTTATTGCACCTGAAGAGATTTTCTGAGGTTCCAGAAAAAGTTCTGTACCTTATAAGTCAGAAACATAGAGCAAACCTCTTTTGAGGGAAATTACTAACTTTCAAAGGAAGCACACCTGGCATGAATAATATTTTTGTGCTATAAAACTAGCTCAAGTTTTATGTAACAAGTTTCTATTATGGATAAACATGTGGGTTTCCAGCCCCTTCCTGAAGAATTGAAAAGGTCACTGTAATGCTTAGCAGAATATGTACTACTTCCTTGTCATATTTTGCCTGGTTCAACCAAATTTCTTCCAAAAAATGCTCTAATATATTTCAAGAATAGGCATGAGCCATGGACTCATCTCACTAATCAAGGAAAATAAGACAAGTCTACTCTACTCTGTCTCAGGGAGAAGAATTTAACTAGAAGCACATGAACAGTACTGAAGCACTTCTAGGGCCAAAGCATGAGCAAAAAACCCACTCCCTACAGCCCTTATCTGCAAAGGAAGTATGGAAAAGATTTTACATATGTGTAAGAGAACAGGTGTGGAAGACACCTGCCTGTGGGCTGCAGAAAACATCAGTTCCCAAAAGGACTATTAGACACAGTGTCCATTCAGGATTAACAGAACAGTTTAAAGGGCCTTTGGCTTATTCAGCTTCACTTCTTTGGCACAGTTTTGAGATTGGTTCCATTATCCACTACATTATTTGTTTTCTTCTTGAAAAGTCCCTGTTACAGAGAGCAGTATAATTGAAACACTGTGTATTTCCTCTTATGAGTGGCAAAAATTATTGGGAAAAAAGATCTGACCTGTAAACAGCAAGATCCAAGATGATCTGGTTGTTTTCTTCATCATCTTTCAGAGAGAAATGAAGCCTAATAACAATGACAAGAAACACCTCCAGGATAAATACTGCTGGAGTGAATAAGCAAATATTACAGCATACTTCAAATGTTAGCAATTTTAGATTAATACAAACATCATTTAGACAATATGCCATGTGATCAATTAGAAACAGTTGCAATTTGCCCCATGAACAGAAAAAAATACTGGCATTTGAGCCGAGGTCATTCTGACATTTATTTTCTGATCTCCCTACTCAAACCACAAGAAAAAGAAAAAAGATCCTCTGCTGAAGGTCAGTTCAAATTAAGCTTATTCTGACAATGCAGAACGAGAGACATCTGCTGGTGAAACCTGTCTGGTCTATTACATCTTCATAGAAAAAAACTGTTCCAAAATGCATGAAAACCACTGAACTTTGTAATATTAACCTTACTGTATGTTCAAAAAATATGCACTTTTTTCATTGTAATTAATTTGGCCCAAGTATAAAAATCTGTCTGTGCATTTCCAAAGTAAAACGTGATTTGCATAATATCCTTGATTCTATAAGCTTTATATTTGCTGAAAATGAGCCTGTAGGTTGTATTAGCTCTGTGTTTGTGATCTGTTGGCTGTGTTCTTAAAATTGAGAATGAATCTTACCAGTTATAAATTGATGCCATCTATTACTATAACTGTAAGGAGATCTAGTGTAGACTTTACAAGTTCTGCTCATGTGCTCAAACATTTCTCATGCATGAAAGCAGAGAAAAAAGAGAATGAAATTGCCTACAAATTAGAAGCATTTGATAAATTAGTTATTAGTATTATATGAAGGGATTTTGCTTAGTATAATTTATCTGAGCTATTTCAGTGACACTAAATTACTTAGGTAACATGGGTTCAGGAAAGATGCTCAAATGTTAACAGATTAGATGATAAATTTTTTTAGCAATAAAAATATTTGGCAGATATACTTTGCACTCTTTGCTCTCCTGTATTCCGGGACAGTCAATTTGCAAGAAAGTTTACAGGTTGTAGTTTACGAGTATGTTTTATTGGAAAAGTGCAAAGAATACAAAACAGTTTTATTTCCTGTCTTACTGCATCAATGATCTTGAGAATCCACTAAAACATAAAGGGTGAACAAGAGGACAGAATTATAAAATTTTCCAGGAGGAATCTTAATTAGAACTGAAGAAGAGAAACAGTCTGTCCTCAGCAGCAAGCAGCCATTCCTCTTGCTAACTTTCCAAAAGAACAGCAGAGAAGTTTGGACATTTTTATGGACATGAGACTTCCACGTTGAAGCAAAAACTTTGGAGAACACCATCTGCTTACTTGTATCTCTTTCTTTATGTCTCCAATACACTGCCAGATTGCACTGAACAGCTGTGACATTCTTGTTGAAGTCATGACAAAAAATGCTCATTGGTCTGGCTTTATGTGGGCACATCCACAGACTAAATTCAGAAAACTCGGGTGACACAAACAGAGATGCTACTAACAGTGAACTCTGTTTCTTCTAAAAAAGATAGCTAGAGATTTAGTCTAAATGTCTCTGCTTTTTAGAGGCACAAGCAACTTCTATTAACACAAGATTTAAATTATTTTAGGCTTCTCTTTTTGGCTTAGAAAATGATACAATTTTTTTTTTTTAGTCAACACATTTTTACTGAAAAAAAGTACATCAATACAATGGAAAGTATCTCCTGCTATAGACAGACTAAACATGGCTCTACATGACACTAAACTCTTGTGCTACCTTTAATTCCCTCTGTTCTACTGAAAAGTGTGCACTACATACAATTTCTTGAATTTGCAAGGATTTCTAAATTTCCAAGATTTAGAAAGCAGTCTTCATGCTAATGATAAGCATGTCCATAGATTTGGTTTTGCACAGGTAAGTGGCAACTTTCTCATCCCACTCTGCTGCAGGAGGCCCTATGAGGAGTTTATAAGGAATAG
This sequence comes from Fringilla coelebs, assembly GCF_963513975.1. Taxonomy (NCBI): domain Eukaryota; kingdom Metazoa; phylum Chordata; class Aves; order Passeriformes; family Fringillidae; genus Fringilla; species Fringilla coelebs. The sequence goes on along the minus strand of NC_140028.1, from coordinate 8,801,074 downwards.
TGTTTGCACTCAGCCCCCTGCTTTCCCTTAGAAAATGAAGGTTTGGTTTAAGTAAAATCAATGGCTGATATCCCTGGAAACTCATTCCAAAACACATGAAAACCCAAGTGCCTTTGTCAATGGCAAAACACAAAACACTCTTCTGTATGCCCATCCTCTGTTGCTGGAGACCTCACTCAGGGCCATAACGCCTCTTGCCACAGAACCTGATTATCCTTCCCAATTCTGCCAGTTTTACACCTGTCATCAGAGGACAGAATGATTTTGTCCAGAAATATTACTGGAAAGTATTTTTTCACATTTAAAGTGGCTTCTCATACACACTTATCTTCAACAGTTAAAACTTCTTACACTATTAGCAAGATGCTCCAAGAAAGAGCCTTACTATAGAAGGGAAAAGACTAAAATATCTTCTATCTTTTACAGAAAAACAAGTTCTTCACTCTTTAAAGACAAAGATGTTAAATTAAACAATCTTCAACATTTAACGCAATGACAACTGATTTTTTTTTCATCATCAGAATATAAATTTAGATCCAGTTTTCCCAAAAGGAATATAATACTGCAACAAGAATTTCTCAGCCCTCTTATTTTTGGATTGTCACATATATTGAAATAGTTGCCCAAATCAACTACAGAGAGATTAGACTGCTTAACCTCTTAACCTTACATACTTAGGCACATTCACATTCAGAACTTTTCCTTCTGCAGTGACCAATGTCCAAGCAGTCTTCTCTCTCTTTTTCGATTCCCTTAATAAAACAGAAAGAAAAATTGTTGATAGCTAATCATCAAAAAGTTGCATTATTATGCTTAATAACAAAAATAAAGAAGAGGATGGCAAGAGGTAAGAATTATCTGGTATTTGATGTTAAGGCTACAATTTAGATCAGGAACAAAACAGATTGCATCATGAGTCCAATTGCACACTGAGAATGTCTAAAGATGAACAAATAATTTATAATGTCAAGACTTACGTGGACTTCTTCTGCATGCCCATTATCAAGCAGAAATATATCAAATTATCTGGTATACAACAAGAAAATAATGGATGGCTTAAATGTATGTAATGGAACATTTTTCTAGTTAGGAATGGTCAAACTCATCATGAGGTGTTGCCACAGATAAATGGTTTGATGTATGGGCAAGCAATTCCAAAGAATTTTTATTCATGCTCACTTGATTACTCCCACTGAACAAATGCTTGGCCTGCCTTCAAACTGCATCTGTCTCTCAATCACTATTTTGCTCTAGCAAAAAGAATTTTAATGGTCAAAAGATTAAAAGCAGTATTAAATAGGATACAGTTGGACCAAAGGGCAGACATATAGATTATTTGTTGATGCATAGATTATATTTTTTGTTGTGTTCTTTGTTCAAAAATGCAATACATATTCCAGATTTATTGAGGATGTACTGATATATTACTTCAATACTCACTATCCATTTCCAGCTATTAGCAATTAAACTATATCTGACTTTCATTTAGTACAATAAACCAGCTACGATAAATTTATCTGCCCAAACAAAGTACAGTAAGATTATTAAGACTTGTAATACTGGTATTTTCCTGTGTAAATGTATAGATCATGAGCAAGGGAAGGAAGAGCAAGGAATCTTAGTAAAAAGAAAAGTCTGCTCACACCTAAGTTAAAATATGGAGTTTTCTTTAAAAATACAGAACTGTAATTGTCACAAGGCATTATTCTTCAGCTGGTTAATATAGTGGGTATGACCACTTTAGTCACCATATTTAAAGGGAAAACGTTTATCAAAAAAACCCCAACAACAACGCATTGCTTCTTTTTTGTTCCTGAACCTATTTCTTTCTATAAGTTCAATATTAAGAGCATGTTAAAGGTAAATCACTAATGATAGATGTAAAATATTATATATTTAGAACACCTTGGGGGAAAAAACCCCATAAAAACAGATTTGGTCTATAAATACAATGGATAGAAGAAATAAAAACACTTAAACAGATCTACTGGAACAACTACATAAAATGAATTTCTGTTTAAGAAAGACAATTATCCAAGTGTTAAACCCTATTCTAAAATATAAATCAGCTTTCGTGTGGAATTTGTGGGCTGCCAGTCTCCACACCAGAATTCCTATACTTGACACCCAAATGCAAAGTGAATGAACCACCACTCTGTTCAAAAGGTGTTCTCAGAAACACCTCACAAATTATATTCTACCACCTGTTAGCCTTTAATAATCTGTTCCCAGATGAAATTGTCTGTTCATGTGAACCATTTTGAGATGCTGTGAAACTTTCTCAGCGCCAAATCAAACGACCCACGAAAGGATTTTTAAACTCTTTCAATTACTTGGGAATTTAGAAAAATTCAGAAATTAATTATTCCATCTTTATTATAACACTGTTTGGATTCTCCTTGAATCTTGAAAGGGAAGAATTTGGAATACATTTGCTTTTCACTAGAGCAGGCATTTCCAAACACAGCAAAACTCAAACTGGCTAGAAGCTGAGTTTCACAGAAATTCTTCCAGGAAAGTGCTAGAACTTGAATTGATAATAGCAACAAGTTATGCACGTTTCCAGATTTCCTGGAGAATTCCCTAGGACTGACTTTTTCAATACTTAGCCTTGAGAAAAATTTTAGAAAGCAAGCCCTTACAAAGAACAGCAAAAAAAATTTCTGGCCCAAAGTATGTTATATAAGTAAAAGAGAGAGAGAAAGAAAAAAAAGAAGACGTAAACAAAAAGACATTGTTTACAATGTCTGTGGAACTGATAAGCCAGCAGCAATAAAATACTGGGGTTTTTTGCTAGTATCTGCATATGTTTTGCATGTTCAGCAAAACAAGTAACAAATTTATAAAGTTTTAAAGGCTTTTGAGGGACCAGACTTATTCAGATTCACCATGCCAAATAACACAGATAAAAGAATCTTATGACTTGTGACAAATATCTTTGATAAAGTATGAGAAAAAAATTTCTCATTTACATGGAAAAGTTCCTGAAATGCCACTTGGGCAAAAAACTTGTAGCATGGCCTGCATTACATAATGCAATCTGCAGTATGGATAAATGGTTTTAGCAGAATGTTAAATGCTGAACTACATAAAAAAGTTAGATGACAGAAAAGTGGAACTTCTAAACTCCATAAAAAGAGGTTGAAAAAAAATTATATTTAAAAACTCTGAGGAAAAATAAAATAAGGAGTACCTAAATTAAGTTTAGAAAATGAGGGAAAACAAAATCAACAATCTGAGTATTTAGTTTAGACTGTATAAGCCTATTTTAAGAAGCAACAAGGATTTAAGCTGTCAGTTCTCAGTAATATTTAATGTCAGGCAATCATCTGCCTGTTCTCTGCACCTTTGAAAATTTCTCCTTCAATTCATCAAAGATAAAAAACAAAGAAGTACCTTACACTGTCTTTAGCTCTCCGTTTTTCTTCAATATATCTGTGAGTTTCTAATCTAGATTCTGGAGTGTATGGTGTAGGCTCCTCCCAAAATTTTCTGTCTTCATCATCATCATTTTCAACTGTTCTGCATTCTTCTTGCTCTCCATCTGCTTCTGCCTGATTGGGTTTTTCCTGTGGGGACTCTGGGCTATACAAGATCACTGAAATATTATCCCAATGAAATGAAGAAAGAGTAACTTGCTAATAAATTACTGCAATAATATTTTTTCAACCCAATAATAACTGTACAATTCCTACCAAGAAGGGTATCTTATATATTTGGAGAACATTCTCTGTTCTGCTTCGTTTGTCAATCAACAAAGCATATTTTGACATAATGCTTTTCATTTACCTGACTATGAAGTGATAGTAGCTATACCTAATCCCCTGAAAACCCTGATAGATAGTTCAACAGATTTAATTTCAGAAAAGAATTTTCAGATACCCTCACAACTTTCAGGTGAGAAAAAATCTTCAGTCCATATGCTGTTTAAGAATTCCCAATATTAGGCAGCAACAGATTAGAAATTTATAAGGTAGCAATGAGCATCTCCTCAAATGCAATCTTAACACCTGAATAATTTTTTCTCCATAGCTCTAAGTTTCTATAAATCTCTATCAACAGAGAGATAAAACTAAATTTATGATACAGGTGGATTATGATACTATGAGGATACTATGAGGACAAGTTCTTCAGGCAGCTTCATGAAACAGTTTTGATGGGATTAAAAATAAAATGGCTAGCAAGAGCAATAGAAGATGACCCCAGACAAAAATCCTGCTGCTGTCTAGGTAATTTCAATGACATGAAGTAGAAGAAGTAGGAAAATCAACACCAAAGGCCTGCAATATTCCATTTCAGTCTTGCTGAAGATAATGCTAAGGCAAAAGCAATTATAGATGAACAGCTGTTTTCTCTGAAACCCCTGCTTTACCTTAAACAATAATTTCCAGCTGTTCTCCTGAAAGAAACTATTAATTACACTATTTTGGCACCCAGACAACTTAGCCTGGAGTTCTGGGAGGAAAAAAATCTATTGAACTGTGTCTGCAGGTCAATAATAAATTATGTTTCCAACTAATTATATTTTTCATTAGAGGTAACATGCATGAGGAGAAATATCTCTGCTTGAATCAACAATAATGATGAACAAAAATATTTAAGTGGAGTTATATAAACTCTTTAATAGAAAAAGCCAAACTTGTGAATAAAGAAAGAATAATGTTTACTCACAAACTGCTGTTGTTCACTGTTACCTGTCACATCCAAGCTTAGAGTCCATCTGTTTCTGTTTCTCATCCTTTCTTTCTTGCATCCTTTTTTGAGCCTCTTCCTTTTCTCTGGCCCTTTTGAGAAGGTAAGCTTCTTCCTGTTCTCTGATTTTCCATTTCACTTCTGGATAGTTTTGAAGTGCTTTAATCCTCTCTGAACGTTCTATTTCTTTACTATCCAAATACTTCCCACGGGGGAAAAAATCAGTATGTGGGAAATTATAAGCATATTCAAATCAATAAATCTATTCAATTGTAGTTTAATTTTGATAATTAAGTTCTGCCTATAATTAGAAATGCATCTTTCACATATCGATAGCACTATGTAAGTTATACTTTATTACAAAGAATTAACAATAACTTACTATTCAGATCTGAAAATGGTTTTGTGTTTTTAAGATCTGCTTTTAGCATTTTCCATGAATTTTAATTAGTCTTACTAGACTATACAGTAGAGAGAGTCCCTTCAGCTATTTCTGGTCTTTGTCTGATTTTGATTCAAACCAAAATTATTTCCTTTGGTGTCTAAGTTTATTGCCAACTGAGTAAGTTGAATCTACTCTTAATAAGTTAAGTAGTGCCTGTGGTTCTCTGAGGAAAATTGTGAGAACATCTTTCAGGCCCAAGACTGCTTCATTGACAGGAAATCATTACATCAGTTCAGTCACAGCAGAAAACCACAATCTCAAAGTATCTATTTCTAGCCAATGCAATGCAGTGCAATTTTTCACCAACTTGGATTTTTTTACTGTCTCACACTGCAGGTTTAGTACATATTGTTGGAATGGTACCAACAACCCACTAACTTTCTGCAATCATGCTAATAATTTAAAAATACATTGTATATAACAGCCATGAAGAAAAAACTCCCAGAACTGTACAATACATTTATTTGAAAAAGAACTGAAAAACTTTTGTTTAAGAATCTCCAATAAAGATGACAGAAAAGTTAATGAATAATTGTGATCCCATCAGAATAGACCAGTTATTATCATATTATTTATTGCAGTAATTTCTTCTTTGGAATAGAATTTAATTTCCTGTGAGCATTAAGAAAAAGTCTATTAGCTTTCCAAATAAGGTGATTATTTTGTTTAGGATAAGTATGTTCAGTCAACAGTACTCATGTTTTATTTGGATTTAAGTTTTAAAATCTTACTTGTAACTGCTGAAGAGTTGCCACTACAAATTGTCTATATCCTTCAAATTCAGTACATGGGTTACCCATCAGAAACAATTCCTTCAGATGAATATTGCATTTTAGGGATTCAATACTGGAGAGTTCACCAATGAAATTTGCTGTCAGGTCAAGTTTCTTTAATTCTTCACAGCCTGTTTGAAAGAAACCTTAATTCAATTTGTCCATAACATAACTGTACACATGATATACATACAGACACACGGACACAATTGGATATAAAACTGTCTCCATTTGTGTTCTGTAAACTGGTTTCATTCTATCAGAACTTCATATTTTCCAAGACTCTTTCTGACAGAGAGTGACTCACAGCTAAAGTTTATGAGCTTACAATACTTACAGGAATAAAAAACTTCAATAAAATACAAAATACCATAACATTATTGCTTTACCAGTATCAAAACCTTGTAGACATTCATAGACAAACTATTAAATATTTAACTTTCAGATAAGCTGGATTTTATTTTTAACAGTCTGATTGCCTTGATACCCCTTCTCAGCTAATTCTCAATCATGTGGCTAAAATTCAATCCAATTGCTTAAAGACAGCAGGATCAATGATGAGTTTCAGTTCTGAGTATGGTTAATCTCTGGTAATATTATTCAAATACAAAGATAAGACTTCCCAAAAACTCACTGCAAGTTAGGTTTTCCACTCTGTGGACTCAGCTGTCATTGTAAATACTTTATCACTGATTAAATTGCAAATACTGGTCAGAAAGTGTTTGTACTAAAAAATTCATTACAAACAGAAACTATAAATTAGATAACAAAATGCTCTGGAAAATCTGATTTTTAAATTTATTAGCCTTTCATTTTAGCATAATGTATCCATGAATCATAAACTTGACTCTAAGAGTAAAAAGTTTAGCTGAGAGCAAACTCAGCTTTGATTCACATCACTGTAATCACTTTCCTTTCCTGGTCTATCTGCTAATTTTTATGCACAGTTGAGCTGTAAGAAAGTAAACAATGTAGAAAAATTTATTAAGGGATTTAAATAACCCAAATTTATGCAAGGGCCAATCCTGAAGGTTGTAATTCCTAAGTAAATGACAAATCACAGTAATAACTAATGCAGACTGATAGATGAATTTAAAATTTAGTGGCATGAAAATAAATGCAACTTTCTCAGCAAATTCCCAAATATGTACTACACTACTTACTTCTTCACCATTTTCAAATTTGTGTTTAGTCTATTTGCCTGTTTTTTATTTAAGCCATCCCCTTGAATCAGCTTGCAGACTTAAAAACACAAAGTAAACCAACCAACCACCCAACTAAACCAACAAAAGAAAAACAAAACAAAACCAAAAGACACACACACACAGAAATAACCAACCAACCAATCAGTTTGTTTGGAGTTGTTTTTTAACTGTTCCTTTGTTAAGATGGATATATTAAAGATTCAGCAACAGGCTAGTCAGAACTGAGAAAGAGAAAACAATCAAGTCAAGTAATATGGAATGTGTTTATAGGTTGCTCCAAGTCTTAGGTATTTATCTTGGAAAATGCCATATTTTGCACATGGAATGTGCAGAAGTGACAGGACAAAGGATTAAACACAGATAAAACAGACATGATGTCAAGCAATGAAAGAGAAAAAAAATCCTTTGACAACCTCTTTTAAAAAAACTCAGACCCTCAGTGCAACCTGTGCTGAGCACAAAACCTTCCTGTGTGTGACATTTGATTCCTGAAGATGAAACATGACCAGGAGACATTTAGGAAATGTCAAAGAGAAAAATTCAGCAGTAGGAAGTGCTTGCTAGAAAGAAGAATTTACTGAAGCCCTGCACCCAAGGATCCTCTACATATCCACAAAATACCCCTACAGGTGGGCACACTTAATGGCTTCCACTCTTTTACACCAAGTCACAACTTCAGTGTTCTAATATGAAAAGGCAAAATGGCTTTTTTCAAAATCTGACCTTCCAGATTTTCAATTCTTTCAATGTTGTTCAAAGCTACATTTAAATATTCCAGCTTCTTTAGTTTGCTCACATTTTCTGTAACAAAACATAGATGGATTATTTTAGTTATCAGCACTGGAAAGTATGATGGTTTCACTTGCTTACTTTACTTTAAAGCAACAATGAAGCAAAAAAATTAGGAAAGGACAAATTTGAATATGTATCACATTGCTGGACATTAATATTTTAATGTTAATAAAAAGACAAAACAAAAAAGTTTTCTGAAAACACAAAATAAAAAAGCAAAAATAATAAGGAAGTTATAAACACATTTTTTATCACAAATCCATAAAACACATATCTAATTCAAGAGAAATGGCTGAAAAAGCACAGTGAGACATTCCATCTTGGGAAATGTGAGATATCTACAAATTCAGTGACATGAATCCTACCACAGTTTACTAAAAACTTGGAGAGGTATTTTCTACATAATTCACAAACAAATGGTGACATCAATTTCTGAGCTTAGTTTGGATGTTTGCTTTTATTGCAATATTTCTGTAAAGAAATGAACATTTCTGTATTTCTGTATGATGTGAGAGCTGTGTTGAAGCCAGTGACACCACACACACACAGAGGATGCCTGAGAAGTCCCTGCCTGCTCACGAGGCAGGGCTGATCTCAAGAGCTGCATCAAGGTTTGCTTTAAGAAGAGAAAAGAAACAGCCCAACAGAGCCAATATAAACCATTTCTCTATGATAGTCAGAGGCATGCTTGGAACTGCTGCGTCCTCTGCAAGGAGATGTTGGTATCCACTGGGAAGAAAAACTTCTCAACTTCAGTACTTTGTAACACAGCCCCTGCTGACAATGGTTTTGGCCACTACTATAGTGTGGAGAGGAGTTGGTGGTGCCTGTTTTGGTTGTTTTTTGGTTTGGGGTTGTTTTTTTTTTTCATTTGTTATTAAGGTATTACCTCAGAAAGCTGTCATATTTTACAAGAATATATTAATCAGCAAGTTGCATACTTTTTCAACTCCTACAGTTAGATTATGGTAACATAAAAATTGCTAGTCTCAAAAATGAAATTGCTGAAAAAAAATTGTGTTCAAAAAGCAACAATCTGAATGTGATATCCTGTGCTAACCTGAAGGAGGCCTGAGTGTTGACAGAAGAGCCACAAGATAAAATCTTGTGCCTTATTAAGGACCCATTAACAGAGAGAAAACCAATTTAATTTAGTCCTTCTTTTGATGGGGCAAAGAAGTAGAAAGCAGCTTAAAAAACTTGTTCTCTCTGGGAGAAGATTCCTCCACTTTAGGAAATGCTAAATCTAAATCTCTCACTTGAAAGATTAAGTGTTCTCAAGGGACTCATCAGGAAACTAAGGATTTGCCTACAAGTTCTGAACAGAGAACTTCCTCTTAAAACCTCAGTATTTTTGTCTTCCTCTTAAGGAACTTCAAAGAGATATTCTAATATAATTTCTGAACACTTCCAACTTTTTGTTGTTCATCTAGACAATATGTGTAGACTCTAAGCTTTTCCAGCCCAAGGCTTGATGTCACATCTTCCAATATGGAACAAAACCAAACCATATGAAATTACGTCTTGTCCTGTGGTGCAGGAAGACCATTAAGGCTTTGTTGCAGAAAGTTTGGTTCATGCTCATGTACACAAGCAAATATTTTATCTCAATAAAAATTGCTTCAATATTAACAAAAAAAAATATTACTTGCATGAAAATGAAATTTTAAAAAGAGCCTGAGAGAGCTAATCCTGTGATATCAGAGTCCATGGTATATGGTAAACTCTTTTGACTCTCTGCTACAAGATGGGATATTTAAACTATGTCCTGATTTTTGAAATTTTAAGGTGTTTAAAAAGGGTTTCACACTCATATTCTAGTGACTTGTAGCTCAGTAGTATATTTTTAATTTTAAATTTCCCTTGAAAATTCTTGAGCTTCTTAGAAATTTAATAAAGAAACCAGGAAAGGAACTCTTGTTAGGAGCCCATTCCCTCAAGTATAACAGAATATTTTTTTTTCTGATTTCAAAATTATGCATGTGAATACATTTTAAAAGAATCATACTGACAATAGACTTACCAATTTTTGGAATTAGGTTATTCTGAAGATAGAGAATTTTTAAATCTCGACACCATTTGTCAAGATGCTCTAGCTTTTCTATTTCCTGCTGATGTAAAGAGATTTCTTCCAGTGAAAAAATTTCACAGTTGTTATGTTCTGCACGTCTTCTAACAAGATCTTCAGTGACTGAAAGAAACATTAGATGTTAAATTTCTCTTTAATCATTTTCTGCCATCTGACTTAGGAGCAAATTATAAAATCATTAAAATATTTTGCTCCACCATACCAAATAGCCCAGTAGAAATGACAACAAAAATAAAATCTGCCAGAAAAGATATCAAGATATCAAGTAGCTTTGACCCACTCTGCCACAGTCACGTCACCTGTAACATTCGGAAAGATCCATATGAAAACTGCTGAGTCTTCCATAAGAATGTGATACAGCCCTTGCAGAAATTAATCCAGCAGCCACTATTTTCAGCATAGCTTGGGTTGCAGATTGATTCATGTAGACAAGTAGTGGAGTGTTTTATGCTGTTTTATTTCCAGATGCCAGATGTTCACATCCCAGACAGCAACGGGGGTGGGGGGGAAGCAAACTACAGTGTGTCATCATATTCTTTCAGCAGCACAGGGTGCACAGAAAAAAGCATGATAAATGCTGAAAGTGGACAGATATTTTTTATTCCGTAATTAACTCTAACTCTTTATGTTAGAATGAAATGTATACCTGGTATTTCTTAGGCACTACCAGGTCATCAGAGCCAGCAAAGGAGTTTCAGTGGCTGAAAAACACCAGAGACCTGGGTTCAGTTATCATGTTGTAATATTTAATGCCAGGCAGTCTCTCAAACAGTGAAAAGGCTCTGTGTAATGAAGGTAAAGAAATTCTAGAAGAACCAGCGCTCACTCCTGAGCTAGATAATAGAATTTTGTTTCCAGCACACTGCATCAAAAAGTGCCAGCATTTTCCTGTCCTTGACAAGCACTGGACTATAGTGAAGTCATGAGGAAAACCACAGGGTTTTATCAAGTTAGCATTATTTTAATGCTGAAAAAAAAAAGACAAAAAAGCCTTACAAAAAGGATCTGAAGAACAGTAAGTAAAATGAAAAAGTATATAAAGATCTGTGAAAATTAACTTCCTACCATGCATTAATTAAAAGTACTCTTTACTTCTTTGTCTCAGGGAGGTTTTGTGAAATCATCCAGCTTTATTAGTGGTCCTGGAATGGCTGCACACATTCACATGGACCAGCAAACTATGTACCAATACAGCCCAAACTCTCATTTGTCTGTAAGCTCCTCTATCTGTAGTCTTCAGGAAACTGGTTGTATTTATATTATATTACTTATAAATGTCCAGGCTTAAATCTTCCTTCTGCTCAAAAGAGGGTTGTTGAAACTCAAAAGAGTTTCACCTGACAGAATTCATTTACAGAATTAAATGTGGAGATACAGATACTGGTAGAAGGGGGGAACCTGTCTGCACATAAATCATATTGGAAAAGGTGTCTTTGTCTCTCTTAACCACATTGAGCAGGTTTATTGCATCTGAAAAATCATCTTCCCTTCCACTTGAACTTGATTAAAGTAACAGAGAAAAGAGGAAAAAAAGTCAGTAATTGTGACCAAATACTTCGGTCTTCACAGTAAATATGAAAAAACACTGACATTTTATTAAGTTACTTGGCAAATCTGCTGGAAATTGAAAGAAAAAAAAAGTCTGCTTACTACTGTGTTTGGCTGCAGATTTTTCAGTGCTGCTATTACCAAGTAATTTTGAGCAGAAAAACAATACTCCCCAATCTGCATATATACACACTGGTGGTGTGAAAAATGCATATTTTATGATTGGCTTTTCTCAAATATTAAAATTAGTATTATATGTGTTATGTTAGAAAATTATGCTGTATTAATTTTTTAAGTAGTGTGTTAAATATAGTTCTAGGTTATAACATAATGTTACAATAGAAACTATGCTATGCAAGGTAGTTTTTTAAAAGAGAGGACTCGCACCGAGATAGGAGCCACAGGACACCTAAATCTTTCAGGGAAAGAGAATTTATTGCTCCATTATCAGAAGAAATGAACTTCTTCCTGCCTTGCTCAGTTCTGAAGACACTGTTAGGACTAAGAGCAAGAAGCTGACACTGACCAGACAGAATCCTTTGTTTGAATGGAATTTATGCATCATGTAGGAGGTGTATGGATATGCAACAGGCTATTGTTTTTAAGGGTTAATCCTCTGTTATGTTGCCCAGAAAAAAGTAACTCTTTGTTTTTATTGTCTCATATTGTCCTAAATCCTGATTGTCCAAATTTTTATTACTCTAATTATATTACTATTTTATAACCATTTTATTACTAATAAACTTTTAAAATTTTAAAAACAAGTGATAGGCGTTTTTCACAGGTGGCAATATTATGCCCTATACCCTTTATACAAAAAGAAGTCATACAAACTATTCCTGAAAGCTTAATTACAGCCCAATTTCCATTTGGTGATGAAAATTGAAATTATTTTTGCAGCAATTCTCCAAAAATGTCCACTTTCATTAACACATGATTTGCAAAGCAGAGACTGTCTTTCACAATAAAAGCTACAGTGAAGCTTTAGAAAACTAGAAACCTTTGATATCCTGTTGTAGGGAACTGCCTGAATATTTGACATTTTGTGTAAGATATAGTTCATTTAAGAGGAATGAGGGAAACAAGCTTGCAAGAGAAAACAAATATTAAATAAAATTTTAAATAACAGCATCTCCAGGACATTGAAAAACACACTGAACTCACTAAAAAGTTCATTAACCAGATTTTCTGGTGTTGTGTGCAGTAATAGGAGACTGGAGCAGCAACCTGAGTGTTCACAACTACTCTCAGGTTCCCATGAACACAGGAGGAAATGAGGGATGGCATCAATCAAGTGGAGAGAACAGATCTTGAAGTTCTAATGCCTGGGCTTCCAAAACTTACACGCTTTACTCAAAAAAACGAAGCAGAAATGAAGGATGACATTAAAGAAATTGAAAGAATAAGCAGATGGACAGCTGCAGGTGTATCAGGAGATGATGGGGGAAGCTGCATTTCAGAAAAGTGAAGTATGCCACCATTACTTTTAGACTCCAATTCATGCTGCGCTGTTCAGGAGATAAAGTCATTCTCCTTCAGGCAGTGCCTGCTCCAAGAAGGCATCTGCCAGCTTCCTGCAGGGAGAAGGAGCACCTGTCCAAAGCACTGTTTGAGCTCAGCATGGGACTGGCAGTCCAGTGAAAATATACAATCAAAACAGATTACAAGAAAAATCACAAAGGAAGGGAACTCCTTTTTCATGAGTAAAAGGTGTGAACACTCAGTCTTTTGGGTCATACTGCTGTACCTGTAAAAGATGATCCATTCATAAGTAACAGTATAGAGTGTTTTACCTCTATTTGGGGTTTTTCCACATCTGACAGACCTGGGCTCTGACATAAGCCATCCTATCCAGCATCCCCCCTTGAGGGGCTGCCCCACCAAGGAGAGGTCCCCACCTGGGCCACCCCAGTCCCCACTGCTGGCCCTCTCAGGGCTGCTTTGGGAGGCAAGGAACCCCTGTGCTTCACGTGGGGAGATAAAATGGGGGCTATGGCCAGGGAGGAGGAAAATCTGACAATTATCCAAGGGAGGCAGGAGGGCAGGGGGCTGCCAGGGAACTGTGGGGATGGTGGGGACGGGACACAACTGCGGCAAAAGGGAACGTGAACCAGAGAATAGTTTAGATTGGAAAACACCTTTAAGATCATCTAGTACAACCCAGCACTGCCAAATCCACCACGAAGACATGTCCCTAAATGTCACATCTACATGAGTTTTAAATAACTCTAGACGTATTGACTCCACCAGTTCCCCGCTCAGCCTGTTCCAGTGCTTGAAAACCCCCTCCATGACCCATTTTTTCCCAACATCTAAGCTAAACCTCCCCTGGCACAACTTGGGGCCATCTCTTGCCCTGTCACACGGAAGAAGAGGGCCGCCAGGGAGTTGTAGGCAGCCATGAGTTCTCCCCTGAGCCCCCGGGCTGAGCACCCCCAGCTCCCTCAGCCGCTCCTCATCAGACTTGTGCTGCAGCCCCTTCCCAGCTTTGCCGCCCTTCTGCGGACACGAAGGAGGCGCGCCGGGCGCGGGGCCCATTCCGGAGAGGAGGGCAGGGCCCGGGGAGGGGAGGGAAGCGGCGCTCTCCGACACTCACTGCGCACCATGACCGCCCTCGGCCGCCGCCGCGCAGCCACAGCAACGGCCCCGGGCGGCGGTGCTGAGGGCGGCGCTGAGGGCGGTGCTGAGGGCGGCCCCGGGCGGCGGCGCTGAGGGCGGTGCTGAGGGCGGCCCTGAGGGCGGTGCCGCGGCCTCGCTGGAGCCCCGGGCGGAGGTGCGGCCCCGCGGCTCTCGGCCCTGCTTTCCTTCGGTGTCTTTTCCTCAGGCATAAATCTCACGTCTCGTCCTTTGCATGACACTTCTGTCCTCCTCCTGCTTATCCGTCAACTAGTTTGCCTCACATATTTTGGGCTGAAAGCTTGTTTTCCGTTGTTTTGTTTGTGAAAGCAGCCTGTTCCAGTGATTCGCAGTCTCGTACAATTTTAGAATCGTAGAACAGTTTAGGTTGGAAAAGTTCTGTGAGATCGCCAAGTCCACCTGTTAATTTGACACAGCCAATTTACCCATAAACCATGTACCCCCCAGTGCCAGGTCTACATCTCTTCCAAATTTTTCCAGGGATGGCGACTCCACCGCTTCCCTGCACACCCTGTTCAGTTCTGGATCACAACCAGCATCAGGTCAAAGTGGTGACATCAGGAAAGTCATTCTGTATTTCTTACCTGTCTTCATTAACCTAAAGTTCTAATCAAACTGAAGGGTTATCTTCTACTAACAGGAAATTTACCTATAAATTTAAATAAAGCAGCAGGAATTTTTATAAAGATCAAATTTATTTATTTAGCCATTTACCTCTGATGTAAATGCAGTTCCCCACAGCCACTCTGCAGCTTTCTATCTATATGGCTGATTAGAGGAGTATGAATGTGCCATTGAGTTAAGGCTCCTGAGATTTGTGGAGATGATGAGACACAAAGGAGCAGGAGTGGTTTATTCACTTTGACTCCACTGTGTTTGTCCTGGCCTATCTGACTGGATAAGTGACAACTCCACTCGGAGGATAGCAGGGTTTACACAGATGGTTAGATGTGGCCCAGGGCCCCTGCACAGAATCACAGACATTAAAGAACGGCCCATACATTTACCTACACATTTATATCAAATTGCAGGCGTCTTCAAATAATAATTATTTGCTAGTAATATATATATATATATTTTTTTTTTTACTTGGGAAAAAAACTCACAATCAAAGTAGTAATTTCAAACAAGGAAAAAAATCTTGTTTTCACTGTGTACAGTATTTTAAACCCTGTGTTTATGTTGTGTAACATTGAAATGCCTGTGTTATTTGGTTAAGCTAAGATCAAGGGGCGAAAGTGTTCTTCCTTTTTTCAGTATCCTGGATGATAATTCTGAAGAAAGGAATATAAAATCTGCAATTAATTAAATTACCAAATAAGTGAGTTGACTTGATGAGTGGGTTGACTTGGCAGAATGCCAGGTGCTCACCAGCTTTTTTTTTTTTCTCACTTCCCAGCCTCAACAGAAGATGGGGAGAAAATTTGATAAGAAGCTCATGGATTGGGATAAGGGCAGGGACATCAAACAACAATTACCATCATGGGCAAAACTGATTAAATTTGGGGAAATTAATGTAACTTTTTGCCAATTAAACAGAGTAGTTTAGAGAGACATAATAACAAATCTAAATCCACCCTCCTATTATTTCTCCCTACTCCCCAGCTCAACTTCACTCCAAACCCTTGTAGCTCTGAGTTAAGCCACAGTTTGTTTTAATCAGTATGTACATAGGTCCTGTTTGACAAATCTAGTTCAGATGCAGGACTTCTTCTTCAAGCAGGTAACTTTTCACTTGTGGTGAGCACAAAAGTAGAATTATCTGTTCACCAGTGACTGAAAAGCTCTCAGAATGTGTGTTCCAGATTGCAAGGCAAGATGTATTCTATTGCCATCTGTATGGCAGTTGTCTGGTGTCAAGTGGGCAATTCTCCTTATCTCTCTTCCTGAGTGATCATAATCAAGGTCCCTCAGCAGAGAACATCTGCTGATAAGAGGCTATTGAATGTCACCACATGACTGATAAGAACTATAACATCCCATTGTGAGATGCTCCGCCCAGAGGGAGGAACCAAGCATTTCTACCCAGATATAACCTGGAAGATTCTGACACACCAGCACAGCTCTTCTCCACTGGACTCCCCAGAGGAACAGCAGCTGCTTCTACTTCCACGGATCTGCGGAGGAAGAAGACACCCCTTTCCTACAGGACCCCCTGCTCCAACAGAACCACGCCTGACACTCCAGGAGGACTGCAGCCCCTTTTCCAACTGGACTGCTACCAACACCCTGACCCACAGGGTGTCAGGTTGTGTTCTGACTCTGTCAGTGTTGTTCTAGTGTATTGCATTGTTTTTATTTTATCTTTTTTTTTTCCTTCCCTATTAAAGAACTGTTATTTCCTGCTCCCACATTTTTTGCCTGAGAGCCCCTTAATTTAAAATTCATAGCAATTCAGAGGGGTGGGGAGGGTTTGCATTCTTACTTTCAGGGGAGGCTCCTGTCTCCTTTAACAGGCAACTGTCTTTCCAAACCAAGACAATGTGTTTGATTTTCTCCTGTGAGGAACAGGGTTTTTTCTGACTCAGGGCTAAATTATTCAGGAAGACAGTAAGGAGCACTTTGAAGCATGTTTGCAACCCACTGGTCCTCACCTGGTGGTCCGGCACACACAGGGCAAAGCTAGGTGCTGAAGTATGTTATTTGCTCTGTTCTTTATTTTCACACAGTTGTTGGTTTTTTTTCTTTTTTAAATTATTTACCAAGAGTTTTTAACAGCTCAAGGCTGAAATCCTAGCATGAAGTAATGTACATGCCAGAGATAATGTAAAGAACCATATTACAAACAGGGCATTGGAGATGAGAAGTAAAAGTCACCTCTGCATGTCTGTCATGAAGAAATTCAGTTTACCATTTTAATATATGACAACTTTATTTGTTACATGTGTAAAACAATGCAATATGTATTTCTATGTAATGACAAAAACAAGCTTTATAGTATTATTATTATTATGCTAGCATTTATAGCATTATTAATACAGAAGTATTTTGAACATGTCTTGACTTTGTCCATATAGACAATCATGTAAGGTGCTCCAACTCCAGAAAATTGATGTCCATGGACAAAGCTGTTGAAATGCTGCAACTTAGAGTCTTGGCTGGTGTAAATCAGCTGATTGATATCCACTCAGAATTTGAACCTATGTATTTTTATTTATTTCCTATTTAATTACTGTTTTTTCAAATATTAATTTTTATTTTATTTTTCTGTGGTGCTAGGTAACTTAGTCACCAGTACAAAACAAGGCTTTATGTTTGCACTAAAGTACTAAAAAACCCTCCATCAAAGAGCACACAGTCTGCAGGGCAGGACATGTACTCACAAATAAGAAATTCACTGAAATATATACAATTTCTAATAATAACAATCTTCATTACTGAAAAGCACTCTCATATACAAGAAGAAATGAGAACAGGAACAACTTTACTGATATAGAAGTGCCAGAGATAGGGGGGAAAAAAGCAGCATGAGAAACTATAAAAATGGAAACAATATAAATGAAGTAACAGTTTTGCTCCATGTATATAGAAACGTGCAAAGAGATTTACAAAATAGTGCAGCCAGTTCATAAAAATGTACATCAAAAAGAAGATTTTGAAGAACTGGACTAAGTGGTCATAACCTGTGTTCTGTACCGTGCAGTTTATTCCATATAACTTAAATAAAAGATGGTAATCTTTGTATGGTTTGGCTTCTATGAGTAATGCTTTCAGGATAACTACAAACCAGACTTGCTCACAGACCAGGAACATTAAAAATTAGGGAATGGCATCAATATTATCATCTTCCACAGGAACATTTTCCCTATAAAGCACTACATGATATATACTCAGGAATGACCCTGAAATTCATCTGAACACAGCTGAAGTAAGAGAGTGTAAGACAAGATGTAATGATAAGGATCATATAAGTTAAAAAAACTATAAATTGTATGAAAAAAATGTACAGGGGGTATGAATCTACATCTCAGCACTTCTATTTGATTCTTTTCTTTAAACAAGGTGCTATATTAAAGGGGAGCAAATGTTTAATCACTGGGGACAAAAAACCCCATAAAATTCTACTTGTTTTCTCTGTTAGTATATGTGTTAGTTAATCACTAATCAATAAATGTTTTTACTGTGAGAGAATTATATTCCACAGTTATTCTAGGCTTGATGCTGTAGTTACCAGAAGCTGCAAATACCCATTACCTCTGAAAGTCTGGATTTACAGATTTAGGTTGGAAATTTTTTTTCAGTTTTTCATCAAAAAAATCCTGGCTTCAATTTTTTTATCCAACAGGAAGAATCATATGATTGTGCCTCTTTTCAGAGAAAAAAGATCAGGCCTGTTTTTATGTCCACAGGAATATACAGAAGGGAACTGCCAAAACCAACCAGTCTGGTATCTGACTAGAAATTTGTTAATTCCACATCCACGAATATCAGGGAATGCAGATCTTAATAGATCCTGAGCATTTTATTTTTAGCCCTTGAACTCCAATTGAGAAATTGTCCCAGGAGTTCCCTCACTCCAGATCAGAACAATTCTGATTTACAGTTTGTATTTATTAATAGACCGATCATAGGAATTTATTGTAGACTTTTTTTTTCAATCTCAATCTGATTTTTCTTTGATAGTTTACAGTGAACTAATGAGTCTACAGTGGACTCTTCTAGTTTTCAGCTTTGATGACTGCAGGGTAATTACAGTCAGACTTTTCTCTCAGAATGGGATTTAAATTTCCAGATTATTATTTCAAGAGATTATTTAAACACTAAAAATCTTTATAATCCTTTAGTTTTAATTTTTTTTTAGTAATGGACTTTTTACAATAGGCATAAAATAGATAACAAAATATTTATATGTTTTACAGAGTGATATTTACTCTCAGTTGTCTCTGTATTTTAAAGAGGAAATATTTAACACTTACAATATTATTCAAGTGCACTAATTACAAGTAAATATGAGGATGAGTATAATAAATACTGTTTTAGTTGCATAGTAGATCAGTTATCACAAGTACTCAGCCACTATCCAAATCCATTATCTTTGATAGCATGTTGTAACAAGAAATGCATAAAATATGACATTACATCATTTTTATAAAAGAAAAAATATTTCCTGGGAAGTACAAAACACTTTTCATTATCTAGATAAGATACTACACATATAGCATTTCTTCGTGTGATTTCTTTCAGGTAATCACCAAGAACTAAGGCCTCACTCACATTTGACCAGAAGAAAAATAAAGGTAAAATTAATTGTGTTTTGGAGGAAGAATATTATCAAATCTGTTATATTTTTTTCCCACAGGAACATGTAACCATGGCCATAAGGAGATATCCAGGAGTTTGATGCTGAAGAGCTGATGAAAATAAATTGGAGGAGGAGGAAAAATGAAAACTGTTATTGAATTCATTTCAAAATGCACAGAAGTAACAAATCTGCTTTTAAGTTTTTACGAAGTGCAAGAGACAAGCGTGTTTTGAACTGTGAAATGTCCTGTCTTGCAGTAACCTGTGTCAGTCTGTGTTTAGTTTAGTCCTGCCACCCAAGTGCCAAGCTCTTTACTCCATCCTGTTGCGCCTGCTTTGGTTAACACTGACAGTGGCTTTCAAAACCAGAGTGAGCTTTCAAGCTCTGGTGTTTCAGCCCTTACATAAACAGTTCCACTGACTTTAAGAAGTGCCATATGTGGCATCCCCAGCTTAGCATGCTGTGAGTAGGACATTTTGTCACCATAGGCAAAGTGATCAAATGCCTGCACTCCTTTCTAAAATGCTTTGTTCTCAGGATTAACAGCCCCCTCCTAAGAGCTGAAAGAAGGGTTTTCCAGGTTGTGTCTGCAGCTCTGCAGATGCCTTTAGATCTCAGAAGCTGAACTGCACTCAACCAGGAAACTGATGAAGAAGGCTGTTCTAGCCCCACTATAAGGAACACAAACTAGGCACAGGTCCACTTGGTTCCTTCTTTTCATTTTTAACTGTACAAAGTAAAGACATAAAGGAAATAACAGAGCCAGGACTGGGATGACCAACTCCAAGTACAAATAAAGCAGTGCTCTTCTTTTCAGGGTTTGAGCTGCAGCAAGGCTTAGAAATGCTTGATAAACAGAAACTGGAGTGTGAGGATGAGGAAAAAGAATAGGGAATAGAAGAATGCCTAAGTGTTTTTCAGATATTCTGGACCAATTCATGTTGATGCTGCTTCACTGCTTCAATGGAATGCAACCAGCTCAGAGCAGCACATCACCTGGTCCTGCTGTTCAGTTCACACTTGGGAAAAGGAAGGCTTGTTTTGCCTGTTACTGAAAAACATGTTTTCTCTGGGCTGAAACACAGCAATTGTTAACAGCTTACACTATTTAGACACTGCTGCCAGACAACAGAAAGAAAATATACAATCCAAATGCAATAAAAAAGGAGTTGTAGACATCAAAGTGAAGTAATTTGCAGTGAAAACTGGCAAGGGCCCTGTAGCTAAACCTTATTTTAATGAAAAGTTCATGGAACCTTTCTGGTATGTTTGGACCCTGTTCATTAATAGGACTCATCCCCAAAAATATGGAATTCTTTCTAAACTTAAATATGTACTCACCAATTGTTCTTTATTTCTTATTATTGTCTGTGGGGAAAAAAAAGAATAATATATTTTAGTACCTTGATTTAAATCACAGTTTCTTATAATTATTATTTACTATCAGTAGGTCCTGTTTGACATCTAAGCTGCAGGACTACTTGTTTGAGCAGGTTACTTCTCACTTGTGATGAGCTAAAAAGAGGCCTTCTCTGTATACCTGCTGCTGAATAGCTCTCAGAGTGTGTTTTTCTCTTGTGAAGAACAGCTTTGTTATGACTAAGGGCTAAACTATTCAGGAAGAGGGAAAGCAGCACTTTGGGGCATGTGCTTGCAACACACTGGTCCAGACCTGGAGGCTTTGGTAAAACCAAAGTTTTAGGGACTAGAGACATAGCAACAAACTGATACATCATCTGTCAAAAAGTGGGACTGTCATTGCACTGGAGCTGTCCAAGTTGTGCCTTGCTGTTTCTTACTTCCAATGTACCCAATTCAAAGGCTGAGGTCTGCCAGATTGTCTTGGCGCCCTTGGCATACAATGATCTCCTGAACCCTGACAGCTTCAAAAACAAAAAAGCTCCTCTTGAACTTCACTTTCAGCCAATAAAAATTCAGATGAGCCCAAACTTTTTAGTCTTAGAAGCATTTTGTATTTTAGACATTTAGAATTTTGTGATGCAAAACAAGGTGAAGGAATGGTAGTTCATAAATCCAGCACACCAATACTTGCTTTCAGCATGAAGGCCTTTGTGTGAGCTAATGGTCCATTGGGTTAGAGAGGCCAAATCATATCAATTTTGTAGTCCCTGGAAGTTGGTAATGTGGCAAGCGTCACAATTAGCTGGTTTTATTTTTTCCCATTAAAAAAAAAAAAGGCTAGGTCTGGTGGTCTGGGGGTGGACTTCAGTGCAATGCTTGAAAGTGCACCTCTAGAATCTTAAATTACACTGCTTGGACTGTGTCTGCATCATGTTATGGCATATTAGGTTTACCTCCCTTTTCTGCTACATCATTTATTGCACATCATGAAAAGGCAGGTTTTTTAATCAACAGATCAACAAAGTTTCTATGAATACAAATCAGTAACTGGAAAAGCCAAATGCTCCATCAGTAACTTCAGATCCCACCTTCTGTCTTCTGACATGAAAACAACAGGAGGAATCTCCTTCCTCTTCTTATTTATAAAATGTCTAAATTCCTCTGTTCATCACATGGCACTGGAACCACTTACCAAAACTTAGTTGTTTTGAAAAATGTATTGAGATTGAAGAAAGATGACACAGCAGCACCTTGGGACAAAAGAACTGTGAAATTAAAATGCAAAATGCTGTAATGGATTGAAGGTTACATTTGTCCCCATTTGACCCTATACTGCTCTTATTAGAATCAGTAAGACCCATGGATATACATCCAAGGAAAGAATTTATTCCTCAGATATGACTTACTAAAAAAAATTATGTTGGAAATAAAGAAATTCTATACTTACAAACTAAAATAATCAGCAACAAAGTGGCAGACAGTCCTCCCAGAAAATATCTGAGAACATAACAATACCCAGAAAGGTTAAGAAAAGCCAAGGGATGCATATTGGGTTAAAAGAGGTGAAGCCTTGGTGGGAGGAGGAGGAAGGGTTCTTGCAAATGAGCCCTCTCAACTCTAGTAGGTGAACTGTAATTTGAAACTTTAAATTACGTAAGCTATTGAAGATAATCTCCTGGAAAGAAAGACCTCAGCATTCAGACTGAGAGAAAAACTCAGTAAGAAAGACATGGATCCATTCTGATTCTTCTCAGCCTGCCAAACCCCTGTCAAAGCACACTTGGCAAAGTAGCTTTCATATCTGCATACATATTTCTTATTTTTGTGCATATCTATATAGCTCAGATATTTGCCTGCATTGACTATTATATGAAAATACATTTTCACAGTAAGATACATATAACTTTGAAAATGTGACCCTTAATTTAAGTTTTATTCACCAGTTGAAGTGAAGCAAGCACTCATGTCAGAAACAGAAAATAAAAGAAATAAAAATTACCTTGTACATACTGAAATGATTAAACACATGATCAGTGCAACCATCTGAGAAACGACATTTTGCACTGTCCTGGATTCTAAAATAGAAATCAGGAAAATAATGGGTTTTAATGAAAGTAAGTATTTTACAGGAGGTGTTTGCAAAGGCTACCTTCAGCCTGTGAGACCAGTCTCTTCAGCTGCTTTTAAAGAGAACTCGCCTGGAGTGATTCAAAGCTGAAACCTAATTTTCATGCTCTGGGTGTCTCTCAGGAGTCTTTTTCCCCCACAACTACAGAAACACTGTGCCCTCCATGCTCTCAGAAAACAAGCCTTTCTGCATAATTGCGTGTTTTAGTTTTTGCTCCCATGCCCTTTCCTCCATTTTCCTCTTCACTCCTCTTTTTTTTCTGAAAAGGGAGTGAGTAAAAGATGTGAGCAGGGGGTAGTAATAAAATAGTATTTTTATGATTTTGTTATTTTTAATCATTCATTTAAAATATATGTTTTGGTAAATAAATTCTATTCTGCAAGGGGCCAGATCCATATCGTTAAGGTATTTTCACTTCACTCTAAGAATGAGGCCAGAATAAGAACGTAACATACCTGCATTGCTCCACTTCTCTTCATTTGCATTTATCATAAATGAAGAGCAGGATTTTGAAGCACAAAATGGTTCCTCAAAATGAAGAAACTCATCATCTTTGGTGAGAAATGTTCCATTAGATGCTGGAATTTGCCTTTGTGACACATGGTTATTATATTCAGAAGAAAAGTCTGAATCACCTACAAGAAATGCATGTATAACTGAGATTGCACAGAAGAAGAGCTCTGAGACTTTGTATTAATGAACTTAGGAATTAATTACTGAATCATAGGAGAGGTTGCAAATTGTTATGGGTAGGGAATTGGTGGGTTCAAATGTATGCAGGAGGAAATATGCAGAGTAAAGAAAAAACTGCATAGGGCATAACAGATGAAGTTATTGAAAGAGGCAGGTGAAAGCAGACAGTGCCAGGTATTAATTACACCAGAATAAACATTCCTGATGATGACTTTGCATTCAAATTCAGTCTTTTTGGCACAGAGGTCTTTGCAGACTCATACCTAGTTTTAATGCCAGGAGCTCTATTTATCCCTTAGATTCTGTATGTCATTCTATCCTTTACCTGCACACCATGGGAGACAACACCTGCATAACTTCCAGAAAGAGATACCCAATTCACACTAAACACAGACTGCAATGTTGTATACCTTGATTACCAGGTACCTGATCAGGGCTTACCAATATCACTGAGACTGGCTTCTAGTTTACTGCATCCATCAGGCCAAGGATCCTCTACATGGGAGAAATCCATCCTGCTGGGAATGGTGGAGCTGAGCCATGAGCTGGAGGCACTGAGATTGAACAAGCTGTCAAGAGAGCGACGGATTTTCTTCCTTCGCCTGAATACCCTAGAAAGAAAGGATATGTTGCCAAGGAATAGAGTTAATTATTCCTGTTGAGCAGGGACAGAGCTCTAAAGCTTGCAGGAATGACATGAAAGAACCAAGTTCTGGGTGCTGCTCCCAGTGCTGTTCTTGACCCTGGGCACGTCACCAGGAATGGCTGCTGCATGCCACAATGTGTCAGGGAATGTATTAACAGCAGGGCTGATCATGCTGTTGTGATACAGGGTACTGTGGTACCAAATGATACCACAGCTACTGCTCTCTGATAGTACTGTGAGTGCTACCTGTGATTTTCACTGTTGTATCTGATTTGGGATAGTCTAAATCCATTGAATTCCAGTTTTTTTTGAACTACATTTTACATACTTTTCTAAATTGTTGTTCTTCTAAATCATTAGATGTTTTTGCTTGAGTAAGAATTCCAGGACCAGACCTTTTTATTTTTATATATGTGTGTGTATGCGTTTTAGATAAAGATATTTATATATACATTTTTTCTTAGTCCTTATCAGAGCAACACCCCATTGGCAAAATGAGCTGTAGCTCTCTCCTTTTCCTTTATTGAATACAACTTCAATTATAGCAACAACTCTGCACTAAAGAGTTTTTAGGTAGTAAGATGTGACTGAAAATCAGGTCATTTCATTCACTGCACTCTCTAAAGCAATTGAGATGTTCCCAATCAGAAGTAATGCTGGTCTTATGTCGAGCAAAATGTGGACAGACACAAAGACACCTCCAGATACACCTCTAGATAAGGCCAGAGATGTGGAGGCAATCGCCAACATGGAGTAAAATCTGCACATAGTTCACTTACCGAGCTAAATTCTCTTTATATGTAACACTGGTGTGGGATGGTGTCAGTGTTATGTTGCCCTCTTCATCAGACAGAAAACTGTCTTCTGTCAAAACATAATAACCATTAGAAAGCAGTCGAGGGCTGCGGCGGCATGTAGGAACGGAGCCCGTCAGAGGGTTTGTGGAGCACTCATAGGCAGGACCGTCATCCAAAAAGGCACAAGCACAACTGAAAAGGAGAAATGAAAGCCTCTAATTTAGAGAAGGTCTGGACAGAGCAAACCCATGATTTAATAGTAATGATTTTACATTTCAAGCTGATGGGGACTGGTAATGACTTAGATTTAAAATACATGGATGTAATGATATTATTCTGTACTGGGGGTTTCAGCCAGCTGAACGTGCATCACACGTTCCAGAGCTTCAGATTACAGGAGGGATACATGCCAGGGGAGCATTTCCTGAAGCATGGAGCCAGTTTGAGCTCAGAAGTGCTTGGTGTGTTTCTGTGGCAGTGCTCTTGGCCAAGGAGCCCTGCTGGACCTACACTGACCTGGAGCCATCAGAGGTATTCCAGTATTTGACATCTCTGAGTACCTCTACATGGTGGAATCTGGGTGCCCCTGAGCCAGGCAGGATTTACTTGCTTTTTTATAAACTAGCCATACTTGGTGAAGATTTAAGAATACAAGACTTTTAATTCTCACAAATCCTAGAATGCCATGCAGCTGGAACAACATGGAATAAAGCCCACACATTGTGATAACTCTATCTAGCACTGAAACACAATTGATTTTGGAATTAAATACAGCACAGAAAAATAAACTCTCTGGTGTTTAAAGTAGAAGGGAGTAGTGGCAGAGGTGAAAGGATCTAAAAGTTGTAGACATTGTACTTAGTTTGACTAAAATTTAATTTATGGTTATACCTTTCCCCTTAACACCTATGAGTTCCAAATTGCCATGTAGTGACATCATGGAAAGAAAGGCAGACACTGGATTGATTTAGTGTCTGACTTGTGTTTCAGTAAGAGGTTTAACTACCCCATATGGTATGTCACAGAGAGATACCATAATTTCAGTGTAGGGAAAAGCAGATGGAAGAGAGATACTCCAAAACCCTGTAATTGCAAAGCCAGTGTTTCCAACTTCCACAGCAGTACTTCTGAACTTCCATTTAGGGCAGTAATTAAATAATTATCAGCACTACATTTCTCAGTGGCCCAAAAGGACTTTTACAAAATCTATGCCAAAACAAAAATAAAATTAAGCAAGCGTAACTTTCCTTAATACCTTGGAAAAATATGTCTTGAGAGGCTGTGCCTATGCTCTTCCTTAAATGGTGTTGAACCTGCAGAGGCAAAGGTGAAATAAGAAGGAATTTTTTATCATATTCACTGACAGGTAGCTTGTGCATACCAGAAAGATAATAAAAAAAGCTAAAAATGAAAAGAAAATTAAGGGAAGAATTAGAGGAGACCAAACATATGAAGGAATTGGGGAAAGACTTAGTGTTTAGAGGAAACTCATTTCAACCAGGACAACACAGAATCAGAGCCAACAGAAATCAGATATCTCTACTCTGCCCAGATAACAGGCTTGAGAGAAATAATTATGGACACAAATACAATAACTGCAGTAATTTTAAGGTGTTTTACCAGAAATCTGCTTCATGCTAAAGCCAGAACCTGAACTGGCACTAGATACAGAGTAGAATGGAAAGGCCACCATTATGACTACATTATATTTTTCAGATGAAAATTGCAGACATAGCACAATGAGTGGAGGGATTGCTGCAGTGACAAATATTTGACAGTAATATTGTGGCAGGAGACTAAGGAAATAGGATTTGTCTGGATTACCATGGCTCAAGTGTGCAAAGCGCTGCTGGATGTTCTGCACCTGACAGAATCAATCTTACAAAATATGAGCAAGGCCTATGCATAGGGAGAATTTATGTCTATTATTCCATAAAAAGATAAAAGATATGATATTTTCCTATATTACCTTGTCACTCCTGAATCTTTAGAGCTTCAGACTTACAACACTCTTAGTAAATGCCCATCTTTCACCTCTGAGAGGAGATAGGGCTAAGAGAACTTTATATTTTTATGTTCAGTTATGAGCTGAGGCAAAGAAAAGACATGAAAAGTCAGGGTTTCCACTTTGGTAATCTTGTTAACCTCCTTGGGAGCTCAGTTGTCAGTCAAAGACTGGGTGTGAAGGCTGACTCAGACCTGGGACCAGGCAAGGTGACGAAAGAAGAGAAGTAAAACCTTCAGGGTATTTTTCACAAATCAGTCCCATTACCTTGGTCCCATACATACTGCTTCTTCTACCATTTGGGAAAAAAAAAATCACTTTACCATGAACAAATTATGCTCTAATGGCTGCAAAAATAACTTGAAAAGGAGAAAATTAAAAGAATTTGGGGGAAGGTACAGAGAGATCAAGAAGCATCAGTCAGAATGCCACAGAATCAGAATGCCACAGAACAAGTTGTACAATGGGACCAGTGGTGTATTTCATAGTTTGACAGGTATTAGAGCTATTTTTAACATACAACTACCTCCTTAAATAATTTCTCTTATGTTAAGGAAAGTCATGATTCTTAAATGTGTAAAAAATCTTATATTCAAAACCAAGAAATGCATTCAAACTTGAGAAGAAAATACAGGACGGACTCAACAAGCAGTTTGTAGATCTGGATATAAACCAAAACCAGCAAAATCCTAAGTCTTATCAGTCAAAAAAGATCCCTTTCACAAGGTATTTATTTTTATTAAAACTCTGACAAATGTATCCAAATTTATTTGCTCCTGGAGTTGATGCAATATGTGATGTTCCATACATCTTGAAAAGGACTGTTTCATACACCCTAGGATAACAGGGAATATAGATTATCTGTAAAAGAGTTTAAAAAGAAATGGAAGCATGTTTTATTTTGTCTTGTTTGAAAATCAGGATGTGTAAGATAGTATCAGCAATGTTGATCACAATATTAGTTACAATGTCTTTTCAGGAAAAAGTAACTGATTCTAGGGCAAATTTGTTTGAAGAGGATATATAGAAGTATTTGTCAGGATCAGTTATATCTATCACAACTCTTTAATAATCTAAGAGTGAAACTTTCCAGCAACTGAAACCCACAGCACAGCTGTATTGCACACAATTCTTTCAGTTATGAAAATAAAAAGTAGCAACATCTAAAAAAGGATAACTTTTAGGAGTGGCAGCTTTCCT
The DNA here is from genome assembly GCF_963513975.1 of Fringilla coelebs. Classification (NCBI taxonomy): domain Eukaryota; kingdom Metazoa; phylum Chordata; class Aves; order Passeriformes; family Fringillidae; genus Fringilla; species Fringilla coelebs. The sequence goes on along the minus strand of NC_140028.1, from coordinate 8,772,820 downwards.
GTGGGGTGGTGCTTTCACTAGAAAGTGTTGACACATGCTGATCACAGTGGCAGAACAAACCACAGTCCTTCTGTTCCTCATTTGAATTCTCTCATAACTTTGCAAGGTATGTCTCTGCAGGATGTTTATTTGCCATCCTCCAGAGAAATAAAATTTAAGATAACATAGAGTATATTCATATATTTCTAAAGGAAAGTCAGCAATATACATATGCAGATATACTACTGGGGAGGCAAGACATTTCCCTCTTTTCAAGAACAGTTAATAAGTAGCTGTAACTTGCTTATAAACTATTTTAAGTAACAATAATATCAAGCTTCTGTGAGCAGTCATGGAACAGGCAGTCCAACAGATTTTTTTGCTCCCCATGATCAGGAAAATTTTTGGCTCATGCATAATGAAGAGAGTTCTTGAAAATAATTCAATCAATGATGGAGAAAGCATGGAAACATTATGTTGTAGACAATGCTGCACAGTGTTCTGCTTTCATTTAATATTCAGTCCTATTTCTGTGCTATTAATAGCGTGAGAAGCTAGAGTAATGACAGAGCAAAACAAAGCTTCTCGACCACCACTGTACAATGGAGCAGTGGTACTGCGTCTGTATTCCACAAAATAAGCCATCAACCTCTAAACAATGGCATGAGAAAAAGCCAACAGCTCTATGAAATCTCACTAAAAGCGAATCTGAGGCGAATGTGGCAACATTTTATGTCAAGAATCCAAAAAAAAACAACCCCCCTTGGATTTCAAAACACACAAAAGTTCATGTTGAATTATAAACAAAAAGTCATTGTGCAAACCAGTCAGTTTTCTACCTTTCCCTCCAAAAATCAAATTAGTGTTTAAGCCAATGATGCCTTCAGCGTACAATCTAAATATTTACATTAGTACCTACCAAAATATAGTGCTAACTATTCAAATAGCTGAAACCCAGGCAATCAGTTTGATTCTATTTTATCTACCAAACACAAGTGTCTACAAAGAGTTTTATTTGTTCACACATATCAGTTATTTTTGAAGAGCAGCTTTGTCTTTTCTCCCTGCAGGTAATGGTAGCAACATTCACAAAACTGCGAAACTTCCTGACGAGCAGCACAGAAAGCTTAGCTATTCCTCAGCTGGCAAATATATTAAGAGATAAATAAGTCTAAAATCCTTCAAACCTGGAAAATCCATTTCACAATTAACACATGCGTGCAAAAATTTTCTCTTAGTCGGCCGGAGAGCCCGTGCGGCGGCTGGTGGAGGCTGTTCCTTGAGCAGCTTCCTGGGAGAGCTCAGCCCCGGTCTTCTTCGCAAGGGCAGGTCTAGCAAGTCCCCTGTTTCCTTTTGAAAACAGCCGGTGCAATCAGCGGCACAGAGCCCGAGTGAGGTCACGTTTCCTGTAAAGTAGCCTCACATCAGAGGCATTCGTTCTGAAGAGCAAACCGAAGATAAAGATTAGCCCATGAACACTCCTGCCGGCTGTTGCAAAAGAGAAGAAGCACTACAAATAACGTCTCGCCCCAATGATCGTACAGAGAACAAAGACAGAAAGAACATTTTCTCATCAGTGACACAGAGTTTTGTTTCAGATTTGCTTTTCCACCTCGCACTGAAAAATTTCAAGTTGTGTATACAATCATTCTATTTGTTGAAATACTAGTGAGCCTGGCAGGCTTTGACGTAAGAAAATGATCCAGTTACCAAAAAAACAAAACAAAACAATACATTTTGCAAAAGAACTATTGTACAGAAGATACCTTTGGTCAGAGTTCAGAGCTATGTTTCACAGCTGAAAACATTACTGCAAATATATGCCATGCAATGTTAATCTAAATTCCAAAGAAAGAAGAAAGGAATAAAGCTATTTGTAAACATAGTCATTGTTGCATGCTAAATGTTTCATACTCGGTAAGGTATCCATTCATCATACCTTAAAGTATAAAAAATAAAATCAAATCCACATAAGAGAAATGGAGCCTGAATAAGATATCCTGGCAGTCAAAGGACTTGGCTACAGAACTATTACATACAAAAGTAATATATATCAGCTCTTTGACACTGAATTGTACAGCCTTAGGGGGTAACACTTCATCTCCAAATAGATAAAATGATCTAGTAGTTTTCTTTCCTGATGTCTGTATGTATCACTGACAAAAAAATGAAACCATAAATCTAGTAAAATATGATTGATTTTATGATAGTTTGTGGGTTTTTTCCCCCTTGGAGAAGGAAAAATACTTCCACTGATAAAAAGAATGTAAAAAGCTCACACCCCAGAAAAGGAAACAAAAATAGGAATTAGGCAATTAGGATGTTGCAAAAGATCTTCTGTTTGCGAGTTAAACTAAAATGAACAGTTTATTATCCTTTTGTTCAAACATGAAAATAGGGACATAGTCCATCTTCACATCAGTTCTTTTAATTTAGTGGAATTATGTCAATGAGGAAATTTAGTCCAGCACTATTTCCATGGATGCATGGGCTTCATCACAGCAGCATTTCCCTGGCCACCCTGCCTCTCTACAGGCAATGAATATAAATTCCCAATGATCTTTAAAACTAGGTCACTTGCAGAAGAATTTCTGTACACACAGGAATTTACTCCTTGGGCATATTTTTGGTCTCTTTTCTTATTATTCTCAACAGTAAGAAGTTAATTCCAAGCTTGAACTGCTTTTCTGAAGGACATTGGCATTTCATGTTTGTCTATATATTGTGTCTATGTCATCATATTCAGGCTTGGAGGTGTTTTCTTTTTTAATCACTGCTATTTGTATCTGAAACTCACTGTTCCACAAGCTTTTGATGCATAAACTTCATGCATTGGTGAATATTTTATAGGTGAGTGCTTGACTATAGTTAATACACACAGACACAAGGGTTTATATACAGCTTTTTTTTTCACCCTGTAGCTCCTCAAATTTCCCCCTCCACCAACGCACCCTATCTCAACAATAACCAGGTTTCAAATTTTACAAAATGAGTACACCGACAAGCTTACTTGCAGTAGTTTTATGCCTGTGGCACACATTACCATTCAACCCACAAAAGGAAGGAAATTAGAAATTACGATACTAAATACCACCCATCTTTGTACACTTCTCCCAGGCTCACTCTGCTTTTGATGCAACAGTTTGTGCAGGTCTGACAGTCCAAGAAAGGTGGGGCTGGAGCAGCTGCATGCCTGGGGTCCCACCAGCATTGAGCCAGTACCCCTGGGAGGGACACGCACAGAGTGCATTTATAACCACACGTTACACACACAGCTGGCAACACAGGCAACAGGCACAGAGAGAGCACTCCCACAGCACCAAGAGCCTCATCCTTCTCAGCCCTCTGGCTGAACAGTGCAGGAGGCCTCTAGTGAGGATACACACATCTGTGCATGCCTGTCAAGCAGCTGGGCTCAGGAACTCTGCCCAACAGCTGCCCCTGGATCCCAGTCTCACCAGTTGCATGCACCTGGATATTGGAGCTCTCAGCCCACAGCCCAGCTGGTGGTGCAGACCATCACACACACAAGTACAGCTGGCTGGGATTGCCCAGGTCCTCAGCAGCCCACAGAGAGCCACCCCAGCCCATGGGTGTCCCATGCCCCAGGCAGCAGCTCCTCCCAGTCCCGAGGTGCTCTGGTGTTAACTCATCTGGGTGGGTTCCATGCCTGGCCACAAGGGCTGAGAATCCTCTGGGACAATCTTGGGAAAGGCCCAGCAGACAAAGTGTCCCTTCCTCTGAAATCTTCATTCAGGTTCCCACCTGCCTTTGTGCCAGGCTCCTCTGGCTGATCAGAAAGGCTTTTGATGGGCTGATGGCTCCTGGAATGGGAACAGCTGGGTGTGGGGAATTTTTTGGGCTCCTTCCCCCACTGCTGTGCTCCTACTGTCCCCCTATTCTGTGCTGCTCTATGAGTGTGCAGATGAGCTTTTAGCACATATTGCACTATAACTTGGCCATCTCAATGGCCCACTGCAACTCAGTGCAGAGTACTGTTATGCTAAACACTCAATTTTCAGGAAGGGTATTTTCTGGTAGAGTGAATTGAGTGGCCATGGTGGAAAGAGTGGATTGCTTATTGATTGAATGTAATTGAGAGTAATGTGATGCCTCTAACTCTCTTTGAACCTCTTGGAAACCTGGCAACTTTCAATTGTCCACCAGCTTCAGTAACCATCAAGTCAGGCCATTTTTCCTATATCACAGATCTGTTTCAATCCTGTTTATATAGTACTCAAAAGTAAAATAAAATTCTTTGATATCTGAAAATTAATTGAAAAAATTTTAAAAATCCAGCAGGAGAAAGGCTGGTCATGAGGATCTCTGAGCAGCCTCACTGGGTCAAAATGAAGTTCTATGAAACTCTCCTTGCCTGCAGTCTTGCTGCAGGGCAAACTAAGACCCATTTTCATTCACCTTTGTGAATGATAATGTTTTAAGCTAAGTGCATTCCTTTATGCAGCAGAAATACTTGGCAATATTTGACGGACTCTAGCAATTAAGAAAAAAATCTCATAAAACTTGACATTTTATTTCAATTTTAAGAAAAGGGTAATCCTGCATTTAGATAGAATTTCGGTGCAGGTTACAGAATTGTCACATCATATATGATTTTAATAACCTTATCAGGTCAGCTGTATGAACAAAGATTAATTAGCCTGAACAAAGATTAATTTGCCTTGAAGTGGAACAAATCCATTTTTAATGCTATCAGATGGAAATCCCATCACACTCTATCAGAGACTTTCTGAGTTTCAGGATTGATTTTTGCCCCCAAATTCATTATTTTAACTTAATTGTTCTGCAAAACAGGCAAAAAGGGCATTTCTTGTTTGCATGGTGGAGTACAATGAATAGACCTGTAAAATTTGGACTTAGCTCTGAGCTTGCTGATACATCCATACTACTTAGATCTCAAGAGCTTACCTCCAATAATGCTACATCAGCTACCTCTTTATTAGACCACAGACACAGTCCAGATAGACAAAAAATGTTTAAAAAGGATCTAAATCAAGTAAGCCTGTGATGTACAATGATATTTCTCTGTACAAAGCCATGACCAGGCTGTGTCATATCTCCTTGCTTCTTGATTATATGGTACCATGGAGAAATTTCCTTGGTATCAGAACCTGATGTAGACATGGGAAAATGCCACACCATGACGCAAAAGCAGTGTAAAAATAGGCATAGGAAAAATACAAGTGTTTCCATTAGAATCTGTAACTTCCCCACCCTGCATCTGAAAATACTGCTTTAAAACCTCTTTTGTCGGAGAAAGAAAACAAAAGGAAGAGGTTCAAATCCATCAGGCAAAGCAGAATTTAGTCAAGGTTTCTAATAGAACTCAGGTGAGTCCTCATTGGAGTTCTTCATAAATTTCCTCACAAGAAGATCTGACTGTTACTGAAGAAGAAAGTAGGAATGCAAAAAAAAAAAAAAACCAACCAAAAACAAAACCAAAAAAACCCACACAGATCTATACTAAAAGCTGTCTGACTCAATTTTATAAAGGATGACAAAAGTTCATGAGTCAGCACACTGCAGTGTCTGCTGTGACTACAAGCAGCCAGGGCAGCATCAACTGTTGGCCACTTGTGCTCAAGCAGCATCTGATTTGCAGAGAATAGAAATATTAATGCACAGATCAGTGGTCTGAGCAAAGGATGAGTGGGAACAGGTTTGAGGTGATGTATGAGTGGTGTACACACATGGTTCCTAAGCTCGCAGGCCATCACACTTCTAGCACACATCTACATTTTCGGACACACAGACTGAGAGGGAAAGGACAGGGAGGGGTAGGACAGCATGGGGACAACGTTGGCTCTCAGCTCTAAATGTTAAAACCCATCACTATGTGACCAACCCAGGGACAACCCATAAGAGATGGAGAAGACTCAATTGCCCATACTCCTGTCTCCCATGTCACTGTAGTTAGTGCTGGACACACCACCTGCACAGCAGCACCTGGGTGTTTAAAAGCTGAACAGGCCACATAGATACACACAGCTTTAGGGACCTGCTCTAACTAGACACATAAAATCTCATCTTTGGTTGGGGGTTTTCTTGTGACATTTTGAGTCCGAAAATAAAAATTAATATTCCTCTGGAGGTGGCCAGGCACTGCTGCCCACTGTACCTGGGAACCTGGGTGGTTTCTGTGACAGCCCTGATGAGATCTACATGGAACAGATCACACTGTACTGATGTACAGTAAAGACTTTTGGCCAACAAATGATTGTAAAGAATCATAACATGCTTTATATATACTGAAAATCTGTAGCTGAGAGATGTTGGTCTCACTGGTTCCTGAGACAACAGTAGTGGCAAAATACTGATCATTCTGGTGTCATGGTCATTTCTATAATAAATCCTGCTGAGTGAGGCATAAATGAAGACTAGTAACAACTGAAGTGGTACTCTAATAATGTTCTTTAAAATGCTTGCTCTTTACACAGCAACCTTATCAGTTGTCTCTCTATAGTCTGACACTGACTGAGCCCCTTTCTGCCTGTATACCAGTATTTAAACAAAGTCTAAATTTGTGAGGTTTATACTGATAATCCCCAGGCCTTTCTGGTATTGTTTGCAATTTTTCCAGCCTTGCCCATGCCCAACTCACATTTCCAGCTAGATCCAAAATGATGTCCTGGACTACTTCAATGGCTAGGGAGAGGCAACAGCTCAGACAGCCTCCAGTATCCAGTGGAAAATCATGCACACAAGAGGCAGAATGGTTTTACAGCCTGGATATTACCCAGCATTGCATAAAGATCAGGGATTTAAATGTGGTCTGCAAGGCAATTAAGGACAGAGAGCAGAACTCTGATAGCCTTCCAGGAACATGCCCATGTGACACCAGCACAGACCCAATGGCCAAGTACCAAGAAACAAGTGACTCCTACAATGAGCACGTGCTCCTGTGAACAAATGCATTACAGGCATTTTACAGACAGGGCTGGGCACAAAGGGCTAATCTCACAATCAACAACCATCCTTCAATGCTGAGGACACCCCAGTTTACATGGGACCACAGAGGAGACAGGAAAGTATCACACTAGTTTTACAAAGTGATTGGTATTGCCTGCTGACAGAAGTGATGTGTATTTTTCATTCTCACTCCACCAGGTTGGACATGTAATTTTTGGAATACTGTTTTCCTTCACACAAATTGCAAATTCTGCCCACCCAGAGGTCAGCTCTTAGAAATGCAGACCATGAAAATCTTCCCACTGGGATATGTTTGTTAGTCAAATGCTCTGTTGATCCACCAGAAAGTGTATGCTGCATTTCAGTCTCATATGGAAATAATCTAAGAAATCAGTGCATAGAGCAGGTATTATTACTACAGCTTTTGTTCAACACTGCTCTCATCAAGGCTTTAAAGGAAAATTCAGTAACATATTTACTGATGTATTCCAGTCTACAGAATCTCCTCTAAAACCAAAACACTATTCAACACATATGGCTGCAATATGAAAGGCAGAAGTATGTGACACATTGCACAGCACTATTTCTGAGGCAAAAGCACAATTACATCTCAAGAGGTCTAACATTCACGGCAAAACAATATTCATAGTGTGGTGAATGTTCCTTGTGCCCTCAATAAATATCAAATGATACAGAGAAAGTGGTTTTGTGAGGCTGTAACATGACACAGCAGAGCTGCCTGCAATCCAAAACAGGGAGCTGCTCCCTCCCAGCCATGCAGAGCATCAGGAGGTACCACTCTAGTGAGCAGCAACTTCTGCCTCAAGGCTTTCCTTTAACCCCATCAAATGCCAGTGTTTGCTCTTTCTTCTCTTTCTTTGTGTGGATTTGGGACTCTTGCACTAATGTCAGAACTACCTGCTAAATGCAAATTTCATTACCCACCTGGATTTACCAGGTCTCACTCCTTAGCACTCTCACCTTACTGCACTTCACCTTAAAATACTGCAGTATTTTAATCCAGCAGGGAGCCTTACTTCTGCTTTACAGCTTTATGCCACCTCTCCAGCAACGCAGTGAAACACAGCACCTGTGGGCAAACAGGCAGTTCTCTGAGAGAAACCACTGACAGAATTAAAGGCACTCTGCAAAGAAACAGTGAGCAATTCAGTAAAAATGTCCAGTTTCTCTGTCTTTCAAAACTAGAAAAAGATGGGGTTGATGTCCCAAACTTACAGGGTTACTATTTTGTATGGTGTCCATGGCAATGGCTGTTAGTGACTTTCTTTTTTCATACAAGGCCAGATGCTTCAAAAATCATTCACTTTAGGGTATTTCCCAGCATCTGGAAAATTTAGGACTTTAAAAGGGAAAGAGAAGTGTTCGGTGAGATAATGGAAATCTTCACAGAAGGAGGGAGGAATTTCTGGAGAGGAGGGAGTTTCTGGGATGAAAGAAGAAGGGCAGAGAAACTGAAGAGAGGGCCATAACAGCTTGATGTCAGATATGGAGCCAAAATAGACCAAGGAAGTGGCAGGAGAAGGACAGATGATGACAGAACAGAGCCAGGCCCCATGCAAGCTGCCTGTGCAGATGGATAGAGCAGGGCAGAGGTGCTGCTGCACATTTGCCAGACTGAGGCTGTGCAGACACCATTTGAATACAAGCACCAGCAGTAATTTTAAATATACCTCTCTATTATAATAAGGGTAAAAACAACAATGAATTTTTATTCTATTGACTGTCACCTCACAATTGCAATATCTGACATTTAAAGAAGTTCTTTCATGACCTAACCCAATCGCCCACAAGAAAAAAACAAATGGCAAAATAAACAAACTGATGTCTGGGTTTCTCACCATAATATCTTTCTTTTCCCAGGTGTTTGATCATTCTCCCAGACCTTTCCTGAACCCTTCCCATTTTTGGATGGGTTTTCTGAACAGTCACTTATTTTAATAACAACGTACTGGTGCCAAGTGCAGCGATAATGTCACCTCTCTACTCCTACTCTATGTTTCCATGTGCATGTGCTTTGCAAAGACTGCATTAGTCTTTTCAGCATCAACAGCACATCATGAGCTCATGCTCAGCTGATTATGAAATCCTCTCTCCCCCTCTCCAAGTCTCAGTGAGTCACTGACTGGCAATATAAAATCTCCTATCCAGTTTGGTTTCCAATTTATGGCCTGTATATTCATGACGAAGCCGAAGACATGCTTCGTGACAAGATTAAACACCAAATTGTGTGAGGAGCAGAAATATTGAAATCTCTTTTCCTGCATCTCTGTCTTGTCATGCTCTGGTGTCTGAAGGAAAATAGTCACTGAGTCTTTCCATCGTGGAGAGGTTGACTCAGTGACCCTCCCCTGTCCAGTTGAGCATTTTAACAGAAAAGTTGGAATAATATGATGTGTTTCTTTCTATGTCAAGCTTGAAGTAAGACAGAAGTTTTAGGAGTAAGTGAAGAAAGGGAAAATAGAAGGCAGACAGGCAATGCAGCCATGTAGATCTTATTTTCCTAGAAGACAAAACTAAATATCAGATATGGTTTTGTGATAAAAGAATATAAAAAATGTCTTTACCTAAACTGCTCCTTGCTGGCTTTATGGTAGAATAGTGTAACTGAAATGGGGTCCTGGGCCATGGGCAGAGCTAGGGAGGCACTGGGATAGGCAAGTCAGGGCCAGCAGGGGCTGTGAGTGCCTGTAGGCTACAGCAGGGCAGGGATGGGTATACATGGAAAGGTAGCGAAGAAATGGAGACAGTGACCGGGGCTCCTTGTTCTCCTAAATGTTTTGATAATAGTGCAAGGACATGTTGCCCTGTGCTGCTGGACCACAAGTGGACTTCTGCTGTTCTGAAAGCAGTGTCATGGCACCCTGCATCAAGTGTCCTTTCCGCCAAGATTTTAATTTGGTTCCCACCTGCCATTTGTCACTGTGCTCCTCTGAGCTTGAGGAAATGGGCCTTTGGTGGGCTGATTGCTCCTGGGAGCTGCCAGGGCTGGGGATTTTATGGGCTTGTTCTCCTGTGCTCTTCTGTGTTTGCACATGTGCTTTTAGTCCATACTAATCAATACAAGGGGCTTGCTGTGCCTCTGCCACCTCGTGCCAGCTCTGCCTCCATCTCAACAGCTTCAGCAGCAAAGAAATGGGGTGCCACACACTGTTCTGAGCCCATCCCATGCCATGGCATAACTCAGCCTTCAGCAGTGAAGAGCATGATTCAGTGACTCCCATGTACCCAGCTCCATCCTCATAGCTTTTTATCTTCCCCCATTCTGTCTCCTTGGACAGAAGCACCTCCACTTTACTAATTATCCTGATGCTGCACATTCTTTGCCACTCAAAGAGAGCCCATTCCTTACACAACAACCTTCACTATCCTGTGGCAAACCCTCTAAACCAAAGATTGTATCAAAACTACACCAAGAGTAGAGCTTACTAGAGCTGGAGAATTCAAATAAATGCAATGGCAACTTCTTTTCTTAAAAAAAAAGAAAAATCCTTCCCTTCCCTTCCCTTCCCTTCCCTTCCCTTCCCTTCCCTTCCCTTCCCTTCCCTTCCCTTCCCTTCCCTTCCCTTCCCTTCCCTTCCCTTCCCTTCCCTTCCCTTCCCTTCCCTTCCCTTCCCTTCCCTTCCCTTCCCTTCCCTTCCCTTCCCTTCCCTTCCCTTCCCTTCCCTTCCCCTCCCTCTTTGTTTTATTTTGTTTCCTTTGTTTTCTTCAAGCCTCCTTCTTCCTTCAGTCTCTTCTGTTTGCCACCATCTTCCAGAAAATGGTAACAAGGGAAAATCTAAGGAGGAAAAAAAATATCATAGCAAATACTCTAAAATATCCTACTGAACATTATGTCTATAAAGACTCCTCAAGTGGGAGGCAGCCTCCTGGGGACTAAATGAAGCAGATGGATTGACCTTGAACAGCAGCCAAACGCCCACACAGCCACTCGCTCACTCCCCCAGCAGTGGCATAGGGAAGGGAATGGGAAGAACAAGTGAGAATCATAGAATCATTAAGGTTGGAAAAGAACTCTAAGACAATTGAGTCCAACCATTAACCAGCACCATTCTGTTAACCACTAACCCATGCCTCCCACTGCCACATCCACGTTTGTTTTTGAACACTTTGAGGAATGGTGATTCCACCACTTCCTTGTGCAGCCTGTTCCAATGCCTGATCACTTTTTTCGTCATATCCAATCTAAACATCCCCTGGCACACCTTGAGGCCTTTTCCAAGTCCTATCACTTGTTGCCTGGGGAAAAGACCAACCCCACCTGGCTACAGCCTCCTTTCAGGCAGTTGCAGAGAGTGATAAGGTCCTCCCTGAGCCTCCTTTTCTCCAGGCTGAACACCCCCAGCTCCCTCAGCTGCTCCTCATCAGACTTGCGCTCCAGCCCCTTCCCCAGCTCCTCTGCCACTCTCTGGACACATTCCAGCAACTCAATGTCTTTCTTGTAGTGAGGGGCCCAAAACTGAGCATAGGATTCAAGATACAGCCTCACCAGTGCTGAGTACAGAGGGACAATCTCATTCCCTAGTCCTGCTGGCCACACTATTTCTCATACAAGCCAGGATGCCATTGCTCTCCTTGGCACACTGCTGGCTCTTTCAGTTGCTGTCAACCAGCACCCCCAGAAATGTTTGCAGATCTGGATAAGGACAGTTTAATAAATGAAGGAAAGCAAAAACCCCAAAACTAAACAACACAACCCCAAAAAACCCCCAAGCAATTCAAAGGCAAGGACTCAGCACTTCCCACCAGCAGACCTATATCCCTCCATCTCCCAGCAATGGTCACTCTGGAAGAAAATGTCCCAACAGTCTTCTTCTTCTGCCCCAGATTTGCTTGCTGAGGTAAATGTTTTATGGCATGGAATATCCCTTTGGCCAGTTTGGGTCAACTGTCCTAGTTCTGCCCCTCCCAGTCTCTTGCCCACCCCTTGCCTGCTTCCTGGGGAAGATGAGTGGGGAAAAAAAAGTGAGCCCTAACACTGTGGAAGTGTAATTCAGCAGCAGCCACCACACTGGTGTGTTATCAACATCACCATCAATCATGATCCCCCTCCTTGTCCAGTGATATATGCACAGATGTCATTCCCTTAGTCTGTGGAACATCCCCCAGACATCCATACAAGTGCAATCAATTACTTTGGTCCATGACTTGTGCTCCACCCAGCAGCTTTCCACATCAGATGGTTTTGCATCACACAACAGGAAACATTGGTAAACAGAGCATATTGACTTTCACTTTCTGCTGTTTATTATACTTTTGGGCTTGAGCCACCTCCTCAGATGATGCTCTGAAATCTCTGCCTCCTGGCTCAATGGTGACCTCTTTCAGCATTCAGGGGCACCGGGAGTTCCTCATCTGAGCCCATTTGTGATCAATCCTACCCCCTTATTCCATGTACCTTCAGTTGCATTATGTGTACGGGTTCCCCTTCCTATGACCATCTGGTACACCTCAGAGCCTTTATACCCTCAGCTCCAGAATCCCAAAGGTCAACCTTGGGTCTTTCCAGGTGTTTTCTGCCAGAGGCTCCAGGTAAGCACAGAGGAGGTTTCTCACCTCTGGACAGGTCCAAGGGCTACCATACAAACTGTCCTGTCTGTCCTGCTGTTGTTTAGTGACCTTGTCTGCACACAAGGTGCCCAGCAAAGCCACTCTGACACCGGCCTCCCCAAATGGACAGGGGAGAGTAAATATAACAAAACGCTTCTAGGGCAAGAGGAGAGGTCAGTCCTAAGGATCACTCCTGAGATCACTCACCAGTTACCATCTGAGGCAAAACATTGTTACTGCTAGCCTGAGCATTGGCCAGGGGTCAATCTGTCTTAGACCCAGTTGGCTTTAGCTCTGGTGGACAGGGGGGAAGCTTCTGGCAGCTTCTCACAGACCCCCCCCCACTACCAAAGTCTTGCCACACAAACTCAATACACTCAAAAAAGTTCTTAAAGGTCACTTAATGGAAAGGACTCACAAGCTGACTGTGATCCAGAATGTGCAGTTTCCAGAAATACACTATGCCTTTTTATTACTTGGTGGAAACTTGAAATTTATTTTACTGATCACATCCATGGGGATGTGATGATGCTGATCCTGCCATTACAACCTTGGGAACATCTGTCCTGAAGAAGAATAGAAGGAAAGACTACATGAGATTGCTCCCTGAGCACTGGGATGGCAGCAATGCAGGGGCCAAATGCCAGACTTGGCTCATGGTCATTGCCTTTATCATAGGTCTCTCAGGCAGAGCAGAACCCAGTGATAAGCAGCACAGCAGTCACCACAACACTGGGCGTCACAAGGACAGCAGTGGGCTGTTCACCAGCTGCCAAGCACCCACCCAGCTCTCAGCAGCATGGGGGGAGGTTGAGATGAATAACAGCAAGAAAATCTGTGGGTCAGATAAAGCTGGTTTCATGGGTAAAAAACAGAGGCAAAGACAGGCCACTGTGAAGCTGCTGCTTGGCTGGGGCTGTCCTGTGGCCACCAGCCACAGGCTGTGGCACCTCCAGGACCATCTCAGTGACTGCCCTGAGTCTCTTTCTCCCTGTCACAGAATTACACATCCCAGAGTGACAGAACTGGTCAGACTGGAAGGGACAGCAGTGGGTCACTTGGTCCAACCCTCTTGCTTAAGCAGGGTCATTCTAGAACACAGGATTGTGTCCACTTGAATTAGTGGAAGGACTCCACACCTCTTTAGGCACTGTTTCAGTGTATGGTCACTGCACACTCAAGTCATTCCTATTCAGCTGAAACTCCCTGTGCATCTGCCCGTTCCTCTTGCACTTGGCACCACCGAGCAGAGCCTGAACCATCCTCCTGACCCCTCCCTTGGACACTCCTGGACGAGGTCCCCTCTCAGCCGCCTCCTCTGGGGGCTGAGCAGCCTCAACTCCCTCAGCCTTTGCCAAGAGGAGAAACGCTCCAGTGCCTTGATTAAACACCTTCCTTTCCCTCCGCTGGACAGCACCCTCCGCTGCCCGCTGTTCGTGTGGCGGGGGCTGGTGGTGTGAGGCGGTGCCGGTGTGAGGCGGTGACGAGCCCCCACTGTCGCCGTCCCAGGCCGGGGCCGCCGCTCTTTGTCTCGCTCTCCCCCGCCCCTGCGCAGTCACGTGCCGGGGGCGGGGCGCGTCGCGCGGCGGTGACGCGAGCGGGGCGCGGGCAGGATGGGGCGGTGAGGGGCGGCCGTGCCGGACAGCCCGCGGCAGCCGCGCCGGGCCCCGAGCGAGCCGAGCGGGCGGTAAGGGGCGGCACCGCGGGGGTAGCGAGGAGGGAATGCGGAGGGAGCGCGGGCGGCCGGACTCCGGCGCCCCCCGCACGCCGACCGGGCCTGGCGGGGCGGCGCCCGCGGCTCTGCTCCCGCCGGGCCCCGCCCGCGGCCGGGGGTCCGGCGGGGCCTCCCCGGCTGTGCCGAGCGCTGCGGCCCCGGCGGGCCGCGGCCCTCCCGCTCCCGGGCCGGCTGCGCCGCGCCCTTCGCCTCTCCGCGCTGGCGGCGCTTGCAGGGGAGCCCCGCTGGAGAACGGGGGCCCGGGTGCCGCTCCCCCCGCAGTGCGGGGCTGGGAGGCTCCGACCCCGCATCCCGGCACTCCCGCTGGGCAAGTGGGCTTGGGGTGGTGCAGGGAGCACCGCAGAAAGATAGCGACAGTATTTGCACAGAGAGGTTTTTGGTTTTTTTTTTTTTCTTTTTGATAGTGACTGAGCTGCAAAATAAAATTAGAAACCAGTTGTGACTGTAACTCAGTGCTATGAATGCCACTATGAGTACAGAGAAATACTCAAGATGGGGTTTTGTTTAGTTTTTGTTTGTGCTAATTTAATCTTACTTGTCCTTTAGGCAATGTTTATCTGTTCTTGGTAAGGTAAGTTTTTCTTGATTTGCCTTTTCTTCTCCCGAGAAGAGCACACATGTTAGCTATAGGTAAATTGAAGTTTTGCTTAAAAATGATGTGAAGGAATTACAGTCTAGTACAGTTCCAGAGATGAGCACTATGGGTTTTTCTTATTATTTTTTGACTTAAGGTTGATGACAGATATTTTTGAAGGGAAAGAAATCTGAATAAAAGTATGTATGAAGTTTTTTATGCCTTTTTTTTTGGGCCCTGACTGTATTTCTGTAAGCTAAGCAGTTAATACAAAGTCAGGATCAAAATTTTACATCTTTTCACCCTCTGGAATATATTTGCTGTCAATGACACATTTGAAATGACGTAATGTGTTTTAATGCAACTTTTTTCCTTCCTTCCAAGGTGGTGAAAAAGACAATATCAAGATGAGTAAAAAGCCTCCAAATCGTCCTGGAATCACATTTGAGATTGGTGCTCGTTTGGAGGCACTGGACTATTTGCAAAAATGGTATGGAAGACATTGGGTAGTGTTTGCTGAGAGCATAATTGTTTTGTGTAGTTTGTGTGCTTTGATAATTGATTATAAAAAAACAGTGCATCTATTAATTGACAATTTCCACACGTGAGCTTTATGAATTTCCACCTAAATCCGTTAAAAGTGTTAGCTTTTAGGAAAACATTCTCACTTCAGAAATCGAGCTAAACTTTCCTATGGGTTTGTGTTTATTTGCTCTTGGTGGCTTGTGCAGCTGTAGGAAGCAAAGAGCCTTTCTGGAGTAGTGTGGAATTCAGTGTCATGGCTGAGGTGATCGGTGTGTCAATGAGGCAAACTTCATGATCAAAGACTTCTTTTGTCTTCATTTGAAGGCATGCAAGGGGAGTTGTTTTGTGTTCAGTTGTCACACTTGACAGGTTCACAAAACTGATTCTAAAAAAAAACCAAACCCACATCCTGAATTGGAGTTCATGGGATAGGCAGATGCAGTTGTGTTTTTATTAAACAGCTGGAGGAATTAAGTGCTTAAAACTGTGACTCTGCAACCACCCAGGCGTATTGTGAATTCAGAGACTATAAAATGGAAATTGTGGGCACAAGGACTATGCTGCACAGCATGTGTATTGTGGATGGAGCTGTTCTGATGGAAAAAAAATTGTTAGTAAAAATTTTATTAAAGCAAGTGAGCTAATGTGTTGATGTGTGCTAGCCATGCTAGTTGAGTTTGAAAAATCTGTGGTTTTGTTAAAGTAGGTGACAGAAGTAGTTGATGCTTCTACTTAGAAGGTTTTTCCTAGCTGCTCTCTGATTTATTAGGGCTGGGAAGTTTAGAGGTGTGTAGCTGCTTTTCTGTTGCATTCTTGGAGAGCTCAGCAAGTTCCTGTAAATATCTGATCCTGTTAACTCTGAGTGATGTGAGAGAGAAGTCTGTGTATTATTGACATGTCTGCTCCAGTGTTTATGTGCTCTGTATGAAAAGTTGGGTCAAACTTTTTATTTGTAGAGCTTTGATTTTAATTATAGGAAGAGTGTTTGTCTTAATAAATGGACTCTAAAAGACTTGATTTACAGAACTATTCTTGTTCTTACCTGTTGCTGTAGACTGGGTTTTCAGCATACTGATTCTGTAACTGAATGGCAGGATAAGGAAAACATCCAAAATAGAGCAATAAAACTTTTTATAGCATCTTCTGTGGCTAGAGATAATTGGTTATGTAATCAGATAACAAAAATTAATATGTTAAAATAGCTTAATAGTATGAAAAAAATAATCCCTGAATATCCAGTGTATAGTTTGTGTCAGACCTGCCCAGCTTTTTCCAGGGAAGGGTTGCATGTCAGTGCTGGAGTTCTTGTCTAGGTTTGGATTGTCAGGCGTGGCCATGTCACAAGCTCTGCAGCTGAGTTGCTGGACATTTTCAGGAAGAATAGAATTTATCCTGAACTTTCCAGGATTTGGTTTATTATCTGTACACCAGGTAGACCCAGGTCAAGTTTAAATTCATGTAGACTTTTGTGCTGCCATATACAGAAGAAAGTTATATCAAAATTTAGCAGTTACAGTAACAAGGAAAACAGGACTGTATTTCAAGGGAACTAGTAATACAAAATGAACTAATAATACAAACCCAAATACCTTGTGACAGAAAATCTACTGCTGTGCTATTATTAGGGTGTCAAGGGTTGTAATGATAGTCTATGGGATTTTTTTTTTTTAGTTGGCTTTCTGTTGCATAAGGGGGTGGTGGATGTTTTTAAAATTCTTTCTATATATAATCTGTATGCATTCTGCTCATTTGCATGCACAAATACATACTTCAAAGAAAATAAACTTGCTGAACTTACATGAAATCTCTTTATTATTTTTTGACAAAAGCCAAATTGAAGAGCATTGCTATTGCTTAGCTCAGTCTTTCTGCAAGTGACAAATTGAAAACACTTGCTGAGAAATAGCCTTTAAAAGGATTTTAATTTTTTTCTCCATTTTTCTGAAAGCTTGCTGTCATCTAATGGTCGTGACTAGTTAAAATGTTAATCAAGAAAGGCTTCTAGAGGATGTAAGAAAAAATACAGTAAAGTGTGTTTTTGTTTTCTGAGGTACTTTTGCAGGTCGTCAATTTTCACCTGTGTAGTAGTTGATGAAATTGAACTCCTGGCATCTGGTGTTTCATTTATGTTCTGTAAACTTTTGAGACATTATGAGTGTACCTTGACTACTTATTGCTTTGATGCCCTGTAGTTTTAAATGAAGTTTTTGCAGAGGGTGTTTGGATCACTGGTGTCATTTGTCATGTACTGTGACAAAGTAGAAGAAAGCCTGGTCAAACTGGTCAGCAAAGACAAGACAGGCTGTCAGTGAGCTTGTTTAGTTTTGCTTTATTGCTCTTTTATCAAGTACAGCAGTTACGCTGTTGCAGGGGATCATTTTGCATAAAGAACTTGTACCACTTGTTCCATTTAAATTCACTGAAGCAAGCTATGAACTGAGCTCTAATCAAAACTGATCATCTGTCAGCAGATAATAAATGAGATGGGATTGAAAATTATTAAGTATGTGAAACGATCAGGCTGGAGGAGTGTATGACCTATAAAGAGAGAGTGAGGAAATGACTTCTTTAGCTTGGAAAAGGCTTCAGAAATCCCACTCTCAGCCTTCCAATACCTACAGGGCTGTCATGAACCAGCCTTATCCAAACCCTACAGGTAGTTAGAGAACAAAACAACCGAGACAACAGGCACAAACTGAAATGAGATATTCAGACTAGGTTCAAGGAGAATCTTTTTCCTGTTGGGACAGTCAAGCAGTGGATCAGGTTGCCTAAAGTTTGTGGAGTCTCCATTAAGGGAGTTTTTCAAGACTGGGATGGATAAAACACTGGAAAACCTGGCCTGTTGCAATAGCTGACCCTGCTTTGAGTGGGAGGTTGGGCTAGAGGCTTTCTGAGGTTGCTTTCTGTTTGAATTCTGCTGTGGTCTCATACAAAAACTGATACATGTACATACACCCTCTTCTGACTCTCTTTGCTGACAGAGCAAATGAATAAGCAGTAGAGCTGCACTTGCCTGCAAGTGCATGTGTGTGTATAAGACAGTTCTTGAGCTGTCAGTTCCCACAAGTAGGACACTGTCCCTGCAAAGCTGATGTATTTAAAGATGCATCTCTTCCTTTTTTTAATATTTTTGTGTGGGTTTTTTTGGCTGTAGCTCTCTACTGGCTGTCCTGTAAGCAGCAGATACTGATTGGAAAAAACCCTGTTGTTTTTCTGAGACCACAGTCATTAGTAATTTGCTCAATCTAAACTCTTAGGTTAGGTAATGAAGTACAGATAGATGGCCCTGCTTTCTGGAATGGAAACAGCCTTCTAAAATAGGTTAGTTCTTGGAACAACAGTACTACCTCTTGGTATATTTGATTATCTGGATAGATTTCCACACCCCCCCCACCCCTCAGTATGGAGAAAGTTTTTTCCCTGAAAGACTTTGAGAAATCTTACTTGATACAGTCCTTGCTTTGGATTTCAGTTGACTGGGTTACCTGGCAGGTGTTTGAAAGGGAAATGAAATCTGCTTTATATTTAATACAATATATGTATAATGAATGTGGGGACCTAGAAATAGGTGTTTGCAGATTTTGCAGACACTAGAACAATATTTGTAAGAAGTCAGTATGGAGGGTATTTGGTTTTATATCCTCTATGAGGTGGAAGGAAGCACTTTTTAAACCAGTGTTGCAAAGGCAGGAAGTATGAGTGTGTTTGTAGACTTTGTAGGTACAGACTTAGGCAAATTTAGTAATGTTTTTGTATTATTTTTTACAGTTTGAAATGCCTATTGTCCCATTTCACAAGGCAATTCACCACTTTTTGGTCACTTTTGAAGGGTTAAAAGGATGATGTAAAAAAAAATGCTGTCTGTGTGGTTGTTAATGTGTGTTGAGTGAATTGGAAAAAATGTTCAGTGGTTTGTTTTTTTACACTGTAAAGAAGCAAAGTGGGAAGTTTTCAATTATTTTTTATTGTGTAAATTTTAGAACACTGTTGTTGCCTGACCAGGGCTTCATAGTACTAGCTTTTAAGCCATATCAAATTCTGAGGCTTTCCAAAAATATTGCATAATTCTAATGGGTTGGAAATGCCAAGATTGGAACCTGAGAATGGAGGGCATGCAATGTGTAAACTGGGCAGGTAAATTCAGCTAACAGCAGTTCTCTTGTTCCCGCTTGGAAAAGCAAGGGCAAACCCCCCTGAAATTTGGATGAAACTTCAGTTGTGATTACTATATACTCTTTCCAACTCCTTTTTGAAAAAGCACACCTAAAATTTGCAGAATATTGTTTCTTCCCATAAAAGAAACTCCTTGGTTATTGAGTTTCAGTGTGCTGGTCTGAGGTTTTTTTGGTTTTTTTTTTTTTTGAAAAGTGAAGACTTTTCCCTCAATTTTTTTTCTGGTTTGTGCTGCTGAAGTGTTGTCAGATCCAGCTGTATATCAGTTTCACTGTGATGACTTAATGTGGCTTACTTGCTGGGGAATTAACCTGACTGGAAAGTTGTTTTGGCCATAGATATTATTATTCTTTGGTAGTGTAAAGAATTATATTTGTGTCTCCCTTTGCAGTATTTCTTCAAATGCCTACTTGTAACTTTGTGATGGAAGGAACTTCCCCATAAATGTTCTGAAGTGTAAGAGGTGTAATCATCTTCATATTAATCTTTTTAATTCATGAAATTGATTCTTTTCAGTTAAAAGTACAAAATCACCAGAAAGATCTTTTTGTGCAGGGGATAATTTACAAGAGTAAGTTCTGCAATACATATGTTCTGATCTTTTCCACTGTGGGATCAGTATTGTGAAATATTACTGTTTGTACATATTTGTGGCACAATGTGTGGCTAAGTTTAGTGGATATTGAGGATAATAGTTTGTTGCTAAATACAGAGTTGTGTTTGAGTTACCTAATAACCAATTGCATATGGCTTGAGCAGTTCCGTGTCTAAGGACATATCATGGATTTTTAGAAAGATGTTGATAGCAGAAATTGTATTTAGCAAAGAGAAATTAACCTATAAATACCTTGAGCTTCATGCCTCATCTGAAGTGATCTCTAATGAGAATTCAAATTTTGCTTATCTTCTTTTATTAACTGATGCTAACTTTTTCTCTTTTGATTTTGTATATAAATGTCTTGATTCTTTGCTTGCTGAATTTTCTTTATAATTATCTTAATTTTAAAATATTTGTTTCTAAACTCTGCTCTGCATTTTATTTTCCCCTCTTACGTGGTTTGCTCTTTCCATGTCAGTGCTGTATTTTCCCAATTTGTCCCTCCTGCTGTCTTCTCACTGAGTGCTTGGCATACTGTCTTGACTGCTTCTGAGCAGAGAAAGCTCCTGGCCATAGCAAGGGAACTGGTATAGGGATGCACCATAGTGGGAGCAGAGTGTTTGCATTGGAGATGTGTAGGAAAAGGAGAATTCTCTTTCAGCTGATTGGCCCTGAATTTTGTGAAACAACCATAGTTTTGCATCACTGGTGGCTGGCATGCAATAAACCTAAAATTTCAAACTGTACTGGGAAAGGGCATCACTGTTCTTGGCTTCCATTTCTGATTGCAGCAAAATGAACTTTCTCTCCTGTTGCTTTTCTGGTGGTTTTCCTCCTTTCCCTCTGTTAAATATCTGCTGTGTCGTCTTCTACTTGGAAGTCATTTAGGTAACATTGTTTCTCACACCCTTGCTGTTGCAACAGTAACTTTTTCCTCTGCTTTGCTCCTCTTCCGGCTTATTCTGGTGTTTTAGTGTCAAGTTCTAAGTCTGAAACTGGAACTCTCCAGAAGATGGAAAAAAACCTAGAAACTTTATAATAATTTTTTTAATAATAAAATTTCCAAGTGTAACAGCATATGGACTTAAAAATAAAGTATAATCAGACGCAGGGCTTAGAAAAACCATCTCATGGCTGACTTATTTTCTTGAAGCCTTGTTCAGAGTTAAACCAAAATGTTGCTGCTGGGATACAGGTTTGACCCGAGAGTTTTACATTCTGTTTTAATGCAGTAGATCGTCAGTTTCACCTTTCTTGTTAGATTGTTGTTATTAGTCTACTTTAGAGGGGGAAGAGAGGCTGATCTTGTATCTTTGAAAGACTTGAAAAAGTGACTTGAAAAAGATTTTATTAGGGGAGTGGCAAATGAGAGGCTTCAGTTTTAGACTAAGATTTTGTGGGTTTTTTTGGAAGTTCAGCCAGGAAAAGATGGGGTCTTAAAGAACGGATATAAAAATATTTAGTGTTTCTGAAATATATGGATGAGAGAAATGCAACAAGAGCTTGGAGTGTCTCTGAATTCTGATGTGAGGGTGAAATGTGGCTGCAGTAGTAACCTAGAAAATCAGAGAGATTTTTCTTAATAAGTAGCTCCTGAGATACTGAAATCTTGGGAAGCTGTATACAACACTGTAGTTGAAGAAGTAGGACAGGAGAAAAGAAGGAGCAAATTGAGATTGACATCTTTTGTTTTAATGTGCAGTCCAGTTAGTAAGAAATAAGGAAAGCCTGAACTTCCTGATAAGTTATCTTTTAGTCAGAACATAGTGTTAGAGACTCCTTTAAGAGCACAATCAGTATTTTGGAGAGATTATATTCAAAATTGGTGATGTTGTCAGGTTCCCAATATATGTCAGCCGCCTTTCTAGCTAAAGAATTTGCTGTAGGATTGGAAATTGGTTGCTCAAGCTCTGCTCTTTTACTGTTGGTTCACAGTAGTACTTGGTTTGAAAAACTGCTTGTTGTTGTTTTTCAACTGAAGAAAGTTAAAGGCAGCTGTCTTTTTTCTGTGGTCGGTCTTTTCCATACACATTGTTAACTTTAGGGCAGCCCTAATATAAATGCTGATAAAAAAATCAGTGATGTAATTAGCTTCTTTATTTTGTAGGAGATTCTGTGCACTTTTGAATCTGTTTCGATACTTCTCTGAAGGGCAGGAGGAGCTGAATTCTGCTTGATTCCAATTTTCAATGTTGTTTATAGATTCTTGAACTAAATGTTATCCAATCATTTCAGTTACTTAGCCTTTTTCAGACTTAAGAGAGTTTTCAGTACAAAATGTTAATACAACTTTCTGGAAGGTCATGTAGGCACTATTGTATTTAAACCAAGACAGAAACCTTTGAAACTTACCAGTTGGTGTTTAATACTCAGGTATCCATCTCGAATTGAGAAGATAGATTATGAAGAGGGGAAGATGTTGGTGCATTTTGAACGCTGGAGCCATCGCTACGATGAGTGGATTTACTGGGACAGCAACAGGTTGAGACCTTTGGAGCGACCAGCTTTGAGGAAAGAGGGGCTAAAGGATGATGAAGAATTTGTTGTAAGTGGTACATTTATTTTGTCTTAGACTTTTGTAAACTGCTCTACTTGTTTTCCTTCATTAAATCTCTCTAGCACCTAATACTTAATTTTTAGGAAAAAAAATCTAAATTATTTAAATATTAATTACTAAATTTGTTTAAAATAGGATTTTAAACCTGGAGAAGAAGTCCTAGCTCGTTGGACAGACTGTCGATATTACCCTGCAAAGATTGAAGCCATTAATAAAGAGGGTATGTATTGCAATGCTCCATTGGTAAGGGCTGCTTGAAAGTGCTGTGCTGTAGATTTAGTCTGCTTAAAAAAGTGATATCGCTATTAAGTTTTCCTCTCTACCCCAATGTTAAGTGAAAATGTTTTTATATATCAAATTTAGTAAAATATTTGTCTTTTATCTGTATCAAATTTGAAAACTGAAATTCCTCCTAGAAGGCAAAAGGCTTTTTTAAATGTTTTTACTGTTTCAGTGATCAGAAGCTCCTGTGCACAGTGTTAGGACAATTTTGTACTATTGTTGATTTGAGTTAATGTTCAATTTAAATTTTCATAATTGTTTTAGTTCTCTTTGAAAGAAAAACTCTTTGAAGAAAAACTATGGAAATAGGAAAATAAAGGAACACAGATTAAATACTTCACAATGATGCTATTTCTAATGAACTTAAGAAATTGACATTTATACTGTAGTTTAGAGCAAATAAGGACTTTGATGTAAGGTGAACTGTTTCCCTAGTGTGCCATCTTAAATATTACATTGTTGTTTCAATGAATTATGAGCAGAAGTGACTCAATAGCTTAAACATACTTGTAATTGCCCAGATGGACAAAGAGTAACAGTATTAAAGCAGGGTTTCAGTGAGGCCCTCATTTATGTTTTTTTGTACCTCTCTTGAGCCTATCTAGTGGTAACACCTGGTTACTCTTGTCATACAAAGTAACATGCAAAACATAAAGCTTTCATAGTAACAAAGTGTGTTTGTTTCTTAACTCCTCATGGTGATTCCATCAATCATTTCTAGGAACATTCACAGTGCAATTCTATGATGGTGTCATTCGATGTCTTAAAAGGATGCATATCAAATCTATGCCAGAGGATGCAAAAGGGCAGGTAAGAATACTTAAAGCAATTGCTTTGTTAGGTTTTGTGTAGTTGTTTGGGTTTTTATTGTTTTGTTTGTTTGTTTTTTATATCATAAGACAGTAGAAGTGTCAGTAGCATAACTAGATTTGGATTAGTCTTTCTCTGGGCACTGCACTGCCTTGCTTCACCGGTTTATGGATGATGCCTCAGAGTGTGCTGTTGAAGTGGCCTTGCCTCACTCAAATGTCTGGCTGTTGGATGCTCCATTGCCAACTAATCTCTTCACAAAGCCTTGTCTTACAGAGTTTACAAAACCAGGGGCATCCAATGACTTTTCCCTCTGGTGTCTCTTCAGGAAAAAGGCCTTAGTTTGTCAGCAGTCTGTGCTGCTGATTTTTTTTTTTTTTTAAATTTTATTTCCCCACCCTCTGCCCATGTCTTTTGTTTGCTACTATGAGAGCTTTTTGTCCACGTGTTCTTACAAACATGACTTTGGGGTTTTTCCCCCGTATCAGAACTTTGGGGCAATCAGACAGATAATTATTTCTTGTCTCTTACAACATCCAGTTGCTGTTAAAGAAGAGATTCTGAATAGAAGCTGAGGGAGACTATGAAGTAGAGGACTTGATTTAGTCACCAGGCCTATCTTTACTTGTGAAAAGGAAACATCATTGAAAACTCTTATGTGCTTTCAGTGCAAATGCCATTGCATTTATTTTGCATGGTAACTATGTTTAATATTTAATGAGAAATTACTCCACTGAAACTATTTGAGACAAAATCTGTGAAAACTGGTCTTTGCTCTTAGTTTTCTTCAGAATACTTCTAACTTTGCAGACTTCAAATATTTCTTAATTACCATTGTAGCCATCCATATTGTGACCAGGGCAGATGGATAATTGAATTGGCTTGAAAGCATCTCCACATCCTGGCCTCCAGGGTAAAGGTAGCTGTATGGTAGAGTTGATCCACTATGCAGAGGACACTGGAACTTAGTGCAGACACCACTGCATTATTTAAAAGATGTTTCCTGAAGGAGATTAAACTGAAATCTATAGTCACACTAACCCTGGCTTCTTGCTGCAGTCTTAGAGTAACTCTGTTGAACCAGTGTGTAGTATTTCAAGGAATACTGTCATTATGACAGTAAGTTAGGAAGCTTGAGTGTTCCTTTTTACTTACAAAAAGCAAAACTTGGGTAATGTGATTGTGACCAAAAAGAAATAAGCCTTTTGTGACAGTGGAAAGAGCTCCCTGATTCTGTCCTGTGCTTTTCCTAGGGAGCAATATTGTGTCTAATTCTGAGTTACTACTCTTTAGGCCACAGGCAATGTCAGCTTTAAAAAAAATAGTAAATCCATTACTTCACAACCATTATGTTGTCCAGACTTTGTTTGGTGGCAGTCCAGCTCATCTGTTATTTCTAATTTTTCTCAGTAGTTCAGAGTTATGGTGCCACTTATGCATCTTGGGCGTTGAATGTAGGCTGCTTCAGTGAAATCTTGAGAAGGAATTGGGGGCACAAATTTACCCTTTCTGAGATGGATTTAGAATTTTAAGTTGTCTGGATACAAGAACACATCCAACTCTGCTTTCTGCAATTCTGCTTGATACTAGTTGTAGCATTTAATCCTGCAAAATAAGAAATAAGCACCAAAGCCTGTAGCTTTCAAAGGCAAAGATATAATTTTTCTTGCAACTTCTTTTGCATATAATGCAATGGAAAAATGTTTGTTTTTCTGAGTGTTTTTGTTATTTCAGAATAAAAACATAAACTAAAATGAAAATAAATAAATTGAAAATAAATATATTAAAAATCAGTTACCTGAGACTGAGCTTTGCTTAAGCCTCAAACTCCCATGGATGTTTTTGTTCTTTTGCATTATGTGTTTTGTAAGAAAATATTTACTAAAATTGAGTATAGGTTACAAAAACTCCAAGACTGTAAACTGATTTGAAAAATTAAGTAGAGTTGTCAGATGCAACACTTCATGCTTCATTTAAACTTACAGCTTGTCTTTTCTGTGTATCCAAACTAAAAAATAAATTTCCAGAGATGAGTGTAAGCTTAAGATGCTTCAAGTTCTAGTACATCAATAAATTTAACAAATTTTAAGATCTTTGTGGAAGGTGTGTGCTAAGCATGCAGAATTCAAATTACTTGGAGGGAGATAGAGATTAGTTAATACTTTGATTTGAGCTTAGTGTGACTTGAAGGAAAAGACTCTAGGTGCTGTAGCACTCAAACTATTTCTGAGTTGCAGCAGATGTGTGTTTTAATAAAATTCAGTAATGAGGATGGAAAGGCAAAATTTTTAAAGAGTGAAAAATATTTGTCTCAGTGCAATGAGTCTTGAGGCTCAGGTGTGGTTCAGATAAGCACAAATTACTCAAAATCACACAGATCTGTGACTAACATAGTACAGAGAGGGGAAAAAGGGATATTGAGACTGCCCTTGTGAGAGCACATATGAAGTATTTGGATAACTTACTTTTTCTGTTTCATGTTTTTTGTTTTATCTTCGATGTAATCAGGCGCGCGAGAGGGAGCAGATAGCGCCGGAGCTGAGATTAGTGACGGAAATCGAACCAAAAGAAGTGAGTTTTGAGGAGGGATTTGAAGGAGAGGGAGGGGACTTGGCACACAGGAAGAGGAAGCTGAGGAAAAAGCATGGATTTGCGAATGGGCCAGAGGAAAAAAGAAGATGTGACAGGAGACAATGTGAGCCGAGATGTAGGTGGGGCAGACTGTGTAGAATTGAAAGGTGAGGGTAAGGAATCCAGGCTTGATGTGGAATCAGCCAGTCAATAGATTCATGTTTTATGTATGTGTATGTATGAACGTGTGGGAGTTGGAAGTTATGGTGTGACAGAAAAAGGAAAAAGCAGCAGAATCTTTAGTACTGTGGAGAAGCAAAAAGGTGGTGGTTGTAGGCAGGTGAAGGGAGAGCGATGTATGTGTGAATTCTGCTACTGACGCAAGGGTTGGAATTTGGAAATTCTTCTGGTTTTGCCTTCCCACTTTTGCAGGATTATGGTTACACAAGGAATATTTTAAAACACAAGTTTTTTAGTCAATTGATGTGTAAGGCCGTTAAGTAATTTCTGCTGATGTATTTCTTGATCGTGCAATTTCCTGTGTTTTGATTTAGTGAATCTAATTAGCATAATGACAGTTTTCCTCAGTAGTCATAAAGTAATGCTTTGTTTTCTAACTGTTGTGGGCCATTACTATTCTCCTGTCAATTTTCTCAGCTTACTGGAAAGCTGAATTTTAGTAAGAAAGAAAAAGAAGGAAATACACATTTTGGGTGTATTTTATTTTCTATTTTTTTAAAGTTACATATGTAAATGAGAAGCTCACTGAGGTGAGATACTGAGGGAAGTGGGAAATCAGGCTGGACGATGCAGAGTAGCTGGTTTAGAGTTACACAACTACTTCCAATAGAGAGACAATGTCAGGAAATGAAAGAAAAGTAGGGAAAACTTCTCTTAGAAGGATTTTGCTTTTACTCTATTAATTTTAAATGTGTTCATATTTGGGCCCTTGGCTTTGTATGATCTGGGAAATTGTCCTACTATTAAAATTTGTTGCTAGTTTCTGTGGTTTCTATGATATTTAGTGTCCTGCTATTATGGTTGATAGAATAGATTACATACTATTAGCCTGAGGCAGACTTCAGAATTTATTGTTTTAGGATCCCACTATTGTTCTTCAATTATTTTGTTAATTTCTTGGTAAAAATTCTGAAAAAGACACAAATGTGTCCTTTTGAAGGAGGAATTCCTGTGCTCTACAAAAGAAATATAGTCACCTTAGCATCTTAGATGCTAAATAATTCTCACATGTCAAGAGCTGTGCTGCTGAGTAATCACTCAGCAGTAATTCAAGGTAAAAAAACAGGCATTAACTGTCACTTTATTGATGTAGGCTGTGCCAGGGAGCCTGAAGTTTGACAAAAGAGTTGCTTTATGTTTACTCCAGAGCCAAAACAAAAATCGACCCACAGAGTTTCTGAACAATTCAAAATAGTTTTAAGTTGGAAGGAATCTCTTGTCATAATCTTGTCCATCTCAGCTGCTTCAGGTTCTCTTCACTGAGTTTTAATTTACATTTTAATCTTGGAAAAAAGTATAACTGTCACCGTATGAATGTGTCTCTTCTCTGGTTTCTGAGTGTTCAACCTTTGTTTGCTTCATTGTTATGTGTCCTGCTACTGTAAACTCCATGTTGTAAGAACAGTATCCAAACAGTGAAATGAAATACAAAGAAAACCACAAAACTCCTTTCCATGTAGTACCAGCTGCCCTTAGACCAGTATACTTGGTTCAGCATCAACTTTTGAAGCTTGGTATCTTCTGAAAGCTTTTGATTCCAGGGTGCTTAGCTTGGCTGAAAATTAGGATGCTCTTTAGAAGCTGTTTTGACACAGGCTGCACTACTTCCCCTTCCCACTTTTATCAAATGATCTAATCTCCAGCCATGTTACTGATCCTCTTCATCCCTTAGCCAGGGTACAGTGTAAGACTTCTACTCTCAGGTCTCCTAATTCCTTACCACCCATCTGTCCTGGTAGATGGGCAAGGCTCTGGATGGACTGGAGCTAGTAGGTGTGCTCATTTTGGCTGGCCAAAAGAGAGGTTTTTGTGCTTTTGACTGACTATGCAGCTGGCAGTTAGACACGCTCGTTTGTGCTGGCATGTCACCAAGTGGCCTCAGTAGTTGCCTGTTGTGTGAGCATTTCCAAAGTGCTTCCAGACTTGGCTGCTGGCTAGTGTGTGTCTGCATCTTGCACTGACAGTGTGGACATGGAACACTTTATCTTAGAGGAATCAAAACTGTTGCTGTTTC
Source organism: Fringilla coelebs (assembly GCF_963513975.1). Lineage (NCBI taxonomy): Eukaryota > Metazoa > Chordata > Aves > Passeriformes > Fringillidae > Fringilla > Fringilla coelebs. The sequence goes on along the minus strand of NC_140028.1, from coordinate 8,744,261 downwards.
TAAGTACGTAAGTTGGTGCAAAAAAGAAGCATAACCCATGTAAAGCAGTGATTTAAAACTACTGAACAATGGAAAAGGAAAAGCATAATGCAAGGAGAATTAACTCTTTTTTTGTTATGATTTCCTCATATGTCAAAGAAGGCAAAGAACAGAAACTTGCAAGGCTTATAATATGTAATGAGTGGGGAAAAGGTTGCATTGAAACAAGATCTGTAAAATCAAGCTACTTTAGGTATCTTGTATGATGACATAACAACAAGGAGATATTCCAGAATAAAATAGTCTGTATGCAGTTGGAAAAAAAGTACTATTTATGAAGCATTCATGGGTAACTAGACAAAAAGTCTTTTTCATATTTTTTTTTTGTGTGTGGTAGTACTTGTAATTCAGAGCACTCAGATGCTTCATTCTGACTGGTTGATAATTTCTACTGCCTTCTATATTGCACATAACTTCTCCATGGAAGAATTATGTACCTCAATGTTATAGAAAATTCAAAAAAATACTTCGGTCAAAAAGATCAAGTTACAGTTTTGGCAGTCAGATTGAACCCTGACATTCAGGAGACTTAAGGCTGGAGTCTCATTGCTCTAAACTAGTGGAAAAAGCTTGGCTCAGCCTAGGAGGTTCTCTCCATTGCCTTGTAGGGTGGCTTGACTTGGTCTAAATGCCATAAAGTAGATTAGAGTGGGATGTATTGTTCACCCCTTGAATGTTTCTGTATGGTACAAATAAGCAATTATGCAAAATGACAGTTAATTACCTTAAATATAGATGGTGAAATTCAGTCATATTGTAGAGTACTTTATTGAAGTTAATGAGGGGAACCTGTAATATGCAATACAAAAAGAGCAAAAGAGTCTGTAGCTGCTCTAGAAACAAAGGTGTAATGAGATAGAGTTATCCCTGGTTTATCAATTTCGTTCAGGAGGAATTCCATGCAGCTGGACACTGCTTTGAGGCGGTTGTAGCTTTGCATAATAGGTCAACAACTATGGAATTGTGTGTTTCAGAGCCAGAAGGGTAAGAAAAATGTCAGTCTTCTGGGACTGGGAGCTCCTGGGTTTCTAAAGCAATGACACAAAACGTAATTTAACAGGGAATGTGTACAGCCAGATTTTTATATACAGTGGTTTTTTTTGGAAGATTTTTTTTCTTTTTATTCACATGGCATACTGATAATGCTTCAAGTTTATTTGGAAATTTGGGAAGGTCAATTTTACCACTCTTTGAGTAGTAACTATAAAAATAAATTGAATTTCATTTGAACATTACTAGATAAAGTTCACTGGGTTTGCGAGTATTTTCTGTTTGAGTCTTAGGCACTTTATAATACTTACTCACCATTTTTTCCTTTTTGGAGGATTGGATAGCTTTGGTCAAAGCTGCTGCTGCTGCAGCAGCCAAGAACAAAGCAGGAAGTAAACCTAGAACCAGTGCAAACAGCAATAAAGATAAAGAGGACAGAAAATGGCTAAAAGTCCCTTCAAAAAAGGAAGAAACCTCAACCTCTACAATCATGCAGGAAGTCCAAAAAAAGGAAGAGGAGCCTACATCTAGTGACACATTTGGTAAAAGCACATTCTATAAGCACAAAATGGGTTTTTCTGTCGTGTTGAACTCCTGTTGCTAATTTTGCAGTTAAGTAATAACCAATATTTTTAGGGGAAAATGTCGCATTTGCTGTTATGATAACCTTCTGATACATAATAGTAATCGGTTCAGAAACTATTTTTATCAGATAAATCTAGTTCAGTCAGCATTTACTGCTTGTGCTAAACTTCTGACTAACTTAATCAAGAGCAGAATATAGATTTTTATTAATGATTTCATTGTACAATTTGGTTGATATTCCTGGATATTCTCTTCCCTGTGAGATAATCCCTGACCTTGTTTTAAGAAAAAAAAAAAACTCCAATATGCATGATATATCCATGTTCAGGGTGTTTGAAACTGTATCTGAGTTGATAACATTTGTTCATGTTAAGTCTTTAATTCTTATTTCTCATAACATTCAGTAAAAATTACAAATTTTTAGATAATCTCTATGTATTGTTTCAGTGTGTAATTCTAGATCTTCAGAATGTATAATTTTCCTTTTCTATAAACATTTAAAGTTTCTTTACTTCACTATTCTATTAGCAGTTCTGAAATATTTAAGTATTTTGGGTGTTATGCATTTATGAAATGTGAGTTAATGAGATTTTTCTTGTGTTTAGAAGTAGGATTTCCTGTAGTGGATGTTCCAAAGATGGCCTTTGTGCAGGCAGAGAGCACGTTATCACACAAGAGGAAAAGTAATCTAGGCAACTCATTTCAGGCAAAGAGAGCTCGCCTAAACAAGATCACTGGTAAAAGACTTTTTTTGTTGTTGGCTTTGTTCCTTTTTCATGTAGTGAAATATTCATGCTTGTAAAGAAGGTGCTGAAGTGGATTGCATAAAGCACATTCTTGAGGCAGATGGTCACTGCAGTCACTACATGTTTAGAATTTTAAAGGAAGTCATAAATAGTAAAATCTACCTGGTTCATAAATTGGTCGCAGACTGTACTTGGTCTTTTTAGTTTTTTAGTATAGTAACCATCCAAAATTGATGAATTTCTTGAGCATATTTTACCTCCAGCTGTATAATTTTCTTCATTATTGGGTGATATTGAGTTTATACAACTTGTTAAGAATGTCATGAATTGCATACTACTGTAAATTAAAGCTAGGGTTAGCTGTGGAGAAACAGAAAATATTTTTTCCTGAAGTGAAGTTGTTGCTAAAAAGAGTTTCTCATTTAGAGATAAACATCCCTACAAATTGAAGTTATGAAGATCTGATTTTTTTTTTCTAAGCATTAATTCCCTTTATTGCTCAAAGATATTAATGGAAAACAGAGATATTACTACAGAATACATTCTATACAACAGGAAATTAAATAATTGGTCTTATCTTTAAAAGCTGAGAAAGGCATTTATTCCAGAATTTAATAGAAATTTACTTACCTGTGAAAAAAATATTTCAATTTATAGTCCTCCAAATAAGAAAGCTGTGTTGCTAGCTTTGATCCTGTCAATATTTAGGACAAAGTCTTGTGTTTGCACGTATACTAGGAAAGTATCAGATGCATTTCAAAAGCTGGATTGAAAAAAGTTGTGAAGTCCCTCCTTTAACAGAGGAGCCCTTGGACACACTCTGAGATAGAAATTAATTCCACTCATTATTCTAGTCAATAGTATTTCATGTGATGGTTAGTAAACTTTTCTGTGCTACAAGTGAAGGGGTTTTTTTTGGTGTTTATTTTTTTTTTTTTTTTTTTTTTAAGCTAGATAAAAATTCTTACGTGTTACTGTAAAACAAAAATAACCTAATTTGCTGAACTGCCCAGTGAGACTTTTTTTCATACTTGTTTTGGCTTATCCAGTCTTTCATTTGTCTGCAGTGGAGGATGTTTAGTCAGTTTTCTTATGAGAGTGGTTCTGTTTCAGTGTCTCAATCAGTAAAAATAAAATGGTACAAATCATGGAATGGTTTGGTTTGGAAGGGACCTTAAAGTTCACCAATTTCAAACCTTGCTGCCATGAGCAGGGACACCTTCCACTAGACCTGGTTGCTCAAAGCCCCATCCAGCCTGGCCTTGCACACTTCCAGGGATGGAGCATCCACATCTTCTCTGGGCAACCTGTGCCTCACCATCCTTGTAGGAAAGAATTTTCTCCTTCTATCTAATCTAAACTTACTCTCTTTAGGTTTGAGTCTATTCCCTTTTGTCCTATCACAACATGCCCCTCTAAATCTTCAGCTCTCTTTAGGCCCTCTTTAGGCACTGGTCTATAAGGTCTCCCTGGAGCCTTCTCTTCTCCAAGCTGTACAATCTCAGTTCCCTCAGCCTTTGCTCACAGGAGAGGTGCTCCAGCCCTCTGACCATCTCTGGTTCCCCCCTCCAGACTCACTCCAGCACGTCCATGTCCTTCCTGTGCTGGGACCCAGGAGCTGGACACAGCACTGCAGGTGGGGTCTGAGCAAAGCAGAGGGGCAGAATCACCTCCCTCCTCCTGCTGCCCACAGTGCTTTTGATGCAGCCCAACCAGTGTTGGCAGCTCATGTCCAGCTTTTCATCCAAGAAAGGATGAAAAGGATCTGTTCTTTTTGTACAAAGGAAGCAATCTTTGGAAAAACCCATCTTTGCCTCCAGGATTGTCATTCCTGGAAGGCTCCTTCTTTGGTTCCAAGTTTTGTTAATGGATGTTAGATTTATCAGCCCCATTTCTCTTCTCCTTTCCCATGCTACGTACATTTTCAGTTAAGTTCCAATTTAATTGCTGCCATGAGCAGTAGTAGTAGTAGATGTAGAGACTGGAGATGTATATTGACAGAGCCCTGTTAATTTCTTTCCAATAGCAATTAGTAGCAATAGATACCAAAACCAGCTGAAAAACCTTTACCTTTAGAAATCATATTTGCCTGTGCTTGTGGATAGATTCTTATTACCTCAGGAGCATTAGGAGAATCATACTAGTGACACAGGTTCATTGAGACTGAACTGAATAATCAAACCATGATTTTGCAGCCATTGACTGTTATCATTTTAAAAACAGTGTGTCTGTCTCCACAAGACATACTTGGCTAGCAGAGGATATGTTACCTTTCAGTGAAAATTTATTAATCCTTTAACTGCAAGAAATTTGTCTTGCCTTGTAGATACTTCGTGTATCTGTTCTCAAATTTAACACATTTCTGCAGTTCATAGCATAGTAGGTCTTTTATACCAGTACATTTTGAAAATGTGACTGCTAATGAGCAAATTTTTTTATTGGCACATGTTTCTTTCTCATGTATTAAATGCTTGTATATACAATATACAATATATTGTATATCAGTGTACACTTGCATTGTGACATTTTTGTCTCCAGCACAAGCTTTTAGATTTGAAGGAAGGTTGGGAATATAATGCTGGTGCACCCACTGGAGTGATTACAAAATAATAAAAGAATTGTAGCTGTTAGAACAACATTTACCAGGTGTTTATGGCTGTGTTGGGGAAATAGTGCAAAACACTATTGCCAGAAGCTCTATGAAGGGGACTGTTCCCTGGATTTCAGCATTTGATGGAGAAGGGTCTTCTTGTCTGCCACAAGGCCCACAGCTTCATCAGGTGTTCTTTGCTCATCATTCAACAAAATAAAGTTGCTTCTTTTGCTCTTTCTTTTGCTGCTAGCACTGGTAGCAATTACATTTCCCAAAAGTGAAGAAGATTCCCTGCTAAGAACATATTAATGTTATCTTCCCATCAGTTTTTTCCTCTGTTGGAATGTTTGCTTCCACGTCTTCTCCTGCTGTGTTGGTACCTAAAACCAGATAGTAGCTGCAGTGAGCCTGCAGAACAAAACATTCCTGGTTCACTGTGCCACTCCCTGCCTTTGCTTTGTTAGGTGCTCTTACAGACAGGGTGGTGAACCTGTTGTCCTGGTTTGCAGTAGCTTGTGAAGATACTTTTTCCTACAGGCATGGTGCCTGGTTAGAAAAATACTTCATGGTGTAGAGAAAAAAAAAATAATAAGGGTTATGTAGTGACAGATCTGACTCTAGATTGATTTACTAGCTTGAATTTCTGAGCAGGGATCACCTAACTAAAACTAAAAATCAGAGAATCTGAGAATAGTCTGGGCTGGAAGGGAACTTAAAGGTCATCTAATTCCAGCATTATCCACTAGACCAGCTTTCTCTAAGCCCCATCCAGACTGGCCTTGAACTCCCCTAGGGATGGGGCACTCTTCTCTGGGCAGCCTGTGGCTTACAGAACCACAAACGCTTCCTCATAAACTGAAGCTTGTTTGTCTTTTGTATTTAAAACTCAACTTGACTTGACTTTGAAAATGATTTTACACTTTTTGATATAAACACATGATTGCAAAGACAAAGAACACTGCGATCTTTGAAACTTGATTTAAATAGGATAAGTTGAGTTTAAAATGTTTATTTAAGTCCATAAAACATAAATCTTTTATGTAATCCAATGCAGAATTAAAATCTTACCTAATAATCTCATTTTTATCTAATAGGACTAAATAAGTTTCTGCTTTTCAGTTAACCTAAACTAAAGCATAACTTAATCTAACATAAATAGTAAATGAGATAAACCACTTGGTGTTTATTGTTGAATGCTGAAATTTTTTTGTTTTGTTTTAATGTCTGGAATAGTTCCTGAGAGCCTAGGCTTCACCAATTTGTAATTCCTTGGACATTGTGAACCTTAAATTAATTTTGGCCATATCTCATTTTTATGGAATGCAATAGCAATTCCCTCTGAATTTGTCAAGTTAATGTTGAGGACTTTAACTCCTCACTCCTAATATTGATGTTCCCAGAGATCATAATAGAAATTTTTATTCAGATTTGTTTTTTAGGTTTTATCAGTTCCGTATTTTCTTAAAGGTGTAGAACTTGTTCTGTCTCTGCATTGTTAGGCAATTAAAGTTACTGTGTGAGGTACAACTGAAGCTATTGCCATATTTCACTAACAGAAAGCTTTCTTGTATTTATATTCCCCTTGTCTTTACAGATTCTTTGTAGTAATGATATTTTACATAAGTTGGTGAATGAAGCTACATATTCTAATATATTATTTGCTCCCAATATGGTAATTTTATTGAGGTAATTTGGGAGCTCCACTGCTGAGAATATTTGTGTGGAAATTAAATCTCTGGTTCTATTATGTCTAAGAAAGGTTAGCATGTGTTATAATTAAGAAGTGGTAATACAAATTCTGGTGTGAATTTCTCAAAGACTGGAAAGGGGAGAGAGTTTTGTAAATAATTCTGATTTCAAAATTAACTTGTATATCATACATTTGGTTTTAAAGCTCAAGTGCTTGGGCTTTGGAAGAATGGCAAGGCCTCATTTTAGAATTGATAATTTGATTTTCTTCTTGTCCGTAAATATGCCAAAAAAATGCTTCCTATGTAAGCATGCCATTGTTGAGATGTCCTTTAACTTTTTGTTTGTTCTAATTCAAAGTGTTCAGCTTTGTGTGGAGCCATTTCAGAAAGACTCATGTTGTAGATTTGTGCAGTTCATATTTCTTGTCTGAATATTTTACTTCTTTCTCTAAGAATTCTTGTTGCAAGGTACTTCTAACTAAAAATATCTGCAACTTTTCTCCTAAGGTTTATTGGCATCCAAAGCTGTTGTTGCAGATGGTGCTGAAAAAAAGGAAGGCAACAAAGAAACAGCTCCAGTCCTGGAGCAGGTATGAAATGGTAGAGTTTGATTCTTTTGCAAAGTTCCCACTGGAGTGTGCCATGGAGATGTAGTACCTACAACATAAAAATTTTCCCCTTCAGATATAACAGGGAACTGAAAATTTATCTTATGTTTACATTTCTGGCAGAGCCAGAAGTATGGAATTTAATTGTCTCTAAACACAGTGTTAACTCGAATTTCAATAATGAGCTTTTGTGTTAGAAAACTAACAGAAAACAAAATAAAGTCTCCATTCAACAAATATGAGGAGACCAGTGTCCCAAGGTCCAGTTTTATAGCTGGAATGATGACTGGCTTAGAAACAGGCCCTTACACAAATTTGATTTGTGTTTGAAACAGGGTTTTTGACATCACTTAGAACTTCTTTTAAAAGAAGTTTCTTTTATATTGTAAGAATTTGGTGTTGTAGGCTTGTATGTGTTTTATGAACTGCTCAATGAGCCATACATTTTGCAAGAGTGTGTATTTTAATAAATACAAAAAAGAAACTTTTAAATAATGTTAAGGATCTGATTTTTAAACCTGCATATTGGCAGGATCTGGAGGCTGCCATTTTGTCTTTGGCTTATTGCACTGTGTTCAGGCATTGCTTGACTCCGAGTTGTGCATTATCTTGCATTTTAAAAGGGCTGAATGCCTGAGCATGGTAAAGCAAGCTAAGGATGAACAGTAGTCTTGATTCAGGACATCTTTGTTTTCCAATTATTTAAATCAGAGCCTTAATGTATCTTTAATACAGCTTTTTTGTATGCATTTTCATTCTTTAACAGCAGCATTTGAACCAAGTAGCCTTGCTGCCTGCAATTCTTTAACAAGCACTTCTGTTCTTTAGCCCCGGCACACTCTATGAACAGTCCCTCCCCCAAACCTGATTTGATATTTTGGTTGTACTGGTTCTTTAGAGCTGATATATTAATTGCATTGCTCTGGTTTTTCCATTGATGCTGCATTGGATGAGAGTCAATGGAACCTGATTTTCTGTTTTTGATGCTGTCACTGTCAGGGCTGGTGGAGCCACTGCGGTGCCGATGCATTGACCGATATTTTGCATAAAGGTTTACAGTGTACTGACATGACATTCCATTTCTCAAATTTTTGCATATTAAAGATGCTATGATTTTCTTGCTACTGTGTGTGATATTTTCAATGTGCAAAAAACTGTGAAATGGCTTACAGCATGTTGTTTTTGGGAGAATCATTACAATGTAAATCTTGCCATGCAGAATCCCATTGCGGTGAATGGGACTTTGTGGTTTACATAGACTGTGTATGCAACAGTATAAACTGCAGTGCATATTTACTATAACCTTTTTGTTATTTCTCAGACTTAGTAACTCGGCTGTTCCTGTTTTATTGATCAGATACGAAAAATGAGATGTCTCTGTCATTGTTTACATGCTAATGGTCTGAAAAACCTCATTTTTTGGAAATAATAGTTAAGCTCTTTTAAAGAGGCATCTAAAATCCCAAATTGTCCTATTCTTTTGTGTTTAACCAAACCAGAAACCTCACAAACATTTAAACGATTGACTGTGGGGAGGAAAGTTTTTGAGCTTAAAGCTTTTTTCACTGAGTTCCTGTGCGAAGTGAAATTAAAATGGCCGAGTTATAACCCTCCCCAAAAGGTTTTCTGATAGTGAAGCTGACATTCCTTAGAGGCTTTGTCTGCTACTGCTACAAAATTGAATGGATAAAATATCTTGTAGGTTTTTTTAATAATGTAATGCAGAATATGGTAGAAATATTCAGGCCAATAGCCGAAAACTGACTCTGTTGATGCAAGTTTTTGTTGGTATTTATACATTTTTAGTTTACAGTTGTCTTAAACCCAAAACCTCAGATGATTAGTTACAGATACAGTAGTTTATTTAATTGTATTAGGGTATGTCATGTTATATTTCCTTTTGACCAAGACCTGAGTAGATGGATAACATTAATTCATTAAGGTTTTTAATGTTAATTTGTCCTGTTAAGAGGTTAAGCACCTTATCAAAATCTTAATTTAATTTTTTTAATCTTGTTTAAATAACTTTGTAATTTGAAAGTAATGGATGCTGTAGTATGTCTTTCACATCTGTGAAGATGAACAATAAAATTGTTTATTTACAAGTTACGACTCTAATTAATTTCTGGTAATGCCTCTCATAACCAGCATAGGTATACTCTACAATTCATGGAATATTTTATTTAAATGAATAAACTGCACTTAGTATGTGTGTAATGGAGTTATGCAAGGTAGAACTGATGTCTGCTGAACGGGATGTTTTGCACTGCATCTTTACAGGATACTCCCAGCGAGCCATTCATTTAGCATTCAGGGGCACCCTTTTACAGTCATAGAATGTGCACTTGTGGGGTTTTGTTGTGCCTTTTTTTTTTTTTTTTTGGGTTTTCCTCCATTGGAACATGGAAAGTTCTAGTGGAAAATAAAACTGCAATTTATAACAAAACTCAATAATATCCTCAAATCACCAGATGTTTCTAGTTTGGATAAAGTGGTGCACATGTTCTAGAAGTACCTCTCTGCTTTGTTAGTTATGGTTTTATTAGATGGTACTATGCTGTATGATGTAACTGGGATGAGAAGGGAGACAGGCCTAAGAAATTATATTCAGATATTGCCTTATTAGGCAAGTTGTAACACATGCACAGTTTTGGTAATGTAGGAAGAACTTCCAGTGAAAAATTTCAAGTGCTAATGTCTGTCAATGCATGCTAATAGTCTAATAATAGTACTGTTTGTGTTAAGAAGGATGAAAATTGAGGAATTTGGAAAGATGTGTTATATGTTGACTTCTTTTCCTTCAAAAACTGTTTTAACTCTTCATCTGCCAGTTTTCCTCTGACAGTTAGCAATCTGTCTAACCCTGTGGTGCTAGAAGCTGTGATTTCTTCATGTTTGCACAAACATATAATGTGGTGAAATCCAGACTCCCAGCACTGAAAGGGGTTGTGGGAGAGTGTATTGGAAAATTTCTCATTGTTTCAGACATTCCTTAAAGGAGCATTATCAACTTTTTCAGTTTCTCAAAAATCAAAAATACAAATTCCTTGTTAAATATAGTTTTCCTAGTTTTCCTGAGGAACTGCCTTTGGTTTTTTTGGGTTTTTTTTTGTTTTTTGGGGTTTTTTTGCCTCTGGTTGGGGAAATGACTGTGTAGGGAATCCTTCTGAGGAAGGATTATTTGCTCAAAACAGTGCCAGAGTTCAAGGAGTGTCTAGATAACACTCCCAGTCATGATTCAGCAGCAGGCATCCCTGTGAGGAGCAGAGAGGAGGACTTGAGGATCCTTCTGGGTCCCTTCCAGCGTGAGATGCTCTGTGATGGTGCATCAGTGTGTGTGTTCTGGCTGGGAACAGATGCTCTCCAAGTTCTGCTTGGAGACTGAACTGACAGTGAAGATGAAAGAGAAAACTAAAAATACTTTATTGCATTTTTAAATTGGGAATAGAGGAAAAATGTTTTATTTTCAGTTCTGTTGCAGGTATTCAAATAGTAAGAATTGAGTATTCTGAATACTGAAAAAAATTGGTAGTGCTCCTTTTTAAAAAGCAAAATTTAATGTGATGCATTTTAAATAATTTTCATTTGTACTTAAAATAATGTTGCTTTATTATATGTTTGAGTACTAAAATTGTTTTTAAAAAGATCAAAATAGAATACAAGAACTACAACGAAGAAACTGAAATAAAAGTATCAATTTTTTATTATTTATTCAGGAGATTTCACCTAAACCACAAAGTCAGAAAAAAAATGAAGCTGATATTAGCAGTTCTGCCAACATTCAGAAACCTGCACTGTTATCCTCAACTTTGTCTTCAGGAAAGGCTCGCAGCAAGAAATGCAAACAAGAATCTGGAGATTCTTCCGGGTGTATAAAGCCCCCTAAATCACCACTTTCCCCAGAATTAATACAAGTCGAGGATTTGACGCTGGTCTCTCAGCTTCCTTCTGCTGTGATAAATAAAACTAGTGAGCACAGACATTTTAAAAAAAATTCCGTAACTACTTCTAAGAGATATACAGAAATTTTCTTTGGTTGTAAATGGCTATTGCTTTTAAAAATGAATCTGCTTTAAATAAAATGTCCAAGCGGGAGAATTAGGGGTAGCTCACTATTTTAAAAGTCAAGTCACATAATAAGGCATTTGAAATACTCTATCAGAAATAATACATTTAAATAATATGTTGATATTTTAAGGGTTGGATTTCCCTCTAGTTTAAATCTCCACGCTAGCATTAACAGTTATACAGGAAAAATCAAACCTCCCTTCTGAAAAGGGCCTGATTCATTAAAAAGAAAAGACGTACACTTTGGTGTGGATCTTTCCTTCTCTGAGAACCTTCACCTTCAGCAGGCTGATGTTCTGTACCTGTTGGCTGTGGCATTCGTCACTTTATGTGATATTTCCTCCAAACACGATGTGAAAGAGAAGATGGGCTCAAGACCTGTGCTGGAGAAATGTTAAAAATTGTGTTTCCTTGTCCCAGAAAAATTCCATGGTGTTCAGCTTCTTAATGTGTAACTGATTTGCCAAACATGAAAATACTGTTTATCAGAAGAATAGGGAAAGCTTTATGCTGCATGCTTGAATATGCTATTTTTTGTGAATATTAAGGTATTTCTATGGGGTTTTTTTTGAGATTACATTAGATTTTTAGTGTTGCTTAGTGCCAGATTCTTTGCCTAAAGAATATTAAATGCTGAGGCCAAAGGCTAACATAAATGCAGGTTTCAATAAGTCAAAAGCTGCATTTTTTTTTTCCACTTTAGTATAGAGATTGAGGATGGAAGACTCAACCTGCATCATGTGTTCCCCTCAACCTTGATTTTGTATTTTCACTTATGAGATAAGTTTCTTTTTAATCTTTGCTCATAGATAACTTTAAATGAGTGGGAGAGGGAGGAGTGCAAATTCAGCCTTCTTTATTCAGGACACATTGGTAAAAATTGAATTTTGTCCCCACAAAATGTTAGCAGTCATCCTCATTGTAATACGCCTTCCATCCCCACCCCTAGAGCAATGGTAAGTAGCTTTCCTGAAGCATGCTTTTATTTTGGATTAAGTTGGACATCTCTGTAGCAATATTTTTTAAAACCAGCAAATTTAAATCTTGGTTACTTAGTAGCTTAGATCTTGTTAGTGTGGTCTTTAATCTTTGGCTTTCAACTTTTTTCTCCCTCTAGTGGAAAGTTAGTTTTGCTGTGTCTTAATTTTAAAATCTGTATATCTGACTCTAAAAACTGCTTACAAAAAGGAGAGAACAGTGATTTACTCTGTAATAGTAACTTAAATGTTTTTCTAAGGCAAAATTTTGTGGAACTGGATAATATTGAAGAGAAGTAGGGGAATGTGGGTTTTTTGTTTTTAATGAATCAGGCCTATATTAACCTATATCAGTCCTCCTCCCCCATTTGTTTGGGTTTTTTTAAGTATTACGTTCTGAAGCCTTCTTACTGTGCCATGCATTGGCAGTGTGTGTTAGAATTTTTCAGTTGGGGTATTGATATCAGGTTATCAGAAGTCAGGAGGTAGGATATAAAATTAAACACTGTTTTCGAGTATTTTTTTAAGTTGTATGTTAACACTATCCTTGACTTTTTAGATCTTTAACTGTAATAATTTGTTCTGCTTATTGTTAAATCCTTTTACCCCCCTTCCATTATAAGTAACCTGCTGCCTGGGTTTTATGGGGAGGGTTGCTTAGTGTAAATACACAAAACAACAACCTTTACCAGTGGGGAAGTAGGTGCCCTAGTAATTTATAATAAGCAAAACCCAGAATCATGTCTTGAGCATAAATCTTAATTTGCTCCTGGTAGTCACAGTTCTGTAATTACTTTTACCAGTTTGGCTGTGATTACCAGCTTTGCAAATAAGAGCTATTAAAAGCCCTCCCCCTTTTTAGATCTCAAATGCTGCGGTAAGATGATGGTGTATCTCTCTGCTTCATGAACATTGAAAGATCTCTTTTTAGGTCCATCACAGCCAGTGAATTCCCCTAGATCCTACAAACATAGCCAACGGAGAAGAAGATCACAGCGTTTAGCCACTTGCTCCTTGCCTGATGATTCTGTAGAAAAAGTTTCTTCTCCCTCTTCAGTTACTGATGGAAAAGTGTTCTCCATCAGTGGTCAAAACCAACAGTCATCAAAATTGGAGGGTAATGTATCTTAATCTAATAAAGAACTGCCCAAGAGAAATTGAATCATAAAAGTTAGATCTTTCATGGTTTTCAACTAATGGGATATTTTGAACTGCTGTAGCTAAAGCTGATTGCTGTTCCTATGTTATGTAACGCTGCAATCCAGACTGTTGATTGTTGGACCCATGTGTCTTTTTTAATATGACATTTTTTCTTTTATGTAGTACCTGATGTTGATCATGTGTCACTTGAGAAGCGTGGACCATGTCTCCCTCTTGATTTAAGCCGTAGTTCGGAAGTTACAGCACCATTATCTGCAGAATCCACTTTCCGTAATGAATATTCCAGTAAAGACAAGGAAGATATTCAGATGATTACATATCTTCCTTCCAAAGCAGTAACTGATGGAAGAGTAGCTACAACAGTGTCAGGTAAAGAGATTCAGTATACAACCAGAAAGATTTATAGTTGTAGGCTTAAAATGTGTGTGTATTCAATCCCACAGAAAGAGGGGATACTTTTTTTCTTCACACTCAAAAACCTGCCTCTCTTCTGGACTCCACTCATCTGCATATTCTTTGTCTTCACTGGCTTAGAGCTGCTTTGGCTCTTCTAACATGATTTAAGGAGAATGTGAGAGTGTGAAATGTAGTAAGCAGTATTTCAAAAATATTTTTGCTATTGCTAAAGGTTGTAAAAATAATTAACGAAGTGAAGTCTTTACTAACATACTAATTTGTGGCTTCAGCTTTAAAACAATGGTGTTCTCAAAGACAGCATTCTTCTGCTTCCTGTGTCTTTGCAATGGAAATTCTGTCCTTCACTTGCTACAAAATGTTACTTAAAAATATTTCTGAAAAATCCTCAAAAACTTTGTCATAGACTTGGTCACCCTCAGCACAGAGTCTAGTGCTGCAGCTCTGGGCTGCCTCTCCCTTTGTAAGAGTTTACTGACTACTGTGCTTTACATGAAGCACTTGGATAGAAGTAACTGAGAGATTTGGGGAAGGATTTACACAGTGTTTTGCAGACCCTTAGAGTGGGATGTTTTCATCCAGTGTAAGCTAGGTGTCCATATAATTTTTTTATAAGACTCGTATGAGGGTATCCTACCATTTTTAACTGGCTTCCAAGAAAGAATTCTTTTGAAGCCTTTTTTTTGTTTTGTTTTGTTTCATGAGAAAATTGTTCAGAAAAGTAAGAAGAGGGGGAAAAAAAATCAAATTGTTATATTATGCTCGGAAAGTTTTTGATAAATGTGATTGATAGTAAGGGAGGACAGCATGACCTTAAAAGATAGAGTTATGACAGTTAAACTGTATCTTGGTCTATTAATCTATGAATTTCTTAAACTGATTTGTCAAAATAAGGGTTATGGGTGTCTCTCTTGAGCCACCACTTAAGCTTTTTAAAATATTAAAATACTACTTAATTACTTGAGTGAAACCATGTCACAGTCTTCATTTGCCCTTCATACATGCCATAGCAGCAGAATTAGAGATTCCTGGGAAAATTACTTCTATAAAAGTCTTTTTTATGTCATGTCTTTTGCCACTAAGAGAAGTGCTTTTGGGAGTTTTGTATTTGCCCACTCATTGAACAGGATCATAAAAGAAATCAACAGCTTTCAACAGCCATCTGTTTCCTGTTTGGTAAAACTCATTTCAGTTACTAGAAATTTAACTTCTGGCTTTTCTGATATATTTTCTCGCTCATTTTATGTATAGTTGGTAATGCTGGAAGTTGCCTGCTCCTGTCATGGACCTGGCTGGGGACAGAGTGATCTGGTTCTAAACCCAGCACTCAGGAGTGCACTTTGGACATGTTGATTGAGCTGAGTCTCGGTCTTGGCCACAGGTGAAGCAATAAAAGAAAAAATAAGTTTCATTTAGAACCGCCTTGATTTAATGACTCAGAATTATGTGACATGTCCATACAGTTTGTGTCAGAGAAAAATGCCATGATAACATGATCTGTTGTTACTACTGAGTCCCTAGTGGGAAGCCAGAAGTGCTTGCAACCTCTACCAGACAATAGAGTTTATACCGTATATAACGCTTAATGAGTCTTTTTTCATATCTATATAATTTTAAGTTATAAGCTCTTAAGGAACTGATCTGCCAGCTACATTTCTTGTCTTATGAGTTTTTGCCTTCCAGGCTTATGTGTTTTGTTTCTAATTTTCATGTATTACAGTTTTCCATCATGCAATAAATGGAACTGTGTCTTGAGCTTTCATACTGACTTTTTGTCCAAATGTTAGAAGTCTTCAGTAGGTTGCAGCATGTAGCCCAACAGCTTCTTGAGTATCAGCTTTGTGACCTGAAAGACTAAACTAAGCAGTTTGGTATCTTTAATTCACAGATGTCATTGCAGGTTTTGGAGCTATCTGCCTCTGTCAGTGGTATCATTAGGACTCTATAAGTAAAATTCATATGTGTTTGGGGTTTATCCCAGTCTTCTAACTCTGATGGAGCATGTTTATCCTCATAATCTTAGAAGAAAAAGAAAAATGTAAATTTAAAGTTTAGGTTTGAAGCCTCTGGAATTAGTCTACACTATTGAATAAATTTGTTGTGTTCTCTGCCTTAGAAGGCATCATGTTGCCTTTGAAACAGAACAGGTTCTCAAGTCACATTCCTGAAGCACACATAATTACACCAAGTTCTTGCATACTTCAGGAAAATTAATAGGATTCACTCTATCAGTACTTTCTTCATTATCTGTTTAAACAATAGCAAGCAAATATATACAGGAGAGGTGCCCAAAGCTTTCCTTTCTCATTCCTGTCAATTCTTGAAATAATTGAGAGAAGTTAATTTGCATTATGCGGAAACATCTACCTAAGTGCAGTTTAATGCACTGAGTTGTTTAAATGTATGCATTGTGACCCTATCCATTACAAATTGAGAACTTTGGTGTAAAAGCCAAACTATTATGTAATTGTGTTTTCTTGATCTGAAAGAACTATTATAAATCTGCATCTCTTTATGGTATTTCTGCTGCTAAGACTTTATTAACACAGTCAGGACATATTTGGAGTTCTACATTTTGACATCACTGCAGGTTGTCTTAAGTGCACTCAAGTTAGATCTGCTGTCTTTGTAATCACTGAAGTAGATAACTGTGAATAGTTTCAGAGATACCTCACAATGGTATTTAGCCTGGAACAGCCTGGTCTGATCTCTGATCCTTCTGTAACAGAGCTAAGCTGGTTTAAGCCCAGAGATTTGTGATGTTGTACATTGTGACTTCTGATGGAGGCTATCAGTTGAGTCAATTGAAAAAATTATTTGGTATTGTTAAAATTATGCATTTTAGTGACTTTATTCAGAAGGTACTGACATGGTGTTTTCAGAGGAGAGACTAGGTGCACTGACGTGCAGATGCATAAATGTCAACTCTCAGTATTAGCACACAGATTTCAAATTCATTGCTCAAAATGAACACCTTAACATTTTGTAGAGGCAAAACAAAAGCTCTGTGTTAATTCCTTCAATCCAAAGGCTCCTTGGAAGTACTTTGTACTTTGCACTTTGGTAGAGACCTGTACACTACCCATTAGTTATTGAACAGAGGTACTTTACTGCTTTACTAAACTGTTGTGAGGTCCTACTTGTGATCACCTGATACTGCACGCACATAACTTAGAGTCTTTGCTTTTATTTGCTAAATTGCTTAAAATGCAGATAACTGGCATTTGATCACTTTAGCATTTCAAAGATTTTAAATCCACAGTCAATCAGAATACTTGCAAAGCACAGTAGTTTTGCCTTTCTGAATATATGAAGTTCAAGTCTTTCTGTAGTTGTGCTTCTCTTTAAATTTGTGATCTTTTCTCTTGGCTTCTGTAACCCTGAACCATGTTACTTTAACTGTTAAATATTGAGCAAACATAATTTCAGCAAGCAGTCTGAGTTTTGAAGTTTAAGTAAAAGGAAAATATTGTTACACTTTCTAATCTAACAATGTAATATTTGTAATGCTGATATAACAATATTATCACTAGCTGTTATTTTCTATTCTAACACCAACAGATGATTTTGCTGGTCGGGTAACATTAGGTTAACTATATGGGAGAAATTTGAATTTAAGACTAAAAGAAAAAAAAACATTGCATACTTATATATAATTTCCTTGGTAACAGTTTACTGCAGCAGGAACAAGAAACAGCTGATGTACAAAATTTTCGGAAAATGAGATTGGTCGCTTTTTAAAAACTCTTGCCAGTGTTTCTGGTCTACCTTGCTTTTAAGAGGGATGAACTATTATTCATCTTGTTACTTTCTCATGTTACTTTGTGGCTGTTTGTTTTACTTCAACCATCTATTAACAGTCTAATTTACTCCCTAATTTGAATGACTACCATTCTAATCTCTGCCCTGAAGTTCCCAGTTTGGGCTGGTCATGAGGCAAGCAAGAACTGTTTTATCAGCTTATTCTTCCTAAAGACATCATTTTGGGCAGGCTCCAGTGTTAATCTGTGATATGCAATTAAAAGTCTGTTTAAATATAAAATTGATCTATGCACTGGAAATTAAAAGCACTAAATTACACATGACCAGCATGATTGATGTTTCTATTGCAATATGATTTAAGTTGTTTATTATTGCAGATAATGATATTTATGATATTATTTTAAACATGGGAAGCCATGAAATAGAATACCACTCAACAAAATAAGTTGCTTCAGATTGCTACAATTCATTTGAACTAGATGAATTGCAGTAGGCAGTACCACTGCAAGCCCAGTTGTGCTGTTGCACTTGTGGCACAACATCCTGTCCTGTGCCTGTACTTGCATGAGGGGGCTTGGGTCACTTCTCTGTTCTGTAACAGGAGAACTAGAACAGGAAGCATGTTATAAACTGGACTGGGAATGCTGTGGTTTGCATTTCTTTTTAATCTGAAATTAGTCTTCTAGTGATAAAATTGATTCTGGAATGGTGACAAAATCAGTAGTTTACCAAGTCTAATCTCTGGTTGTCTTTCTCTGTGCTGAGTGTTAACTGCAGACCTCCCACGTTCTCTGTGTGGGAGGTGGCTGGCTAGACTCCTTAACAGGAATAAATTGCAATTAAAAGTAACACTTCAAAAAAAAAAAAAAAAAAAGTAGTATTTCCATAAAGGAACTAATATTTCCTGGTTGTATTTGTTACTTGCCCTTCTGACTGACCACCTTGTCCAATTTTGTGGTTATGTGTAAGTCATAGTGATTACACAGTTGAAAAGCAGACTTTGCAAGCTTTGACACTTTATGTAGGATTTGAGAATTTAAGATTCTTTATCTAAAATGATTTTCAATTAAGAAAAGTAAAAGCCAAGAATAACATTGCAATGTATACAGGCATAATAGCAGTTTCTATTTTCGATTTACTATAGAAAGGCAATTTGGGGTGTTCTGACAGCAAGATGGGTATTTGCTTGACTGGAGAGATTTCTGCCCAATATAAGTGTTCCCTCAAGCAGTTACTAATCACTTTGTCAGTTGTGCTTGTGTTGAAAATTATTGAGATACCAACATTTGTTGTGTTGTGACTGTTGGTATTAAATTATATTTGGATGTCAGGTCAGGATTTCTTCTCAATAATAAAGTTTAAATATTACTAATTCATCCAACATTGAGACTAAATTTCTCTTGAGATTGTTTGGATGGAGTGTTCTCACATCTTTTCATCAAAATGGCAGTGACCTAAATGAATTACGTGCATTTGGGTGATCCTTTTGAGCTCTTTTTAGAAATGAGACAAGACGTTGATAGCATGATGATGTGGGAAAGTGTCACTTTTTTCTTTTAGTAATGTGCTAAAATATACTTATTGCTCTACAGATGGCAGAGCAGTTCAGTCCTGTAACAGAGACAAATGGCAATTAGGAAACCTAAGAAAGGAATAATTTGGGTAGTGTTTTGTGTCAATGATAAGTATTCCAGCAAGCTAAATGCACTTGAAATACAGACATAGGCAAGAGCCCGAATCAGTCTTAAAAGGATTATGGTCTTAGGTGAGATGATTGATTTGGCAGCTGGAAGGACTCAGATAGCCCCAAGTGTGGCTGTGCAGGTCGTGCTGTGTGGTGGGAGCCAGTACACAGAGCTGAGCAGCTGCTGCTGCCTGGGTTGCAGAGCTCAGGGTTGTCCTGCAGCTGGGGACACTTGGCATTTAGAAGTGCTGTGTGCTGTGAGAGGTGGTGCACCACTTTCTATTGTTCTTGCTGGCCCTTCAGCTTTCCAACTAGTGGCATTGTGTTCTCAGGAAGGCTCAGCAGTGGGAGCAGGTGTAGTGTGAGCTGTGTTCTATCCCAGTAGAATTGGGTTGGTCTGTCCCTGTTGGGAAGGCTTGATGTGTTTTTGCCTTTTCCCCAGAATCTTTCTGTGACTGATGAATTTACTAAATTATCTTAATGCAACTTGTTTAATGCATTCCAGATCAGCTCCATATTTTGTCTTGTTGAATATATTGGCCAATAGCAGGTATTTTTCAGGACTTTTTTTTTACATGCTTATGCTTTTCTGGGGCTTTTCTGTTGAGAGACACCAAAGCTAACTGGTGCCTCCAAGATTTTACAACTGGCATGGAAAAACCTGAGCCCTTTGTGACTTCACAGAGCTGCATTTCTGTACAGTATGTTGTTGGCATGGTCCTAAAATATGGACCAAGGGTCTGATGAAAATTAGGCTTTCCTAATTATATTTTTATGAATCTTGAAGCTCTAACAATATTGATGGGCATAGTAATAGAGAGTTTTGAATTAGTTCAATAGTGTTCTTTATAAAATAATTTTATTCTAGTTTGATTATTTAAAAATGATTATAAATATTAGCAGTGAAAATTGTAATTTCAGTTTTGCTTTGTTTACAGTTTGTTAGTTTCTAACTTGCATCAGATAAAGAGCTAAAATAACAACTAAATATTTCACTGAATAAACTTTTCTAAATAGTACAAGAAAAGAATTGTCAGTATATGATGGTGAATTCTGACAAGTCACGGTACTTTTACATGTTATTTAAATGTGGATTAATGAAAGAAAGTGAGTTATTTAAATATTATTAAATGAGCAGAAATGTTTTATACATAGGACTACAAATATGGTACCAGAGCTTAATTTCTGTTAACATAATGTAGAATTAACTTAAATGCTACTGACAGTGTCAGCACCTTTAACTGTTACTCTTGTCATGGGTTCCTATTACAGTGAGCAAAAAAAAAGGAAACAAAAAGTCTGAAAAGTGTCAGCAAAAGTACATTTTAACCAGTACAGGTAGTTTAAAAGTGAATGCAAATTCCAAAACATAGAAGGAAAGCTTCTGTGGCATGTATTGTCTTGTATGTAGGACTAAGATCTAGGCATTCATGTGCAGTAATGACCTGTTAAATGTGATGATGGTATGACCAGTATTGAGATTTCAGTGATCTGACCCAGCCCTGGCTGGCTGCAATCCTTCTGGAATGCCGAGTAAATCCATCTTCTTGTTTTCAGCACCCTCGTCCCATGTACATGCCTTGCATCTGGAAATGCCTTTAACCAATAGTCTCAAGTTATCCAAAGGGAATAGTAAAAAAAAGAGGTCTTCCACATCAGTGAGCTCTGAAGGGACAGAGATACAGTGCTCTGTGCCCGTAAAGGAGAAATGTTTTGAGAGTCTGAAGGAGAAAATATTAAAGAACGTGATTGAGAAGGACAAGCATTCAGAAGTTGGTAAACTACAATACTTTTTGTTTCCAGTGCTTTAGACAATAAAAATAATTGTAAAATGACATTAAAAATAATTATTTTATTTGTATGTTTCTTAATATTGTGTGCCGTTAGGATGTTTTACAGTCTAATGACTTTTACAAGAAATTAGGTCATCAGTCATTAGCCTTATGTGATACATTCTTCAATTTGCAGGTGCAGCTAGAATGGAAAGAAAAGGAAAAGTGGAAGAGAAGAGTTCTTCAGCATATGGTATGTAGAGAGCAATATTATTTTTACAAAAAAAAAAAGAAAAATTCTCTAACACTTCCTGTCTCTGAAGAGCAAATGTGAAAGCATAAAATATTTCCTGGGCCCAGCTGCAGTTTTTGTTTGTTAAGGTCCTAAAAAGGGTTTTTGTGCATATGACAGGTTTGTAACAGAAAATAATTTATAAGATAAAATGAAAGTGCCCGTGGCAAGAAGTTGAAGGATCCTAAGGTATCTATGAAAGGCCCACTGCCTCTGGGTTTTCATTTGATTGGGGTTTTTCTTAGTGGAATGAGTAATGCTGGCTGCTTCATTGTACTGTCAGATTTGAGATGAGAACAGCAAACAAGGGTTACTAGCAAAACATGTGGCAATTCATGAAATAAAGTGCAGATTAAGAGGACTCTGTTTTTATCCTGTTTCAAAATAAAATAAGTTATTAGGGACTGGCAAGAATTGAGAAGTGATTCTACCTTGTTTTTCCAGGAGATAAAAGCTTTGTCTCTGTGTTCCCCAAGAAGATAAGACTGCTCCAGTTTGTGTGCAGGAAACAATCCTGGCTTTCAGGCTTATTTTTTGTAACAAGTTAATTTCCTTGTTATTTTTCTCACTGCTGATAACTTAAAAAGTTATTGTGGAGTGAAAATGGGGCATGTATTTTGTCTACGGAGAATTAACAGGATGAAAAAATTCTTTCAAAGTCAAAGTGCTTGTCCTTTTATATACCAGCAGTGGTTAAAAGTGAAGTGCAGCATAAAAAATGTGTCAAATTCGAGTCAGAATCAGTTTTCTGTGAGGATGCCACTGTATAGTGCAGAGTGCTGACAGCAGCACTCTGATACTGAAATTTCCTTCAAATGTCTTTCTGTAGGCCTAATATGTGTTTCTAGGACAATGTAACCTTTATAATTGGGAATTTTGCCCTTGTGAGAGCTTTTTCTCTTGTCCAAATGTTTTTGTTGTAAACTGTGAGTAAAATAAAAGTTGCAAGCTATTTATGTGATGCTACATATTTTGTGTACTTTGCTGTATTTTTTCTGCCTTGATATCTTACTTGGAAATACTTAAATGATAAAATATTATTTGTCAAATGAGATTTCTTTGAACTATTATACCAGCAATTAATAAGAGGTGTGTCCAAGATATCAAGTAAATTAACTGAGTCATTTTGATCTGACTAGACAACTAGAGCACTTAATTTTGAATGCCTTGTTTAGGCTAAGCTGCTTTAAATTGTTTACTTTTTATTTCAGGTAAAAAGAAAGAAAAAGAAAAGGAGAAAAAGGAAAAAAAGGAAAAAGATCATAAACCAAAACAGAAAAAGAAGAAGAAAAAAAAGAAGAAATCAAAACAGCATGGTAAGTTCAATTTATATTTTTTTAACGTAAGTAAAACCACACAGTGTATTTCTATCATTAAATAGTAAAACTTGTTTGTAAACAGTATGAATGTAAAATTCTAGAAATGTCCAAGAGTAATTTTTAGCCTTAAATATGAAAAGGACACTTGGGACTTCTTTTATTTCTTGCATTTATAGCCTGTCTCTCTCTATGTGATTGACACACATATTTCACAGCTTTTTTTTCCTTCTTCAAAAAGATATGCTTATTGTTTTCATGTCTTTAAATTCTTCATTTGAAGCTCTGTATACATGTCATACCTATTTTGCTTGGACAGTAAAATCATTCTAGTGTCTAGTTTGTTGCTGCATTTCAGTGGATTGCTGTATGCAATGCACTCCCTCTTTAACAGTTAACCCTTCACAGTTGAGGTTGGTGTCTCTGTTATAACAGCCTTGTCTGTTGCCTTGGCAAATGGGGATTATATTTTGTGGGTTATTTGTTTCTCTGTCCAAAATTTGTGCTATAACATGAAAATGCTTCCAGATCATGCAGTGCTTTAGTGTGAAGTGCAGTATTGTAGGTTTTGTGTACTTCATCATCCTTATACTGGAGTAATATAATTTTAAGCTATAAACTTCAAATGCTTATCTACTTAAAAATCATTGGGAGCTTCTTACTTGCACTCAGAAGGCATCTAAGTATTTGCAAGAAGACACTAGGTAACAACATGATAGTAACATGAAAATGCTAGGTATGTGTCCAGTATTGTTCTTTGGTTTTATCTTTTTGGGGTCATAAGGTGGTTTGTTGTGGGCTGGGGTTTTCTATTTCTTTTTTTGTCTTTTTATTCCTTTGGTCTTTTTGCCAGCTTGTCTTGAAACTAAGAAGCTTAGCAGAGGTACCGTGATTAGGTTCCAATTTCTAGGAGCCTTATCCAGTGTTTGTAAATATGAGAAGAAAATATGCCCAGTGTCTCAACAAATAGAAATCTTAAATCCAGATGCAAAAAGCAGTTCGCATAAAATTTTAATGTTTTATTCTTTGCAAATTCATCTTGTGAAAATCCGGGTTTAACAATCCAAACATATTCAGTTTGGACTTTTTTTAACTGGGGAAAAAATTTGAAATACTCCAGTGGATTCTGACTCCTGAAAAAGCCCATCTGTCAAAAGAAATAGGACTCTCTCCAGGACTAGGTCACTCTACTCCAGATGTGGACAAAAGTGTAAAGGTGTGAGGCAGTCTCCTTTTGTTTCAAATAAAGAAGAGGGATCAGGTACATTGTGTGCCCCAGGTAAGTTTTGAACAAGGCTTTAAGACAGAACAAAAACCCCAGCAAAGACTGGTTTTGTTCTCCAAGTGTGTGCATGGCTTGTGATGGCATAAAGCCCATGTGTAACAGAAAGTAGCAGTGCCTGTTATTCTTGCTGCTCTGTTGCAGGGAGGTTGACAGCCATGCAGGTGAAGTAATCAACTCAGCTGCTCCTTGAGTTCACTACAGTGCATACACTTGGGAAATGCTGGAGTTGCTGTGCTTTGGACAGAGACAGTAAAGAGGAAGGTGGCTTCATGGAAGATGATCTAGGAGAGAAGAACCCATAGCAGGAAAACTAGTGATAGGTGGGAGCAGGAATGCTTCCTACAGAAGGATGGAAGTGCAGTAATCTGATCACTTGATTATATTTGAAGTACTAATTTTTCAGAGTAGTAAATGGGTAGCTACTCCTAATTACTGATTGAAGCCATGGGCATGCTTGGTTAGGTCCAGAGAAAGGCCACAATGATGATCAGAGGGGTGGAAAACTTCCCCTGAGAGAAGAGGCTGAGAGCCTGTTTAGGCTCTCTTATACAAAAGAGAATGCTGGGGAAAGACCTTATAGCAGACTTGTAGTATTTTGCAGGAGACCTACAGAAGGGTTTGGGAAGGACTCCTGAGCAGGGAGTGTGGTGGTAGGACAAGGGGTAGCAGTTTTAAACTGAAAGAGGGTAGATGTAAATTAGTTTAGATTAGATATTCAGAAGAAATTCTTTTCTGTGGAGGTGGTGAGCCACTGGAATGGGTTGCCCAGGAATTGTCTATGTCCCATCCTGGGAAGTGTTGAAAGCCCGATTGAATGGGCCTCTGAAAAACCTGGTCCACTGGAAGGTGGGGCGGGAACAGGATGATCTTTAAGGTCCCTTCCAATCCTAACTGTTCAATGATTTGCAATTACATGACTTTCCTAGGACAGTCTCTTCGGTCATTATGATTAGGGACAGTCAAATGTGTTTGTAATGTGTTAGAGTGTTGCAATTTGCATCTTTTCCTCTAACAAACTATGCTGGTTATCAAGACAAATGTCAGTACCGCTGTGTGACCAGAAGGCAGAAACACATGATGTTGTCTGTGCTTGTGTGTGTGCTGTGACAGCCTCACCCTGCTTGTCTCTCTGGCTGAGCAGGAAGATAATACAGAGGTGTGTAAGTACAGTGGGGATTTCTGCAGCAGGTGGGCTCAGACACTGTCTGCCCAGTAGCTCCTCTGGATCCCAGTGTTTCCAATTTCTGTGCCTGCAGATATGAGCTCATGGAGCAGCAGCCCCACTGCAGTACAGACAGTCTCACTTCCATGTGCATTCTCACATCCTCCCAGTGTTGGCCATGACTCCCTGGGTCCCTAGAGCCCCCCAACCCAGCTTTCCTGCTTAGATCAGACACTTGGACTAGCTACAGGTGCTGTAGCATGAGCTCATGGGCCTCTGTGACCAGAGATCCATGGCATGGAGCACTGTTGTCACTGCAGTCTCTCTTGAGTGCTGGCACCACAGACACGTGGACCCTTCGACCTGCAGGGCTACTCCATTTGCTGGCACACAGAACATGTACTTGAACCCTGAATGGAGAGCCCCTTCCCTAGGTAAGAGATGGAAATGAGGTTTAATAAAAGGTACAGAATAGTTGGGGTTGGAAGAGACCTCTGGAGGTGCTGTGGTCAAACCCCCTTGTCCTGGTTGCCCAGGGTTATATCCAGACAGCTTTTCAGTGGCTCCAAGGAGGGAGACTTAAAAACCTCTGCCAGCAGAGGCTGGATGCAGGGCCTGGCCATGCAAGTGTACTGACCACAAAACTTTATGCATATGTGGCTTTTTTTAGTCCTGTTATTCCCGTGTTCTGTCCATAATTGTTCCCCAAATCACTTCAGTCCATCCGTTTTCCCCACCTTTATTTTCTTCTCCAAATATTTCATAAAGTCATTCATAAACCCAAAATTATTTTCCCCCATATCCCATAGTGTCCTCCATTGGTGACCCCCAGGCTGCAACTGCGCTTAGTCCAGGAAATGATCCAGAGAGCTGCCATGGGTAACACATCCTGATGGGTTTCATGCAGTGGAGGTGATGGCACTGCAGGGAAAGTCTGAGAGGGGCCTGGCCAGGGGGTGTTTGTTGTTTGCCTGCTCATCCTCCCCCTTTGGCCTGTGTATGTATACTCTTCTGGGATGCTCCCTATCCCATCCCAGGACCTGCTGGCCCATTGCTGTCTCCTGACACAGGCCTGGGAACATACAAAGACAATTTCCGTTGGGCTCCCTGTGCTCCTCTGCAGGGGTGCTGACAAGCTTTCTTCACTTGAAGTGGCAGGGTCATCTGTGGTTGCTTCTAGGTAGCAATGCTGGTAGTGCTGCAAGCAGACTTAAGGTGAAAGGGAGGCCAGCCACCAGCAGCATCTCTAAGGATAGCAGATGGTGCAGGATGAATTGTGGAAAAAAGAAGACTGCATTAATATTCTAAGAAAAATTACTTTTCTGTACATTCAGAGATGGTGGAGTTGCAATTGGTGATGCTTATCTATCAAACCTGATTGTTTCTTACTGGAAATTTTCTAATACAATGTTACAAAGAGCTTTTGCTATTTCTTATTTACAGTTTCATCATCCTGATACATCAGCATCGATAGTCTTTGCTTGTCAACATAATGCTGCAGTAAAATCTAAACACTTGGCTTTTTTTTGCATTTGTTATAAATTTTACTTTTGTAAGAATGACTTCTTTCAACATTTCAGATTACTCAGATTATGAAGACAGCTCTGTTGAATTCCTGGACCGGTGCTCCTCTCCCTTAACGCGCTCCTCGGGCAGCTCTCTGACCTTGCGCAGTATGTTCTCAGAGAAGAACACCTCATACCAGTATCCAAGAGCCATCCTGTCTGTTGACCTTAGTGGAGAAAGTAGGTTGAATGAACAGCAAATTTCAGTTAAGAAAGAGAATTTCAAAGGAAATAATGTGGTTTATGTTTGGGATTGTAGCTATAAATATGGTGACTGATTTATCCTTCATCTATTTAAATCAAAAAGCTTGCACTCCTCAAGCTGTTCTACATTGCGCTTTGGTTAAGTGTTGCTACTCTGCATCTGAGGAGAGCATGTTAAAGGTAATTTGCAGAATTCATCTTGAAATCTCATGTATCAGCAGTGTGTTTGAGAGTGATTTTTGTTGCTAGTGCAGATTAAGATTTTTACCTGTTGAAGCTCCCTGTATTTCTTTCCATTATTATGTCTCTCCACACACAGTTTCACATGTATTTATTTCTATTAGACCTTTCAGATGTGGAGTTCTTGGATGATTCTTCCACAGAGAGTTTGTTACTTAGTGGTGATGAATACAATCAGGATTTTGATTCAACTAACTTTGAAGAGTCTCAGGATGAAGATGATGCTCTCAATGAAATTGTTAGATGCATTTGTGAACTTGATGAAGAAAATGGCTTTATGATTCAGGTAAAGAAGTTTGGTGTGTGGAGTTACATTTTCCATGTGAATGTTTTGCTTGTGAAGGTGCCCTTTTGATGTGTCACAGACTGGAATTATGTAGAGAGCTGTACATAAGTGAACAAGAACAAAATATTTCTTGGTTCTGCACTTGGTTTGGCTCTGTTCAGTGGATGCAGAGATGTTTCTCTAGGATGGGGTTTCTGTAGCAATTTGATACATAGGACAAATTGCTGGGTAACCTTTTTCTTTATAGCCAGTTGATAAATTTGGAATAAAGTATCCTCAGCTACACACAAACCATTCTGCTTCTGTTCCCCAGACCATCCTGATTTTATGAGCCCTCCTGGTTTGGCCCTTGTGCTTTGCAGTACCACTTGTAGAAACCTCTCTGCTCACTGTAAATGTCCCTCCTCTGTGTGCAGCATGTCTCCTCTGCAGACTCTAAATACTCTCAGTACTGTGAGGTGGGTTTCATCTTTAGAACAGCACTTCTCACACTGGGCATTACTACTAGGTTTTAGAAACTGCTGAGAATTTACATCTCAACTTGGTATAGATAAAAGGGAAGAAGAGTATACTGTGTCTGCACAGCATTCAGGTGTTGATAGATTGCAGCTCCTGCTGCTTATTACTTTGTAGTCCAATGAGAGGAGTGCATTTCCCATCTATGAGTAATTTCAAGTATTTTTTCTCAAGCAATTTATAATGCAGTGATTAAATCAGATGCAAGAAACAGTAAGGAAGAACTCAGTTGTCAACAACTTTAAAAAGGTCATGAACCTCCTGTGTTTTTTACCCCCATTCAAAATCAGGTTTGTATTCAATTTCTACTGTGGTACAGTTCCAGCTGATAGTATGGAGCTCTTTAGTCAAGATTTAAAGGAAACAAGTAGAGCTGTCATGTGTTAGTGGACTCACTGTTCTGGAACTGACAGAGCCCTGGAAATGAAGGGCACACAGGCTGTCCTGGGGAGCAGACTAACAGGCTGTGCTGTGCTGGAGGAACTGAGCAGTTCAGCTGTGGTAACAATGTGGAAAAATGGACTGGTGTAACACTCTTTTGAGACAGGAGGGGACACGGTGGCTGTAGTGACAGGAGAAAAGGTGACTTCAGTGTCTTGAACAGGTTGGTGCTCAAAGGCATGTCAAAGCAAAGAAGAAAGATTTTCAGCAGTCAGACAGCAGATATTTAAAACACTGGCAAGCACAGAGTTGAGAAAGGGAAGTATCTTTATAAGAGGCAGTTTTTGCCTGTTTTTGAAGTCCAGTGGCAGCCTGGTTTTTCCTCTTCATGCTTGTCTCACTGAGAGCAACCAGTTTGCTGTTTCTAGGCTCTCATGTCTTATCACTTCTATTTTGCTCTCCTATTCTCTTGTTTCTCCTCTTTCATTTTCTCTTAATTTTCTTTTTCTTTTAGATTTTCCATTGGTGCGATATTAAAAGCACATCTTTCTAGCGCACTGGAGAGATGCTTTGTAAATATAAATAATTAAACTGAAGAGTTTTCTACTTTTCACTGTTATGCTGTAATGTATTACATTATCTTTCTACTTTACTATAATATTATACTCCTGTCTTATGTTTCACTACTAAATATGTAGGTGCTAAAATACTGAATGTTGCAATAAAATACTATTTAATATTACATCTTCAGTTTCTTTTTTTTTTCTTCAGTCTGGAGTTTGTGGTTGAGGTAACTTTCAGATCTAGAACTCTTTTTTTTTAGCTTGATGTCTTTGTCTACCCAAACACAAATTGCCCAACTAAAATAATCTTGCTCAAGCCAGCTATTTAAATTAAAGTGCTGTTCTCTGCATTTTGATGATTCAAGAAGTAGCTTCTGGGTTTTTGCATCTACTTGTCTCAGTTTTAGTTTTGCTTTTGTTGTGTTTTTTTCTGATGTCAGTGTGAAGAATGCTTGTGTTGGCAGCACAGTGTATGCATGGGACTGTTGGAGGACAGCATTCCAGAGCAGTACATCTGTTACATCTGCAGAGATCCACCAGGTATGGATAAACCACCTTTATCTGCAGCCCTGCTTGGGATTTTTGAGCAAAGATGTTATGAATTTGCTTAAATTGTTCAAGCTTTGTCTGTTTTGTGTTACATGTGATGCTTCTTTGGGGCAAGTGATTCTAAGTTTGGCTCTGAGCAGAAACTCTGCTTTTGTCTTAGTAGCATCATGGTCAGCTATGCTAGATCTTACCCATGAACACAGTTACCATTGTTTTATTTGCTGAAACTTAATTTCCCCTAAACCTTAGCACTTTTTTATGTCAGTGTAGTCTGGAAAGCCTTTCTAAAGAAATAATTTTTGTTCAGGGATCTGTTTTGCCAATACTTGGAATCACATTTGTTCATTTAAATATTTTCTTAGAGGAAAAGGACTCAGTACCACAGTACACTCAAACATGCTGTGAATGGCATTTCATAGTAATTGCAATTTTATAATGTTTTCATTAGCCCAGAACTGTGTAAAAGTGTGGAACTGAATTTTTAAAATACAGAAAATCCATTCCATCTTATAGTAAACAATAGTGCACAAACAGCATGTGTTGAATTTCAGATAGATCAAATTCATAAGAACTATGAAAACTTTACTTTTAAACTGAATACATTTGATTAGGAAGATGTTGATTTAAAAATTATTCTGTGATTAAACCCATTTTTCTTAACAGTTATATGGAGAAAAAGTAAAGAATTTTGAAGTTAGTTTTTTGTATTTTCTTCTGACAGTTGATACAAATGCACATACCTGTCCTGTGGTGAAATATCCAGCACTCCAGCTGTTTCAAAAGGGCAATGAGACTACAACCTCAAATTTACTGTCATTCTAAATTTAAGAAATGAAATATGAAAATTGTTTGCAGAGATTTTATTAGCTATTTTTGAGATGAAATATTAGGAAAGTAGAGCTGGTTCCATATGTCCCAGTGTGAATCAAAACTGGTGGTAGAGAGTCTTGTCTGATAGTTCTGTGTGGTGTCTCTTTGAGCAGCCCAGCTTCTTCTTACTAAACCCAGCTAATTTGTCTTGTGCTCTTTCCCTGCACTGTATTAGGTACTTCGTTTTCCCCTGCTATGCAGAGTCTGTGTCCCTAATTTTTATCTTCTCTCCCTTCCTAACCATTACTTCTTTTCTTTCTATGTCAGGAGAAAAAAGTCATTCTCAATGTCAGTATTTTAAAGTGTATTGGGATAATGGGCAAAAAGGAGATAGACAGGGTATTCTCCTGAAAGGTATGAAGGGCTTCCATCAACCCGTTCTTTGTTCTGTCTATGATGATAGTATGATTTGAAATCGACTGTAAGATATTGTCAGTCCGTCTGGGTGCCTTGTTGTAAACAATAACATTGCAATAATTAGCATTATGCATTTCTAGTTTTGGGTGGGCATTTTGGTTTTGTTTTGTTATGGATTTTTTTTAAAATTTGTTTGGGATTTTTAGTAGTTATTTAGCCACTGTAGAAGCCTTAGCTAAATACTCATTCCTGCTGGATGGATTAAGACATAGCAGGGGAGACCTGAGGCCCACATACATCAATGCCTTCTCTACAAGTCTGGTGAAAGGCACCTCAAAGGGGAGTGTAAGAGCTCTGCTGTCAGATAACTTTGAAATATCTGCTTTTCCTGAAGCCTTTTCTTGGCTACTAATAAATGGATAATGACTTCCGTTTTGAAGCAAAACATTTGTCTTTTAGAAACAAACTGAGTGTTTTGGATATATCCATATAAAATCCACTCTAATATTTCTCTTGATAACTTAGGCTTGCTTTTTTTTTTTTTAAATGTAAGTTTGACTGCTTAGCTAAATAAAATGTCAATGTAATTTTTTTTTGTGATTTTTATTTTGATAACAGCATAGATCTTAATATCATATAGTTTGATTGCAAAAGTGATTAGATTTTAATTTCAAATGCCATTTAGAGGGGTCTTGAGGTTTCAGGCTGATTTTCTTTCTCATAAGTTTTGACTTTCTTCTTAATCCACAAAAAATAAATTCGTATATTTTAAGAGCAAAATCCTGAGTCATCCTTTCATGGATGTTAGGAGATATTTAGGCAAGTACAGCACATAAATATAGCACTCTAGTTGTAAACATATTTCTGCTGTGGCTTTAGATGTCCCTCAATTTCTTTATTGCTTACCCCAGGACAGAGGTGGAGTGCCAAATATCTTTATGACAAAGAGTGGCTGAACAATGGACACATGTGTGGATTATCATTTTTGAAAGAGAACTACTCTCATCTTAATGCCAAAAAGATCGTGTCAACACATCACCTACTGGCAGATGTATATGGGGTAACTGAAATTCTGCATGGACTGCAGCTGAAGATTGGGATACTGAAGTAGGTATCACTCCAGGCTTTATTTTCCAGCTGTATATATTCAGGTAGCAAAGACTACCATTATTCCATTTGCATTTTTCTCTCACATTAAAGTTCTTTCTTGTATAATATTTTAAATAATTCAAGTGCAAGATGTGCAGTACTCTCAGCTTCAGCAGGAGCTAGGTGTTCAGCACCCAGGCAGCTCTGGTCTGTTGAGATTATTGGTGATTTTTTTGGTAAATTTTGTGTTAAAGGGACATTTTGGATTGATCTTAAATTGATGAATAACTTAGGAATTCTTTTAGTTTGAAAATGGTGCTTTTCAGTAGTTAATATCTAGGAGAATTGGATGCTTAATAGTTCAGTCCTCTAAGTGCACTAAGTTCTCTATAACTTGCTTTTTTTCCTCCCCTTCATTGCAGAAATAAACATCACCCAGACCTTCATCTCTGGGCTTATTCAGGGATGAGAAAAGAACAAGAACAAAGAACTCTTGGGGTAGAGAAAAAGTTAGTGACTTTGCAGGATGCTGTTAATCCAGCTGAAAGGACGTGTCATAGTCAAAACCATAAAGAGCCACCCAGTATACCCCAGAAGATGGAAGAAACATACATCACAAGTGAGCACAGTTACCAAAAACCACAGAGTTTTAGTCATGACTACAAAGCAGTCACTGACCCTATGAGCTCAGATGATGAAGACACAAGTAGCTTTGAGGAAGATCAGGAATATCACACAGAGAATAAAAACTGTTTACAATATTCTTTTAAAGATGGTGGCATGAATGAGCAGGTAAGTATCATTCTTCATCTGGGAAATTTTATTTGGAAAAGTACGTTCAGTTTTATCAGACTGAAGTACATACAGGTATTTAAAAATCTTTATTGCTGTAAGTCAACATATTTATTAAATAAGTCATTAGAAGTCACTAGAAGCAAACTTGGATCACTGAAATTGTTCCAGGTGAAGGATGTTCACATCAGCTGGTGTATGAAATAGAAGGTATGGTTTAAGGTATTGCATATACTAAACAAGCCTTCTCAATCCAATGTTTTGAGAGAAAGGAAACCCCATTCTTAAAATGCAGGGTCTTGGAACAGAATTGACATGGTTTTTACAAGGTGAGGAGAATGGGACAGGTTTCCCTTTTCTCTCAGTTTGGTTATCTACATGTGTTAGACGGTTTTGGTTATTGTTTTTTAAACCAAGGCTTTTTTAGTAGTGTTTATTTTTGTGCTGTATTCTTCTTTTAATAGCAGTGCTACCTAGAATGCCATCCATTTACTGACCAACTAATTTCACCTCATGTGCAACTGCTTTTCAGTCTTCTATATTGCATATTTCTTCTAATGAAATATTTTTAGTCAGGATTATATTTGCTGTTTAAACATCTCTCATTTTTACATTAATTGTTTGAATCCATTATTTGGTAGAAAAGGTCTGAAACTTGTTCATCTGGTTGTAGTGAACAGTTCTCAGAGCAAAAACCAAAGAGAACCAAACCCTTCTGTTTTCTGCAATACCAGCTGTGTGAGTAGAAATCACCCAACTGATCCCCCTTTAGAAGTACAGTTTCTGGTGTGGAAGAAATGAGTATGATACATATTTTTTCTTTTTAATTTTAGTTCTAAATGTGGCATGTAAGCTCTATAGTCTGAATGGGGAATTTTAGGCTCATTCTAATTAAAAATACCTGTTTCTCTGCTAAATTTGCTACATTGCAAACTATATTCAGATTTCTAGTAAGGAGACATGCAGCAGTGTCAAATACTTTTGCCTTCCAAGAGTAGTTTAAATTGTCATTTAGTTTAAACAGTATAAAAAATATAAAGATATTTAGAATTAAAGAAAAATATGCATGAGCAGTTAAACAAAACTAATATTTCCTTCAGAGGTTCAAACATATATCTAAAAAGCTGGGTGCTCTCTGTTTGGCACTGGCCCAAACAGATCTCTTCTTGGTTTAAGAGTGTTCTTTCCTTTGGGGACACCTTGATCACCTTTCCAGTAGTCAGCCTTGATACTAAAGTAAGGCCTTCTGCCTGAACATGGTAGGCATGGAAAAGGTCTTCTTGGTTTCTCCATAAACCTGTTTGCACTTACCTTAGAACTGACATCAAAGGACCATTTTTGAATCATCTGACTTCTCTCTAAGGTGCCTTTTCTCCTTTCCTTGTCAGAGTTTGATTGGGGCTTTGAATCTTCCTTTCTAGCATCTTTCAGAGCCTTTTAATATTCTGGTTTTT
Source organism: Fringilla coelebs (assembly GCF_963513975.1). Taxonomy (NCBI): domain Eukaryota; kingdom Metazoa; phylum Chordata; class Aves; order Passeriformes; family Fringillidae; genus Fringilla; species Fringilla coelebs. Next base: position 8,710,250 of record NC_140028.1, on the reverse strand, counting down.
GACACTGTTTTGTTTTACCCTAATCTTCAGTTCTGCTACATAATTCCATTTCTCTTACAAACCGTGTTTGGATAAACTGTTTTTAAGTCCCTTTTTGGGCCATGCTTTATCTTTAAAATTGTATTTAGTTTCCTTGGTTTTGCTTCTGAAAGCACAAGACTTCCCCACCTGAACCTCCTGTTATTTCTTGTCCATGAGCTGCATCCTTAACTCTTCTCTTGACATCCCTGCCTGGTTACCTACATTGATCTCATAGGTTAGAGGAGAACCTGTTGGATTTTGTGGGTTTTTTTCAAGGAGCCATTTGAATAAATATAGAGGTCATTAGAAGGAAAAAAACAAACCAACATTTATGATGTTATTTAGATATTCAGTTCCTTAGCTTTGAAATTTTCTCTATCTTGCTGAAGCAGGCTGAAAGATGATTTTGCTTTTAGAATTATGGACTTGGATCCTTTTACAGCAAGGGAAAAATTACATTCCTGTAGTTTTGGAAAGGGTCTGAAAATTATAAGGAATACATAATTTCTTACTTATATTGGAAATATTTTTCATAAGATTATGAAAAGTTTGATTACTGAAAACACTGTGGAAGCAAACCTGATGCCTTCAGAGAAGGGATTTTAAATATCATAAAGGCATCAAAACTCTCATACCTTTTAAATAAAATCTATATCTGATACATAATTTTAACTTCTTTATTGAACATTATGAATATTAACAGTGCTTGTCCCATCTGAGTTGCTGATAAAGCTGCCTGCTGGTCAGTCAGAGTTTTATTGGTTTGGTTGGTGTTTTTTAATTGATTTTAAGTCTTATAATGAAAGTTGGGTTTTTTTGCTTAAGTTGTATCATAAAACCCTTCAGTTCTTGTTTTCTTCTTTTACCTCTCTTCTCATGCTTCCTATACTTGACTGGAGAAAAAATATCTTAATAGCAGACCTAACACCATTTGTTTTCTTATGTGGAAAATTAGCTGAGCTCTTCACAGAAGTGTGTTAATACAATTAAAGTCATTCTTTGCTCTGGCATTTGGCATGAACTGACACTGGGTGAGCACATCTATCTGGCATTCTAGTCCTTAAAGTAAAATCTTCAATAGTGAAAGAACTTCATTGGGTAGGAAGTCATAGTGGATATAAAATGGAAGCTGTTAATCATCCTAATTACCTGAGATGCTGAGTATTTTCAACTCATAAAATCTGATCTTCTTCCACTCAGTAGCTGAAACATCAAATATAGAAAGATTAGGAGCTTGTGTATTAACTCTGGCATGCTGTGAAGGTACTAATTATATTGCAGAAGTCAATCTTCCTCAGATACTCAGATGTTTGCATAACTCCACATGTTACTATAACTGTCCTAAACATGTTCAGTTCTACCCCAGACTTGTGCCTGGAAGGTAGGTGGGGTAATAGCAGGTAGGAAGTTTTGTCTTAATCAGCCAGCAGAACAGATTGCTCAGAGAGGATGTGAAGTCTCTCCCCTCACTGGAAATACTCCAGAACCATCTGGACACAGTCCTGTGCCATGTGCTCTGGGATGACCCTCTGGGACGAGGTGATCCACTGTGGTCCCTTCCAAGCTGACCCATTCTGGAATTCTGTGAAATAGGATGTCCAGCTTATTTGTGCACAGTAGTGACTGTTGACATCTTAGATACTTCTGCATTGTGGAGAATTTTCCATGGAAACAAACCTTAGGATTTTGCTCATTCTTGGTGGCAGTAGACCCATGCAGTTCAGCACTCTATGATTTAAGTTGCTATTTACATAAAAAGGGCACATAAGTACAATCTGTTTTACTGCATTGAAGAAAGCATTTGAACTGGTAAGCTTCAGTGTTAGGGAAATGAGGCAAAAGGTATAGATGCTTACTTATGTGGAATCTGCATTTTGTTTAGGTTAGTCTATTGGTGTGTCATAGTATGTGGCTTTCTGAGTAAGCTTTTTGTTGTGTATACAGAAGTACAATTTTAAGCCAGCAGAGTTTATCATGTGACTCAAATGTTGAAATCAACACCAGAAATTAAAACAAAGAAAAAAAATCTTAAATGGCAATTTTTTTCTTTCTGTTGCCCCTGTGAAGAATTCTGCTGAAGGAAACACTGTGTTTGTTTGTAATGAAAGAAAAGGCTCAGAAGAACAAGTGGACACACATCTTCAATGGCAGCTAAATCTCCTCACCCATATAGAGAATGTACAGAATGAAGTCACCAGCAGAATGGACCTGATTGAAAAAGAAGTTGATGGTAACTGCATTGCCAGATTACTTATTGATGTACCTGTAGCAGCATCTCTCTTAACTAATGTGTTCAAAGTGATCTGAGGCACTGAGGATGGATTTTTAAGTATTGTGTTCAAATTTGGGTCCCAGAATTATAAGCAGAGCTTGTACCCTTGGTCTCCTCAACCCCCTTCCTCAAGTTTTCAATGCCCAATAAAGTACATTAAACACTCAGGCTCAGACTTCAGAAAGCTTAGATAACTTGTCTAGTCTTTGTCCAAATATCCTAAAGTTGATGGCTTTTTCTACACCTGGAGTGGTTTTTGCCTGATTGTTCTAGTAATTGACAATATGTAGGGGGAAAAAAAGGTGTTTATTGTGCCTTCAACTTTTTTTTTTCCTTATTAGTAAGCAAGTGGTTTTATGAAGACAATTCAGTCTTCATGGGACAACTTGAATGAAATTGTATTGTATGAGAATATTGTAGCACACAAGTGTCTGTGACTTGCCAGTCATAGAAACTAGTAATTAAGGGAGCTTGTAGTCTAATTCTAGGGCTCCTTAATTAGTCTTTTAACAAATAAAGTTGTCTTATTTCTATTTGCAGTTTTACTTCCAGTATCGCTGCTTTTCCTAGATTCAGTGTTTCTAAACTAATAGGATTGACCTTTTCCCTACTCTGTTTCTACAAGCAGAGAAATTCCTCAAAAACATTTGTTAAAGATTGGAAAACCATTCTGTGATCTGGACCTTGTCCACAGGAGCCTGTTAAAGTGGCAGAAGCAAATCTTGTGTTTAAGGGTTGCATTTTCTGTTTCAGAACTTTAAGAGTAGACCATGAACTGAAGTTGCTTTTATGTGTTGAGAGGGTAAATTGTGAGCCAAGGGTAAAATTTACTCCCAGATACCTTCAATCAAATCAGAAGTTTGGATTTTTCAAGAGAAATATGGGATTAGTTGGTGTTTTCCTAACAAAATTTCTTCTCTTGAGTAAAAATCACAGCCTCAGTGTATTTTCCCTTTTTTTGAAAGACAAAGTAAGAAAGAAAAGTTTAATTTTTATGGAAACTGTTTCTCAAAGAGTTACTCTAATCAACTTCTTCCTTTCCCTTCTGTAGTTTTAGAAAGCTGGCTTGATTTCACTGGAGAACTGGAACCACCAGATCCTCTGGCAAGATTGCCTCAGCTCAAGCGACGTATCAAACAGCTCTTAATCGACATGGGAAAAGTACAGCAAATAGCAACACTTTGCTCTGTATGACAAAAGGAAGAATATAGAAGTAAAAATAGGCTCTTTACAATGAATTTTCTTATTAGCCACAAGACTGACAGGAAGACAGCAAAAAGCTGAGCATTTATCTGGTTCTTTGCTGATTACATTAATAGGCTGAAGCTTTAGAAAGAAGAGAGGAAGTTTAGAGTCAGGAATCTGTTTTATTGAGAATATGAATATTCAATGTCCGGGCTTCAAAATTTATATATATATACTTAGACATGTCAATTTCTCAGGATTTTGACATGTTGAACAAGTAAATCCCCAGATACGAGAAAATCCCACAAACAAAAACTCTTCGAAGAGCAGTGCTACTATTTTGAAAACATTTCTAAATTAGCAAAATTCAGCCGACTAAAAATGCAATCCTCTTATCTTGCTAGTGAAAGATAGATACAGAGAGAGCTGTATCTTCTCTACAAGGAAGGTTTTTAGATTGTTTCTTTCTCTTACAAGTGTTCAGGAAAACAAACATACTAGCTTTGATTTTTGAAAAAAATTACTTGTCATGGTCTCCCTTTTAAAGTATTTTTTTAAAATAGAAATCCCTAGAACAGCACCCCTAGGCTCCTTTAAAACAGAAGTGGAAAATAGTGGTCAGATGTGCCAAATAATATTAAAATCACTGGGATGAGTTTAATTATGACTTAGGCGAAGGTTCTTTCCAAAGTCCTACTTGGTGCCAGCAGTCCATCCAAAATTGTATCTATATTTTTTTATGTTCTATAGCAGTGTTCAGGAATCAAGGTACAATTTTTGTCCTGGGTAGCTCTATTCTGATGTTGGCCCTCTGAAAACTTCACCATCCTCAGTGGGGATGAGGAATGACAAGAGCAGCAAAACTGCTTGTGGCTGTGGAAATTCTAAACCATTAGAGGCAAAAATCACAAGATACCTTATCCAAGTTGTTTTTATAAAATTTTTCAGCTTCAGTGAATGAAATGTCATGAAACCAAAGGCAACCTACTTGCTCTGTTAGCTCTTGCTGGATTTTGAGGCCAGGACTTCTCCTGTGCTGATAAGTTGCCGCTGTACCCAGTGCTACATCCGTGTCTGTGTGTGTATGTATATGTGCATAGCTATGTGTACATATATACATGCCATACACATTTCTATCCACACGTCTAGTTTTATTACCATAAACAACAAGAACTGGTGGTTCATATTACCTTTTAACAAGCAGTTTCTAAAATTGAAAATAATGTATGTACAGGTTTTGAAATTTGTAAAATATGACTGTTAAAAGGAGGCTATTTAACTGAGGACATTAAGATACTTGAACATTTTATGCCTCGTGTCTGTTTATCAGTTCTAGTTATCTGTATAAATGCATTTTAGAACCGATAGACAGTAAACTTGAATTTACCTTTTGATAAGAGTACAAGCCACTGTACATTCAAAAATTATTTAAATTTGCAAACACACTGTTCTATATGTAAGGTACTGTATGTAAAACTCTTTATTAAAACTATTCTGCATACTCTACATTTTCCACTTTTCTTCCTGATCTACATACAAATGTAAAAAAGAAGTGATTGTTATTATGTACAGACCATCAAAAAATCTTGGAATGCCTTTTAAGGACGCATACAACTGAAAAATGTGCCAAAGATGGATTATCTGGGAAAGACTTTGCAACCAGTGCATTGAACTTTCATGATAAAACCATTATTGAGAAAGAAAGCAGCGTGGCTGGTTCATTGCTAAAATAAACCTACCCTGACCTTTCCTCTCTGTCTGTCATACCTGAAGTGAGTTATCACTCCTGATGGCCAAAGCAAAATGTAAACCCCTTTTACAGAGTGATTGCTACCTAAAAAAGTCTTCCCACATCAAGCTTGTAGGAGACATCACAGAGATGCATGAAAACATGGAATTATGGAATGGTTGGCAACTCCATAATGCAGAAAGAACATTAGAGCTGTGGAGTTGTTGACATTTTATAGCAACTGTTAATAAATACTCTGTGTTATATAGATGATGCTTAAATAACTGCTTCAAACATGAATAGTTGAGTGACCTACTTGCTTTTGGATATGTGAGACGTTTCTATAGACTATTCACTTGCTGCATATCCTTGAATGTGGTACTGTGTGTACTGTATAAGAGAAGTGTAAATCCAGATGAATTACTTTGAAACAAAGTGGAGTGTATTTACAGAATTTATACAGCATACACTGTAGCAATATTATGCAATGTGTGTGCATGTGTGTGATGTAATATAATTGTAAATGTTACTGAAGGTGGAGGTGGACTTGGAGAGTTCAGGGGGGAGGACAGAGGTTTTATTCTTACTACAGAGATGGAGGAATGGTATCCTGAAAAGGAAATCCTAAGGTCAAAGTTGAAGTTGCCCTTGCAGCTTTAATGTGTCTTCTGTTTGTATGTGTAATAGCCTCTTAATTTACACAAAAATGTAATTTTACCCCTCAAAATCCTGCCTTGTTCAGGATGGACTGTGCTTACAAAAACAATCTGTTCAGTATTTTTTTTAATGTTCATTGTGTAGTCATGTATTATAAAAACTCTCCTGCAATCATTCATATCTTCTAAGAAATACAATCTCAGTGTCCGTACGGACCATGCTATGTATGCTACATCGTGTCCTGCTCCAGTGTTTGACAGACTTGTCTGAGTTTGCTTTCTCAAGTTGTGGTGCTGGTCTGTAACATGTGGACATTAGTTTCTGACCCCAGTTTCTCAAGTATTCAAAAGTTTGGGATGCTTTTGAAGTTTTTCTTTTAAACACAAGTCAAGTGCCATAAAAATGCTGTGTTTTGCACAGAATGTAGCCTACAGTTGATTGCTTTGCTCATGTACCAGTCAATCCCAGTGTGATCTGGCTCTTACCAGTATTTCTTCCTAGTTGGCCTTATCAAGAGAATCTTATTTCTGTAGGCATATTTTTCCATCTGTCTTCCTGCTTCCTCTCTAAATAAGCCAGGGATGTACACTCAGTCCATTTGCAGCATCATTTATCAGGGTGTGAATTGTGACTGCATTGTTTTGATGAAGGGGACAGACCCTCTCTGAGGGAAAAGTAGTAGATGGCAATGTAAGGACTGTTTGGTACGTGTGCACAGAAAGGCAAAATGTTTAAAATTGAAGCCGTCTGTCACTGAATAGGAGTTCTAAATAGTAGTAGACAAAAGGGAAACGCCATATTACAGAAGCCTCTTGTGATTTCACAGAGCTAAATGGCAAACTTTTGGAGCCTTTGAATGCCCAGCTTTTTGTCTGAGGTTTAGTTAGGGGTTTGCCTGTTTGCTTTTTTAATGGAGGTATCAGGGTGATTTCATTTCAAAGGCTGCTCCTACTTGTGACCATACCAGAGGCATCTACATCAGGAATTGTGTTTCAGTTGCAGTGATGGCAGGACAGCAGTATTGCAGTCATAAATGAGATGTGGTGTTGGTGCTGTGATCTGGTATGACATGATGGGGCTGCCACATTCTGGTTACAAAACAGACATACTTCAGGTCATATTGCAGGGAATATTGCTTCCTGATAACCCTTTTCTTGGGTAGCTGTAGGTTGAATAGTGCCCATATTTTGGATATTCTGGCCTTAGATGCATAGATCTTTGTTCAGCTGTGTAGTGATTTACAGTGGTAGAAGCCTGTCATTTTCTCTCAAATAGACAAAGAAGATGGGTTGCAATTTTCTGATAGATTTCCTGGGTTTTTGCTGGGTGGCAAAGAATTGAAACTGTTCTTCCAAGGGTGCAGTAATATTGTATGGCTGACAGCCACCTGTCTCTTTTAATTTTATCTCTGAGCTTCTACATGTGTTCATTATTCATTCTGCAGCTTGCATCTTTTTCTCCTTTCATTCTTCAGCTTTCTGCACTCTGGCTTCTGAGGTGCCTGGAGGGTGTCACTCCTTTGTTCTCATGCCCAGTTCTTCCTGGCTGCTGTGGGAAGCAGTCATGGGGAAAGGCCTCTTTGGCTCTTCTGTCCACAGCCTCGAGAGCATCCTGGGACTTGTGTACAGTTGGAGTGTGTGCACCATAATCAAAATCTCCAGGTGTTTTTGATGCCTTTCTTAAGTAAGCCTCCTCTGTCTTGTGCAATTGGTGATCTTCCTCTACTCCCATCTGGCTTCTAACTTAAATAGGCTTAAATTAATATTACAGCAAAACCCCTCTGGCACTGCTGGGCTCCAGCACTCCTTACCTAACTGAGGGCTGGGATGCAAAGGAGTCAGTCAAACATTACAGTAAAATTATAAAAGTATTTGATGTTGTAAACCACACTATTTTTCCTTTGTATTTAAAGGGAAGCTGTAACCATTTTTCTTCACTGGAGCTCTAAAGGCACAAAACAGATCCTGAACTGAACTGGAGCTTGGTGTAAAAATCAGCAAGTGGAGGATGGGCAGGACTCTGCAGGCAGGGGCTTCACAGCCAAAAGAGCAGTCAGGCTGTCCCAGCTGCCTTGCCCTGTTGTAGCTCTGAGGAGGTGCTGGTGTGGAAAGGGGGTGTGTGCAATGATGGCATTCATTTGCAAGCAGGATTGTTTAGAACACTGGAACTATAGGTTTTTGCTCTACTGCTTAAAAATGTTTCAGTATATGCACCTTAATTTTGGAGTGCTTATTAAAGTCAGAGGCTTAATCACTTTTGAAATACCTGTTGCTATTCTCACATTTTATTAGCTCACATTTTTTTTTCTATTGTACTGATTGCATATGGCTTGAGGTGAGGATTTTGCAGAGGCTGTTTGAAATGCTTCAGTAATGGTTTCTATTATACTTTGTTATGTCTTGGGCACTGGGTGTGGGGGGTCTGTCTTTAGCAATAAATATTATACACTATGTGTATATCTGTTTGTATATGGAAAACAAATACAGAGCATGTAACGATGGTGAAAATACACTGCACCGAGTGCAGACTGTGCATTTGGCAGCCATTCTGCACCACCCTGAACAACCCAAATGAAAAATTGGAGACCACATGGAGAAAATGAACTAGCATGAAAAATCATTCAGGACAGAAGTTCCCTTCCCTTACTCTGTGGGTGGGATAACTAAAGCTAGTTCAATTGCTGTTTGCTTCAAACAGCTGTCTTCCTTTCCTGAAAACTGGCCGAGCCTCCTGTGTTCAGCTGTAGCCACGTGCATCAGTGTATTGTCACTAAAGACTCTGAGAGGCAGCACTGCACTATGATTAAATCTTCTGTGAGAGAAGCAAAATACTTCCTTCTGTGATTTGTTTTTTATAATAGCAATAATGTTGACTGCATTCTAATACTCACAATAAAGGTCTGTTGAGATTGTTACGTGCCTGGGCTCCCTTTCCATGGACTTCTCTTCTGGTGAGCTAGTGATTGTTTGCATGTGTTTTAAAGCATTAGGGAATCTTCAGTTGGATGTTTAGCCTGTAGTCCTTGGGTTATGTGCAGTCATTGGTACTCACCTTTCTCCATTGCAAGGCTTGAGGGAATCTTCAGTTGTATTTTAGCCTGTAGGCAAATGATACAATCAGTAAATTATTCACAGTACTGAATTACCTAATGTATGTGGCAAAGTAATTAGAAGATATCTCTGTTCTTGGACTGTTTTGGTGTTTTAACAATTTCAGGGTTTGAGTTTTGCAATACACTTTATTCTTTACAAGTCATTGTCTTTCAACAATGTGTTCACAGTGATGGAATCTCTTCTTGTGGGCAGACATGTGCCTGTGTACAATGTCATTACAAAGTAACTTTAATTTGCTTTTAGTCATTTATTTTAATATCATCCACAAGTTGTTCAAGACATTACTGTGGTAGAAAACAAATGAGCTAACAATGCTGAGCAAGTTCTTTTCTTAGACATCCTGTGGACAAGGGCACATATGATCAGCAGCAGATGAATGAAATTGGGCAGAATTTCAGTAAGTTACTGACATAGAAAAACTTTTTCATTCACAGAAAAAGTAGATACGACAATAAATAATAAACTTAAACATTTTAATTCTGAAACATTTTAATCATTGTTGAAGGGACAGTCTCGAAGCAGGCTCTCAAACAAGATACAAGACCAGATTGAGGCTTGGAGCAACATACTAAAACACTTTTTTGAATTAGCAGACTTTCTGAAGAAGAATTTTCCTGAGTTAGACCAACCATCTGGCCAGCCCAGGGTGTTGTCTGCAGTAGAAATAGGATATTAGATCTGTATGAACATACTATGAAATATTTGTGCAAGTTGCCTTTTCCTGAATGTGTCTTTCACTTCTGACAAACTGAGGATTCCTTTACCAAAATTTTTAGGTCCATTAGTTGTATCAGTCACTTGACAGAGATGGACTCCTCAAGTTTAATCCATCTTTTTCATTGGTGGCTTATGGAATTCACAGCTTTGTTGTGTGGCAGAAGCTGTGTTTGTCCTTGAACTTCCTTTCTGACTCCACTGGCTCTGTACCGTTGCCTTTAGTTCAGAGAAGGTTAAATATTGCAGTATTGGAAAGACCCAAAGCAGTTTTGTCCCACCAACACCAAGAGTTTGGCACCCTGTTGCTGTCCTTATGTGACTGGTGGTGACTTTTCTCATTGCCTCAGCTTTTTTTTGTCAAATACTGAATTGATTCAAGTTGCAAATCCTGTGTGTCACTGTGGTTGCAGACCTGGGTCCTACCTGGGGTTTCAAACCAATCTGCATTCCTGGTGTTGTGAGAATAAAATACCTATTTTTCTACCTGGAATCACTGTGGTATTATTGGATAGAGGAAAACTCTGTTATTTTCAATAAATAAGTAAGAAAAAAAAAAGTCATTTTATTTGTCCTAGAAATGGTCAATTCCTGCAGGGACAAATGCAAATTCAAGTATTCTTATATGGGCTTCTTTAGGTTCTGTCACCAAAGGCACTTTTCCAAATGGAAGGTTATAATTTAAGATTTGACAAGTCCTGTGCCCACTTTGCTGATCTTGCCAAGTTTAGCATGGGAATGACTAAAACTTCCCTATTGTTCTTTAAATTTGAAGACTATGTCACATATAAAGTGAATACACTGAAAAGTGAATTATCTAGGGCTGTCATCTGGTTGTCTTTTGCATCACATCAGGTCTTAATCAGAGATGATACAGATGCAGATTAGTGCTTCACAAGATCTCGGAAAGAAATGTGCTGCTTAGTTCTATAAGTATAACAAACGGTGTTAACCTTTTTTAATGTAGCTTTCTTAAAATATGTGAGAGGATTATCCAACATTGGTGCTTTATGTAACACAGAAAAACAATTTATTGTTTGAAATGAATGAAGTGGTTGATGTAAGCGTAATTTCACAATGTTTTCCTAACACTTTTGCTTCCAATTTGCTGCCTCATTTGGGAAGCTCCCTCCAGTTCTTTTTTTAAAACCAAGGTTGACTTTTCAGGCTCAAATTTGATTGGGGTAAGAGTAACTTTTCTGTGGGTACAGATGTCTGTGCATTTATATATATGAATCTTTTATCCCTGGGCCTTTCAATATGTAAAATTGCAGTTGCACAAACTGTCTCTTCTGCTAAGAAAGTGTATGCAAAACTGGAACAATGAATAAATTCTTCTTCTTCTTTGAGGTTTGTGATTTCAGTGTCTTATCCCACTGACCTTTATCTTTGCCCCAGCAGTTGTAGTTTGTAGTATAGATTGAGTAGCTTTTGCCAGTAGTCACAACAGAAAAAAACCCTCATTTCCAGCACTAGAGCAATGATTTTGAAGACATGATAATTGTAAGGCCATACTGGCCACAGGGACCCTTTCCACTACTTTTCTGCTCTTCATTGGTGAGCTAATTTAAGATGTTACTCCATCTTTTCTCAGGTCCTAAAAATAGAGGTCAATACCATTGTCCTTTCACTGAAGGTTATGCAAGGCTTTTCTTACTTTGTATTTGATCAGCCATAGATAGACAAGTGCCTCTTTTCTCTGATGGATGTGAATTCCACACGTTGCTTTGTAAACAACTTTTTTCCTTTTTAATCCATGGGCTCTTGCATCCCCTCGAACGTTCACATACCAAGATGCCCACCTTGGTTTGACGCACATCTAGAAGTGGTTTGAGTGATGCCAATTGCCAAAATTCCTTTTCTCACTTAGTTTTTTAAGAGACTTTTAAGACTTGGCTGTGCTTCCCAGCTTGAGTAGTTCATAGGTTGTTTTTTTAGTGTTTCTAAAGGAAATAAACATCATCTTGGCAATCAGCAAAACATAGATATTGTGAGTTTGTGCTTCTTTCTGATAATAATAGTCCTTTGGTACTTTGTGCTTTCCTGTCTGCCTTCCTCCATTATCAGCCTTTTATAGCAAAGAATAAAGAAGGAAAGTGAATAGCAACCTTAATAAGCTCCTTTCCCCATTTGCTGTGCAAGGAACCTGAAAACACTTTTCTAACAACTTTAGAAAACTGGGCTAAATCAGTATCACACACAGACCCCAACACACTCTGGAGATGTTTTGTTGGCTTGAGCACATCACAGGACCCTGCCAGCACCGAGCTGCTGCCCCTGCAGAGCCTGTCTGTGGCACTGGGCTGAGCTCTCTCTTGTTGCTCTCCCGTGTCTGCCCCACTGTGTGGGGCTCAGACACAAACCGGAGGCTCTTGAAGTGTCCTTGGGTCAGAAATATATGTATGGTCAAACTTTTTTTCTTTCCTGATTTAGCCATGCTGGTGTTAATACTGGTTATTTAGTCTGATTCTTTCCCTCTTCGTGGATGTTTCCCTACAAATGCTGTGCTAATCCAGAAATTTGGGTTTTTTCTGTCCCTACTTATCAGGGCTCTTACAGGATTTGTCATCTTTATGCCTCTAGGTGTTGCCTTTTTTTGGTCTGTCATCTATGCTGGACATGTTCTTCATTTTTTCTTAGCTTGATCTTTCTGTAGACTGTTGACTTTGAAGTTTACATTCAAGCAATCTATTCTGGACTTGAGCAAATACAGTCCTGCTAATTTTTAAAAGCCTAGTCATGCTAAAGCAAGCTTGTGCTGTTCTTGGAGATCATATTTACCATAGCCATCAAAGGCCATGGCATGGCAGTGGTGTACAGACAGCAGAGAAGGATGCTTGGATCACTGCTGTCGTGATCTTAGTCTGTGGGACAGTATCAGCAGAGTTGTTTCTAGGCTGTCTAGTACCCATGAATCACAAACAGGAGTGATGCTCTCACTTTTTCTTGAAATCAAGTTAAATCCAGCTTCAAACATGTGCTGTTATTATTTAAGTAATGACTTAGGGCTTACTTATCCAACCACCTTTGTTACAAGTGAGGGTGAGTTCTCATAATTCCTGGTGCAAGTAAATGCTGACTCACAGTTACAAGAGGTGGCCAATTAACAGGTGAAATTCTGGAAGCAAGGAACTAATATTTCTCATATGTTTTATGTATTGCATGTAGTTAGTACCAAAAAGCTTAACCTAAGAAGCTTCATGGTCATACTGATCTTACAGCTGGAGGATGAAGCCCAAGCTGTGCCTGTCAGATACTTGCCTGTGTTAAAGTGCATGGTGCAAGTGGAAGTGAAAACAAAAGATAGAATGTAATTGAGTCTGATCCTCAATTCACTTTAGCCAGTGAGTGCATCCATCCTGTTCTTCACTTGGTAAAAAAGCACATTATGAGTTATATTCAGTCCTGATGTGCAGTACCCAGAGGTCTCAGGTCTGTCCCTCAGCAGGCTCAGCTCTGGGAATGCAAAATGTACAATTCCACTAGGGAGCACAGAGCCTGGCTGCACCCTGGGGCAGGTGAGAGCCAGGGCTCTGCCCAGGGTCACTCCAGTATCCCCAATTTACTTGCTGGAATAACTGAGCCCCCTGCCCCCTGCTGTGCCTGCTGCCCCTTGGCTCAGCTGTGCTCCCTGGAGCAGGGATGAGAGCTGCCTGAGGGCAGCCAGGAGGGCAGTTCCAGCTGAAGGAAACTCTTGAGTTCGCTCAGAAGCCTCGTGTGCGTCACTCCCCCAATTGTGTGCCCAGCCAGCAGCACTGAAGTGAACCCATCCCCACGCTGGGCGCTATAAAAGGGCAGCAAAGGCTCTGTGGGGTGAACAGAGCTGCCTCAGGACAGAAGGGGATGGGGCTCCCCCACTGCAAGATGGGCTCCATCCCATTTTGCACCCTCTGTTGCTTTATTAGCATAGCAACAGCCAATATATTTGGTAAGTACACTTGTCTTTTTCCTCTGCCTGTGTCCAAGGGTGACTGATCTTTGTGCTGCTCTGTGTGTTGTCCTGATGAAGTATATAATGGTCTTGAATCTTGCACTCTGAAAATTTAGCAGTTTATTGTGTGCTGTGCAAACTAAGGCTGGGCTCCTGGTTGAATACTAAACTATCAGGATCTTTAAGTGGTCAGGCTTACCTGAGTTTGTACACCTAAATTTTAGGTGCAAAAAACCGGTTTTCTCAAGGGCTAGAGAAGGAACACAGGTAAGAAAAGGTGCTGCTGGAGGGTTGTGAAGTTCCTCAATCACATCTACTTGTAGGTGCCATCATCTGATTTAGGCTTGAAGCTAAAGATACTGGATAGTCTGAGTGCTGCCCCCAGTTTTTTGGCCTGAGTTTGATAGCCCTGCACGCCCAGTGATTTGAATCACTGAATTCATTAATCATTTAACTCAGATGTCTTGGTAGGCCCTCTCTAGCACTGTACAAAGGGATCTCCACACATCCCAGAGCAAGTGATGCTTGAGGTGAAAAGGGGGAGCTTTGCCTATGTGACATTGTCTATAGATGAGATCACCTGAAATTTTGCAATCTCATGAAAATTTTCACATGGTTTTAAGGGGACACAGTAAAAACTCAAGAAACAGATGTGATTGAGAAGCATTAGAAGTACAGGAATGGTCTGCAGCTGTAGAAGCTCCATGAGTTGCAAATTATTTCAGGCTGAAAAGCATTCAGGATGCTTATGATGTCTTTGCACTACAGTGTATGATCATGATCAGACCAAATACTGGCTTAAGCAAACATTTGGACTAAATTGCTGTGGGTTTGTTTGCTGAATTTTTATAAACTAATCCGTGGTATTAAGAGCGTGACATTCATCAGATTTTAAAGGATGAGCAAAGTGTCAGATCAACTAATCTGCTCTGTAAAAGAGAACTTTTGATTTCATCATTCTACATTCTACATCTAAAACAAGTAACTAGTGCAGCTTTGAATGCATTAAAATTTTGCTAGGTGGCTTCAGTAGTTGATCATTTGCCCCATTGAAAACTGAGAGTGCTCCTAATATGAATTAGGCTGATGCTACTGCTTGAAATTGATTATTTAGTATCTTTTATGAGATTAAGAAGAAATACCTCTCCTTTTGGTGAAATAGTGAGTGACTTAGCTTCAGTAAAGAATAATTACTCAGAAAATTTGATAGTGGTGTGTGTGGTTATGCAAAGGGCTCTTTTGTGGTGATAGGCACAAGTAAGTAAAGAACCCTAGTCAGGCCAGGACAGAACAGAGCTGAGACTAACTAAACACAAGCCTGGCAAAGGGTTTCATGATCATCTCCACCATGTGCTCATCCTGCAGCTGGCGGAGCAGCGGGTTTGTTCAGTACCTCTCTGTGCATGGAAATGCACACAGGGAGCAATGGGAAAACAGCCAGAGAGGACCCCCAAACCTGTTCCCCTGCAGCACTGGCACTAACAGGGTTTTGATAAGAATGGGTTTGTGGTGAGACCACCCTTAGGTGTTTATCTCCTTGCTGTTTTCAGAGTATCAGACCGACTCCCAGCCGTTGCGTCCGTGTGAGCTTCAGAGGGAAAAGGCTTTTTCAGCAGGAGAAGCCTACGTTCCTCAGTGCTCAGAGGATGGCCAGTTCAGGTAATTAATCCCTGCCATTAATGTGCCACCACATGATGTGACCTTTCATTGCTAATGAGAGTTTAACCTGTCCTGAAGAGCCACTGCATCAGTGGACTGGAGGATGAGGGGTGCAGGAGACTTGAAGGGACTTCACTGAGCCATGTTGCAGATTCAGCCTCTCCCAAATGAATTCCTTGTTATGGGAAGTAATCTCTGAGTTAAGATGTCTATCTAAGATTAACAGGCCAATCTTGGCAGCATTATTTGCATGTCAAATAGCTGGTGCAGTTTGCAATGTGGTGCAGTTTGCTGTCTTCCTACAGGTGCTCACGGGTGAATGTGTGTGCCAGCAGGCACAGCTCAGCCAAGTGACTGAGAACTTATCCACCCTGGTCAATGGCACAGTCAGGTTTCCTTCTAAAGGCAGTGAAGGAACTAAAAAGCACACAGAGAACAGTGATTTAGAGGGTAGCATGTTGCTTGAAGGTGCAAGAAGCTAACAAGTTAAAGCTGAGGCTGAGTACAGATTCTAATTTCTCTGTTATCTTTTTTTTTTGCCAGTGGTTGCAGCTCTGACCATTCTAGATTTTACTTTGAAACTGTCTCAAAATGTTTGGTGAATTTCAGATAATGAGAATTAGGGTTCTGTCCAACCTGCTTGCTTCCTCAATGACTTCAATTCACATGTCTGCAATTCCTGAAGAGTTCAGAAAATTACTGTAATTAAGAGTTTCCACTGATCAGAGTCACCAGAAATGAAGCTCTTGCCAGTTCCATTATTTGTGATTTTGATGTATTTGATGTGGTTTGTTTCGCTCTATGTTTTTTTTTTATGTCTGACTGAGAACTCTACCCACACAAAATAAAATGTTACTTGTGATCTTCTTCAGGACAGTCCAGTGCAGTAGGAATGGCCTTTCCTGTTGGTGTGTAGATGAGAATGGTGTTGAGGTTCCTGGCAGCAAACAGAATGGATATCCCATATCTTGTAAGTAAAGAGTTTCTATCTTTGCTCAGATTGAGTAAAGAACCATTTAAATCTGCATTTGAGCTGCTAATCAAGAAACAACTGAAATCAAGAAAAGGCTAGCCCCAGACTTCAATGGACTCTAGTTTGTGATAATTTGCTAGGTCTTCTATTGAAAGTTCTGGAGTTTCTTCAAGACTTATCATGGAAACCTGATACACCTGGATGTCTGTATTTATGAAGGTCCCAGTAAGACAAATTGTGAATGAAAGATTGATTTAGTGTAATGGCTGTTGAGTTGGAGAGCTTCAACTCCATCTGTGGTGGGCTTCTCTATACCCATTTTCATAACCTCAAGTCCAGCAATGCCCTCATGCCACCTGGGTGGCAGACTTAGAAACATGTAATTCTGAGAAGACTCAGATGTTGCCTCAATTAAGGCCTCAGTCCCCAACAAGAACCTCCCTCTAACAGTGCCCCTCTCTGGTACCACAGGCTTGTCCTTTTGCCAGCTGCAAAAGCAGAGGATCTTGGTGAGCCGATACATCAATGGCAGCAGCATCTCCTACATCCCTCAGTGCCTGGATTCAGGGGCTTTCGACCAGGTGCAGTGTGACACAGAGCTGGGGCAGTGCTGGTGTGTAGATCCAGAGGGAATGGAGATTTATGGCACCAGACAAAGAGGAAAGCCAGCACGGTGTAAGTGATATTCAACAAAATGATGGGGTTTGTGGGTTTGAAAGGCTTGGTGTGAATAGGGATTGATAAGATTATTGAGTCCAACTCCCTGCTCTTCATAAAAAGAAGATGATGTACCTCAGTGTCCCTGCTCAATGTAACCCCCTTTTAAACAACAGGGTGGCCATTCAGCTATTTGGGGAAAGTTAATACACAAATAAAAACATTATCTCTTTTCTCGTTAGGTCCAGGGAACTGTGAGATCCGAGACCGTCGCATCCTGCACGGGTTTGGGGAGAAGAGCCCACCACAGTGCTCAGCAGATGGAGAGTTTCTGCCTGTCCAGTGCAAGTTTGTCAACACAACAGACATGAGTGTTTTTGATCTTGTTCACAGTTACAACAGGTAAGAGCTTAGGCTTCTGAATCAAGAATGTGATCCTGCATACCCCTTCAAGGCACCATCTGACTGCTTTTTTTGTGATTTTTGCTGCATGCAGCCCTTATCTGTAATTGCACATTATGATATTTTCTATTAAAGAATGGACCAAGTGAAAAATTCTTCTTCTGAATCAAATCTGCTGATTAAAAAAAAAAAAAATTATATTCCATCCCTGCAGTCTAATTGGTGTGTCCTCACGCACATTGTGATCTGTAGTTAGAAAGGTAGCCAGGGTTCCTTTTGAGACAGACAACAGCAAGTGAGATAAATGCAGAAGGAACTGAGGAATTTGGATGTATATATGAGGTAGGAAAGACAATTCCATATGAGAGACAAGAATAGATGAACAAGTGATAACATGCAAAGATGAAGTTCCATCTGATGATGAGAACCTCTTACCTACCTATATATTAGGCAGTGCCAGGGCTGCTCACATGGGAGAACGAGCAAATGATGAACAGCTGTGCTGGTGCATAGCTGGCTTCAAGTGGTTGCAGAGGGCTGGGGAATCCAGGACACTGGATCAAATCCTTGTCTGTGGGGGCAGGAAGCAGTTCCCCTGTGGAGGAGCTGGGAATTAACACTGTGGTGGAGTCACAGGGATGGGCAAGGGGAGCTGACAGGAGAGGAGTCTGTTTTGGTGCAGATGCTCAGACTCTCCAGAGGAACCTTTCAGTGTCTCATGAAGTGCCACTGACTTGGCTCCTCAGTCAGCATCAGTTTCCCTGGTGGAGGGCAGAGCACTAAACATAACATCTCATTGTGACCTGGCTCCGTAGCAGTAAAGATGTTCTAGTGTAAATGTCAGTTTTGCTGTGTGGAGGGGTTTCTTTTTTTTTAATTTAAGTAAAACTGAAAGACAGGTCTGAATGCACAGTGCAAATTTGTCAGAGCTTCAAGAGAGGTTATTTTGGTGAGAGCAAAATAATCTGGCTCTTTTTTTTGTTGGTGTTGAAATGCTAAAAAGCAACCTACAGTGGAGAAATCAATGCTTTAAATTGACATTTTTTTCCTCCCACTGGGAGATTTGCTTGCAAAGACCTGTGAGATTGGATTTATTTTCTGTCCGTGTAATGTAATTAATCACAGCAGGATCATTTCAGTCCCAGCTGTCTACCTTCTAATTATGGCATTGGCTTAACCTATTGCCATCATATCTGGGTATTTCAGGTTAGTAATATATTTATTTTCACACTACTCCTGTCTGAAATGTCATTATTCCTTCCCCAAACCAGGGCAGAATGTGGAGTTGAAGGGATGAGTTACACAGCAAAGGGCTGTAGCTCAACAGGGATTTTAACCCATATTTTATGTTTATATGGAACCAGTGGAGAAACTTTCTTTGGTTCCATAGAATGATTTTTAAAATGTAGGCATATCATCCTACCTCTCTTTCCAAACAGTTTCCCTAGACCTTTATAAATATTCCAGAAAAAGCCAGTATGTTAAACCACCTCTCCCAAATTAAAAAATGGGGAAACTCAGAAGTTTAGAGCTGAGACTTTTCCCAAACAAAAGACTTCCAAAAAGAAAGGTGAACCTAAATTTCCTGCCTCACCTGCAGGGCTTGGCTGCTGTTTCTTTTTCTGCATGAATTTGTCCATGTCCTGCCTGGATAGGCAGCCATATAGAACACCCTGTAGCAGATTGATGGGAATTATCAAAAAGTCAAAAGCCAAGGAAGATTTTTTTTTACTTTCTTGCTATAATCAATAATGAGTTGTCTTAGCTGGAAGCCAAGAACAGAGACTCATATTTTGAAGGCCAACAACTTCACATTTATTTATTTCCCTGTATTTTTTGAGTGTGAGCATTATTGTTGAAATACATAGAAACTAGAAATTTATCCATAACTTAAATGTAGTCACAGTTGGTTTGAACTGGCTCTGAAAAATGAGGAATTCTGTGTTAATGCTACTCATCTCGATGGCTGTGGTTAAAGAGTCTGAGAAAATAAAAAATGTGGTAAGAATTGTGTTTTCCACATAAGGTGAGAAGAGTTCTGCCCTCTTGTTTGTGTGGGCCTAATTTATATCTGTTTGTAATTTATTTAGCTTTACTTGGAACAAAAATAACCAGAATGACAAGATGTAACTGCACATCTGCCCCATATAAAGTAGTGTGTGTGACTTTTTAATGTTGAAAATGAAAGAAAGCAGGATGCAAATTTTGCCATTGAATCCTGTGTCACTCAGAGGTTGAGATACTGAGGTGATGAGCTCCAAGAACATGAGCAGTGCAGAAAAAAGATCATATTCCTGACTGGGCAGGGGACACTGCATGATAATCCAGGGCAGCTGAAAGGTCTTAAAATACTCCAAGCTGTTTATGCCTGTGTGCACATTGAACACTATAGAAATATGCTATTTATATGTTTATACCTTAAATTGTATTGTTTTCATGCTGCCAGAAGTCCCTCTGTGCTCTGAAATGACATTTTGATCTCTCTCAGCATGCCAGTGTCAGCAGTGCAGCAGGATTTGACAATCCAAAGTGGAGGGGGTCAGTGGACTTTGAATTTGTAGATGTAGAAGGGCGCCAGAGCAAAGCAGCACTACACAAGGATGTACAAATTCTGAGACAGGAGCCCTGCTGGGTAACCCTGGGACAACAGTGAGGTTACAGCCCCTTCCTCTGACAGAGCTGCTCTTGCTTTGGGCATTCCCAAGGCTGTGCTTTGATGTCCTGTGGAAGCAGAAACATCTCCAGCTCTCCTGACAGGAGGTGGTGGAGCTCCCAGGAGTCACCTCTCCTGTGAAGACAGGCTGAGGGAGTCCACCCTGGAGAAGAGAAGGCTCTTGAGAGACTTTATAGCACCTTTCAATATCTAAAGGGGGCTACAAGAGAGGTGGAGAAGGACTTTTAACAAATGCAGTAGTGTTAGAACAAAGAGGCATGGCTTTGGACTGAAAGAGGGTGGGTTTAGATTTAGATATTAGAAAGAAATTCTTTCCTGTGAGAGTGCTGAAGCACTGGCACAGGTTACCTACAGAAAATGTGGATGCCTCATCATTAGAAGTGTTGGAGGCCAAGGCTGGATGGGACCCTGAACAACTTGGTCTAGTGGAAGCAGCCCCTGCCCATGGCAGGGGGGTTGGAACTAGATAGTCTCCAAGGTTCCTTCCAACCCAGAATATTCTATGATTCAGGCAAAGTCTTGGAGGTGGCAAAGACCCCTTGCTCTGCTCAGCTGAGCACCAGCTCTGAGCCAGACAAGCATTTCACTGCTGTTCTCAGGCTACACGTTCTAGAGCATTCCTGAGGTTGCTGGAGGGTGGCACTGAATTGAGCCTGGTCACAGTTTCACAGGGAGGCTGTGAACTGCTTTTCCCCAGTTAATCAGTGCCTAATCCACCAATATTCTTATTGCTGAGTGTCCATCCTTGGTAAAAACCTAATTTGTGTGACTCTCTGGAGGTGTTGAGCAGAAAATCCCACTTCCTTGTGGCTAGGTTTTTCCAAATAAGCCCCACACCTTTATAGTATTTCAGAGAAAAGGGATGTGTCCATAAAATAATATGATTGTTTTAGAACTTGGCACTTTGAAACTAGAACGTGAAACTTATCTTTTGCTTGGAGAAACCCTAGGATGACTGTCAGTTAAGACCACATTTATTATGGTTTTTCTAACTTGGACCCTATTAAGTTTCTTTCTTAAATAATTGCTTTGCTGGAAGCTGGCTGTTGTCACTCCTAGAATATTACACTAGGAATCATCTCTTTGATCTCCAGAAGCCAAAGTCAGTCTTGTTTCATATTAAAATCCCTTTCTCCTTAATCTGTTGAGCCATGCCTTGAAAATCAAAGATATTAACGAGGTTTCTATCTGCTTTTGTACTTAATTCAGTGCAGAAATTGTATGTGGCATGTAAGGAAGGGGAAGCAACCTGTTTTTTTGGGCATTCTGCCATCTCATGCAGATTTGTGGAAGGAGCTAATGAATGGGTGTTGTAGTAACATTGAGACAACGCCCGTCCATTTTACACTCTTTGACAGGCTTCTGAAGATGAGAATAAAATTGAAAGTGAGTTAGATGCTGGGTAAATGCTTAGGAGGACTCAGAGACATGTTTGAAGGGAGATTATCCACTGTTTGTTTAGAAAAATGGCATTTAGCAGAGTTGTTATCCTGCTGAAACAGCACTCTGGATCATGTCAGAGCCTGGTTGCCAAAAGAAGACCAAAGCCTTTTGTAATGGTCTTGTGCTCTGCAGGCATCCTTCTCCTATGAAATCAGGAAGGAAACAGCTGATTCTTTGTTGTGGTTGATGGGCCTCCCTGGGCTCTTCACAGCAAATTACTTTTTATTCCAGGCTTCCAAGGGCTTTCCAAAAATTCAGCTCGGTGAGGGAAGCGTTCCCGGAGATCTCTGGGTACTGTTACTGCGTGGACAGCCTGGGGAGGGAGTTAGCAGACACAGGTGAGTGCCTTCCAGCATCTCATCCTCTGATCTGGGGGGTGTTGAATTCCCAAGGGAAAGGACAAATAACAACTACCAGTCTTCAGATTCATTTGGAAGTTCAATTTCACTCTTACAAGGGGTAAGACCAATGTGACCAATGTAACGCCCATGGGAAGGGCTGGAGCTCACTAATGGAATCCCACCCTTTTGAGCAGAGCTTCAGTCAGCAATGAGTGGAGTTGGTGCCTGGGAGCTGATTCTGTCCTCTTTGGGATGTGGAATGGGATTTCTGAATGTCCACTTTCTGCCCACACTAGGAAGCTGTGTCATATTTGATATGTCTTATTAGCAAATCCAGGGGAATATAAAGGGCCTGAAGAGTGAACTTGTTTCTTCTTGCTTAGGTAGAATCTAGAATTGTTTGGGTTGGAAAAGACCTTTAAAGAACATCTAGTCCAACCTGTCTACAATGGGTAGGGACATCCTCTTCTCTCATAACCTCAGGATTTAGGCATGTTAATAGTTGATGGGATGCTTTAGAAGAAAGAATGTTCTTTTTTCAGCAGGAGGAATGAGGAGGTTGAGAACTTCCAGACCTTCGTTACATACTGTGGTTTTAATTTTCAATTTTTTTTTAAGGTGAAAAATACAAAGCACAATAGCTTGAAATTTAGATGATAGACAAAAACTTCAACATTTAATTCCCAGAGAAGAACAAGTTCTCAAAAAATCTGTGCACTCAGAGAAACTACTAAATGTCTTGGTTTTTAGTATGCAACCAAAATGACTTGTAGTTGGTTTTGGTAGCATCTGTTTCCAAAATTCCATCAATTTCTGTACTGCAGGCTGAACCTAACAAAACTACAGCCTATAGCCAGGTATGGGATGTTTCTCCTGCTTGTTTTGGTAGAGGTCAAAGCATAAAGGTGGGCACCCAGCCCTGGGTGCAGGGTGTGGTGCATTAGGGTTATGCAGTATAACTTCATATTTGACTTGTTTAGAGAACTGGATTTATTTTTCCTGAGAATCTCCCAGCTTTGTTCTTCTGAGGTAAGGGTGACTTCTGTCTTAAAAGCAGACCCTGTGCTAAAAGTCTGTCTTTCTCAGGCCTGGAGCTGCTGCTGGATGAAGTTTACGACACAATTTTCTCAGGGCCGGAGCCTGCCCGCACGTTCACGGAGAGCAGCATCCATCGGATCCTGCAGAGGCGATTCCTGGCGGTCCAGCTGGCCACCTCTGGCAAGTTCAGGTGTAAGTAGCACCCAGGAGATGCCCTGTAAATCAGGTGGCAGTTCTGGAGCTTTTATGTGACAGCTGCTGTTTGGGAGAGTTGTTCTAGGAGTTTTTTCCTCTAAAAACATTTAATATCACAGTTCCAATGCAAGAATCAAGGTCCCTGAATTGCAGATGGCTTTTATCCTCTGCACTGTACATTCTTTACCAGCAGATTGTCCCTTTCCTCTGATCAGTGCTTTCCCAGATGCCTGCAGATCACATTGTTTGAAATCCCATGAACTCTCGTATCTCTTGCCCTGAGATTATAGAGATGGATTTGTTGATTTATTAAATTAAAAGCCCGAGAAAATAGTCCCTAATTTATGTTGGTAAACTCAGAAACAGGAAGGACTTTACACTGACCACAACACACTCCATTCCCAAGAGGCCACACAAAAGTTTGTAGAGCCTTGGCCAGCAAGGCTGAACTTTTGGATCTGCCCTTGGGCCCATTCCTTCCCTGGTCAGGGCAGGCATGTGGTGGGGGGAGAGAGTTTCTCCACCTGCAGTCAATGAACTCTGCAGGACAGGAGGTCAGGTACCTCCTCCCTCCTAGACCAGAGCCCAAAGCAAACTGCCTTGGCTGGGGAGAGTTTGAATCTTCTGTGTGATACTTCATCCTCCCATCCACAGACCCAAACTCCTCCGACATTGCTTTCTGACCCTTGCTAGGGAGTTGCATCACCAGAAATATGAAGCAGATACTGATGTCAGTCTTTTGGCCATAGAGTCACACAGTTTTCCTGGCTTTAGGACAAGCTGATCTTTCTGGGGAATCTTGAAGACTTCTTCCCTCTGCACTGCACAGTGGTTCTGGCTTAGCTCTGGCTGGGGCTGCAGCAGCTGTCAGCGCAGATGAAGCTGTACCAGCCACAAGATGGAGATGTGACCTTGTTCATCAGCCACTGAGGGGGATGCTCTGGTGACTTAGTGACTCTCTCACTGTCACCTGAATCCACTCAAGCTGGGGAAGTTGTCAGAGTTCCCTGGATGAACAGGTTGCTCTGACATGGTGCTCTCACTGCCTCAGAGAGGTAGCTGGGTGTAGCTGGAAACTTCTTGAAGGTGAAAAGTGTTTAGGCTGTAGGATTGCAGGTTAATATAAACAAGAAAAATTTCTGTTCAGAGAGTGGAGTCTTGTATTGGAGAGACCATATCCCAGAAAAATTACTTGCTGAATTTTTGCCCTCTCTGTCTTTAAGGCCAGTTTGACAGGAATAGGATCTTCAGATCGTTGCAGAGGGAAATGGAAAAATGGGGAGAAATGGAGAAATTCTCAGCCCAAATTTCCACAGTCAGGTGCAGATCTGTTTGCAGGAGCAATGCCTCATTCTCTTCAGAAACATTGATGTTTGCCTTCAAATCAGTCCCCCAGGCTGTACATCTGTCTCTGTTGAACAACTTTGCTTTTGCACTAAGGTCTAGAGCTCCCCCAGCCTCCAGCATGGTTCCCTGGGAGAAATGTGTACTACGGGTACATTATTTACCATAACTTCCCAATACCTATCATCTATGTTAGACAGTGAGTTTCTACTCTAAACCAATCTAAAAACGCCAACATCACCCAGAAGATGGAGGAAGAAGAAGGAAAAAGGACAAGGCACGCCCAAATTCCTCCATCTTGGGACCCTGAGCCCTCATTCTAAAAAACACAGAAATCTATTTTTCACCCCATGATAAACTAACTATTATTCTACTTAAACTTTCTTGACTTGTAATTCTTCATATAGAGGTTGGAAATTGTTTTTCCATGGGACAAGATCAAAGGCACAGGGGTCTTGAGCTCTGTGCCAAGGTCTCCGAGCCCCCTGTTGGCGTCTCGAGTCCTCCAGGGCAGCCAGAGAGGAATTCCCTGGGTTCCAACCCCCAAACAGGCAAACAAGGGGATCAAACAGAGGTGGCTCTGAAGCTTTGAGCTTTCCGTGCCTAACGCTGGCTGTTTTCCCTCAGGCCCGTCGCGCTGCGAGGCGGAGCGCTCGGCCGCGCTGCGTTTCCAGGAGCCGCTGGTGCCGTCCTGCGTGGCCGGCGGGGCCTACGCGGCCCGGCAGTGCCCGCGGCAGGGCCCGTGCTGGTGCGCCGACGGCCGCGGCCGGGAACTGCCGGGCACACGGCGGCGAGGCCAGCCCCCGGCCTGTGGTACGTATGAGACTGGCCCAGGGAAAACCCCTCAGTGTCTTCAGATGGGAACTGAGCAGAGCAGCTCCTGTCTCGGCTCTGACGTACTCTGGTGGTCAAAGGTCCTGAAACCTCCCCCGGGTTAGGGGTCACATTCTAAGGAATTATTGTTATAAATGATCAAATCTGCAGCCAAATTATAAAAAAAATTAACAAAGATTTATTAGATCAATGACAAAATGTAATTTTGAAAAACCCAAGGCAGCGTCAATTCTGGAATTTGGCGCTGGGTGAACCTGGATCCGACTGTCAGAGTGCCAGCGTCTCCCCGGTGGTTCACCCTGACTGTCTCATACAGACAGCTTATATCCCGTGTGTTCTGCCTGGGCCAGAAATGACAGAATGTCCTTTTGTGTCCCTTCACATGGAGAACTGGGGCCATATAGATACAAAGCCAGTCCAGGTGTCCCAATGGCTGTCTGAGTTTCTCCAGAATAGCCTTCTTTCACATGTACAACTGGGACCATACGGATACAAAAGCCAGTCCAGGTGTCCGGATGGCTGTCTGAATTTCCTCTGAATTTCCTTCTTTCACATGTAACTGAGTGGTGCCAGTATTCGAGATGGTAGATGCAATCTGCTCCAGGTGCAGGTCCTCGTGAAAGGCTCAGGCATTCCTGGGAAGCTCATGGTCGGGGAAGCCTTCATTCTGAAGCTAAAGGACTTGATATTATCTTTAACATTGTCTGGGAACTAATTGAATAGAAATAGGCCTCTGCTCCCAGCCAGGGTGGTTAAAGACATGAATTGGATTTTTACAATATTTTATATACATGTATATATATAAATAGCATGAATTAACTCTCTCTATATAACATTATTAAATTTCATACTGTTTTTATCTTCTGTTGTGATCTTTTAGTTTTGCATGCAACAAGGCTTTTCTTTGCAGCTCTGATATCTGGATATCATCTCCACTTGCACAAAGCCCCTTTGCCAGCCAGACTCCTGATCTAGAAACCACCCTTAGTGAAGCCATCCCAGGGATGTTCCCGTCCAGGGAACTGGCTCGAGTGGCACTGCAATTTACTGCTAATCCAAAGCATTTCCAAGAAAACCTCTTTGGAGGAAGGTTCTTGAAGAACTTGATCCAGTTTAACTTCACAGGGATCCTTGGCACTAATGGGAAGTACAGCATTGGCCAGTTTTTCCTGCAGGAGGATCTGTTTGAGATAGATAATGGCCAAGGCCCTCTGGAGTCAGCTGAGGCATTTTCACTGGACTCCAGGAACTGAGGTGTTAAGTGAGAATAACTAGGGTAATATAAGGAAGCAAGTGATGATGACTTTGTGTTTTACCTCCTTCCTTTGCTGAAATGCTGTGGAATTTCATCTCCCATTCTGACTGTTTTTTTTTTCCAACTCTGTCACTGAATGTTTTGCCATGAAAACTGCCAAGTCCTGTAAAAAACCACCCAACAAACAATTCAGAAAAGGTGTATGGGTTAGGGCTTTGAGAGATTCCACAGAGAATACACCATCAAATCAGTGCTCCAAATGGAAATGACAGCAAAAATGTCCAGGGGCTGGAGGGGAGGAGGCAAGTTTAAAAACCTTTGCTCTGAAATGCATTACCTAACTATTCAGGATTGTGCTGGAGGGCTGGGGTACAGGGTCTTAATGCGGGGGCTGCCTTGGGGGAAGGCAGTTGCTGTGTCTGTGAGACACACACAGCTTCCCATGCAGCTGAAAAAGGAGGAATCTGCCCTAGGTGTCACAGCTCCAAGTGCTCAGAGCTCTCTGGGCACACACAGGCTTGCTGTGAAATGAAAACTTCAGCATGCCTTCAAGGCTGATCACCAAGGATATTACAAGGGAACCTCTGAGAGGCCTTGCCATATGTTGGAGCTGGTTGTTTTCTCTTTGAGCATGCTTTGTTGAGCCCTCCTGATAATTTTTTTTTTGGGGTGGGGTGAAGAAAGGGGGGCAATGACTTCAGGCTGCTTGCGGCTTTTTTTGGCAGACTCAGGAAATTTAAGCAGAGAAAAATTTCTGCAGAGGTTTCACAGATTAACTCCTGAGAAGGTATTTCATGAAGTTATGGCTGAAGTCTTCAGACAGCTACATGCCATGTGTGTGTCTCCAGTTCTCCTCTGTTTTATTTAGTGTTCAAAACCCATGTAGATGTGGTACTTAGGGACACAGTTTAGTGGCGGGCCTGGCAGTGCTGGATTAGTGATTGGACTCAATAACCTTACAGGTCTCTTCAAACTTAATGATTCTGTGATTGTTTAATGTCTTTGGCTCTCACACTCAGCAGTGTTAACACTGGAGGAGTCAGAGAACCAGGCAGTCCTGATGGGGACGTGCTTCTTTTCAGACCTTCTGCAGTAGATTCAATCCAGCAGTGCCTTTGGTGTTTATTCTTTCTTCCTCTGTTTTGATTTGATTCAACAGTGGGTAGGAGGGGAGAGTGTTTATGACCCGTGATCCTACATTTGTTTCATATTACTGTTCTTGTGGAATTGTGGTTTACACTAAGTTATTGGTCCTCTGAGGAATGTTCTTCATCCCTCCAACCACCAAGAGCCAGCATTGAAAACAGAAGGGGCCCATCCTACAGAAAGTTCTTTTTCAAAGGAACTTCTGGGAAGGGGCCCTGACTCCTGTCAGGAACTGCAGAGCATGACAAGGGTGCAAAAGCAGGAGTGAGAACGACATCAATCACAGAACATCAGATTACTTGCTTAGCTTTTTAGCAGCTTTTTAGGTTTCCAGCTTTTATCCTTATTGTTAACAGGATTTGTGACTGCTTTATCATATTGCTTGTGCCTGGAATAAATGGAGTGGGGAGCCCAGGAGAGCTGGTGCTGGAGCAGACTAAAGCTGCTTATCCATCTTGTCCCCTACAGGGACAGCAGTTGTGCTGAGTAAGAAAGGCTGAGAAACATAGAAAATGCACATAACTTCCAAATATCCTCCTGCAGGTGGGAGACACCCCAAATTGGAGTCTGAGTCCAGATCATTGTGTTCAGCCCTCCCCTATGGAGTTATCTGCTAGGGATTTGCCTAATTGCCCTCTAACCTTTTATCCTTCCTAGCACTCTCTGGCAATAAATTTCATGATCATAATTATGTGCTCTACATCTGGACTTCTCTGTACTGTGAGAAATACTGAATAATAATTGTCTATTGTGAATTGATGTGATGAATCCTGTTTTCTAAAAGGCCTTTTTCATATCCTTTTTTTCCAGGCTGAATGTTCTCTCATACTGGAAAAGCTGTTCTGTCCTCAAAATATTTTTGTCTCCCCTTCTCTATAGTTCTGCTACTTTTGCCTCCCTTCTCTATAATTCTACTTTCCAAGGACAGGTAACTGTGTGGTGTGTGAGTTAAGCTGCTGTGTGTGTTCCTGAGATGCAGTCAGTGCCATAACTATGCTGTCTGATTCTTGGTGTCTTTATATTTACCAAGTCTTTCCTTATTTGCTGTCTTTTGAGGCCTAAGCTGTGTCCTTTTTCACTGATGTGTTGCATCCTAACTTGTAGCTGTTGCTCCCTGTGTATCAGTGCACAGATGGGGCTGGATGCAGCTACACCTGTGACACGGCCAACCAGGATATGGGTGCCCAGGGCTACTGTCAGTACCCTCAGTATGCTGACATTTGACTATTTTTTTTTTAAATTCAGCCATTTTTTCCCTTAGAGCTCATTCATTAATACCATCTGGTCCTTACCACTCTATTACTGCTAATTTTAAAAATTCACTTTCAAACCTCTTGCAATAAACCCTTCACTATGAAACTGAAGATCTAGTAAGGAAACTTCCATAAATTCCTCATTGGTGGATATTGCTTAAAATAACTTTGTGTTCTTCCACAATCTATTTCTCCTTTTTAGGTTGCCACATTTCAACCTGGGTCGTTGGAGGTTTTTATTAGCAGCAGGGATCCTACTAGAGAGATAAAATATTTGGAAGAGACATTTTTCATTCTTTAGCCATGGGAACAGGGATGAGAATTTCCATTGGGA
This sequence comes from Fringilla coelebs, assembly GCF_963513975.1. Lineage (NCBI taxonomy): Eukaryota > Metazoa > Chordata > Aves > Passeriformes > Fringillidae > Fringilla > Fringilla coelebs. Next base: position 8,681,080 of record NC_140028.1, on the reverse strand, counting down.
AGCAACAAAACTAGTAAAAGAACACAGAGCAGAGAACTCAGCAGTGGGGAAGGAATGCTTCCTTTCATTTTGGGTCTTGACTGGAGAATTTTATTTGTAGACCATAGGCACTAACATTTCCAATCCCTTAACAATGTGTATGATGCATAGTTGAGAAGCAGGTTTATCTATACTTTAGTGTTATTTTTGCCCCAGCTGCTTGAAAGTGAGCAATAGAATTCCAGGTTCTGGAGGTGCCAAAATGTATTTTTTTTCTTTTTTAAAACTTTCTCTAGGTGAGGAGCAATCGTGCGTCTCCGAGCGGCGACGGGCCTTGTCGAGGCTCCTCTATGGCCCTGCTGGCTACTTCAGTCAGTCCAGTTTGTTTTCCACACCAGATAAGCAGTCAGACAAAACGGATGGCTTTTCAAGGCCCTGCCCTCCCTCTTTCAAGGAGCTGTTTCTGGACTCTGGATTGTCATCTCCACTTGCACAAAGCCCCTTTGCCAGCCAGACTCTTGATCTAGAAACCACCCTTAGTGAAGCCATCCCAGGGATGTTCCCGTCCAGGGAACTGGCTCGAGTGGCACTGCAATTTACTGCTAATCCAAAGCGTTTCCAAGAAAACCTCTTTGGAGGAAGGTTCTTGAAGAACTTGATCCAGTTTAACTTCACAGGGATCCTTGGCACTAATGGGAAGTACAGCATTGGCCAGTTTTTCCCGCAGGAGGATCTGTCAGAGATGGATAATGGCCAAGGCCCTCTGGAGTCAGCTGAGGCATTTTCACTGGAGGTATCAGAGGGGAGTTCCATTTTGAGTAAACCTCTTGTGAGCACCTTTGGCCGCACAGTAACTCTGCAGGACAATCAGAATCGGATGAAATTCCTTTCTTCTGTCCTGGAACTACCAGAGTTCTTTACTTTTCTTCAGCAAGTGATTTCTGTCCCCGAAAGTGTTGCTGAAGATTTAGGTGAAGTAGTGAAACTAGCACTGGGATCTAGAGACTGTGGTGAGGAGCCAAGGGACCTGTTTGTTCCAACATGCACCAAGGAGGGGGGGTATGAGGAGGTTCAGTGCTATGCAGGAGAGTGCTGGTGTTTGGACACTTTGGGTAAGGAGGTTCCAGGCTCAAGACGTCGAGGCAGGCGCCCAAGGTGCCCCACTGAGTGTGAGAAGCAAAGGAGAAACCTGAAAAACCTGAAGCAAAGCCTGCCTGCAGGATCAGATCTCTTTATTCCCTCTTGTACTGAGGATGGAGACTTTCTGCCACTCCAGTGTTATGGAACAAATTGCTTCTGTGTTGATTTGAATGGCAAGACTATTCCAGGAATCAGGGGGAAGGCTGGAAATCCAATGCAATGTAAGTCTTAGGGACTGGGAATTTTAAGATGCTCTCTTTTTTTATTGGAATTTCATTGTTCTTTCTTCGTATCTGATTACATCTGGAAATAAATGGATGATATATGCAAATGTCTCCTAAGAGGAAAGCAAGCCAGCTTTACAGGGTGTGTCAGTCTTGATATCCCAAGTCCTAAAGGTGGTCAGGGTGTAGGGTGGGCACACTCAAAGCAGAGGAGCCTGAGGTCTTGCCTGGTTACTGAATGTGTTGTTGGCATGTCTCTACCTCTGTGTGCAGCTGGGATGTGTAACATTCATGATGCCCAGGAGACCTGGAGATCTGTGGAACTGAATGTTACCCTGCCTAGTGAAAAAGCCCTTTTACTTCCAGACAAAGGCACCTGGCCATGGTCACAGGCTCATCTTTTTATTAGAATTTAAGATTTTCAGTGCCTTGAACTATGAACTTGATGTAGTCTTTTTAGCTCAAGAATATATCCTCAAATTGATAAGATATGACAGGACTCCAGACGTAGGAGGGGGATTTAATGGCTGGTAGGTTTTTCATAAGTCACAAAGTCAGGCCAAAAAGGTGAGCTGCAAATGACTTCTGACATCAGGTGGATAGACTATGAACTGCCTCTACTTGCCCTTTTTAAAAATGGAATATGAAGAAAGAAGGAAGCACAAAGGCAGTGAGTATTTGTCTTTCAAGTTTCTGTGAACTGACAAGAGCACAGAATAGACCAAGAGGAGAGTCTGCTTCTCATTTTATGAGAAGTAGCAGTGTCCAGCAGTTGAGAGTGGTGCATAGTGGGGGAGCTCCTTTAAATAGCAGTTTGCAGAAGTAGTGGGGAGTTAGTTGTCATGATCTGAATTGAGAGGGGATTTATGTCTAACAACCAATCTGTAGTGCAATCCAAAATTAAAAGGTTCAGAATTCTCTGGTGCTCAAAATAAGATGAGCTCCCATGGTTTTCTGGATTTGCTGAGCTGCTTGGTGGCAAAGCAAAATTTGGCTCTGGAGATGGCAGAAAAGGCTTCCAAACCAAACTCACTCCAGTATTTTGAGGGATGTTATTTTTATATTCAGCAGCAATGTTCAGTAGAGTATGGGAATAGAGGACACACAGTATTAAGATTCGGGTTCAGTCCAAGGGGAAATAAAATTATCCCACTATTCAGATGGTTGCTTTTGCAGTGATTGGCTGAATAACAAGTAACAACCTGATTACCAAGTATATCTGAAAATACCTGATCTATGTAAACAGATTCAGGAGGGCATTTAGTGACACCTCGCCCCTCAGTAAGAACTACAAGTACCTAATGTACTCACAAATTAAAAAAAAAACATATCTGCATTCATCTTGGGGGGCTCACATCCCTTTGGAAATCTTACCCTGGTTCAGCATGGGACCTTAATAATGCTGAGCCCTGTTAGTAACAGGCCAGGAATGCTTTTGTTATTATTGGGCTGAGGCACCAATTTTTAGTAGTGGTGTTTATTGTGCTAGAGGATAGGGGTATTGTATATCTTCAGTGCATTCAGAAGATGTGCATGTTTTTCTTTTCCCAGGCCCAAGTGCTTGCCAAGTCACAGCTGGTCAGGAGTTTCTCAGGGCTGTGAAGCTGCTGTTGTCAGATCCAAGAGCTGTGTCCCAGCTGTCCAGCCTTCACCTCCCTCAGTGTGATGCTGAGGGTGGCTGGAGGCAGGTGCAATGCAGTGGCCCCCCTGAGCAAGCCTTCGAGTGGTACCAAAGGTGGATTGCAGAGAACAACGAGGGCAAGCCCCTGCCCGTCCCTGACCTATTGGACATAATAGCTGGGTATAAAGAGGCAGCCTCTGGGGACTTTTCAGTTTTTGTGAAAGCTTTGTATGAGGCTGGGCACCAGAATGTTTTCCCCACGTTCTCCATGTATTCCTCCTTCACGGATCTCCCACCTCAAGTGCTGAAGGGAAACGTGACCAGTGCATCTGAGAACATTTTGCTGGACCCATATATATTCTGGCAGCTTCTGAGTGACCAGCTCAGCTACTACCCAGGACCCTACACTGACTTCAGTGCTCCTTTAGGCCACTTTGAACTTCGTGATTGTTGGTGTGTTGACAGCAAAGGAGGAGAGCTGGAAGGAACAAAGGCAGGAGTGAACCAGGTTCCAGCATGTAAGTAACAATTTATGGCATGTAAGTAGGAGTGTTTTCTGGTCTTTTATGTTATGCCACAGGAGAGGCATAACATTTACAATTGCTGTAAAGTAGCCAACAATAACTTGTCAGAAAGATCATCAGCACTGCCAGTATCATTGGATGTCAGAAGTAGGGTGACTCTTTTCCAGTAAATAAGTGATGGCTGAGCTCTGGGAATAAGGAAAAATAAAGTTCCATATCAAGTTTGAGTAGATTTTATAATTTGGAGTTTGGACATAAAATGCTTTTGCAGAAGATACTTACCCAGGTGGTAAAGGATATTAGAATGTGTGAAGAGTTGTATGGAAAAATCAGCATTCCACTGTAATGTAAATGGCTTTCAAGAATGCCTTAAAATGAAGCAAGAGGGATTTTCTTTACTGTTTTTTATTTTGTGATCAAGAGTAACAGCTACCCTCTAGAAGTCACTAGGAGGAGAGTGAGGCCAGCACTGAAGTTCAGTAAACTCTGTCTAGACACCTCCAAAGGTGCTGGGCCCTCTTGGGATTACTCCAGCAGATGACCTGTATTATAAATGCCATCACTGAAATTGTTCTCATCACACAGTTTTTTTTCCAGCTGTGAAGAAGAGGCAGGACAATGAACTGATGGAGATTCCAGTGGGCAAGTGGGGAATAAAGGGAAAGAAGCAGATTAACAGAGTTATTTTGGAGGAGCAGTTTTCATGGAGCTGGTTTGGTGCATTGAAGTGCCCTTTCTGGGTCAGTAGATGTGTGGAGCAGACAGGCCAAGTGCCACCTGCCACTCCAGACCCAAAGGATGGACCTTCATTTTCCTTTCTGACTCTCACTTCTGATTATCCACATTTTTAATGGCAGCAACTGAAGGGATGTTCTGTAGAAACATATTAACTCAGTTTGTAACCGATAAGGACTCAAAAACATCAAGCCTTTGGCTCAGGACATGGAGAATGTTTGTGTGACTTATGGCGCTCTAAGACTTTTGCTGTTAAACAGCTGAGCACAGACAAGACTCCTCTGCTTGCTTCATTATGCAATTCAACACCAATTTCAGAGGGAAACAGGCAGTGCTAATTAAAGACCAGTTATCTTTCATATGCAAATATTTACTGGATTTGGATGAAAGTCATTAATACACTCTTCATGTATTCATTTTTTATACAGGCCCTGGTATATGTGAAGGTGTGAAGCAAGAAGCCATGAAATTTATGGAGGAGGCAGAGCAGCTCATCCTGGCCTCAAATGGGTCCCAGTTTGCCTTTGGAGAGAGCTTTCTGCTGGCAAAGGGGGTCCAGCTCACGGACAGGGACCTCCTGCGCTCTGCTGGGCCCGACGGGCTGGGGGCAGCGATCTCCCAGAAGCTGCTGTCAGGCAGTGACTCTGCTCTCCAGCTGGCTGCATGGTCAGGTGGGTGGGAGGGAGGGGAGGGCTGAACTGAATGGAGTCACTCCCCGAATCTGTGCAAGAGCACTTGATGTCAAATGCATCTTTGCTGAAAAGCAGGTGGGACTCAGCAGGTGTAATTAGTCAGGGTCATTAAGCTGCCACACCAAGAACTGATTTCAGTTGTCTCATATGCATGACACAATACAAATATAAAATCTGGGCACTTACTGGCCTTTATGTACTTTAAAAATTTATTAATTTGTCTTCTGAAGTACAGGGAACATTCGGATTTTTGCAAATATGTGCATTTTATATATCCTGTATGGGCACTAGAGCTTTCTTTTACTTCTCTTTTATAGTCCTTCACTTCTACTGGCAGAGGCACTTTACTTCAAAGAGTTCTGCTGGGGAAGCAGCACAGCTGGGATTTTTCCCTTACATCCCTCAGTGTGATGGCCTGGGAAACTGGGAGCCAACTCAGTGCTATGAGAGCACAGGTGAGCAATTCCTAACGAGACACTCTGGGCTGTCTGAACAAAAAAAAACCCAAAACAGCCCAAACAAAACAAAAACCTAAGAATTCTAATTAAAAGATAGAAAACCAGTAGTAGTGAGAGTGGAGGAAGGTGATGTGGTCTTCAAGATGCGTGTAAATTGGCTGGACTCGAGTGGTTGCTGACTGGGGCTCAAAAATCGGTCGATATTCAGTAGATATTGCTGCTAGTTGTTTTCCTTGGGGGTTGGTCCAGGGGCTGGTATTGCTTAATGCCTTCTCTCATGACCAGGATGATGAGATGGAGCACACCCTCAGCCAGTTTGTGCATGATGCCAAGTTTCTGGGAGGAGGTGATAGGGCTGCAGTGGGGGAGTGGCACCAGAGCTGCTACATTTCCATTTGTACCACTGCTCTCAGGTGTGGTCTACTTACCCCTGGATAGCTGTGACTTGGATTTACTGGTCCCTTTTTGCAGAGCTGCTGAGGGTGAAAATCTTCCTAGCATGCAATAAAGCACACTGCAGTACCACATCTGAAATAAAGCTGCTTTTCTTCCCTGGCCAGGTCATTGCTGGTGCGTGGATGAGAGAGGTCGTTATGTCATGGATTCCTTGGTCTCCCGCTCGGCAGAACTTCCCAAATGTCAGTTGGGTTTTCTTTCTAAACATTTGTCTTAACCTGTTCTTGCAAATTTTAATATCTATTGGAAATTCTAATATGATATGCATGAAGTAAAGCTTGCTTCTAACCATTCCAAGAAAAGTAAAAATAATGATATTTTTATTTTGCTAATTCATTTAATTTCATTGTATGTGATTTTGGCTTGCATGATTTGAGAGTGGACCCTCTACTGTTGGTGGCCCTGCCTCAGACTGTAGCAGTGCCTAATGCAGATGTGTGAGGTGTGTGAGGAAGCTGGTGATGTAACTCTTTCTCTTGCTTGGGCCTGAAACTTGATTTTATTTTAAAAATGTTTTCCCTCTGACAGGCCGGACTTCATGTCAGCAATCTCGAGCCAATGCCCTCATTTCCAGCTGGAGACAGAGCAGTGCAAAGCTGGACGCCTCTACAGCTGATCTGTTCATCCCCAGCTGCCTTGAGGTGATTTGACATGACTGAGGAGGAACCAGTTTTGCTTACACCATGCACACACACTTTCTGTCCATGCTCCTTAAGCACCCCTTCTGCATTTCCATTAACCTGAAAGAAAAGACAAAACTAACAGCTGGTGTTGCCCTGCAGAAGGCAGAATTTAAATAACTTTGAGATGGAGACTGGGGATTGGGAGCTCTGTGCCTGCCCACGCTTCCCTCCCACAGGCTGGCTCTGCCTGGTGCTCTTGTAGAGCTGTGCTTTAAAGGCACATCTTAATTGACTGACATTTGGGGGCTCTTTCTTCCTGATCTGTGAGAGAATGACAATGTGAGGGGGAGCTGGGTGCAGATATCCCAAAAAAAACGGGTCTGTGATGCGCTGCAACATGTGGCAGTGAGCGAGAGACGGGCAAGGAATAGACATGTCATGTAATGTAGCCATTATCATATAGAATCAAGTAATCATTTAGGTTGGAAAAGACTGCAAAGATCAAGTCCAACTATTACCCCAGTATTGCTGAGTCCATCACTGAATCATATCTTGAAGCACCACATCTACACATCTTTTGAAAACATTTCAAGCTAGGATTTTATCAGAAGTTTATCTCAATGGACTTCTAGTCTACATCCTGCTTAATGGTTGGACTCAGTGATCTTAGAGGTCTTTTCCAACCTAAATGATTCTTGATTCTCTCAGAGACTGGTCTGTCTATTAAATTAGTTAGACTGTATTTTGTGTTTCTTTTCAATATGTTTTAATAATGGACAAGTGTAAATATAATAAAGCATTTTAACCAGTCTTTGGGGTATGGATTTCAGTGTGTCTGTATAAAACACATTGCTCTGCAATGACTGCTCCTTGATTTTTGTAGACAGGAGAATACACTGTGCTGCAGAGATCTGACACAGATATTTGGTGTGTGGATCCTGCGTCAGGAGAAATATTCCAGCGTGGCAGCAAAGACTTGGATGGCAATCCTGAGTGTGAGTAATGCTCTGCCCCCTGCCTGTGATCCCTCATGCTTTGCAGCATATGCACTTTCCTTTTCAGAATGCTGCCTGGGAAACATGGCAGGCTCATAGTTTAATTCCTCAGTGATAAGATGCATACAGAGCACAGTAGCATTGGAAGGGTATCTGAGAATTGTTACCCTTTACTTTCATAACACCACAAATAAAACAGTCTAAACAAACTTACGAATGAACTCCTATGCCTTTTTAAATCTTTGATTTCTTACCACAATTTTAACTATTTAAATTTGCAAATGATCATATAATTACATTTAAAATAACCTTGATAAAAAATTTTTGCAAAAAGCTAAACTTTTCTATCTTGATTTTTTTTGTCTCCTAAGCAGGAGCCACTAAATGATGCATCATCACATTTGTAAAAAAAAATAAATATATAAATGAAAAATAAGTAACAGCATTTTTTCAACTATTTTTCTAAACCAGTACCACTTGCACTTTAATCTTTAACAGAAAATGTGGGGTTTTTTTCTAGTAGAGGTAAATTCCCCATTTCTATAATCAAACAAATTACTTGTTTTCGAGGTCACTTGTCTTTCTACTGACAAAACAGGCTGGAAGCACTGCTGGTCAAGTCTTCAGGTCAATTTGTTGTCTTCTATTGTGTATCTTGCAAAGAATCTCTCTCTTTGAAGGTCCCAGTTTCTGTAACCTGCTGAAGTCCAAAGTGGTTTCACGAGAAGCTGCCAGAGGAGACATCCCCCAGTGTGAAGGGGACAGGGGGAGTTTCTCCCCTGTGCAGTGCAGCCAGGAGCAGGAGAGCTGCTGGTGCGTCTTTGGCAATGGAGAAGAGGTGCCAGGGACACGAGTGAGCGGGGCAAGACCGGAATGTGCAAGTGAGTTCTTGCTTCAAGCATCTTGTGAGCAAATCCAGGCCTGAAATTAACCCAGATCCTAAATTTTTCCACTCCCTAGCTGAATTTAATTTCATTTCTTCAGATCTTGAGAGATTTTTTCTCAAGAAGCATGCTTATCTTTGTGTTACAGCAGATTTCACACCTGCCAGGGGATGCTGTCTGGTTTTCTTTAGGTGCTTTGTGAGGGAAAAAGGAGAATGGAATGGATCCTTGACTTTTTGTAATTCATAAAATTGGTTGAATCAAACCATTTGAGCTATGAAACCCAGCTATAAGGCCAATATGAAAAGCTTGCTGCAAACTTGAACCTGCTCCAGTGTGAGCTGGCTGTGGGATTAAAAACCATTCAGCTGACTAAAATAAAATTTGAAAAATGTATGCTTCTGCCATTCTGACTCTTGGCTTGTGACCAGAATTGTGAAAAAGATGTGCCAAAACATTGCATATTCACAGAGTATTTCCTGAATGACCAGAGCTGTGAAGCACTGGAATTCACTCATGGTTTCCAGTGAGACATCCAAATGGGAGACATTTGGATAAATTTAATTTGCAATGTCCTTTATGCATTTTCCCATCACTGAAGTGAGGCAAAATTAATTAAACTTTCTACAAGGCTATGCTTCGAAATGTAATGATTAGTGGGAAGTAAAGATGTAAAAAGAAAATCTTCAACAGTTGTCTGCAGGGCACTGCTGTTTTCAGGTTTTTTTTTTGGTGTTTTTTTTTTTTTGTTTGTTTTGGGGAAGAGGGTTGAAAAAAAAATTAGGGAAACGACCACATAATTATCTTCAGTTTCCTTTTGTGAGTCTGCTGTATAAAGATCAACACAGGCTTGTGCTCACTGACCAAATAGAAGATGTGACAATTGAGGAGATGGTTTAGTGGTGGAGCTGACAGCGCTGGGCTAGTTGCTGGACTCAATGATCATACAGGTCATTTCCAAACTTAATGATTCTACAATTCTCTTGTAAAATACCTGAATGTATCAACCCAATTGCCTGCAAGGTTTTTATCAACTAGGTAACTGCTCAGCCAACTGGGAAATAATTTTCTTTGCACTCTATTGTATCAATAGAGAGTTCCGAGGATGGGATTTTATGAGAAGCCAGAAGGAGACCCCATGGCTGTTTCTGTCCCATGCTTATGGTGTTGTTTGAAGATGCCAACTGAGCTCTGAGGAGATAAGCTCCAAAGTAGGGTGGTGTAGTAACCTGAATGTAGCCATCCAAGGCAGGTTTTTAGCTCTTCAGAGAAGCAGAGCTGGCCATAAATACAGTGCTGCTGCCATCCTGTACTTTTCCTAGAGAAAATAATAGTGGTTCATGACCTTTCTTTTTTAAAATACTGAGCTGAGAAGGAGAGCTGCTTTGAAAGTATAGTGGAAATCTGGTTTTACTGAAAGCTATTTGTTTTTTTCTGCATAAAGATTGAAATAATGGTTTCCCTGGATTTTGAAAGAGCGATGGAACTTTTCATGATACACAACTTAGTTACTGTGTAAAAAAAAAAGAATCAAAAGTTAGTTTTCTCCTCCGTCTACCCAGCCTTATGCCTCTAGTCCTGGGAATTACTAATAATTGTTCAGGAAAAAGGCGTACTATAGTGCTACTCTGGAGATCTTGCCTCTCAGCAAAATAAGCTGTTGTGGTGGGAAAATATGATAAATTTCTCCTCCTGCATCAGAACAGACAGCTGTAAACAGAAAGTAATGACTAAGAGTGCCTAGTACATGCCAGGAGGTTTTCATTAGTTTAATCATTCCCATCAGAGGTAGAATCCAGCTCCTTCTAGCTGGCATGCACTGGAGAGACGATGCCAAGTACCCCAGCAGTCCTCATGCATCTCCCATCCTCATGCCCACTTCCCATAACTCTGAGTAGAGACAGAGGAGAGAGGTTTCCAGAGAAGGTCCTGGAGATGTTAATTGCCTTGTGAAAATCTTTGGAAACACCTATGAAAGGAGTGTCAGTATTCAGCTGGATTCTGATTCACTCCTACAGGACCAAGAAACAGGACAATGACAAAATGGTACAGGCTTAGTAAATAGTAGATGAAGTGTAATATCTAGGGGGATAAATGAGCAAGTTACTGATGGTGAATTGAAACCTCTGAACCACACCAGGAAACCATTGCTCACTTCTGTTTTGGGGGCTGGGTATTTCCCTGGTTCACACACCAAATCTCAATGGAAAAGGCAGTAAGAGATTGTAGCCCCATTCAGCTGAGACTGGATATGACTTGATGGACAAAGAAATGTGTTAGAGCAATTAAGAAACCACAGACTGATTTTTACATGCTCTGTATAAAGATTATATTATTGTAATTTAACAGCCAGGATGAGTATTACTATCTCTTTTTCAGAGATGCCTTCTGGTCCTGAAACCTTGGGAGATTTATTTGAAGTTTTTTAAGCAAGGATTCCAGGTTTCCACCTTTACTGACAGAGTCTGGCTACAGAGTCAATGAGTGAAGAGAAGGAATGCAGTGGCCCCATTTAGACAGTTATTGCAAAAAAGTTGCTATAAAGGAGACTTGGATAAAAATATGCAATTGGCAATTCAGAGAGGCAGATATGAAAGCTTTTTTTTTTTTTGTTGGCATTGACATGCTCAGAGTTGGAAAACAAAGATGTACTGCACACACTGGATTCCATATTCATCCTGAAGTGTTTTAATACTTTAAAGGAAAGTTTAATATACGTTTTTTAATACTTTAAATGAAATGGCTACTTAGGTATGTAAATAATCTCCATCAGAAGGGGAGAGGGAGGGTGCTCAGATCTGATCTAACATCAATGTTTGCCTCCCTTCAATGATCAGGAAGTTTAGGACTGATCTGAGTACTGAAATTTGGAAAATGACCTATATATACACCAAGCAAGTGAATTGTAGGGTATCATAACATCTTTTTCTTTGTATTTATTTATAAGTGAGGAAGTTGTTTTTTTCTTCTTATGTTTTTTAGCTCTGGAACTAATAAGTGTTTAACTATTACTGTACGTATTTAGTAATTAAGTTGGTATTTGGCTAATATTGAGTGAAGTAGTTGGCTTGTACTGATTAGTAAAAATTAATTATCACTGTAATTAGTCTGCTAGAGTGGGCTAGCAGTGTTTGAATGAATGCACTAATGCTGAGTGAGTTGATAGGGAAAATTGTGCTCCAACTCTAGAGCTGTATACTACTGTTTTTATATATATATATGTGTGTGTGTGTGTGTCTATATATATATATATAATGTATATTCTGTCCTACTGGTCACTACATACATCTTGGTGGTGCTGAAGACACCACAGTCATGAGTTTCTGATCTCAAACCTTTCAAACTTCAGTCTAAGGGGAACTGAGGTTTATTTGGCCCTGCCTGTTTCCTCTAGATATCTTCTATAAAGGTTTGTTCTGCTGTTGGTTAGAAATCTCCTTCTCATTTCCTGCTGAAATTTATTCATGGCTGTTCAAAATGTATCTGTTCCTAGAAACCACGCACGTCCCTTTCTGGGCCTGATGCATTACCCATCACAGTCAATATGTGTCTTTCCATCAGCTTCAGTAAACTGAACCAGGCTGCCCTCAGACCAGGTCAAAGCTGATGAGTGGGAAGGGCACAGGGTGCTGTGCAGGTTCCAATCTGTGGATGTGAGGGGTTTATGGACTTTGTCCTAGAAGTCATCGTAGCCCCTGACGCATTTCCCCTTTCTCCCACGCCTGCAGGTCCGCAGTGTGCTCTGCCATTCGGTGCCTCAGCAGTTGCCAATGGGGCTGTACTTTGTGAAAACATCCCTGGACAAGCTCCAAGCATCCAGCAGTGCCAGCTTGTGTGTCGCCAGGGCTTCCACAGTGCCACCCCCAGCACCTCATCCCAGTGTGACGCGCGGCAGCGGCGCTGGGTCTCGGCTGCCCCTCTGCTCCAGGCCTGCCAGAGTATGTCTGATCTGATCTGATCTGATCTGATCTGATCTGCTATCCTCTGATCTGGTCTCATCTCATCTGCCAGGGCCTGGGAGGGCTCAGAGCAGTGTAAACAGTGCAAAAATCAGCTTTTATCACACAACTACTGTGAATAACAACTATAAGTTCTAGGGGAGTGGCTAAGCTGAGGTGCAGAAGATGTGTTCTGTCTTCTTCCATCTTCACCTCTGGCTCTTGGTTGGCCCCTGTGCCAGAAACTGTCCCTCTTGCCTGTAATAATAGAGCTATAAATAGCTATTCAATCTATATGCAGATTTTTCTTGTTAGTTAAAAGATGCTGGCACCATAAGTGATTCTGATGGAACTACTTAGCCCTGGAAGAACAGATGAGTGCCAGATGTTTGAATTTGGCAGAACTTGACTGTTTATTTGCATAATCAAGTCACTGTTACTTCTGCATCTTTTTTGCAGCAGTCTGTTCTTAAGGATTATTGTTGTATTTTTTGGCCGACTTCTGGTATTTTTCAAAACATTTTGCTTTCAAGAAAAAAATAGCACTTTAAATCTTGGAAGAATTGGATGTCCATTCAGAGCTTATGTAATTGGATATTTATGTTGGCCTTTTCAATTATTTTAAAAAGACATACATTCTCATCAAACTGGCAATTTGTAGCAGTGCAGAACTTTGAGAAATGCAGGTGTTCCTGCCAAATTTGCAGCTACTTTTCACTTCCAGAATAGGTTACACCCATAAATCATCAAAATGGGTTAAACTCTTCTATTCCAAATGCAAAACTTTTAATTTCAGACTGAAACTTTTGTCTGTTTGTGATGGTGTTTGTGAGGTTTCTGTAGCATGTTATGAAATAACTTCCATGTTTGCCTGATGGTAGTGGGATAACTTTGTAGGGACAGAGGGGAGTGTGTGGCAATCTGCTATAAAGTTTACTGTAGGCCAAGAACTTCCCCCAGTAATTTGTGTTTGGAATAGAGCATGGTTTAAGGAGAAAGAAAAAAATCCTGACACATGAGAAGGTGATTGAACAAACTTCACAATAATGTAGAATTCACCAAAACACTTATAAATTTGTTCCAATGGATAATTACCCTCACTCTCAAAAATCATGTTTCCTGTTCTTTCTGTGCACATCTAGAGACTGTGGTTAAATCAGCTCTTTAAATACTCTCTGAGACACTGAGCAGAGAGAGAGCTTTGTGCCTTGCAGGAAGAAGCAGGGGTTTGTGTCCATCTGCCATTCTCCTTGGAAGCTCTCCAGGCTTTCTCATGCTCATTTTTGGGGTGAGGGATGAGGAATTGTGCTCCAGCAGTGACACCTGTATGTGATTCAGGGAGGGCCTGCAGAGGAGCTGAATGAGGGAGAGCTCTGCTACTTGTCTAGCTTGGTGGGATAAGAGCCAGCTCCACTTGGAGGTGAAATGACAGCATGACTGTTGTGCTGAACCTGAGATAACAAACCTTCCATGGGGCCTGGGATCAGTGTTACTCCAGGGGAGACAAAAAAATTTACATTTTTTTCTTGTTAAAAACTGAATAAATAGATTTTGATTTTCTGACTGATGAGCTCACAGATTTGTCATCAATTTGTGTGATTAGCATCACTTGGGTTTGCTATAAAAATCCAGAAAGCACTTGTAGACATCCCTGGCAATGCCATTATTCTGCAAATTTATTCTCTCCTAAATCTTTCTCCCAGTTAGTTTGACAAGCTGGGTTTCCAAAAGCCCATTTACATTAGTATTAATTACTTTCATAATTTAATTCCTTTTTTAATTGAAATGTTTTCATGATTGCCTGTAAGAGAAGTGAAAATCGACAGGTCAATAATTCTTGTCTTTCTGATTCTTTTTGAAGTATTGGCATAATGTCAGCTTTCAAGTAGTTCTCTGGAACTTCCTATTTGCTAAGGCTTAAGAAAAATTATCAGTAATCATCCAGATTGTCCTTATCCTTCTGTGAGCTAGTGCTCCAGTGTAAAATAGCTCTTCATTATTGTCTAAGTGTATCACTTGTTTTTTTCTCTAATGCACAACATTTATATTTTTCAAGCTTGTCTCTTGCTGCTTGTTATTTACTATTGACAGCTCTACTGCTTTCATCTAAAAGTGGGGAGATGTTTTTGATGCAACATGAGAATGTCAGATCAATGTTGTCTTTTCTCAAAGTAACTCTGAAGGTCAGGTTCCTCATTAGTGAGGTTACTAAATGCCCTCTCTGCTTCATTTTTAGAGCTGCAATTATTTCAGACGGTCCAAGCTCAAACACACTTTCAACTACGCCTGCCTCCCGAGAAGACATGTAGTTCTGACTACTCTGGATTACTCCAAGCATTCCAGATATTTATTTTAGATGAACTGAAGGCTCGTGGTTTATGTCACCTCCAGGTAATTTAAATTCCTATTGGTGGATTTTGTTTGTTTGGTTCGTTTTTGTTTTCTTTGGTTGGGTTTTGTGTTGCATTAAAAAAATAATTTAAAAAAAAAGTGAAACACAACATAGACTTTTGCCTGTTTGAGAAATGTGGAAGAATGGAATATACCATTGAAATATGTCAGGATTTGCAGCACTCTCATAGGGGCGAGTGGGAAAATAGGTTTAGTCTCACACCACATCATCAGATCAGTTTAGTTCCAGCCATAAAAGTCATATCACGCCTGCCCAATATTTGTTAAAAAATTGTTTCAATGGAAGAGAATATTTTGACTATTCTTACAGTGAGTATATGGCTTGCTAAAATTATATTTTCTCGCTTCTGTTTTTACAGCCCCTTTTGACAGTGTTACTTCAAGTTTAGTACAGTGCAAATGAATAGGGCAAGGCAGGAATAAGAAAGTTCTCAGGTTGTCTAACTGTGATTTCACTTAATTCTGAATTCAAGGTAAATGCATTTGGAACAACTGGCTCAGTTTCCATGTGTGATGATTCCACTGTCTATGTCGAGTGCCTGAGCGTGGATCGCCTGGGAGTGAACATCACGTGGAGGACTCAGCTGGAAAACATCCCCACAGCTTCTCTCCCTGACTTACATGATATTGGTAATTTTTCTTTCTCTGTTTGTTCTGTGGATTAAACCTGATTTGCTTTTAATCATTTTGCTTCCCTGTCTTTATAACGGTGGTGTTGTGTTTTTGAGCTTTCAGTGTTGATATATTTCCCCTCTTGGGCTGTGACCACACAGTGGAAAGAAGCTATAATTGAATGTTTCTTTCAGATAGGACTGCAGCTGCCCTAACTAGGATTGCAAATTACTTTATCAGGCATGAGCTGAACTATCCCAGATGTTAATTTCCATTGGACAAGTCCTTAGTGGTGGAAAACTGTTTATATTCATTATACTCAGAGAAACACAATTCACACATTGTCAAAAACTGAACTAATTTCTTCTAAGTTATTTTTTTCTTTTTCCCCCCCTTTTCCCTCTTTTTCTTTTAGTTGCATTGCCTTTGACACTAAAGAATGATCCTTCCTTCTGACACCCTAGAGCAACTATACAGAGACCACTGACTGGCAGATGTTTGCTGTGGTTTCCATGAGAGTTAGGGGTTGTGTAAGGAACTTCTTTCATAGCAGTCAGTATTTTCCTTCAATATAAAATATATTAAAAATATATCCCGAGTTCAAATGCTCTCTGTGGGCATATCAAGGATAGTGGCCTGTATCAAGAATAATGTGACCAGCAGGACCAGGGCAGTGATTGACCCCCAGCACTGCTGAGGCCACACCTCAAATCCTGTGTTCATTTTTGGGCCCTTCACTTCAAAAAAGGACGTTGAGGTTCTAGAGCATGATCAGAGAAGGGCAAAGGAGCTGGAGAAGGGTCTGAAGCTCAAGTCTGATGTGGAGCTGTTGGGGGAGCTGGGGCTGTTTACCCTGGAGAAAAGGGGAGATCTTATTGCTCTCTACAGCTGCCTGAAAGGAGGTGGGAGTCATACTCTTCCCCCAGGTCTCAAGTGACAGGACAAGAGGAAATGGGCTCAGGTAGTCCCAGGGGAGGTTCAGATTAGATATTAGAAATTTTTTAATTGAGAGAATGGTCAGGCATTAGAATAAGCTGGCCAGACAAGTGGTGGAGTCACCATCTCTGCCAATGTTCAAGGGGCATCTGGATGTAGGGGTGATTATGGTGCTGCTGGGTTGGTGGTTGGACTAAATTATCTTGAAGGTCTCTCCCAACCTTGGTGTGACCATTCCTCCAGTTTTACTGCTTTGGAAAGCACTAAAAAGAAATAGCTCTGTCTGCATGTATTCTTCCTTCTAACTTTGGGGCTTGGAGATATGTGTCCTACAGCAATTTTGCTTGACCAGAACTGAATTCAAAATCCTTCAGGACACAGATGGCAGCTGCAGTGGTCTTGTAACTCCTGGCTCTACATTTTGATATTGTTTACATTCATCCAGTTGTTCCATATTCTAAGAGAAACACAAAACACAGAATGATAGAGTGGTTTGGCTTGGAAGGGACCTTTAAAAGTCATCTAGTCCAACACCTCTGCCATGGGGAGGGACAACATCAACTCAGTCAGGTTCCTCAGAGTCCCTTCCAGTCTGACCTTGAACATTTCCAGGGGTAGGGTAGTGCCTCTCTGGGCAACTTGGTCAAGTGTTTCACCACCATCACTGTAAAAAAACTTCTTCCTTTTATCTAATATAGATTATATCTAATCTGAATTATATTTTATCTAATGTTCCATTGCCCCTGGGAATATTCAAGCAGTTTGCAGAAAGTGAATCAAAGTATAAGTGCATTTGGTTTTATATTAAACTTTTCTTTTGAAAGTGTTCCTCTTTGAGAGAATTCTCTTTTTGACCCTCTCCACACTAAAAATTCCCTGTAATACAAAAATAGCTTTTTGAGGGAATGATTTTATGGTTTCAGGAGAAACAGAGCAGAACCTGCTCTCTTTGTATGGTCATGGCACCATCCTGTCCCATTAAGTTCCAACTTCCATTACCTGTTAAGGAAGCTTTGGGGCCTTCTGTTTGAGGTGGTTTTGGGTGTATTTAAACAGAGCAAAGACTGTAATTTTATAGATGCTGTACTGATTAATTAGGGCCTGCTGTTTGTTAACATGCTTGTATTTCTGCATCTGCCTCTGTTTTTGACTTCAACCCATCAGTTTCTGTGTGGTTATCCATTCCTGTACTACAGAAATGTCTTTCATGCTCTTTTGTTGTATTTTTTTTCCTTCTTTAGAAAATGCAATTGTTGGGGAAAGTCTAATTGGAGCATTTATAAAGGAGATTAAGGATGGTGCTTTTCTGCTGCTTTTGGATTCCAAGCAGTTCCTAGCAGATTCTGTCATTGATTTTCCCCGGGATGAAGAGTTTGATCTGTCTCCTCGTGTGCAGCTCGGATGTAGAAGTGGGTTTAGAAGAATTTCATCTCCTGGGAAAGCAGGCCCTAATTCACAAGGATGTGGTAGGTCTCATTTTTAGCTTTCCATTCTTAGATGTTGTCAGGAATCAATATAAAGCTGAAATTAGAAAGTCATCAGTGAACTTGTGTTGAAGGTTCATATTTGAAAAGTGTGAGGCACCAATGTGGATGGGAGAGATGGGATTTAGTACTTTGCTTCCTGTTCATTCCTTGTGTTGAACCAATGGTTTGGAAATAGGTATCATAGCACTGACATTGTGTAGAGAGTTTTGTTAACATTTTTGAGATTTTTGTAAACATTTTAGATATGTCTGGTAATAGAAGGTCATTCTGTAATGCACATGACCCTTAATAAGAGGATTTCACAGAGATAATGTAGCCAGAGCTTCAGATCATGATCCATTACCTGGAATAGAAACCTAGAGGCAGAAATGCCAAAAGTCCTGAGATTGTGAATTCCTGGGCCGAATTCCAGCCAGCTAAGATGGAAGCTTTCTTTGATGCTGGCCAACACCCAGACCTAACTGTACTTCTGCCCTCTTTTCTTCTTTCCTTCTGTTTAGTCTGCTTCCCTGGAACAGGCTGCCTTTCTGCCAGCATCCTGCTTAGGGCTGCCAAACCAGCCTTTTTCACAGCTCCCCGTGGCTGTGCCAACCTCTCCTTGGTACCAGGCCATGCTGCCAAGGTGTCTTTGCCTTACCAGCCCCACTCTTGCTTCTGTCAACACCAACCTTCCTTCAGATCCTGGTTGTTCTTGTTGGCCAGTTGTCCTCAATGAGTCCATGTCTCATTTATGCCACTTTGGGATTTATTCACTGTCTCTAGCCTTTTTTAATCTAGGAAACAGAGGAGAGATGTACCACTTGTAGGTATGAGATAACAGAGGTAGGTTTTGGATAAGTTTTCTAATGGAAATGTTTTCAGATATTCATCACTTCATTGCTATGAAGCTCATCAGAATATGTGAGAAAAACTCATCTCCGTGCTTGGTGTGGTGTTTCTGTTTAAGTTCAGAGAGTATCCTAATGCCTGGGTGAGGTAATCAAGTGCTGAACACTTTTGAACTGCTGCAGTTTCCAGCCTGGACCTTTAAGGGTAAATTGTCTGCAGGTTCAGTTCCTCTCCACAGTCTGAAACAATTTAGATATGGGTTATTCAAACACATGCAGAAAAAAATATTAATTCCTGCTGAGTCCAGAGTCCATAGCAACTTGCAGCTACCTAACAAGATATAGTGTTGTATTGCTTAAAGGTATCATTATTTTTTAAGTAGAATTCATCACTTGGAGCAGAAATTAGAAAGAATTGGATCTTTCTGCCAAGTACTGCCTGCCAGGCATAAAGGCCTCTAGGAAGCAGTGAATTAACTTGCCTTGTGAGTTAATTCATAAATATTTGAACCAGCCAGCTGTAGAAAATGTCACTCAGTAAAACAGACATCACAGAAATGTGGAAAGGAGACAATTCTGCTCCAGCCTTTGACAGAGATTTCATACTCTAAGCTGTCATAGTGTTCCTGCTGCTGGACACTGGTTTGTGTTGCAGGACTGCTTATTTTATTCTGAACAGGGAAGTTAGGAATCCAGGTTCTGGTTCTTCTACTAGATATAGATAGATATAGATATAGATATAGATGTAGATATAGATATAGATATAGATATAGATATAGATATAGATATAGATATAGATATAGATATAGATATAGATATAGATATAGATATAGATGTAGATGTAGATATAGATATAGGTATGCTCATTCATCCTGTCTGGATACTAATAATAATGACAATTAGTAAGAAGCATCACATGTAACAGCAGAAAACGAAATTGTGGGAGGGTGGCAGAGATTCTTTATTCTCTTCTCTTTCCTGTTCTGGCTTGTTCTTGAAATAAAAACTGTGTTTTCAGATCCTGGCCCTTTTGATTTGTTTGGTTTTATTTCATTGTCAGTGTCATTGCTTTTCCTTCAGGAAGCTCAGTAGCAGCAGGTTTCTGGTGTTCTCAATAAGCTTAATACATTCATTAATACATGAACATACAACTTACATGGATCTGCCTCTTTTTCTCTTCTATTTTCCTTACAGTCATCTGTTTATTTGCATACATTGTTGTGTTGTTTCATGTTTTCCTGCTTGTCAAATGGGTAACATTTATCATATATTAATTTTTCTGATATGACATTTTTTCTTAGTCTCAGCCTTACACTGAGCTATGTTAAGTCACAGGTATTTATGAATACAATTCCTTAAGAGTTGGAGGTAACAATATTATTTTAGCTAAATTTTACAAGCAGAAAAGACACTTCTTTTGCTAATGTATGAGTTAAAACTAAGAGAGTTAGAAACTGTCCAGGGAGACTTTAGGAGCATAACCCTTCTCCCCTGTTTATTTCAGGTGAAAACCTAAAGGCTGTCTGTAAATAAGCTTTGCCTTATTATTCATTTTTTATGCTAGTTCTTTCTATTTAAAATGCTTGATGATTTACTTTAAACATACTATAACCCAAATGAAAGGGCTAGATTTATAGCTGATTGACTGCTGAAGACTTAATTTCTAATAGTCTGTATCAAGAATCTGATATCCCAAAGTTTTCCAGTATCGCTGGAGGGAAGAAGGAGCAGGGCAAGCATTGGACAATGATCAGCTGGGACAGTTTTTGAAGTTGCTCAGTGTAGTGAGAGCTGAGGCTCTAGTGAAGGGCAGTATTCCTGTGGAATCACTTCAGTGAGCTGCTCCTCAGCCTGGATTTTGCAGCTTGTTCCCCTGGTACACAGAAGCCCAAGTCCAGTTAGAAGTGAGACCAAATTGTTCCAAATTGCATGTGCAGGAGAAAGGGGTTAATTTTTTTTTATTCCTTATATTTTAATTTTTTTTTCCTGTTTTGGGCTTACGCAGTTTGGTCCCACTGGTAACACTTGGCTCTGATATTTTGGTTGAAAGTTTCTTATGGTGTTAAAATGTATAAATGTCAATGCTTGACAGAAGTACAATATTGTGGTTTGTCTCATGTGTAGGGTCAAACTGAACCTACATGTGACTGTATTAGCATGGCCTGTAGCTGAACTGATAGGTCCCTCCAGGAGTTAAAGAGTCTAGAAAATGTGATTCTGCACCAACATTTTTTACTGTTCTTTGTGCCCTTTTGTCAATCCAACATGTGAAATGAAAGGCAATTTTTCCTGCTCAAAATGTGATAGGAGGTACATTTCTTTCACCTTGTGACTAAAACTACAAAAAAAAAAAAAAAAGCAAATGCTTTGAAAAGCTTAATTTGTTTCTTTTTAAACTTTAATTGCTGAATTAGCCTCTTCATTCATTGGGTAACATTTATCATATATTGATAATATCATATATTGATTATTTGACATTTTTTCTTAGTCTCAGCCTTACACTGAGCTATGTTATGTCACAGGAATCTATGAATACAATTCCTTAAGAGTTGGAGGTAACAATATTATTTTAGCTTCAATTTAGGCATGGATTTCTCATTTCACTTTAGTTTCTACAATTGTTCAATGAGTTTATGCTTTTTGCATGTGTTGGAAATTGTCTTTAAAACATACCAGACACTTGTGTATTAGATGATGGGTTTTTGAAAGGAGAATTCTGACTGATCCAGGATTATTTTCATTCTGTAATTGATTTTAGATATGTGTTCTAGCCAGAGTAATTGCCTTGATGCGTACTAGGAGGAAAATTTCAGTCTCACAGTTGAATCCTCCCAGAACTTCCCACTGGACTATTTACAGATGATGAAGGAAGATATGATAATTTTCCTACTAGCTGTCTTTTTAGTCTATTATAATTTAGGTGGACCCATGAGCTAAATCAATTTACATTCTGGTGTGTTGGCCAGAACAGCAATTCATCATATGGGTTGTAGTGAGAATGGCCAATATTCCATTGCTGTTTCTCTCTCATGGAAGCTTAAAATTCTGTCAGCATGCAGGGCAAGAACAGAAATAAAGTTTTGCACCTTGTCAAAGTCCCAAAATATACATTTGATTGTGTTTTGAAGGAAATCTACATCTGGGAAGCAGCTGTGAAATAAGAAGCAGGGGTATTGTCCTGCAAATATGTCTGTGACTCTTCTGCTTTAATGTTCAGTTGAATGCTCTGGAGGGAAAGACAGTATTCCATGATATCCCAGAAGACAAAGAATTTTCTCTGTAATATGCAACAGGTCAGCTGGAAATATTGCTCCTGATTGTATTGAAAATTATGTAGATACAGACCAAGAACATCACTGAGAACACCTTTTTGTTTTGTGTTTGGTTGTCATGTGCACAGCTAGTGGCTTTTAATCCAGCCCTTACTATTTAGTTTGGAAGCGCTTAACAAAAATTTCTTTACCAGGAATTCTGAATAAAAGTGTTACCATATGGTGGATTTTCTGTTTGATGGTTTTGGAGTTTCTGCTCCTCAGAACCTTCCTGTTTCTGTTTGTAGTGGTAGAAGTTACTATTTTTGTAGCTTGTCTTCCTTTGTTTTCTTTCACAACTATCCACCTGCATTATCTTATTACAAATGGATTTGACAGTTGGGAATCAGGCCTGGACTTGGCATTTCCAAGGAGCTTCATGTGCTCTAATTCAAGAAGAGGTTTTGGGTGATCTGAGAAAACATATCACAGCCTATTTCCTGTCATTGATGAGTTTAATGATCACTTAAAGGGTGTTTACTTTGTTATACCACTTAGAAATACATATATGAAGACCTTGAAGCCTATGGCAAATCTACCAGCATTTTTATATATATATACATATATACATTATGCACATATATATTTATATTTATGTTTTTTATATATATATATATATATATATATATATATACACCCACACATGTGTGCAAATGCCAGAACTGGTTGAATTCCAAAGGAGTAATAAGGTGACTGTTCTCTTTGCAGTTGTTTGTCCTCCAGGCAGTTATTTCCAGAAGGATGAATGCATTCCCTGCCCTCTTGGCTACTATCAGTCTCAGACAGGACATTCCTTCTGTATCAAGTGTCCTGTGGGCAAAACTACCAACTCCTATGGGGCAATCAGTGCTGATCACTGTAAGTTGAACTCATTTTTTCCATATCCTTTATTTTCTGGCTTCAAATATCGAATGGTTTTTTTTATTCATCTCTAAGTTTTTTTTTAAAAATTAATCCTCCCTCCGGGGGTTTTTGGATGGATATGATCCCTTCTGCATACATTCAAAAAAAGCATTTTACGAAGTACAAACTGTCTGGTTTTTTGACCAAAAATGCATGAGAAACAAGTGGTCAGTCTCATCCAGGACGTTGTGGTTCCTCTAGACATGTTCATTGTCCTCAGGAATGATATCTGGGTGTTCAGTATCAGTAAGAAACTTCTTATGAAGTTAATTTATTGTCATTTCCATGAACACTGAAATATCTTGTTTTGTGCAGCTCTTATCCCTGCAAACACAAACACTTCTCACAAAGAAACTGTTGAAATGTTCACTAAAGCTGGTGAATTCAGCTTAAATGATTTGGTTTTTTCATGCAGTTCTATACAGAAAATCAGTTATTAGGTCCAAATTCAGTTTTGTCTACAGAATTATATAAAATAAGATATAAATAAGAGTAACAAGATTGGGCTTCTTGGGAGTGTCATTAAGTATATGGTCTACTTTGTTCTCTTTCAACCTATTTGTTCTCTTAGGTGGGATAAACCTCCCATCTTTATTGTAATGTACTCCAACATCAATTAGCTTTTGTCTATGGCTGTCATTCTTCTTTTGTATGTGTGCTCCCTGGGTAGGTATTGGACTTGTGTCCTTAAGAGTTTGCTCCTAAGGATTTAAAAACTTGCACTTGCAAATTTCTTTACTAAACCTATTCCCTGCCTGGTTTCCACTTTACCTTTGTGCTGCTCCTAAATTCCAGCCCTCTCCAAAAGGCCATGCTGCACATTACCTTCCTCCTTTCTTCCAGCCCCTGCTGTCTCCTTGCAGAGTCTTCTGAATTTAAAAAAAAGTTATTCTGAATTTATTGGTGTGATAACTCTTCTTGTTGCTCACAACATTCCACAGATCCACTGCAGCAGTCACTGAACAAACCTGTATGAAAGTACAGATCCTTCTCCTCACTTTGCTTTGCAGTACTGGAAATACAGCCACAGACATTTGATGCATGACAGAGAATCCAAAAAGTATTTGAAACACAAATTGAAGTAGCAACAAAGCAGTGAGACTCCATGCTTCAGAGTGTGCAAATACTGTGCAAATCTTAGCTTAATTTTCAGTGAAGTCTCTGCTGTGCTAAGGAGACCTTTGTCCCACAGCTCTGAAATACTGTCCTACTGCATTGGCAGGACCAGTGGCTGCACAGGAGGTTCCCTCTGAACATCAGAAAATGTTTTTTTTGCTGTGAGGACAACCGAGGTGTCACTCTCAGGTTGCCCAGGGAGGCTGTGGAGTCCTTGGAGATGGGTGAAAGCCATCTGCAGAGGGTCCTGGGCAGCCAGCTCTAGGTGGCCCTGCACAAGCAGGGGGCTCTGACCTTACAACCTCCAGAGGTCTTGTCCAGTGTCTGAACTCTGTGAAACCCAGTGTCAGCATTATCTAAGAGCCTTTTTTCCTTCTCCTGCCAGGTGTCACCCCCTGCCAGAGCAGAGAGCAGGGCCTGCAGTGTGATGAAGATGGCCAGTACAGACCTTCCCAGCAGGACCCTGCCACCAAGAAATCCCTCTGTGTGGACAGCTCTGGGGCAGCCCTGGGCTGGACTGAAACAGAGGATGTCCTGACAGATGAGCAGTGCTTGGGTAAGTGGCAGAAGGATATTTTGGATGTGCTTTGACCCCACAGAGGTGAAACTTCCTTATGAAGAGACTAAGGACTCCAAATTGGCATTCACTGTCCCATAGTTATTCACTTTCCCATACTTGTGGCCTCTGCATTAAGCCCCATTCCTCCTTAGTTTTGTATTTTTTGACTACACTGGGGAAGTTATTTCTGGTAAGGGGAGAGTAGCAGGTTTCCTGCACTCTTAGATGGCTGCCAGCTTTTGATGTGTGCTGACCTTGTGCTCTCTGCTTGAAAACCCAAAAGAATAATGAGAAGGCTAATGAGAAAGAAGCAGAATTATTAATTTCTTTGTAAAATTATCCCTCATCTGTGTATTCATGGGAAATAGAATATTTTCAGCAATGACCTCACAGACACAACATAACATCACCCTCTGGGCCCCTGCTGTAAAGTATCTGGCTTGGGGAACGCATCCTAGCAGGCTGGAGGAGGTTACTTCTGCTTGAATACAGCTGCAAAATGCTTGTTTTCAGGGATGAAAAACTTGACAAAACAAAGAAAGTCATCTGTCAAACAGTCCCCAGACTGCCTGCAGTAAGGTCTAATTACACCTCTCAGCCTCAAAGCTTTTGCTTTTCCCCAGAAGTTTTTATATGCTCATCATATGATTGGTGTTGAATTTAATGGAATATTCTGTTTAGAAACGGATGTCACGGTGTGCTTTGAATTAGACAATGTCTCATGACAAGTGTGATCAGTGGAAGGAGTGTGGAAAGTAAAGTCCTCAGTTGTGAAGAGGTTGCAAAACTATCTCCAGTTAAAATAACTTTTTTTCCTCTGAGCATACTCAGAGACTGATCACAGTTGTGAACATGAGTGAAAGCCTCTGTTGCTCTGAGTCATGGGGTTGGGATGTTGCTCTGCAGAGAGGACTCAGGATCTTAATTCTTCTGTTTCCATGAGCCTTTCTGCTTGGGCATTTCTGACTGTGCAGGATGGAGCAGTTGTAGATATTTGTGCTTGGTTGTGACAGTGATCACAAGGGTCCCAGGATGAGGGAAGAGATGAGAATCTTGACTCCATGTTTCAGAAGGCTTGATTTATTATTTTATGATATATATGATATTAGGAACTATACTAAAAGAATAGAAGAAAGGATTTCATCAGAAGGCTGGCTAAGAATAGAAAAGGAATGAATAACAAGGCTCAGACTGACTGAAACAGCCCGAGCCAGCTGGACTGTGATTGGCCATTAATGAGAAACAACCACATGAGACCAATCCCAGACTCACCTGTTACATTCCACAGCAGCAAATAATCATAGCTTACATTTTGTTCCTGAGGCCTCTCAGCTTCTCAGGAGGAAAAATCCTAAGGAAAGGATTTTTCATAAAACATGTCGGTGACACTTGGTTTTGTGGGTCATGCTAGAAGATGTCACTCCAAATATTTATGACTGTTGAAAATTCATTTATGACTGTTTATAAGCACAGCAATGTGTCATGGAATCACAGAATGGCTTGGGTTGGATGGGATCTTAAAGATCCTCTACTTCCAAGCCCCTGCCATGGGATAATGTGCTGTGCTCTCTCAGATGTACTGGTGCATCAACCTGTGGTGCATCACACTGTGACCAACCCCTGTCTGGGCACAGCCAGGGCCAAACCCTCTGGAGCCTGGATTAGATTCCTCACCCCATTTAGTGATCTCTGGGGTTTGCATCTCTAGACCCTGTGAGCTTTTCCCAGTGTGTGAACAGTGCTGCTTGTCAGACTCCTGACACATGGGCAGGTCCAGTGCAGAGGGAGCAGGTAAAAGGGTTTGGTCAGTAAAGTGACAGGCAGGTGTGAAAAGTGGAATGGAGGAGTAATAAAGCAGCATGTAAGACCTACTGTCTTGGATACAGCCTTGGGCCTGAAGACAGGGAGTGTGTTGGGAAGTTTTCTCTTTTCACAAACAGAATGGCACTGCTGGGGTACATTCCTGAGCTTTTATTGCAGCATCAGCCTCATTACGTGGTTGAGACAACAGAAAGATGACAAAAGCTCACTTACTGCTAGCAACAGCTAAAGATTTATTTGTTACAGAGCATTTTAAAAACTTTCTAGCCAATAGCATATCACTAAAGCTTACAGACAGTTGTTCTAGCCAATCACTAAAAGCACATGTACACCTGCTTCACACGATATTTGCCTGTCTCCTTTCTGTTATATTTCATTATTAAGCTTAAAACCTTCTACTGTCTTGCTAAGCATATTTTTCTGCAGTCTTAAGGTCTATCTTAGCCAAGCCTAAAGCTCAAGCTATTGTTTCATGTCTTGCTTGCTGTACTATTGTAACTTTTTCTACTTTCAAACTTAGCAGCTACAGCTAGTTCTAATTCTCTGCTCTTTCTGTTTCTGAGGCCTGCTTTCTGAAAATCTTCTTACCTTTACTGTTTCCCACAGTTGAGATCAGACTGTTGTGTTTCTGGATTTCCTGTCTAACCAAGGGCTGCTGGAGCTGGCTCTTGTTTCTGGGACTGATTTGGAGAAAGTTGGTTCCCCCTTTGACTCAATAGTTGGTTCAATGCCATGAACAAGTAATGAGAGATGGCAGGTCTGCTGCTGCAAGAGAAGCCTCACTGGAAAGTAAAATCACAGCCCACTCCTGGCTAAATGGTTTTTAAAACATCTTGTGACACTTTTTATTTCAAAGCAGAAATTCTACCCTCCTGCCAGCTGTCTCCTGAATTGTCTGTGAGGTTATGGTGCATCATTTAATGAGCAAAGCTCTTTCCCCACAGAATTCTTCAAGCTGAATTTCTACCTAAAGTCTTTTTTTGCAGCATGGGAACTGATAATACTACTTGGTTGGTTTTTTTTTTTTTTTTGTCTTTGTTTTAGTGCTCAGAAAATTTGAAAGAGTTCCTGCCTCCAACCTGATTTATGGATCAGAAGAAGCTCAAATT
This sequence comes from Fringilla coelebs, assembly GCF_963513975.1. NCBI lineage: Eukaryota > Metazoa > Chordata > Aves > Passeriformes > Fringillidae > Fringilla > Fringilla coelebs. Next base: position 8,653,718 of record NC_140028.1, on the reverse strand, counting down.
CTTCAGTCTCAGTCCTTTGGGGGAGACCTGCAAAGCACATATTTTCAGTGCATTTCAGGTGAGAAAACTGAGAAAAGCTGTAGAGGCAACACTAAGAATTGTGGAAAATAATAATATTTTCATGTGAGTTTATTGTTAAGTTCCTGGATGAAAGATGTGTTCTGCAGTTTGGCACTAATTCCCTGCACGATATTTACAGCTTTTGGTGACCTTGGTTCATGGAAGAGTTTGATGTGTTTTTCAGAAAGAAGTCTTCTGACTTTACTACTTCAGACAAGTCATCTGCATTTAAAGCCAGTTGATGTAGTTTGCAATACGAATGAGAACTGAGATTTAAACCAGGAAACATTCATCAGACTGTGCAGATGTGCAGATAAAAGAAGAATTAGGTGTTCAGAACATATGAAAAGCCAGCTTTTACCTCTTCACAAATTACCTGATTGGCACATAAAAGAGGAATAATCATCCTTGCTTACATCAGAAGGGCATTATAAGGGTTCAGAGATATTCCTCTGCCAAGTCTTGCAGTTTATATACTATACTGCATCTGGTTCAGTTGGTTCAGAATCACCTAGAACCCAGAGGAAGCACCACACTGCTTTCAGGGTGCTTTGAGTCAGCCTCACCTTGTGTCTCCTAAAGCTCAGGCTGCAAAAGGAGGCAGAGGGATAGGTTCAAAGGAAAAACTCTTTGTAGTAACAGACATTTCCAAAATTCTGACAAATCAGTGGCTTTGTGTCACGTGCCACAGTTTAGGTGGAGCAATCACCTCTCATGCTGAGAACTGAATACGTGAAACCTTTTATTACTAGAATGATTTTCTGCACAAGCTCATCCTGGCTCTATACTGTAAGATTTATTGTACCTTCCCCTGAAAATGGAGGTCTTCAAAAGCAAGACACTGAACTGAGAGAGCCTGAGAACAAACCTGGGGAGAAAATCATGCCCCTTTGCCAACCAGTCTCATTCCATCTCTCTCATAGCTGTATTTTCTTTATAAGCTATGTAAGCAAATGGCAGCACAACTCCAAAATATTATTGCTGAAGTTCTCATTGAGGGGTGAGGGTTAATCTTTCACTCCCTAAGTCCCTGTAAGGTCAGATAGCTCAGCTTGCATTTCAGCAGATGTTTTGATCTAAGTTGGTTAATTTTATACTAAAGATTTGGAAAGTGTTTCACCTGGGTAGGAGCAGAGTTGTGGGAGTAAGTTAATGGTGAATGTGTAAGGGCAGAGGGATCTTCAGCCCCTCCTAAATCTGGAAGGGATGGCTTTTTCTCCCTTACAGTGACCAGGGGATTGCTGCAAGGGCAGCCAGCATGATTGAAGAATTTGGAATTTGATGTTTCCCTCCTTCCTATCACTCTGATATTTTTCACAACCTCCTTGCCATGGGGTTACTGTATCAGGCAGATGTGATGTGCTGACAAAGTGGTTCATGAGAGTCCTGCCTCAGGCAAAATTATCCAGCAAACATTAAATATTTGGGTGTGTGGTCAGATCTGTCTCAGCTATTTATATCATCAGGTGATGAACAACTTTCTGCATTAATTTAATTCAATTTAAAATCTTTAAATCTCTACTAAAGTAGTTGAGTGCTAAAGTTCATTTGGCTAATTAAATTCATGTCTGATAGACATAGCGAAATCTACATAAGTAGCAGTGAGCAGTTGAATTTGTAGCAACCATTTTGCATATGAAGTGCTTGGAAACCAAAAATTTCCTTCCTGTTTTTCAGGCTGTGAGAGGGAAGATGCCTGTGGCTTTGCAACTTTAACTCCTGCTGGTACTGAAGTGCTCTGTGAGTTATACAGTGCTGCTGAAGCCAACTTCAACTGCACCACCTCTGGATTGGTAAGAATGATCATATTTAAAAATGTATGTTTGTCCCAGTGCTGTGTGTTCAGTGTAAGTAGACAAGATCACAGAAGAAAGGCAGGCTGTCACCTGACCCCTTGGACATTGCTCTTCCCCAGGGCAGTGATAAATGCCTGCAAGCTGGTAAAGAAGCTACACCCAGATGTTTCCAAAAAGGACATCTGAATACCTCAGTGTTTGAAACATCACACAGCACTGTTGTCTCTAAAACATGCTGAGCATCTGCAGATAGGATATCAGATTAGTTTAAAAAGAGGGTAAATATGGATAGTCCAAACTAGAAGTAGCCAGGTTGGTAATCAGGCCACCTGAAACAATCCTACTTTGAGTCCCTTCCTCTAGCCCAGGGTTTGAATTGTGTGCTCTTTATCTCTGTGCTATTTTCCTATTCACCACTTTAAAACCCAGTGTGGCATTGAGGAGCTGAGATCTCAGTTTGATAATGTAAAAATTGTCTGTATGAGAAAGAATAAAAAATGTCCCTGTGGAGTTGTGCTCTGATAACCTTTGTGTTGCTCATTGTTCCCCATGAGTTTCTTAATAAAGAAAATGTATTTTAGGAGAGGAAATCCATCAGTTGTATTTATTTCTCTTGCCTGTTCTCTGTCTCAGGTGCAAGGTGTCTTGGGGAACCCTGCTGCCACTAGCATCAGTGGTCTCAGCTGCTTGCTGCATGTCAGGAACTCAGAGGGAGATGCACTGATGGCCTTTTTGAAGAGAGGTACCAGATGTGAATGCCTCCCTTAAATCTAACTCTCTGTCCAAGCTGGTAGTTACTTCTGTAGAGGATCATGACTAAATTTGGGAACATCTTTGTTTAAGAAGACACAATACTTTAAAGAGATCAACATTTAGTGGCAGTCCAGAAGCTTCAACAAATCTTTCTTTCATATCTTGTTCCCTAGAAATTAGGAATAATTTTGTAAGCCATTTTGATGCTTTTGCCAGCAACTAGTCCCATAAAAACTCAAAATCTAAATGACTTCTCTTAACTAAGCAGTTTGTTATTTGAATACATAAGGCATTATTAATGACCAGCCTGTACATAATTTAATTTCACTTTGCTTTTGATTGTGAATTGTTCTAGCAATATACCAGCCAAGAAGTAAACTGCTCTCCATTAATCCCAAAACATTTCAGCTGAACTAGTAAATGCGTGAGACAAACTTTATTTATTTATTTATTTATTTATTTATTTATTTATTTATTTATTTATGGCCTGAGTGTGGCTGATAGCACCACATCCATTGTGTGTCCAGCTTTATTTGTCATTCCAAACTGGAAGCAAGATAACCAAATCTGCAGAGTTTGAGTCAAAATTCTCTGGTTTTACCATGTTCTTGGTACAAACCTCTGAGGCACTATTTATTAATATTGATAAAAATAGAAGATCTAAGTCTCACCCAAAAATAAGTCAAGGCCCTTGAGCTAGTTGTGATTGGTATAATCTTTTAAAGACCAGATCTATTCTAGTTTTCTAAATCCAAAATTCTATGAATGATGCCCTCCTAGTTAGCAGAAGTCTTAATTGCAGATGCAGTTATGCTGGCCAAATGACATATTTTACTTTTAAAATTAGATAAATTTGTTTCATTTTTTTCTGGGAGTTACTAACAGTGTAACTGAGTTCTTGAGGGTGAAATATTACCAACCTTACTGCATATATCAGTTTAGGAGCTCTTTGCTAGCAGTGCATTACAACCAGCTACTCAGGAATAACGGCACCACATCATTTGATGATCTTATCTTGCTTCTGAAACTGAAAATCCAGAAAAAGACTTTTAAAACTGAGTTTTGATCATAAAACTTTCAACCAGCTCCAGTCTGCAGGCAATTCAAAAACATTCCTTGAGCTCCCCTTGAACTCCTTTCCTTTTCTGTCTCCCCAGGACAGGAATTCAGCTCCTCTGGACTGAAGGCCTTTGAGAGGACTGGCTTCCAGAACGTTCTGTCGGGCGTGTACCGCTCCCTGGTGCTCCCGGCAGCCACCACATCCCAGACTGATGCTCAGCTGCTCTGCAGGCAGGAGTGCAGCCAGGACTCCTGCTGTGATGGGTTCATCCTGAGCCAGCTCCTGCTGGATGCAGGTACTGCCTGCCTGCCCAGGAAAGAGTCCTGCAGCTAAAACCAGTGCTAAATGAATAGGAGTCACTGCTGGACACAGTACACCCACCTTTACATCATACCTGTGTGAGCAGCCTGTCTCCACATCACTGACTTTTCTTTGGTGTTGGAAAGGTTTGAGTAATGCCCAAGACCTGAGGCAGCAACCTGTTCTTGGAGCAAAATGGGCATTTTGAAGGGAAAAGCCTGACAGAGTTCCAGCAGTGTTTGGGCAATGCTTTTGGGAGCATGGTGTGACTCTGTGCAGGGCCAGGGATTGGACTCAGGGGTCCTTGTGGGTCTCTTCCAACTCAACCTGTTCTCTGTGTGTGTGACATCTCCATCTGGATGAGACAAATTGTTCAGAAAACACCTCTCTCCATACATAGACAGCTTGGTCACCAGAAGCTGGTGCCTTTCAGCTGATGCAGGAACTTAGAAGGTGCTTCCAGACAGAGTTCTTGTGGTGCAAATGAAAATCAGCTTCCTTTTAAGAGCAGGAAAAAAAGGATGCTTGACAGAATTGTGTTATTGCACGTAGAAATGCAAAAATCTCCCAGGTCTGGACGTCTGTCTAGGAGAGCAAGTGGTAGTGGGATGGATGGAGTCTGGCAGAGGTGGGACTTTGGCACAACCAGATTTTTGCCAACAAGTTCAAGCACTTTATGCCAGTGCTTAATTTTGCAGTTTAGTTTCAAACTCACATAGTATTGACTTTCCTCCTGGAGGTGCATTTCCTGTAGGAAATGTGGAGTTTTAAATGGCATGCCTCAAGGATTTAAAGACAAGCTCTGTCAACAGCCAGGAGTTGGACTTGATGATTCTTGTGGGTCTCTTCCAACTCAGCACATTCTGTGATTCTGTGAAATCCAGGCATGTGCTAGTGGCTGATATGTGACAAGTACTTTTCCAGTTTGGACTGGAAACTGATCCTAGTTTTAAGAAAATCTGTGAAAATCTGTCACAAATTAACTGTGAAAGTTTTCAAGAAAATATTTCCAGAAAATTATTCTCAGTTTTGGCATCTCTTTTTTCCTTTCTTTTTCCTTTTTGCATCACAGAATTCTAGATGATCTTGTAAAGTCCATTTCTCTATGCACTTACAATCAAATTTTGGGTTCTCTCTACTAGTGAGTGTAGAAGGTGAATATCTCTTTGGTTGGGGTGACTATTTGGATCAGTTCTACAGGTAAATGTATTAGCTGGACTGGCATTTTGCTTAAAAAGAAAGAAAAAAGAAGGAAAAGGTAACATATTCAATATCTTGTGTACCCAGTCCATAAAAACAAATGAGAGAGGGCATTGTAAAGCCTTAGAAACGCCTGAGCTGTGACACCAAGTGCAAAGCAAGAGCTGAGTATTGTCTAGAAGTTATGGTAACAGATTGATGCCAGAACATGTGGCCTTAAACACTCTGGTCCCCCAACTGACATCACAGTGCTGGGGACACTCAGGCCTGGGATCACTGAAATCAGGCACCAGTTCAGGAAACCATTGCAGTAAGAATATGTAAGTGCTTTATTTTTGGTTCAGAACCTGAGATTTTAGGGCCATCAAAGGATTGGATGTGTCTCTGTGGTGCTAAGCAGTGCTGAGAACATTGTTGGGTACTATCAGATAGCAGTAATATTTTATTAGGTGATAATAGTATGTGCCTGAAACCCCTAAAAAACAGGCTGTGAATGTTTAGTTTGGGTATAAGTAGCTAACCTTAGCACTCAGATTTGAACATATGATTCTAATTTGCTTATTTAGTTTTTTGGGGTTTTTTTGGGTATTAGTACTGAAGGGTACCTCTCAGTAACACAGGTTCATTTGGAACTTAGAGAAAGTATTGGAGGGCTTGGGTAGGTGCAAAGCCTCAGTGCAGCAATGCAGCTGTGTCTTTTCCTGCCCCCAGGTACCATTCTGTGCAGTTTGCTGAGCTCCCCAGATGTGCTGATCTGCAATGCCAAAGGCTGGAGTCCAACACCAACCTCAGCCATAGGGGAGGTGTGTAAAGGTGTGAGCTATGATGAGGAGGAGAAGAGGTTTTCCTTCACCCTGGGAGGACAAGTGTTCAGTGGAGGTAAGTGAATTACCTCAATTTACATCAATTCTCCTTAACTGTTGTTTAGACACTGTCTTATTCACCAGCCTGCCCTTGTACTCCAATGCTTTTTTCAAGTAAATCCATATCACAAAAGAATAAGAATTCTCTGGCTGGGTGTATTGCTGGAGAGATGGACCTCTCACATTTTGCCACATGAATTTTAATGAGACTATGTTTCATATGTCACTCTGTAATTCCTACAGCATTTAATTCAGGCAGATCCAAGCCAGTAATCTGAAAGAAAGGTAAAGTCTGTAGCAAAGATAAAAAGGGAGATGTTCAGACCTACATGGCAAAAGCAATGATAGGAAATTGAGTAAAGTTTGGCACTCTGGATCCAGACTAGCCCATGACACCTGGGACCTTTTTCCTTAAACTTTTGTTCTGTAATGAAGGTGATGCATAGTTTAGTGATGTGTTTTCTGTGCAATTTCTGAGCATTGAAAACACATGGTTAATTTAAACAGCTGTTCTAACATAATTTTTTCATTATTAGCTTCTCAGTTGATGGAAGAGGCAGAAAGAAATTTCACTACCTTTCAGGAAATTTACCTGTGGAGAGGTAAGTTATCTCACAGAATTTCTTACAAAAACTTATGATGAACTGGAGGGTGTGGCAGATGTCAGTTCTATAATGGAAATGCCATTGTCACATTTCAAGCTATCCAAATTAAGACACAACTCAGAAGGCTATTTGGGCAGGGATGTGTAATCTGCAGTAATTCTACTGCCAGTTTCATGAAATTTGGGTAAAGTCTTGTGTCTGAGAACATAATTTACAACTTTTAGTACCTTTGAAAACAGTGTCATGAAGACACCTGCCTTTGTCCCGTCAGTGTTCAAGTACCATAATAATTTAGCATTTTATGCCTAATTACAGGGGTTATGTTTATTTACAAAATAGTTGTATTTTTTTCTTTCTGAATCTCACCATGTACATGGCAGGACTTGCACAAATGATTTGTAATAATAATTTGTGCTTTGTAAGTGCACAAAGCCTTCAGAAGGCTGATGCTGAATACAGAGTGGCTGTGGATATGGTATTTATTTTTGTCATCCAAACAATGCATTTTGGTTTAGGTGTTCCCCAGAGCTATACAGAGATGGTTTAACTCATTCTTGATTCAACATTTGGAGGAACTACCAAAGGAATTTTCCTAAGTGGTGCACTTTATATATTTGTTCAGTTTTGGGAGCTGAGGATTATTTTGTCTTGTGAAAGAAACATAAAGGGAATTACTCTGCTCTTTGATTCCTGTTTCATTCCAGACTCTGATATGGCCACCCGGATGAAAACCTCTCTGTGTGAGGCTGCTGCTTTGGAGACAAAGGATGACTTGGTGTTATCAGGTATTAGAGCAATAGCAGACAGAGCAGGCAACAGAAGAGAGCAGGGAGGTGGTGCAGAATTTAACCAGAAAATATCATATATCGCTATATATATGTTCATTATGGTATAGGTATTGTAAAGTCCAGAGGATTTCCCTGAAGCAGGATGTCTGATACAGGTTTTGAGAAAGATGTTCAACATGTAAGCCTGGCTTTATGATTCTTACCTTGGCTGGACAGGCTGCAAATTAAAGTGTTAAAGTTTTCAATGTGAAACTTGTTCTTTCAGACTTACTGAGCTGAAGAGGTACAGGAAATATCATTTGACTGAGAAAAATATTTCACATAAGCCGAGGAATGAAATCCTGGGCCTGGATACCTGGGCATCTTTACTGCTCCTGACAGTATGATTGTAAATACAGGGCATGGAGAAACCCAGGATGAAATGCAATCTCAAGTGTTTCTTCCATGCATGATGACAGTGAGGGACTTGTGAACTTCTCTTAGCTCCTTTGTTATTCCAGGGTTTGCTCTTTGTTTTATGAAGTCATGTATAGGTCCAAAATAATTTGTAGGAAGTTTCTGGAGTTCATTTGGGCCTTCAGCATCATAATCCTAAGAGAAACTGAGTAATGGAGTTTGCTGAGAGCACCTTGATTTATTTTTAATTAATTATAATTTTTGTTGAGGAATCTTGATGAATGTCTGGGCACATGATTTAATATGTGCAACATCCTAAAAGGAAGTGAATTGCTTATGGTATTTGAAAGGAAACTAAACTAAACTAATTAAAAACCCAAAAACCACCCATTTACCTAGCAGAGCTCCTTTACAGTTAGGAGACTTAAAAAGTGAGAGAAAAAAGTGCACTTACTATGGTGGTTGAAATTTCTTGCATTTACCTGCCAAGGCATGAGTGCAGCCCTCAGGGTTCTCCATTTACCTTGCTGGGGCTGATGATACCATTAAAACCTGCAGTTATGCAAGGAATGCAGTTTTTACTTCCATCCTTAAATCTTAGTCTTGGCACCAGCTGTTCAAGAGAAACTGAAGGTTGAAGTCATGACTTGAGAGGTAACAGGAATTATAGGTTGCCTTTTTTGGGAAGTCATGAATGCATCTGGGAAAATGTCTACAGAGCTGTTATCACTTGATAATCATTTGTAAAACACAGGGTAACAAATCTTTTCCAGTTGCTTTTTCTAGTTTCTGTTAGAAGATTCAAAGCTGCAGTGCATTTTCAGCATGTCAGTAGGTGCTTCAGCACTTGACAGAATCATCAGCATTTCTTTCCTTCTTGTTTTCATTTTGGGCTGATTATTTCACTGCATGTAAGAATAAGTAATATAATGTCTCACAATGTTGGAACTGGGGATGAGATCTGCTGATGATATTGTGTTAATGAAGAAATTTTTAAGAGGTCAGAGAAGAGCGTCCATTTCTTTTAATACTGGACCCTTTTTTAAGGGGATGAATTTGGGAACAAGAAAATAGCTGTGATTGATTGTTTCAGAGGGAGCTCAGGAGATGTAAATCACTGCATACATGTCTAAAGGTCACAAGCAGGTGACAGAAATGAGTTATTTAATGTGGTCTGTGGGAGCATAAATTCAGAGAAATTAGCTTAAATGCCTGCAACAGGTATTAAGCTTGTCAAGAAAGCTGAGAGGTGTAAAAGCCTTTCAAGGGAATATAAGGAAACTGCTCTACAAAATATCAATTAAGGAATTACAAACATCCTTTGAATCCTCATACTTCACTGATAGGATATTTGTTGCATGACAGAGTAGAGCAAACCCTCTCATTTCTAGGAGCAGGAATTTTCATCTAGTTTTTGGATGTTGGAAATACTCAGGCAGTGCTATTTTGTGCAGTGCAGCTCAGTGAGGAGGGACTGCCTACAGGAGAGGCACTGTGGGTGGACGATTCTGTTATTAAAAGCAGGCTTTGGTATATTCTAGCCCTAGAAAATGATTGCAGCTGTTTTACTGAGAAAGGCAGAATTTTATATATAAATAAATTTAATTCATTCCAGAGCATAGTTAATTTTTTGGGGGATTCTTTGTTTGTTTGTATCTCAGATTCCACAAAGGATCTTTTCTACCTAATGGACAACAGCCAGATACAAAGTGACCAGAACTACTCCCTCCCTTACCAGCAGTATTGGGTCTTCAGGCAGAAGTACTCAGCTGAGGAAGCTCTGCTTTGGTGTCTCACACGTAAGGTCCCATGGAGACTGTTATTCTGTAGGGGATAATAACTAACTAAAATCTTTTAACAGGTGTTATAATAATGATGAGTAGAAACTTTAGACTTGGAGATATTTTTTTTGCAGACAACTCCGACAATTTTCATGGAAATTGCCAGTGGGGCCACCTTTTTATTCCTTACAGTCTTTGCCTGCCATGGCAGAAAGGGTGCCCATAATTCACCATCAGGGTGCCCCTGTCTTGGGCAAGAGAAGTCAAAGGTACAGCTTGGGCTATGCCCTGCTGTTCTTGAAGGGTACCACTCCAAATAGGGAGGTGGAATAGTGGTAAAAGAAGGTAAAATGCAGATAATTTGGGTTAGTGATAAATTGCATTTTAATGCAGTAAACAGAGTTTCCAGCTCTACCAGGACGTCAGAACTAAGAGTACTAAACAGTGCACAAACAGCACTGTAAGAGGTCAGTAGAGCTATTCCTGTTTAAAATTAAGCATTGACACAGATGTTTACAGGAGCTATTGACTGGTAATTAAGTAATGGGTCTGACAGCTTTGGTTCTTTTCTGAAGGTATGCTCTTACCCTGGGACAAACTTCAGAACAAATTTCTATGAGCAAATGTCTTGAACAGTTGGTTCTAGGAAAGTTGTGTTTAATTTTGTGTGATGCTTGAATGCTTCAGAAATATTTTTTGTAAAAACTTACTGAGACGTAGACATTATTGTCCTTTTTATTTGTTAGAGACCACGACTGATGCAGAGTTCTCTTATGATTATACAATTTGTATGTAAGTTTACTAAAAAAGAAAGAGATATTTATGAATTAAAATATTAAAGAGGGACCAATACACTGGAGAAATGCTTGTCACAGCTGGGGAATTTATCTTCCCAATTAGCTGTGTGGGAGCTCCTTTACTGTGCTCTCCAGGTAAACCTGCTCTTCAGTGCCACTGGGGACAGAATGTGTCCCTCTTTCTCTTTCATTTTTAATTATTAAATTAATTAATTTGCAGATTAGTAGGATTATATTGAAATTCTCCCTTTTGGTTGTTTGCTGATGGATAGCTTTGCTCTGAAAACATGAAGGAGAGCAGAGAGAGAAAGGAACTATCATGTGTATAACTGTTCATGACTTTGCTTCCCAGGTTGTGCCCAAGAGGAAGAGTTCTGTCGAATTGCAGATCTGCAAAGTGCCACAGACAAATACTTTGTGTGTACCCTCTATCCAGAGGCACAGATTTGTGACAGCAGCATCAACCAAATACCAGGAAACTGTGCAACTGTGCTCCCCTGGCAGCCACAGACGCTGTACCATAAAATAGGCAAGTTTTGGGATTTGGATGTATAATGTCTGCTCTAACCCTGGGAATGCAAGCCAGTATTTTGGCTTTGGTTCTGAGATAAAAGTCTGCATGTATAAATGAGTCTTGGGATGGGATGGTGCAAGGGACAGTCAGGCTGTCTGGGATATGGTTTTTCATTTTCAGTTCAGAATGGAAAGATATCAACCATGAATTTCACTCTGTCCACCTCAGCCATTCCCAAGTCAGAGAGGCCACATGGATCTCATATTTGTATATCAGTTTTTAGCCCTTTTTATAATTTGGGTGAAATAGGAATGTCATTGGAATATCACAATCTACTATTAAATTGCTATGGTAGCTAAATAATGCAAAAATTGAAAGCAGTGAGTGTAGTTTTTATTTTGCTTTAAGTATTTTTTAGCAAATGCGGAGCTGTAGATGTGAATTTTAACTTTTGCTCTTTGGATACATGAAAAGTTCAATGTTTTTCTCATAGGGCACATGTAGGGAAGCTGGACAAACAAACCTGTTTTCACTGTTCAGGAACATGTAATTTTGCTGTGGCAAATGTAAAGGTCCACTGAACTGAGCTGTTCAATCTTGTCATTTTGGGGAGCCCAAAGGGCAGCATGGGCTGAATAATGCATGAGCATACTGGAGCCTTCCAATCTGGAGCTCTGCCCCAGTTTAAGGCCTCGTGGAAGAGGTAGCATCAATACAGGTCTCAGAAACAAAAGGCCTGGCTGGAAGTCCTTCCTTGGTGATGTAATTTGCTAAGCTTTCAGAGCCTTTGCTTGGTGAATTTTTATTCATCTTCAGGTTTAACAATCAAAATTTTCTGTGATAGCATAAAGTCATCTTTAATCAACCAGAGCTCAGCATAAAAGCACACACTGGAGCCCTACCATCTGATTACTTGGCCAGTATTTGTATACGACAAAGTTAAACAGATTATTCCAATTTTGTTTTTCTTTTTCCTTCCAGTGACTCTTAAAAGTTCTGTGAAGAGCTTCTACACACGTGTACCATTCCAGAAAGTAACAGAAGTCTCAGTGAGGAATAAGACTGACATGAGCAGAAAAGCTGTTTCAGATGGGTAGGACATGAATGTTCCGTTGTTCTCCTTGGAATTTTAACCATGTCTGGAATTCCGAGGCTGTGTTATGCAGATACAGGAAATCAGATTTATTGATCCAAGAATTGCATTGTTTGAGAATATTTAATGAAGAAAAGATAACATATGGTTTAAAGGAGATTTGTAATTGAGTTATAAATAAAAATATATATAATTATGAATTATAGACAAGAAAATTGTTACTTATAACACTACTAATTACCAGTTTGTCTGTTCAATCTCTTACCAGTAATACACCAAATCAATTTAGGGTGATATTTTTAGGGCAGATATCAAAATAATCATCTAAATTAATAGATGAAGTCTGATGAGTATACTAATCAAGCACAATTTCATCTACATATGGAAAATGTATGGATGTGTGTGTGTATACTGGTTCTTCAGCCTAATTGTGAAAGGCATCTCTACAGGTTCTCAGTGTCCAATGACAGCTTGGATAATGTTTTTCTTTTCCCAGGTTTTTTGAGTGTGAGCGTTGGTGTGATGCTGACCCCTGTTGCACAGGATTTGGCTTTTTTAATGACTCACAGCTGTCAGGTATTTCCCCCCTGTTTTTGTTTTTAAAATAACTTGTCTTTCTTCAATATTAAGATTCACCTTTTTGGGTAACCATAACCATTTCTAGAGTTCAGCCTAATGACACATTCCACATTTCAGAAATTATTAAGAAAACTTAATGAGTCCTTAATAGGCAGCAATTCCAATAGCATAAAATTCAAACTGATAAAACTCCAGTTTTTTCTCATTCCTCAACCTCTCTTCAAAAGTGTTGCTTGGTTTCTTTTAGTGATTTTTTTTGGCTTTTATGTTGTTTCAGTTTTTAAAGCCTAAATGACTTTGAAACCTAAATATTATTGAAATTAGGTGCATGCAAGCACATGATGTCTGTGGATATACTAGGACAGTTTAGCCTTTTGGCTTGCTTGGTTGTCTGACCTTCTCTGCTCCCAAATTTTAGTCTTTTACTTGAGGAAGAAAGTCTTCAGCTGGTGTTTGAAATTGGATACCACCCAGCTCAAAGTCAATGAAAAGGATTTTAATATGTTATTACAAATTCAGATTTAGGCCACTGAAATGTGTAACTTTGTTTTTGGTGGAGTTGTGTGCTAATCAGCTCTCCCTGAGGTCATTAAATGGGCTGGTTTTATAATGTATTTTGGAATTTGAAACAGTTCAGAAATACATATTTTTGATTCCTTTTTTTTTTTGTTGAGCAGATAAAGTTTTCACTTGGTCAAAAGTGAGTGGCTTAGAAAATAATCCAGTGTATTTTAGATAAGAATTAATATGCAAATAAAAATAATTGGTAGTTTTCATGCCTCCTTATGATCACATGAAATTTGAGGTCTTAACTAAATATGACTTTGAGTTTCTTTAAATACTTCTAAAATAAATAGAAAATGCTAAGGCACCCAACATGCAAAATGGACCCATTTTTAGTTTATCTGATTAGTATTTAATATCTGTGATATTTCAGACATCCAGTCTTGGCACTCATATAGTCAAGAGAACTAGTAGTGATTTTAACATGAGCTGAAATCTTCAAGGAAACTGTTTCAAACACTCTATATTTTTCAGGAACAAAATTATTTACACTGGGGCTTTGAAAGAATTTTTATTTTGATGCAATTAGGGGACATGTTCAATATACATGAAGATTTTTAACTGCATTAGCATGAAAGGGCTCCTTGCTCAGACTTGTGACCTTTGCTCAGTGAAATTCTCTGTGATTTTGATTATAATGGATTCTAATGCTGGTACTCACCTTCCCTCACAATGAATTCAGTGGGATAATTCAGCAATAGTTTTAATCACTTGGCTCATTTCAGGTATTTCCTTTCCTTTGACTTCTAAGTGAGTTGAATTTCACTTAACACTCAGTGGAGCCATGATGAGTTCTTTTTCCTCACAACACTATCTAGAAAAGGAAAATTTTCCTCCTTATTTCTATAACACGTGCATCCTTGGCAGGTGGGAAGATCATGTGCGTGACTCTGAACAGCCTTGGAATCCAGACCTGTGCTGAGGAGACAAGAAGTGCTTGGCACATTTCAAATTGCACTTCACCAGATGCTGAAGTCAAAATACACCCATTTGGCTGGTATCAAAAGCCTGGTAAGTGATGCAGGACACATGACCTTCCTAATGGATTTCTGCACTTTGAAGTTTATTATTTGGCTTCAGTGTGTAAAAATTCCAGCTTCCAGCTGTAGCACCCATTTGCAAGGACCTCAAGTAGACAAGGCAAACAAGTATGTGCAAAGGAAAGAAAGGTGCAGTATAATGTCCATTTTAACAGAAAAGGAATATCAAAGATGCATAATTTAATTTCTTATATTCTATCAGAAACTTTTGGCCAATGTCAGAATTCAAATATATTTTGCCTCACTGCACAGTCCTGATCAGGAAATCATTCTTTGTTTCTCATTCCTGGGCTTATGGTTTTACCCTCCATGTGGATGCATAACCTCGAAAGGTTTGGATTTGCTACAGAATTTAAAATTCCCTTCTGCTTGTTTTGGTAAAGAAAGGACCAAGACCAAATTCCAAAGTGGACCTGTGTTTTTCAAGCAGCAAGAATCCATCAAGTGTTTAAACAGAAGAGCAGTTATGAGATGTTGTGTTGTTTCCTGGGGAGGAATCAAAACCACTCCTAGTCAAGATGGATTTTATTTTATGTGGAGAAACAAAAGCTTCATTGCTTTGTCAAAAACTTTAAATGGGTTTCCCGTTTGTCACACCTCTTTTTGGGCAGGTCTAGTTCTACTTTGTTAAGCTCTGATTTCATATGACTGAAAGAATAGGGAAAACAATGGCTCACCTGAGTTTGTCTCCCTTTATGGGAGGACAGCCTGTTTCTTGGTCCCACAGACACAACTCCTGAGCAGAAAGCCCCCATGGGGGCAGGTCTGGTGATGTTGACAGAATCAGAGAAAATTTTTGAATAAGGAATACTTTTTTTCTGCTTTTATACTGGATAATACCCCTAGATCTTGCTGAGTAGAGAAGGGCTGATAGCAGAGAGGGGGACACAGAGCATGGGTGTAAATTGTCCAGAAAACATGATAGAAAGATAATCCAGTTAAAGCTGTGTAGAGATAGATCAGATATTGTGAGAATACATTGTATTTTACAGTGTTGATAAATAAAACCTTTCACACTCTAAGTGTCTGAAATGTGAACTCAATGTTGAGCTTTTCAAGCCTTGTGCTGTCCCTATGCCCACAGAACCATCCATGTCCTCTTGTGGGACAGTCCTTGTTAAAGGGTAGAGACAGCACAGAAACATTTTGGAAGCTGGGAAGGGATGGGCTGAGGGTCTGGCACTGAGAGGAAGGGAACAGCACCCTGATAAAGCAATGGCAGCATCCTGGTGGCAGGGGGAGTTGAGATGCAGACAGGGGTAAGAGTGAAGGAAAGAAAATTGGAACAAAGAGGGACAGCACAGGTGTAGATACGCTTCTGTTTCTTGGAATTGTTTTCCCCTTGTTGGCAAAGGACCAACAGAAAATAAAAGCTGTTTCTCACATGCCAGACAGAGGGATGATGAAGAGGAGCCCTGGTGTATGCAGAGAGAGACAGTGGCATTTCCTTATGCAGTGAGGGAGCTACAGATGTGTTTCCACCATAACGCACAGCAGGGCACAGATGTTTATGCAAATGGTGATATTTACAGAAAAAAATTTGTATCGGTTCTGCTGGTGTGTTGAGGGCCTGAGAACCAGGAAAAGGAACAAAAATGTTCTGAGGCTAAAAAGGAAAATGAGTAAAATCTGAAGGAGTGATTTACTGTAGGCAGTGGGATATTAGCATGATGCAGGGTCTGTGGCTGTATTCCACAGTTTGGTTTGAGGAAGGTGCTTCTGTCTGTGTTTCATAACAGGCTAAGTTGATGTGTGATGTTTGCTGCACAGCCCTGTTCGTGAGCTATTTGATTTTGTACAGTGAGAGCTCCAGCTCAGTCAAAAAGGAATACAGAGCAGCATTTCAAAGACTTTTGGATAGGCCCAATCCTTCACTGCTGTGAATGGGTTAACCTCTGAGTTTTCAGAAACATCTGTTGGTTACATGCGTGGGAAATACATACTGGAAGAAGTTAACAGAAAATCTGATCTGTCTTCATTTTCTGTAGGGATGGTCATTTATTGTCTTAGTGGAGAATTTATAAGTGGTTTGACTAGCCAAAGTGTTCTACAAAATATGAATGCACAGGGAAAGCTTCATTTTTATTATTTGTGATTACAAAATATTTATGGGAAGTATTAGCAAATGAGAAGTTTTTTGTATGGAAATGAATATGAAGCTGTGTGTATGATGAATTCTTATTTTAACTTCAATTTAGAAAGTGTTGTGCTAGAAACTGCCTCATTTCTAATTCATATTTCTGAGAAATTCCAGTTTGCTGGAAGTAGAGATAATCTGGTGTCTCTCCTGGTACACAAACTCGAATACAGAGAGGGACATAAAAAAACCAGAGAAATACTGAAATGAGTTTTTTATAACTGCATCTCAAAAAGCATTTGTAGAAATGTTTATAAATACAGAAATTTAGGAAATCCGGTTTCATGTACAAGCTCAAAAGGATTAGATAGCAAAGCAGCCTTTCATCCTTACTCTTGGTGTTTTTGGGGAGATGCATCATCCAGGTCTGAGAAGTAATGCTGGAAATATTGAGTATCAATTGCATTTTAAATCTTTAAGTATTATTGTTTTCAATTGTGTTGTTGTTTTTCTGCTTTTAGCTGACTTGAAGAGCACCATTCCCAACCTGTGTCCACCTGTTAATTTACCTTTCAGGCCAGAAAGTGGTAAGTATATTTATGTATTGAACAAAAACAAAATCAAGCACCTTCCCCCCACTTCCCCCACCAAAAAAAACCCAACCAGTAAAAATCCCTCCATCCTCTATTTTGCTCATATTGCTGAAAGATTGCACTATAATGAAAGCATTCCACATGAGGTCACTCATTTAGGTGTTTACTCATTTTCATTAATTATGTATCATTTAATACAACAAGACCTGTCAGGTCGACAGTGCTGACCTAATTTCTCACTCGCTGCCACATGAGACAAAATATTTGGCTGGACTGATGAAAAAAATTTATTTAGGAGTGTGGGTGTTGCTTCACTTTTCAGATACAATGAATCTTATGGCACTTGCATGTCTTATTTTAAAAGTGGGTGGATCTTCTTAGTAAATGAAACTTAGCTGCTCTCTTTCAGGGCTTTGTGTCTACTGACCCCTAAAAATATATGCAAATTGTCAGCAGCTACAGGCTTCCCTGAAGTGTCCTTTCCAGAAACACACTGCATAGCTGCAAAATGCTGTGTGTAACAGAAAGGGAGTGGACTGCTTATTAGAAAACTCAATTTAACACTCCAGTTATACTGAAATTGAGAAGTCACTTCCATCTTTGCCTTTGATTTTCTGGTTGATCTGAACAAATATTTAGTCTGATTGAGCCTTTCTTTAAACCTTATGCAACTGAGCATGCAGGAGACTTGATATTTGCAAAGACTTTTCAATACTCAGTTTAGAATTTGTTATGATCTGTCTTATCATGATATCCATAACCACCAGTCATGATCAAGTTTGGTGTATTTTTTAGTAGAATTTGTGCTTTTTAAATAATCATTTTAATGCAATAGAAGGATAACTCCTATCTTTGTAGGTAAGCAGTAATAATTTTTGTGTGAAACATTTGAGGAGGTGGTGGGGTAGTAGGGTAGGCCTGGTGTGTAAGTTGGGCAGCTCAACTCCTTTGCCAACTGGTTTTCCCAAGGGATGTGGAAAACAGCTTCACTAAGGCTTTCTTCCTCCCAGAGTGAAGCTTGGTAGTAATTTTGTCATTTTCCTTTTATGTTCTTCTTGCTTGCTTAAATCTAGGAAAACAGTGCCCTAAGCAGCACTTAAGAAAATCAGGAAATTAGGTCTTTCTGCTGTTTGCTTTTGACTCTAAGGCTGCCCAGAACAGCAGCCCCAGCAAGTGAGGTGCTCATCCTTTGTAACAGCCCTGATCTATCACACCCATTTCCAGGCCATCTTTCCAAATGCAGAGCAACTCAGGATATCACTGGTTTGCAGAGATCTGGTTAAGCAGCCCAAGCCAGCAGAGCTTCCCACAAGGATGCAGGATTCTGGCTCAGAGTGTTTGTCCTGGGGACTGATGGTGGTTAGGAGAAGTCACTCAATTACAGAGCACAACAAGGCTGGAAGTCAAATTAGCACTGATTTCCTGGACACTTTGGGGCTCTGACACCGCTGGAGCAACACATTCAAAATTCTCCTGGACACCTTCTGTCCTTATGTTCTGCCTCATTTTGATAGTAAAAGTACCAGACTGCTTATTTTGGTCAGATTATTAACTGGGCTGTGTTGTTGGAGGTTTTAGAAAATATTCAAAACATTTTTTCCAAACACTTTATGATTGTATGTTATATTAATATGTGCCATAGAAAACGAATTGTTTTAGAGCTGGGCATCATACAAAAGCTAGCATTTGCTGAATTTTGTACATTGTGGTAATGTTTATATGTGGGGATAAAAAATTATTGTGGCTGCTCTGTGGTAGCCAGATGGTGAATGTGAGAAAATGTCAGTGATTAAAGGGCACTGCCATGAGTAGATATGTGTGTGTGTGTGAATTTAAGTGTATCTATACTTATAAAAATAGAAATTTTCCATTGAAAGATCAGAAAAATATTTAAATTTGCATGCTTTGCCAGAAGGCTCTGTGAAATTGTGAATTAATGTTATGTCCAATCTAGAGCCTGAGTTAACTGGAGCTCTATTAGGGCTTACATTTCATTGAAAGTTAATGCACTGACTGACTCATTTCTGAGTCAGCCAGTTTGCAGTGCTCAGGACAGAGTGCCCAGCACTTTGCTTCCTCCCATTTGCAGTCAGGATATTGCTCCATTCAAAATCTGTGATGTTTGCACCCCCAATGTGCTGTGAAGAAACCCAGATGAGCAGACTTATTTTCAGAATGGTGGGAAGTAGATACTTTGCCTGTTTTACTCATTGTTCTTCTCAACAGA
This sequence comes from Fringilla coelebs, assembly GCF_963513975.1. NCBI lineage: Eukaryota > Metazoa > Chordata > Aves > Passeriformes > Fringillidae > Fringilla > Fringilla coelebs. The sequence continues at coordinate 8,634,632 of NC_140028.1, read as the reverse complement.
GAGGGTGGAGGCATTGTAGGACCATAAAACAACAGGAAGATGTCAACAGGTTTTTACAAGCGCGTGGATAGCAAAAGGCAGGGTAGGGAAAGTGGGGGGCTGCTGAATGGGGCAGGAGACCTGATGAGAAAGGAGATGGAAAAGGAATAGGTGCCTTTTCACCTCAGTCTTTCCTGGCAAGTCCAGCCTTCAGGACATTCAGACGAGGGGGAAGAATGCAGCAAGGAAGTTTTAGCCTTAGAGAAGGAGGATCAGGTCAGGCACCAAGCTGGACATACAAATCCAGGATTGCAGAGGGAGCTGGTTAATGTCATTCTGAGGCCACTCTCAAATACCTTTGAAGGTGATGGGGGAGATATTTATTTTCCTTCTGTTCACTGGTCTGGGCTTTTGAAGAAGTTCCTCAGCAGTAATCAACATAAAATGTCTAGACCTTTGAATCTTCAATGACAAAAATAATTTTCAGAGCAACTTCTTTTCATGTCTTGTCCTGGAGCAGCCTGCAGCCCCTAGGAAGCTGCAAGAAAAGACTCTATGTAAGGCCAAGAAAAGACCCTATGTAAGGCCAGTCCTGGGAGAGACACAGCAAAAGGAGAGGGTCAGGGTTCTTCCTGTTCTTTGTCTCGCACCAGAATGTTCATCCAGCAGCCCATTGCAGCCCTGTGATTTCTCTCAAAAGCCTGAGGCTCCAGTGGGCTTTTCCCAAATCATTGCCCCTACAAACACCACTGCTGTGTGTTTCTAACATTCACTAGATACCCCATTAGCCTGTGGAAAAGAGGAATTAGTGCTCTGTAGTGCCTGTAGCCCACTACTCTCTAGCAGGAGGGAGGTGAACTGCACCATGGCTGTCACCTGAATTCTCACTGATTTGTTGTTGCCTCAGCAAGTTTTGCAAAAGCCTTTCTGCTACAAGGCTGAAGTCTCCAAGTCATCTCCAGGCTGTAATGTGTTTAACTCAATGCATGGTTTTCATCTTTAACTGAATGAACACTTCCATTTCCTTCTGTGCATGGAGCAGAGCAGGCTTCTGCTGGTCTGTTGTGATTTCCTCATCGTTTCTGTGATCTCACAAGTGGTGCTTGAAAAATTGATAGCCTGAACTGACTGGGAAAGTCCAGCTTGTTAGGTTTGGAGCATTTTTTCCCCTGTAGAAGTTCATGTGCTGTGATGACACTGAGTATGGAACCATCTGTGGGGGGTTTCAGGTACAATCTGTGACCTTTAACAATGGGAGAACAGATGTTATTTTAAGACTGCCCATGCTGAAAATGCTCATATGTCATCCTGCAGTCTTGGTTTACTTAGGCTGGTATTTAAACAACTCTGCTCAGTTGTGTGAACATCTTGGACTGTCTTATAAAGAGAAAACAGCCAAGTCTCATAATTAGGTTTGAGAAGGAGCTTCCTGCAGCCAGCTGTAAGCTAGGGAAGATAAAAAAATGGGGTTTTTAATTATAATTTTCCAAATATGCAATGCTGTTATTCAAGCAGTTTATGCACAAGGGTTTGAGTTTTGGAAATTTTTATGTGTTTGCAAATTAGTCTGAAAGGAGCAAAACATATTACCTGAATTGCTAGAAGGAATACTTGTGGTCAGAGCACACTGAAGAGCCTGAAAGCACTCTCGTGTATGTGGGAGGAACAACCTTGGTGACTTTTGACTTTGTTACGAAATTTATTAATTGTATACAATAATTATCTAAACTTTAATGAATATTTTTGTCTTCAGTTCTAACTGGATCATGTCTATCTATCTTAGATTTGGCAGCTGTTAGGAGGCAGTGGCCCTTACAGGGTGGCTCCTGCACGGCCCTGTGGATTACAGACAGATCCTGTGGGCTCTGTTCCCACTCCATGCAAATCAAGTAATTAACTGAGAAACCACCCAGACATGTGGGTGTAATGATCTCAGGCCCTTCCTGTTCCTGCCTCCTATGATCCCCTGGTGATTTATAGTCATTCCCTTGAGGCAGCACTGAGCAGAGCTACAGGATATTCCAACATGGGAGTAAATTTCCCATTGGGCTGTGTCTGCCCATGGGGTATTTCCATTCTCAGGAGAGATGCTAATGGTAGTACAAATGCTGATGTAGCTGACTTTGGTGATTAATAGCATCATTTATCTTCCTGTTTTCCCATAATGTTGAGTATTTATCAGAAACATCCTTAGTGTGAAACAAAACCTTATTTTACCCATTTTTGGGAATTGATTTATCATGCTCCCATGCAGCAAATTTGATCTCTGATATGGAATTATTCTATCTTTGGTCTTAAGTTTGATTTTTTTTTGTTTGTAAATAAGAGGATTTTAGCCTTTTGAAAATTGCTTATTTTAAACCTGGGTAAATACCTAGTACATTTTTAATATCCCCTTACTATATCATTTGCTATAATTGGCACCCCTAGAGGAGAAAGAAAGCTTGTATTTAACAGGAACATAGCAAGATTGCTCCCTGCTAAAGGCCATAAATACACAGTTGTTATTTTTGAGACTTGTCTGAGGTGTGATTACAGTTATTATGCAGCAGTTTAAAGAAAATAATTATTTTTGAGTTATACAAATCTCAATGGATCAACAAAAATAAGAAGTAGTTCTGTTTTAGGAAGAGTATATTTTCTGCAGCTCCACTCTGAGTTGATGATTTGCTGGCTTTGAAGATTGTTGGTACACAGACAGGTTAGCAGGCTGTGGAAAAACCTCTGAAAACCAGGAATATAAAGCACTGAGTTCAGTCTGTAAGCATGTTTTGGGTTTGAGTCAGGGGTACTAAATATGGCTCACAAATTTCAGAATTAAGATCAGAATTTGTTTTTCAAACATAAATCATGCATACTGAACCCAGAAGTCTGATTTATGTACCTCCTTAACCTCATATTGACCTTCTCAACTTCACAAGTTTTCTTTTAAATGGAACTTGTTATTTTAATGCACTTCAGTATCTCTGTTTCCTTAGATCAAGTGTTAAATTTTGGAGCAAACTCATAATTGATGCCTCTTTTCTTCCACTGAAGTCAGTGATGAAACTTTTGTTGATTTTATGGCAAGGATTTTTTAACCTCTTTGCCAGAAAATCTATTCCAGTCTTGTGATCTTGTGACTGCAGTGGGAGCAGAGTAGGGCCAGTGTGAGTCTTTTTGCAAATCCAGTCTTAAACCTTAAACCAAACAAGAACATCTGGAAGAGAGAGGCTCTCTATATGGGACATCTATAATTTTGAAATAAGTGTTACAGGGATGGCTGGATTCAGAGGGCTGTAATTATCCAATGAAAGCCTTTGCCAAAATGTGGGTTGGAAGGTCAGCTCTTAACCTATTTATAAACCAGAAATGTCTTCCAGCCCATCAGGTGCACAGTGCATTGCCAGGAGCACAGGGCCAGTCTGCAGCTCTGCCTTGTGAGAGCAGTTTCTGCATGAGGCAAGTTGAGATCAGCCCTGGAAAGTTGTGTTTTGCTCCCAGAATGAAGTGGGTGTCATGGCTGTGAGTGTTGCTGGATCTGCTTTCAGGAGAAGGGCAGAACCAGTATCCCAAATCAAGGGCAGAACCAGTATCCCAAATCTCTTTAGCAGCTCACTGCTGGCTGTCAGTGTCCACAGTGGTGCCATCCACGGCTCTGGGTTAAAGAGTTTTGCTCTGTTGTTAAAATCAGCATTAATGTTTCTGTGTCTCTCTGCATCTGGGGTCAGCTGGGCAGAAAAAGGGGAAAAGAAAAAAACTGTGAGTCTCAGCATTTAAATCTGAGATCATGAATACTTTATCCAGGATGGAGGATGAAAAAAACCCACCCAAACCAACTCAAAGATCCTCCCATGTGGGAGATGGCAAGGGTCACTTCTGTGAGATTTGGGGCAATGAATGATCAGTTTAGACAGGAATGTATGAGCTGTGGATATTTGCAGCATGAGTGGTCACTCTTGCATGCCTAGCACAGGCTGCAAAGTGCCTAGTGTGCCTTATATGTATATAAAACTTATGCTCCTGACTTGACTCTATCTCACATAAAGGAACAAAAGAAATTTCTAATGTAGAATGGAAAGTTTAATTTGTGAAATTAGGTATAGGAGGCAAAATTCAAGTGTCAGAGGTGTAAATCCAAAAAGTTTATTTTGTTTTTTGCGGATTCATTTTGAATTTCCTTCCTGAGAGAGCAAGGACCCCTCTGAATGTTTGGCCTGTGGGAAATGGAGGCAAATGAGGATGGTGAAACTTGCCTGAGGTCACTTGGTGAGTCTGGGAAGCGACTCTGGGGAAATGTCTTCCAAAACCTCTGGTGCACCCAGACTTTCTGTGTTACAGGGGAATCCAGACAAGGCTCTCTTTTGAAAGAGCCAAAGCTGGTAATTTGAAGCTTTGTGTTTGAACCTAGAGAGATTTTGCTTGTTCCAGTAGTAGGACCTCAGCTGCTGGTACTGTAGACAGCACAGGATGGCAACATTGCTCTTAGGTAAAAACAAACTTTAAGTCATATTGATAAAAGAAGCCTTTTCTTGTTCTTCAAAAAGAAAAAAAAAAAACCCAAACAAAACACAAACTGGAAGCATAAATTTGTAAAATTCAATCTGGAAAAGAAAGAGCTGGGGGATCTAGTAATGCAGGCAGAAAATCTCTGGAGAGGATGTAATGGTTAGTTCTACATCACTTAAAATTGATGGTTATTTTTAAGTATCTTTCTAAATAGGTGCCACAAACTGTCACCCTAGATGTAGAGGCTGAAGTTTTCTAACATAGGTTATGCAACAGCTCATAGTGGATGTTTTTAAAAAGAGAAACCATTGACAGTACGGAAAATAGTCATTTCCACATTGCTAAAATATCTCTGTTCCTCTAAAATAATTGAGTAGTCAGTCCTTAAAGGGAAGAAAAAAATCCAGTACAGTGAGTCTGTCACACAAGTCAGGCTGTGACTGCAGGGTCACTGCCCCTGATCTGTTCAGATCCCCTCTGATGTAGCTCTGGTGATGGCTTTGCCTCTCTGTGACTCAAGTAAGCTTGTGGTGTTAAGATAACACAGTGCAACACCACATTAACCCTCATTTCATGTTGAGTGCTGTGGGCAAACTGTCTTTGTGGGAGGGGGAGAAAGGAAACTTTGGCCATCTTTGTCAGTCACTGATTTCTCAGTAGAATAAAAGAAATGTTTAATGAAATTACAGGTCATGACTTTTGCATCTGTGTGGGTGAATAAACTCAAGGACAAGACCTGCTTGCTGGGAATAGCAAAGGAGCAGCTGACTCTGCTCTGTCCTCACCCTGCAATTACATGGACAGGGCAACACCAAGCTACTCTTTGGGACTCAGTGGCCACAGCAGAACCTTTTGCTTTTAAAACATATTGAGCTTCTGAAAGGAGCTAAGATAATTAAAGGCCCATTCTGTCCCAAAACTTCTGTTTTGTCTTCTGTGTGCAAAATTGAGAGTTCTCAGATATTTTTATCTGTTTGTGTATGAGAAAAGAATGTTTGTGGTAATTTTTAAAAAATAGTTTGAGACAGAAGGACAGTCCTGGAGGAATACCAGAGTTAGTACATATGTGTGTGCATATATGCATGCTCACACAAGTACATGGATGTTAAATGTATATATGGGAATATACATATATGTAATACACATGATTATATTTGCACATATGCATATATTTGTGTATATGTATGCCTGTGAAATTGTGTGAAATCTTAATTATGTAGAATTTACATGACATTAAAACTGTTCATAGAATTTAATATAATTCTTTCCACCAAATCAAATTAAAATACTCAAACTAACCTCCATTTACTTTCCAAGAATTTAGTGGCTGTATCTTTTCAGGAACTTGTGTGAAAGCATTAGAACCCATGCCCTTCAATGTAATTAGGGCTGTTCAGAAATCTTTTATTTAAATAAGTGGGATTTACCTTCAGACCTGGATAAATCTGCTCTGGATGTACCTGTTTCTTTACTAAACACCCTTGTAAGCCAATTAATATCTGACCTCTGAACACGGGAACGGACCTTCAAGTCAATTAAAGGCCTTTAAATATTTAATTTATTCTCAGTTGATGCAAAGGAAGATGACACTTGTTCATTGAGGAACTCCCCAATGCATTTAACTCTGTATTAGGTTCCTCTGAAATTTTTTCTTCTCCTTCTAGTCATATTATTTTTTATGGTTCATTTTACAGAGTATATGGATGCATGGCAACCCCTAAATGTGTCGTCTGTTCTCCTGGATTCATCCATCTCCCACTTTGAAGTTGTGCATGTTAGCAGAGATCTCTCTAATGACTTCTCCACTGCCAGAGATTTTTGCCTATCTGGTAAGAAATGGTCATTCACATCTTTACAGAAAATACTGACTTGTGTGCCTGAAAACCAAGAACAGCTTTCCCACTTCTGACATAGATACACTGATTTTACTTGTCTTGAAAGACTATCCCAGTGTTTCCTAGTCTGAGAGAGGGGATCTGAAGTAGTTTAGAGAGAGAGGCAATAGATATAAATGCTGTAGTATAATACAGTAATTAGGTCATTTTGACACCTCTTGGGCACAGAGATCTCTTACTTCTCTAGGCATTGTACAGCTGGGAGAATATTATAGCAAATAATTAAAGCAATGATGTCTTGTTTTTCTAAAGAACCTCTGCCATTTGCTAACCCCACCTGCCAACACCTAAAGCAACCTGTGGCAGTGGTGTGAGAGGAAGGGTTAACTGAGGGCTGGGAGGAAGCAGAGATTGAGCTGCAGTGACAACAGAGAATTGCTTTAGTCTACAGCCTGACCAGACAGAAGAGTCCTTTAATTTCACATGACTGGGAAATCTTCAATGCCACAGAGCGGTAGAAATTAGAGAAAGCTCCCACTTACTCACTGGGGACTGTTAGAATTCAGATGAGGTTATCAGCACTTTACTAGATTATGTTTTTCTCCTTCTAAAACCTGTGCTAATAGCTCTTTTGCTGCATTATTCCATTTTAAAGCCAATATAAGCTTCTGTCCTTTGGATACTTTGGAGAACGTTAGGGCCATTTGGGACATTTATGTCCCATTACTCTAAATTACATCATATCCTTGTTGCCTCATCTGTTGTCAAACCTTTCTTTTAGCAACAGTGTAACACTGTCATGCAAAATGTGAGAACATTTTTTACCTGCTCTTTTCTTCATGCTTCACCTCACAGCTTGTTCAAAGAACCAGTCATGTTCAGTGGTTACACTGGAATTCCAGCCTTCAGCCATAAGGTGCATTTTCTACCCTGACACACAGATGTGTGCACATGGCCTGCAAGGGCAGAGCTGCTGGGTGTTACTGAAAGAACCTGCTGCCTACATCTATAGGAGACAAGGTAAGAACAGGTCAGAGCTGTGGAGGAGGGACCTCAACTGTGGTGCTCAATTCTTGTGAAGGGAGGACTGAGGAACTCCTCACCTCATAAAGCAGCAAGGATGTTTGCCAGACACTTGTCCATGGCTGTTTCAGAGCAGTTGCAGCCAAGAGGATGGGAAAAATGTCCCCAAGTACTGTTTTAAAAATACATGAAATTTTATTAAAGGTAATCAGAACCCAGGCAACAATAAGAGGGAAAGGAAGAAAATTTTCCTTTTCACTGAAATTCTGTGAAGTCAATGAGAACCTTCTAGGTTGAAACTCAATGAAAGAAAAATCAGTTTATCATTGCCAAGTGAAACAAAATCAGAAACTGACACACAAAAGTAGACTTCTGTGTTTATTGTTCATTACAGGTTTGGTTTTAATCCCATGACTTTGAATTTTGTTCCTGTCTATCAAATACATTGTTTTAGGAGAAAAATAGCAGGAGGTGTCACTTCACTGCGTTTTAATGAACTGTTTTATAGGAAAACAGTAACAGTAAACAGTAAATGAACATGTGTTTCATTTAAAGAAGAGAATTTGAAATGTAACAGAGTTACAAGAGTTTTAAATGTAACAGTTTAAAACTATGGGAAATGGGACTAATTTTTATTTCTGAAATCATCCTAACTTGAAAAAACGAGTTATTTTTCCTCTGTTCACCCTCTGACAGATTTACCCCAGCTCATTTCTGAATCGGATTCAACCCCGAGAGTGTACATCCCATCCCACGGGTACCTGATGGGCAAATCCCAGGTGATCCACGTGGGCTCAGGATGGAGGAGCATCAGGCAGTTCCTGGGTGTCCCCTACGCTGCCCCTCCCCTGGGCGAGCGGCGCTTCAGCCCCCCGGAGCCGTTCGCCTGGCTGGAGAGCTGGAACGCCACGGTGCCTCGGTGAGGAACCCTGGGCACCTGCACTTATTTTACAGCATCAGCCTCATTACATGGCTATGACACTGGGAAGATGCCAGCAGCTCACATCCCAGGCAGCAGACCAAAAACTTAATGTTACAACTTACTTTAAAAGTCTTCTGACCAATCACACAAAGCAAAAGCACATTGACAGTAGTTCCATCCAATCACTATAGGCACACGTACCTTCGGTTAAAACAAGGCTTGCTTATTTCAAATACCACACCTGTTTGTAAGCCTTAAAACACAATGCACAGAGCTCCGTTATTAAGCTTAGAACTTCCTAACATCTCTCTAGATATACTTTTCTGTAGCTTAGGGAGTTATTCTAGACAAGCGTTGATACACAGACTCTCGGATTTTCTGTGGTTGAAATGGCTCCCAAGGTACTAAAGAGTCTTTTTTCCCAGCCCCATGACTGAAGAGCAAGTTGAGATTCATTGGTTCTGCTTTTCATGGTTGTTTATTTTCTCTTATCTAATACATTCTTTCTCTGACCTGCTGAGATCTGTCTGGCAGGTCTGTTTGTGGCACACTGACCACCCTTGGGGTGGTGTTAGCTTTTCATACTAAGAACTATGTGTGCTTTATTTACAATAACTTTCCAATACCTATCACCTATGTTAGACAGTCTGTCTCTACCCTGAACCAATCCAGAAGTGCCACCATCACAACAGAAGGTGGAGGACAAGAAGAAGAAGGACAGGACATGCCCAGATTCCTCCATCTTGTCTCTTGAACCCCCATTCTAAATCCCAAAAATTCTACTTTTTCACCCTGTGACAAATTAACTATTATTCTCCTCAAACTCTTGTAGCTTGTAAATCTTCACACAGAGTTGATAATTTTTTCCATGGGCTAAAATCGAGGGCACATTTGTTTTTGACTTTGTGCCAAGGTCTCTGAGCCCCTTGCCAGGGTCTCGTGTCATCCAGGAGAGCCAGAGGAATGTCCTGGGTTCTGACAACAGACCATTGTTCTCTTTGTCCTTACTTTTTCACTTCTTACATAATTTTTCTGCTCACCAATCTTATGGCTACTGCTTAGCTCTAATCAGTTCTGCTATCTCTGAGGCCTGCCTTTTGCAGCTTTCCCAAAACCCTTTGATTTTATTGATTCCCACATGCAGGAGTGCTGGTCCAGCCAGGACTGGGAAAACTGCTGGAGTGATGACAACAATATTCATGTCCTTTCTTGCAAAGCAGCCTACAGAGTACAGATAGTTACTTTGAATAGCAAAGAGAATAATTTCTCCATCTATATGTTAAAGAATGCAAGCACCTCAAAAGGCAAATTCCTCTACACTCTGTTGAATCTCTGCATAACTCCCCACCAACTGTCTGCTGTCAGTCCATTTTCACTCTGAATAGTATTTATACAGGTATTTATTATATTTATACAAATAGTTTTGCTCCTGCTGAGCCGTACATTTTTACACATTTAGTCCAAGAGGGGCACTTCAACACTGATGTAACCAGAAGCTGTGGGCCTCATATAGAAATTCTCTGCCTGCTAGTGTCCAAGAGATCAGGTTGAAGGGCCCAGAAAATCAATCTCTTCTGTCCAAAACCAATTGAAAGGCAAATACCTGGGGAGTTGAAAGTGTATTTGGCTTTGGTTATCCCATCCTTCAGGATGCTCCTGAGCTGTGGAGGTGAAGCCACAGCCTCCAGTACATTGCAAGGGATCTGGTGGTGTGTGACATTTTGTTTCCCAAGGTGCTCAGTGGTGTTATTTTAGCACACACCACACCAGCTCTTGGTTTCTGAGCCATTGTGAGTTGTCTTGTAGGGCTTAGTTAGACCCACCTTCCTGTGATTCTCCTTGAAGACCCAGGGTTTCAATGAGCAGCCTGGCTGGGATTTTCAAAACAGTTTGGGGACAATCTGTTCCTTTATTTTGAATCCACAGTTCTTGCTTAGTCCAATGAAGAATTTGGTCATTATCTTCTATTATTCATTTAAGGTTGAAAAACCAATTATTTGAGTTTACTCATGGGGAATTGGAGAGGCTTCATTTTATGTATAGAAACTGTTGATTCTTTTTAGGATTCTATATATTCTATATTGATGCTGCTAAATATTTATATACAAGAAATTCACATTAGCACAGTGCCATTACTGATGGAAGAGATATATTTATTTATCATCTTGGACTTGATAAAAGACTTAAAAAACTTGAAAAAAACAACCCAAACCAACCCAACCCAACCAAAACCACTAGCCAGCTTTTGGAGTCTCCAGCTTCTGTGCTTCAGCAGGTGGCAGCCTTTCTCCTGGGAGCTGGAGAAAAGAAGCTGTGAGCACAGGTGATGATCTGTGCTGCCCTGTGGAAAGCTGTATGATTAATAATGTAATACCTATTGTCCTGGCAGGTTTCCTACCTGGGAATTTGTATTGTTTCTGCCAAAAGTGGCTTCAGCATTTTTTTTATTTGCTCCACTATGTCAGTGTGAAAGTTGTTGAGTGACATCCCTGTCCTAGATGAATCTCCCCCTTATGGAAAAAAAATTGTAGAATTCCATTAAGTCTGGTCCTTTTCCTAGCAGTTTTCTAATAATTTCTTTACACCTTTAGGACAAAATTTTACAAGGGCATTAAAAATGATAGTTTAGAAATAATTCTCTGAGCTATTACCATATTTTCTAAAGTTTTTCTGGCTTCTTCAGTAATAAATTTGAGTTTTTTCCTAATTCATTGTGTGCTATGGATAAAACTGTGAAACAGAGGAACTGGTTTCAAAGTAGGTTATCACTGATCAGCAAAAATCATCCACTTGATTCAAGCTTGATAAGCTTGAGCAGATTAATCTCATTCAGATGATGGCCAGAAAATAATTTTCTCTTTGTGGTTGGCTACTGAATTCTTATTGAAAGAGTAATTTTAACATTAATTGGTGCTGTTAATGGTCTGCTATGATGCTTAGAACAAAGAGATTTTAAAAATGCATGAAATTTTTGAAGTTACCAAATTTTCCCACAGACCATTAGAAATTAAATTGAACACAATGAAATGTAGCCCACAGACCACTGGGAGATAAATCAAAATGTACACAGCCCACGGATTATTAGAAATTTAAATAAAATAACCAGAATTTCAGCAAAGCAATGGATTTTGTAGGTGTGCAGGGGAGACTGCCTGTGAGCCTCAGCCCTGCTCTCTTTACAGCTGGTGCAAATTTTGTGTACTTTATGTTAAGTGTGGGGTTTTTGAAAGCATATTTTTAAGATTTAAGGTTTTTAAAATGAGGCAGGTTTTCTGAGGACAGATTCTAGGCACACAAATGCAAGGCATTGTGTGCAGGTGTACAAACCAACATAGCTGTTGTTAACTTATAGGTGGGCACAGTTTTAAATGAGATCAAGATTTACAGATTTAAAGATTTTATTAACTAATGCATCAAAATATAAGGAAGTAGCAGCAGTGGAAGAAGAGTAAAAGCCTTTTTTATTGTGACTTTCTCAATCTGTGTCTCTAGGGCAGCATGTTGGCAGCCAGGAGATGGAGAGCCCCCACCACAGTCTGTCAGTGAAGACTGTCTGTATCTGCACATCTTTGTCCCTGACACCACTGTAAGTATGAGATGTAATTAAAATCAATTTTTTTTTGTAGCTGAGGACTGTGCATTTAATTGGCATGAGTGGCTGTTTTGCCTGTGTTGTCCACAAAGCCAAAGTGCATTCTGTTGTCTTTACTGGTACAAGAGTATTCCCTACAGGCTTTGTGTGAGCTGTGCTGGGTGACTAGGAGGACAGCAGACTAAAAAGCTAGAAGTAAGAGAGAGACAGAGAGGGAAACAAAACACCAGGAGAAGGTGACAGCAGAGGAGGAGAAATCAAGGACAGAGATGGCAGTGCTCCTGCAAGCAGACCATCTGTCCAGGAGACAAGAATGCAACACAATGCATCAACATTTGTCTCCAGACAGGGGGCTGCTGATGGTTTTTTCCACCCTCCTCTTTACTGTTCCCCTGTTGACATCTGTGGGAGTCTGCTGGGAAATGAGAGTGGCAAGCAGTGCTAGATATGTGGCCAGCTCACAGAGCTTAAAAGTAGGTGTTTCCAAAAATGGCTGGGCCACTGGTACAGTGAGATGAATTGTCATTGGAAAGTTCTTGGTTTTCTCATTCTAAAAAGATATAAAAGAAAGCTGCAAGTTAAAGCCAAGCTAAAATGATTGGCCAGCCCCTGGAGGCTTGGGGTGAAGATGCTGGATAACCTGTGAATCCCATTGAGGAGTGGGCCAGAGACAGGAACTTTTTTTTCCACAGTACTGGCAATTTTTCAGAAGGTGGTGGTAGTTGTAATAGAAATTTATGAATCTGTCATGCTGCATGTCTGGAAAGAGCTGGTTTAGCAATCTGACAGCATCACAGAGAGTCCCTTGCAGGCCCATTTTAATAATCAGAAAGACCAGCAGTCTGTCTTCTCCCTGCAGCATGAGGCTGTCATTTTGCCTTAAGTGCAGTCACCATTTATTGAAAACATCAGGTCACTGTCCCAGGCAGTTTGCCATCTGTGCTTAAGAGCCGCTTTCAGGATTTTTGAAATTTTGATATTTGAAAATATTGTATTTTCCACCTAAATAGGCTGTGTATTCTCCTTCTCAGTCCTATGACCTTAATCTCTCCTGTCTTTTGTAAAATTGTAAAGTAGAAGTAGGTTCAACCAAGAAAATCAGTTTTACATGCATAAGTCTAGTCCAGGAGAGAACTAAAATTTCTGGTTTTGCAGAAGTAACTGGGAACAGAAGGCATTGAATTTTCCTGTCTCTTTTTGTGGCAAGCTCTATTTTTTACTCACATGCAGATAGAAAGTTATATATTTTCAGCCTGTGGCAAGTTAAATTAGCTAGTAAATATGGAATATAAAATCTCCCAGAGAGCAGTGAATGCAGAGGTCATTCAGGAGCATTTTGAGCCTCAAAAAGAGCACAGTGCAGGGACTGCTGCCTGTCACCAAAGGACTCTCAAAGTGTCAAGCACTGAAGAAGGTGAATGACATCATTTTGCTTCCATAGCTACATGTACCACAGTTAAACTGGCACTTCTGACTTTTTTCCACCTATAATCATCACCACCTGTCACACTAGCTCAGCAAAGCTGTGCTTTGCCTTTATTTAGAAAGGGTTTAATTGTAAGATCAAGACTTCAAAATCTCCATTAAATAGGAATAGAAACCCTCTCCTTACTCCATTTCCTGCACATTCCCATCCTTATTGTGTCATCCCCATTGCACTTAATTCTTTACAGAGCAATATTGTACAGTAGTGAAAGAACTGAAGGTTTCCTTAGTTGGTTGCATTTAAATCTGTTCCTGTCAAATAGCTTATCAAGTGTTTTACAGAAGGATGAGCAGGGAGGTTGGACCAGATGGCCCCAACAGTGTTCCCTTCCAAGGTTAACCTTTCTGTCACTCTGCGATGGAGAAGATGCTTGTGAATATTCTGAAGCTTCTCAGACTTCCAGCTGAGCTGCAGCATCCTGGTGGCTGCTGAACTTCATTCATCCCCATTAGGGATTGCATGTGGGACCTAAGCCCCTGCTCATAGTCCCCATGAGACCATGATGGAGCTGCTGGGCTTCCCGTTGCTTGATGCAGAGAAAGAAATGGGAATGCTGCATCCAGACACTTGGCTCTGTGCACAGTCCCAGTGCTAAATCTTCCCCTGAATTACTCCATATCTGTTGCAGCTGTTGTAAATGGCTTTACTTTGCAATTTCCATATTTTTCTGCCCATCTTTGCCCTTTGTAAGCTTTTTGTTGTGTAAAGTCACTCAGAATAATGTAGTATGCAATTTACAGGGCAGCTGGAGGTCATGGTGCTGCGGAGACTGTGGACATGTGGGAAATGCTTAGTATGAGCCTCAGGGTTAACCATGCTGAGCTGAGGAGATGGAGCAGGCTAAATATAACTGTTAATACCATTTTAGCTGACAGAACTTGATGTGGTTGTATTTCAGAATGAATTTCCATGTGAAAACAGATGATTTCATTTTCTTCCCCCCATCTCTCTCTGTGTTGCATGCAGTGCAGAAATGGGAACCAGGGACAAGGCACTGCAAGTTAGGCAGTTTCAGTTCAAGAGAACTTCATGAGAAAAAACAACTGTCTCAGTGCTTGTAATGTCTTGAACTTGTGTTTTCTTGGCAACATTGTTATGTTCACAAGAAGCCCCTGAACTGATTCATCAGAGAGATAAGTGAGGAGTGCACACAGATATCTGTAATTTTGCAGGATGCTGCAGCCATCACTGCTCTGCTGCTTCTCCCATACAGCCATTTGTGTTTTTGCTGGAGACATTCTTTGCCAGAACAGATGGGACTGCTGTGTTTAGCTAGGCTCCATCCAGAAAATAACAGCAGCAGAGCCCATTGCCCTCTAGGTGCAGGGAAAACCAGCCCCAGATGTACTTTGATGCTGCTACAGGAAAGGGAAAAACCAAACCAACCTCCCCCCTTATGTTCACTGAAGGATGTTTCTATTGAGTGTCTGTAACCTGCTGGTGAGTGCTGAGGTGTCCTGGGGCTGTTCTGCCTTTTTCCTGTTGCTGCAGCAGCAGCCTGGCTGCAGCCCTGCTGTGTGTGCAGAGAGGGTCCACACCTGGTGCTGCTTTGGGGAAAAGCTTCTGTTTCTGTGCAAAATCATGTAGCTCTGCCAGGAGTGTTAACATGGGTGCAGATGGGCGCTCCCTGCCATCCCAGGAAGTCTGCTGGGCTGTTTGAGGCAGAGTCCATCTGTGCTTTGTGAGATATGGGTCTCTCCTCTGCAGAGACAACGTCCTCTCTGCAGGATCCCTCTATTCATCTGGTAGGAGAAAAATTCCATGGGCACTGAAAGAGCATGGAGTGTTATCAATATCAAGAGACAAGAGACTGGGCAGTGTTTGAGTGCTGAAGACTTGAGAGCAGGAAGCAGCTGTGCACAGCTGTGAGTTAGTCTTACTCAAGATGGAGCAGCCCAACAGGCCTTTTCCTTCTGTTTTCCACTTGTTTGAACTTTTCCTGCATGTTTGTGTAAAGCAGATGTGCTCAAGCAAAGACAAGCACACCACGTGCTCAGTGGCCAAGGCAGCAAGAGCTGGCCTAGAGGAGATTTTGGCTGGTGGAATACTGTGGAACTGTTAGATCTACTTTACACTGGAGATAGTGCCCTCTTTGTGATATACCGGTCATTGCAGACAATTTGTGGACAATTGTGGACAGCACCCTTTAAATTCCAGACACATAGGCAGGTATTCCCTCTTTTTGGTCACTCATAAAAAGCTAAAAATAGCTTAGATAATGTTCATGAGGAAGCTGCTTGTGTTCTTATCAGTGACCTACCAAAGCAGTTGACAACAGGAATATTAATCTGGTCATTGTCATGGCAGGTCAGAAACATGTCAGTGTTGCTGTTCTTCCACAATGGAGGGAGTTACAATGCTGAGGAGGGAAAGACAGCCCTGGATGGGTCCTACCTGGCTGCCATTGGTAACGTCATCGTCGTGATGGCAAACTACCGGGTCGGCGTCTTTGGCTTCCTGAGCACTGGTAAGTCATGGGTTTCCAGAGCAAACACAGTTATGCATTCTTTAGCTCTTCTGTTTCTGATTTTTATTTTTTCAAGTTATTTTTTAACTCAAGTAATCTCTATCTTTCACAGATTTTTTTTCTAAATTATTGTGGGAAAAAAATGGCCAAGTAGTGGAGATTTGATCTAAAGAGAAAGGGGAAAAGCTGGGGGAACAGGGACAGCAACAAACCAAACCCAATATCTATATCAAAGCACTGGCTAGACTTGTGCTTGCAGATTAGTTTCTGGATATTGAGTTTTGCAGATGCATGTGAAGATAGGTTAGTACCAAAATTCTTTCTAATTCCAATGGCCTATCATTGTGGGTAGAGTTTTCAATGATTCCAGCTTCCAGCCTGTTCCATCCATGAAATGTTGCTGATGCTCTCCTGTGCCCATGTCAGAGTGGGGAAGAGGCAGAGATAGATAACTGCAGGTTCATGGTAAGAAGGATGTGAGAGGATGGAAAGTAAGGCACAAAGGTAGTTGGTTGGTTCCCTAACAATTGAGCCTGACTTCTCTGAAGGACTTGCCACATTTAATCTGAATCTGCACTGGCCTGGATGTGACTGAACATTTGCATGCTCTGTGTTGCAACCCTTCCCCATGTTCCAATGTAAAGGATTTCTTGCTCTCCTAATGCCAATCATCATTAAAAATTATTCAAATTCCCATTACAAACAGGATTTTGTCTTGTATAAAGAGGTATGAAAACACACATTCAATCTCCCTAAATCTTTGGGGTAGTGCCATCTGGTCTTGGGGATTATTTTCTTCATTTTGCCTTTTTTTTAGCCTTGCCTTTTTAAGCAAGTGGGGAACACCTTTCTACTATCTTTCACTTCTGCCTGGGGCAGGGGAACTTAAGGTCAAGAGCCATTGAGAGAAAATGCAACAGCTGCAAGTGAAGCTCTGTTTCAGTCTGGTGGCAATCCTTGTTCTCTTTAGTGGGCATTTTAATACACTTACAACTTTTAGGATGTCATATTTGCCATGTTTGCAAATATCTGACCTACATACTTGGCCTCATGATCCTTTTGAGTGTTCAATGCTAGTGATGTTGGGTGGATTTTGCCTGGTTTGAGATTACAGCTGTAGTTGTTGGTTATTTTTTCCCTTCTCTGTTTATTGTCTTGTCAAAAGCTCACTCACAGCAAAGTCTCTTTTATTCTGTAAATAGAGAACTGTCACTACAAGATCCTTACTTATTTACATAAGAATCTGGTTATGGGCGTATCAAGAGGAAAAAAAAAATCACTGTTTTCATGAGTGTAAACCCAATTTTTATGAAAGTGATGGAATAATTTCATTTTGTTTAGAGCCAAATGCAGTGTGGATATGAGCTGTGGGAGCTTCCAGGACAAGCACTGCCCACACCACCCTCCTCAGCCCTGTGAACCTCACCTAGGTTTCCTCCCAAGTGGAAAATGCTGGTTGGGCTGAATATGATGCAGCAGTATTTCTATGATGATGAATAATTTAGGAAAATTATTTGGTCTCTGTTTCACAGGGTTCTGCCTGCATGTCCCAAAATGTCAATACATGGCCTTGGTGTGCATGGTTGGCATTCCTGCAAACCTTCAGATAGAGGTGGTTCATTACATGACTTTTTGGGGACCTTCTCCTGCTCTCTGTACTGTGGAGCTGTGGTCAGGGAAAAGTTCCATCTTTCCTGGCCTCTTCCTCTTTGGGAAGACCATGGTGTGGATTTGGGGAAATTGTAGTCTTAGAATCACAAAATATTTGAAGTTGAAAAGGATTCACAAGAATCATTGAAGTCCAGTTCTTGGCCCTGTACAGGACACCCCAGGAATCCCACCATATGCCTGAGAAAGTTGTCCAAACACACCTTGAACTCTGTCAGGCTTGGTGCTGTGACAACAAATGGGTGGTTATTTATATCATTAACCATAAACATTCCAGTCTCCTGCACCTGGTCCTTTGGAACTTTTGCCATGGGTTTCAAAGGGAGCAGGAGTTCACCCTCAGGGCTTCACAGCAGGGCTGTTAGAAGGCCCTACAGTTAGAAATAAAAGTTATGAACTTGTGAGTAATATTACTTTGATTGTCCAAGTAAGCAAAGTCCTGAATTCTCTCAAG
The DNA here is from genome assembly GCF_963513975.1 of Fringilla coelebs. Taxonomy (NCBI): domain Eukaryota; kingdom Metazoa; phylum Chordata; class Aves; order Passeriformes; family Fringillidae; genus Fringilla; species Fringilla coelebs. The sequence continues at coordinate 8,616,718 of NC_140028.1, read as the reverse complement.
TTGATTTGCTATAAATTACAAAACAAATTAGAAAGGAAGGAGTTAAATGGATTTTTAAGGAATTGAAGGGTAGTGAAAACAAAAGATTTTCTTTTGTTTGGATGGAGTTTTTGTTAGTTCTATAGTTCTTCTGGTCTCTCAGTGGCAGGGCTTTTGCAAAAAATAAAAGAGCTCTCTTTCTTCTAAACATAAAAGATATTTAATTAAATTTGCTATCACCCATTAATGTTGCAAAAAGTGACGCTTATTCTTACTAATGCCTTCACTTCTTCTTACTAATGCCTTCACTTCTTCCTTTGTGTCCAGAAAAATAAGGGTGAGTTTCCTGTGATATGGATTGCAAGAGTTTGGAGAAGACAGTCATGTTTTTAGGTTTTATTCTTTAAAGATTCCATGAAGTCATATAAACCAGAATGATTTTCATGCTTTAATTTAGCATTATTGTTCTTCTTCTGTTTAGTAATAACAGAAGGAAGCACACAAGGACTCTGGTTTCTTTTCAGCGTCCTGTGGTCCTCAGGAATGTGATCTTTTCTTACAAAAAGGCAGTGGAAAAGATTCCTGGCAGACATGTTTGTTTCAGTCTAACTCCTCTGAAGGTCCATGCATGCATCTGTTCTCCAGTGTGGTACATTTCACAACCCAGCTGTGGTTTTTGCCAGGGAGAAAGGAACTGGTTATATTTCCCTCTTTGGTCTTTTTGTTTAGTATAGTGAAAGCAAGGCAGATTGTGTGGCTAAAACATTTACATGGACCTGCACATAAAAATTTCTTCACCAAAGGGATTGTAAAACATTGGAACAGGCTGCCCAGGGCAGTGGTTCAGTCACCATCCCTGGAAATATTTAAAAAGATGTAGATGTGGCACTTGGGGACATGGTTTAGTGGTGAATTTGACAGTGCTGGGTTAGCAGTTGGACTCAATGGTTTAAGGGTCCCTTCCAACCTGACTGACTATGATTTCACTTCCTTTGGAGTGGACTCAATGGGGATGGAGCAAGTCCTTAAAATGAGATTTCCTTTTTAAAGAGTGGGTTTATTGCTGGATTGAGAGCTCTGGGAACTGGTCATGGTATGGGGGACAAACTAAAAAAAAACCCAGAAAGCAAAGAAAAACTAAGAAAACAAATCACAAAACTAAAAGAAAAGTAAGAAAAGAAAAACTAAGAAAAAAAATCACAAAAGTAAAAACAAACCAGGGGAACTATTTCCTCCATTGCTTCACTGGTTTGGCTTAGACTGACCATCTGAAACACTGGCTATAGGTCATAGCTTCTTGGGTCATTGAGTTTTTGGCTGCCCTACTGAAAGGCTGTTCCTAACAATGGCTATTGTAGTGTGGGCACCTCTCAGATCTGCAAGGTTACCATTAATCTGTTCTCCTCTGTGTTTATTCTGCTGTGCAAACTGGTGTGTTTGTTACCTCAGGTATTCACTACAGGATGTACACTTAAACTGCTCCTTGCCTAAGACCTGTCCCCAAAGCAGCATCTTGCTATTCCACTCTCTGTTAATTTTAATTCACTAGTTTCTGAACCTACCCTTATTTTAAACTTGTACTATTTGGTCTTGGCAGTGGAAGAAACAAATAGTTTCAGCTGTGTTTCTATTCACAGCTTTTCTGTTTTATCCTGTGGGGTTTTGGTTTTTTCCAAGTTTTAAATGTGAAGAATTTTAAAACTTTGAAAATGAATGGCTCATTGTGGATTAAAAAGAAGCAGACAGTGAATAATAATTTTCTGTTCCTTTTTTTACAAACCATGGAGGAATTACTTTTTTCTGCTTTTGTTGACATAAAATCAAGCTTACCTACATTCTTGCATCATTAGATGCTTTCAGCATTAGTTTCTTATTAAGAAAAATATCAAGTTGCCACTTTCTGGTATTGAAAAGTAGGTGGTCATACTCAGGTATGAGAAGAACATGATTATTTGTTTGTTTTTATGTTTACCATATATATTTATATAATATTTGTATTTGATAGTCATAGGACAATCTCAAAGAATATAGACAGAAATATTAAAAATTTTAAAATAATATCTGGAAGAGTGTAAAGAAATTCAAGATGTTGTAATTTATGATTGGTCAGGCAGGGCAAGTGTAAGAGGTATGTAGGAAGGAAACATGCAATCAGGTGTACTCCAGGAAAACAGTAATTCTTATAGATCCCTTCCAGCTTGAGAGCTTGGCACACACACAGATTTCTTTTGTTTGTTTTTAATTCATTTTAAGATTGAGCTACTTATGTAGAAAAAGAAACCTATGTCTAAATGTATGGATACTTGAGCCTGGAGTCATCTCCTGCCATGATGGGTTCTAATGAAGCTTAGAAGTTCATGTGTTATTTTTCTATCCCTGGGGCAAACCAGCCCCCCCAGGACCACCCTGTGGAGTGGTAAAAACTGAAATGGAGTCACTGTATAAAGTGATTACCTTGGAAGAGACCACCTCAGACTTTTAAACCCTGGTATCAGTTTTGCCAAGTTTCATCTGCAAGAGCTGAGAAAAATTTAACATTTACCCAAACTTCAATGTTTCTAGCTTTCTTTTCAGCCGTGCTTTGTCTCCTCCACCAGGCTCTGCTGAGGCCAGAGGGAACGCTGGCCTTTGGGACCAGCTGGCAGCTCTGAGCTGGGTGCAGCAGAACATCGCCAGCTTCGGGGGCGACCCCGGCCGCGTCTCCCTGGGCGCCGCGCGCGGCGGGGCCGACGTCGCCAGCGCCCACCTGCTCACGGACACGGCGGGCACAGAGCTCTTCAGGAGGCTGCTGCTGATGGTGAGTTCACTCCTGCTTCAGCCTCACCTGCACATCCTGGGAAAGGATGTTGCTGCAGAGATGAGGATGCTGCAGCGCGTGGGTGCTGGTTTTATTTCATCCATACCCTGCCAGGGCTGTTGTTGCTGTAGTTATTTTTCATCTCACCTGTGACTGTTATCTTCAGGAGCTGGATGCTTCGCCAGGATGTACAAGAGATGTGCTTTGGGGTTTGGTTTACTCATAGTAAGAATCCAGTTTTCGTCACTGTGGTTTTTTGTGTGTTTTATAAATAACCTTGTTTCGTAATCTGGAGGTACAACAGCTTAGTTTCCATTCCATACATTTGATGTTGGTCAGCAGCTTTCAGACCCTGAAAGTGATGAGCCAAGCTCCCACATGTTAAAGTATCCAGTCTTTTTATCAAATCTTAAGACAGATTTCATTTAAAAGAAAAAAACAAGTTTCAGAGAGTAAACATCAGTTTACAGATGGGCTTGTTTCCTGTCAGCTTAGACCATTTCCTCAGTCATTCCAAGTGATCCATATCCTTACAGCCTTTCCTGTGTTGAGTCTCAGGACTCTGATATCAGTTTTGTCAGCATCAATACTGCCATTTATCTTCACAGCCTCAGTGTGCTCTGAAATGAGGCTTAATCACCAGAGGAAGTTTATATATCCATCATAAATGGTACTTGGACAAAATGAGCTCTACTAGCAGTGCTGCCTTGGAACAGTGAGCAGTGGCATAGAATTCTTGGTTCAGGAAGCTGGGGGCCCAATTAAATAAAATGCTGCCTTGAATATAGTGCCATCTTAATTCAGTACCTAATTGTTGTTCACTCTGTCCTGGCTTCAGGAAACATAACTTGCTTTTGTATCCCTGTGGCTCAACAAGTTTATTTTAGTTGCATGGCTCTACTGGGGAAGACAAAGGAAGTTTTTGAAAATTGCTGCTTATTAATTGTTTTTTTCTGTCATTATCAGATAATTCCTCACACAGTTCCTAGATTTTTAGTCAGCTCTTGACATGGAATTTAATTTTCTAGAAGACCCAGAGTACTTTTCTCTCTGTTTCCTCCTACTCTGAAGTCACAAACCTCTTACTGACATGGCTGAGGATGGGACCCTGTGAAAACTGTGCACAGTGCAATTTAACAGCTGAGCCACTTAGGGAAGGGAAATGCAAGGACCTCTTTGCTTATTGTTGCTTCTGGAGAGTATGTTATGTATTTTCTTTTATAAGTTTAAACTCATTCTTTATCCTACAGCAGAACACTGATTAATGGGAAACAGTGGCAAATGCAATGAGCAGACAGGTACACCAATTCTTCCCACTTTTCTATTGTTTATATCATTTTTTTCCTGGGACTGTGCAGACCACTGTCTTGGCAAAAGCAGCATCTCCACTGAGTTCAGGGTAGTGTTAATTTTGAGATTTCAGAGTAGTGTTAATTATTTATCCTGACAGCCTCAGAGTGGATTTAGTTTTTTTGTGAAATACACTGACAAAATGAAAAGCAAGCAACAGTAGAAGTAGCTGGTAGCTTAAAAACATACTTGATTTTTTTTAAAAGTGGTGCCAAAGTTGGTTTTTCACTTATATCTCCTGTAGACGGATGTGTCTTGTTTTTGTTCAAAGACACTAAAATCATTGAGTACTTTTAATTTTACTGTAAAAAAGGAGGTGCACACAGACTAGAATCACGAAACTGAGAATATATACCAGATATACATTTCCTGAGGGAAAATGCCTCAATAGAGCTCTTCTGCAAAAGTCAGCCTTGTGCTCCTTGTTTCTGTATTTGTTATGCATCGTGCTGTTCCTGAGCATGCAGAGAGGAGTGGTGCATGAAACTTTCTTTACTAGAAAATGTGCACCTGAAATAGCAAAATGCTTTTGAGTTTTCTGTGTCTACCCTATAATAGCTTTTGCTTGGAACAAATCTGAAAACAGATTGAACAAAATCAGTGCAAAGCTATCATGGGGATTTTTTTAGAATTTATTTAATCTTTCAGTGGTAGGATTAGAAATAAGTGTTATCTGTAATTCTGGTCTTATTTTAAATGGTTTAAGAGCATTAGCCTGGCATTTGACTTCATTTTTTGATCACTCAATTAATTTACCAGTGTAATTTTGATGTAGGTGACTGGATCAATGGTATGGATGGCAGGGAGCTGCAGAGGGCAGCTGTGTTGGGTGTCCTCTCCAGGCATTCCTGGTGGGTGCCAAGGGCAGCTTCCAGCCTTCTTCAAGGGAAGACACCAGGTCCCTCCTGGCCATGGAAGCAGATCAGACAATGGTCCAAAGAGAAGGTTTATTGCTCTTCTACTGCAGTCAGGTGCAGGGCTCTCTGACATGGACCCTAAATATCCCTGATCCTGGTAAATTAGCTGCTCGACTCCCTTTCTTCCCTCTTTCCCTAATCCTGGTAAAGTAGCTGCTTTTTAGTGTCCCTTTTCCCATCTCCTTTTTCTCTCCCTTTACCAGTCTCATTCCCACTCACACAAACCAAACACCTCTCTTGGTTACTTTTTTTCATGATACCATTTCATAGGTAGTGTCAGATTTGTATAAAATCACCTGGGGGCTGTCATCCCTTGCAAGCTCCCGTTTCCCAAAAGGTCCCCAGTAAAGTCTTTCAATTAACTGTAAAAATGGCCAGACCTCACAGAATTTCCCCATAACCATCTGTGAAATCCAGCCATTCCTATGGCACATTTAATTACTTTTTGTCCCTTTATCATGTCATTACTGTGAGGATGACAGTGTCTGCACAGGTCACCCAGGGAGGTTGTGAAGTCTCCATCTCTGGAGGCATTCCCAAGCCACCTGGGCATGGTCCTGGGCAAATGGCTCAAGGTGGCCCTGGTGGAGCAGGGAGGGGTTGGATTAGAGGATGCTGGGGATCCTTTCCACACTGAACTGGTCCATGATTGTTGAACCTGTCAATGTCAGAACATTTATCCCCTTCTCACAGAGAGTGTCTGGGTGCTGCCAATTGTGTGGGCTCTGGAATTCTTTTGTCACCTTCCATCCAAGATACCTTCTGGCACTGGCATTGCAAGGCTGGCTGATTGTACTAGTTGCACACCAGGTTTCCCATTTTTTAAAAGCAGCACAAAGTAACTACTGAATATTATTTTAATGAATAAATACAAGTCATGACTTAGAAATCTGAAATGCTCCCCATACACATTTCATGGATAAAATGCAGTCACCATAATGTATTGATTATCAGTAACAGTAATCAGATTGTACAAATGCCTAGAGTTCCTGAGTGTGTTTTGCCTTTTGGAGTTCAATGTTTACCAGCCAAATTATATTAATCATTTAAGTCCTGAAAAAAGTTTAAACAGACTGTGAAATATTTTGATCTCTGAACCTTTCTTGCTAGTGCAAATGACCTGATACAAGGTCTAAAGAGCACCTACATTTGTCTAAAAGCTGTTTAGAGATTAAATATATATGTGTGTGTATATACATATGACCTCTCCAGTTCTCTATTTCTCCAAACCTTCATTATTCAAATCTGTGGAAAAAAGTACAAGAGAATATTGGATTGAAACTAGCTCAGCTTGAGAGCATAGGTTGCAGCACTTTACACACTCAATCAAGAGTGATTGCTTGGTTTAGAAAGCAATCACAAGCAGGTTCAAAGGAAAGTACTGGAATGGCCTGCCCAGGGAAGTGGTGGAGTCACCATCCCTGGGTGTGTTTAAAAAAAGCCTGGATGTGGCACTCGGTGCCATGGTTTAGTTGAGGTGTTGGGACATATGTTAGACTTGATGATCTTGAAGGTCTCTTCCAACCTAGTGATTCTGTGAATTCTGTGAAAATGCTGCATGCTCTTTTATGACTTAGAAAAGGGTACATACCAGTACAAAAAATAAATGAAACTTCAGAACACCCTCTAATCCTTAAGTGATTTGATGGAAAGTGTAATTGCTATTTGACATAACTCTTGTCAGACAAGAAATTAGAAAAAATCTAACATTCACTGTTACTGATTTGTTCCCTTAGTTTAATTATTTTAAAAGCTGCTATTAATATAAATATTATACATAAATATGTGGCTGACTTCAGAAGTCAAAGTTAAAATATCTCCCTGTACACATAAAAGGTCACACCTTTGCAAGCCAACCTTTGCAGTTAGGTACAACATCATCACATCTTACTTTTCAATTAAACCCCACTTTGTTCTCTGTTTATCTGCTTTACTATGAGCAGCTGAATTACATGTTTGGATATGCCTGAACTCCCATCTCTGGTATAAGTAGGAACTGCTTTTCTCAGTGAATTAAGCCTGTTCTTAATTTTGTGACTATTTTATGACACCGCGGGTCATTGCCAGCAAGTGAGTTAAATGCTACTTGTAAAGTCAGTGATTTTAAGTTTTTCTCCTAAAAGATAAGTATGGAGTCACTATAATCAGGTGTTTCTTGGATGCTGGATGTTAGATACTTTCTTGGGGTTATTGTTGTCTCTCTGACCCATTCTCAACGACAATGGATAAGTCTATCTTGAAAAGAAAAATGCTTCTTTTTTCAGTGTACATAGGTTCTGCAAAGAAGGCTTTCAGCCTTGTGGAGAACACCAGTCAGACATAAGTTCTTGAGCTGCAGTTAATTCTCCCCTAGGCAGTCACCTCTGTACAATGCTGGGCATCGCCCCTGCTGAAGAGTCACCTGCACCACTTGGCTTGTGGCTTAGAGTCTATCTCAGTTTATCCTGCTTGTGAACCAGTTCTGGTGCCCTGGGGACATTCCCAGCACATGCTGTGGCTGTGATAGCACCCTTGAGAAGATCTTCAGAAGAGGAAATGCAGAAGCACTGCGGGTGTTTGGTCACCAGTTTAGCAGATTGTATTTCCCAGCTGTTGAAGGATGGCAGGACCACAGGATGCTCTGGTTTCTGTCCTAGCTCGTCAGTTTGGGGCTCTTTCCTGTTTGTCTTGTATTTAGTTGTCATAGTATCTAGGTGGCAAGTGAAGGGCACTCTTATTCTTGTTCCCTGTGTATATGAGAGACTGAGATTTCTTCTTTCTGGCACTTGCAAAAGAAGCATTGTCATCCTCAGTTAGGGAGAGGTAGGAAGCGATGCTTTCCCTCAGGCCATAGCTGAGGCAAGAGTCATCCATTGCTGCCAGGGGGCTTTCGGTATCTTCAGTCACCTCCAGCCTTTAAAAGAACAAAATTTTGTTACCATTTCAGCTACTTGGACTGAGCCTCTTGGGATAATATTAACAGTTGTTAAACCTACTAATGTTATTTTTGTTGTATAAAAACATTTCTGCCTCATAAATCACCGAGCATTTCTGTCGCTTAGCATTTCTCAAAAAAACAGTACAACAGTAATATATAAATATTTTTTGGCACTTGGGAAAGAAGTATCATCTATATTCTCTTCTTAATCTATAGGAAAAATGACCTCAATACTGCACAAAATTTTCTTGCCTTCATAAGCACATGAATATTTTGTGAAGAAAGCAGTGAAGGGAAACTTACCCTTCAAAAGTAAAAGGTGCTTTTGTTTCTGAGGGTGGCTGTTTCCCCAGCTTCTGAAACCTGACCTACTTTCTCTTGTGGCAGTTGTGATATTAGAAATCTCATGAATTGGGCTGTGTGTCGAGAGAGACACAACAGGAAAGGTTTATTCTTAGACAATGTGTTCATTACACCTGTGCTGTTTCCTGGATGTGTGAAGAGAGGGGAACCACTTCTGCCTGCCAGGCTCCCCCGTGAGCCCCTGCACATCAGTGGGGATGGATCAGCAGTGGTGGATGTCACTGGGCTTTGTGGCCCAGCTCTCACTCCTGCCCCTTGGTGAAAGGACTCAGGAGTCCCAAAGGGACTGAACACATGGATAGCTGGATAGGAGAAATGATTGGATGTTAACAATGCTTCTTTCAAAGTTAAAACCTAGATTATCAGTTAGAGAGCTAGGCATTCAGTTTTCATGGGTTAGCTTGATGTCAGATTGTCCAAGCTTTAAAACAGCTTTTTTATTTCCTTTAGAAGGAAATAAATAGCTATGTGTTCTGTGTTGCAAATACAAGTATACACATGGCTGGGAGCAGCCCTGTTGTTTCTGGCAGCCTGTGCTGTATGTGGTACCTGTGAATGTTTCTCCAGTTGAAATTTTTATTCCGCATCACCACAGGAGGAACTGGATTCATCACGGTGTTGTTGTTAGTGCACTGGGTGAGACAGGGTGTTGTAAGGACACAGCAGAGACCATCAGCAACTTCTGAACAGGAAAATGAACACACAGACAGTTAATCTTTGCTTACTGTTTTCTTTCCCTGGTGCATGCTCAAATAAACAGTTTTGGACTCAGCAGCAGCAGTGAAAAGTTGTGTGTGTCCTTCTCAGCAAGGACACAGTAACACGGCTTAATTTTTCCTTTCCTCATACCTTTGCCTTTTAATTTTTCATTGGGTGTATTTCATACAGTACAAGTGAGGAACTGAGACACAGAAAGACAATGTGACTTGCTCAAAGACTAGAAGGAATTTTTTAACAGAGCAGAAAACTAAACCCAGTTTTTCTGAGCCCTCAGTGAGTTCTGCTTTGCTTCCTATTGTCTCAGCCATGCAAACAGAGTGTAAAAAAGATCAGATTGGATTGTGTGAACACCCACTCTTCTGTGGAACATGAGTGTGAAATGAATTTGGGTTCACGTATTACCTTCATCAATGTTTCCGTGCTCTACCCTCTTCTTGCTCCGCTAGGAACATCACAGGTATTGTTCTGTGCAAGTATAGAACATCACAGCTAAATGCTGGTGTTCTACAACTCTGAGTCTTATTTCAGAGTGAGATTTTGTATCTTCTCATGGTGAGGGAAGGAGGAGACCTAAATCTTACTATGTCTCCTCTTACACCTATAACTCAAGTAAAACTGAGTAAGTTGTTACAAGTTTTGAGTTCTGCCCCAGCCCAGATTTTAGGTTTCAATTGTTTCCTTCTTTCTAAATGGTGAAAGGTGTCAACTAGCTAACATGTTAATGCACATCTATCTCCTGTCCAAATTCTTACTCTCTTTATGTCATTGGACTTGAAAGTTTCATTTGCTTGTTCTGAATGTGAATGATTCTTCTCCTCAGTTTATCAGTGTAGTCTTTGGCCATCATACTTTTTCTTTCACTTGTGAAATACTTAGGTATGGTAACTTCACATTTTTAAAATTACAGAGTACCCTTGCTTGTTAAAGCACAGAACCTATTGTTCTCTTGTAACTTTTAGGCAATTAGTTCTTTGCAATTTCCTTCCTCGTTTTAGAACACTCTCATTATGGTACATAGTAACTGTGCCACTTAACTGTGTTGTTTGTCAAGTTACCTTTCTGACACAGGTTAAATTCCCATAAATCTGGAAAACTGTCATTGAAAAAGTCTCATCCACGGGACTGATATTAGTAATAGTGACAGCTGACTCTGCAATTGAGCTAACAGCTTGAGCCTCTTGATACAAGCCCTGCTGATAAATTCCTGCCATGCACTTCTGCTACAGTGATAGGGAAGAAGCTTAAAACGTTTCTGAAAATTTTCTACTGCAGATAAGGTTATGTGCTGGAGTGGTTCTTTAGGAAAATGTGGATAGAGAACCTGGTGTTGCATGCCCTGAAGCTAGCTGCCTGCCTAAATGGCAAATAAATGAATGGTACACATCTCCGTGTTGACAAACAGAGTCAGCCAGGAGTTGCAATCTGTCTCTGGAACCCAGATCTACAGGTACATGGCTTCTGTACAGCTGAACATTTTTGTATGCTCACACTTTGACTTTAGGTGTGCTCTGGGAGGGTCTGGGAATCCCTGACCTGTGCTGACCTCCAAACTGCATTTGGAAGTTCTTTAGGGAACCCCTAGACCCTGGTGTTTGGCTCAAACAGTGCTATTGACATGGCTATACAATATCCTACAAAACACTAATACAGACAGAGCCTATCTGGCCTTATTTAGCTGAGTTCTTGTATTGATTTTAGTTATACTCTTAAGGGCAGCATATTTTTATTTAGGAGGAAAAATGAAGTAAAATGTATAAACCAAAACTTTTTCCATTGCTTGTTCTGTGAAGGTATTTGCAAGTCTTGGACATAAGCAAAACTGATTGTTCTGGACCTTTGATAGATAGTTTTACAGTTGCCAGTGGAAAATATGATTTTTCTGCACTTATTTTTACCTGAGTAGTGATTGACAAGGTCTTCAAGGCACTGGAAGGTTTGTCGTGGAGAGATGTAGTACCAGTTATTGGGGAGGCGGAAGATCCTGTAATGTTTCACTTGCCTGTGCCTCACTGACAAGGAATATAACCCTGGAGAGAGAGAAGAACTAATTACACCAAAGTAGGGCTGCCTGGGTATCTGTAGCAGAATAGAGTATCTGTAAGTTGTGGTGACATTAATCAAAACATCTCAGAAATAGCTGAAAAAACCTAAGTGGCCATCTTGTATTTCTTATTATACTTTATAGATATACATAAATATAACATGACCTGAGATTTGGGTTGAATTTAATTTCAACAACATTAAATTCAACCAAATTTCTGGTGTGCTTTTCCTTTATAATTGCTGGCATGGGATCTTTTGAAATGGCATAAAGGAAATAATAGGCCTTCACAGAGTTGTTTGCCTTGCACTGAACAGGGAGATCAGACTCACAGGCTGGTACTCTTCTGTGTACAGCTTTGAGTAATGCAGTAGCTGAGACCTGGTACTGCAGTCATGGCAGGAGAAGGCCGCTTGGATTTTTCTGTTTCTTTGCTTAGAGTTGTTCTGCAGCATTTATTGGCAAGGACTAAATGCCAATCCTAAATTTCTTTGAATTTACAATTGATATTAAGAAAGTAATTGGCCTGTGGCCTGTGGTATGCAAGAGGTCAGAAGAGATGATGTGTTATTCCCTTTTATCTTTATATGGTATTAGAATGTGTTCTGGTGCTTCAGTAAAGGAAGACAGTGTGTTGCACATGGGAGATTTGTTCTGCCTGGAGAAGAGCAGACTGAGGGGAAACCTTATTGCTTATTGTGTTCAGCTTCCTCAGCAGGGCAGCAGAGGGGCAGACACTGATCTCTTTGGTGACCGGTGGCAGGACCTGGGGGCATGGCCTAAAGTTGTGTCAGGGGAGGTTCAGGTTGCATAGCAGGAAAAGGTTCTTCTCCCAGAGGGTTTTTGGGCCCTGGAACTGTCTCCCCAGGGGAGTGGTCACAGAACCAGCCCAAGAGAGTTCAAGAAGGGCTTGGACAATGCTCTCAGGCACACGGTGGGATTCTTGGAGTGGTCCTGTGCAGGGTCAAGGGCTGGACTCAGTGATCCCTGTAGGGCCCTTCCAAGACAGGACATTCTATGATTCTGTTTCTGTGTCCCCATTGAAGAAAATAATAGTATAAAGTTGGTACAGTATAATTCCCATGTAGCAAAAGAAAGAAAATAAAATTGAAGGCCAGTCATTTTTTTGAATAAATAAAAGACCTCCCTCATTTATACAGTAAACACTTATCCAGCCCCCCGTCTACTTGGTGCGCATTTCACACCTTCTTGAATCAATCCTTTGTGGACAAAGGCAAAATTGTGACTTTTCCTTCATTGAAAGTCCCACTGTCTCATCAGGTTTGCATGCAACCAAAGTAAATAATAGTGTTTAAACAAGTGTGTCTTGTTTGTGCTGATTCCTGTGGAACTTTCCATGGTCATCAATAACCCTGTTTCCAGTAGGTGAAAGGCTGGCACACTGCACTGGGTGCCTTCACCTTCCCATTATGTACCTTTTCTGGTTTTGGACTGGTCCATATGAAAAAGGACAGGAACTGAATTAAAGAGCTCTAAAACTGTTAATGCCTGAGATCCAGAGGGAAAAAATCTGTATTGTCTCACCTTTTCTAGTTTCACTCTCTCTGATCATGAAGGAGCCGACCTTGGTGTTGGGCAGCTGTAGAAGTTCCTCTGCTTTTTCTCTTCCCAGCCCTTCAAATAACCAGCTGTGAAGCAGGAAAAAACAAATTCTGAAATTTGGACACCAGTGAAACAGTGAGCAGCATGTGGCTGTGAAAGTGCTGCATTAGCCAGGAAAAGTGACTGCAAAAATAACACTGTGGCTTCTATAGTTATTCTCTCATCTATATTCAGGCATATTTCCCCAGTTTATGGAGAAAATTTTGCTGGTTTTGAGTTCCATTGACCTTTGTGAGGTTAAGAGAAGAGTAATAATGTTTGGACTTATTAGGGAAAACAAAGCTTTTGGAGCTGCTTTGATCTGTATTGCTGGGGACAGATTCATGTGGTATATTGATGACATCTGTGGTATTAGTTAAATCTCTCTTTTTCATTTAAACCACTTTTGTTAAACCCAAATTTCATCATAAATAAACCCCAAATAGGCTGCAATTATTTTGCTTCTTCTAGGGAACAGTCCAACCATTTAAGTTAATGGGCTTTGTGGATAAGGGAAAGTGGAATTAGTCCTACAAATTTCCCCCATAACTTGGTGCAGCGCTGTGTTTTGCCACAGCCAGTGTCTTGCCGTGCACCTGGGCTTGCTCAGCTGTTCTAGACTTATGGAACAGAATGGAATTCTATTTTAAAGTTGTTCTCATGTGTTTGATCCAGTCTGCTGTCACTGAAGTTTCAGACAGTAGCTTCCATTACCCCACATCTGTGCCCTGCCTTTGGGAAAGCATTGCTGTTTCAGGAGGATGTAAAAGCATGTTAAAATTGAAGCACTTGCATAGTTTGCAGTGACATTAACAGTTCATATCCTTAAAATTAAACAGATATTAAAACATTTCCCAGAAAGCTTTTAAGTCTGTGCTTAAATGTTTTTGTTTGTTTGTTTGTTTGTTTTTGTTGGGTTTTTTTCCCCTCCTGAGTGGTGTCTATGGCAACAAGAAATCTCTGAAATTTCTTTAGTTCATCCAGTGAAAAAGTTCACATTCTTGAATGACTTATTAGCATTTCTATTTGTTCTTTTTGGCCTGCTTTCCATGAGCAAACCTAGCTAAAATTTTACTCTATGTAAATATTAAAAATCCATTCTAAATAGGCTCTCTTCATCAATGTCTTTAAGTTAGAGATCAGTCCATGCAACAGATGCATATTAAGTATCTTATATGTGATTTTTGGTGGTTTTGGCTCTTTCCAGCATTTAAAAGAAGGATTTTCCTTTTCACTTAGTTTAAATTTATATGTGGATTTAAGGTTCTCAATTTTCAAAAGATGTCTTTTAGACTGTCAATAAATAAAATTTCTGTCTGCCAAGTCACTATTGGCATTTTTTGGACTATGACTCACAGTAATCAGAGGAGAATATGTAAAAATGTGGTGATGAAAGGCTATAGAAATGCATTTACTCACCCATGATAAACCTTTGCTACGTATTTTCCTGGAATATAATTTTCTCGACCTGTTGTAAGGGAATGGACTCTCCACCAGCCTCCTTCACTGTGTGAAAGCAAGAGAAGGGAAATTTTCAGATGTATTTTCAGAGCTTCTCATCATGTGGAAGTTAGTGGAGTTACACAGACTAGCCTGCAACCTTCTGTGTGTGCTTCTGAAACTGTGTATTCAGAAAGGAACCCTCTTTGGTTTCATTTAGAGTAGTTCCATTTCTAAACCTTCTTGAGAATTAAATGTGGACACAGAAATAAGCTACTTTGTTCCATTTAAATTACGTAAGTAATAAAAAATTTTTCTGCAGTTGAAAGAAGAAGGATAAATACTCAGTGGTTAAACCATGCTGTGCTCTGCCTTCCCACAGCTAGACTTGTACTGGTGTCCAAGATATTCAGTTTACAGCTGAGTGTGTTGTGTCTGGACAGCCCTGTAACACCAGGAGAGAGGATCTGGGAAATGGAGCCTGTCTGCTTGGGAACAGGCTGTCAGTCCAACTGAACCTGCTTTGTGGTTTGCTCTTTTCCTTGTCTTCCACGAGCTGCAGACCAGACTCCAATCAAATAGACCTTGTAGCTGAAGCTGCAGGCATAGGTATTTCCCCAATAAATCTTTAGTTAGTGCTGTGATACTGAATTCCGAATTTTACTCTTGAATCCCTTCAACAATAAAGGGTACCAAGAATTTTCACAGGGATGCTGCAAAGCTTCAGTTGTAGCGCAAGGGTCCTGATGACTGTTGGGTTCTTTTCACCTTCACTTCAAGAGTTTGAATCCAAGGAACTGTGTCTTGTTTGAATGCTGGTTTTGTGGATATTCATATAAATGCTCCCAAAATAATGTCTACAATGTAGATCAGAATCTCAGTGTGTGTCAGCACAGCTGAGTTGAAATCACTTAGGTTAAATGTCATGAGTTATGGCTTCTGGGACCATGGTCCAGAATGTCTGTGCTGAGGAAAAAAGGGGAAGTTTTGGGTTTGGTTTTCCAGATGAAATGAATTTATCTCTAGGAATTTTAGATTGTTTTGGTCCTTTTTTTCCCAGAACTCCCCTAGAGAGAACCAAGAATTGCAATAAGAAAAAAAACCCCAAAACTGAGAGAGTTGTCATCTCTCTCCCTCCAAACTTTAATATTACTAACCCTGAAAAATCCCAATGATGATTTAAAATCCCAAAGCAGCTCATCTCTCCTTCTGAAGGAGCTACAGAAATTATGTATATTGGGGTCAGTCTTGGAGGACATTTGGTTTGACTGCTGCCAGACAAATGCAGTTCATCTGGTAATGAAAGGTGCCCAACCAGTGTGGAGAGTGAGAAAGAGTGCCAGTGGTGCTTATAGAAATCTGCCAACCCAGAGCAGTCACAAATATCTGTGAGGAATTGCATTTCCTATGGAGGTGCCATATGTCCTGTTCCTGGCAGGGCTGGTGGGGCTGATTGCCACTACACATTATTACTTTGGTAGAAGGCTGAAAAGCTGCTGCTATAAAAGAAACTGAAAAGCTGCTGCTTGTGCTGACTCCTCTGTGGTGACTGCTCATCACTTGTGCTCTGGTCACAGCTTCTTTTTTACTGACTTTTACTTTGAATGGTTTCAGAAAAAGAATTGCTGCTTATGAGCAGGAAGAGGTGCAGGCAAACAGTTCCTACTGACATCAGCATGTACCCCAGCAGGGGAGAACAGGTCCTTCATCAGGACACTGAGGTTTGCATAGAGCTTTGGTCTGTCTTGTTATCTGTGAACAAGCTCATGATTCAAACTAAGAGGAAAGTTCCCATCAAGGTTTGCTTTGGATCTAATTTGTCCATCAGGAGAAGCCCTTGTTCACTGCACAACAGACAAACATATAAAAAACTTCTGCTGCCAAAGCCTATTCTTTCAGAAGTTGTTCCTGCAGTAGATTTTACTTTGCAGCATATGTGTACATACAATATGCCGCACATATAATTCCCATTGATGTGGGCATAGGCAGTCCTGTGGTGTGTGAGGGCCTGTAGCTGATGAAACCTGAGAGTGAGGCTTTGAGCTGGAATTTCCAAGCTAAAGCAGTTGTTGTACCATGTTATGTATGTTCTGCAAACTGCAGCAAGGTTTATACTACTAGAAGCTGGCAGAGAAGAATCCCCTTGGTTTAGAGGAGCTCTCCATCAGCAGAAAATTTATCTGGTGGTATTGTCTGAGTCTTGGGACCCTTAGGTTCAGGGAGGAAAAGAAAGCACTATGTCAGCAGAACATAAGTGCAGCCATTCCGGGTCAGACCAAAGGTCCTCTAAGGCCTGTGTCTTGTGGATGACAAAGGCCACTGCAGGTCATGGTGGCCTGGAGAAGAGTCTGAGAATTCATCAGTCATCTTTGATGCTTCTCTTGACTACTTATCTCCTCCAGCCATCTCACTATTTGGTTGAGTTTTTTAAATTATTTTAGAAGTCCTCCAAGGATTCCTCTGATATCAATGTGTCTGCTCTCCCATTGAATCCATCTGCTCGACCAGCTGCAAAAACGAAACCTTTCCTTTCATTTTGAGCAGTGCAAGTAGTGACTGTGGGGCCAAGTAACTTCCAGGAGGTCACTGTGTGCTGATACAGGCTGTGTCTAGAAGAACCTCAGGGCTGCTGGCTTCCATTTTTTGTTCATGTGCTCCTTCTTGTGTCTGGCAATACTGCACTAAGGTTAAGGTCAGTCTGAGCTAGTGCTCCAAAGCTTCCTTACTTCTGGGGCTCTTAAACTTTTTGAGCGGAACTGGTTGAGAAATCTCTCTTTTTTTTCCCTCACTAAGAAAATGCAGAATCCATTAAAAAACAGAAAAAGAAACCCCCCCACACACTTTTTAAACATTTTTTTTAACAATTGCCTTAAATTGGGATGAAATTCTAAGACTTAATCATGATGGAGTTGTTGGATTAAAAAGGGTGAGAGAGAAAATGACGCACACTTGACATAAAGAAATTCAGGGTGATTTTCCTTTTCTATGTGATTCAAACTATTTTGGCTCTTACTCTGTTTTCCATTACATTTATATATGTATATAATTGTTTTGCAAAGCAGAATTGTTCTGAGTCTTATTTTAGTATAGAGTCTGAATCCAGCTTGAGAAACCTAAGAGAAATGTATAGATCAAAGGACCATATGTAATCCCAAATCCTTAAACTACATGGAAATTTACACTATGGCTAAGCATCCTTGCTTGAAAATTCCAAACTCAGTCCATTTTGCTGAATTGCGTCCAGTTTGGGCCAGGTGCACAAAACAGAGCTTTGTTTCAGTTGTAAAAAAACCCTAATTTAAAAAGAAATTGATCAACTTACTCTGATAGCACACGTAGTTTTTCCCCTACATGAAATATAGGTTGGCTTATGTCTGCTGAAGGATAGTCATAGAGAACAGCAAGGAAGTCACTCTCCTGACCTGTGGAAGAAGAAAGAAAAGGTCACTTAAAACAAGGTAGTGCTCGGAGTCAAAAATGGATTTTTCTTTAAGTATGATAGATTTTATGTAGTAGGTCAAATGGGGGAAAAAAATCTCTGAAATGTCACTTAATAAACATAATGAGCTAAAGAAAAATCTATAGATTTATTAAAGGACTTTGAAGATACTAGAAATGAAAAGCCATGTGGTTAATTGTAAGCAACTAAATTTAGAACACTTTTTCTAGCAATTACCGTATTTAAAGGACATATTCAGTTTGAAACTAAAAAACTACTTATTATTTATAGTATTAGGAAGTAACCCAGTTTGATTAATGTCACTGTTTCTAATTGCCTCCAGCTACAGCTTTGTAGCATTAGATTTAAGAAAAGATGCATGTTGAATTGTTTCATAATTTTACACCACTGATACTTTTCAGTGGTAGTTTAGATCAGGGTAAACGAGAGTGGGGTCGTTGTTGCCCATTTCCATCACTTTTTAAAGGAGCTTGATGATCAGCCAGTGCACTTTGTTCTCACCATTGCATGGAGACTATGCAAGAGTTTCAGTGACAGAAAACAGGCACAGGGGTGTTTAAGTTGGAACCATTGTAAAATGGCAATTTGCAGAGCTGAGGTCAGCAAAGAGATGAGAAGACCTTTTACATCAGCTGGGATGAATCTGAAACTTGCACCCTGTGTAGGACATGCTGAGTCTTCTGGGTTTCTGAAGGGTAGAGCACTACACACAAGACTGGGATCTTCAAACATGAAATCATCCTGCTGGAATTTGTGGTGCCCAGTAAATGCTGACAGCTGGGAGGTTCAGAAATGGGTCACACTGTGTGTTTTGAGCTCTTTGTCACAAGTCCTGGCAAGAGGGATAGTGCTATACACTGCCTGCACTTCTCCTGGAAGCAGTTCCCTCCTCTGCACATCTCCATACCCTCCATGATCTCACAGGGAGACGAACTTCCCTCTCCCTCCACCGGGATCAGCACCCCGGTCCTTAGGAGCACCATCTAGCACTATATTTGCAGAGGTTGTTTGATCTCCATACTTCCCACTCTCTGCAGCCCAACATGTGCAAAAGTGGGTGTGAATTCAGGGTAGGAAAGAAAGAAATTGATAGAGAGATAGAAACACTTCTGTATCTTGTTAGTTTTTTCTCATTTAATTTAGATTTGTTGCCAACTTCTCTTTAAGAAAGACAGCTTTTGAGAGAAAGGTAGGTGCAACACACTGAATGAATGCTCTGTGTTTTTAGCTATTGTCTCAGGGTCTTAGAAACAACTCATAAAGATAACTGTAAAAGGCTGAAAGAAACATGAAGGAAAGAAACACAACAGGTTACCCAGAGAAGTTATGGATGCCCCATCCCTGGAAGTGTTCAAGGCCAGGTTAGATGGGGTCTGAGCAATTTGATCTAGTGGATGGCAACCCTGCTCATGGCAGTGAGAATGGTATTAGATGATCTTTAAGATCTCTTCCAACCTAAACCATTCTATGATTATTTTGAGAGCATGTTTAATATTGATATTGCCATGTTTTTCTTAGTTGATTAACACCACTGAATTAAACAGGACTAGTCCAGTACAGCCAACCACTGTGATTAGTCAAATATAACTTATCATACACATAGTTTAATCCTATTGAAGAAATTCTGTGCTAAGCCTTTGATGGATTCCTTATTCTTCACAGAAAATCTAGTGGCACCTTCCTTTCTATGAAGCTACTTAGAACCTGAGGCTAATAACACTTAAGCATTGGCACTGAGTCTTTTCTGTCAAAACAAAATCTTTACCCAGGACTACTAGAAGAAATGCAGGCCAGAAGGTGCGTTTTAAAAATAGCAAAATGAGGATAAAGTGCCATCACTTAATTTCTCATTGCAGGTTATAAAACATCATGTAATGCTACATTGAACATAATTATTTTTAGCTTAATGACTTTAGCAATGCTTTTAAAAAAAATGATGCGGTGTATTTATAAATATTCTGCTTCCATAGTGAAAGAGTGGAAAACAAGTGCTTTTCTACTCTCCTTCCTTTGCACTGTCATTTGCATTTCATTATGCACTGTGGGGAAGGTGACTTTTTGTCTACTCTAGCAAGACCTGTGTTACTTTGCTTACACTTTCATATTTATATTAATTTTTGTTTCAATTTTGCATGTAATTTTTAGTTCTGAAAAGGAAGGGATATATCAGTGTTATCTTCCACGTCCATGCAAATGTTACCTCTTAAACTACATACAATTATATTAAAGTGAAAGGAAAGGAGTGAGCCCCCTCCTTCTTCTCTTTGTTTTGATTGGTATTTAAGTCAAACCTCACTGGGTTTTTTGGTCATGCAAAATGCTCCACCACGCTGTACAACATTTCACAGAACCCATGCCAGCTCCTTGCAAACACAAAGGCCTGGAAACAGGAACGAAACAAATTACACGCTTTCTCCACACCTGAATTTCACAGTGATCAAACAGATTTCATCTGATGAGCTCCCCACACTTTCAAGATGTAAAAGAAAAAAGATTTGCCTGAGTTTATCTAACACAAACTCTCCTCCACAGGGCAAGTGTAGGTTACATCTGAACTGGAACAACTCAAAAGTTAGAGCGGAAAGATCGAAGCACAACCGTTTCCACTGCATCAGGTGTTAATTCTGGGTGGTTTTTTAAGGAATAGGAAATGAATGTGAAATACATGCTAATTTTAGATGTCTTCACACCCACGTCTTGCAAAGTGTGAGACTGAATATTGTATCCTTCAAATTATTCATTGGGAATGGAGAGTGAAGCATTATTAGAGAGTAGGGAGAGCATAGGCAGAGCATCCAGATCCAGGTCATTGCCCTTAAAAATCTGCTGTGCTGAACACTGATGTGGTCCATGTCTGGAGTGGGAATGAACTCTTTGGAGTTCAGCTCCAGGCATCATCCAGCTTCACTGGCCAGCAGAAATATGATTTATGGCACAGGGTGCACCAGAGAGGGTGAAGGAGGGCACTCATCTGGGAAACTGTGCAGCACCACAAGGTGTGGCTGCAGAGTCACACTTTGGTACCCAAGCTTGGGAACTGAGATTTGTGCAGGTGCAGCCCAAAAGGATTAACCCTTGATTCAGGGTGTCAAAGGAGGACATAGAGAGGCTCACAGCCCTTGATGACTCCTTGCTGCTCTGCTCATTCTGCCATCAGTCCCTGGGTTGTGCCAGGAATGCCTGTGCAGTGTGCGGGCAGATGGGGTGCAGTTACCTTTGGGGTCCAAATCCTCCTTGGGAAATGCAGGTTATGCACTATTCCCTTTCTCAGGGCCAAGACTGGCACACTGGTGCTCAGGAAAGCACAAGGTTTTGCTTTCAGAGCACAAGGGGCTCATAGGGGTCTGATTGAGCACTGCAGACCAAGTCTGCAGACTGCAGTTATCTATTTTCTTCCCCCTTTTTGTTGCAAACTCTTTCATTCTTTCCCTTCTGTTTCAGTCCTTCATTTTATTCAGTCTTCCTGAAATGAGCCACTGTCAAACCTACTTCTCCTAATAACTATTTCAAATTGAATATCCATGGATTTGATCCTCCACCTCATTTAAATCAGGTCTCTTCCTGGCTTGGTGGAATGTTTTGTGATGTGATTTGGAGTTTGATCTGCTCAGGAAGGCAAACAGATACAAACTCGCTGGATGAACCCCAACACACACTTTGGTACCAGGTTCATTTTTTCATTGGATTTGGATGACAGTACTGATGTTTGTATTCCCAGCTTTCATTAGCAACATCTAAGCCATTATGAAACATACTGGTCTGATCCCGACTAAGAGATGGATGGATCCAAAGAGCTATTCAGGCTGATAAGCCTGGAATCATGGAGTAGTTTGTGTTGGAAGGGACCTTTAAAGGTCATCTAGTCCAACCTTCTGAAGTGACTGGGGACATCTTCAACTGGATCAAGTTGCTCAGAGCTCCGACCTTGCATCCTTGAAAGTTCCTAGAGATGGGGCATCTACAACCTCTGTGGGCAACCTGGTCTAGTATTGTACCATCCCTATTATAAGAATTTTTTTCCTTATATTGAGTCTAAATCTATCCTATCTTAGCTTAAAACCATTATCATTTGTTGTATCACAGGAAGCCCTACTGAAAAGTCCATCCCCATCTTTCTTATAAGACCACTTTAAGTGCTGAGAGCTGCAACAAGGTCTCCTGGAGTCTTCTCTTCTCTAGGCTGAATAACCCCAGCTCTCTCAACTTTTTCTCATAGGAGAGGTGTTCTATCACTGATCATTTTTTCATTTTTGTGACACACCCCCCCCCCCCCCCCCCCCCCCGCCTTTGGATGATTAAACATGGGTATCTGGTGCAATTTCAGTTGTGAGAGTGTCTGAAACATCCCTACAGCCTTGGCAAGTGCCACTGCAACTGCAAGAGGTTTTTTCTCTCCCCAGGTGGTAGCAGGAGGTCAGGTAGGACTAACAACACCCCTTTCTAGATGTGCTAGATGTGTAGGAAAGTTCAAGTAGACTGAGTCCTGAACTCCTAAATGGATATTTCCCTGTTGATACCGCTGTGCTATCAATGTTTGTGGAGGTATGTTTTAGGGCTATGTTATATTTCCATCACAGAAAGGGTTGCAGTTGTTTTAAGCCCTTCTAAATCCTAATGGATTTAGGATCTAGCCAGGACAAACTTGGTCACAGCCATGGCCTGCTCATCAGCAAGGTCCTGCTTTGAGTGAATGCCTGTCTCTGTTTTGGTGCTCATATGTGGTATTTGTCAACAGTTGTTGGGAATATCAGCATAAGGCATTTTTCTTCACAAAAAAAGCAAAAAAAAAACAACAAAAAAAGAGAAATTAGCAATTTGCTGAGTAGATTTTGGCCTCTTCCATGTTCTATGTTATGACCTAGGGCTGCAAGGCTGCCCATCTCAGTGAGTTCCTAGCCATACTAAGAGCAGGGCTGGGTTTCCTTGCAGCAAAAATCAAACCAGGCTGATTCCCTATCCCTATAATAATGAGGAGCCCAATTGGAAAATCTTTGATGGAAAAACCCCAAAATTACAACAAAACAAAACAAAACACAAACAAAACAAACAAACAAAAAAACCTACTTAAAAAGCCCACCCCAAACCCAAAGGAAGAAAACCAAGACTGCTTTCTCCTCTTCAACTTTGGGGAGTGATTTCTTGCAGCTCTAGTGCCAGCCGCCTGTATTAGTGCACCATGAGGGCTGAGGCACTACTGGCTCTCCACCCACTCACTCACAGCTTGTAGTAGCTGATCACCAAATCCCTCTTCCTTTCCCCCTCCAGTGCATGACCTCTACCAGCCTTCAAAAGGGCAGGGAGGGATTTGCAACCTGATTTGTTCACATGTGGATTCAGAGGGCAGATGTGTGCTACTTCTAATGCAGTTATCTGAGAGTGGATGGACATAAGGTTCAATGCAATACATCATTAAAACTTTTAACCTTAAATGAAGGAACCCCAAATTTCAAGTATAAATTTGTATAAAATATCACATGCAATTATGTCAAAACACAGCATTCCTGGTTTCTGAAGTGGTGTTTCAGTGCTTTCTGATTTGGAAGGAATGTCTTTCAAGGAGCACCAGCAAATAATACGTTTAACATTTGGGGTTTTTAATTAAAGTGCTTCTTGGTAAATGAGCTAAAATGTCGCTAAATATAAGCACTGTCTGGTGGATGCCCTCCTTCTGCCACAGCAGCCAGGCACTCGCCTGCTCCTGTCAGGCGGGTGAGGAGCGACACATGGCTGAGTCTATCGCGAACCGCGAGCGGCTTTTTCTCCTGAAGGAATGAAAGGAGTTCTTACCCGTTTGGCTCGGCGTGTTTGTTTCCTCAGATGCTCTTGGAGTTTTCACAGTGTTTCCCATTGCGCTCGCTAATTCCGTCAGAGTTCTTCGGAACTAAATCAAAGCAGACATTGAAATTTAGCATCACAATAACACCTGCTGTGCCAACAGATGAGAAATGACCTAGTTTGGGCGTCTCCAATTTCGTACAGTTTTGCTTTTGAGAACTCTGGTGTCAAATTCATGCAAGAGTTTTACATACTTGCTAAACTCTCACCACTTTTGTGCTTTTATCAGGGGAATAGCAGAAAACCACAGCTAGGGAAGTTGCTCAGAAGAACATGATGTAGTAAAAGTTTCCATTACCCGTACCTCAGCACAATAGGAAGTAGCAGCAGAGCTGTGCCTATATGGGCATTTCATATACAAAATGTTTCTTCAGCATTTGGGGTTCTGAGGCTACAAAGGATCTAATTAGACTGATGTCCCTTGTTTTCAACACTGTGTGTATATTTTGCTGGTTTACTACTGATCACAAAGAACACAGTTTGGTAGGTTTGGGCTTTTTTCTGACGCAATTGTGCCCTCAGGAAATGTGGGCAATTTTTTTTTAAGTAACACCTTGCCTAAAAAAATGTTTGATTTCAAATCAGTCCTCCTGCGTAAAGCCAGTAGTGCAAATTCTTCAGATACCTGTATTAAAAAGTTTTGGTGGATGTACAAGAAACAGTGTCAGACAATTGTGGAACTAAATAGTGTGAGAGGAGCAGTTCCTTCTCATAGCTTTACTGCAGCCATCCTAATTCTCTCTGATGGAGTACAGAGAGATAAATATTTTGAATGTGGAAAGTGTATCATGCTATGGTATATTTTCAGAGGCAGAAGACAAAAAGCTATATCTCTTTAAAAACTGTTCATTAAAGAAAAATAACACCACAAGCTGATGGTAATTACTTTTTAAGACTGTATTTCGATCCATTGCCCTGTGAAAATGATAACAGGAGCTCCAGCAGCATTGCGTGAGTATTCTGCATCTCGTGGCCTTTTCTAGCTTAAATATTTCAATGATTACTGATTTTGGTGTGCTGCTCTTCACTTACACATGCTAGAGACTTATGAGGGTCAGTCAGGTGGAGAGATGTCCAACTTGAGAAGTAGAACCATTGACATCAGCAAGACTTTATTGCTAATTGTCTTTCAGAATAAGATTGGCAGAATTCCAGTATGTTGATTAATACAGTAAATTTTTAACATCTTACAGACAGTTTAGGAAGACATCCTACAGAATAAAATGCCGTTCAAAGGAAAGAAAATTCATCCCTTACCAAATGCAAGGAGCTCAGCGCTAGAACAGATGGTAGTGCACAGTTTGATTCCACCTCATCTGCTTTCCAAGCTTCTTAGTGCTGTTCCCAAAGGCTCTTTGCTAGAATTCTCTATTTCACTGGCCAAATGGAACATTACCCCTTCTCTTTATGTACTCAGAACTGGCTCGTGGCACATCTGGAGGGTGCAGCTGTGCCAGTGTCTTTCTGACAAGCATCTGAAACCTACTTTCACAAGAACAAAAATGTGTTGCCTGATAGGAGAAGTCTAGAAGTGGAATAAAACAGTACCCCTAAATTTAAACTACTTGTGTATTCACATTTTAAAAATAGGTGTCTTTATAGAAAATAAAACAAAAAAATCTTTCTCCATGTAAATGCACCTAACTAAACCTGAAACCAGAATTCATTTTGTCAGGCAATGTCTGCCTTCAAGATCATAATTTTCTGATCTAATTATGAGTATTTTTCGGCAAGACCCAACTTAAGTTGTTAAACATTTTTCTTATTTGTATCCCATAAAGACAAAGAGGTAAACCCATAGGAGTAGTACAGCCAGTGTTTTGGCTACAGATATTATAGATGTTCATGGCTCATCTTCAAATTAGCCAGAAAAATTTCCTGGGAACAGCAATAGAGAGCTCAACAGGGCTGAAAATGTCAGCCAAGAGAGTGAGATAAATACCTGGGCTGATAAACTCTGCTGGGCTCTGTAGATGCATTTTTGCAGTAATTTAAAAGGGAGGCTCAAATCTTGCTCAGTGTATAGAATTTAAGCTACAGTTACCAAAATGTTGACAATTCCAGGTAGATGGCAAGAATGACTGCATAAACATCTGATGTCCATCTATAATTTTGACATGTGCAATTGATATTTAGATGAGAAATGCTTGAATTTTGTGTCCCAAAAGTCTGGGGAAAAAAAATAAATCCTACCTCTAAGTACCATTTTATCCTGGGTTTTGTTGTTTGAGGGCTGAGAGAGCAAATCATCCTGCAAGTGTCAAGCTTGTGACCAGTGGCCTTTTTCCTACTCCTAATTTCAGGTATGCCTGAGTCTTTGGAAAGTGATATGTAGCATGTCTGTGTGGTGGAAAGACTTCTGAAAAAATTTACTTCAGGCTTTCTAAAAGGACAGCACATTTCACCAAGACACATTTTTCTAGATGGTGTTAAAGGATCTAAATTCTAAATGCTGCTTTAGAAATACCTGAAGTGTTTCTGCAGGGTTGCTTATACATCATTTGCAATTAAACCACAGAGGAAATCAATATTGGACAACATGGAAGTTCCTACTTTGTATTTTTGCAGAGCAGAGCCTGGTTCCCTTCTGCTGTACCAGGCATTGCTACTCTCAAAGGACCTCTGGTCATCAGGGCACAATGTGCAGCTCTGTGCTGCTGCCTTAGGTATGGAATAATCTGGCTTGTGGAAAATGCAAAGGTTATAAAGTGCTTTATGTGCAGTGAGGAGCAGTGATGTCTCGGGCTTTGCCATCATTAACGTGGCACTTTGCCGTTTCTCATTGCATTTTCCGTGCTCTTTTACTGTCACTACCACTCGTAGCATAAAGTCCTGAAAGGGACAGAGCGTTCAAGATGCTCTCCAGATTCAGAGCAGAAGTGCTCAGTGAAAACTAAAAAAATTAAAAGCTCTGACTCTTACTGTTAATTCACTTAGCAAACATGACTAAAAGGAAAATGAGACATTGGACTAGGTTTTACTACTAAAGCCACTTGTCAGTAGGCACATGGGCAGAGTAAAGGTTCCTATAGTCCAGTCAAAGGCGGTGGAGTGAATGTTCTGAGGTATGAATCAACCTTCAGATGCTGAAAATGGGACATGGAAGTTTTGTTTGAAATAGGGAGGCAAAAAGTGTTTCTACTTGTTTGCTGGCAATGGCATATCACTAGAGTAAGAATGTACAAAGTAGTATCACTGTTTCTAGAGTAAGAATTTACAAATTAGTCATATTTTTAAAGTAATGGTGTGCTTTGCTCTCAAGTGAGTGCTAGAACTTGATGGCTTAAGTAGTTTGTGCTTGTATTGAGTTATTGTCAGTGCAATACAAATCCATTCCATTGCTGCATGATAAATTCTTTTGTGGTTCTCTGAAATTTTGAGACACTCTGCAAAACCAGACTTACTGGAAGCTTTAAAGGTGTCATGAACCAATTCTTTTCGTTGAAATCGATAGAAGAACAGTAACAGTTTTAGAGATTATAATCTTCTTAAATAGAAAATTTGCTACAGGCGCTGCATCTCACTTGACCTTATTGAATCATAGAATAATTTGGGTTGGAAGGGAGATATAAAGACACCTTAGTCCAGCTCTCCCTCCACGGACAGGGACATTTGCAACTAGATCAGGTTGCTCAGAGCCCTGTCCAACCTGGCTTTGAATGTTTACAAGGATGGGGCATCTAACAACCTGTGTAAAAACTTTGTTCCTTATATCTAAACTTGATGACAGAATTTGGGATACAAGTAGAAGCGCCATCCTTCCTTTACAGAAGCAGACAGGCTAGATCCAAAGGAAATAATTCCCTGAGGATGATGTAGGAAGAGCTAAAGAGAAATGATAGATTCTAAACTCACTGTGTCTTATCTACCCCAAGTCCACTGGGCTGCTGGGAACCAAAATCTACCTGCAGCTTGCCTGCTCACCAGCCACCTCCTCGGGCTTGCATGAAAATTTGGTTTTAACTGTTAAGATCACATTTGCAGTGTTCCAAGCACCGGTCCTTCCTCCTCTCCCCTTTCCACTTGTGCACAGTGTCAGGGAAGGGTGATCACAGGGCTGTTTGCACACACAGCTGTTAGGGCTTAGGGATCTTTGCTGCCAAAAGGAACATGAGGAAATATCTGCAGTCCCAGACCTGCTCTGTGCTCTATTTGTCAGAACTCTCAGCAGGTATGAATTCTTCACCTATCAAGACTGGAATCCCACTGACCTACATCGTGTGACCCCAAAACCTGTGGTTCAATTTTCCCCTTCCGTTCCTGTGTGCAGCACATGTAGCAATAACTTCCTTTTGCAGAATTTGTTCTCTAAGAAAATGTGCTTCTGCAGCAGGTAAATAGCATGGAACATATGAAATTCTGCTCCTTGGTGAAAACTTTTTCAAATTTATATTTAATATGATTGAGAATTAGTTAATATAAAGAAATGAAAGTAATGAGAGGAATAAAAAGACAAGATAAGCACATGAATAAAGCCCTCCTACAAGTAATACCGCAGACTAGTAAAATTTGAACATTTATCATCTCTGGGATGCTATACCGCATTTTATTTTTGTTTCCTGATATTCACATCTATATTGCCAAGATCTTACAATTTATTTCTCAATAAAGTTCACAGGTAATGTCTGAATCTCATTTAACTTGAAAATGAAAGCACTGGCATCCTGTTATTTTTCATGTGTGGAAAGAAAAAGAAAAACAACTTGGATTTCAGAAACTGTATATTTTTTTGGTGTATTTCCTTTAATTTATCATTAATCAAAATGAACATCCTTACAGCTTTGAGGCAGTTGTACCTTTGCACTTGGAAAGAATAACAAAATGCTCTCATCAAAGTAATTCAGAGACACATGCAAACATGAAACAACACAGAAATACCACACTATCCACATTTCTAACACTTTGAATAAAAAGCCCACTAATCTGTGGGCTCCTATTTTGGTTATAGTGAAATGCAGTTTGCTTTAGCACAAGGTTTTGAGCATCTGTCTTACTCTTAGGTTTCAGTAGAAATACTCCTTGTCCTGTCTATCTTTAGTACCACTCCTTATGAAAAGGATCAAGGCAGACTCTTCTATTTCTGCCTTTGGTGGTACTTGAAATCCCCGGTCTGAATACTGTCATTGTTAATGAAATAGAACACCCTTGTATATAAATAAAATTGAAACATTTGGTCTCGTACGCAGCTAATGTAAAATATATCACAGCAGTGATTACCTTTAAATGCTGGGCATGGCATTCCAGGTTGCAGTATTCCTGAGAAAAGCCGTAGTCATAGCACTGCTCTCACGCTGCCAGCAAGGTTTAGCTGATCAAGTCGAGGAGCAGCCGGTCGAATGAGAGTGTTGTGAAGTTCACGCTGTCATGTAGAGCAGCATTTGCCAAACAGGCCACATACTTCCTCTCTGAGAAATAAGGAAGGCTCAAAGTGTTTGCAACAGATGAGGTTCCTGTTGCAAGTCACTACTGAAGGCACATTTTATCTATGGGCTGAGAAAAACAGGGAGGTTTTCAATGTATTGCATTAGGGCTGGTTTCAGCAGATATAAAAAATGAGGGAAATAACCCAGTTTGTGTTAGTTACACAGAAAGGGTTCATTTTCTTTTCTACTTCTTCCAAATTTATTTATCCAGTAATGCTCATTTCCCAACTGTTTTCTTTTATGCAGTTTTGCTTTTTTTTTTTCCCTGACAGACAGGAAGAGGCACAAAACATTTTTTTCTTTCTTATTGAGTCTGAATAGGAATGCAGCCTTTGCTTTATGCTTCATTCTGTACACCAAATACCTCTGTCTGCAAATAATTGAAGCTTAAGATCAGCAATGAAGAAATATGGATTGAAAGCCAGTCTGTGAAGCCCATTTTCACATTAGTTGTAAAAAGTGCAGAAGCC
Organism: Fringilla coelebs; assembly: GCF_963513975.1. NCBI lineage: Eukaryota > Metazoa > Chordata > Aves > Passeriformes > Fringillidae > Fringilla > Fringilla coelebs. The sequence goes on along the minus strand of NC_140028.1, from coordinate 8,587,404 downwards.
TCAGGACCTTCCTCATCTCAGTGTCTGAGATGGAGGAACCAAGATACTGAGCTGTTGAATAACCTGACTAAAGGCACTGAAGACTATTGTACTGTGGATATGAATGTAGAAGTCAGAGAGATTTATTAAGGTTTGCCCTTTGCTTTTATAATCAAGATGGGATCTGAAAAACTCCCTAACATAATGCAGGAAAATATTAAAAAACTCTTAACAAATCCAAAGAAAACAAAATAACCCAGCAAACCCTAGCAGATTTCCTACTTTGCACCAGAGCAGCTCCAAGTAGGTGCTTCTGTGGGAGCTATTGTGTAACTGTTATTGAAACCAGGAAACACTCATCAAATCCTCAAAGCTATGCCAAAAATTGGTGATTTGGTAATTTCAAGAGAATATTCTTTCTCTTTGATGGGCTGTAGCAGCAGTCTTCAGTATGAAGGGTCAGGAAAGCCCTAGGGAGCTTGATAAGCTAATCAGTCTAAAGCACAGTCATATTTTATTGCTTAGGACCTTCTTGCTTTCTTCAGATCACAAGGATGGGACATGCATGTCCGTTAATGGCATTCAGTGAGTTGATGAACAGTGTCTCTGGAACTACTGAAATATCACAGCTTAGGGGATGTCTGCAGGTGGGAAGGCAGAGCCTTTTCCCAATCCTCTCAATCTTGAGCCTTAGGCTGCCTCTGACAGTCTTTGTGCCTTTACAAGAAATATAGTTACATCCTATGTGCACTTGGGAATGGGACAGGTCTCGGACTTAGCAGGAAAGATTGGTCATACTTAAGGAGAAGCTGGATTTGCTTGATAGAACATGATCTGCTGGAAACACAGTAAATCTCAGACACTGTTTGTATCGTACTTGTAGAGGAACAGATGAGTTTGCAGTGGAAGGTGGTGGATAGAATTCTCCATTTCCGTGTCATTTCTGCCTGTTGCTGGTGGCTGGCTGCTGCTGTGCAAGGATGGGAGCTGATTTACCCTTTCTGTGCATTTAGCTAATGCCTTGTGTCAAATAGGATAATTGATAATTAGTGTTTGCATCTACATGGAAGAAAGTGCTTGTATGAATTAAGTAGGACTTTTTATGTCATCTTAGAAACATTCATATCCTGTTATTCAAGTCACTAACCTGACACAGACACTCTGTGAGTCACTTGTGAGAGGAACATTGTCCTTGCAGTGTTGCCTCTGATGTCAGCAAAGAGGGGTTTGCAAAGGCTGATATATGAAAAGAAATTTTCCTTCTTCAAAATGTTATTTTTGATATAAGAGAGAGAATCCTTGCCTTCCCCCCCATTTTTATATGGAAATTACAGTCTAGTAGACAATAATGGAGGGTAAGATGTTTCTTTTTCACTCCCCCCTTCCATTGCTAGACTGACCTGACCATTCCCTGTTACACTCCCTGTGCTGGTGATTGCCAGGTGTCTGCCAAATGTCTTCTTAGCTGTGACAGAGACTCCCTCAGCTGTTCCCAAAGCTTTCCACTTCTCCAGGCTCTTGAAGCCAGGCTTCATGAAAGCCTGGAAGAATGACATTAATGTCATCACAAAGAGCCCTGCAGCCTTGGTGTCCTGTCAGCACTGGTCACTATGCAGAATTGGTTATCTAAGGAAAAACAATGAAGGACACTGAAAAACAACCCTGCAAGAAAGAAGTAAATAGGGTCCAAATTGAAAACAACTTCTGAAAATAGTTTAAATCCAGTCTGTTAAAGAATAATATCCTGAACTCATTGGGAAAGTGAGTCAGTGGTTGTTTAGTTGCAGCTTGCTTATATTTGCAGGAAGAAAAAACAGGATTTAAACACTGTCTTTTATCTGGCATTAACTGAAACCGAAGGCACCCTCAAAAAGAAATAAGGTTCTGTTGCCTGTCCATGGAGTAATTATCCTTAGGCACCAAGTACCAAGGAGAAGGCTGTGGTATCCGTTTCTCTGTGTCTCTGAGCCCAGCTTAAATGCATCATGCAAGATCAAACACAAGCCATGTTTTAAAGGATAGGAAGCACTTGAGCTCAGCAGTCAGGAAATGGAAGAGCCCTGGCTATCCTGAAGGTCAGACCAGATGGTCTGACAGATACTTCTGGCTGGGAACTGTGTGCATCTGAGCCTGGAGAGTGCCTATTTTTAACAAATAAAATATTGCTGTACAGCTGGCTCTTTTGGGAAAGTAGAATTCTCAGGACATTTCCTTGCTCTGACTGTTTGCATTAGATGTCTTTTGATCTCATTTTTGGGTGGTGTTACTGCAATTGCTGTTTCCATTGCTTAAAGCATGGTTCAGGGCACACAGAAAGCCTGCTCTGGCTGCAGCCATCAGAGAAACCCCATGCACTTGCAGGGAGTGTGTGTGTTGAGGAGACAAGAAAGAATTTCATTTTCAAGTCAGTTTGGGAAAAAACAAGAGATCGTGATGTGAGGAGAGGAAGCTGCATTTGGGTTTGCAGAGTGTGGGTGATAAAATCTAGTTCCTGTGAAGTTTCTAATCATTAGATGTGTTCTGAATAATTTTTGAAAGATTTTGCAGAAGTGAGCTTCCAAACTAAATGAGGAATCAAAAGTCATTCAGCACTGCAGCTTATATGGCAATTGTCTTTTCCAGCTATGTTGTGAAACAGGTACAGAGTGCAGTGATAGCACTGTGGTGGGTTGACTCTGGCTGGATACCAGCTGCTCACTAAACCTCCTCTGCCCTCCTCAGCTGGCTAGGGAGAGAAAATAAAATAAAAATCTCATGGATCAAGATAAGCACAGGGAGAAATCACCCACTGGTTACCAGCACAGACAGGGAAATTAAACTAATTTATTTTAATTAGTTTAATTTATTACCAATTAAACAGAGCAGGATACTGAGAAGTAAAGCATAATTATGACCATCTGGGATTTTCCATTCTCACTCTTCCTCACAACACTGCAATTATTTCATTTAGACTTCCTCGCTAGCAAAACATGGCCACACAAACCAAACAGAGGTCTGTATATTCTTTTTTGTCATCTCATCAGAACAGTAGCAAGAGCTTGTGGAGGAAGAAGTGGGATGGCCAGGATAGCACCAATGAGTCTGTTGAGCTCTGATGTCTCAAAAGAAAAGTTTGCAAGAGGCACCAGCCCCAGATCAGCTGGTCACAGCCTGATAACCAAGTGAGAATTCACCTTCATATAATACTGATTCATCAGCTTCTCACCATTGTGAACTCCAGCATTTCCTGGTATCTGAATTTCTACTGTGTATCTGAACCTCTAATATTGCAAAGAGAAATTAAGAAATGCTGGCAATGCTCCTGGTCCCTGAACTAAATAGTACCCAAGGCTTTGACTCTCGTTTTTAATGCCATCACATGTTGCAGTAGGTGCTATTGCTCCACACTGTAAAGTTCCTCCTTTTCCTATGAATTTTGGAGAGCAGTGTAACAATGCTGTTGTGGATTGTGTAAAACAGCTGCTACTCCTTCTTCTTTCAAACACTTTTGACTGGGTTGGTGTCAAAAATGTCAATGGAACTTCCTCTGTCTTCCCCTTCCCCCTTGTTGTGGGTCTGTCTGTAAGGACAGCTAAAACAAGAAGTGTGTGTGGCTTCAGTTCCCTGTAAATCACTTCTAAATGATGCCCCAGTGATGACAAAGTGACTAATGACTACAATTTTATTGTATATGTCATTTTTTAGAGGTTCACTTTCAAAAAACAACTCTGCTGGAACAGCAAAGATTTCACTTGTTAGTTTTAAAAGTGAATTTTTTAGCTCTTGTGTTCATTGGTGCAGGAGAATTCTTGGAGAATTAAAAACCAGAGGTCTAACAAAAAGAACACAGTGTTTGTTATTCTTGAGCTGATCTCATGATTTTTGGTTTTCTGATTCATGATTCTGTCATGTTGATGGTAATATGGGTGTCATGTAATGGAAACAAACAGGCCCTCCACTATTTCTGCTTCTGCCTAAGTAGTACTATTTTTTAAAGTACACAAGTCCTCCATTATTGGTTTCTGGGACAAATCACACAAATAAATTATAGTTTTATAGGAAAAGAGGGAACTGCTAAGTGCAGATCTGTTATTCTCTCTGTCCTGAGCCCAACCTGTAATGTGAATTCAGAGTTTAGGGAAGATTTCTGTTTAATGTGAAAACTGCAAGCTCAAAAAAAGGAAAGAAAATTAGTTCTAGGCAATACCAGCTTCTATGCTCACTTATTTGTTCCAGAAGGTTTTTTGGGGTTTTTTTACAATAATGAAGAAACAGACCCTGAATTCTGATGTGCATTTGTAAAGCAGAGAACTGGTAGAGTTTTGCTTGCATAACTTCTGTCCTAAGAGAAGTCATGTTTCTAGAGCCTGGAACAAATTTTGGATGCACCTTGAAAGGAAACATAATAGTATTGTTTCTAAATACTCTTTGAATGATGCCTCGTGTTTTTCTATCCCCTGCTTCCAGTCCTAGCAAAAATTAAACATGATTAAAAGTAGTAGATTCCACATCTCTTTGAAACCTCAAAGATTTGGTCTCTTTCAAACCCCAGATGCAAGACTTGCTTCCTGAATATGGGTGTTGCCAAAAAAGCAAACTGAGGAAGTGGCCATTTAGGTGGAAAATGGAAGAAAAAGTACAGAATAAAGAGCAAACAAACCTGTTGTAGCCACTCACAGAAAGAAGAGAAAATATCCACAGCCAGATTGAGGCTCCATCAAGCTCTTCGTCCCTCAGAAAAGTATTTGTAGAAGTTTAGGGGTTTTGTTTTACTCATTGAGCTTTGACTATATCTACTGCCAGCCCATACACATCCCTTGCTGTGACAGGAAGATTTGCCTGCCCAAGCTCTTAGATCTGCCCCTGCAGTAGAGAACTTGGGGACACTTCTATTCAGAACCTTTTGCAGTCTTTGTTTTGCTCAGTACATGACCTCAGGGCAATCTTTCAGGTTGTAGAAATCTGAGACAGGGAAACTGCACAGCTTTTAAAATCTCCAGGAGGAAATGTGTTCAAAATCAAGCACACACAAGGATATTTTACTTGGTCCCAGTGAATTTTTGGATTCTATATATCATCTGATTTCAGTACTCTTTCCCTACTAAACTTGGTCTTTTAAGATGGCAACTTCAGAATTTCCACAAAAACTGACACTTTCAAAATTTGTGAAACTTTTGGAGTTTGGGTAACTGAAATCCTTTAAATTTTTATTATTTTGTTTTAAATGAATACCATTTGGAGGTACTGTATACTTGATAAAGCATGCTGAGCATGTTCAGATCTGATGTGGAAGAATATGTTTGCCAGATTAGTGCATAAATATTGTACAGTCCTGGATTTAATTTTTCTGCTGTATTGAGGGGGTTTATAATTCCTTACTCCTCATGAAACACAAGGCAGCTCCTTTTCTGAGGGAAGCTGACATGGTGTGTTACCCCTTTTCTGGTCTCACTCATCATAGCTCTGATGAACATGCTCTTCCAAAGGCCAGGTTCTCACTCCATGTGCTGGGAACCCACCCACAGACGAGATACTCCCATCAAAGATATTTTTCCTTCTCTCTCATGACCAGCTGAGTCAGTGCACCTAGTCAGCAGCTGGCAAATGTCATGCCTTACAAAATAGACCACTGCAACTATATGAGAGAATAAAGCCCTTTGCTCACTCAGGTAAATTGAGTGCTGAAGTGAGGAATAAGACCAAGTGGTGTTTATTTCTTCTTCTCTACTTCTCCCACTCTCTTAAAACTCAAGATGGCTCTTACAGGGGCCCAGACTGAAAAATTAGATTGTTCCTTTGCTTATCTGCAACCATTGTCATCTCAATCATTTAGTAATAACAGTGCTTGTTTTCCAGATCAGCTGAAAAAGAAGAGAAACCGTTCAGGATGGTAGTATCACTGGAAATTCTGCATGCAGTGAACTAAAAAGATTGTCTCTACACACAAACCTAAATTACCTCTTTCTCACTATTTTTGGAAATCAATTTCTCCAGTTGTGAGCAATGGAATCCCATTAGTATCAATGGCTCTGTTTATCTGAAATATAAAAAATGTTGTGGGTGCTGGTCAGGGCTTCACAGGTTCTTAGGGCTCAGAGGTTTGAGACAGTTTCAATTTAAAGATTTGCAATTGGTTTTTGTTTCTTTTTAACTTGTTTTTCAAGACTTGTAGTTATGCTTTGAGCAAACTCAGTAAGAAGTATGTTAATCAGTTCAATACATCGGGGTCTATCGTATCATGCATCTGGGTTGTGGGTTTTTTTAGAGGACAGAGCTAATTTTAGCAGCTGTTATCAGTAAACTGATGCAAATGTTTGGAAATTAGTCATTTGAACCATGTCAGAGCTATTCCAACCTTTCTCTTCTAGGTCAGAACTTATCAGATTTAAACTAATTTATCTGCATTTGCAACAACTAGTTTTCATGTTTACTCAAAAACGTTGTGCCATCCTTTCTTGTGAAGAACATTTGCACAGCTGTAACAAGAATACAAAGAGTCTGGGGTAGAGACTGGAGCCTGTGCCCTGGTTTTGATCTTCATGATCTGGTTAATCTTCTGCAGTTTCCTTTAGTCATTTGTTCCTGCTTCTTCAGTTCATAGCACTTCCAGACCCTCCCTGCTCCCTGTGCTAGTTATCTTTGGTTCTAGCTGAAGCTGATTTACAGTCAATGTGATTGCTTAGTGCTCATTTGTCCTTGTACCAGCATTGTCCCAAGGTAGAAATAGCTTTTCTCTATGGACGTCACACCTGCTCTCAGTCCTTATTTATCAGAGCTTTGATAAAACTCCATTTAGTCTCCTCTGTCAGTAGGATGGCCTCTCCATTCCCTCACAGAATCTTTATATCTGCTCCAGTCTCAATGTTTCTCCTTCCACCAAAGTTTTCGGAATGAGTTGTGATTTGGTTAGAGACATAATTTAGATACTTAGAGCTTTTTCAAAATTACTGTGGCAGAGCTGGAAACAGCCTTACTGACCCTTCACCCCTTTGCTTTGAACTTTAGAACTTGTTTATTTTAATTTAAAAGCCAGGGTTTTACATTCTTCAGGTGGAAATATTTTTCTTGCCATCTTTTTTACCTGCACTAGGGAGCGAGGTGCTCTGACAACATATATTTAGATATTTTGGGTTTTTTTTCTAGGGAGGCTCAGCTTTTTCTCCAGCATCCATAATTACTACCAGGAGGGCACAGACCCAAGCAGCAGCCCTGGCTGAAGATGTGGGGTGCCCTTCATCCACCAGTGAGGAAATTGTAGCCTGCCTTCGCCAGTTGCCTGCCCGTGTCCTCAATGATGCTCAAACTAAGGTACGACATAGCAAAGCATATGCCATTGGCAAGAAGTCAGAAAGTTTCCATTCACACAAAGTTGTGAGAGAGAAACCTTAAAAAATAATTTAATCTGAATCCTTGTGAAAGAGGAACTGGACTATTTTTGGTGGAAGGAAGTTTTTGTCCATGACATCCAGCTCTGAGCTATGAATACTCACAATTTGATTCTCTTTTAGACTAAATTCCTTTTACACTTCTTTAATCATGTCTGCTGAAATGACTCCAAAAATTGTTTTTTCCCTCCTTTCAGTTCCCTCTTGCCTGCCCCTGGGTGTTACTCTAGAGGAGAGTCAAATGTCTGCAGCTTTAATAACAGAACTTATGCAGAAAATGAAGCAGGATGGGATGTCAGCGTTCAGTATTTGAAGTGGGAGGCTTGTGAAAGCTGCAGTATAAATAAATCTAGAGATGAATCCTTTACCCACAAATTAAAACACCCACCTGCAATAAATTTTCCAATGAGGACCAGCATGGAGTCAATCCCTAGTTTAAACCAACATTTTTATGACTATAAGACCAGAATTTCTCTTGGCCTCTTCAGTTTGTTTCATCTACTGAGACTGTCAGCAAAATCACTGTTCCCTGCCAATGATGAGTTTGCACTTATATTACCTGGTCACCTGTTCACTTGAAGGGAATCAATCAGTTGAATTAAGCATAAATAAAATAGAATGTAAAGGCTAACTATATTAACTGCACAGTTCCTGCTCTTTTTTTTTTTTTTTAACACAGCTGCTAGCTATAAGTGGCCCATTCCAGTACTGGGGTCCAGTGATGGATGGAATTTACCTCCAGGAACCTTTGGCTAAAGCCCTGCAGCGCCCTCGGCTTCGGAAAATAGATCTGCTCATTGGAAGTGCTCAACAAGATGCTCTCATCAGCAGAGCCAAGGCAATTAAGGTAGGAAGACACTCACTGTTAATGAACTGAAGGCATCACAGTGATTACAGTAATGACTGTAATCACATGCACCCTGGAGAGATGCTTCTTGATTTCTACAAGTTGTGAATTATGCTCCACAGAAATATGCAAATGCATTGTCCTTCTCCAGCCAGTCTTGGTCAGGATGACTAATGACATAATAATATGTGTTTAATATGTGTTGATTAATATTTCTGTGGGAGATAAAAAGTAGTAAGAGACCAGAAGTGATTTAGCATTTATGTTCTACTGCCTTTAAAACCCTATTTATATTTCAATCTCAGTAGTATCTCACAAAGATGAAAGCAACTTTATACATTTCTTCACTGTGCAGCAGGATTAAATTAGCATTTTGTGGTTTTTTTAGCAACCTTTTCCTCTTGTCTTTAGCAACCTTTTCCCTTTTGTCCCCTAGAAGGACATTTTCTTGTAAAGATGATTCTGAGTATGGACTGGCTGTTATAAGGAAGAGCGCTGGCCTGTGTGGTCTCAGGTTTCTGGACAGAAACTGGTGAAAACAAAAATAATTTCATCCATGCTGTACTGTCTGTTGCTATCTTGCAACAGGATTGTTGCAAGATTTCACCTCTTAGAAGGCACTGAAATGTCTCAGCTTCTCTTTGCTGGTAGCCAAAAGCACATAGACCAATTTAATTCAGAATTAATATCTCACCTGAATTAAAGTTCATATTACTTGTTTACTCTCTATCAGAAATTTCTTGCTCTTTTTAAATTTCTTTTCCTCTTTTGGAGTCAATTTCAAGAGGAAGTCATAGGAGAAAGGTACAGAAGATATAGTGTGATGCTGGAGGCCTGCAGATAATGATCCAGACCCTCTGAGAGTGGAATAAACCTCAGCAACCTCATTACAAGTCCTGTGACGAAGACTAGGAAGTGAAATTCTTTCCTTTACCACTGTTTCTGCATATGACAGTTGTCTGCAAAATTGAGATGAATTCCATGTTGTATTAAAAATTTTGCAACAAATCATGGTGTTGATGAAAGGCACAAGAGCTAAATCCCAGCACTGTCAGATGGAAATGAAAAGAAGAACACTTGCAATTGAGAGTTCAGTAGAAAAATGTTGCCTATCCCAAAATAAAACTGGAAATATCTTTTTTATTTAAAAGCTTGCAGAAAATAGGATTGGAAGGGAACTCAGTAAGTTGGTGCAACTCAGCTGTAAGAAAGGATCATATCTACTGATGGTTTTTAAAAATTTCCCTCTATTTCTATTTTCCTGTGGATTCAGGCTTTTAGGACTTGAGGGAATATGAATGCCTTGACCAGTCTCTATTCCTGATTGGGTTGTTTTCTTAAAGACCTGCTGCAAGGTTGAAGTTTCCTGATTTCTCCCTTGTCGACACAGTTAGGGTACTAATTTTTGGGAAAATGTAATGGACCTTCCATCACTGAGCTACTTATGAAGATGCAATCTCCAGGTCCTCAGCAGCATTTCTGTGTGCTAGCCATGACCATATATGGTTGCAGTCAATCTGATTATGAAGTCCTGAATAAGCCACAGACGTATTTAGCTACAGTGACAAAATCTAGTGCAGATGGTGCTTGTTACTTGGAAATCTGTACCCCATTTCCTCTGTCATAAATGTCATAAGAGATCTTTAACCTGTGCTAAATATCCTCTCTCCATAAAGACCTCAAAGAGGGATTTGAGACAATCCACCCTGTATCCTGATCATCTACATAATTAATGTTAACGTTCCTTTGAGGTGAATCTCACTTGCACCTCTCTAGGAATAGCCAAAGCTGGTTTTACTGGTACACTAAGGAGTGTGGGAAGGCTTAGCTGATGGACAGAGCGCTGAGCTGAACTTGGGAAAGCAAGGCATAATTACTAGTTTGCCTTTGACTACACCCAAAGTATTTCATCTGGTCTAAAAAGAGGGAAGCAAACCTCCCTGGGGTGAAAATTCACCTATGGCTGTGTTCCTGCTCTGCAGAGAGAAGATCTATGGATGTATTTCAGTGAACAAACACAGCTGAAAGGTGCTCTGGCAAGCCTGTGGAATTGGCAAAGTCCTAATTTCTATCTTCTTTAGGATGGCTATGTCAGTGTAGACAGGGCAAAATGTAAGGGGTAAAAACATTTGACCCCCGACTGGCTTGCTCCGCCAGTTCCTGGGAATAACTGTGCTGGGCAGTTCTGTCAAGACTTGTCCTATTAATCCTGATTTCTCTTAGTACTGATCCTGTAAATGGTAAGGAGGCACTTAGAGCCATTTGGATGTAAGCAAGCTTGAGACATGATGAGTCTGAAGCTGCATGTAGGTGTTATAAACTCTTTGCACTCTTCACATAGAAGTGACAGTGAAACTCTAGGCTGCAACCAGACCAGAAAGTGGAAAATCCAGTTGGCACCATGTTGTTCTGTGCGATCTTACTGGCCTTGGGTTGCTCTGGGTGTCTCTCTACTCCCACTGCAACACTGTGCTTGTGCCTATTAAGGTCTATGAAAAATGGAACACAAAGACAGAAGGCACCACTTATGTGCTAGCAAAACATTTATGTTCAATTTGCTTACAATTAAAGGCTGAGGTCTCTCAGTGATGTTTGCAGCAGAGAGTATGCTCATGAAATGTCCATTTTATGGCATTCACTGAAATGCTTATTCATGTGAACTGAGCCAGATTCATCACTTCCTAGTCATCCCCAGTGCAGGAATCACAAGGTTGAAACTAAGTGGGAAACAAAGCAGTTTGTTAAGGGAATGGCAAGTGGTACCATAATGCACTATTATGTGACATGGAGTGGTTAAGCCTGAACCCATTCACTGCAATTCCCATGGCACACCTTCAGACAATATTAGGTTTGAGCAGTCATAGATAAGAGCAGCTGAGCAGAAACCTCTAGAAATGTTGATTTCAATTCCCAACTGGACAAAAATTTTATCCCTGTCCTATATGTGTTGGTCAGGTGGGAGGACCTAATGGCATTAAATTTATGGATTCACTCATGCTGTTCTATATCTGTGTTTATCTCTATCTTCATGGAGGTCAGTATAGCCCAGTCTGTGTCCTCCACATGTTAAGTACCTGCTATGTAATCTCCACATTGCAAGGATTTAGTTGAAAGACTGAGTTTGTATATCATGTGTTTCCTTTCTTTTTCTTTCCCTCCTTAGTACAATCTAGTTGGATGCTAAACCCAAAATCCAGGAGATAGGGGAGGGGTTGAAAAAAATCTAGTTTATTTACCTCATGTAAGCAAATGGATCTGTGCAGAACAGAACTACCATCCTGCATTTTATTACAGCCAGTTAATTTCTTTATGGAAAAAGGTATTCAGCAATATACAACAGGTGGTCAATATGTGTATATTTGTTGTAATGACCAGGGAGAAGTGTCTCCATAAATGCCATCAGTGAGGAGAGTGGGCTAAACTCTTTACTTCATATTGAAACTAGTTAGTAATCTTGGAAGGCTCTACTGAATGGTGTCAGGTCTTTCACCATCTTTTGTGACAGTGCTTGTTAAAAGCCATTTAAGGCCTAAGGTCTGTCCATACACTGTTAGCATTATCACTGTTTCAGTTTGCCAAAAAAGTACATTTTTCCCCTTGGAAGATGTAAATATTTGGTCTACCTACTGCTACAATTTCTTTTGAAGTAAAACACTGGGCCAGTTCTACTCATATGCTCCATAAGCTGTTCTGCAGCACCAAGAACAGTAAGCAGTATTTAATTCATTATTTAGGCAATGTTTATGATGTTTTTGAATCATCAGAAAGGAGTATATGTGCTGCCTTTAAATATTTTCTTAAATAATTTCTTAGAAAACTTGACTATAACTCTGAGCCAATTCCTAATGCGTCTTTAAAGGTTGGAAAAATGTAAATTATTTTACATGATGTGCAGCTGTTTCTATTAATCTGGTAGCAGCTGTTGTATCTACTATGATTTGAAAATTGTTCTTTGGTCATATATTTTCTAATGGGAACATATGTTGGACATGGAAAACTGGTTGAATTGAATCAGTTTCTGAGAAGTTAAAATATTTTGTCTTTTTCATGTTTAATAAATTTTATTTGTAACATATTGCTTTGGTTTTGGCTATCATGTTTAAGTCAGATGTTTAAATTATACTGTAGCCAAAGCAATGCTTGAGAAATTGTTTCAGGTTGTGCTATTTTAGTGTTGTTTGAGGGATGAAAATTCTTACCATCTTACAATTGCTAGTTCTGTTTATCATCCATCTCTGCCTGTTGAGCCTTCTTTCATCTGAGTCAACACATCTTGAGGGCCCCACAATATTATAAATTACTGCTGAGAAAACTCTGAAAATTGCACAGTTTTGGGACATTTTGAAGACCACAGAAACCTGTACACAGGCACAGTGAAACACAGAATTGTAGAACAGAGTCATAGAATACACTGAGTTGGAAGGGAGCCTTCAAGATCATTGAGTCCAGCTTGTGTCCCTGCACAGGGCAGCCCAAGAATCACACCACGTGCCTGAGAGCATTGTGCAAACACTTCTTGAAATCAGACAGGCTTCCCTGGGGATCCTGTTCCAATGCCCAACCATCCTCTGAGTGAAGAACCTTTCCCTGACATTTAACCTAATCCTCCCCTGACACAACTCCAGGCATTCCCTTGAGTCCTGTCACTGTTCACAAGAGTGAAAAGATCAGTGCCTGCCTTCCTATTCCCCGCACAAGGAAATTGTAACTGCAGTGAGGTCTCCCCTCAGTCTCCTTTTCTCCAGGCTGAAGAGACCAAGTGACCTCAGCTGCTCCTCATATGCCTTCCCCTCCAGACCCTTCACCATCCTTGTGACCCTCCTTTGAATGCTCTCTTGAAGCTTAATGTCTTTTTTATATTGTGGTGCCCAAAACTGCACAAAGTCTTTGAGGTGAGGCTGCCCCAGTGCAGAGCAGAGGACCATCCCCTCTCTTGCCCTGGCAGTTTAGTGTCACTGGCAGACTTCATTTGAGTTCTGTGCCCAAGTCATTAATGAAGATGCTGAAAAGAGCTGGGCCGAGGGAGGAGCCCTGTGGACCCCACTAGGGACCAGTCCCCAGGCTGCTGTCACCCCATCCCACATCCTGCTGGGTGCCTGACCCGTGACTCAGATGCTCCCCAGCCGTGTATCACAGCTATTCAGGTGAAAGCTGGACGTTTTGTCCAGAAGGATTTTGTGAGAGACAGTATCAAAAGCTTTGCTGAAATCCAAAGAGATTACATCTACTGGCTTGCCCAGATCAGCTAGGTGGGTTGCCTTGTCATAAAAGGAAATCAGGTTTAATATGCAGGGCTTTCCCCTCCTCAAGCTGTGCTGACTGAGACCAATGACTGTGCTGTCTTTCAGGTGTTTTTCAATGCCTCACAGAATAATCTTCTCTATAACTTTACCAAGCACTAAAGTGAGATTGTCAGACCTGTAGTTTCCCTGGTCTTCCTTGTCCTTCTTGAAAACTGGGACAATGTTCACCATCTTCCAGTTAGCTGGGGCCTCTCCTGATTCCCAAGACTGCTCAAAAATCATCAAGGGAGGCTTTGGAATGACATGAGCCAGCTCATTGAGGATTCTCAGCTGAATCCCATCAGGCCCTGGAGAGTTCCAGGGATCCAGCTGGAGCACAGATCCCACACAATTTCAGAGTCAACTGGGAAATGATCATTCTCACAGTCATGGTCTTCCAGCTCAGGGCACTGAGGCCCTCATGGCCCATCATCAGTTTGGAAGTCAGAGGTAAAAAATGTTTTGAACATCTCTGCCTTGTCCATGTCCCTGTGGGGGAACTGACCATCTTTATTCAGGGAAGGGTCCATGTTATTCCTACACTGCCTTTTTTCATTGATATATTTGAAAAAAAGCTTTTTATTGCCCCTCACATTCCTGGTAGCTTCACCTCCACTTGAGCTTTGGCCAAATGAATTCTCTCCCGACAGTGGAAAGCAGCATTTTTGTATTCTTCCCATGTCACCTGACCTTGCTTCAGCTGTGCCTACACCTTCCTTTTTTGCCTTATTTCCAAGATAAGGTCCCTGTCCAGCCAAGCCAGCCTTCTGCCTCTTCTCCTTGACTTCTGACATTAAATACCCAAGGCCAACCACACTGAGTCAGGTCAAAGGGCTGTTCAGCACAAAGTGCTGTTTTCAGCAGTGGTTAAAAGAAGCTGCTTGTAAGATTCGGGTAAGCAAATCTGATACTTCTTGTAAAAGCTCCCCAAACTTCTAGCACTTCACAGCTCTTTCTATCCTGAACTGATCTTTCTGTATTTAATATCTATCAAATTATTTTGGTTTTAATTTTTTTTTTAATTCAAAAATCATTCATTTTCACCATTTTTTTTGGCATTTACAAAAACACTTGGCAGGGAGTTTGTCACCTTAAACATATGTTGGTGTATGATGATCCATCTCCTTTTCTGTGGTTTTCAACCATAACCTTTATTTGATACTTGACCACTGATGAGAGAGTGATGGATAAATTCCTAGGTTACATAATCAATACCCTAAGGTTTTTTCACTTTGTTTCTCTCTGGTTTAAGTATCCATGACAAGAGTAGAACAAGTTAAAAAATCTCTTTTTTTAAAACCAACAAAATGAAAGCACTGCATGAAAGTTGCCTGTATGGGTTGATTTATACACAAGAGATTGGGCTTTCCTCTGCTACAGAACAGTATCTTTTCTTACACACAACTGCTAACCTCAGTCTTCAAATGAGAGATTCTTAATTAAACAAAGCAATGTTTCTGCTGGTTGGTATGAACCCAAAGTGGTGCGTGCCAAAGCTGTGATGGAAAATTTGCTTTTGAATTCAGTGAACTTGCAGTCAGGTCTTCAGTGAACATTTCTATTTTTTGCAGAAGAATATGTGTCCTTGCTGGTTTTAAGCTAAATGATTTTGCAGGCAAGAGTGCTGTGCAGTTTCCTATGTGGCATTTGTGCACATGAGGTGACGTGTCAGGAGTGAGCTCCCCATCTTTTTTGGAGTACAGCTGTATTACTAAAGCTGGCACCACATGACTCTTTCACATTGCATGGGCCAAAATCCAGCAAAAGAAGAATCTATTAAAAATGCAAGGCAAATTGTCAAGGTCTTCCTGGACCCTGGGATACTTGGTAGAGTTTTCAAATCCCTCAAAGTCACTTATTCAAAATGCACAGGGTGTTAGAATACTAAGGACAACCTCACCCTCAGCACATGGGAACTTATTTTCCATCTTTAATTTCTGTGACTTTACTGAAAAGGTATAATTCCATCTGTTCTTCTGTATAGGGTTGTGGAAAGACCTTCTAGCAGCATGATGAAAACCAGCTGTGGGCCATCAAAATAATATATTAAGTAAAGCATCTAGAGTAACTAAACTGGGCAGACACTGGCCTAGTTTGCATCAGACTGACTGCCCAAAATAATAGAGGTGGTTTGTTAGATCTTTTTATCTGGAGTTCTTATCCAAGTTTCAACCAATATGCATCTGTATAGTGCCCTCGTTAGAAAGGACTTGATGCATGGAAAAGTTCAGGGTAGATTTTTTTTTCATGAAGTTGTTTTCTTTCTGAAATAAGTTTTTTAAAAAAGGGAAAAGTTTCAATGGATAGCATAAAAAACTTCCTCAAATAAAAATGTGTTGAAAAATTCCAGCAGCATTTAGCTTTGGTAAAAATATGTTTGGGTACACGGTTTGACACAGAAGGTGGTCCTTGTGACATGGGCACTTTGGGGAACTTGCCTTTATGTTAGGAAAGGTCACAGATCTCAGGAAAAAGGGCATTTCCCTGTTGGTTTCTCTGAAAGGCTCTAAGGGTTACAAAGTTTGAAGATCATGGCTGTTCCCTGTACTGGGAGTTGAAGGAATGTAATTCTTCTTCCAGGTCTATGGCAGATATTATTCCAGAAGGGACCCAAATACAGAACCTGGAGCGGCCATCTTCCTTTGTAGGTGTTCCCAGAAAAGGCAAAGTGACATAGCCATGAAATGGCCTACACATGTTTGCTTTCTGGAATTTTCAAAGGAAAAGAGCAGTAACTCCCTCTCTCCCCTCTAGTTTTCCTTCATGGAGATCATCAGAAAGGCAGCACTGGACACACATGCAGTGGAGGACTGTCCCTGGGAACCCCTTCTTGTGGGAGCCAAGATTTCTGTACTATTGAAGATCCCCTGGCACAGCTTGGTACCTGTGATTTGGACCTACTAGATCAGGGCTTCTGTACTATTGTGTGTCCAGAGGAAGCCAATATTTCTCACTGGTGACAGTTTTGGGAAAGCAAAAGTAGGACTGTCCCCTACTCAATCCCCCAGGAATCAGAGATCACAGCAGAGAGGACTTGTTCCAGCAGAGGGAGATCTGAGCCTACATTGTTCCTAAAAAATTTGTCTTTTGGTTTTGTTTCTGAATTCCATGTATGCACTTTTTTCTCAGAAATTTGAAGAAAGTCAAGGAAGAGCCAACAGCAAAACAGCCTTTTATCAGGCTCTGCAAAATTCTCTAGGAGGAGAAGAGTCCAACTCGTTCATTGAAGATGCAGCTACATGGTATTACTCCCTGGAACACTCAACTGATGATTATTCGTCCTTTTCCAGGGCATTGGAAAATGCCACCCGGTAAGAAAGTCATCGTAGTACAACTGTGTGATTGGAGTTGAGCAAGGCTGGTTTTGCTTATCTAAAGTGTGTATTTATATTCTGAGAAACTTGAGAAATTCTTATGCCAATGAACAGAAAATAGGGAATGTGATTTAATTTTCTGTGATGTTTCTAATGTCATTGGTAAACAGAAACTGAACTGATTTTTTTGCCTTGTGAAAAGTTTGACATGTCATTCTAGAACTGGATATTGAGTTCAGACTACTAATACTTCTGTTTGCATTTTCATGTCATAGATGTCTGGGTTGCTTGCACCCTGTGCATCAACAGTTCCTTGAGTTGTGTCATCCTTGTGACAGTAGAATTAATAGTCTGCCTTTTATTCCCCATCTCCTAATTGTACAGTCAGATAATTTTTCCTGATGGTAAAATTGGAAAACTTTTACTTCAGCAATTACAATAATTTTTTTTTAATTATGAAACCTGCAAAATACATTTATTCACAATGTCAGGCATGACTTGAAGCCATTTCCTTTTGCTTGTTACTTTGGAGAAGACACTAACAATCACCTCACTACAACTCATTTCAGGTAGTTGTAAAGAGCAATAAAGTTCCCCTTGAGCCTTTTTCTTCTCCAGGCTGAACGCCCCCAGCTCCTTCAGCTGCTCCTCATCAGACTTATGCTCCAGCCCCTTCTCCATTCCATTGCCCTGCTCTGCACGGGCACCAGCACCTCATGCATGTCAGCAGAGCAATGAGCAACTTGCCTGCAGTAAATGCAATCCCATCCTTTGCATTGAAACATTGCATGGACCTTTGGGAGGTGGAAGTTGAAAACTTCCTGTTTTCTGTCCCTGAGCAAATTCAGGGGCTGCATGTGTAAGTGGAACAGAATTTTCCAGAAATGAATCGAAAAATTATTTCCCTATTCCTGTCACTGCTTTATGAGCAGATTAATTGTGAAAACTCTTTACTTTTCTAATGGGATGTAGGCTCTAAACTGGGGAGTTGAATCCTAATGGGCCTGTCCAAGATGTTCCACCTGTGTTCTGAACAGAGACATCATAGCTACAGGCTCCTGGTGTCTGCACTCAGTGTTTTCTGTCCCACTGTGAGCCTCTCCACAACACCTCAGAGACAGGATTTTCCTTTTATTCCTCCTCATCAGAGCTGCAGAACATTGCTCCGGGGGAGCCTTAGGGAGCAGGAGAGGAACAGGAGCCAAGATTCTCTGGGAAACATCTGATTCTAAAAGAAGACAGTCCTTTCTGGGTGGTCCAGGTGTGCTGGTGCACTGAGGTCATGGAGAAAACAAGCCAGAGGATTGTGGGCTGAGCTTTGTGCCATTTATCAACTCATGCATCTTGCCACATTTGTCCTCCTTTGCAGCCTGTCCCAGGGATGGGCCTCCCATCACCATGACGCTGGGGCCTTTGCCTGCAGTACATGCAGAAGCACTGTGGTTCATGGGCATCAGAGCCAGGACTTGTCTTCAGTCTTCTTCCATCACCACTGTTAGCCTGGGAGGAATATTCTTTACATCAGTGAGGTTTTAAACCATAATAAACCACTGTAGGACTTACATTTTAAGCATTCTTCCCACCCAGAGAACCCTCTATAAGGAGCTGCTATAACACAGGTCTGTCACATTTGATCACTGGCATTCAGCCCAGGGCTCAGTGTGGTGCAAACACTGATTTTGCAGAGCTGCAAGGGCTGGCACACCACCCATTTCCAGCAGGAATGGGATACACCCCCCATTTCCAGCAGCTCTTCAGTCTCAGCAGCCTCCTGGGTATAAGGATTACTTGCTCCTTTATGATATGAGGCAAATACCTTGGCTAAGGAAAGAAGTGAATTGTTTATTCCTGGCCAAACAAAAGGATGAGTAGTGAGGCAAGGGCATCTGATGATACTTTGCTTCACTTTGGAAATTACTCCAGCTACAGCAGAAAGTGAGGTGAAACAGCAGGCACAGAATGAGAGTCACCTATATCAGCATCACATGTATGGTGGAGAAAACAGGTTTTTTGGGTTCTTTGATGTTTGGTTGGTTGGTTTGGTTTTGGGTTTTTTCTCCTTAGTTTTGTTTCTTTATAACAAAAAACTTACCATCAGCATAGATGTGTAAGCCAAGAAAATTTTTATGTAAGGAATTAACTGCTAAAGTTTTAATAGGATTACAAAGTGTGATAAAGCAACATAAGTGGTTATAAACTATATACATTGTGCATATTTTGTAGTTTAAAAATAATTCTGCTTTTATATTTGTTTTAGCTGCAATTTTCAGGTATTTTTTCCCCATGTGTAAAATTAGTTTAATTTTCTTTTTCTTTCCTTTTTTTTTTTTTTCCTTTTTAAAACTCTGGTATTCCATGCTTGTAAGAGACAGGAATTTCATTTTTGTGGTTACTATGCATTTAGGGTTTTTTTCTACTTCCTCAGAATAGCTGACTTTTTTCCCACCCACAGAACCGACTGAGAATCCATTTTAAATGGTGAAATGTAACTCAAAGCATTTCTTGAGAGCTATTGCCCTCCCCAGACTCCCTGGTTCTCAAAGACCATCTGCTCCTCTAAAGCCCCATGCTGGTAGGCATGTGAAGAGCAGTAATTTTTGTTTCATTTGGGTGTTGTCAACCATAACTGTCAAAGAGCCCTGTGGTCAGTGAGCCCAAAGCTTGTGGTCTCACAGATGAACTTAAAATAAACTCTGCTGAACCAAGATAGCCAAACTGTGCCTTTCATAACCATGCCAGTTAAAAATAGCAACATGTTTTCATGCTTCTCTGATGCCGTTCGTTCTTGCACCAGTGCATTTTTTTGCGTTTTTTTTTGTTTTTTTAAACCTACCAAGTCTGAAGGAGAAGCTGCTGTTTCAGATTCACTAAACTGAGAATTGAAACCTCCCAGTTCCTCAGCAGAAATGTTTGTGTGCACTCACCTAGCTAAAGGTGCATAAACACACAAAGCATGTGCCGAGTGCTCAGGCACAGGAAGAACGGGGAGTGGGGGTGCATGTCCATACAAGATTGCCTTGAGAAATCACAGTGAGAGATATTGTAAGGTCTCTTCTCTTCTACCTGTGCCTCTTGAACCACTCATGTTTCTTCCAGCTACTGCTCACCCCACCTTCCAGTCCCCCTTCTTGGGGCAAAGAAAGTTTTGGAAGGTTTGGATACATTTGCTTCACTTGTACCTTTTCGACCTGGTGTTAAATTGACCATTTGACTTCCTCATTGCACTCTTATTGGTTAATCTTTCTCTCCTTCACAAGTTGCACAGGAATTTCATGTTGATGAGCCCTGCAGGTTATCTTCAAAAGTGGTCTCTTATCTCTTCCAGTTCTGGAAACTCTACCCAAGAAATCCCACAGATACAAATTCAGAAATTATATTATTCATTCTTAACCCAGGAAATACATAAGACCTCTTATTAGATGCCATCACAACCCAGTGGTGCCAGAAAGAACTTTAAACTATTATAAGCATGATCCCTTATAAACTACTCTAAAGTGGGATTGGAGTTTTTTTTGCCAGGATATTTCTTATGTGTCACATCTGGGTAGTTTGCTATCATTGTTCAGCACTCCATAAAACAGCACTTCTAGTGATTTCTAAGTAGTATTAGTCTTGTAGAGGGTGAATGTTGTTTCCTTCAGTCGATTTGAAGACAGAGATATGATTATCTGGTTTGGAAAATTGAAGTAAACTATTGAGATAGAGAAAGGTCTGTTGCTTGTGGGAGTTCTTCCCTTTTTTCCTTTACGCAAACTGTGTCTGTTCTCTGCTCCTCCTTTTTCATCAGTGACCAGTTTATCACATGTCCCATCATAAACATGGCGAGTTACTGGGCTGCTGCCTCTCAAGGAAATGTCTTCATGTACCACGTACCTGAGAGCTCCTCACAGAGCAGGTAAGGAGATGCATTTTATTTTGTTTCTTGGATTTAGAGTTTGTAAAACCAGGGCTGACTGTTTGGGCATGCTGTGGAATAAATGAATAGATGTAGGTGTGTCAAATAAACGGTCCAGATGAGCAAAGGAGGGATTGGTCTCTAATAAATTCTTTAACTTTACAGGAATGCTTTTTCTGAACTGAGGCACTTCCCATTAGATACCTGAATTGAGTTTCCCCTTTCCAATTTACCTACCCTGACCAGTTCCAAAGCTAGCCTTTCAGATTCCTACTCTGCACCTGATAAACCTCCCACAAAGAATTAGAATTTGGTCCAAGTCATTGGGAGTCCACAGCTCTCAAGATAAATGGGGTGTCATTTTCTAATTACTCAACATTAATTCAACACTGCCCTTTTTTGAGGTCAGTGCAGTTGTACTCCAGTTGTACTGACTGGCTTTCAGTGTGGATGGGCTCAGGGATTTATTCCTGTGCCAGCACTGTGACTGGTGTTCTGCTGACAGACTGTCTCATGGGAAGAAAAATATTTTTGCACACAAGCATCGGTGGACTCAGGCTCTGTGTCATCCTTCATTTTAGAAGCTTACTTGAGATATTGTCTGCAGGACAAGCTGTATTATATTTTAGGCAGAAAGGCCTAAATGGCTGTGGGAGATGCAATGTCTTGTTGGGCACAGAACAATCTGGTTGGCAGAGGCATTTAAGGCCCCAGCCCAAGACTTGGGATAAGGATCTGCCACCAACGACACTGAATAGACAAACACTGCCAACATCCTCCCTAAATAAACCACGACAAGCACCAAAGACACAAAGCCACCTTCCCTGGCTTTATTTTAGACCCAGCCCTTCACAGAAGTCAGGAAGAGGTGCTGATGTTTGCAGGCAGTGGTCAGCACTTTGGGCTGCCCTGTGACTCACCAGAGTGCCTCCTGCTCTCAAAGGCTTGGTGACCAGAAACTGCAGCCGCGGTCGTCCCTTCTGTTCCTTGAATCTCCACACCAGGGCAGGAAAGCACACAGGGATGCTTATCCTCATACTGTTTCCTTATGAGGAAGCCATGCTTGTTCCCAGCCCCCTGAAATGCCCCTCACCTCACTCCAGGAAGGCTTTTTGAAACCTTTTCCTTGTTCTCAGGCTTCCTCCAAAAGGGCTCAGGGGAAGGATGGTGGATTCCTACTGGCACCATTTGATCCTGTGAAGTTCCCTGCAAACTGCCCGGGTTTTTTCCCTTCCTGATAGCATAGTGAAAAAGCATTTGAAAGAAGCCAGCTCAGATCTAGGTTACAGATGAAGGCCATTATGCTGTGGTAACACAGGCTTGCTTTCTTTTTAACTGAGAAGTTAATCCTCAGGGAGCCGTTATTTCTCTGGCAGCTCCAGCGGGAATGTTCACAGTGTTCCATTTGGCTACTGATAGGCCCAGATAAGTGATTTTTACAAGGCTCCAAACAGGGCTGAGCTATGGTATGCCAAAAATCCAGCCACACAAAAAGAAAAGATGTGTTCTCAAATGAGCCAGCAAGTTTTTTCTTGCTTTGGAGAATGATAGTGACCCAGCCATCTACGATTAGATCTTATTTGTAAGTAGATTAAATAGTACTTATACAGCTTAGACTCACTGGCTTTGAGGCAGTGATTTTGAATTGATAAGAATTTTCTCTTCTATCCAGCCCTATTTAAGATTTCTCTTGTGCTGATGTTATTTAGCTCTCCTCACACTCTTCCGTGCAGCAATAGTTTACATAGCATGCAGCTACATATTGTAATCATATTTATGTTGACACTGGAGTTCTAGGCTAATTACTTTAACTTTAGTGCAAAAGTTATTGGTTTGCTTCTTCATAACCCTCTTTAAAAAAACAAATAAGGCCAGAATGCTGTCTGAAACTTGCAGAAACGTGAGGCAGAGGCTCAATTGCCTTAAGTTAAGCCACTTGCAAGGAGAAATGGCCCAACTTGATATGTTGCATCACATTCTTACTCCTTTCATCTTAATTATCCTTAAGTGGCATTAAAATAAATGCTGAAAAAAATGCTTGAAAGGAAGCACTTTAACAGAAGTTACAGAATTCAGCTTGTCTGTGTGTGAGAGGATCTCATACTGTTTGTCACTACAACATGTCTATTTATGAAGTGATACCCTCGTTTTCCCAAGGGACCCCACACTAGGTCCTCTGCTGAAAACACTGCAAGTATTTTGTTTAAATATTGTCTGTCATTCATTCATTCATTCATTCATTCATTCATTCCTAAATTAATTTTCCTTTATTCTTTATCCCACTTTTGCCATGTCACCCTCTCTGGAGCATTTCCCCCTCCATGCAATGGAGGTGCATTGCAGCCCCGCTCATGCCAGTGCTGTGATGATGTTGAGGGAAGGAGCTTCAAATGGGAGAGTGGCTTTGACTCCTAAAAATGGGAAACCATCAAGAATCTAGAGCAAACAAAACAGTTCTTGGGAATATTATCAGCAATTTATCTTACCAGACTAAAACCAGTGATATCCATGAAACGGCCTTCAAGTAGAATATATAAACTAGTCTTGGGGAAAGGTCTGGCAACCATGTCCCCAACTTCCAAGAGACTTCTGTAACCACTAGAACTGAGTCCTAACAGTTCTCAAGTTCTTTGAAAACTGTGACTCCTAGAGGGGGAGGCAGAGGCATGTACTCTCCCAGACGCCTCAGACTGGAAGGCAGGACTTGTGGGTGTGAACTTGCTCAGCAGAAGTGAGAATTGAACCTGCATACATTCTGTTAAAGGCCTGAACAGCAGAACCCTGTTACAGCCATTTCTTTGTGTTAATGAATGCAATGGCCAAAGAATGATTTACACATGGTAGTCACATACAGGGCATTCTTTGAGTGCACACACTAAATCAGATCCCCTCATTCCTTGTAGCTGGGGAAAACCTCATTAGACATCCCTGATCACTCATAGGCTTTTGATAGAATAATGATTTCTCAACCAGTTTGCTGAGATATAAACATTCATTCTAAAAATGGTAATTTTTATAGTGTTATGTCCATAGGATAACATAAAAGATAAAATAATGAGGGTTTTTTACTTTGGTGTCTAAAATGTTCCTAAGAAGTCAGTTTACACAGGAGATGGACCTTCTCTCTTTGTGTTTGCAATCTGTATCATAAAGATGATGGTAATATCATCATATATAATCCATAATAATTGCTAATGGTTACCTCACAGAAGGATTGGAAAGACTACATTATAATAATATTTAGATAATTACAACAGTGGAAAACTATTCACTCTTGGACAAAATATTCTGTCTGGGGAAATAGCCATTCACTAATTAGATAAGGCACAGTATAGCAACACATTCTTCAATTTCTACTTTGTCACCTCTCTCCTACTTTGTGTGTCTCCCAAAATGTAACAGAAAAGAGAGTTAAAATGCAGGGATGAAAAAAGTACTGGTATTTCCCTTTGTTTCACTTAATAACTAACAGCAAAATAAACAAAAGGGAGGGAGAAGTCAGCCAGTAAAGACAGATTCAACCACAATGATGCAAAGTAGACAAAAAATTATTAAACAGGGAGAAATTTTTGCCAGTAAAAGTAAATTAGCCAAAGTTTGTCTCTCAGCTGGATGTTTCTAAAATATATACACCTACACTCACACATTCAAGCTTGTGTAGATACAAGGGTATAGTTGAAAGCCTGCTCCATGTTGATGTCTATGACATATGTGGAAAATCACATAAAACCATGAACTGACAGTTTTTGCATAAATGAATGGATCTTGCAGAGAGCAAAATATCTCCTTCCACGTGGTAGCATTCTCCTGATCTTGGCATGACACCATGTCTGCTTTAGTCTTCAGTTCCCATTTGAATGAGGAGCCAACTCCCACATTAATAATCTGTGGTAAAAATATATACATGACCCAGCTGCTATTTTCTCACTCTCTCTTTGAGAACACTTAGGCCTTGGAGTAAACATTTATTCTAAACAATGTAGGAGGAATGTGGCTGCTCAGCACTGCCTAGGATTAGTGGGAGAACTGGAGGATAGCTTTAGGTATGGTAAAGAAATGTGTGATAGGAGAAGTATGTTTTGACAAGGATAATATTATTAACTGTACAAAGATTTGCCTTTTTAACTCTTCAAGAGGTTTCTGGGTCATTTTTGTGTATTATATTGAAGAAGCACCTCTTGCCATGTCAGCAGTTTCCAACTCGCATTGTGGTGCTAAATGTTCTGTCTTAAAGATGGTTAAAATTCAGTCCTCTGCCCACTGAGGAGGGTTGATCATCATCAGCAGCAGGATGGAAAAGCATCAAACTGAGACCTAATGAGGCTTTATCTTGTAGTCATTAACATGACCATAATAATAATCATTAAAGCTTTTCTTGATTTTGCATGGGACAGATTCAGCCAAGGTTAATGAGCTGCTGCCTTTTTTGAGTAGTTTTGGTTGGGGCTGTCTTTGCCTCCTGGCCATGCACTCTGGTGTACATTAGTGTGAGTTGTTAAAAGGCTGCTGTGTGCCAAGGCTCACATACTTGGCTGGGTTTAGGTGACATTTCTTAAGATTACTGTAACTGAAGGCGAGAACTCCTGACTGATAAAACAAAAAATGTTTGTGTATAAACCCATTCAACTATGTGAAGTATTCTTGATTTCTGTTTATTATGGATGCAGCAGGAATTGTGGCTATATTTAATATCTCTTTAATTAAAGGAGATTTTTCTACTATTTTCATTTCGCAACAGTTATATCATCTTCTGGTCCTTTAATCCATCCACTACTTGCTGTCCACTTGATGCTCTCCCATGTGAGATGATGTGGGTACCAGTACCCCACAGGCTGGGGACACAGTCTAAACTGGGTGCTGTGCAGGCAGACAGGAGATTGCCTCTGGGCTTCAAATAAATGATCCAAAAACAGAAAGCAAATAAATTACCAGTGGGGTGATGACAAAATGCATGCTGCTCCATAGCTGGGCAAACACCACAATTGCCTATGTCCACTTGCTGCAACAACAGCTTGTCATTGGGCTCTAAATGCCAGTCTCTACTCCCAGGCATCCCCTAAAAGTTGTTGTTTTGGAAGTGCCTCTCATGCCTTTGGTCTTATCCATTGCTTTATGCCAGCTGCAGCTATGAAAACACTGTCCCACTGATACAGCCACATCATCCTATTCTCAACTCTTTGCAAAGTTTCTCTGCTTCTAAAGTCTTGGGGTCTGGAAAATTTGTTTTTTCTTCCTGTGAAGTAGTTTACAGGCCTTTGTAGTTCAGTAGATTTTTCAGATCTTTTAAATTAACAATAAATATGCAAAGGCAAAGTGGCCAGCTCAGAAAAAGCAGAAAACCTCTTTAAATGAACCAAAATTCAACTAAAAGACTCAGGAAAAGACAAAGCAATTTTGGAGCTCTGTGTGCTGCAGTGGCAGTTTGTGTATCTACAAGATAAGCACAAAGTGGATCCATGTTGAGCATCATGTTCTCCTTAGTGCTCTGGGGTCTTTAGACATACACATCACCTTTTTCTGGAAATTCATCCATTCATTCCACTTAAGAGTAGCCATACTGAACAAATATATGATTTTCCATCTCCCAAAAGTCCAATGAAGTGTCAGCATGCCTATTACTAGATCTTAAATACAGTAATTCCCTGACAGATTTGTGTAATCTATGTTCGTTAGGAGTTCTGACCAGTTGATAAAAGTGCTTTCTTTCTTCCTGCCTTAAGATCTATGATATTTTTTTTCAATTAGTGTGAGCTTTCAGGCTCTTGAATTTACTGTCTGCTATTTCAGTTTTATTTTCTTTAATTGGCACAGCTATAATGCAGAGTGGAACATTGTATGTGTTGGGAGTCATTCAAGTGGAAAAGACACAGCAAACTCTAGAATACTTTTGCAAATCACATGTATCTATAGGGCTTTTTTGGTACAAAGGTGGATAAACTTGGCAGTTTAATCCTGTTAGGAGTTAAGCTTTTTCCATATGTCCTGATTTTCCTGAAAAGAAGAAAGCAAAATGTTCATCTGTTTTTCACATCCTTTCCCCCATTTGTTTGGCAGGAGTTCATGATGAGAGGAGACACAATGAGCCAAATGCATCCCTAGAACTGCTGAGGTCACACCAGGCCTCATATTGAATTTCTATAAATATCCAGCTATCCTTTGATTATTTTTTTTCTCCCTGCAATCACATACCATTTCCTTTCATAAAATGTGTGGTTGTATATAATTTTTACAATTATTTTTGTTTGGCATAAAAATGAACATTTCAGTTCAAGCAAAGAGCAGGGTTGGTAGGCTGCTCCTCTCCCATGACATGGATGAGACAATGGCTGTTCAGGATACTGAATATGCAAATATTCTTTGCAAAAATCTGCTGGGATTAATGTGAAGATAATGCAGATGGGTGTAATTTTAATTACACATTTAAGCGCACTTAATATTTCCAATAATCCTTACAAAAATATTTTTAAATGCATTTGCTGAAAATAAAAACCAGAATGGGGGCAGAAGAGCACACAGGCAGTGGAGCATTTTCTGTAAATCAGATCCTCTTCTCCTGGGACAGAGTTGTTATGAAATCCTATTTCAACTTAAATCAGCAGGAGATTTATTACCAACCTTTGAGTCTGGGTTTCACCTGTGCTGTACAACTCACTCAGGATGTGAATAATCTCTTCTCAGCAAAGCCAAGTGACGCTGAAGAGGTGGGGATTTTTACTTTCCCAGTGACAGGCATGTCCTTGCAAATGGGATACAGAACAGGGCCTTGATTGTGAGGCTGGGAACTGAAAGCCATGATCTCTCCTCTGACACAAAATCTTTCACAGAATTGTTAGAAGGAGAAGTTATTCTCACAAAAGTTTACATTAAAGGACAAATGGTTTTCTTACCTCAGCAATCTGTCACAGGCTGCTAACATCTGCTTTATTTGATGACTGACATGAGTTTGAGCACAATGTTTCTTCTGCATTTCTCAGATGATCACTGGTAATTCTAGCTGAACTCTAGCTAGTTATATCTATCTTGTTATTTTAAAATTTATATGATTGAGTAGCAGTGGGAAGTTTGGTGTTTTGATATCATATCATTAGAATTTTGAGCTCATTTACATTGGCTTCTGTCTGTGTGTGGAGGTTTAAAAAAGAACCAAAAACTACATTAAGGCAACTAAGAATAGAAGCTGTGACTCAAAATGCTTTGAGATTAATTGATATTAGTTGGAACAGAGAGGAAGGACTATTTTTAAATGAAAGAAAAAGGAGAAATATTAGGCTAGAGTAAGTCATTAATCATTAAAATGAGTTTTTCATACATTAGCCAGACCTAGAACAAGGACAAGGTTGAAAATGAGATCTATGTCCTAATTTACTATGGATCCCACTGTGAGGTCCCTGCAGCCCCAGCTCTGAGTTGTGCATTCAGTCCTAACATAGCAGGGTAGTCTGCCAGATCATATTCTGTTCTGACTGCCCTGATTATGGATTGCCAGTAATGACAATTCCATTTTGCAAACAAAGTTTTTGAGGATTTCTGAATTGGGGTGGTGGTGGTGAGGCACTTTAGTTTCTGGGGGTATTTTGTCTGGTTTTATTTGTTAGTTGTTGATTTGGCTTGTTTTTTTTTCTGTGCCAAAAGCTTGTGATAAAATTTTTTATTTCAGCCCTTGGACATGGGGGCTTATATCTATGCTCTGTTTGATTTGGAACCAGAATTTAAACCAAATCAACCATAACTGGGCTGTTTTTGTTCCAAATTTAATCTTCCCTGTTGAAGCTGTCCTTTGTGTGTGAAAGTAGCCACAGCTCTGTCGAGAGAGAAGTAGAGTATCTGTTGGCTGAGTAATCTCTTTCTGTCTTTCCTACTTGGAAATTTAAATGGAAAATCCATCTTAGGTTTAAGGAAAATTTTCTCAGAACCTATACCTTCCCAATTAAATGGCTTGGCACTGGATAATAAAAAATTCCCAGCAAATGATATTTCAGGGTCTGCTGTTAAATGGTTGGTTATGAATGTCACAAAGTTTCTGACTTTACCATCTATTTTTCTGTAAACTGAACTCCAGCAGCACTTCACTTCTGAGGTGAAGTAAGAATTCCCCATGGAGACCTCGCTGTAGTGTGAACAAAGTTGTAGGAACTGGCTTCTGTCTTCCCCATGGCTTAATTTACTGGTCTGCCAAATAAAAAGAGCTGTGAATCTGAAAAATATTGACATCTTAAAAAGCAGAGCTATACAGAGAAGATCTGAAGAGCCACCTTTGCACAAAATACTAGTCCTGTAAAGTCACCAAAGCCAAGATTTCATCCTTACACATAATTACATTCACTGCTGTCTTTAAAATAATAGAACTGTTCCTTGAAAAGGGACTTCTTTAGAGGAAGTTACTTGCTATTTGGTTTCCTTAAAAACTCCTTTTGCCCTTGTCTCTGCAGTCCTCCCTTTCGTCAAATTGTCCTCTGAAGTTTAACAGTTGTGGGGCCTTCATATCCCCATTTAGAGCTGCTGCTCTTGAGCACATGCTCGGGAGTGCAGTTTGGAGCAGTTCAGGAAATAAAAACCTCCCTTCAGAGCTGGCAGTGTCCAGCAGAAAAGCTATAAATACTTATTTCTCTCTCTCTCTCACTCCACTTTTCCAGTGCAAAGTGTCACTACCTGCTGTTACCTTTAGTATGCTCAGAGCTCCTACTTGACTCCAAAATCCTTGTTTGGGTATTTCTGAGCATTTTTCACTTCCCTCTGGTGCCTTCTGACCCAAACCATTCTATGGTTCTGTTATTCTGATTCTGTGATTCTGTGATCATGATTCTATGATTCTATGATCAGAGTTTGAGGAAGGAGACTGAAATATTCTCCTGATATTTCCCATCCAGCTGCCATCTAGATGTTTCCCAGTTGTCTTTCCTACTCTTCTGTGCATTTATGTATGTGCCTCTTTTTGCTCTTAACCTTACAGGGATTTTCTCATCCTCATGTTTTCCTTCTCATCAACGAGAAATATTGAAAGCAGATTGTGAAATTGTAGGGTTTTGTACCACTTTATGTCTCTGTATCAAAGCAAGTACAGTCATACAAATAATTTCAAATCAAATGAATTCTCTATTTATGAGATTAGTCTGGACTGTGACCTTAACAGTTTTCATCTCTAGAAACATGAGGTCAAAGAACAAAATCTCATTTAGGGGGAAACCCCCAGTCCCAGCTTACTTGTTTTAGCTTCACAGCTAAGTTCACCTCTGCTGTGCAGTCCCTAAATGGGTAGATTTGTCTCTCCATTGCACCTCAACTAATTTCATGTCCTCTAATCTAATCAAAAGTGACTCTTCTTTGCCAAGAAAATTGCCTTTTTAAGTATATCTTACCTTTGCTGCAATACTGACACTAGAAATTGCTGTTATGTACTGGGCCAAGCAAATTATTTTTAAGGCAAAATTATTAAACTATGATCTTGCTTAATTCTTCTATAAATATTTAGGGAAGAAAAATATGCTTTAATGTTGTTTCAGTTCTACATTTTTTTGGTGAATAATCTGTGAATAATTCACTTTCCAGATGCAAAGTATTACTGAGGTATTATGATAAGACTAAAGAAAACACAACCAAGATGTATTTCATTTAGAGGGCTGTGTGCTTTTCAAAATAGAGGCTTTGGTGCCACCCCTCATAAAATGTAAAGCAGTCATCTTGCTTTTAGACCACTTGCCCATGATGGTGGTGGAACACTCCTTGTTCCATTGGAGGCAGTATCAGGGTCACACCAGTGCTGCTGCATTTCATGTCCAAAGATAAAATAGTTTCAGTTGTGCTACCTTTTGACAAATGCCACTGCAGATGAAATCTTGTTGAGTGGATCTGGGATTTGTTTATTCTTGCCTCACAGACATCTGTTCCTTGTCCCAGGTCCCCTGATGCTGTCTGCCTTCATGCAGTATTAAACCAAGTCAATAAACCCTTTGTCCAAATGTGGAGATATGGAAAATGCAATTGGACCAGGCCAGAAATATCTCTCCCTGAGCTGTGGTTCAAAGCTATGTGTAGTTTAGTTATAATTTTATTAGTAGAAGTTGGCCACTGTTTTTCTGCAGGACTTGACAATGTTGAAATTTTTGCAATTAGGTCCTGCAAGTCTTACCTGGCCAATCTTGTCTCTGAAATGCTGAAATATTCCTTATAATAAGTTATAAGTACTACGTGGAACTACGCAGCAGTTGTCCTTTCTTAAATCTTATCTAGGGGATTATTTCAAGCTGTTTTGACTTGTCTGCCATATAAAACTTGGGATGAACAGAGTGTATGAACCAAAACCACTCAGTCTGCAGAGAAATTAGATTAAAACTATGTCTAAGAGAAATCTTCATAAACATCTCCTCTTACATCTTTTCTTATCCAGAATCCTGGCCGCAATGAAGTCAATGGAAAAACTCCAGTTGCTGCTGAGAAAGGCCAGAATTTTATTCCAAGTCTGTGAAATAAGCCATAATTAACCTTCCGTTGTGGCTGCCAGAATCCATGTCACCACTTGCTTCCACTTTCTGAATTTAATTTTAGTGAAAATCTGTCCAAAACTTAAGAGGCATTTTAAGGAATAGCCAAGCGACTTTCTCCCTCTATCACTCTCCCTTCTACACCCAGTTAATTTAGAAAATGTGCCCTAATGCCTTCCACAGTTTCCTTTTGCAACAAATGGAAAATTCTCCTTTTTATTGCTTGCTCTTCATTTATGTTTTGGATTGAAGAAGTCCCACAGCTCACCACCCTCTAATTAATGGTCATTAATTATTTACAACATTGCTTTATTCTCTGAAGTAATTTATTTCTCTTTCTTCCACAAATAAATAAATGATGGTTTTAATTACTTTTCTATAAATATTTGGTTTAGCTCAGGTCAGGAGTTCCTGCTGGATGTTCAGTATGCTTTTGGTCTACCCTTTTACCCGAAGTATGAAGTACAATTTACTGATGAAGAAAAGGGCCTTTCCTTGCAAATTATGCAGTATATCTCCAATTTCATAAACTCTGGGTAAGTGGGAGACATTTAAGAATTGCTGTGACTGGGGAGATGGGGAGAAGTAGAGGGAGTGTTGTCAGTCCAGCCCCTGCCCTCAATTAGTCATTCTCCACTTCCTCTACAGCTTGTAAGCCTACAGTGGGATTTGGTCCACACTGTTGGAAAGTCATGGCCAAGTTACCAGCCAGAGCAGCCACCAAAGGTTTAGAGTATGAGACATAGCTTGGAGGAATAGACATTTTATCTCCATTGACCAGCTGCAAATCCTGCTAAAGTACATGCAGGTTTCAAAGACCTTGGTCTTGTCTCCAGAGCTTAGTTCTAGGCCCCAATTCTTAAACTTCTTGGCTAAGAGTTCTCTTTTTCTCATAAGAAAAGGGAAAACAAGAGAAGACACAGTGCACCCTTTACTAGTTACTCTGTAAACATCATTCTGTGCTATTGTGCTGTGGCCATGCTTGATAATGAGGAGTATCTCTGGAAGCCTAGTGTGGAAATGGTGGGAACACTGACTTAATGTGCTTTTTCCATTACCTTGGGTTGGGCTGGGATTGAGGGCTGTTGAGGGTGTTCATAAGCCTGTGTCTATACAGGTTCTGTGTACCTCTTCTTAGGAGGTGAACCAGACTAAAAAGGTGCTGTCAGATGAGGCACTGTGAATGACTCACCAGTCTGGACTGAATCTGAACTCTGCTGGTCAGAGGGACTGGATGCACATTTCCCTGACCTAGCCAATCTTCTTATCATTTTACTGCTCATGTTATTCTTTTCTAATGATAATGTCTCCCACTCCCTTAGAAATCCAAACTACCTGCACAGTTTCTCAAGAAGAATGTTGGGGGTGCTGCCTGCCTGGCCTATGTATCTGTCAAGTGATGGTGGTGATAACTACAAGGAATTTACTGTTTCTTTGCCCACTCTCAAAGGACTGAAAAAAGCAGACTGTTCCTTTTGGTCTGACTATATCAGAAGGCTGAAAGCATCCACAGGTGAGAAGATTGTTTTCTCACATTAAGTAGACCCTAAATTCTCTGCTAAATGTATTTGTCTGACTATAGTGCTGCTACATTGCTGTAGAAAAACACTTTTTGCAAATTGCAATGTCATTGCATCTGGCAATGTCCAGGGTATATAGTTAGAATGTAACACTAAACAAATTTACTTTATAGTAGATAATGTGTAATAAAGTTTAATTGTCCTGGAGTTTAACTAGCTAGAGAAATATTCTTGTTATGGTTCTAGAAGATGTGATGAAGCCATATAGACAGCTTGCTCCCTGTTTACAGTCATAATATAGACTCTGGGTAAACTGGAAGGCTGTGTATACAGGCCTCTTTGTGTACTGGAAACACCTAACATAAAAATGTTGGCACTCCTATGGATTAGGAGGAGCACAAATCATTTCCATCCACTGTAAAATTGCAGCTGAGTCTTTATATCTTATTATGGTTCCTGCATGCTTTGACTTCTCACCAGATTAGTTTATTCGACTTTTTTTATAGCTACGGTGATTATGCCTCTTGCATGTGTCCTTTTATATTTGCCATAAATTTTAATGCAGCTATGAGAGCCCTTCAATTTTTTCTTACTGCTTAGGACAGTAAAACCAACTCTCCTTAGATTTCAATCTGCTGCCTGTCCTGAATTTATTCTAGTAAATAAACTCCCCTTCATATCTGTGTATCTTGTAAATAAATATGGATAGCCTCAAGCAAACCAAACAAAACCATCCCTTTTTGGCAGGCAGAGATGTTTTGAATTGTTCTTGGAGGCCTGCAAGTTTTGCATGTGGTTTTTATGTCCTAAGGATTCATCTTCACAGTGAAGACAGTTCAGGCTTGCTCTGCTTTGGGGGCTGTTGAATTTCTGAGAACAAAATGTACTTTCCAAGACACTGAGCTACCCAGGCTATCTGTGCCTGACATGAGACCTCAGATGGGCTGAGGCTGATGTTTGAGTCACTCAAAACTAAAATGTCTCAGAACCATCAAGCTGGTGCATCAATTCTCTCATTCAATAGATAACCTCAGTCTTTACTCATGGTCTTTCTTCCAAAGTGGAGCCAAAATATTGTTGTCAGCCTTTTCATCAGTTTCCCGGTATCCCTCAATGTCTCTCAGGGTCAGAGGGGATACTTTGGTCTCTCCAATGGCTTTGTGCTGACTGAGATATTGCTAATTTTCACAGCTTTATTCTGAGGTTTAAACAGTCCTGGCAACAACTCTTAGATCTTTTTGAACCTCATCTCACAGCACTGTGGCTGTGTAATGCCAGACTGGGCTGAAGTCACAGCTCGGGTAGAGTGACTGCTGACCAAGCACCACGGACAGAGACTGTTCCGTGCACCTATGGAAGTTCCCCAAAAAGTGGGAAAATATCCACCAGGGCATGTTGTTTTTGACATAGACAAGATTTAAAACTATTCAAACTGGCATAGTAACACAAAATTCATGGATGGGTTAGTCCAATGATCTGTCTAACTCAATATCCTGCTCTTGTCCATGGCCAAAGCCAAATACTTGCGTGTTAGACATAAAAATACAGAGAGCGAGAGAAAAACATACTTGAAGAGTTCACAAAGTTGAGTAAAATTTTTGAAAATAAGCCATAAAGTGTGAAATTTATGGAGTATGGATTGTCAAGAAAATGTTTCATAAAAACATGTCAAAAGTGCATGTTAATCTTCAAGCAGAACTGAGTACACCCAGCTGGATCTCTAAGCCAGTATTTGCTTGGCCTCAGCACCATGGTAATGCAGTTACAAAGCTGATTTCTGATAAATTCCATCTCACAGAAATGTGGGCTTGACACTTTGCTTTGATAGTCATTTTTAATCTGTTCTCTCTCTTGGAAACTAAACTTTTTCATACACTTTAAATAGACATCTCCTCAAACCCTTTTCTGCTACAGACCCCTTAGCCTGGGGTGGTTACTTACAGAGACACTTGTGAGTCTCTTGATAACAATCTGAGCCCAGGTCATTGTGAGAAAAGATTCATAATGTTCATCAGTTCAGTTAGAAAGACTCCAAAAAACTCAGATGGTGATGGCTGAACCTTAATTTATTTTTTAAAGGATTTTGTGCTGAAATTCCTGCCAAAGCAGTGTCAGTCTACCAGAACAAGTTCATCACCTGCATGGCTCCCAAAAATTAGATTCTGCAGGAATTGAGTCCCTATACATTATTTTTTTATCTTGTTGATGTGTGTCCTTGTACCCAATTTGCTGTACCTGCCTTCAAAACTGAAGCCCTGCACCTTTGTTGTTCCCTGACTGCTCCAGCCTCTGCTCCTGGAGTGCTGTCAGGCTGTCCTGTGGGACCTTGGCATATGCTGAACACCAGATTTGAGACAACAACACTGCAAATCATTTTTGGATGTTGTACCTTGTACTCCTTCCTGAGGGGGATCTATTTGTCTGTCAGCTACCCTGAGATCCAATCTAACACTTTTCTGCCTTTCAAAAATTATAAATGTTCATGACTGCATTCTTGGAGTGCTATTGTGAGTTGCAGTTTGTGGCCTCATGCCAAGTAGATGGAATTTACAAGTGTGCCAGTGAGAAGCATGGGTAACAAAACATTCCAGTCTTCACATCTAAGTACAAAGGTGTACAGGATCTAGTATGACGCAATCTCAACCAGCTGTGATGAATCCTGTTTTGTTCACCTCATCTTTTCCTTGAAATCAATATTTTTCCAGCTTCATATACCATCTGGAATCTATAAGCAAAAAAATCCCCGATATATTTCAATAAAATGGAGAAGAACTGGACAAGCCAATGATCATAAAATATAGCTGGAACTGGCATTTAAAAATTTTTTCTTAATCCTTTGTGTACTGCCATGGGAAATGTCTTGACTTGGAAATGTCAAATTAGGGATGACTAAAGGCTCAAAGCTCAATATCTCTGTCCAAAAGGAAACAGGTATTCCTTGCTGTGGTTTAAGCTAAACTCATAAATTTCAGCTTCTGGAATAAAATCTCTCATATTAAGAATCTGAGATGTCTTTTAGGTTATTCACTGCTGAATATAGTACTGTTTATCTTAACTGTTACCTGTAATTTTCTTTCCATTTATTAAAAAATTGTCCAAGTTGGTGTTTCATTTTGTGATCAGACCAAAATATTTAATGACAGAATGTATCATTTGTCCCTGGCACATAATTAGAACGTATGTTGTTGTATTTGAAGATGGTTTTTAAAAATCCATGTAATAAATGTAATGATTCATCATAATGTTTGCTGGCAGTGCCTTTACAAACTATGGAGGGAACTTGAAATCTGTTTCATTGCCAATGAACTAACAGTCTCGAAGTTTTGTTTGAGGCCAGTTTGTAAAGTTGGCATTTTGAAGAACAGGTTGCTTGGGGAATTATGAAAGTGATGGTGCTTGAAGAGGTTTGGAGCTCCCATGGTTGCATTTCAAAGATGTGCTTTATATTTTGAATTATGACGGTTTCCATGGGAAACATCAAACTGAGAAACAAGAAGAGTGGCAATTGTGGAAAAAAGCAGCTGTGGATGGCTTTTTCCAGGGAATGTGTTAATAACTTGAAACTCAGTTAGAAATTCAGTGCAAAACAGGAGCTGCAGAATGTTTATATATATTCAGACAGATGTCTGGATGCTAACATTCCTGTTACATAGTGTGGTGGACTGTGTGTGTCTAACAGTGAGTCCCTTTGTAAGGGGCCTCTCACTGCATCCCAAACAGGTGGAGCTGGATCCAGTCTGCATCTCTCACTCCTCTAGCTGGTATCTAAACAGAACCAATCCTCCTAAAGCAAGTGCCTCTGCAAGCAGTCTTGCAGCTGGAGAGAAAGAAATACCTTTATTGTCTCACAGTGAAATCTTTTCTACCTAACTCATGTGCCTAAATTTTGACTTTTGACTTTTAGGCATATTTCCCATGCCCAAGTTAGCCAGGTTGGACTTTGTCTGTAGAAAATTCAACAGGTAGCAAAGCTGGAGCTTTCTCCATGAGCTCTGGGATGCCATGTAAGCCAAACAAGAGTCCAAACAAAGTAAGAATGCTCAGACTTCAGACTTTAATCATAACTGAATCAGGAATGTTGTTGTTAGCATTCATCTTTTATTCTTTCTAGTCACACCTTCTTCTTTGGAAATCTCAAATAGAAAACATTCCCTTAGTATGAGGGATATGTGTGCAGCAATGAGAGCTCTCTGGCTATCAGGCATTAAATAAACACCCTCAGTGCACTTTCTTGACAGAACTTGGTGGTGTTGAGGCAACTGCATCACTGAAATAGGGTTGAAGACTGAAATCATAGAAGTTAAAAGATAACAAAGAAAAGATTTGTTGGAGGTGAGTGTTTGGGGATTTTTGTATTACAGACAGACAAAAAATTAATTTTGCCCACACTTCCCACCTGGCAAGGAATTTTAAGGAGATAAGAGGAAAATAAAGCCTTGCATGAGTGGAGAAAAAACTATTATGTATTCCAATGGCAGTTATTTAAAGGACAATACTTAATTACCATGAGGTGATCTGCCATTACTCTAAAGCATTTTGCAAATGGATTGCCAACTGAAAAAAACAGTTTCTTGAACATTTATAGGTGCATGAAAGGTTTTTAGGTGTGACTGACAAAATGTGTACCTTGTAGCTTGCTGCCTCAACAATATGACATCTGTTTTAATCTTGTATTGTCCTTTCAGGAAGTGAGAGTGGTGGAGACCCCTCTGCAGAAAAGAGCTCTGGTGAAACTCCAAGTGAAGTTACCTCCCTGGAGAGCCAGCCCCTGGGGGATGAGGTGGCTTACAGCAGATAGGGAATCACAGGGCTGCAGGGTGGCTTTGTCACACAACTGTGCATCCACACAATCATCTCACCCCAGATGAACAATACTTCCTTTAGTTAACTTTCTCAGCAAGTTAGTTAGACTTTTCAATAAAGTAGTTTTCAAGAATATTGATGAATATGGCACAAAATAAGCACTAAAGCTATTAAGTCAAAAGAGACTGTAATTTGAAAAAAAAATAAAGTATCAATAAAAACTGCAAAACCAAAACAAATTCACTTGGTCTTTATTTCTTGCAACTACACAAATGCCAGCATATTCTAGTACCACCAGCCAGAAAAGGACAGATATTAAAACACTCAGAAGCCCCTCACTGATGAGACTCAGATTTGTTAAATGTCATATCTGTATTGCCCTTTTTTATTACTCATCCCATCACAGGCTGCTGATAGGAGAGAGAGCCTGGTTTGGCATTCTGGAGAAAACTGAAGAAGTCTAAAATAGGAAGA
The DNA here is from genome assembly GCF_963513975.1 of Fringilla coelebs. NCBI lineage: Eukaryota > Metazoa > Chordata > Aves > Passeriformes > Fringillidae > Fringilla > Fringilla coelebs. The sequence continues at coordinate 8,549,448 of NC_140028.1, read as the reverse complement.
AAGAGCAATTAAGAAGAGTATGCATTGAGTGTGTTCACATGAAGTCATGCACATGCTATATTCATGATCCCCTGTGAAATTATTTGAAGACTATTTGGATAAGGCAGAGTACACAGAAGAGATAATGCAAAGAATATGTTTATTAAAGCTTAGATCATGCCATCCCTGGGACATCTATCTTTTTAAAGAAAAAGGTGAGATACACAATAGTTTTGGAAGCATAAGGAAAATCATAGGATACCTCTAATGACTCTGAAGGTATTTTGGATTAGGCTGTTAATGTATTGCTGGGATCGTTTGGCAACAGAGAGCCTTCAGTTGACTGTATATCACACACATGTCCATGAGACTTACAAAAATTAAAATCAAGGTTGCCCAATAGGACACAAATTTCTTGTGCAGTGTTGAAATAATTTAGCAAAACAACTCCAAAGGTTTTGTTTGCTGCTTGAGCCCTTTGACAGCACATGAGCTGTTCCTGCTGCCTGCCATGTATCCAGGTTCCAAAGGTCTTACCAAGATAGAAGAGAAACCATGTAACATTCCCAGTTCTTACACTTACATCTTGCTCGATAAACAGTAAAAACATTGGAAGAATCAAGAAGCTTGCTAACTGGTTAAATATAAAAAAGCAAACATGGAGAACCCAAACTCTGTTTTCCATCATTAGCTATACCTAAACGAGCTTACTCTAAAGGAAAAAAAAACACCAAAAAAACCCAAACCAAACCAAACCAAACCCCAAATTATTTATGAGCTTTTTAAAAAGCCCAGATATTAAACGTCTATCTCAACAGAGAATGCTTTCTTTGCAGTAACCATAGATACAGCAGCTCTGATTCCTTGGCAAGACTGGGCTTATTTTTGCCCTATTTGAGGACTAATTTTTGGTCACAGCAACTCCAGTATTATTCTGCTCCCCACAGAACAGGTAAACAGACAAAAAGATTTAAAAGGATTCAGTATTGACTTATGTTAATGATAGATAAATATATAATCTTTTCCCACTCACTATTCAGCTCCACCTTGAGTTCAGAGATATCTCAGGAATCTGAGAAAAGATTTTAATTTTCAGCTAGGAATGCAGCCACTTAGCCTTGTAGGCTCCTAATTATAGTCTTGGCCATCTGGTAGGACTGGGCTTTTCGGTCACCCCTCCTGAGATATCCAGCTCAACTGCCAATTTGGTAAAAGAGACTCTTGAAGTGTGGATTTTTTGTAAAACATCTTCATTTCATGACTGATTTCCCCCCACACACCCTGTTATAGTGGATGCAGCTCTTTAGACTGTTCTGTCTCTCTCCAGGTTTCCTAGAAGTGTTTTTTCTACAGCCCAGAGTTGGTTTCCTCCTTTAAAAAAGCATGAATATATTCTTCCCCAGTTCTCTGCACCCTCCTCTTTTGCTAGTCCTGCTCACTCTCCATGCTCCTTTAAACTTGCTTCTGTCAAGGCACATTTTGATGCTGACAAATGCAGTCCCATGCTCCCTTGTGTTCCTGTAATTCCACATTTCCTCATCTTCCCACATCTTCCATCCCATATCCTTAAGCTCAAACATCTTTGAATTCCAAGATAACTTTTGCATTAGCACAAGTGATTCAGTCTTTTTGGCTGTGAGTCTCGTCACCTTCCTGACTTTACTCCTCTTTCTTATAGGGAATCACACTGTTAGAAATATCCTGGTCAAATCCAACAGGAGATTTAATTAGAAAAGCACACATATGGACTGACTGACAGAGGTCAGGAAACTTTAGCCTTGGTGATACTGAGAGGCCAAGTCTGCTCCCACATATAATTCCTAGTAAGAAAAATACATTCCCAGACTATTTAGGTCATTGAGCTCTAAACTGAAATACCAAAGACTGAAGTGATCTGGTGCTGAAGCAATGCACAGAAGCACAACTAGAGCCATGCTTTCCTCCTTCCTGCTGGAAATGGCTAGAATATTTTAAAAGGGCAGCATTTTTTAAAACTTCCCGTGAGCATGCACACAGAGAACTCAAGTTAATGCCATTTAAGTTATTTAATCTGAATTTATTTGAAAGACAAGCCATCAGAACCTTTCTGTATGTGTTGCTTTTAATACTTTAATATCTAACCTACAGCATTTTTGTGACTTTTTCACACAGGAGATATTAGGCAACAGAGAAAAAATGTGGAGTATTAGAAATATTTTACCATGCAGAGCTGGAAAGAAAACAACTGACTTAATGGCAATGCTGGAACGTTGATTGTTTGGATAAGTTCTTGACACAAAGAGCTGGAACATCACAGTTGTCATCCTGCTATTCCCCACATCATATAATTCCCTTGGCTAAAATTAGGGACTCAGTCTTTCACCATAGCAGCATCATAGTCAATGTTATGTATCACATAAAGACTCACATTCCCTCTGACTTGCTCCAAATACACTGCTCTACAGCAGTGGCTTGTATAGTAGTAATTAGGTACTTATGGACCATTGCTTCTCCCTATGTGAGGCATAAAAAAATAAACAAAGCAAAAGATCCTCCACATGGTTCTCATTTGGTCTTTGAAACACTGACCCCAGCCTGGCTAGGATTTTATTGAAGTTTCAGGTGTGAGAGAATTTGGTTAATCAGAAGTGTGATAGCCAGGGCTTACAACATTTTCTATTTTTTTTTTTTTCTGTTTCTATATGAGGCTGGTCTGGCCCAATGCTGAGGGTTGCTACTTCCTGCTCCTGCAGATGTGAATCCTCTAGCATGGCCTTTGGTCATGATGATGTTTGCTCCTTCTCCTGCTTTTCCAGCTGCCCAGGGAAGACCCTTTGAATCCAGCACTGGCTAAAACTCAGTGAACCCCAGCTGAGAGCTCCTGTGCCCTCAAGGACAACTAAGACAGTTTTGCATCAGGATTCCTGACAAATCTACTCACTCTTTGAGAGGCTGGTGTATGACTGGGTGTGGAGAATGCTGTGTTCCACAGCACAGATTTTGGATCATTACAAAAGCTATTATTTTCTCGTTTTAAGGAAACCTCTTTTTCCTTCCTGTTGTTGTTCCTCATGTATTCTGCTATCACAGCACAAGAGGCAATGCCTCAGGAATTTATCTTTCCTGCTTCTTACACAGTCACTCTACAGGCAGTCTCAAGTCAAGAACTCAAGTCTCAGAACTCAAGTCAATCTAACTTTTAGTATCTTCTAGGCCTCTGACTGGAGTCAGATGGGACTGGATATCTTTGAACATTACAGCTGTTTTTCAAAGCTGACTAAGGAACTCTGTAAGTCAGCTCCCACTAACCTGTAGGGAATTTGGATTCCTGGTTCCCATTATGGCTTTGGAAACCCCACCCACCATCTGTGCAATGGTCAGTGCTCATTTAAGAACCTTTTCCCTTTCATGATGAGTGGATGGCCACTGACAAAAGCACCATTGCAATTGGCAGCAGTTCATTGACTCACAAAGGGAAAATTTAGCTTGTTGTTTAGCTTCCCTGGTTCAGACTGAGATCTTCAGCAGGACAGACCAAAAAAAGCTTGCTTATTTTTGTTTCATCCAAATAAGACAGCAGCCAGTTTTCAGGGGCAGCCAGCATGTTCATGACCATGATTAGCATACAGGTACTGTCTCACACAGAGAAATAATGCACACCTCCAAAGGGACTCACATATCCCTGTTTTAAACTCAGGAAAGAATTCAGAGGAGTCACAATCAGTTTACTGCAGCTTTTTATACATACCACTGAAAAAAGTCATCTGCTCTGCATGTGTCAGCTTAAGTGAAATGAGAGCCCGAGTTCAAGAGCAGAGACTTGGTGTTCTACCTTATGCAATCACAATTGCTCAGATATATCAATTTTAAATAATACAAGGAGGATTTTTCAGTGAAAAGTCTTTTGTTTAAAAGATTTTGGCTGGATACTTCAAAAACAGGATACCTAGGTAAGAGAAGGACTTATTCTGGCTCTGAAGAATTTACTCAGTATTTGTATCCTAAAACAGAGGGAATACAACCATGAATTGATAGCTGCTCTTTGGAGTGGCAATTCATAAGTCAGTGGCTGGATGCTGGCTACCTGGGAGATTCAGCTCTAAAGTAAAGGCCATGTTAAGGTGACAGATCACTCAAATAACTAACAACTGACTGCTTGGTTTATTGTAGGAAGAGGCCAAAGCAGCATCATTTAAATTCAGCATCTCAGATCAGCCTAAAGTGCAAAAAAAATTCATGATGGGTGTTCATTCAAAATGCTGCCTTATAGCAGAGGAAGGTGTAGGGCAGTTCCACAAGTCAGATCCTGTTTTACAGGGTGCAGATCAGCCTGGGATGATGACCAGCAGCGCTTGGTGCAGAAGCAGGAGAGATGTTTCCAGCAATGTTAACCACAGGGGAAGGATGGACCTCAGCCTGACTCTTCCTTTCATCCCAAAAGGAAGCAGTCCCTTCCCACCACGTGCTGAAGAGAGCCCTCTGTCATCTCCCCATTCTCTCCAAATTCACAAAGCTATTTAGGCACCTAGCTTAGCACTGGGTGCTAGCTAAGCCTAACACCTGCAGTCCTACCCTTCATTATTGTCCATAACTCCTACAAGATGTGGGTATGGAATGAGGCTTTCCAGAACAGCCAGAGCTGTGCCTGACAGCCTGGTTTCTGTGGCTCCAAAGCTCTGTTTTCTCACAGTTTCTGTTGCAGCCTCCTGGGTGTCAGAAGTTGTGGCTGTGAGATGAAGGTTGATCTCTTGGACGTGATGGTGCGAGGGCTGCCTGCCCACCCAAGGGACTCCTCAGGGACAAGCACTCTCAGGAGACAGGCTCCCATGTCTGTTAAATCATCATCCTGGAAAGCTGTTTCTGGCCCAGCCAACACAGTGAAAAACCCCATCACAAGCCTGACTGCTTGCAGGGACAGCAGCTGGCTGGCAGGAGAGAAGGCAAACTCTGACAGTGTTTGCTCCAGATTGCTTCCATGGCACTTTGCTCCTTTCACGCCTGGTAATAAACGCCTCAACAAGGGCCGAGGCACTTGAATTTGGCAGCAAAGCCATGGGCCTGCCTTTCAGTTGAAGTCAAAAATGTCATCAGAGCCAGAGGCTGCAAGCTGCCCTGATTCAGAGCAGTGGCACTCAGAGTGGTGACTGTGTTTATGAGGGAATGGATTTTTCCTTTGCCAAGATGCCACAAGTGCTCCAGAAGGAGCACTCTCTCTGAGAAGCCATTTTTCATCAAGCCCCTCCCCACAATATTCCATCCTGGAGTCCAGCTGCAGATTTACACCTTTTTTATCACCTTTTTTGGAACATTTCAGCATGCTAAGAATAGATCCCTTGAGCTATGCTTAGCTCTCGGTAAGGCCATTGTCTCACAGACTAGAGCTCAATGAAGCTTGATGGAAGATTAGAAAGCTAAATTGTGAGTGTGATTCCCAGGGATCAGGTACTTGGGATCTGCCCAGAGAAATCTCACACACTCCTTTAATCCACCACTGCTTCTTTTGGGTGAAATTTGCCTTTCCTGTCATTATTCTCATTCCTTTCCATTGCATGCAGTTCTGCACAGGTGACCAGGCTGTTCTGGTGAAGGACCTCATGCTCCCCTTTGTGTGTACCTGTCAGTGACCCAAAGCTGGTGACAGAGCTTCAGCTTCATTTCAGCGCCTATGAAATGCTGGCTGTGCCAATGTAAGCCCCCAAACACACCCAAATGGGTTTCTTTTATTTTTTTTTTGAATCCACTTTTTCTGTCACCTTGTGAGGGCTGCAGGATGGGGCTGCAGAGGAAGGGAAGGTAGATTTTAAGGTACACAGTGTAAGAAATTGCCCTCAGGAAAAGGTAAATTACAGGAGACCAGATTCCTACCCTGCTCATGATGCTGCCATAGGTCAGGTTTGTGTGAGAAAAATGTCTTGTCTGTGAGGAGACTGGAACTGGGGCAGTTATTCCAGACAGGTCCTTCTGCACAAATCAGTTTACACTAGTGGAGAAGTCCTACTGTTTGTGAAACTCCAAAAAAGAAGCACTTTTCATCTACAATGGTGATGCTTTTGCCAGCACAGAAGCATATCAAGAAATCCACATTCCCCAACTGATTTTGGTTTCATCACAGCCCCTGAGCCAGCAGGAAATGCTGTCCTGGAAGAGTCCTGCTCCATATCCACAGCCCTCCCTGGGCTGCTGAGCCTGAGCTTGCCAGCACTCAGCTTTTTCCTGACCACTCTTCCTCCTGCCCTCTGCAGCTGCTTTTGCTCTTCTCTTTAAACCCTAATTATTGATTTCCACTCCATCCCATTTCTTCTCATGTCTATATTGGTTTCAGACAACTATTCTCCCTCATCTTCAAGCTGAGCCCCAGCAAAACCAAAAGCTGGGATGCACTGCAGAGGTCCAGCCAGGTGTCCCTTTGCTCTCCAGGTGAGAGTCCCCACTTAGCAAGGACTCCAGCCCCTGCCTGTCCTGGTTTCTGTGCTGTGACTCTGTCCTTAACTGCAGAAAACCCTAAGAGAAGTTTTTCTTTAACCTTCTATGAGTAAAAGATTTTTGTGCTTCTGCTGTGGGGAACTCAGACCTCTACTTCTACTTTTTCTGAGATTTACTTAAAATTTCATGGTGATTGTGAATGAAAAAGGAAATAGAGGGAGGAAGAAAATTTAAAATAATATAGTGTTTTAATGTTAAAAGGTGCTTGGGGACTTAGATTAGTGCTGATTAAAGGAATGGAGCTCTGCAGAAAGCAGATGATTCACAGCCCCTAAGAGCAACATTTCGGGGTAGTAGATAAAATCTAATGGTAATAGTATAAGGGAAAAAAAAATAATAAATTCAAACTGCACTGCAGTGCTGCCTGAGACACAACTTCTTTAATTCCCACTCAGCATTTTCACTCAACCACCACAGTAAATAGGTCTGTGAATGAAAGTCTGCTGAGATAAAAGAACCTGCATAACAGCTGACATCAAAAGAGAAGCCTTTTTTTTGTCTAATACATTGGGGACATTGTTTTCAACTAGAACAATTCATCCAAGTGAAATTCTGGCCACTTGTACTGCAGCCAGATCAGGAACACTTCCTGCAACTGGCCAAGAAAGTGTCTGGCCCTGGAAGCAGCCTGAAGTTCTTAGTACTTTGAAAAAAGCCAGAAAGTCAAATAGAGCTGAGGTCCTCTCCCAGTGAAGCCCAGAGCTAAAATCTCTCTGGCTTCAAATCTGTCTTCCCTGATGACAGCAATGGTCAGGGAAGAGCAAAACAAACTTGCTGACCCTGCATGGCCACCAAGCCCAGCCTTGGAAAGGAGGAGTGCTGCAGGGCTGAGCCTGGTCCATGGATAATTTAGAAACAGCTGGGGCAAAATTCCAACTCCCCCAACAGCCTGTGGGGTGCAGTGCAGACAGAACCAGGGCAAGAGATAAAAACAGCAAACATCAGATCATGATATTTGATTGCTAATTTAGGTGTTGGCTTTTTGCTAGAAGGACCAGAGATGTGCAGGGACAATGAGAGGGGGACAGATGTCCCCACTCAGAGCACGTGTCAGAGCATCAGCTGGTGCTGCTGGGGAGAACGAGGAGAAGGAGGGCCAGGGTTAAGCAGGGTGAACAGTTGAACACAAAATGTTCCCTCTGTCTGTGCAAGTCTCCTTCCAGAGGTGTGCATCATGAGACAAACCAGAGACTCCATTCAACTGAAGTATTGCTAGGATTACACAGGGAGATGTGAATAATGAGCTATTTGCTAAGTCTTCCTCCAAGTGCAATGTGCAACAGGCATGTTCCATGCTACACGTTAGTAGCTTTTAAACCAAAGCCCAAGGCAAACCATTTTCAGCAATTCCTAGGCAGGAATGGTGTGCTAGTCCCTGTTAGGACACAGTACATTTTCTATACATACACATACCCCAGTATGTTGTCACCCTACTAAGGTACATTGTTAATCCCTCCCCATTACTGCCAAGTCTTTACATCATTTTTAAATGCCCTGCTAACAGCCCAGAAACAAGATTTCCTGAAAGCTTTCTCTTGTGCATCACCATCTCCTCATCTCCCACAATGCCAGCCCATCTAATTTACTCTCATGTATTTGTTTTGCCCCAGTGGCTGCAGCCTTCACTGGGCCCTGCTCTTTCTGCCTGTGGTCTGAACCTGTGGAGTTGGTGGCATGTGAAGGACATTCATTTTTGTTACAGCTCTGGGTCAATCCCTGTAGACAGGCAGCAAATATGATGAATACAGAAATAAATTGCTGATGCTGAGAGCTGCATCAAGACCTCTTATCTTAAATTCCCAAGTACAGAGTACCATTTGTAGCTGAAGGGAAACTTTAAAAACATTTAGCAGTGCCAGGTTTCTCTGTCACTCTTCTAGACAACACCACCCTACTTGCTAATGCCTGTGGAAATTGCAGATATCACAGAAATTCATAAATCCACAGCAAAATCCCAGTGAAGGAGCTGGGAGGTTGTGCACCAGTATTGGGGTGAGCTGAAAAGGGCTTTGGAGACAGATATCCTTCCACAGGGACCTGATGGGTTTTCTTATGACTTTCCAGAGTCTTCTTGTGAACCACTTTATTAAATGAATGTGTTAAGTTACATAAAAATAAGCAACAGAGTTGTGACAAAAGCCTGGACAGACAAGGTTGTTGGCAGTCTCAAAAAAGCATGTATCATCTCACTTATTAATGGCCAAAACTGTCAGGAGAATTTAAAACCTTCCAAATTGTCATCCAGTAGCTGGTGAGTCAGACACAGCCTTCAGTTGAAGAGCTGAAGTTTTCTTTCATTTTTTCTCCTCTGCTGAAGGAATCCAAACATTCAAAACTCTGAAAAGGCTCAGGCTACCATTTAGGGTTCCTTTGGGATAAAAGGTTGATCCTCAATGAAGAAAAATGAAGTGTTGATAGAACCAACTGCTGCACAAAATGCAAAAAGAGAGAAAAGAGGAAGGATATGGCAGTGTATTCAATTCTTCCATAAGGCCTTGGCTGTTTGGGGAGATTTTGTTGGGGAGGATGCAGTCACTTTTCCACCACAAAGACCAAGGCAGAAATTTTCAGTCTTCAGGGTATTGATTTGAAATAGTAGAGTATTTTCTGTATTCTCTTCCAAAGACTAAAAAGAACAATAGAAAATGTGAGTTTCTCTTTTTTTGTTTCTTTAATTGACTGAGGAAAAATGTCTGTCCAGCCAACAGGAGTCCCTGTATTATTTGCTTTTGCAAACTACTCAAAGGCCCTCATTTCATCATCCCTCAAGAAATCATCAGTCTGGGGCCAGATGTTTCACTGCTTCTCCAAATGTCTGGGTGACTTCAATCCTTTCTGATCTTCATCGACAGAGTAATTTGAAATGTTTTGTCCTGACCAAAAAACATTTATCTTGTCTCTTCCTGTGTTCCCTGATATTATTTATTATCTCTCAGAATGATCTTTCTGAAAAGGAGGATTATGTGAGGTGATGGTGACAATCCAGGGCCAGGAAGCACAGGAGAAATTCCCTGTCTTGCACAGAAGATTCGTCAGGGTGGGAGGTCAGAGGTAAGTTCCAGCTTTATTTAATTCATTAATAGGGCTGTAGCCACTGTAGATAATGGAAAGAAGTAACTACAGAAAACTACATCTTCTAATATTTACTAATAACACCTTGGGTTTTTCCCCTATAATTTACAAGATGTCAGGAGTAAGCTTTTCTGGAGCCTTTTGATGGGGATGACCACCCACAGGTGTTGGCTGAGGATGTGCCTCCAGCTCAGCAGGAGAGACAGAGCAGCCTCAGGCATGGTCTGAGGACTTCTCCCAGGGCTGATGCACCTCAAGGATCAGCAGTGTCATGGCTTAAAAATCTGATAACCCATCAGCAGCTACTAAGGGATTCTTTTGAGACATCCTAATCTGGCTTCAGAGATCTCACATGATTTCAAAATGTTCCTGTGAGCAGAGGACTTCCCAGGTCAGTTTGTCTCTCTTTTGGGATGAATTATCAAAATGAAATCCTAATAGTCCCATCTCCTGTATGGACTGTACACATTCCAGTCAAAATGTTACCTACCTCCAGTTCCCCCTTCCTTCACTCTCCTGAAGACAGAGATTTGAATACATATTGAATAAAAATTTGAAGTGACAGGTTGATCAGGATTTGATTCTTTCATCTTAGTCTTTTTTTTAATATGAAAAGTTATTTTTCCTTTGAGCTGTATCTGAGTGTCTGAGACAGACAAGGAGTTAGAAAGGGGCAAGGAATTGCAGAAAACACAGCTGAAAGATTAATTTCCTGCTCAGGCTTTCTCTTGAAGATCAGTATTGGACTCTCTTCTTCAGAATGAAGATTCTCTACTACCTGACTACCCTAGAGCTCAGAAACATCAGCCAGATATGAATGCATGATATCAAGGAGTTCTTGTTTTCTGTAGTTAATCTCTGTTTTCTATGCCTTGGAGAGGAGCCCTGGTTCCACACTGTTCTCAGCAGCACAGCAGCCTGCCCTGCTCTCTGAGCAGCTCCTCTGACCTCTCTCAGCCTGAGGACCTTCCTTGCCACAAGCATCCCAAACCCTCTCTCCTCAGCTAATGTGCTCCCATCAGGATTCCTGGCCTGAGGCATTTTGGCTCAATCACAGCTGCTAAGATTTCTTGGAAATTCAACCACAGTGTCATGATTCCAAGGCATGTGTTCATTTTTTCTTTCGTGTTGAGATGTGAAAACGTGGGTTTCTTGTCTGCTGTGATGGAAATTCCATTGTGCCGACGGCCATGTATTCCTTCTGTTCCCTAATCCTGAAAGTGCTGCATACTTTGTGGGCTTCTCATGTGATAAAAACAGATGTATTCTCAATTAAGTTCAGTGCCTGCATTAATGAAGAGATTTTAATTTCTTCCAGAGTTAACTTTGTAGTTTTGCAAGAAGGCATTTTGCTTCTAAGTGTTATTAATTCCAGTGTGACTAACATCACCTGGAACCTGGAAAATGGAACATTCCATTTACTCCAGTTTTTCACACAGCCAATTTCAGAGAAGCTTTTAGCAAAAAGGCATTTGGATGCTTCCCCTTGTCATCACGTCAGCAGTGCTGATGGCTGTGCCCAGTCACCCCTGGTAACAGGCGAGACACCAGAAATCCCATCCTGGCTGCAAAACCCTTCAGAACCTCATGTTGCTCTCAGATGGATTCAGTTGGGTGAATTGAGAAATAGTGCTCAGATTTGTCAGGGCAAAGAATTTTGGAACTGAATAACTTGCTGAGGATAGTTTACATGCCACTGCTGACCCATGTGGAAAGACACATTTCCTATAGATTGACAGACACTCTCTTCGTTCATTTATGCCAAGATATTATTTTTTGCATCCAAAATGTTTAAATAACACAATTTCCATTTATACATCAAATATAGAATCTCAGTTATAGGCTCTAAATCATTAAGCAAACTATGGTTTCAGGATGCCTGATAATTACCAAGGATGCAAGAAGGCTCAGCTCATTTTGCCATTGCTGAAAAAAACCCAGGAAATTAGACCGTAGACACATTTAAATGACTTTTTAAAGTTATTTTTCATATATTTTCTTTCCTTCAGAACCTGGAGTTTTATGGCAATCTCTATTTACTAAAGTTATGAATGTGAAGTCTGTAGCTATGTCTGCATCTTTGAACTGTCCTTTGTGAGGGGGAGAGGGAAGGGCTCCTGCAGGAAAATGAGACCTGTAGAGAGGAATTACAAGTTCCCCATTTGCAAGAGAGAAGGACACCTGGCACTTCTTCTTCAAAGCCTTTTCTAAGCTCTGAAGCATAGGATCATTGACATGATGAAAAATATGAAACAAGTGTCTACAGGAACCAGAGCCTGAACTTGGACTCCCTTCAATTCCACGTCTCAATTATAAAACAATCTTTATTTTCCAGGTTGTGGTTACACAAAAACACTTTCACAAGGCTCATTTGCCATCTTCACTCTTCTTGAATTTCCACCCACCTTGTTTGTGTTGCAGATTTTGTTTATAATCTCTTTGTCCAGCCAACATTCTTCTCCCCTGTCAATGCACAGATGGAGGATCTGCTCTCCTGGTGATTCGTGAGCTCTGGGATCTGGGATCCCCTGCCTGGAGGCTGCCCCTGGCTGCTGGCCAAGGGCTGTCTTTGGGCTGTGTCTGCACACATGGGTCAGAGTTCATGTTCATTTTGCAGGACTGTAATTAGCACAGCAGGTTCAGACAGGAAACTGCTCCCTCTAGACCCAATCTCAAGGCAATTAGGGTTGGGCTTTTTCACCATGGTGCTTCTGAGCTGGGCTCTGTCTGTCCCACAGCAAGAGTAACATGGGAAGCGCCCATTATTGTGTATTGTTGTGGCTTGGCATGAGGAGAGAAAGCACACATTCTATTTACAGCTCAGCATCAGACCAGGAGAGGTTGTGGTGAAGATTGTCAGTGGGTTTCTGTTTTCCAAAGATGTTGGCGTGTATATGTACTGCAAGCATGAGGAAAAAAGTCAATCCTCAGTTTTAGGAGGTGTTTCCATCATGGATACACTGCCCTTCCAGTACTGCTCCAGCACTGGACTCTTTTAAGGTGACCATGTGTTATAAGAGTAATTTTATAAGTGAAATATTTTAACCTCATTATCAGATCCCAGAGGGCCTTAACATCCAAAGTTCAGGAGCAGGACAGGAATGAGGTGGTGGAATTTGTCCTTGCACAGAGGACACACATTGTTTATGTCCACTTCAATGCTATTTTGGAGCACCCTTTCATGTATGGTGTCTGCTCTGGCCTTTAGCAAAGGCTGGCATTTTCTCAGAACATTTTTATGCTGAAAGGCACTCCACGACTTGTGAGGGCTCTGTTGAGGGCATATAGAATGTAATTAAGGTCACCTACAATAATTAGATTATGCATCTGTTATGCCTGTATTCCAAATGGTGAGCTACATGTCCTCTTCAGTCAACCCCAGGGGAAAATTGTTCTCATGCTAATATAAGTGTTTAAAATAAATTGGCTCAGTTCCCAATCCTTGTCTTCTTCTGGTGACTCTGGAATGTTGACACAGGATAATTATCTCAGCTCAGACATCTTAACTTTTATGTAGCCAGATTGATGAAGTCTGCCTTGATCTCCATCCTATGTCATATTTAGCAAGAGTGTAAGGACCAGACTGTCAGACTGGTGAGAACAGACCTGGAAGAACAATGATATCATTAAAAGACCCATAATTTTTGTTTTCCTTCAAAAGACAGCTTTGAGGTCATGTGATTTTGCAAGGCTTTGCCTGTTCTTTAAAATAAAAGTACATTTTTAAGCCTCATGGTTCTGTTGAAAAGGCAAATTTGTTTCTGTAGAAATGTGGCAGGTAAGTGAAAACAGCTGCAAATTCTGAGTGTGGAGCAATATTAATGTTAGACTTGTCCTGTAGTCTCAGAATCAGTGATGGAACTGGGATCACTGGGGAAGAACTAGCAGAAAAAGAATCTGTTTGCAGTAACATGCTTATCCTCCAGGCCATGATGAGATACTGTGTTATTAAAGATACTGTGATAATAAAGAACAGCACTTGGAGCATGGACAACAACACCAATTGCAGTCATATCTTCTTTTATTTTCTGCCTATATGTGATATTTAGCTAAGGGTGATTTTAATCCTAGTTCTTGAGCAAATTTTTGTGATTAATAAACATTCAGTGACAAAAGCTGTGAGATTCTGGAGTGGTTTTTTTTAGGAAAAATTTATATTCACTACACAGTAAAGAAGACAAAGGAAATACAGAAAATCTCTTCTGGAGCAACATGTTTATGGCATTAAAGCAAATATAATTAGTCACAGATGAATCATTTGCCCAAATAAACACAAATCCAAGAACAATAAATCATAGAATCATATATAAAAACTCTCCATCCTATTCCCTATAAGCAATGATCCAGAAACCAAAATAAAAAAGAGCACAAAAAATGTTTGCCCTTAGCTAGTCTTATAATGAGAAAACAAGAGATTGACCCTTGGGTGTTTCCCCTTGTCATCACAGCTGATGATTAGATCTTTCATGGTTTCAGTCTCTGATGGACTTCTCGTCCCATGACTGGGCTCGTGCTTTATTTTGGAAGCCATGAGCTGCTTTGGTTCCAGTAAACCCCCAAAGTTTTGTCTCAGAATTGCAAGTTGGCAACAGAGGTTCTACTTTTGAACTTCAAGTCTGTATTTCATTTCAGGACAAAAGCTTATTTTAGCCATCATGGGGCTTCAGTTGAGTAAAAAAACATTGCCTGCCTTCCCACCCTTGTTAAACACTTCCTAATCATCCACAGGTTAATTTTTTATTACATCCTGCCCTAAGAGAAGAGACATTCTAAACCCCAGAACACAAAATATTTCATCACAGTCTTTGTTGTGTGTTCACTCTGCAGGGACAGAGGGCATCTTGTGTGAGGAGTAGATGCTGAACATTTAAAGATGACAACTTACATAAAAGTTGCACCCCACACACCAATATTTAGCCAGCACAGTCCCCTGTTTCAATGTAACAGACATTCCATCATCCCACCAAGCATCCCAACCAGTGCTTTTTTTAGATCTATATGTTTTTAAGGAGGAAAGAGAAGGAAATATTTTGTAATTATGGAAGGAAAGTTAACTGTGGAAGGGGAACATAACTTATCTGTGCTGCTGAAGAACAGTCTTAGTTTTTTGTCTTGTGAGACATCTGTGATTCATACATGGAGGGGGAACAAACACATCCATTCCTGGCAAACCCACCTCTCTTTGTCTTATGTCCTGTAAAAATGTGAGCCTCAACTGCCATGAAGTAACACTGCCTCATGAAATAACAGGAGGTCTTAACAGAGTGTGACCCTCTGGAATTTGTAGTGTCTATTCTAACTTGCAGGCATTCATCAGGATTACGAACATCAAGCTGCATTCAGACTCCTTTGTGTGGCCACAGCTGGAGTGTTAAAACAGGGGAATAGACCTAAGTGAGCCAAGGTCATACCTAAAGTTTAATTGCCAGCACCAAAGCTATTCCAGTTTTGTCCCATGCCACCCAGCACTCCCCTCCAGGTGTTAGTAGCAGCCTGTTGATGGCCTAGGGGTAGGCTGGTTCATCTGCCTCAAAAAAGATTCCACATTAAACTCTGGGTTGTTGCTCCTTGTCCTAGTCAGTTTAAAGCACATCTCAATAATTACAGGCTTTGTGGTTGTCACTTGATGTAGACAGAGCTTACAGACCCCTTCAAAATGGAAATTAGCTTCAAAATTGAAATTATTTTCTAGAGTCAGTAGGTCTGTGGCAGGAAAAGTCACTCACTGAGGAAGCTGCCAGAACCAAGATTTGTAACTTGGTTATAATAATTGTTTATTACATTGGGTTCACCAGGGGCACAAATTTCTAGCAAAATGTGTACTCTCTGTACAAAGATGCCCTTGGTTTTGGGAACCCTCACAGGTATAGTGCTTTTCCCATAAGCAGTCTGTCTACAGGTCAGCAGCTTGGCTGGGTGTGCTTTGAGTTTCAGTGGTCTGGATGTAGAAGGGTTAATTCTCCGTGTCTCTCTGAGCCATGCTGTAGGACATGGGAAAAGAAAAACACTGTCTCTGTAAAAACAAATACAATTGTCAATAAAAGCTAAAATAGCAGCAAAGCAAATTTACAAATCCAAACATTTTACATTTAGATGGTATTTAATTTGCTATAAACTTGGGTTACCCTTAAAGTGTGCGTGTGGTAAATACCAATTTACAATGAGCAGCAGGATGTCAGTGGAGAAACTCCAATCTTGGACGAGGCCAGATGAACCAGGCACTGACAGGAACAGCAAGGGCAAAGCTTCAGCTCCTCTTCAGCTGTTCTGCTGTGCTTCTCTGGGATGTGCTGTCCACCATAACAGGATGGTCAGCCTGGAATCACGGAGCAGTGGGAGGTGGAAGGGAACAGAAGGATCTCCTTGTTCCAACCCCTCCTGCCTTGGGCAGGGACACCTCCCACTAGACCAGGTTGCTCAAGGTCCTGTCCAATCTGGTGTTGAACCCCTCCAGGGCTGGGGCATCCACAGCTTCCCTGGGCAACCTGTGCCAGTGCCTCACCACCCTCACAGTGGAGTTTCTTTGTAATTTCCAGTCAAAATTTGCCCTCTTTCAATTTAAACTGGTCTGAGCTCACACCCTATGAAAGTAATGCACACAGGCCAGGGAGAAGTGAACCCTCTGTGTGAGCTGCAGGACCAAATGCACATCGTGTCTTGCTTACAGGACTGCCCTGAGGCAGCTGAGCTACTCTGGATGCAGTGTCTCCTGATCTCTAGGGAATATTTTTTGCAATGCTCCCCATTACACAAAGGCAAATGTTCACCAGTTTCAGATCTGCTGCCTGGAGACAAATGCCCAAATATCTTTTATTTACTTTATTGCCTGGACTGAACTTCCTCAAGCAGGAAAACAGCTGGCCAAGGTTCCTGCAACTTTCAAAGAAGGCTGGTCACCTGGACAATCCTCATTAATGCCTAATGAGCTTCTCTCTGAAATCTTCTACTCCTTTTTTACTTTCTCTTTCTCATCCTCTGACAATGTAGGTAGCTTCAAATCAAAGTTAGTTGGGCTAAATGTGGACCTAAGTGATAGCTCAAAGTCACCTAAAAACCCTGTAAGAAAGTTCTGTCTCCTAAAACCTTTGTTCAGTGCTTTAGCTTTGTATGTTGTAGTGGTAGAAGGAAAAATCAAGCAGTAACCTTTAACAGCTCTCCTAACAACATTGCCATATTTGGGCTGCCCTTGAATTATTTGAATGTTATTGTAAAAGTTAGAGCCTACTACCCCAGACTGCAGTATTCAAATAACATTAAAGATCACTCAGAGCTAATAAAATACTTTCTGATTGACCCAAACTGCCTGGGTGTGGGGGGGTTCTTCAGTCCCTGAGGGATCTCACTGTGAGCACAACATGAGACACATCCTGTAATACTTGAGCAGTGTGGAGGGAATTAGGGGTAAACTGGAAACCTTAATTAGGCATTTTCATTACAGTCATGGGTTGCAGCCAGGCCTCCAATGTTATTTAAATGTAAGGTTTGTGGGTTTCTTTTCCATGACCTTTTTCCAAGGGAAGTGATGGGATTCAAGTAACAGAGGATGCTTCTTGCAGTGTGTAAAGAGTATGATGCATCTCAAATAGCATTCCCATTACACATTGTGAAAAAAAAACAGACTTTTTTTGTTGTTTGGATGGCTGTTGGGGATTCCAGGGTTCTTTCACCATTTATGGACACTGGTATATTCTATACTACTGGAAGTGGCTGCTTAGTGAAGATCAAGTGGGTTATTCGAGTGTGTTAGACATGGATTAAAATATGCTGTTTGGTTATTTCAACTTTTAAAATGTTTACTATGAATAATCTATGAAGAATTGAAAGATTAAATCTCTCCTAAGCCTAGAGAAGTAGACACAGAAGACTCAGATGGGAAGGCTTCATAAGTTGCATGGGCAAGGACATTTCAGGCTGCAGGTGCATTAAATATATCCATTATAGCCATTCCAGGGGGAATATGGGCCCAGAGACAAATGGTGCAGACACCTTGTGCCCACCTCAGTCAGTGCTGGCACTCTCTGGTTGTCACAGTGCTCAGCAGTGGGCACTGGTGTTTTCCTGGCATCAGCTGCTCTGTGCCTCTGAGGTATCACTGCCAGCTCCTGTGCTTTAGTTCTGCTTCAGCTGCTGGGAGCAGTTTGTGGACCCCTGTGTGGACCACCAGGGCTGTTTGGATGGAATTGGCCCCCAGACTCCATGACCTGCCTTGCAGGAATGCTTGTGTTGGAGGATGCTGCAGGGTTGGTGTGAGGGTTGGAGCTGTGTACATTGCAGATTTGTCCTGGTTAGTGGGAAGGACCTTGGAGCTGAATTGTGCTTCATGACAGGTTTTGTTTTCCAGGAAGAGACAGTTCACTCCAAAAGAAAGTATAAGTTACAATCAGTGTTAAGTCAAAGTGAATGAGCAGGGGACTGGACTTGAAGGTATATTTTGGGTGGTGTTATCTGACAGAGGGAAGGTATCCCCCAATATTCACTAAGGAAGAGTGGGAACAAAGTATCTCACTCAGGATTGGGGTCAGCCAATAGTCCATGTGGCTCTTCTGGTGTCATTCATATTTTGCATTGTGCAAGCTGAAATCATCAAAACAAGAATTTAGGTGTGGGACTAGTAAGTGGCCTCAGCAAAAAAATAAAAAACCAGAGAGACAAACACAGAACTTTAGGTTGATAACAGGTTGTTTGCAACTCTTAAAGAGAATTTCCAATAAAAACGTATTTTCCAACATCTTCAGAACCAGACCCATTTAAAAAAATTCTGAGGGCAGTAAGGAAATACAGCCATGAGTTTGAACTTCCTATACAAATGTTCAATCTGTAATTAATTTGAATGACTAAAGAAATCACATTTTCTAGTAGTTTCCTATAAAGTGTTCCAGAGTAGGAGAACACAGCTGGTGGCACTCAGCCCTTGAAAGATCAGCCAGTGAGAGCTTTATGGAGAGGAACATGCCCTGCCAGGAGTAATCCCATCATCTGTAAAGAAATCCTCCACAGATTTCAGTGGCCTCCTCTGCTCCCTGTGTCTCCTGCACTGCCTTCACAGCTGGTAGGTCACTGAATAAACGTGCTCAGCAACAGCCTCAGTGGTAATGCAGCATAAGATTTGAGCAATACAAATATTTAACTTAACCTTGTCATAGCACAGGGAGAGTTATAGAGACATTTGTCAGACTTCCTGCACTGTTCTAATCTTTCTGAGAAATGCAAGAAGAGCCTTTCTGTCTGCTGGCCTTAAAAGTTTCACTGCAAGGAAGGCCAGGGTTAAGAGATTTGCCTTTTTCTTTTACTATGTGGAATTCCAGATGTATTTGCCTTAGCTAAGCTTTAGTAATAAAACCAGCATTTTTCTGTCACAGGTGATTCTCAAGAAAAGTCTGTGAGCCTGTGAACAATGCTGGAACATGAATGTGTGGCCACATACATTCATGTTTCACACAGCATGTTCCGTGTCAGTAAAACCCCACTGACAGCAGTACAGAGACATAAAAGCAGGAGGCAAAAAAAGACAAGATCTCTGTGTAAACTCACCTGTGCCTACCACATCAGGCTCAGCAGCACAGCACTGCTCAACACCTGCAGGCTGTGGCTCAGAGGTTTCCTGCAAGGGTTTCAGACCAGCTCTGTCTCTGCTCTGGAGCTCCAGACACGGCTGGAGCTGTGCTGCTGCTGCTGAGTGAGGAGAACGCTGCAAAAACATTGTGGGATTCTTCCCTTACCACAAAAAAAAAAAGGAGAAATCCATGGGAGCAGCATATTAGAAAACCAAGCAAACAAACAGCAATGTATGAAAAGAAAGCTGCTTTCTTCCTTCAGTAAAAATACCCAAATTCCTGGGAAACTGCATATCAAAAGAGCAAACAAACAAGGGGAAATATGCAGATGAAAACTTTTTCATTGCTGGTTAAATCTTCAACAGTTAAGCACATCAGATTTGTGACTGCATCTGCAGTCTTCACTGAACTCTTCTTAAACATGATATTTATGATGCAGTTTATAAAATGTTATCTGTTCATTGTTAAAGGAAAAATGCAGAGGAAAAGTTGAAAGTGGTCACACAACCAGGTGGTGTCAGAGGTCAGCCAGTGGCCTAATTATCCCAATAATCAAACCAATACCCTGGGCACTGCTCTGATGCCTTCTGGTAGGTGCTTTAACAAAATCACCAATAGATTGCTTGTACTGATTTATATTTTTTAGTTATTATTTTTGGATGTTCCATGTGTCTGTATACTGGCAGTTTCCTCCTGAAGTTTCAAACTCTTTTTGTCACTTGTTCAGAATTTCTCATAGCAGAAATGGAAACAGTGAGGTTTGCCCATAAACTCAAGTATCACAACTAAAAATGCACAAGAAAGGAAAGCAAGAGTCATCAGGGATAGCAGCTGGACTTTATTGATAAAAATGGTGTTGAAACAGCAGAAAAGAAAAATACCCCACACTAGTTAGTTAGAAGTGCAATTGGCAAGTAAAAGCAGTAAGTGCAAACAATTAAAAAATAAAACAATATTCCAAATGAAAAGGTTGGGGATATGTTTTGGGATTCCTCTCTGATTAGGTGGTTGATAAGAGAAGCTGGACACTAACCAGAGTTTAAAGGGCCAAAGGCAATTAGAAGGAGGGGTTTTCTAAGTATATCAGGAACAACTCAAATGCCAGTAAAAACGAGGGTGGGATGCTTCCAGTCTGATTTGGGAGCCAGAAGGGTGACACACTGAGATCACATGAGGATGACAAACCACCTTCTGAGCCTCTAGTGGTTCAGAGAGCAAGAAACACAGCAGGCCTGGATAACTTTGACTGAGGCATCTGAAAGTGAAGATGGTGCTGTGTCTGGTTCCCTGATGTTTCCTTTTAGTCTCATAATACTGGGGAAACCACAAATGGCTGGAAAAATGTTCATTCTCTGCCAGTGTTTGTTGGAGACAAACAAGACAATGCAAAGATAGGCTTGAAGCCAACAAGTTATTTGTATTAAAAAGAGACATGTTCATAAATCAACAATAAGGCTCAAGGCTAGGACTGCAATTAATGACAGTTAATGACATCTTAATATGAAAATGGCTCTTCTTTAACAAAACTGATACTTTGCATATGGCAGTAAACTGCATAGCTTGAACATGCTCCAGATATTTTAGGATTTTAGTGCCACATAATTTTCTAAATAAACTATGATAAAATGTGCCCTGTAAAACACAGAAGCACAAATATTAACGGATTAAAGAACCACTTAACTGTCAGTTATTAATTTATTTAATTTTTTTAGTGAGTAGATTTTATCAAGCAATAGATCTTTTAGTGGATGCCACAGAGATTGGTCCAAAACCAAGTTTCTATGAGCAGCTTTGGGGTTGAAACTAGGCCTTCCTAACGGCATAAATCTTGTCAGACTCCTAAATTTTTCCTGTGTTTAGGCAATAAGAAAGAGATGGTGAAACATTTTGTAAATTAGGGCCATTCAAAGTAAATCCAAGTGGATAAAGATGGCAACTGAGTCCTAGAAGCACAGACAAAAGCAGACCTAAAGATGATGCTGGAAGCACAGGTGAATTTGAACCTACAGAATGATGCTGGGGGAAATGGCATTGATGTAGTCATCAGACTTACACAGGGGAGGAAAGTGAGTAAGAGAAGGGATGTGATTTTTACCTGGTTTTGTAGCAGCAGTGTGTACTGGAGTACCACACCTTGGCCTGATAACTGTTTTTAAAGGGATACTGAAAAAATGCACAGGAAGCAGAGAAAAGCCACAGAAAAACCCCCAAAACAATAGGGCAGCAAGAAAATACCTCAAAATGAAATAAGAAGTTATTTATTAGAAAATTTGGCTTCTAGGTAGTTGCTAAGTAAGAAGAGTGAGATGCTTCTTGGAGGCATGGAGAAAGCACCAAGAGAATACAAAAATTATCAGTGCAGAATACAAAAACTATCAGTTAACATGAGACAAGCTTAGGGTTGAGGTAAGATCATCCAGTCTCTGCAAAGGCAGACTGACTGGACTGCTGAAACAAGTCAGCGAGAGGAGTGGTGGCTGCTCAGTCTCCTGCTGTTTCCAGCCATGGCTGGAGGGTTTTCAAGGTAATCTTTTAGCATGATCTGATTCCAGGCAAGTGGGTGATATTCTGTGACTTAGAATTCACAGAAAGGTGGTCTTAAATCTGGTTAAAATGTCCCTTCTCTGAAATGTATATCTATACGTTACTGTACAGAGATTTCAGAGCCCACTTCATTCACATGTGTATCATAGGCATATCTTGGTTTTTAACACATTCATATGTGCCATAGGCATATCTTGGTTTTTAACAAAGGATTATGAAGCAGGATATATGAGTTCCCCAGATTTTCTCTGTTATTTTTGAACTATTTTTCTTCATTTACTGGCAAAAATCAAGCATGTCCAACCTGGCTGCTAGCTCAGATTCCCATGTATATATCTGGCATTGCATATCCACCAATGAGTCATTTCCACCACATAGCAAATTTCCTCATGGGAAAAAACCAAACAAATTCAAACCCCCAAACCCTTCAGTTCCATGGAAGGATGCCCTCTGGAGATTCCTGCAGAAGTGAGTGAGTAATTCTGAGATCAAATAGTGCACATCTCTGTGTGCGCCCAAACCAACGCAGGTTCCCTGTGTGGTCAAATTTTGGGCCACCTGGTCCAGTGGAAGATGTCCCTGCCCACAGCAGAGGGGTTGGAACTTGATGATCTTTGAGGTACCTTCCACCCACAACCATTCTGTGATTCTGGGACTGTGATTCCATGGACAACCAAGCAGTCATGTGGGGTTGAGGGAATGGTTCACCTTTATTGTATTTGCGGGGTGCCCCATGGCAGGAAGGAATGATGAATCTGACTCCATTTTCTCAGAAGGCTAATTTATTATTTTATGATACTATATTATATTAAAGAATGCTGTACTAAACCATACTAAAGAATACAGAAAGGATACTTACAGAAGGCTACAAGATAATAATAAAAAACTTGTGATTCCTTCCAGAGTCCAACACAGCTTTGCACTGGTTGGCCAATAAATCAAAACAATTCCCATGAAACCAACAAAACAACCACCTGTTGGGAAACAATATCCAAACACATTCCACATGTGAGCAAGACACAGGAGAAGCAAATGAGATAAGAATTTGTTCTCCTTTTTCTCTGAGGCTTCTCAGCTTCCCGGGAGAAAAATCCTGGGCGAAGGGATTTTTCAGAAAATGTGAATGTGACACACTTTCAGCAGTACACACCTGTGTGTGGGTGGATAACCTAGCCCATGAACTCCACTGGCTCAATGGGCTGTGACTGCAGAGCAGACAGCTCAGGTGAGCCTCCTACCATGGCAGATGTTATGAACGCACTTTTATTTGTCCTACAGACCTTCCCTATTGCCGAGGTTTTGATACGAGTACCATAAAAGGCCAAACTGAATGCATTGCTCTGGCCTCTGTTGCAATTACTCTTATTTCATATGGTAAAGGAAAATAGATGTCTCTGCTATTTTAGGATACAGCCAAGCAAATTACTTCAACACATGAATAAACTGCATGCAAAGAACTTCATTCCATAGAAACTTTAACCAAACTGGGAGAAGGTGACTTTATATCTCTACCACTGTAAAACTGTCTCAGATAAAAAAATTATTCTAAAAAATTGAACATTCTACTATGATGCAGCTCTACCTGTCCCTTGTTTCTTTCCCCTTTTTGCCCTTCTCTGATCCTGGAGTTAAGGAACAACTCCCAAAATTCTGGCTAACTGCACATGGTAATGTGATGATGTAATATCATTTTTTCTCCGTGGTCCATATGTGCTAAGACAGAGTCTATGCAGATATGCTGTACTTATAAGATAATGACAATATTTCCTAAAGCAGTGCAATTTTCTACTGCTTGTGCTGGGTTTCAAGTCATTACCACATCTTTCAAGCAGTATTTCCTTAACCTCATGATTAGTAGGGTGAGTGCAAGGAAATGCTGCAAGGAATTGCTAAAGATGAGAGCCATTTATACAAAAAGTCCTTTTTTTTTTTTTTGCTGTTTACAACAAGAGAATGTGGCAGTCACATAATGTAGAGTTGGCCTCAGATCAACGTGTGTGGAATGTCAGGGATATTCAGCCCTGCTACATGCACTCAAGCCCACTGGAAAGGCAAGGCAGCTCTCAATGGGGCACTGCTGTCTGCCTGCAGTGCAGCTGGAGGAAGGCTTGGCCTGGATCCCAAATGCAGGGCCACAGGGTCACAATCTTCCACATGGTGACAAGTCTGAATCCAGGTTCAAGTGCCAGGGGCTACTGGAAGAAGAGAGTTCTGCTGCTGTGTCCAGCGCTGGTTCCTGTCAGATGCTCCACAGCAGGCATGAAAACTGCACAGCCAACAGAAAGAGCAGGCT
The DNA here is from genome assembly GCF_963513975.1 of Fringilla coelebs. Classification (NCBI taxonomy): domain Eukaryota; kingdom Metazoa; phylum Chordata; class Aves; order Passeriformes; family Fringillidae; genus Fringilla; species Fringilla coelebs. The sequence goes on along the minus strand of NC_140028.1, from coordinate 8,525,544 downwards.
GAGGATCTGGTGTGCAGATCTCTTCTGAGAGCTTGGCCATTCTGCATGGGCAGGCACAAAGCTGTCTCCAGACACATATTGTATAAACACCTCCAGTTCATAAAAAGGTGTAAGCAAACATCATCAGCTGTAACCTGCCTCTTACCTTGAGCCCACCCCAGTGGGTAAAGTTGGACTGTATGATCTAAAATCCCTTTGACCATTGTGTCTATGATTTTAAGAGTTGAGCCTTTCATACAACAGAAAGTACTCTCTAAATGCTGGATTCTCCAGGGAGCTCCAACTGCTTTATGTTGCTTTGGGGAAGCAGAGCAATTAACTGCTTTAGCTTGCTTTACAGCTGCTCTGTGTCCCTGGGGCATTGCAAAGAGCTTTGATGCATTTTCTCCTGCAAAGCCCAGGTCTCCTGCTAATGGTGGGTGTAAGAACAGACATTCTCACCTGGGACAAGGCAACAGAAACAATCATGCCCAAGAACCTTCCAGAGACCTCAAGCACACTGAAGGGCACTGAGCTTAGCATTAGCTGAGGAAGCAGGAGAATACATTTTATGGAGTTTTCCAAATAATTTGCCAAAAGTCTCACTTCCAGCTAAGAATTGGTACAGAAAATGCTGCTGGATGTGCAAGAACTAGCACGTGTGTGGTTAAGGGATAAGCTGTGGAAAAAACTATATCATTGGGAGCTAGATTTGGGATTTATATGCCCATTACAACTCCTTGTTCCATGCTGTAATAATATTTGATTATCCCGCCAGCCTGCAGCCCAAGATCATGAAAAGTTCATGCATAAGAAACATCTGTTTTAGCATTCATGACAATAATTCAAACAGCAGATAATTTACTCCAGCACTTTCTGCACCACGCTCCTCCCCAGGAACGCAGTGGAAACAGCCATTCCTCAGCAAGTGCTTGCATCTCCCAGGGGAGCAGACACAAGAAATGCCAGATTTGGGCTTGTTAGTGAGGATGTGTTGCCATTCTGAGCAAAGGAGCAAAATTTTAAGAAAACATGGGAGAGGATTCATGCACAGGGAGGTGAGTTTGAGACCATTAAATACCCTATTTCTCTTCAAAATTCCAATGCCTCAGTTTCCAAGGAGAGTGTAAAAAAGAGACATCTATAATTGAATACAGAGGGTTGACACTTTCTGCCATTTGATGGCACAACTCTCTTAGGCACCTGCTTCTCAATCCAGTGCAATACTGAGGTTTGTCTTTACTCACAGAAGAGATGATCCCAGAATTTCTTCTTAGCAACCTCGTCCTGATGGAAATTATTTGGTAGAGGATCCTGGTTTCCCCCAGTCCCCAGCTTGGAGGTGAATCACAGCCTACACTGGTATAAACTGACAATTTCAGGCATCAGACAAATGCTCTATGAGGACATGCAAGTGGAAGCTAGGTCAGTTTACTAAAGATGACTATAAAAGAATTGCTGGTGCATATAGGGACAAAATCATGAAGGCCAAAGCACAAAATCAAACACAACTAGCAAGGGATGTGAAAGATAGAAAAGAGCTTCTTAATAATATTTCAGCAAAAGGAGGAAGATGAAGGAAGAAGCTGTTCCCTCACTTAGTGAGGAGGAAAAGCTGATACTGTGTGGAGGGCTGAAGTGGTTAATGCCTTTCACCTTTCAGCCTTCACCAAAACTGCAATGAGCCTGTAACTAACATGGTAATACCAGTGAGGGGGGAGGAGCAATTCAGCTGTCAGCAGGCAGAAGGCAGGCTAAGGGATTTCATTAAAAACACTGATTTTTTTTTGTTTTGTTTTGGTTCAAATTGCAAAACTGGCTAGCCACTCCCTTGAAGGATATGTGAGACCTAGGAGGGAGAGAAAAGGGCAGATATGGGTCTGATGTTCTGAAGGAAAGGGAGAGCTAGGGAATTATCAACCAATCTGCATACTGTCAACACCTAGAAAAAATACTGAAACAAGTGAAACAGATGATTTTGGAGCACTCTGAAAATCAAATAATTATATAACACCAAACTTGACAGATCTTGACGGTATGGGAGACAGAGTAGCACTGTAGAAGGGCATGAAGTTGCTGTGGGGTGATTTCACCTTGACTGTAGGAAGGTTTTGCCGCATGAAATTTGCTCAAGTGAATTGGAAATCTAATCCAGATTCCATCCTGTAGTGTCCATGACTCTCTTCAGCAAGGGTTATCTGTGCTGCCCTCTTGTCCTGGAGGAAAAGCTGGAGGGGGGCTTTGGAATTTAGGCTGGGGTCTTTCAAAATCTTTCTGTCTTGAACAGCAGCACATAAGGGGTACATCTGCTGATGATGCAAATCTAGGTTTGAAAATAAAAGCTCCCATGGAGATCCTATGAAGGAATTATTTCATAAAGGCATTGAGGAGGGCAGCAGGCATGGAGCTGCCTCAGGCTCCTCAGCTCTGTCAACCACACTGACAAGGGTGGTTATTTTCTCCAAGGGTGCATTAACAGGGATCATATTTATCATATGAAATCTAGCACAGGGGAAGAACAGAGATGGGGAGAAGTAAAGCCCTGCAGGTTACTTGTCCTGCTAGGGCAAACCTGAGGATGGCTGCTGATGCTGAGATTTTGTTGCTTTTGTCAACCATTTTATCCCAGCAGATTCCTTATAAATTTCCATATAATTCAAGTGGTGTTGCAGACATCCTCCCTCTTCCCCTGCAGTGGTGACCAGACTGGCTCTCCCAGATGTGAACAACAGGGTTGTGGCTGTACAGGTGATGCCTGTTTTGGCTTGGCAGTTATTGATCTCAGAGGGAACAACCACTACAGTGGGAATAGGTGCCTTCCTGCAGAAAGAGTCTAGGTCATGAAGAAGGAAGTGGGAAGTGAACTCTAGGAAAATTAGAGTGGATCTCTGTCTAGTCCTGTTGGAGCCCTGGATGCTGAGAATTTTGAACTTTCTGTGCTTAAAGGCACAGACCCTCAAGAGAACACTGCAGTTGCTCTGAGGCTGTGGAGAAGGCTTCCGAAATTAATTGATAACACCGGGATTACAGGTGTGTAGTTGGTTAGAAGTGTGTCATATCACAGATTAGAAAACTTAGAGTTTGTGGGTTTAGAATATAGAAATAAATATGAAGCAAGATGGAGGTTTTAGGGTAGAAACAGGTTGTTCTTCTTTACCTTCTTCTTCTTCTCCATGGGTCTGGGTGGTGTTTCGTAATTGGACAGAAAAGTCTGCATTGCGAGCTTTGAGGGATCAGCTATTGGGTTAAAAGGGAACATAATCTAGGTGTCATTTCTTAATTGGATAGTTTAGTCTTAAAAGACCTTGTAACAAGAGATAGTTAGCCATTTTGTGCCTTGCTAATGAAAGGCTGCAGATCTGATGGTTGTGAGGCTGTAGCACTGATAAGAAATAATAAACACCTGAGTCCGAACATGAACTACTGTCTCAAGTGCCTTCAGTGCAGACCTTGAGAAACTGATATAGTCCCAGTGCTAGCCCTGTTTGGGGCACCTCAAAGGAACAGACAGAAGGCTGAGGTGGATTTATGTGTGTTGTCTTTAAACTCATGAAATTCTTCAATGAAGATCAAAGAAAAGATTTTTTTTCCCAGTGTACCCAAGAAGCAGTGGACCTACACTGCAGCAAGAGAGATTTCAGGTAGAGACTGGGCTTAACTCTCTGAGGAGAAGAAAGGTCTGGAACAGGTTACTGCAGAGAAATTAGAGGGAAGGGGCTGTGCTCCCCACAGACAGGGTTAGACAAGCATCTGTCAGTGAGAGTTTGTTAATGCAGGCTGTGCCTTGGGGCAGGGGAGACATGAGAGGAACCCTTCAGTCTCTTCCAGCTCTCTGACTGTGTACTCAGATGTGCTCCCTTGCTTCCCTCTCCCTCCCATTTTTCCTCTTGATCTCTGGAGCCAGCTCACTCGAGGCTCAGGACCTTGGCCCTGCTCTCAGCCTTTATCCTTCCCTGTTCCACAAAATCTGCAGTCCTGAGGCAGGAGAGAGGTTGTGATGGCTCCCAGCTGAGGAGGTTCCCTGTCAGGAGCTGTGCTCCATCACTGGTACCCTGAAGGAACTCAGGCCACTTGTCCATCACCTATGTGGACACTTTCTCTGGGCACATTTCAGGAGCCCTGACCCATCACAAGGTGAATAAATAATGCTGAGAGGTTTTTAACACATGAAAACTCTCCTAACTTGGCCACCTTACTTGTAATCTCAGCAAATCTCTGCTTTAAGCCTCAGATGGGTCAGATATTTTTCTTTCTGAGTTTCCTTTGGGAGGTGACAGAAGACGAAGACAACAGTCCCCACTGTGCAAAGAAAATAGTGGTTTTCCTGGGGAAAAACAAACAAACAAATAAACAAACACCAGACACCATGCTGGCCACAATTTTTGCTCAATATGAGAATTACAAGCTTTTCCCTCTGGATATTTTTCTGGTGCTTAAGCCCAGGGATGATTAATGCAGCCTAACAAGTGCAGTGTTGTGGATCCCCTATGAGGTCTTGCATAGGGGGTGAGTGTCCCAAAATACAACTTCCCTGTCCAAATTTATTTTTGGAAGCCTGTCCTGGCTGAATATGTGCAGCCCAGCCATTCCTCAGGGACTCAAAAACTTCAGGTGAGATTAAAGGGAGGTGGACCAAAGCCATATTAAAAGGAAAGAAGTACTGCCAGAACCCAGGAGATCCTTTTTTCACTTGATGAAGAAGAAAGACATTTGCTGGATCAAGGCAGACATAACTGCACCAACCTTTCCCCTGAGCATGTGGGGTCAGTGCTTTGATGCAGCCTGATCTTCTCCTTTTCCCTCAGGTTGAATACAAGTCTGCATCATGTCTTCTGCTCCAAAAGGGTGATGGGAGAAGAGGAAGGAAAAATAAATCCAGAGGGAAACAGTGATCACTGTGTCTGTGTGTGGTGCCCTCAGACCAGGAGAAGGTGGAAAGTCTTATCACACTAGGCAGGGATGAAAAGTAGAACTGATGACAAGGATCAGAGCTCAGGGCAGTGATTCTGCTCTGGCACCCCAGGTGTGATACATCACCTCCTGTGCCCTGGTTCCCTTCTTGCATTGGGTTTGTTGTGTTGACAACAGTGTCCAAATAAAATTAGGAAACAAACTCATAATGCTCCCAATTTTGTAAAACTGACCTTGAATGCTAGCAGATATTGTGGTGAACACCTTCCAGGGCATGGAAATGTAGTTTATTATCTTCATTGTCATATTTTTAAATGCTTCAAATACAACTATCAATGGTAATAAAAATGTGTATATTCTGAATGCTCTCCTTTTAGACCTCCTGCTGCTGAGAGACTCAAAATTTATTCATCTTATTGAGACAGAACCACTCTATATCTACTGAAAAGTGACTGCATCTTTGCACTTAGAAAGCATCCAGGCAGGAATTTGGAATGGACTTAATGTTTTATTTCCTAAGGTAGTAGTGTGAAAATGGATACCTTTGTTTTCAACTCTTTTGCTTTTATAACCAAGATTGAATTAAGAACAAATATTGGTATGAGGTGAGGAAGAGGAAGCATAGAGTTCTGCTTGCAAGAAATAAAAAATAAAAATTTGAGAACTTGAAAGCACATGGACCATCTGTGTCTAAAGTAGCAGTATTTTGTGAGCATTACACCAATAAAAGCCACTTTCCCCACAGATTTGTGTCTGGTGGCTGACTGTAAACTCCAGCTGAAGGTGTTTTCCTGCAGACTGACAGGTCTCAGCTGTGTTGCTTCTCTGGCTCTAATAGTGTGTGAATAAACACCTCACTTTTCCCAAAAGGGTGATACCCCAGTGGCCTCTCTTATCTCCCTCAGTGTCTCCTCTCACAAAGTGCAGGGATGCCATCATCACTGAGATACCCATCTTTCTGACATAATTTGCCTTGGTTTTGCCCAAAAGGCTCAAAAATGACTGCAAAGGCACCCAGACAGACAGACAAACAGACATGAACACTCACAAAGTGATTGCATAAGATCCATTTCCCCAGGAAACACAGACTGAAAGCAGCTCTGTTGAAAGGAAAACCTTTACTAACCAAACGCCACAGGAAACTTTGAATAAAATGTTACCAGTTAGAATGCAGAATTTGGATACTTGGGCTATGGAGGGAAAATATTTGGTGCTCAAATATTTCATGTTTCAAGCAGGTTTGATCTCTTGGGAATTTATTCATGACTTTTCTAAACATCTCACAAGGTTTCATTATTATTTCCTTTAATAAGAAAACAGTATGATTCGTCTGCATTCATTAAAAAGTATTTTAAAAACAACACTTGGGCTGGAAGAGCAGACCTGGTTTCCAACAAAAAAACAAGGCCATCTCAGACAGGAGATGGTTCTGTTTTATAGACTTCATATACTTCTTGTACATTTAAGGCAATTTCATGGGCTCGTTTGGTTGGGTTTTTCCCAATCAAACATATGTGCAATCTAACCCAATCTTGGAAATTCACAGACATATCTACAGTGCTGGGAAGCCTCAGGGTGTGACTGAAAAGTTCAAAAGCTATTGTTCCCTGGAATAGAATTTCCAGGAGAACAGAGGAGATTTCCCTTCTCATGCAGCCAATCCCAGAGAATGCAGAATATTGCAGCACTAGTAGAAATACAAAAGGGGCAGATTAATGTACAGTTTTGCAGTTCTGTGGTCACTGATCTAGAGAATAGAATTGTCAGCATGTGGACATTATCTGCAGTGGGTGACATCATTTTTTGGAGCATGTAATAAAATTGCTTGTCCAGGAGACCATGATAATGAAGCTGACAAACCTACAAAGGGAGCAAGCTGTGCCATTTCAGGAATGGCACACTATTCCTGAATTTCAGGAATGTGTGTCCTAACAAAAATATTTGTTAGGATTCTTCATGCTTTCATAGCTTTTTAGCCTATATTTTTTCCTCTCTTTTAATGGGCAACAAGAAAAATATCTGCAGGGGGCAAGCCCAAAGATTAATTCTTCCCCTGCACTTCCTGCATTTGTTCAAATAGTTGAACTAATATTTATAAATAATGCATTGCACCCATGAATGCCACAAATCAATGCAACTCCAAGCACTTCATACTTAAACCAGCTGAGGCTCAGACTCAATATGTATTATTAAGCCAACTTCTTTTAATTATTAGTAAACATTATGTAAATATTTCTTTCCATAAAACTACTTTTCTACAGCAAGAAATTATTAGGACTTTGTGTTTCTGGCAGTTTCCTCATTCTTTATGGCCTGTTCATTTTGGTCATTAATTATTTTTAGAGCCTGGTATCTTACTTGTGTGATGGTTTTGTGTTTGATTTTTTTTTTTAAATTATTGTTATTAATTTTTATTCAAAGTTCCATTTGAAGGCTTTAATTAAGCAATTGGTGGGGATTTGAGTGCAGATATTAAGACAATTACTCAGGAAAAACACAGGATACCCCAGGGTATTCTTGTTGCTGTTACAAATGCCTGGTAGTGGTTCAAAACCATCAATGTGTGTTTTGCTCACATAAATGTCCATCATGAAATTAGGAGAATTTATGAATGGATGAACACAGTAGTGAGGACATTGCTATTGAGGGCAATGAAGAAAACACAATGTTGCTGTCATCAAGAACTGAAAATCTAATACAACACAGATTTGAAAAGTGATATAAAGTTCTCTAATCTTTTATATGGGAAACTAGAGTATTTCAATGACTTGTTTCTTAGCTACTGTCATTAGTGCATGTACATTTTTGCTCACAGTGGAGCAGCTCCGATGCTGCCAGCCAGATTAGTACTGCTGAATTCAAAGGAGTCACACAGACTGACACCAGCTGAAGACCTGTCCTAATAAATCTGACTTTATTTATGGGGAATGAAACCACAGTCATGTCTCCTCAAAGGCAACAGTCCTGCTCAAATGGTGGGAATAAATTATTTTGGCTGCATGAACGAATTAAATATTGAATGTTCCATTTTTTGAACTTGGCTGCTGCCTCACCTAAATCAGTGGAGCTGATTTACACCAGCTCTTTGGAGAAATGACCAGTTGGTCCTGGAGTGCTGACAGTCAGGCTCGTTTACCTGGAGCAGCTGATTTTCTGTTTAGCAGCTGGGTGTACGATCAGCCTCACAAATATTCTGGCACAAGGAGTTCAAGCCACACAGCATGGTGCATGCATACTCAGTAATGGAAACCTGGGCTGAGTAGCATTCCAAGGTAAATCCCTTCATCTGGCATCTTCTAAAGGACTGAGGGAATTCAGAGCTGGAATTACCCTCTTAGCTCCTGGTACCTTTTGCATCACTGTATCAGGGGACCCCAGGCTGAACAGCAGCAAAGGAGCACTCGGCTCTGTATCCACAGTGTGATTCCTGTCCATCTTCTTCTTTGCAAAGACTCTTTAGACAGCAAAAGAGTCAGTCTTCCTGCAGTATTGCAGCTTCTTTCACTCAGGTGTCAGGTCTCATCTGCAAAGGCCAGCAGCTCTGAAAATGGGATATTCACCTGTGCTGAAGTGGGGCTGGCTGAGTGTTGAGGTGCTCAATGTTGTCAAGAGTCAGCTAAAACAGAGGTTTACATGTTCTGGTTTGTAAAGCTTCTTTCATATTTCAAAGGCCCAGGCTGATGTAACTCTCCTTCCTACCACAAAAGTAGTGTAAAAAACCAACAATAATTGACGGTGCAGTTTGATTTCTCCACCTCCTTTTCCACCCTTTTCATTCCAGTATGTGCTTCCTAAATGCCAGTCTTTCTGCTGATTGAAAGGGATGTCACCTTCATCACAGAGAAAAGCAGAATAAAAAGCACCCTGATAGGAAGCTAGTGGTTTGGGTCATTTAAAACTTAGATTCATGACTCAGCCTTTACCTTTAATGAGTCAGGAAAGTCCAAGATGTTTGGTGTTCTTCTTTTTTTTTTCCCTTGGACTTGTAGGTAGACTCTCATCTCCCCCTCACCTATTTACAAAGGAAATCAGCTACAGACAAGGAGCTATTTCTGCCATGCATTTACAAGAGAAAACAGCACCCAGCCTCCCTGAGCTCTCTTTCTGTTCTTAGCAGTCCCTGTATTCTTTGGCTGGCTACAGCCTTCAGTGAAAGTGTCAGACAAATCAAACAGCATAAAATAAATCAATCTATTTCCCAGTTTATTTGTTCTAAGAAGACTGTAAAATGAAGTCAAGTTGAGAAACCTGCTTATGTGGCTGAGGGGCATAAGGGATGTATTGAGGAAGAAGTGATATTAAAGCATTAGCCTGACAGAATCAGAGTTAGGTTGAACTGGGACATGCTGTCTGTTTCCTGCTCACTGTGGATGGCTGTAGAGTGATGGATAAAGCCATGTGCATATATAATATCTGTGGAAAGGTAAAGAGGTAAAAATCATAAAACTATTACATTCAAGTTCCCAAAAACAAATTTGACACTGAGAATTAAAAGCAATGTGGCTTCCTTGTTTTATTGAGTCAGCAGTGATTTATGGAACCTTTGCATATTTATATGCAGGAAGAGAGTGCTGAATTCTCATCAGCCAAGCAGACATTGGCAGAAAGATGAAACCAGTAAACTCCGACTGAAATAAGGCACAAATGTTTAATAGTGAATGTAACTGAACTCATCAAAACATGAAGTGGATTTTCCATCATTTGAAGATCTTAAATTGAAGTCTTTGAATCAGGCAGAGAAGTATCTTTAGAGCCTTTATTTACAGGGTTCAGTACAAGAGTCCCCAGGACCAAGCCAGGGTGATGCAGGACTGCAGTGATCTCTTTTACCATTGTCACCCCTCAAGGGACCTGAGAGCTCATAGAAGGCCAGGTTTGGGCTGCTGCTGCCAAAGAGCTCAACAAGAGCCAAAATGTCCCTGTCATTTGGGATTTAAGGAAATACCATTACACCCAGACACACCTGTAAGTGCCCCAGTGTGCCATACCCACACAGGAATCACCATCAGAAGGCTGCTCAGGCACCTGGGTATCCCAGCACCCCTGCCCTGGGGCTGCAGAGCCAGTCCTTGAGCCCTGTCTCATCCAAGATAAGCCAGAGTGTCTGCTTTATGGTCACAGGACAGACTCTCACAAGCCAGCTGAGGTGGGCTGTGGAGCTTCAAACAGCCAGATGTCCACATCTCAGTGACTTCATCCTTGCTGACACACTTGACCACAGCATTTGCTAAGGAATTCACTGAGGCAATGAAATATGCTGGGGAAATAGCCAGAGTGGGAGATAACCAAATGTTTTTTGGGAAAAAACCCAAGCCGACACAATGCCATATTTATGTCATTTCTAAAGTGCTCTTTCCCTTGATGTTGTAGTCTGATACCACATGAGCTTTGAACTTTTGTTCCTCCTTCATTTGGAAAGTTATTTTTGCTAGACCTGCTATCGTGGCTCCTTTATCTCCAAGCCAGCAATCACAATCTGTATGAAATATTAGCTATCAGATTTACATCTGAGCCTTTTACCCTAGGCTAACCCAAATAGTTTCACTTTTTTTTAAAAAAAGAAGCCTTTTCACCTAGGTCAGAGGAACAGAACTCTCAAAATGCCACTTTCTCTTCACAAAGTGTTAGAGGTTTGGACCCCAAAGTCTGGCACTCAGTACTGTCCACATGCAGGTGAACACCACCTGGGTGATGCCAAGATTGGAGGGTTTGTGCTACATTCCCCTGCAGAATATCAAGAGTGTACAAGGAAGGATGTGCTGGTGACAGCAGGGTGAGAGAAAGATTGAAATAGAAAAAGCTGGAATGAACAGAGGAGGAAGTGAGGAAAAATGGGGAGGATATAGGGGAGGGAGAATAAACATAGTTCTGGAAGAACCTGACAGAAAACTTAATCCTGGTCTTCAGGGCTGAGCCCTGGGAAGGGGCTGTGGTAGGGGGGGAGGAGGAAGATGGTTTGTGGAACTCCCTTCAGTTTGATTTAATTCTGTTTGAATCATCTCCCAGAGCAGCTGTCTGTCCAGACAAACAAGCTGGTCTTCCCGAGCTCCCCGGTCCAGCTGGTGTGAGACCATGACTCTGCCCATGTCATGTCATACAGCATGGAGGGGTAGAAGCTGCTGTGTGACCAGAAGTCACTGGAGCAGATTTCTCACCCTCCCTACCCCAGACATTGTCAGCCCCAGCCTTGAGCACTCAGCTGTGCCAAATCTGCAGAGCAAACCCCACACAGCGCCAGACACCCAGCAGGGCTGGGATAGACCACAGAATAGTTTGGGTAGGAAGGGAATTTACAGATCAGCTCGTTCCAACCCCCCTCCTGCAGGCAGGGACATCTTCCACTAGACCAGGTTGGTCAGAGCCTCATCCAAGACCAGAGTCCCTAGCCTTGAACACTTCCAGGGATGAGAAATTCACTGTTTCTCAGGAGAACTTGTTCCAGTCTCTCACAATTCTCACAGAGAAGGTTTTCTTCCCAATATCTCATTTAAATCTAGCCTCTTTCAGCATAAAAATATTTCCCCTTGTCCAGTCACTACAGGAGAGGCCAAAGGACCCTCTCCTGCTCTCTTGGAGCCCCTTTGCCATTCTGGAAGGTGCTGTAAGACCTTCTTTTCTCCAGGCTGAACAACTCCAGCTCTCTCAGCCCTTCCTCACAGGAGAGGTATCCCATCCCTCTGATCATCTTAGTGACCTGCTCTGGACTCACTCCAACAGCTCCACATTCTTATGTTGGATGGCTGCTTAGGGTGAGGGGCTGGGAGTGGCTCACCCTAATCCAACCTGGCACCCCTGAGTTCCAGGTGGTAACCAAGGCAGAGCAGAAGTCAAGGAAACATCTCAGTTCTAGTGTGGCCATCGGAGTGATTCACCCACCCATCACTGCCCAGCCTGTCACATCAAGGAGAAAGGCTTGCCTACTTTTCAGTTTGTCTTGACACTTATTTTAGCCCATAAATAAACTCTTGCATTTAAGACCTGTGGAGCTGTGTAACACGGTTTCCCTTCTCTTGGCTAGCACCCATTTTCCTTGTAATAGTCTGTTTTAGTTTAAGGATGAAAGAGACTTCAAATTCTTTCAAAATCAGATTTAGAATGGCTGGGGGAAAACCTATATATGTGCCTAAGTAAAAGGAGAAAAATACATCAGACATTTCTCAGCTAAAATCAGGGCATACATTAGCAGGGATAAGGGTGATCAGAGAGTTTGGGGTGAGGTTTGAATTCAGGGTGGGGTTTGCACTCCCATGTACCTGGACAATATTTGTCATGCCCACTGCTGGGGCAGGATAGAAGTGTAATAGGGCTGATGCACACTCCTAAACACTGAAATCACGGAAGGGATGCGAGGCATGGCAGGGGATGGTGTGATCTGGGGTTGCTCTGTAAAGAGAGGAGTCCCAAAGGAGTCGTCAGACTGCTTCCCACAGGGTGTGCAGGACAAATGTCCTTTTGCTCTTCAAATGAAGTCACTCTTTTTAAAAATCAAATACATCAAACATCTGTGAATAATTGTATACGTGTCATGTCATTGATTGTAACCAGTAAAGCCAGATCAAACGGTTCTTGCTGTACCAGCTACGTTGCCAGAGTCTGAACGCCTTCAGCAACATGAGGGATGAGCTCGGAGCCTTTCGGAGCTGAGCTAAAATCGCAGCCTGCTGGACCCCGGCGCTGCAGCTTCCCCTTTAAGAGCCCTTTGGCTCACGGCGATGCACTGAAATGCAGGAGGTGGGACAACACCACACACAAAAATGAAGAAGTGAAGGCAGGAAAAGTTTCTCCAGAGGAAAAATGCAGGGCTTGTCCTTCACCGTGACGTCAGGTCTGTCTTTAATAAAATCCCTAAAGAGCCAAGAGAAAAAGGCAGAGTGCCTAGGCTGGGTTGCCAGTTCAGGATTGCTCTGCATTCCCCAAAGTGGTGTTTTTGTTCAAAACGGCTCTAAATCTGGGTTCAATCAAATGTATTTAATCCCGGCTTCCAGGGATGAGGTGGCTTTTGCCCTGGATTCTTGCAGCAAGCAGCATTTTGCAGGTGAGTTTGGAAACTGCCGGGGAGAGCTGGCTTCTGCACACACACTGGGGTTTAAAGCAGGGTGGGCTGGGAGAGCCGAGTGTGCTGCGTGTGGGAAGGAGGGCACTGGAGAGATTTGGGGAGGTGTGAGAGCAGGAAGGGAAAGGTGAGCTGAGGGGAAAGGAAAGGAAAGGGAAAGGATGGAGAAGTGTCTCAGAACTGAGCTCTTCTCAGCATCCAGGTGGATCAGCACAGAAAACTGTAGGGATTTTTTTTTTTCTTTGTATTGCTGCTATTTGTGCCATGGAGCAGAGGAATGATGAGGAGATTTCCCTCAGCAGCGCGGCTGAGGCTGTCAGGGACCGGTGCGGAGGGGAAAGGGCAGGCTCCCGACGGGCGGCGGTGCCCAGGAGTACCGGGACCGAGGCAGCCCTGGTGCCGGTACCGGGGCCGGGCGAAGCAGTGACGGGACCGGGACCGGGATCGGACCGGGATCGGACCGGGATTGGACTGGGATCGCCGGGATCGGGCCCCGGAGGTGCCGCCGGCCGCTCCCGCAGGTGGAGCCGCTCCCGCCGCTGCCTCGGGAGCAGGGTCTGTCTGATCCCCTCCCGATCTCCTGGAGCTGCTGCTCCAGCTCCAGCAGCCGCTTTCCTCCCCCTCCTCTTTGGAAAAGTCGCTCCGGGGAAGCCGCTCGTTTCCCAAAGGTGCCGGAGTTCTGCTTTGCCTTTCCCGGCGCTTGCCGCAGCTCGGGTGGAGTTCCCGGCCGGGAGGTTGGGCTGAGAGCAGCCGTGAGGGTCCGGCGGGAGAAGCAGCGCCTGTCCTCGGAGGGGAGCGATCCCTGTCCCCATCCTGGAGCCAGCGCTGCGCTCGGGGCTCAGGGAGCCTCGGGCACCCCGGGAGCGAGTTAGGGATGTCAGAGAGCCCTTTGGGCTGCCCTGCTCGGGGTGGGGTGTTCCCGGAGCCAGACACGTGTCAGCGGGGTCTGAGCATCCCCGTGCTCGGAGCGGGGTGACACCAGCGGCTCTGCACAGGGGATTTGCGCGGCAGGGCTGCTGGCATCGGGCTTGGCTCGTGTTTTGTGAGACACAGCGAGACTCTACACCAGGAAAGCGGCACACCTGGGTGACAGCAGATGGCACAGAGATAAGTCCTGCGTGGATGCTGATAACAGGGTGTCTACTGTAAAATAAAACACACCACAAAACCGACGGCAAGCAAACTGCACCTCTTGCGCTCCTGCGGGAAGCTGGTGCTTACCGCAGCTGATTTTTATTCAGCAAGGAAAAAAATCAAAGGAGGGAGGTGCCCCCTGCCCCCCAAACCCTGTCACTAGAAGAGATCTGTGCAAGTCTTGTAAATTGTGCAGTGGTTGTCCTGGGTTCCCTTGGTATCAAAGATTTTTGTGAAAAACCTGCTGGGGCATGAAAATCTCTGTGACTGCATGCAGGCACATGCTCTTGCTGAGCTTGTAGGCAAGTGAATGCAATCCAGATACTCCTAGCAGCATGTTTGGTCTAAAGAGTATCTAAAAAGAGCTCAAAACAGTTTAAAAAATAGCCTGAAAAGTCTCCTGGGTCTCAACAGGTCCAGCTCAGGCTCCCCATTGAACAGAGCAGGTGAAGCTGCTCCTTGGAGCATGTGGGGACACTGTCACCTCCTGAACACACCCATGGGGTTGGAACTCGGAAGGCTGTGCTTAGAAACCACTGAGTGGGGATAATTTCTCCCCAGTAATGAACTGGCTTTCTCTGGACCCTCTCCATGCCTGAGCTGGGATGTGATGGGGGATTGGTAGGCTGAGAAAAGCAGGATTCTGTTTGTCATATACAAAGGAATGGGGAAACTGGGATGAAAAAAGTGTACAGCACAGAGCAGTGAGAGGGGCTGGGCAGAGCATCTGGGAGGACTCCTTTAGCCTATGTAGTGTTGAAAGGACTTTTGGGAGCAGAGAATTCTCAGTCTGATTAAGGTCTGATTAAGGGTGCTGTATGAAGAAACAAGGAATATTGCAATTATTTTGGGATATTGTGAATATTTAGCTGGCATGGACACGCTGCTCATGAGGTATTTTAGATAAGTCATGAGAGTCATAACAGATGAGTCCTGGTAAAGCTCCAACACTGTCCCAACTCATCATCCAGAGCTTTTTGTCTTTGCTGGCATAATCACAACTGTAATAAATACCATTCTAACTTTGCAGAGACATCCATGGAGTGGTAGCACCAGACAGGTCACTGTGCACGTTGTGCAGAGCCCTGTGGTCTGCCTGGAGACTTGTCACTCTTCACATATAGGAAGAACTGTGGACAGAAAAAGGTGTTCCACTGGGAAAGAAGAGGATTGACCCTCTGGGTTAGATATAATATTTTTCCAGGGAGAAAGGCAGAGGAGATAATATAGGAAGGTCAGGCAGGTCTCAAAGGCATTTCAGAAGGCAGCTCTCATGTTCTGCATCTCCTGGTACTGTTTGAAACTACAAGCAATTATTCAGTTCTTAAGGAATTTTATCAACAGGGGTTTTTATTAGGGCAAAACTGCACAGGTGATGGGCTTGTGAAGAAAAAAATAACTGAACATAGCTGGAATTTTAGGCATAAGTTTTAGAAAAATTACTTGAAATACTTTGGGGTTTTTTTGTTTGGTTGGTTGGTTTTTGTTGTTGTTTTGTTTTTTTTTAATATAGATATAAGGACAGAGACCATGGGAGCCGAAGTCCCTTCAACCAGGCTGAGATTCCTCAGTGCCTGAGTCATTTTTTGCAGCAAGGACTTTCAAACTGGATGTGTTGGCTCCTTTCAGTGCTGCACATTGAGGAGTCAGAGCCAGCATCTTCAGTCTCTAGTCCTGATGACTCAGAAGTGTGAGACCACTTATTCAGAAAGGACAAAATGTCCTAAACCAGGGAGGTGATTAAAGAAACTATTCTGCACTTTGTAGAAAATTAGTAAAGGAGTTTATGTAGGAAGAACAGCACTGGAGGTTTCTAAGGCATTTGAAGTGGAAGAATGGGTGCTGTGTGGATCTGACAATCAAAAATAAAAAAATAATAGTGTGAATGCAAACCTACAGACTTCTCAAATAGAGAAAGAAAGCAAAGAATCAAGCTGTTCTTCATCACATCTACTAGTAGGCAGGTATTGATTTATCTGATGTGATGGCAGCCATGGTACACAAACACAAAGCTTTTGGCTTTGATGTGTGGGAAGGAGGAGAGAGATGCTCAAAAATGGTTTTATTTGGCACCATCTCATTTGTGGACACCTATTTCACTACCTAGTAACTGATAATGACCCAGGCTCAGGGCTGCTCAGGTGGTGTGTTAAGAACCACAATGTGCTATTTTTCCTTATTTTATGAGATTTATCTTACAGATATAAAGCCAAGAATTTAATCTTTAAGATATTTGGATTTGGTAGCAGGTAAAAAATTTAAAAGTTCTTTGGGGTCTTCCAGGAAAAAACATATTTTCACCAAACATAAACATAAAACCAAAAAAAAAAAAAACAAAAACACAAAAAAAAGAAAAAGTCACACCTTTATTCTTCCCTGCAAAAATCCCATGGCTCTCCATGGAGGGTGAGCTGAGCTTCACCTGTCAAGTACTTCTTAGCAGAATGCTCCTGGTTTGTACCATGGCTAATGATGCACAGATAATCTCAGGCAGCACAGGTTCAAAATTGCTGTTCAAAATTCTAACCTTCCCACTATTCCTTCTTGCTTGACAACATCTGCTTACCAGAGGTAGACTGGATGCACTTCTCTGTAGAAGGGCTCTTATCCTACACTTCCATAAATTATAGATGACAATTAAAATTGCTCTGGTTACAGCAGCTGAAGACTCAGCTATGGAAATTTAACATCTTGAGGCTTGGAGCTGGCAGCCACAGCTCCCATGGGTATGGCTGCAGTGTGCACAGGGCCTTCCCAAAGCTGATCTTTCCTTTGGCAGACCCCCCTCACACATCCACTTGCAGAGTGAAATCATTGCTAAGGCAACATCCTGAAGGTAGCACTGAATGTTCTTCACATGGATCAGAGGCCCACACCCAAGTCTGTTTCTGATGAAGATGCTTCCTAAGTACACACACACACACACACACAGAATTTCTGCTAAGAGAAGTAGGGACCTGATGCATTTTCTCTCATAATTTCTCCTGTCAATGTCTTTTCCAGCATCAACCACAACAGAGCTGTGGACAGGGATTGGCTTCCTCACCCTCCTCACTGCTGTGCCTGTTTATGTCCCCTGGGATGGGTCCTGTCCCCATTCCACACTGCAGCAGTCCTGCCCTCAGGGGAGCCTTCTCCAGGAGAAGGCATTAGTTAAAAGTGATAGCTATGGATTTTAGCAAAAATGTGAGATTTGTGTGGTGATTCTGTGTGTCTGTCCCTTCAAGGACTCATGCATGTTTACTTTCTCCTGCCTTGCCCAGGTGCTGTGGTCAGAAATTTCAGAAGTCCTCTATACCCACGTGGGACATTTGTCTTTGTTCTGCAGAAGCTCTGGGATCCCATGTTAGGATGTCAAGAGTTGCTCTTGCATCTTGCCAGGGCTCAGCTTACTGAGAACTGCTCCTTTTGGATGTCTCAGTGTCCCAGAGGGGTCGAGCATTCCTGTCTGGACAGCTCTGGCTCTCATGCCTGAGTGGAATTGAAGCTGTTTATAAACCCAAGAAATGTATGTGAACCTTGGCAGCTGTGGCCTGGCCAAGCTGGACACCCACAGCTTCAGCTGAAGATGCATTTGAATATTGAACCTGACAGTGTCTCATGGTGTGGGCCAGAAAGCAGAGTGAGATTTTACTCAGTCTTTGATTTGTCAGTAGGAGGTTTGGGTAGGTATCCTGCATTAGTTTATTCCTCCTGTTCCCCCTTTGCTTTCATATGATATAGATCAAGCATCCTCATTCTTATGGCCCCTATCTTAAAAGCACAATTTTCCCTTTCTGTTGAGTAGAAATATTGACTGGTAGTTGATAAGCCCAAAGAAATGCTGCCCATTTGTTTCCTTTCTGTGCTCTGATGTCCACCAAGTTGGACTGGACTTCCAGCACCCAATTTCCCCATCATTCCCTCCTCACGTGTTGTGCCCCCCAGGGTTTGCTGCACCCTGAGGTGAGTTCTCTTCATCTCCCCATTGCTGCAGGAGATCACAGATGTGATTTTTTCAGATGTGTTGCAGGGTCAAGGGGCTCTGACTGCTGCTTTAGGAGCTCTGTGCAGGTTTTTTCTGAGGCTGCTCTGAGTTTCCTAGCTATGGGTGAGGATCACAGGTTCTTCTACAGCCTGGTGCTCTCCCAGCTTTGGGATGTACCTCTGCTGATGCTCTGCTCTTTATTTACATCCATACTGAAACATTATGTGTGTTCTGGCATCCTGGGTGAAGCTTCTAGAGTCCTTTTAATCCCTTGTATTTTCTCATAGACTGTTGCTGGGCTTTGTAATCCTTGAATCTGGGAAAGGTGTGGGGGAAAGCAAAAGGGAAAAAGGGCATTTTTACCTCTGTGGGTGCCAGCCACTGACTCTGTCCCACAGGAAAATATTCTAGTGGTTGGGGAAGGCAAGGAGAGCCTTTGGGCTGAAATGGCTGTGGAAGAAGATAGCACTTAAGCTGAACTTTGTGGCACAGCTCAAATAATGAATTTCTAATACTTGGGTTGGTAATGCATTCCAGGATTCTGTGGTCATCTCAGTTCCTCTTCTCTTTCTCAATAGCTCCCACGTTGTTCTTCTGTTTTATTAGTCTGGGTCTGTCATTCCACTTAACCTATAAAGCAAACAAGAGATGAGCAAGTTGGAAGGCCAAGTTTCACGAAATCCAGGATGGTGAGCAATGAGCCCAAAAGGAAACCTGAGAGGTATTGGCAGAAATAATTGTGGGCTCATCCACAGAGGGTTATGAGTCACCTGGATCCTGATGTTGCTGGACACCTGCACAGTTAAGCCTTTGCTGTCACGAAGCAATTCCAGCACTGCAAAAGGACCTTATCCTATGAGCTTGTATTGCAAATTCACAGGATTTCCTAGGAAAAAATATCTCATGCTTGGTGATGGGAAGGTGCAGCAAGATCTCTTGGTCCACCATGAAACAAACTCTTACGCATCTTAAAGTAAACTTGCCCTTTCCCTTCCAAACACATTGATACAATCTCCAGTGAAAGCCTTGGAAGTAGATGTAATGGATTGGTTTTATTATTACATCTCTAACATGCAACTGCATGGCTTGACTCAGTATTTACATTAGATTCAGAAATATGTAAATATCATGTATAGTCATAGAACTATACAATGGTTTGGGTTGGACAGGACTTTTAAAGGTCAAATTGTCCAACCCTGCTGCAATGAGCAGGGGCTTCAACTCAACCAGGCTGCTCAGAGCCCTCCAACCTGACCATCAGTGTTTTCAGGGATGGAGCACCCACCAACTTTCTGGGCAACCAGTGCCAGTGTTCAACCACCCTTTCAAAAATCTTCCTTATGTCTAATCCAAATCCTCCTTCAGTTTAAACTCATTACCCCTTGCACCCTTGCAGGATCTGTATACAAGGAAAAGAACACAGTAAAGTCAGGAGTAGTAACCAGTTTTTTACTTCTGTACAATGCCTGACAGAAAATTAGCTGTATGCCACCAGGAACAGTGCAGCCCACACAGGCTTCACAGCTTTGACCAAAATTGCCCTGAATGACTCACTGACTATCATTATTAAATGTTTCATTTTATTTTCATTAGAAGGTAGCAATAATTTGTAGCTGCATGAACTGTTACACTCTCCCTTTTCTAGGATTTGTAACCCAACTCACATTTTAATTTCTGAGTGCTTTAAAGGTTTTGATTCTTTCCATGCTCCATCAGTTTCTCACACTATGATCAGGCTTTTCTTTTTGTTGCTTTCTTACTGAAGCTTTTTGAATTATAAGTGATGGCAGGATGGGCAGAGGGTTGTTTTTTTCTCTTGCTGAAGTTTCCTCTTCTCCACACACATATCCTTGGTCTGTGAAAAGAATATAGAGTAAGAAGTGAAGCAGGGCTTTGCTGGGATACAATTTAATGCCTTTTAGGAACAACAATAACCACCCAAAGCAACGACTTTGGTGGACTTGTTTTATCCATCTAGGGACCAGCCTTCTTGCACTGGGTGAAGAAAAATATTCCAGGGCTCTGCAGAGAGCCTGAGAACTTCCCCAGAAAGTGCCATGACTATCCTATAGCATCTCCCAGCTGTGCTCTACACCCCTGTGCCATCATCACTGCCATGCCTGATGTGTCCTTGGCATTCTCATAGCTATAGGTACATGAGGTCACTCTGTATCCGAGGTTTTGGACTTGCAAACCCTCCTTTCTGGTTTTTTCAAGACCACCAGTATATTCCTGGGTGTATGTGATGACCAAGCAGGCTATAGCTCACATTCATCATCACCAGCTTGTATCAGCTGTGACAAAGGGAACTCTGTATCTGGGCTGATAAGGAGGCAGAGACATTGAAATCCACACGGGGAGAATTAAATTCTCCTCTGAATGGCTGGCACATGTTCCTGGCTGCCCCCAGGCTACCAGTTCCTGCGGTTGAGACAAACAGCTGGGTCACTTTAGCTGTTTAGCAAGGAAGGACCAAACCACAAAAACTGCAGCCAGTGCTAAAAATCTGCAAATGGATTGCATGATAAAACTCTTTGGTTGCATTTTAATGAGGGGGAAAAGAAAGGCTGGGAAACAATAATTAGGAAAATAGGAAAAAGGCTTCATTAACTGGTTTGGCCATTCAGCGGGTGATTTATTGATAAGCACTGCTGGCAATGTTTCCTGCAAGATCTTGGACTTACAGGACTGGATCACACCCACAGCATCTGTGTGTGGGCTGATAAACACTGAAGTAAGAGAGTGAGGGCAAATTCATTTGGCTCCTTTCTGAGAGTTTTATTTCCACATTTGACCCTAGTAGTTAAATATAAAATGACATCCCTATTTAACACTGCAGTTCATTTATGGAGACTGTTCACTATTAATTTTCACTGTTCTAGTGGCGTCCCAAGGGCACATTTTTAAAATTACACTTATTCTATGAGGCACAGCAGTCCTTGGGCCTGACAAAGGGGTCATAGGTAGTGGAATTTGGGAGGTTGCTTGACTTATATTTCCAGATTTCGCATCAAAACCTGCGCTGTTGTGGTTCAGTGCACTGGGGTTCCCCACAGAGGTGGTGTGATTCTGCTTATGAGGGCTGGTGACCTCCTTGCCCACCAAAGCTGCCTGGGAGCGGGTGAGCTCCCAGGTTTGTGGTGGAACAATGCATTACATACCTAGTTTCAGGCTCAAATAAGATGTTTCTGCTTTTTAAAGATGATATGTTTAATTTTGTGTGGTTTATGTGTGTGTGTGTATATATATATAGTACATATATGCACCCCCCACTCCCTTTGTATTTTTTTGGTTTGTGTCAGTTTTTCCATACATATCATACAGAGAGTCTGCTTGCACTTGAGGAGATGTTTGTGCTGTATTTTTCACTGTTTCTCCCTGTCCCAACTGTATTCAAATGCTCGCCAGAGTATCATCTGAGAGTCTGGAGTATTTGACCAGAGAAGTAAATGGATACTACAGCAGCAAAGTTGAGATTCCTTTAAAACCTCTGCATCCTCTATAACTGTAACATTTGATAGAGCAATTACTAAATAATTGAATTTGTTTCATTCCCATGGGACTATATGACTGTAAAGGGGTTGATCAGGGTTCCATTGTTCACTCTCTAACATACAAGGGAAACCTCCTTATAAAAACTGCCTCTGCAGTGGGAGCTGACAGGATATAAACATCCTGGCCTAACAGCCCCCGGCCCCTCCCCACTGCCGTCTCGAATGTGGTGTTTCTGGTACCCACGGTGTCCGTGGAGCAGCCTCGGCCCGGGGGATGCTCTGCTCGGGAGGAGCCGGGCTCTGCCGGGGAGCGGCATTCGTGCACCAACACTGCCCTCGCGTGTCGGGGCTGTGGGACACCAAAGTTTCACTAACCACGTAATCAGCAATCCATCTTCATCCTCCCAGAGACAGACCACACAGCTGGGGTCGTCCTCCTTGAGTGGAAGCCGCCGTGTTAACTCTTTAAGGGTCGAGATGTTGCCGCTTTCCAGGCAGGCATTGTTTGGGATGGGGAAGTGGCAGCAATACCCCGGCCTGAGCAAAGTTCTGTTTGGTTTTGCTTTGTTTTGTTCTGTGTTATGACATTTATCGTGTCAGCAGGTCTCTGGATCACAAACAGGAATTTTATCACCTGCTTGGTTTAGTCTCAGCAGTATCAGAGCTGCCTGCAAGCAAGAGGGAATCACCTGTGAGAGCCCCATTTCATCACTCTGCACAGACCCATCGAGCTATAAACTGCTGATCACCACTGATGGGAGGGATTTGAAGGTGTTGGAGAGGTGAAAGAGTTCTGCCCTTTTGCAGACATCAGGTGCATGTGAGGGTTGAAAGCCAAACACTAAGAATCTGGCTTTGCTGAGCTGACAGCACCTGAGAGGCAGCTCAGTGGAACAAACTCTTTTTTGCATCCAGTAAGAACTCAGTTTATTAGCTGTGTAGGACGAGGGATCATGGTATGGTTGCAGGGTAGGAACAAGAAATCTAACTGCTGTTTCTGACTCTGCCACAGATATCCTGTCTGCTTGTGGGACAGTCACTTCACCTCTGGGGCCTCAGATTAAAACAGGATCATTTAATAATTTCACACTCATGAAAGTTGCTTCCTTCCCCCATGAGTAATCCCTCCGAGAAACAGAATGTGACACCCTCTTCTTGCTTGTGCATGTGATGTATGTGCATTCCAAGCTGGAGAGGTGACACCTTTAAGTATATCAGCTTTCATATTTAATTCTTGCATCAGTTTTTTAGGTTCATTCTCTGGCGTCTCTTTTTACCAAAGCTCTGAATTTCAGTTCTGTTTCCACTGACCTTGGGATCCAAGGGATTAATTCTCCAGCTCAATTAATTCTTTTTCTATATTTATAATTTCACTCTTTTTCTTTTTTTCTTGGTGAATTTGTGCCAGGAAGTGTTCCCTTTTCCTTACTTGTAGTTTCCACTACATTGTATTTAATTCAAAAGCTATGGTTTTCCCCCCAAAGTCTTGTAAAAGTCAAGGCCTCTCTCTATTTTCTTTCTTCCACATTTGCAATGTGTCAGCTTTTGTTAGGGGTGGTAGGGAAGGTACTGCTGCTTTTTGGGGCTTTCTGTTGTGTATTAGAAGAGGATCTGAGCTTCAGGCATATCTGGTTTAAGGCTGCAGTGCAAAGCCCAGGCTGGCTCAAGAGCTGGCTCTGACTTCTTCTAAGCCCCCTCCCTCCCACTGCACAGATTTGCTCTTTTTGCTGTTTCCAGGCCAGATCTTCAGGAACAGCCTGTTCTCCCTGTCCAGGGACTCATCACCCCCACTTCCTTCTCTTTCCTGGCACGGGGGACAAGAGGCTGCCCATAGCCATCACTCTGCTGACTGCTCCTCCAGAGCAGTTCTCACTGAAAAGAAAGAAATATCCCTTAGAAAAATTGTTTGGATCAGCCCATCTACCTGGCCTCACATGGCAGACTTCTCCAGGTGATCTTCTCTCCAAGCTGCCTTTGGCTCTGTCTCCCTGCTGCCTTCTCATCCTAGATGCTGAGCTCAGCTGCTGCTCTGGGCAGCCAAAACGTGCCTGAGAGAACTCTGTAGTGTTCTCCTCCCAGCAGCAGGGACTCTTTGTCTTCCAGAGCCACAGCGTGGGGCTGCCAAGGCAGATGGTGACCTTGGGGCCTGGGCACCCACAGCCCCAACTGTGGCATTCACAATCTGAAAAAAACTCCTTTGCCCAGGATTTTTCCCCTGGGAAGCTGAGAGGCCTCAGAGAAAAGGGAAACAATACTTCTCTCATTTGCTTCTCCTGTGTTGTGCTCATGTGGAATGTGTTTGGAGATTGTTCACCCACAGGTGATTGCTTCATTGGACTCTGGTGAGAGTTGTTTTGACTCTTTGGCCAACTGGGGCCAAGCTGTGTCGGGACTCTGGAAAGAGTCACGAGTTTTCATTATTATCTTTTTAGCATTCAGTAAGTATCTTGTCTGTATTCTTTAGTATAGTATTCTTTAATATAATATAATATCATAAAGTAATAAATTAGCCTTCTGAGAACCTGGAAATGCATCACTCCTGCCTCTGTTGGGGCATTCCCTGCCAGCACAATACCCAGTGGGCTCCCCTTCACGTGGGCTCCAGGGAAGGAGCAAACAGATTGATTCAGATCTGTCACAATGCACTGGCCCTGAGAGCTGACCACCTCCATAACCACCTTTATAACCACCTTTATAACCAGCTGTATCCAAGCCTTGCATGCCAAATATTCTCAGCCAAGTGCTGCTGATTTCCAGAAAGGGAAAGAATTCTTTTCCTAGCCATGAGCTAGCGGCCAGGAGAAGGAACTTTCCCATGCCAGGTCTGTTGAATTTTAAATGTGAGCTCTGTGGAAATCCAGACCAACACGGACCAGATGTGGTGAAATTGCCCATGACAAAGTAAGAAAACTTTACAAATCTGAGAGAACATAAAGGTGAAAATTTTGAATCTGAATTCAAGGGGTTTTTTTAAAGAATGTTATCAAGTAGCCAAACTATTAAAAAGAGATTTCCCTTAAATCTGAGTTGCAGAGACCATCTCAGAACATCTGTTGATGGTAACTTCCTCATGAACCCCAGTTCAGTGCTGAGGAAACACTGTTTTGGAACAAAAACATTCCTTTATTCCCTTCTCACGAACGTTGAATAAATCTTTCTGAGATATTTGAACAGCAGACATTCTGAATGATCCTAATGTTATGAGCATACCTGCTGCCTCCTGGCAGTTGCCCTGGATTTTCAGCCTCTGCCTATGGAAACCCCTGGTTCTTGTTGGCATTTTTTAAATCTCATAATATTTTGTGATCATCTTATTTCCCTTTGATGCTATTAAAGGATAAGACAATGGTTGTTTTTTGGTTTTGGGGTTTTTTTTGGTTTTTTGGGGTGGGTTTGTTTGCTGTTTTTTGGTTTTTTTAGGTCAATCTATGTGGATTATTTGATGCTATTAAAATCTATGGCATGAAATGATACATCACCATTTCCCCTGAGCTGAGTAATTACCTGAAATAAAACCCCCAGAGAAATAGGATATGGATCAAAATTCGTCTTAATTATTGAAAATAAGGTAAAAATGTGGCAGAGTGACTGTGAAACCCAGGCATGCTCTCTCCACAGCCACTACCAAGCAGGCAGTATCTGTTTTCTCTTCTGACCTGGGGGGTTAATGGTTGTGGGCTTTGTGAACATGGGGGGTGAGACTCTGGTTCCTAAAGGTCAGCCTTAAACTCTCCCCCAGCCACCATGCAGCTGTAGCAGACTTGAAATCTTTAGTTCTTGGCTTGCAAAATGAGTGTATTTGGAAAAATAAAATGTTGTTCCTTCTCATTTTGCATCAGTCTCTGTTACAGGTTGGCTTGTTTGTGTGTCTGTGGTTTGTTTTTCCTAATAAAAGAGACTGAGTAGGAAGGACACTCCAAGTGCCCTGTTACAAAATTTGCAGGTTTTTACTCACTTTCTGATAAAAATGCTAATGCACTTCCTGCCATTTTTGTAGAGTTGTGATGAACTGTATCAGAAATGGGGGGTGGAGGAAGAGGGGGAACAGGAAGAAAAGTCCTTTTGTATTACACTTAAAAGGCTGAATTCCACTGTTTACTTGGAAAGCTAATGGGAGCTCTGGGTAGGGTCAGGAACCTGATCCACACCAATATTCCAACATTTCTTTATTTTTCTCTGTGTCTGATTTTTATATTGAAACCAACGAGAGTTGGACACTCCTACAGGGCTGGGAGCTTGGCTGAAGGAATTGAGAACTACAAAATTGAAATTATATCTTCTTAAGGGTATTCAACCACAGAGAGTAGGGGAGAGAGGAGAAGAATGGCCTGGAGGCCAGGCAAGGTGTGGGGGTGGATGCTGAGATGGACAGCCACGGAGGTCTGGTCCACAGAACTTTGGCTGCTTCTGGCTCAGCTTGACCCAAGGGCCTGTCAGTCATCCCCATGTCAGTAAATTCCCATCATGTGAGCCTTCCCTGAGCCTGGAATAGGCTTTGTGTCTTCATGGTGGGCTGGAGAGTGGGAGCTACTGCTGCTAAGTGCTGTGCCAGCACACTGGAACCTGCCCTCTCCTCTGTCCTCTCTGCCCTCTCCATCCTTTGGTGTTTCAGAGTGTGCACACTCGTGGTCTTTCTTTTTTGTGTTAAATCTCCACTGTTCATCTCCTTGGTAGGTTTGAGAAAGGAAAGGACAAGTTTAAAAATGCACTTCTGACTCCAGATTCCACTTCCTGTTGATACAGCTGTGTTTCCTACTGGATGGCTCTGTAAACACAGAATTTAACCCTTCACATCTTGCAGTTATGTTGCTTCAGGATCACCAGTTTCTCTCCTTAAGGGAAATGTCTACCTTCTCTGTCCAGACCATCCTTTTTTTCCCCTCCTTCTTCTTTTTGCACATCCCCACACATTACACATCCTGCTGTAATTTAACACTTAATTCAAAAGGAATAGGATTTCCTCTTGCTCTTGGTGAAAGCACTTCTGTCCTTCACAATCCCCATTTTGTCATGTTGTTTTTGTGGACGGGAAATAATTGAATCTTCTAAGTTTAATCCACAGTAATTGAAATTATTAAATTCCCTGGCAAGAGCACCAGCAGAAAACCAATGTACCAGAATTCTGTAAAGAGAATTTTTAGTGCGTGAGATGGGGAAGTGTCTAATAGATCTCATCTTGGGATAAATTACAGGGTGTTTCAGCCCTTCATACCAGAACAAAATCTTCACCTGTGTCTGTTTTCCTTCTGGGTCTGCACACTAATTAATAGATGCCATTGGGGGCTATCACACCCTATTTAATTGATGACATTTGTGATATCATACCCCTTGGTGAGGACCTGGTTGCATCTGACTCTGCCATCCTGAGTGAAGCCTCTCTTCTGCTGGAGCTACAGGAATACCCAGCCTGAAGAATGTCCTGGCTGCCAAACCATTGTTCCTCTTAAGTGAAGAAAATGGAGAAACCTTTTTTTAATAAAGTAGATTTCTTGAAGGTGCTCAGCTGTGGGGTTCCACCGTATTTGAACTCTTCCAGACACATCTAAAAGTCACACTCAGATAAAATCATATGCTAAAAGCTGAATAAGGATATTTCTATGGGTGAGTGGGTAGAAATTTGTTCTTCCCAGGTGCAGCAGCAGCAAAGCCCTGGGTTTATAGCCCTTGTAGCACCTCCCCCTGTCCATACTGATATCTTCATAGGCAACTCTTGGGGTCTCCCTCACCTGCTTTCATTCCCTTCTCCCTGGCAGCTGCATGTTCCTATGTGGTCTGGGCAGCTCACAATCTTCAGAGTTTGTTCCTTGTAGCAAAAGAATTGTTACCATTCTTGTTCTGCAGGCACAGAGAGGTTAAAGCTGAGTTCAAACAGCAAAGTCATGCTCTACTCTTCAAATGTAGAGTTTATGTTCTCCACCTCTGGCTGCATTAAAATCAGGCATTTTATGTAGAGTTGCCAAGACTCCTGTGAGGTCAATGCAATGACCCCCTCTGCATTTAGCACAGGTTTGCACCAGGGTTTGCACCCAGCAGCTGTGAATGCAGCTCCTTGCTCAGAGAAGCTGAGGAGGGTGGGTGGGTTTTGACACATTTCACCAGTGCCAAAGACCCCAGTGATCTACTGAGTGTCTCACAAGTGTGGTTACTTTTTATAACCAAACCTGAGATCTTCTACAGCACAGAGCTGGTGACTTGCTCCAGCACAATTTTAGAGCCAAAACACTCATACATTTGACTGCCAGGGGGATTTATTTTGCAGACTGGATCAAATTAATTTGTCAGTGCAAATTATCTGACTTTTATTAGCAGAAATATTCTTTTAAGGCATTGATATTTTAGTCATGCTGTTCTGCCTGTCATTTATCCTTTGCAGTGACTATGAGAAGTGAACAAGCTGCATCCATGTGCAATTACCACATGGCTTTGTGGTCTGCATTAGAAAAGGAACTTCTCTTTAATAGTCTTATTTGTAACTATGTCTTACTGCATGGGCATCTCCAGGTCCCAGTCAAAATTGATTTCCTCCATTTCTCCTCATCTCTCCACCTCTGACTCTCCAGCTGAAAGATTTTGGGTTGTTCAGCCTGGAAAAGAGAAAGCTTCAGGGTGGAGTCATTGTAGCCTTCCATTACTTATAAAAGCAGCTTATAAAAAAGAGAGACAGAGACTTTTTACATGGGCAGATAGTGACAGGACAGGGGGGAGCAGGTTAAATCAGAAGAGGAGACATTTGTGTTAGATATTAGGGAGAAATCCTTTACTGTGAGGGTGGTAAAGCACTGACACAGTTGCCCAGAGTTAGGGACACACTGTCTCTAGAAGTGTTCAAGGCCAGGCTGGATGGGGCTCTGAGCAACCTGCTGTACTGGATTCTTACCTTTTCTGGGGGAAGTCTGGTCAGATATCTACTTGGATGTGTAAGAAATGAGTAGCTTCTACATTCACAGAGAAGAAAAATGTTTATTTTACACCTTTAATGGGATAGATTGACCCTCAAATGACTGTGTGCCCCAAAACTTTTTCCTCCTGATGGGCTTGTCTTGAAAGCAGATTTTCTTTTCCTTTCTTAAAGAAAAAATGAAGGTTAGTTTGCTTGTGGCTGGGCTTGTAGCTTACAAGAAATTTATGACACAACTAAGAAAATTAATAATATGTAAAAACAATTCCTGGTTTTACATATCTTATTAGATGCTCTCTTGGAAATGCAGTGCTGATGTTGATTTCTAGCATGATCCCCAGATAGGTTAAAGTCTGTCATGAAGAGCTCATCTGTCACAGATTGGTGCCAGCTTTAAGGGGTAATTTTCATTCTAGATGGCATTCAGTCTGTGGGCTTCTGATGTCCTTTTGCACATCTCTTAATTCAGGTACTGTAAGCATTTCACCCCTGACCACCACTGAGACTGAGTTGAGCAGCTGGGTAACAACACTTGATCTGTTTTCCTAGATTTCGAAGAAAGAAGATGCTTCTTTCCAACATTGTCTGTTCTGGTACACTACAAACTACCTGTGCAGGCTTGTCACTTGTAACAGATCATAAAAAACTGAGCACAGGGCTGTCCTGGATCTGGTACATCTGGTGATGAGTACCTTGAATATCTGAAATTTACAGTTTCTTACTGTGCTCCAATCTACCTCAGTGTCTCAACTACCATCTAGAAAAGTTAACAAATTACAGATTTTTTTAGTGTTCCTTTCCATCCTCATGGCTTTAGGCCTAAAGTTCTTTGATATCATCATTGGGAAGGGTCGCTGTGTACATGTTTTGGCACATAATGTCTCTGCTCCACATGTTGAACGAGTAAATGTCTTCAGATAGGCTGGGCTTGTTCCAGGGATTTAGGCAGATAAGTTCAGCAAAGCTTGGGAAAAGCAGGCCTCTAGCTAATCACTGTGCTCCTGCTAAATGATCTCATCATAAAATTGGCAAAGTTGCTTGTGCTGATCTCAGTTTATCTTCTAATATGAGCTTAGAGCAAGTTGTCGTTTCTCTAGCTTATGGACCACCCCGTGTCTGGCTTGCTGCCTGCCTGCTGTGCCTGGGCTCAGACTCCCTTCCAGCCATGGTCTTCTGTACACTTGATCTCATGCAGTGCTTGCAGCTACATTTATACTGAATTTTCTGGTTTTATTTAAAAGTCTTAAGTCTATTTTTGCATGTGTGTGTTGTTGCTGTTTTGTAGATTTTTGCTTTTCAAGTGAGAAGAAAAAATGCTCAGAAGGCTTGTGTTAGCATTCTGCTGCTTGCTTCTCTTTTTAGGCATCACTGCTGCAAAGGACTTCAGATTTCCTTTGGAGAACATTTTCTGCACATTCTAACGCACAATGACAAAGTACATAATTAAATCTCTTGGGGGGATTTTAAGAGGCAGTTGTTTGACATTGGTACCCTGTGATATGGCTAAAAGCTTGATACCAGCTTTAGGAAGAAAACAGATTAGGAAGATAATGTCTCCCTAGGGAATCTCTACTTCAGTTCCTCTAGGATGTGATTTAAAACAGCATGTGCTCTGTGCTGTGTGTTGTTTTATACTTTCCTTCAGATCCCTGAACTGGAGATTGTTTAGATGTGTGTCTGGGTGGATCATTTCACACTGTAGTGTAGAGAAATGTCATGGGAATTCTGTCTGGGAGTTTGAAAGATGCAGAAGGGACTCCCACCCTTCTAAGAAAGGGGAGCACCCAAGAGTGTGCTCATGTCGACAAGGTATTCATGTTGACAAACAATGACAAAAGTCCATGAAAATTGACAAAGTTTTATTGGCAAATTATTCACTTTGCATGGAAATTTGTGTAAATTCAACCCTGTTCTCCTAGTGTAAGCACACAGCAGTGGGATTTGGGTAAAGGAATAGGGTGATAGAGAAAAGAGAGAGAGGTGGATTGGATTAAAGAAGGAGAGAGAGGGGAGGGAAGAGGGACATCACCAGTCCTGGTGATCCATCTGATAGGCTGTCCAGGCTCCTGGGGGGCAAGGACACCAGGGCTTCATGGGGGTACTATTTTATTGATAAATCTTCCCTGCCCTGGAAATAAGTTTCTAATTTTCTATGGAAATTACTTAGCATACACAGACAGTCTGTTCTTCTTGACTTTTCTGGAAATGGGTCAGGGAGCTTTGGGGGTATTTAGTGATCTTGATTCCCCCTGAGCCTGTTCCTCAGCTTCATCCCTGCCCTTGTGCTGAACTGTGTTGTGTCAATCTGCAGGAGCCAGAGCAAGGACATTTATCCCAGAAATGTACTGGCTCTACCTGCCTGTGATCACTTCTTCAGCCTGTCCTGTTCTTTCTCACAGAGTTTTATTGCCAACACCTTTGGTTGGCTCCACAGCTGTTTGGCTGTTGGTGTTTGGGATATCCACATTAGTCCCTCATCTTCTGTGATTCCATGACTTATATGACAATGTGGGCAGAAAAGATAACCCTTGGAAGTAGCACAGGCCATGGTGCTCTTTCTGAGCTGCTGTCAGTGTGATCAGATACCCCCAGAGGGTGATGGGGGGGAAAGCAGAAGGTGTTCAGTTCCCCTTTTCTTTGTGACATCCTGGGCACTCCAGTTTCCTCATGTTCATGGTTTGTCCCTCACCCTGCCTTAACCATGTCATATGACTTGAACTCACAGGGAGGTTTTGTGGTTTGTCCTCTGTGTGAGTCTCTCTTTCCTCTGCACCCTCAGTGTGATGACAACACTCATTCACTTCCCAGATGTCTTAGCACTGCCATGGTCCTGTTTTCAGGGATTTCCAGATGCCTGCTGCTTGTTCAGAACTTCAGTCAGACCTCTTGCTGTCTGGATGCATCTTCAAGTCATGTTTCCCTTCTTTCATTTAAATACTGTTCCATTTGATCTTTGGAATTTGATCTGTTTTTTTCTCAGAGGAACTCATGGTGGGGGGATATCAGCTACATTTTTCACAATACAGATGTGAAAGTATCTCAAGCTGAGCTGAATTGTGGTGGAGACCACGGTGCAAGTCTTGTCCTTGCAAGCACAACACAGCAATCACGTGGAAGGGGTTTGTCATTGCTGGTACTTAGAATTGCACTCATGCCATTATTCTTTCCCCCTGCTTAGTGTAAGATAAAATCCAATTATACTCCTCTCCTTTTCTGTGTTTCGCTGCTTTCCTGATTTGGTTTTCTAGAAAGAGCCACAGGCTCTAGTTAAAGTCTGGTGGATTATTTGGATTCCATGATTCTGTGAAGAGAAGCTGCTTTCCTCACAGAAGTATGGCCAGACCACACCCAGATCAGGCAACCATCCCATGTGCTGGGGATGCCTTTGCTTCAAATGTACAAATGCTGCTTTACTGATCCTTTTGCACACACAGAACCAGCTCACTTCAGATGCTACAAGACATTTGTGCCATGATTTTGCCTGGCAAAGGGTGAGATAACTCATACCACTTCAAGCTGGATCATAATATTCTGCATTCAGACTCAGGATTAGTTTCAGGTCCTCCTCAAGTATGCAGAAGTCTGGCATCTTCTATTGGCCCTAAAGATGTTGCTGACCTCTGTCTTCCATCTGCATTTTCTAGCAGATCTCATAATATATTGTGAGCCACAGTCACCAAAATATGCCATACTTGGCACAAAATACCCTTTTGTGATGGGACTCTGTATCTGGAAATGCTGCTGTTTATTCAGACAAGTTGTAGGCTCCATCTCTTTGTTACTTAACCACAGGGATGTAGCAGTGCAAAGACTGCTCATCTTTCATTGAGATGGCTTTCACTGAGGTGGCTTTGATAGAATGATATAACACTGTATTAAATGGCAGCTATGTTTTTTTGGATGAAGCCAGGCATACCATGTGTTCCAAAGGGGCCATTAAAGTAGCAGGAGCAGCAGCTTCTTTTTCCTTCCAGCTACAAAATCAGATTTATGGTATGTTTCCTGTTATCAAATAAAATAATAATCTGTCAAATAGCTTTTGTTTGGCTGGGCTTACGATAGGAGATGGGATAGTCCTGAAAAATAGAATTCTTTTATCTGCATTACATGCACCATTTAACAAATAGATCTGTTTTTATTCCCCGAGTCAGAAGCAGACTAGGTGGACAATGCAGAACTGGACTGGGGAAGATGCCCTGAAGGTGGTTTGGGTTTGGGGGCATTTTCACATGTGGATTTGGCAAGGTGTGTCTGCACAGGCTGCCAGGAATGCTGGTTGTCCTTGCCCTCTCTGTGCAACACGTGAGGATGGAGAATCCAGAGCCTCCCTGGACGACCTGTCCTGGCGGTGCATTGCTCTGCTGGTACAGAAGTTGTGTTCAGAACCTCCCCAAATATATTTTGTGGCTTCTGCCCATTGTTTCCCCCTCTGCTACCACTGGGAAGAGTGAACTGAGGGCAGCCCAGCTCCCTCAGTATCTTTCCTTTTGGTCTCTGACCATCTTGGTTGCCATGCTCTAGACTTCAAATTCCCATAAACCATTTGAAGTGAGAGTTCAAGACTGTAGTCCAGGAAATTAATTGTTCTATTGATATCTCACCAAAACCAGATTCTTTTCCATATTGCATCTAAATAAACTTATTAACATGGGAATTGCAAAATGAGAGCGCTTAATATGGATTTCAAGGACAAGAAACTGATAGTTGGAAAACAAAGTAACCGAATCAGGAATTCAGAGCTAGAGAGAAATAGTTGTGAAAACTTGATATGGAGGGAAAATTGCTATTTAAGGGAAATAGGGATGCATGACTTAATCAGTTAATTAGCAACTCCAGGGAGGAACAGATATTAGGTCACGTAAATTGTTTCAGATTAGAGAATTTAAAAACCATTGAAATTGAAAACTGAAAAGTTGTTTTAAGTCAAATTTCTTATTGGAACAGAAACAGAAAGGGAAAATTCAGGATGCTTGAAAATGCAGATTTTTTTATTTAAAAAAATCATGAAAACCAAGATAATATTGAAGAACTTAATTGAAATCTGGACTATTCTTGCCATGGGGAAAGACACCACAACCAAACAAACAAATAAGTGGAGCTTTTGAATTTTTCTTTACATTTTATTCACAGCATGGAAGAATGTCCCCAAGAGGGGAGGAAGACGAAAAGTATGTTCCTTTTGATTTCATAGCCATGACTGGAAAGGAGATAAGCAAATGCAGAACAAGGCCACTTGTAAAGTAAAACCTCTGCCAAAGCACTCTGCTCCTGTCTGGCTGCTGGAACTGATACTGGTTTTGCTACCCAGCTTTTGGCACATTCAGCCATATCTTGTACTGGGCAGTTTTAGGATGGTTTCAAACTCTGTGATCTTGGATGGTCAACACGCATTTTCCCTTTCCTAAAAATGAAGCCTGTCTGCTTGTACCTTCTGGAGACTTTTCTCATTGCTCCTCCAGATGTTCCCTGTTACTTCTCATACTCCAGTTCAAGCTTGTTTCACGGGATGAGCTCATTGCAGCACAAGACATTAAAATGCTCTTGGAGCACAGAAATTGTGCTGTTCAATATCTCTATTTGTGGAGCCAGTGGTTCCAGTGTCTATCTGTTAATGATGCCCAAACATTTTTAGGTCACCCTATTCTAAATAAGTGCTTCTACTGGGGTCACAGTTATAAAACATCAGATTGCTTTCTAACAGGGAAGTTTTTTTCCCTCTGAATACTCCACGGAAAAATATGAAGAAAAGGGGAGGTCACACTGAGTTTGCCAGTATAAGCAATCTTTTGGCAAAGAGATGAATGTATGTAATCTTTACTCTGTAATTGTCTAAACTGAGTTAGAACAGGCTATTCCAAACATCTGTCTACATTCTTCCCACAGATACATTTCCCAAAATAAAGTTATGGGAAGCTGATTGCTCGTCATTCATGGATCCACAGACTTATGATCGTTGGCTCACTGGGGGTATTTTACTTTCTTAGGCTATTGGGTGTTTTGCTTCATGCAGAACATTCTTTTCTGCTCAACCTACCATACACAGCAAGAATAAATCCAGCTGGCACCTGACATCTTAAAACTGTCTTATATTTTCTGGGTTCTGAGTCTTTTATTTAATAATATGTCCAGGAGATTTCATGTCTGGGATCAATTTTAATGAGCTATCTAGACCCTCATGCATGGGGAAGCTTAGCCCTGCATAACCATATTTTCCTCTGACCATTAAATTATTTGTCCTGCAGAATCAGATTTATATCTCTGTCCTGATGTTACTTGTCCCTAGCATTAGCTTGTGACAATTTATGAGCATTCATGGGGACTTAGGGATTTGTTGCAAGAGTTTAACAGCGAGGAAGTTCTGGTGGTACTGTGATTACTGCTGATCTCCCTGTAAGAACTGGCTCTCTGTTAGCCCATCTGTTTTGGGTATAATAATAATGCAAATATTCAGAAATATTCAGCATAGAAGTTTCAGCTGAGCGAAATCAAGAATGAACGTCTACCCTGAGGGCCTGATTCAAGGCCACTGTTGTAAGCCAGGTCCTGTTTTACATTGCCATCTCTCTGACAAGCATTACGAGTTTTTAACTTCTGTCAGTTCTGGAATGAAACTAAGCATTCTCTATGCTTGCCCAGAAATACAACTGAGGGATGGAAAGGTATGTGGTTTTATTTAATGGATTGTTTCTATTTCATTTTTTCTTTTCATTTTTTACATATTTATTGAGTAAAAATGTGGGTGTTAGTAGCCACGTGCTGCTACAATTGAGCTCCAGAGGCGGTGTTCCCCTGGGAATGCGCTACATCTGGTTAGTGTCAGAAACTCTGGGGACGTGTATGAGTCTCCTGGAGTGTCTTAAAAATAATTTTGGATAATGGGAGTACTTAGGGTGGTTCTTGGAACTGGAATTGACTCTACAGGCATTTCTGCTTGTGCTGTCTCAATAGTTCAGCCAGTAGGTGGAACCAGGGGAAAGCAGATGTGTGTTATGTACAAGCGCTCAGCCCTTTCCTAGGAGGTGCATCCCAAAGTGTCTGCATAAAACTGCATTTTTAACTTCAGTGTTCTTGTTTAGAAAGTCAAACTCCAAATCTGGACTTACTCCTAAACAGTGACAGGATGACGTTGTCCAACCCTGTAGTACAGAGAGTGTTTTAATAAAATTTCCTCACTAATCATTTTCACTTGTGAGTGTGTCAGAGATAGAGAACAGGATAATCCAGATGACATCATATCCCTCCATCAACAACATCTGGCATTTGCTCAGAAAGGCAGTGTCAGACATGCAGGTTAAAACTGCTCCTTGAATGTGTTCTACTGTGAGAAATTAGATGTAGTCCACCCAACAACATGTATCCTGCAAAACACAGCTTGGGCAGCTTTGACTGAAGTAAAAAGTTCTCCTTTGAGACTAAATTACCACCAAGGAGAAAACAGTGGAAGCTGGTGAAGTACTAAGGTTTCTGCTGCTATGGAACCACTTCTCCAGCTCTCTTGGCAGCCAAAGGAATCCAATTTAGAAGTCACCATCCTGTCTGAACATTCCCCATCAATAATCTGGAAGGGAAGAACAGGGATAGCTTCTCCCTACCTTCACCCAGCTGAAGAGAAAAATACTTGAAAGAAAAAGGTTTTAAGAGTGAGATCTTTCAGCATTGAAACAGTAAAATCAATGCACATGAATATATTTTTAAACATCTGTAAAAGGTGGAAGCAAAGGGGTATATTGTGACACTTTGCTGCTTTAAAGGAAGGGTAGAGGCGTCTCATGTACTATGTAAAAGTTCTGCAATAAATTTGCCTAGCTTGTAATTTGGGCTATATACAATTTTTTCAGCACCATAGCTTGGTTCTTCCAGTTCTTAAAACTAAAACATACTTACAGTTGCGGTATTTTTCAACAGATTGAAAATATATGTTGTCAGTAGGAAGAATGTGCTGCTAAAATGCTGCTATCCATTTAATATCTTGAAAATTGGTAGTAAAACTCCTGGCTATTAAAAATACTGAGTTTGTGGCTATGGCATACAGTGGGTAATATTTTTATTTTCTCCTTCTCTTTTCTTGAATGTGAAGACAGAAATTAGCTGGGAATTGCTGCTAGCAATCTGCTCTGCAGATGCAAAAAGAAAGTAATTTTGGAGCTTTCCAAGCATAAATCAGGAGTGACTTTAATAGTGAGTTATCAGGCATAGCAGGTAAGAAAGGCTTCATCTCGTTTTAATGAGGATGGGCTTGTATCTCCAGAAGCAGAAAAATTAGAACTCATGAATAATTTTGGTGGAATATTTTGTCCTTGGCACCCAAGATAACAAATCCAAGATTAAAGAATAATTAAATGAAACAGGTTAATTACCAGTACTTCAGAAAATTAATTTCCTAACAGGCATATTCTTATATCTTTCTGATATTTTGAAATAAGCTTGTCAAATCCCCACTACTGTGACTTTTGGTGTTCATTTTTTTTTCTCTTTGCTCTTATCACTTTCTTAATCTGAAATCTTATTTCAGATTTCTTACAAAATCATTGTCCTCCTCTGCATTATACTGACCCTAAGTACATGACTCCCAAAACTTTAAATTACATGGGTGGATTTTTGGAGGGGTTTTTTGGTGTTTTTTTTCTAATGAAGGACAGCCATTGGAGAAGGCTCTTCCAGTGTGATTTCCTGTTTGATAGCACTTGTGGAAAGCATTAGTCATGATGATTTGACCAACATACTCATTAAAATGGGACAGTCTATTTTCTAAAATGTTCTGGGACATTGAAGTAGTAGGGCTGAATGACTTTTCCAAAGAGACATGGGTACTCCAGGGATGACAGCTGACCACGGAAATGGGAAACTCAATACTTTTATAAATCTACAGAATGGTTTTTCCCTCAGTGAAGGTCTGAGGGACTTAGGAGGGGAGAGGAGGAGAGCCTGCAAGGCTGTAGAGGTTGTGCACTTTTAAAGGCTCCAGTGGAAAACAGTTTTCTTTAGGTGGTGATGGAGCCTAGGACATGATGC
Source organism: Fringilla coelebs (assembly GCF_963513975.1). NCBI lineage: Eukaryota > Metazoa > Chordata > Aves > Passeriformes > Fringillidae > Fringilla > Fringilla coelebs. The sequence goes on along the minus strand of NC_140028.1, from coordinate 8,488,096 downwards.
CAACCCCACCACTCCATGCCTTCCCTGTCTGCAAAATCCAGGAGTGATGGTACTTGGTGCCTGTCCACGCTGATTGTCTGAAGATGCTCATGTGCACTATCCATCCAATGGACTCAGCCACACCTCTGGACAATTCAGCCAGCACATCCACAACAGTTCCTCACTGTAAGGACACTGGAAAGGCTTCTCTGGCCAGCTCAGGTGTCCTAGAGGAAGAGCTGTTGAATAATTTACTCTAAACTCCTGTTTTTCACAAGCCATCAAATGTCTCCTAGCTATTCTGTGCTTTACAAGAATTCAGCCTCAGCCCTTCACATATAAATCAAACCCACAGGAGCATGAGGGCTCCTCTTTGCTACGTGTGCTGGCTCACAGCCACGTTCACAGGAGAAGCTGCCTGCTCATGTTGACAATAGAAACAAGGTTCGGTGAAGGGATTTACTTACAGGGCTGGGCTGTGCCAATGAGCTCTTTAAATAGCTGTGTGACTTTTGTCTGTGTATCTGGACCTGATTATTAAGCTCATTTTTAATGATCAACAACAAAGTAAATAGGTTTATGGCACTTGAGGCGGCCTCTCTTCTCAAGTGGCAGATTATTGCACCTACTGAAATGATTGTGAGTGGAATGAAAAATCCTATGATTGAAAGGCCAGGGCTTTTCATCGATCTGAATGTTCCTCTTTTAACAACTCTGACAGCATCAAGGAGCCTTAAAGTGGGAGAAAATTATATTGGTATGTTTTAGTTTAAACATAGTGTTTAAAGGTGTTTTTAAACCTACTTTAAGGCCAACTGTTTGTAAAGGGGACCTTAATGGAATTGGGAATTATGCCCAGAGCAAACACATTGTCTATTTGGCAGTGATTAGCAATGTGTTCACAATTTAATGTTCTAAATATAGGATAAGCAGTTTCCAAGATATTTAAATACACCTTCAGATACATCAGTAGCAGGCTTAGAAATGTACTTTAATAAAATCTGAGCTAACAACGAAACTGTAAAAGACAACGAAACTGTAAAAGACAGTAAAGGCACTTTGCAAAGACATCCTGATGGGTAGCTCACCAGCTGTGGGGTCTTTTCCCACAAACTCTTGGGTGAGGCATTTTCTTCATGGAGAGTTTTTGGAAAGCCTTTTGTTTGAGACATCTCAAACTGCAAAGAGGAACAAACACTGGGGATATAAAGTACAGTACAGGGAAGACAGAAATGGATGGAATTGCCTTAGAATTTCTAGAGTCTGATTTTCCTTCTCTGAAATTTTTAGGGTTACACACTTATTTTTTGCAGCACTAGAAAGGGCTTCTAGACCACATGTGCCCAAGCAGTGCCATGTTCTTTCTGCTCTTGACCCCATGTGAATAACTCCATTTGTTTCTGTGCCTGAGATACTGTGCTGTGCTTGATCCTCATGTACAGCACAGTTTTTCTTTGCAGTGATCCTCTTAGAAAAATGAAATCTTTGCTTTGTCACTTGCCCGATTTGCACCCTTCCTGCATCACAGGCATGGCTGGTGCTGTTAAATGTCATCCAGAGTTTGTTGCCTTGGGATTTGAGAGCTCAGAATGCAGTGAGCCTCTACCTTCTGTGGGTTTTGATAAGGACTGTGGCATTGCAGTACTCCATGAGCTCAGTGATAGTGACCTGGAATGGCATCACTGTGCTACATGAAATCCCTTTCCTATCTTGATTAACCTTGATCAGGTTTTTTATCGGATTATCAAATTTTGAATTTGATAATTCATTTATAATGAATAATTGAATAATGACTAATGAATAATTGATTTGCAGTCTTGCTTTGTTGGAGGTATTTTTTTTGACTCATGAGACCCGAGGGGATTTTAACTGAGCACTAAGCAGCGCAGGGTTTGCAGCTCCCATTTCTCTGTAACGCTCTCCAAGCTGTGTTTCTTTGTTTGCAGGCCAGTGGCCAGACCTCCCTCAGCATGAGCAGCACTGTCCCAGCCACGGCAGAGCCCTACACACGGACTCAGTACTGCAGGTGGCCCTGCGAGTGCCCCAAGTCCCCTCCGCGCTGCGCGGCCGGCGTCAGCCTGGTGACGGACGGCTGTGACTGCTGCAAGACGTGTGCCAGGCAGCGAGGGGAGAGCTGCACAGAGGCTGACACCTGTGACTTCCACAGGGGCTTGTACTGTGACTACAGCGGAGACAGACCTAGGTACGAAATAGGAGTATGTGCACGTAAGTGATGTACATATATTTTTGATTAGATATAGGCTGGCAGCTGCTGTCAGGCTGAGCAGGGGTTGAGATTTATCTTGGTTTAGATACCTGGCTTCATGCTTATCAGCCCCTCTGTGCATCGTCTTCCATTCCCCTGGAGCTGTCTTTGTTCTCAGGGCAGCTGGCTGGATGAGAAATGACATCTGAATTCTTGCCTTTTGATTGTTTTGATTTGGCTGCTGCCAAGAGCAAAGACCAATCAGCGTTTGAAAGTCTCTGTATGTGTAAACAGATTATTCTGTACTCCCTGTAACAGGAGGAGGTGCTGTAGTGGGTTGGGGTTGAAGGAAGGATAGGCAGGCAGCTGGATTTAAAGGCAAGCAATATGGGCCTCTACATGAAAACCATGGCATTAGGGGGACACTTTTGGCTAATTCCCTATAGCAAATACCTTAGAAGGATAGCACGTGGTCTGTAGGATACCCTGTCAAGATGGTCAGAAATGAATAATCTCCTACCAGAGCTTGTCAGTTACAAATTGAGGTTTAAGCCTTAATTTTTCAATGGTTACAGTCACATTAGCTGTTATGAGGCAGAAGGATTTCTTCCCACCTCTGATAGCAAACTCTTGGTTCTGTGACACTGGAATGCTTTTCACGAAAAAGCATAAAAAGAAATTTGGTAGTGCTTTAAGAGTATATTCACTTGTTCTGAGTTCCAGAGCATGAGGGGACTCTGATCATCTCATGAGTCAGAAATTATTGAAAATTATTACTCTGGGAATGATTAAAAGTGAAAAGATCATCAGCACAACCACACGCATTGCTGATGAGAAGGGCTGCTTTTAGTAAGTTTTTAGAACATATGGTCATGGCTTTAGGTTCATAAACAGGAAAAAGCCATTCAAATCAAGGGGCTTCTGGACTGGAACATAAAAACAAGTGATTTAAGAGAAAATGTAAAGGTGAAAGGAAACCTGGAGGAGAGCTGACTGTGAGATGGACTGATAGAATAACTGATCCACAGAAGAGGAAAAAGTTTGCAAACTGTGGGCTTCAATAAACTTAGAATATGAGCAGAGGTTACACAAGGGACAGGTTTGAGGAGTTAAGAAGTTCAGGGTGAGCTGGCAGATTCTCACAGAAGTGATACTAGGCATTGCTCTTCCTCAGCAGAAGGGCGGGAAGTCTAGTAAAAAATGACCTTGGCTTTGCACTGGCTCAGGCACAAAAAAAACCCAACAAACCAAAAAAAAAACCAAACCAAAAAACCCAAAAGTGCAGTCTGACCAGCTTTTTGTAGGATACAGGCAAAATAACAACAAGAGAAGTTACGTGCTAGGAGCTGTAAGCTTAAACAGTGATTTTCAAGATTAGAAAAGATTAAGGTTAAGAAAAGAGGATATGAGATCATTGAAATGTATTGTCTGGAGTGTGTGTAGAACACTCATGAGAGGTCTGCAAGAGCAGGTTAGACAAACATTGTCAAGAATGACATCGTTACAGCTGTGCTGGGAGAGGTAAACAGGCTGGACGTTGTCTCAAAGCTATCAGGCTTCCTAGGCCTCTTTAAAGCCCTCCTGTTGCTTTGCATTTATTCATTTAAATGGTTGTTTCCTTGGTTAGATACCTTTTGGTCTTTGCAGTCCTCCCACACACGACAGGCGCTCGGTGCGCCAGGGGCAGCTGCCCTGTGCTGGAGGAAGGCTGAGCCCAGCTCTCCAGGGAGCTCTGGAGGGACTCCCACTCTGTGCTTTCCCTTCCCTCTGTCCATGACAGCATGTGACATTTGTGGTTGTGTGACATTTCTGGCTATTTGGTGAGCAGCATTACGGTGTGCTCAGCTGAAGGGAACAAGAGGAAGCTCTTTCCGTGGGTAGCACGTGAGGCAGATTGACTGCCAGAGAAACCTGTGGCCTTTCCTTTGTTTCCAGCACCCAGCAGAGGCACAGAACAGGGTCTGCTGATGTCTTCTTTTTGTGCCCTGGGCCACACAGAGCCTGCATCACCCTGCTCTGAGCCCACCAGTTTCTGTCCTGACCTGGGGACTGAAAGCTCCTGTGAGTGGGAATCCTGTGCTGGTGCTGGGGACTAACTGCTGTGAGGAACTGGATTTGCACATGGATGCTTTTGGCTGGATCTAGAGAATCCAGGGTGCGAAGGGCCACAGAAACAATGCAATTTATGGAGACTGAAGACCTTGAAAGTGTCAGGAATATGTGTTGGGAAAGGGGGTGGGGTGAAACTGGGGGAAATTCAGGCTGTGTCTGGCCGGCCATGCTGAGGTGTGCCCCAGGATCTAACCACACAGATGTCAAATAGGGACGTGGAGGGAGTTGCTGCAGCTCTGCTTCTGTTGTTGGCTTTTCTCTGCAGCAGAGCAGAGGCAGCAGGTGCTGAGCACAGGCCCAGGGGGTGAGGCAGGTGTTGTGCATGTGGGGCTGGGAATAGGGATGTGCCTCCAAATTACTTTATTTCGATGCAGCCTCAGTGAGGTTCTTCATGAAGGCATTCAAAGCCCCTTTGTGTTTGGGGATGGTCTCATGGTGAACCTCTTGGGTTATGAGACTTGCCGGAGATTAAATTAACATAATCCAGGAAGAATATGCTCGTAGGAAAGCACCAGGAGACGCAGCATTTTTTGAACTGTCATAATCTGTGTGCATAGAAGTCTCTCTGAATCCTCAGGCCCAGCTCCAGCCCTGAGTGATTGCCTTTTCACTACAAAGGCTGAAGCATTACAAAAATTGGAGCTGAGCGTGAACTGGAGATCTAGATCTGTTCTTGAAATTCCAACAGCTCTCATTTTTGTGCAGAAGAAGGGATTTGTGCTTGATGTTTTCATTCAGCTCATTTTAAAAATAGGAAGCCTTTGCAGAATTGTAATCCAGCATTTCAATTTGTGTTTTCCTGAAGCAGCTCCATTTCTGACCAGACTCAAAACATAAGCAACCCAACCAGTGTGTGAGCAGTGCCTCCATGAGACTAAACAAGAGACTAAAGTTTGAATTTGCCATTGAAAGACACTGCTTCCAAATAACTGCCTATAATTTGAAACAAACAAACAAAAAATGCTGCTCTGTGATTCCTGTTCATGAGCAATCAAAAGGTTTGATGTTTTAAAGTGATTTTATACAAAAAATTATACATCAAATATTTATTTTTATGGCTTGTAAGGTGTACTTCATTTTCCAAGAAAACTGCTCTGTGATAAACTGGGTAAGAGCCAGTTTCCTAAATATAGGAATCCAGAGCCATTCAGGGGCTCCTTTTGCTCCCTTGTTTGTTCTCCCTTTTTGCTTCAGATATACACAGGTGTTGTGAACAGCTGTGTCATATGTGCAATTCCATGAATGTCTCACAACTCTGAAAACCTCAAATTCCACTAAATATTTTTTTAATTACTTTGATTTCTCACCCTGTGAGTAATTCCTACCACCACACTATGAAATGTTCCTGTTTTTTTTAAAGTAAGAATTTGTGGATAAAACTTGCTTTATTTTCTAACTTTTTTTCATTGAAGCATTAAAAGGTTCTCTTTTTTTTGCTGTGATTTAGAATGGAAACAGTTTCCTCGATGGTGTCACTACACTTGGTGCAGCATCAGGCTGAACACAAGGCTCTGCAGCACTGCCAGCCCAGGGATCAGCTTGGTAAAGGAACACATTGGAGCTGTTTGTTGCCAGCATTCTTGTAATGGTGCTCTGTGTGTTTTTCTTTCTTTTTCTTTCTTTTCAGAGATTGTTGGTGTAGGATGTGTCCTCAATGGAGTCAGGTACAAGAATGGGGAGACATTTCAGCCCAACTGCAAATACAACTGCACGTGCATTAATGGGGCTGTGGGCTGCGTTCCCATGTGCACAAACTCACGTCCTCCACTCGTCTGGTGCCCAAACCCAAAGCTGATTAAGATGACAGGGAAGTGCTGCGAGCAGTGGGTTTGTGATGACTCCAGGAAAATCAGGAAGACATCTCCACGCCACATCTCCTCTGCAGGTACGATGGGAATGAGGCAGATCTCTCCTTTGCCATCTGGCAGAGTCTACAAGCAAAGTGTCAGCTTGTACTGCCAGACCTGGCAGGTGTCTGACCTTTGGGAGGGAGACACACAGCACGTGCTGAAGGACAGGACAGGCAAACACCAGTGGAACTCATTAGTAGCAATATGGATTTGGATGCCCCATCCCTGGTGGTGGTGATGGCCAGGCTGGATGGGGCCCTAAACAACCTGATCTAGTGGGTGCTACCCCTGGCCATGGCAGGGGAGATCACTGAGATGATCTTTAAGGTCCTTTCCAACACAAACCATCTCACAATTCTGTCAATATGATATTCATCAAACATGCTTGTGCAACCATTCTGGAATTCTGTGTGCCAAAGCCCCCTTTGAAGGACACGGCTGCTGGAACTCTGAAGATATCAAAAGTCCTTTTTAATTCTTCATTTTCGTTTTTTCCTCTCAGTCTGAATCCTCTGGGAAAAAGAAGTTTAATTTGGGACCAAGGCTTTCTGTCCAGGTTATATTGCTATTGTAGTGCAATGTTGATGCCCCTGTACATTAGGATAGGACTTAGGAGTCTCAAACTTGCACAACACCTTGAAGGCAGTTATTGTGTGGAAATTTCACTGTGAGCTGGGCTAAGTTGTCTTCATGGTAATACAACTTTTCATCAGTTCTGAACTGACGGCATCATTAAACATTCTGTCCTCACACTCACATTTATGGTAATGATCATGTAACCCACTGCCCAGAGGTGCTATCATTTGCCTCAAAAATGGTCCCAAATGCTTAAGATGGATTCAACTTGCCATATGTCTTAAATTTATTGTCAAAATGCCCTGTGACACACTGTAGTGACATTAGCCACATTAGTTCCATGTTTTAGACAAAAGCAGAGCTCAAGGAGAGATCAGATTGTAAACCAAGATTTTGGGTCCTTGGTGGGAAGAGCTTTTTCCAAACCTTGGTCTTTTGTTGCACAAAAAAAAAGCCTCAGTCTTCATTTGTGAGTTAAAACCACCAGAGTTTAACGCTTGCTTCTCTGTCCCTGATTGCTCTGAAATGTGGGGTGGGCCCAAATTCAAAATATCTACTACTGAAAGTGGCCTTATGTTCTCATGGCCTGTGTCCCAAAAGGGGCAAAACATAGCTTTGCTTTCCTGACTTTCCTCCTCTAAGGAGAAGTCTTATAGAAGTCAGAGGAGCATTTATTACATTTGATAGAGTAATATAATAATAAATATAACAGTGAGCAAGCTCAATGCAGCAGTTTCTATTGGAGTTTTGCCTGTGACTGTCCTGTGAGCTGTAAAGCACTGGGGACTTTGGCTGAGGCTGGGACAGAACCATAACTGGGGTGGTTGGCTGCTTTCAAAACAGAGCCCACCCTTTCTTCAAAGGGCTGCTAAGCTCTCTGAGAGCCATTGAAGCTGTTCCTCCTCCCAGTGAAAGGCTGTGGCTGCTTCCCAAGCCCTCTGCCACCCAGCAGAGACCGCTGACCACTTTCTGCTATGGGGAACCGATTGAATGGGCTCAGAAACAAACCTTCGTGGTGAGATCAGATCTCATCCCTCTCTCCACCCGCTGGCTCAGGCTTCTGTAATTGTTTATATTGTGGCAGCACCTGGGGGTCCCAGACAAGGACCCCCTTGTGTGAGGCTGTGAAGGGGAACAAAGGAATGAGCCCCGGCCCCGAGCGCTCGCAGCGATGGAGAGTCGGACACAAGTAGGTCAGCACAAAGGGGGTGGGATGAGGGAGCTCACGGGAATGCTGGGCCACTTTGCTGGGGTTTAGTTATTTGGGTTAGTGGCCTGAATGTGCAATGAGCTGGGAAGAGGGTGTTTAATATGTAAAGCTGCCCGGGCTGAATAATGTGTGGTTAATCTGTGTGCGCAGCGTACGAGGGAGAGGAGGAAGCCTGGCAGAAGAACTGCATCGTGCACACCTCGCCCTGGAGTCCCTGCTCCAGGAGCTGCGGGCTGGGCATCTCCACCAGGATTTCCAACGACAACGAGCAGTGCCGGCTCCTGAAGGAGAGCCGCCTGTGCAACATGAGGCCCTGTGAGGTGGACATAACCCAGCACATCAAGGTGGGGGCTGCTCCTCTGTGCACCCCTCGAGCTGTAGGGACGCTGAGGCAGCCTGTGTTTGGCAGCATTCCAGCCTCAGGAGGCTGCGGTTGTACATGGACTTACTGTGCTGCACAGAGTTCCAAAATATGTCCTGCCTGTGTTGGTGTGAAAACCTTTCCCTGAGAGTTTCAGCTCCAGCCAAAAGGTCCTTGCGAGGAAAGCCAAGCCAAGCCTGCTGTGCTTGATGCTGGCTCAGACAGCCCTGTACTCAGCTGGCAGAAAAGCAGTGCTGCATGCCTGGTCATGGCTATGAACTCTATTGTGCAAGTATCCCACTTGCAACTTTTGGGTTCCTGTGTCTAAACATGTAAATCTTTCACACTGCCTAGGTCAGGGCTGTAAAAGCCTTCCTAATAGCTACAAATCCCTTTAAACTTAGGAATCACGGAATAGAATAATAGAGTCCTTAAAGTTGGAAAGGATGCCCAAGATCAGTAAGCCCAACTTTTGACTGAATACCACCATGCTTGATAAACTACACTGCAAAGTGCCATGACCATTTGTTTTTTGAATACTTCCAGAGACTGTGACTCCATCACTTCCCAGGGCAGCTTTTTCAAATGCTTAACCACTCTCTCAGTGAAGAAATTTTTCCTGATATCCAGCCTGAACCCCCCATGGCACAATGAGGCTATTTCTCTTTGTCCTACCACTCTTTACCTGGCAAAGGGGCTGAGCCCCTCGTCCCCCCCATCTCCCCTTCCTTGCCACAGCCTCCTTTCAGGTAGTTGTAAAGAGCAAGGTGGGTTTTATTTCCTACACATACCAGCACTGAATATTAACCTCTTTGTTTCTATTTTCTTCTCTGATTTAGCCTGGGAAGAAATGCTTGGCTGTCTACAGGGCGAATGAGCCCATGAACTACACCATCTCTGGATGTGTGAGCAAAAGTCCCTACAGGCCCAAATACTGCGGGGTCTGCACAGACAACAGGTGCTGCACGCCCTACAAGTCCAAGACTATTGAAGTGAGCTTTCAGTGCCCAGATGGAACTGAGTTTTCCTGGAAAATTATGTGGATCAACGCTTGTTTTTGCAACCTGAACTGCAGGAACCCCAATGACATCTTTGCTGACTTGGCTCATTACTATGATTACTCTGAAATCGCTAATTAAATTGGCTGAATGCTGGAATTGACCCTTTGCTCTGATTTTACAGAGGTTTTAAAATAAAAGGAGAATCTTCATCCATTGCCAATGTGCAATTTGTTTTTTTCCTGAGTTAGGATGTTGATGCCTTGAGAGGCTACCTGGAACAGAGGCTAGAGAGTGTCAAAGGAATAAAGTATTTATTTAAAGGTATTTATTTAAAGGTATTATTAAAAATGCCTTCAAGGAATATACCCTGGGCAGCAGAAGAGCCTGGCCAAGGCTACACCCAAGGTGGATGACTGGTCATGAGTTTTCACACTTTTATAAATTTTGGCCCATTTACATATGGGGTCAATTGTCCAATTACAGCTTCAGGTTATCAAGTCCCATCCTCTCAGTTTGCTCTCCTCAATTTGCTGTTGTTACGCTTTTTGGGCCTGAAGCTGCAGTGGTGTCCTTGGTTCTTAGGCTAGAAAAGGGTTGTTTTGTCTAGCTAAGGTGTGAAGAGAGCTTGCTAACATTTTACATGAAGTTCAGAGTTAAAAATTAATGCAGTACAGAATCTGGAAAATATGAAAGCTAAGGCATCAATGTTAAATCTCTTTGTTTTGTCACACTGTTTTTGAAGAGGCCTTGAACAAACAAGATTTTTAACTCTAATAGATCTTCATCCATTAACAGTAGCCAGAAATTCCTTTATGCACTGATGCTGCGACTTAAATGACAGTTCTGTTGGCACTGTCATTTACTAAGCCAGCAGTTTAATTGCCCATAGGAAAGAACAGTACTCTAGTACGACAGCAAAAGTATGGCTGTCATTAGCTTAGACATGAGATTCAGACATCCTTACTGTCATTTCTTGAATGTTATTGTCTAAACTGGAAAACTGGCATATATGTTTTATATTCAACATTAGACACCAGGATTTGATGGCCTGATGCTTGCAGCTAAAGTCTAACATCTGTCCCACTGAGATCAGTCCTAGAATCACCTCTCTGTTATTCTCAGTCAGATTTTACTGCATGGTGAATTTTATGGGAAAGGCCTAGGGGGAGAATGTTTCTCCTGAAATCTCTGTGTGATGTTTCTGTCTCTCACTGCGATAGGCTGGGTCCAAGAACTTCTGTGTCCTGCTCTCCTTGGACTCACCTCAGACTCTTGAAGTATCTTGTGCCAGGAACATTTTCATAGTTCTCTGCATTCTCTGATCTTGAATAGCCTGACTGGACCCAGAACAGCCACTCCAGAGCTCGTGTTTTCAGGATCCATCTAATCCACAGGTGATGTATTGCTCCTAGGATATTTCTGCAGATGAAATGTAGAGAGCCAGATAAGAAGTGAAGGACAAGACCTCTTGCACCCATTTATTCTGATAGAAATAGAAATTGTGTGGCCTGTGCTTGGGGACCACCACCACCTCCTGCTCCCCATGGTGTTACCAGCACACAGGTGCCTCTTCCTACTGCCCCCTTGCCAGTAACACAAATCATTATTTTATATGATGGGGGAAGAGGAAAGGAGATGTGTTAAATGAGAAAACAGGTGTTAGGCTTCACATCAACTCTGAAAATGTGTGGGTGCAGGAGAGGCAACCCTTGGCATAGTTTCTGGTGCATTCATTCCAGCTGGGCTGATGCTTAGAGTAAACATCAATATGCAGGTGAAAAGCTCCTCTTCCCTTTGTTTCTCTGGTGATAAGGAACCTGAGGCCACCACATTTTGCAAGATTCAACCTCATGACTGCCTTGGCCTGGATGATGTGACAGCAGAATTCATACCTGACTTATTTGCCTCTAGTTAAACAAGGCCTCAGCCCTTGCAAGAATGAGAATGTTACATTTCAAACTCCATCCTTTTGTTAAAAAAAGTTCCATGTGAACGTACAAAACAGACACCAGGGCCAAGAATTTGACCTTGTTTTCCAAAAGGGAAAATGGTGTGTATTAAGTTATAGGGAGGACAAACCAGGAGTTCTTTCTCAGTCAGGTCCCCTAAATATGACTTGGAACCCTGTGTTCTAATTCTTGCCAATCTCAAAATGCCATATATATATATGCATGTGTGTATACACATAAAAATAAATACATATATATACATTTATATGTAGATGGATACACACACCTATAAAATATTATGTGCAGTAATCTATATAATATTGTGTATAATAATATATATAAAACCTTATGGAAACATGCCCCTGGATAGATACATATGTGTATATTTACATATATATATATTCCTATGGTTCATAAAAAGCAGTGCATGTATAATGTGTGTTTATAAATACAGTCAGTCTTTCTTTGTCTTACATGCACACATAAGGAAGCAAGAAAACAGGACCAGATCATGTATGAAAAACTATGTCCCTTAACTGGCTTGCTCTGCTTGCAATTAGTTAATTCTGTAACCACAGCAATCAAATGCTGCAGTGGCTGTAACACAAGGCTTTCACTGAGAGATAAAAGAAGCTATTGAGAGCTAATGCATGACCAGCAGCTCCCGTGCGTGTCAGTTTTTAATGAATGCCTGGAAACCACAGCTCTTGCCCAATGCACCAAAGATGTTTCTGTCTCTAGCCTGGTTTCCTAAGGAAACTGGGTGTATGCAGCCATACTGTTCATTTTCTTGTCTGTCAGGCAGCCCCTTTGTGGGAAATGTCAAACAAGGCAGGCAGAAGTGTAAGGATCTCAGAAGCATCGCAATTCCTGCAATAAAACATGAAATCAAAGAGCAGGGCAGGGAAGAGGCTGACCACATTGTCCCTGCCAAGCCCATGCACACCTGCCAGGCAGTCACTGCACCCACCACGTCTGCAGTGTGGCCCAACCACCCCAGCAGCAGCACAAAAAGGGGTTTTAAAACAGATTTGCCAGCTGGAAATGAGTAGCCATGGAGGAGGCAGAGCTGAAGGAATCCCAGATGGGGAATAGTGGTTATTGCACTGCTGTATAGGAGTTTTGTGGGGACATTGGACACAAATCTGTAGGAAACCAAGCACTGTCAGCCCTACTGCTCTGCTTGTGCCACTGGTTGTCTGTCCAGTGCCTCTGAATGGGGAAGAGCATCACTTGTAGCCAATTACCTTGATCTGCAGTCTGTGGTGCATTTGAGATCCTTTGTTTTAGTGGTTGTTTACAAGCAGATTAGCCCTAGGACTAAGGCAACAGTCCAGCTTTAGATCCAGTTCCCCGGCTCCCTCTGTGCCTGGGGAAATCATGTATCTTTTACAAAAGTACTTTTGTGGTTACTGTTTTAATTCATTGAAGATCTAGATCCCCAAAGGCTTTCATGGATCCAGCCCTTTGCTTCACTTCCCAGGATTTCAGAGCCAGAACAAGGCCCTGCTGCTCATTGCCTCTGTTGAGAGTGAGAACCCCTCCAGCAGGAACTGATGCTCATTGTGCATTTGTGCAACGGGCCCAGGTCTCTGCTGGGACCTGAAAGCGATGCCACCACCCAAGGAAGAACAACAATAGCATTGAGGAGGTACCAGGGTCTGCAATGGGCAGGTGAAAGGCTAAAGAAAGGGTGAGAGTGACCATTTTGCAATCCACCTAAGCCAAGGCTGTTTGACACACATTCAGCTCATGGCGATCATCCTGTCGGTCCTCAAGGCTGGGTCAAGGTTGAGGGCTGGGATTTTGAAGGTCTGGTGATGCTGGTATGAAAGCAGGCATGAAGCTTATTAAAATGCCTTTCCACAGAGTGTTGGCTGGAGTTCAAAACACCATTTTGGTGTACATGCAACTGGAAACAGGGAGCAGGGCAGTTGCCATGTTTTTGATGTGTTCACTAGGGTTGTGCTGTGTATATGTAATATTCCAGGAAAACAACAACATTTAGAAAAGCTGTATTATCTTGTAAATGAAACCCTGGGAGGTTTTTGTCCCAGCTTTCTTGAAGGAATTTTGAAACAAGCAGTTTGTTAAACTGATAGAGACAGTGTTCTCACTATCTAGAGGCACATCTCCATACATTTACCTTCTCAAATTGTGACTTTCCAGTTTTAACATTTCTATAGAGTTATTTCTGTAAGTTTCATATACTGAAATATATCAAAAATTAATGGGAAAACCAGATTGGTTTGGCAGTTACTCCAGCTGTATAACACATTACTTGTTTGTAAAGTATCATGGTGAGATTTTTTATGATGGCACATTGCTGCTGTGGTTTAAAGATATTAAATAAGTGGCAAATGGTTAATGAATTTGTGACTGACACCTTGTTTGGAAGTTTAGGCAAGCAAATGAAGGTGAAATATATCTATGACTGACATTTCATTTTCCCATCTTCTTGCCTGGCCAATGTCCAAGTGGGAATTTCCAGTCTGTGACAAAGCTGTGAACTGGAGGACCCAGAAAAGTAAAGAGCCTGCACTGTAATGTGGTAAAAAAAGATGTTTTGAGAGCATTTCCTTAATTTTGAATATTTTGGCAGATTGGAAAAGCCAGTTGTTTCCCAACTTAAATTTCTTTGCTGGTCTGTTTCTGGCTCAATATTTGGGTTTTTTTTCTGCAGCACTCTTATTGGACTTGGGACAGAGGTCTAGAGTATTTGAGCAAAGTGGAGTGTTTTACTCAACCTGCCTAAGCACGTCTTCATTATCAGCTCTCTTGAAAAGCTGCAGGAGCAACCTGTTTGCAAAAGCCATACACACTGAAATTGTTCAAACAAGGTTGTTAAAGACATGGGGAAAAGCATTTAAATTAAAGAATCACTGTTTTGTGTCCCTTCATTTACATACCTCCAGAGCTAACCCCAGTAAGGATTCTACCTTTTAATTCTAGGAAAAAATACCTGCAGTGTTTTCCAAAAAATCAAGCTTGCCTTCCAGCCTGAAGTACATTACTTGCCTTCATAGGAATATAAACACTTTGAGTGACCTCCTGTCCTGGGCTGAGATTGGTCAGTTGGGCTTGTTTATAGCAAGAAATCACCTTCTCCTCATTTTCCCCCCTCCTTCTCAGCCCTCCCAGTGTGCCTTTTTTATATTTTTATATTCCTTTTTTTTTCTTTCCCCAAGAAGGGCAGTCCTCTATATTTTTAAGAATTTTCCAGCCTCCTGTGCCTCTGGCCATAGCTTTCAACAAAGGTACCATATTTCCCTGCTGTCTCTACAGGCACCAGGAGTCCCATCTGGCCTCTGCAACCTCTGCTCACCCACGTGGCAGCTGCCCAGCACACAATCCTGCAGGAGGGGCTTCCTGGCTGCTTTCACTAGTCTGGCAATACCATCCTCTCCTCAGTACTTTGCACTTTGCAAATGAAGTGCTGACCCTTTGTGAGGCTCTGCTTCTGTAGGATCTCTGCCCCAAACACTCATGAGCAGCAGAGAGGGAACACCACAGGATCAGATCAACGTTAAACATTGGCAGCTGGTGATAAAGAACTAAGATTGTTTTGATTTGGTCATATTATCATTACAAATAAATAAAAACATATTGCAGTCATTCAGTAAATGACAATTTCCTAGCTGGAGAGGTCTGTGTGGGTCTGAGGTGCAGCAGGTTGGGAGGCAGGACAGTGTGCATCTCAGTGCTGTGTGTGGGCAGGGTGGCACCTTTGCACCTTTGGTGTGCTTGCCAAACCCTGCAGGCAGATTGGCTATTCCCTGTGCCAGGTCCAAAGGGTGGGGCAGACCCACAGCTCAGCAGCCCCATCCTCCCTGCCCATCGTGCTGCTGAGCCTCCTGGGGGCTTGTGCACACACACAGGTGCACACACACACAGCCAGGGCATGAAAAGCCCCTGGTGGCTGGTGGCATGTCCTGCTCTTTTCCAAGTGCCCTGGCCATGCAGGCTTTGCCTGGAGCTGCCCCAGCCCTTCCCCAGTGCTGCTGCCCAGCAAACAGCCCTGCCCTCCCCCAGCCCCCTCCACACACCGACCTTGACCTGAATACCATAATCCATCCAGCCACAAGCACTTGCAGAGAGGGGCAGTTCACCCAGGGACAGTTTTTGCAGCTCTACTGCAGGTCACAGCCCACTGTGGTGCAGCTGCTTGTGCAGGAAAACTGCCTGCTACCCCCTTTGCCACCCCTTGGGCTCTTCTGGACATGCCCAGTGATGTCTGCACCCAGTGTTTGATGCACATTCCACCGGTGCCAAAGCATTTAAGGGTCTGTGGGGTGTGGGGCTGCCTCTTTAATGACATCAAAACAATAACTCTCCTCCAGCCCAAAGGAGTGCTGGGTAAGCAAATGATCCCCACGCTGAGTTGCAGAGAACAGACATTGAACTGTCTGGCAGTTGCAATCAGAAGCCTTTTTTTTCCTTTTTCTTCCCCCCTAACACTGGTCAGCAGCTGTGTTGTTTATAAAATGAATGGAGCCCTTAATGAAGCAATAGATAAAAACAGTGAGAGGCTGTGTCTGTCTGTTACAAAGGGCTGAGGGGGAAGGGTTGAGCTCTTAAAATACCCTGACATCCTTTCTGTCACTTGTTTAAACATTAGGCATAGCAGTGATCAGCTACCACCATAAAGTCTATATTTGGCCCGGTGGAAATGCTAAATCCACACATCAAACCAGCTGTTCATATAGACAGGGAGAGATTTCTGTGTCTGTGAATGTAAAGTAGTGCAAAGTAGTGTAAAGAAAAAGAAGAAGCCAACAGCATGTGGGAAGGGGGAGGGCCAAGCTGCAATCAACACTGCTCAGGGTGTTGCACTGGTGGATGCAACAGACCCCACTACAGGCACATTGAGGATTGCAGCAGATACCCTGCCCAAGAAGCAAAAGCAGACAGGGAGAGGATTCCAGCACTGGGGAGAAAAAAATAAGCAGCTTTGCTATAAACAGTTTTCACTCCAGCTCAGTCCATCACTCACAGCACATGACATTAATCATAAACCTCGAAAACACATCTAGGTTAAAGTTTCCAGCTGTTCAGTCAATAGAGACTTTTAAAGAGGAAAGCAGCAGCATCCTTCAGCACAAAAGTCCTGCTGCCACCACATGGTATTGGCACATCCACTCCCCCTCAACAAGGACAGGGAGGGGGAAGGATAGCATGCAGTTAAATCAGATTTTTATATAGTAGATGTCGAGGCCTAGGCAGAGGAGGAAATAACTTGGATTTCAGCAATGACATCCTTTCTACAAGTGATTTAGAAGAGTACCACTGCAGCAAAGATCTGGCATTGAGATACACTAATGCAATCAGGAAGCCCCATGGCCCCTGGGAGCCCATCCTTTTTTGTTTCTTTATAGCCTCAAAAGCTCTGTGAGGGGCAAACTGGATATTTTCTGGGAACCTCCTGTTACCCAGGCAGAATTTCCTCTATGCCACAGTAGCTCCCTAGTGGCCATTCACACTTGGAAAAAAGTGAGACCCCAGCTCTTGTTTTCCAGATTAATGACTCTACAATATTCAGGCTAACACAGAAGTCAGCTTTTCCAGGTCTAGGAAGGGTTTTTCTAAAAATTTCTGATAAATCTGCAAGCCACTTGCATCTCTTCAGTTACAACAGAAGCTAAAGATGCCATGAGAGCAGTACTGCAGGGAAAGAGGAGTCATGACTCCTTGTGCCAGGTAAGACACCACTCCTCTGTGCTGCCCTCCAGGTTTGATGCACAGGAACACAGCGTCCTCTGCCAAATGAACACTGCTGATGGCCAAGCTGACATTTGTGGTGATCCTAGCAACTCCCTGCAGCTCAGAAGTGCTTGCAGATCCCTTTGTGCTGCAATAAGGCTTGGATGCACTCCTCCCCATTAAACCAAAATAAACTGCCTAGGCTTGACAGGCACACCATGGCGTCCTTGTGGAAGGAATGATTAGCCATTCCCAGAAAAGCTCAGAAAGAGCCTAACTTTGCCCTTCTTTTGTAAGATGAGCTGGCACAGGTTGCTGCTGTTTTCACTGGCGCTGGCTGTCAAGCCCTTTGCTGGTATCAGTCCAGTCCTGACTGCTGAATCATCACATCCAGTAGAGCCTTGGCTCAGACATGACAAATATTTGCTTTTGCATCTTCCTATCACAGGGTTTTTTGAGCAACAGGAGGAATGAGCAGCCCAAAATAGTCCCAGCAAAGTCATCAAAGCACCTGTCCCTGAAAACTCCAGTACGTTAAGTAAGTCACTAGGTTAATCTTTACTTTCCTGAAGTACATTCTTGTAAGAGCTCCAAAAAGAACCACCTTCAGAAAATCCAAGTGGCATCTGCAATTTCAGTCAGGAGGCCTGAATAACTCCAGATATTCATGGGGAACCCATCACATCCATGGATTTAGAGATCAGAAAGGATGCAATGAGTGTGGCACCAACTCCAGTGAGGAAGTCAGACCCCAGATCTGTGCACTAGACTGTACTTTAGCCAGGGAGACAGAAAAAAGTTCAAACAGCAAATAGTACTCTGTATCATGGCTCAATATTTTTCTGTATTTCTATATCCTTTAGTACTAAAATAGTCAGCAAAAAAGCTGAAGAATGTGTGCTGTTTTCTTAGAATAGGCTGGAGGACAGAAAGCTCTGAGTACAAAAGCAGGGAATGACAGATCTGAGCAAAATCAGAAAGACTTGATACAAAGGCATGACAAGAACATATTTGGACTGAAAAAGATTATTGTACTCATGGTAAAATATGAAGACACCAGACATTGCAAAGTTACAAATTTATTTGTTTTGAAATAAATACAAATACTTCATTAAGAAACTTTTCTTGATAGACTTTACACAATAGCTTTATTCTTTCCGGAAATTGTCTGTTCTTCCCACAAAATGTTATGGATATTCTACACAAGAGCTGAAGTTAGTCAATATAAAGTAACCTAGATGGTGTTCTTCTGAACAAGCAACCCCAAAGTATTAACGTTTGCTATTTAACTGCTCAGCATTTGAGCTTTTTGTCTGTGTGAGGACTGCAATTCAGCAGGTATGCACTGGAGCTGTGGAAATCCTGTCCCACTAGCTATGGAAGGACAAACTTAAGAACACCCAACTGTGACATTCTGAGTGGCAGAAAGGTATCAAGCCACTAGCTTCAAAGAAAGCAACTCAAGGAGGCTATGCAAAGATGCAGAACCAGCAGATCATGACATTTACAAAGTCATTAGACACTGCATTCCAGAGATACAGCGTTGCTGCTCCATCACATCATGGAATACACTTTTCAGCACCAGTGAAATCTCATCAGTTTCAAATCTAGTAATTAGTGGCAGTTGAATGTACAGTATCTAATTACATGCCCATCCCACAGTTATTCATCTCTCCTGACAAAGAACAGCTGGATCTGTCTCTGCTTACAGAATTCCAAATTTGTGACAATTGTGCTGGACACAAAAAAACTTGAGCTGCAAAGATAAGAAGCTTTCTGAAGGAAATATCAAGCTGTTTCTGCTTAGCTGGCATGTACAGCTATCCTACTTGTTACAACTACACCAACTTCTGCAGTTTGGTAAACCCTTTGGCCCAAGTTCCCAAGCAGGAAATCCTACCTTGCTTACCAAATTTAAATCCTGTCCTCATTTGGCTAAGCAGGTTTTAGGGTCTAGGAGGGGGGAAAGGAAAGGAAGACTGGAACTAAATCTCAAAAAAAGTGAAATGAAAAACCTTAAAGATTTAGTTCATCTCAAAGTCACATTAAAATTGCCTATTTTAGTAGTATATTATTGTACATAGGAAAACAGGCTTGAATACTAATGAATTAGAAGGCCTATAAATGCACAATACGTTAACTTCTCTATCATTTGAAGTCAAGCTATATACAATGAATTCAACTCCAGCTTCAACATGAGGCCATAACACATTTGTTTCATTTCCTTTCTTAAAGTCATCCTTAGCAGTTTTTTTTTTTCTCCCCCGCTTTGAAACTCATCTCAAATTATGCCAGTTTACTTCAAGAGAAGACAAGATAAAGGGGCCTGTAACAGCTTTGATTTTAAAGGAGGGTATTGAGCAATTCTGGTTCGACTCTGAAGTGTTTACAACCACATCAGCTTTTGGCAAGTATCCTTTAGAATTTGGCATCCACTGAAGGAGGGCACAATAGCAGCAGCTGTCTGAGATACAAGAATAATGATAGAGCAAATGAGATGCTTCTTTTCTTTGGTCCCTCTCAGACCCCGGTGAACAGAGTTCATCCTACAGAATAGCTAGAGATTAATACCAGTTATGTTTTTGTGATACACAGGGGGCATCCATCACTTTTTCACACTGTGACCAGTTTTAAACCTCCCACAGCCATCTAACAGGACACTTCCATGGACTTGGGGCTGGATTGTTCCGCGTTGCTGGCCGAGTTGGGCGTCAGCTCGATCCGCGTGTCTGTGTGGGAGCGGTTCCTGGAGCCGTCCCCGGTGTGGGAGCGGCTCCTGGTGCCCTCCCCGGTGTGGGAGCGGCTCCTCTGTCCTTCCAGGGAGGTGACGCTGGAGCCAGAGGCGGTGCGGGAGCGCATCAGCCGGGTCATGCTGGCGGAGGGCACTGCAAGGAGAGCTTTCGTTAGCGCCTCGCCGCACCGACCTGGAAGGAAGCCCTGGCCTGGCACAGACACATTTTCTGAAAAATCATTTCACTGGGATCTTTTCTCCTGAGGAGCTGAGCAGCCTCAGAAATTAAATGTCAACAATAATTATCTGCTGCTGTGGAATTCAACAGATGCATCTTTGATTGGTCTCATGTTGTTGTTTTTAATTAATGGCCAATCACAGTCCAGCTGTTTCAGACTCTCTGGTCAGTTACAAGATTTTATCATTATTCTTTTTCCTTCCTTTCTGGCCTTCTAGTGAAATCCTTTCTTCTATTCTTTTACTATACTTTTAATAGATCCTTTTCTTCTAATATAATATATATAATAAAATAAGAAATCAGCCTTCTGAAACATGGAGTCAAGATTCTCATCTCTTCCCTCACCCTGGGATCCCTGCAAACACCACCACACTTGCCTTCCCCTTGGCCTTAACCATCCTTGGAGGAGCCTTCATGGTGGAACAGATACTTTCAGGGTACCTTCACATGCAGAAGTACCTCCCCTGCTCCAGGCATGTGGCTAAGGAGATTCCACAGTGGAATTAGTGCCCAGGGCTGTGGGATTCAAGAAATTTTAGGGCACATTGCTGTGGCTGCAAGTATCCAGAGGGAAACTGAAGAGACTCATCAGCCCTCCCATTACTTTCCAATATTCAGCCTCTGCTGGCAGCCCAGGCTCATAGTGCATCCTCACAGCAGCTGTCAGAAGCAAGTATGTGAAAAACAAACAGCTACAACTCAAAGAAGTTTAAATGAGGTTTAAAACCTCATTTAAAACCAATGAGGTTTTTAATGTGTGCAGCAGATGAACCTCATCCTTTGATGCCACAAGGGGACACTATTACAAATAGCCAGCCTTAAAAACATTGAGATGAATTAAAAGAGGTATTTGTGGGTATAAGCTCTTTACAAAGCTCTCTACTATTTAATAACATCACTTGGTCTGAAAACCCTTTGCCCAGATACAGCATGTGTTTTTTTCCCCTTGCAAATGCATTTCCAAAGGGGAAAAAGTGACACATCTGGGATCAGAGACTCTCTGGGTGCTTAAATGCCCAATTAACTTCAGTAGCAAGATCAGCCATTCAATAAAACCAATACTTACTGTATCCCATTCCCTGAACAAAGTATTTGAAAGCTTCAGCAAGCTTGGCAGGCTGCAAAAGAGAGACAGAGTTATCGTAGGCAGTGCTCAGTAGGTCATCTTACAATGTTACAGATTCCACAGACGCCCTATCTTAACAAGGACATATTAAATATTCTCTGGCTTCTACTGACTGTATGAAAACTTCATTTATAAGAAAATTCCATTATTCCCCTCCCTACTCATCCCCCCATTATTCTGCAAAATGGATACATGCATTTGAGATCCAGGGAACACAAATGGTCTAAACCCGGCTCAAAACTTGAGCAGTTACTGAGGCAGGTGAACCAAAGTAAAACAACTGGCCTCAAAAAATGTACAGGGCAATTCATACTGGTAATTGAGTAATTCCTAATCAGCAGAGAACAAACTGAGCAATTCAGAGCTGATAGTTATGTGTATAGGGCCAGAAAGCTCACCAGGAATATACCAGCACAACTGCCTACAACCAAATCCTCTGCTAACAGTGGCCACATAAGCTTTACAGTCTCGGTTATTTCACATGAAAATATTTTTTGCATAATTCTCTGAACCACTGCAAAGAATGGACTCTCGACAACAGAAGCAGTGCACATCCTGCCACATGGCCTTAAGAATCCTTCTCCCAATTCCCTCTCTTGGAGCACACACTGCCTTTACAAATTTAGCTTTTCCTGAAGTTCACAAACACCACTTCATACTGCTTAGAAATCTGTTTAAATGTTAGATCACATTCCAAAGCTGATTTACAAATCAGCTCTTTAAGTGAAGCAACACAAGGGCATAGGTAAATTTTAACTTTGCCAGCCTGGCTTTATGAGCAGCTTATTCGGAACTTATGCCGAAATGTGTTCTAGAAACTCCAGTTCATCCACAGTCAAGCTGAGCCAGTGTATGCAATAACCTAGCATTGTTATTTCCTGTCTCCCACTTTCCTGATGTATACTATAAATAGTCCAAGTAAGAATGTTGTTAAAATGTCAGTGTCTCAAGCCTTAATCCACATTATCTTAGTAAATAGGCATAAAATAATACCTCTGCATTCCCACCTCAGTTCTTTACTTGGTTAAGAATATCAGTGAAAATAATATCCCCTCCCAATCTTAGTTTTGTGCTTCATTGCTCTTTAAAGAAAAAAGCAAGCTCAGAGGACCAACTGACATCATTATCCATGGAATCACAACCATCCTTTTGGCTGACATTTGGGAACAGCAAGTACCCTACAGGAAAACACCCATTTGTTGCAGAATGTGATTAGTAGGATTTCCGACAGCAAATCCTACCTGGGAAACTTGAGGGAGCCCACCACAGTCAGCCATCTGAAAGGGGATGAGAACAGCCAGTTAGAGGGATGCCAGAGGAACTCACTTGTGCTCAGGATATATTGAAATGACCTTTTTAGCTATCTGGCAGAAAAACACTTCCTTTTGTTGTGTGAGTAACATACACGTGGATGAATGCATCAAAGCAAGCTGTTAAATGTTTATAAAGCTACGACTGCACCCCAGAAAACCACAAAGGCTCTTGATGCTCAGGGAAAGCATCAGCTGGAGCTACAAATGCTTTTTGCTGGGCAACAATTACCAGTTTCTTAGAAACCAGCCTATTAGTCCTGCTTGCAAGTTCAGCTCTGAATTCCAATAACATGAGTCTGTATTGACCTGGATGACAAACAGGGTAGAGAAAACAAACACCTAAAGCTCAGAGGTGAGAGAAAAAAGGGGAAAAACCATTTGCTGAGATTGCTGATGGCAAGCATCAGCCTGACTTGCCAAGGGAAGCAGGGAAAGCCAAATGAGAAAAGCTATCTTGAGTGCATGAAATATTTTTGGAGCATTTCATTTTTCCTGCCACTCCACCCCTCAAAGTCAACCCAACAAAAACAGTCCTGTTCCAAGGAACACTACAAGCTGAAAACAGCAGAGTTGTAAATTACAGGAAACCCCAAATCCTATCTAGGATTAGTTAGCAGAAAAACAGGCCTGCAGCAGGATCTGGCATCAGCCATTCCCCTGGACTGAGCAAAGGCTGGCCACTGATACAAGGACTGAGACCGTGTCAAACTTTCTTAGGGTGTCTGCCACACCCACATTATAGGGCAGGAGTATAACTCCTCAAAGGAAAAAAAAAAAATTTATAATTTTCACTGACTAGTTCACTAAAGACAGATGCAGTAGAAGCTCTTGGCAAAGCATGACCAAACTTGTTTCACTGGTTGCATGCTATTACTTCATCATTACTTCATTACAAGCTGAAGATTGCACTCATACTCTGAATGCCAAACATCAGCCAAAGCCTTTGCATGATGTTCTGCTGTTTTTAAGAGCATTTTATCAATTTTTTGGGAAATTAGCAGTAAGGTTCCTAGACTGTACCCTCATAAAAGACAGGTTGACCAAACTGTGGCTGATAGATTAGCTGTTGATTCACCTGACACTACTGCTGAGAGGCAAGCACAGGAACAAAATGAACTGGTTTGCACTCCTACTCTGCTCACAGCTTTTCAAACCTTTCAAAATATCTCAAGATCAGCTTTGCCAGCTCTAGTCAAATTCATTATGGGTATGTGAAATACTGAACATTTCAACTCTCATCTCTAGTATTCTAAAATGGAGGAGCTGAGAAATTCCCTGCTGTAATTCGGACAAGAAAGCCCCTGGTCTTGTTTATCCCACTAAAATACTCTCACCCTGAAGGAACTGTGGTTTTAAATCAGAACTGGATTGTCACTGTATTATCAGTATTGCAACACATAACTCTAGTTCTGCTTTTTTAGCAAATCCAACTGGTTTTATGTGAGAGGAATGTTTATTTTGAAAAGCACAATTGTTGTTATTACCTTCAGAAGTGTGGTCCTTGTTGGGTCCAGCTTTGAGTTGCATTCAACCTGTAGAAAAGAATAGCAGCATAAGGCATTGCACACAAGGGTTTAAGTATGAACTAATATGAAAACAGATCCAACACCTTGTTTTCTGGCTTAATTCAGACTAAACTGAGTGTCTTTTGATTCTGTGTGAAGACTCTGTGTATACATATACACATCTTTAAGCCTAAATCAGCTCACATTTTTAACTGCATTTTCTCCACATTACAAACTCATACTTGGGAACTGGAGACTTTTTTTTCCCATCTGTTTCTGGGACTTCAATGGCAACAAGTGTTGTTTGTCTTGTGATTTGGGGTCATCTGGTAGCGTCCCAAGTGGTGAGCAGCCATGTGGCCACGGGCCAGCAGACTGGGCATGCCCATTAAGGCACAACATTTGAAGTCATCCAGTCATCTGGGGAGAGTTATAATGGTCAAAAAGAAGCTCTTTGCTTGCAGAGTGACCCAGGGCACAGCTCCAGCACCACACAGCAAGTTAAAATACCAGCAGCAGATTTCTCTCCAAAGGAAAATATTTGCGGTTCACTGGAACTGCTGTGGTGATTGCTCCTAACGTGGTAGCCATTAAATAATAGTGCACAGGCAGAAGGGACAAAGAGCACAGAATTAATGGCAGCTCTCCTGTGGTCTGGAAGAGGAGAGCCACCGGGCTGGACTGATAGCCAGCAGGGCTGCTGTGTGGCAGGGGCTCTGCAGCCCCTTGGCTCCCCCACCCATCCTCAGCAGGGTGACAAAGATGGCTCGAGGTACCCACCACGGCATCCACTGCTGGGGAGCTGTCACCGACCACCAGGAGGACAGGACACCTGCAAAGAAGCACACACAAGAGGTGTTATCTCTGCCACCCAGCACGGACTTGCCCTGAGCTGCATTTTGTGGCTCTGGAAGGGTGATAAAGTTAAGCATGTGAAATGATTTGTTTTGTATTCCAGGCACCTTAAAGGTACATCAAATCCTGCATTAGCTGCAGATCTAGTGACCTGCTCTGATTCCCTGCCTGAGAACCTGTTCTTTTCCCCAGCTGGCAGCAAATCAGCCCTTGCCAGTGCTCTTATTCCTTCCTTGCTTTATAAGAAATTGAATGTGAGTATCAGCATCAAAGCCTCCTGCCGACCACCCCCCAGACCCTGAGCTCCAACTTTTGGTTCTGTGCATCCAATTCCAAACAAGATTGCCAGAGGAACAGAGTCTCCTGTGTATAACCATCAGCAGCTGAGCTAGGAAAGACTTGACAACCTATGTCGCACAAGCTGGAGCATAAGCAAAAGCCAGATGATCTCTCAGTCGGTCATTCTCATTCCTGCTCCATCTTCCTGGAAGTTTTTCTTGTTTGCTTGGTTTTCTAAATGGTTTTAGGCTGAGCTGTCTTTATTCTTGGTTGTATTAGCACAGCTCAAGTGCCTTTAGAGGTATATTTTCCATTAACTAGAACACATTTCAGCATTAATCTAAACACACTAACTTTTTGAGTACTTTGTAAGCCCAAATTTCTATATGCACAGTGACAGGAACTACTTAACTTTCAATTTTAATATGTTAGCCAGGTCTGAAGAGAGGAGTTCCTCCTAATGGCAGTCCCTGACCTGCAGTAAGCTGTCAAATGAAATACTTACTGAAGGGTGACAACATTCACTCCAGGAACAGGGCGCTCTATCTCTAGGTCTCGCCGACTGAAAAAAAAAAAAAAAAAAAAATAGAGAGGACAAAGGCTTTTGAAACACTGGAATTTTATAGAAACTCCTATATTCTCCTAGTTTAGAGAAAGCAAGGACAATCTCATGTTAATTTAATCTGATTTAATGTTAATTTTATCACAACTTAATATGTTGTGGCCTCCATAATGATGTAGAGCCACACTTAGATTGAGGGATCAATGTTGTAGTTCAGTCCCAGTGTACAACCTTTCACCCCACAAATGCATCAGGTCCTTCTCCAATGAGCAAACCACCTGAGATCCCTAAAGGCACTATTAAGCAGAACTTCCTACTGGGGGAACACATGTAATCCCACCACACAAGAAATACTCTCTCTAAAGAGCTGGACAGCCTCTCAAAAGTTTCCAGTTAGAAATCAGGTAAATGTATTTACCTGTTGTAAGAGTTGACAAAGAGATGAAGGTTGGTTTGATTCATATCATTAATGATATGCTGACGGTAAGTATGGATCAGGTCATGGTTGCTGTGAATCTCTTCCTAAAGTGGAGACAGAATTGTTCAGAACAGGGGCTGTATTCTGAAAGGATCTGAAGACATGGCACAGTAGTTGTGTATCAGACTCATAGATATGAGAAGCACAACAGGAGTGCACCTTGAGGGAAGGGACAGCTTCCAGCACCCAGTGAGGTCACCCATAATTAATACTGACTGCAGTACCACAATTTTCACTTGAAAACTCAAATATGTTGCAATGTTTAAATCTCACAATTGCAAAACACATTCTAGTGCAGATGGTTACAGTCAGACAAGTGTGAGGTTTTAAAACAAACAAAAGAAGATTCAGGGTAAGAAGCCTAATAAATGTTTCCAGGGTAAAGCAGATGTTGAAAGCTTACAAACATGTAATGTGGAACTCAATTTCACAATAGTAAATAACTAAGCTTCGAGGACTTCAATCAGTAACATTTTCAAACAGTTGGGTTCTAAAGTCTTTATAGATTAGTTCCTTGTTCTGCTGGAATGGAGTTTTCCATTGCATTTACTAACAATTTCAAGCACAGCAAAGTAGCCTCAAAAACAGTCTAGCACTTTGCATTGGGCTTGCATTGGAGAGCACTGTTAATACCAATAACCAGCTGTCACAGAGCTACAAGTATATTATATTAAAAAAATCTGGGGGGTTTTTCAGCTCAGAACATGAGCATATACAACTCTTATACCTGTGTTCAAGCGTTGGCTGCCTAGGCAGGGAGCTGCCCCTATTAGAGTTGTCACAACTGAGATGCACCTGAGTACTCAGGACACAGAAAACCCCATGGCAGAATACTGCCCAAAATGCTGGGGACACAAGTATGAATCCTGTCTCAGTTTAACTTCATCTTTTGTTGTTTAACTGAAAGCTTCTGCACTCCTCCCAGCCCCAGGAGGTAAATACAGATGACTGAATACATCAGAGGAATCTTTTGAATATTACCTTTCCAAATAGATGTGAAATGACCATGTCTGGCAAAGCATTCGTCCAACCTGAAATCTGAACAGCAAGATCACCTGAGTATCTGCTATTAACACAGCCCCTGAACAATGACACCTTCCAATTACCCATAAACAGATCAATGGATGTTTCTCTGCTCTCCCTACATGTACAATATCCTAAAGTGATATTTTGGCCCCTCAATTCAACTAGAACACCGTTAGGGGTTTGAGTCATTCTCATCAGATGTCTTCACTAATGCAGTTGTACAGGGAACACACAGAGCTGTTTAGGGAATCACTCCCTGCAGGAACACCAAGCAAACCAGCCTGGTGGCTGTCACTGACCCCCACTTCCCACTCTCCTCCCTGACAATGCAATGGAACTGGGACCAGAAGTTCACAACCCACAGCAAATGCTCCTGCTTTGGAAGGACACAAGAACACGAGGCACCTGCTGTGCTCTCGAAGTGAGCAATACCTCCCCTGAGAGGTGGAAG
The DNA here is from genome assembly GCF_963513975.1 of Fringilla coelebs. Lineage (NCBI taxonomy): Eukaryota > Metazoa > Chordata > Aves > Passeriformes > Fringillidae > Fringilla > Fringilla coelebs. The sequence goes on along the minus strand of NC_140028.1, from coordinate 8,460,588 downwards.
GCAGAGGCACAGGTATGGCAGAATTGAATGCACTGAGGCATTGGGTGAGAATCAAAATGGGTCAGGAGGTTCATTTCAGCATAGCAAAATGACTACATTTCATTTAAATAAGTTTGTCTATCACTTTATTTTGATACATTTGATCTGGAAACATATTTAGTAACTAAGCCTTGAAAGAATGTTACATCCTGGCTCTGCAAATTTCTCCTAGGAGTTCCTTTAATGGCAGCATCTTCTGGTTGTACAAACCATCTGTAGCCAATGCTCTCTTCTGAGTCCTTTTGGCATCTAAGAGTCACAGATGATTGAAACATGGAGGTTGCTGTTCTGGACATTTCTCTAAGCTCTGCTTCATATTTTGGACTGTGTTGGTAAACAAAGCCATGGACAAGAAAGCACTGAATGCTACATTACTGATGTTTTCTTGAAAGATGTTTCCAAGACTACCAAGTCCAGGTAAACTGTTCTCCCCAGCAGTTATGAGCTGTTAGGGATTTTCCCAGTAGCTCCATTGTGCCACATGTATCTGTTTTCTCAAAGCACTTATTTTTATCACTAGCCCTGTATGAAGTCTTTCTTTTGCAAATGGAAGAATAAACTCAAAAGGAATTAGCCCAGGATGTTTAGTATCTGCAGCCATGCCTGACATACAAGATGGCCTAACTCCCCATGTCCCACAGGCTTGCAGTAAGATTCATTTTTCTAACTTAAAGATGTTTACCTTAGTTGCTGCCCAGTCCATCCAACCTTCAGCACAAGGGTTTACATTAATGAGAACTAATCCCTCCACCATCTCTGCATGGTTTAACTGCAAGAGAGAAGATCTAAGATTTGTCAGATATCCTTTGCAGCTCGACAATCAGCAAAAAAATTAAATTAGTAAATTATGTCATAGGGAGGAAAGTTGGTAGGTCTAGTTTTATCTTGCAGAAAAGAAGTATATGTATGGAAAAAAAATTGTCAAAGCAATTCAACTGAGCAGCTGGAGAACATTAGGATTTAACTTTTTCTCCACCCTCAGTTTAAATAGAGAACTCCCATTATAAAAACCTTCTGCAAATTAACTGGGTAGAGCCCAGGCCTTAAAATGGAAAATCTAGGTCTTCTGGATTAGCTATCCTGCAGATTGTGGTATTTCACTTAAAAGCTTGGCTTGCATGCCTAACTGGGCACAGCAGAACAGGAATTCTCCATGCACACTATGGGGACAACAATATGTAAGGGAAGTCAGGCTTGAGGCTTTAGGGAAGTTCCACAAAACTTACAGCAAATCTGGTTAAAATGTAGGCACCAGCTCCAGTTCCCATTCCTATGATGGTCTTCAGCCTGCACAGCAATAAAACAGAAGAGACAAATGAGGAAGGGTGCTGAAAATAAAGTTACACCAGCAGCCTTCCTCTTTCACATGCCAGTGTGTGTCTGCAGAAGGGAGGGCTCAGCCTGGCTCTGGACCCCCAGCAGTGTCAGTGGCCCCAGGGATATCTGCAGGACCCTGGTCCTCCTGCCTTGCAAGGCAGCAGCTATCCTCACTTATCTTTAAGTAAATACACTGAGTAACCACGGGATTGTTCTGATCCTGGGGAGAAATGATTCGTCTCTGCCAGAAAAACTTATAAGATACAGACCTGAAATCTGCAGCCTAAATACAAAGCTCCCCCTCCCCGGGCTCCCCCTGCCTTCCCCATCACAGCTATCCAACTGGGGTTCCTCTCTAACAGCAGTCTGGCAGGGAAACATCTCCTGCTATCCAGTCACTGGGGTGATGAAGTTTAAACTTCATAACCAAACAGGGCAGAGACAAACCAAATATTTGCATGAACTGAAATCAGATTTAAAGCATCACCTTCAAGGTCGTAGAAAATACATGGGAGGGAAGGCTAGACAAAACCAATGAGAAAAACAGGTCCTGCTATGCTTTTAGGAAAATACCTGAGGATAGTTTTAAATGTCATTAGCAATATTAAATCAAGGCTTTGAATATATACTCCAGTTTCATTGATTTCCAAGGTACTGATGTTATTGGTCACATTTTTTTGAGCAGTGCAACAGAACTGGCAATGCTGTGCCTGTCATTAGGCAGTTCAAAAGATACACACCCCCCAAGGAGGTAGTGAGGTAACCTGGTCCACAGTACTGTAAGAGCTGCTCCTAACTGCAATGTCTAAACTGGGGAGATGGCCCAGCCTGTGTTTGCCAAGGCTGCCTAACCCTGAATGCCAGGTTTCCTCTGCTCGTTCTAAGAACTCCTTGGAGGTGTCTACCTGCCCTCTCCACTGTGTACCAGGAGCATGAGCTCCTCAGAAAAGGAACCTTCAAGCTACAGCTCCTGCTAAAGCTGAGCTTTAAGTGAGGACAAATCCCCAGATGTGGTGCAGGTACACAACCCAGGAACATTGCCACTAGGGCTTTTAACACTGGTGACCTGGCATCTGCACTTGGTAGTACAAGATGCTCAGGGAGGTCAGACTGATCCCCTAGAACACTCAAGCCACAGAAGCAAAACAGTACATCTCTTCAGATGGGACAGTGTTTTTGGATTTTTTTCTGCTTAACCACACAGGAAAACGTGGGTTGCTACAGTGGGAAGAACAGATTGTCTGTGCCCTGCCCCTGTGAGGGCTATGCACAGAGAATACAGGAGGAAGCCCCTAAATTAGGCTCATGGGATTTCTCCTAAGTTGCTTCCTGTTTAAAAATAACCAGACATTTCAAAAAGGGCCAAAAAATAAGCCCTTTCAGAAACCAAGGTAAAAGCAATCCATCTGTAACAGAGGAATCCAAAAGAACCACAAGTGTATTTCTAGCAAACAAAATGCCAGACAGCCAAGCTAAAACAAATGCCTGCTCTTTCAGAGAGCCACATAGAGAGAATGAGAAAAAGAGGTAAACAATTCTGCACTCACCCAAACTGTTTCAGGATTCCAGGAATCATTTCAGCCAGCTGATCCATGGAGGGATACACATACCTAAAACAAGCATGTTTTTGAGGAGTTACTACACCACTTCCAGCAGAGTACACTGGCATGTTTAGAGGCACAGTGATCACTGTAGAGCTAGTACCAAATGTGGTCATCATGAGATCACTGAATGAATGAGCTGAATTTAAATCAGGAGCAAGCACAAGTAGTTTTGCAGAAATATGAGCGTAATCTATATATAGATTCTATATGTTACAAGACAATAGATGTCTAAGAACAAAACAGACTACAATGAATCTTTCCCAGGGAATATTTACACTTAGAACTTATGACGAAGTTTGAACAAGAGAGATGAGTTTCCAACCACATTCACTGTGTTTGTATTTCTAGTCCACCACAAAATTTTCCCAGTATTGCATAATCAGAGACTACAGAAATGACTTCTAGATATTTGGCAAAAAACTTACATGCATGTTTTTAAGGACACAAACATTACCATAGGATAAATGAGAACAGCTTTTCATTAATATTGATGAAGAAAATGAAGGCATAAGAAAGGCTATGAAGCTGATGAAGAAGACTCAATAAAAACAGCTGCTTGTTAATGCTCCTGGTCTTCTTAAATCAGAAATAAAACTTTGAGAGAAGGAGATTCTGAGCAAAATCTTAACTGAGTAGCATGCGGAAAAAAAAAATCTATCCAGGGTACAGCTGGAAAACATCTGTCTAGGATGTATTTAAATCTCTGTTATACCTAATTATTCTCCAGTTTAGTCTCTAAAAGATAATCAGACAAAAATCACCAAGTACTATGAAACATTTTATTTTTTTAGACATTCTTTTTGGGAAATTAAACCTTAACATGACAACAGGTGGTGTCACTGCAACAGCTTTGTGGCTGTTGCAAGACTTTATGGCAGCCTTTCAGTACTTAAAGGAGACCTATAAGAAAGAGGAGGGCAAACTTTTCGGCAGGGCCAGTTGTGATAGGAAAAGGGATAATGGTTTCAACCTAAAAGAGGGTAGATTTAAATTAGATCTAACGTAGCCCCACATTTCTCTTCACAGAGAAAAGCAAGGCACAATTCTTCCCAAGAATATTTCCAGGTTTCACATTCTCTGAACATCAGGGAAAGAAAACACAATCCTTATCATTTGCTATGCCTGTGTTTGTGCCAAAGTAGAATGCAATGTGGAGATTGTTTACCCAAAGTGAGGTGTTTTGTTTCCTTGCCCTACCAGGGCCAAGTGTGTGCGTGGGCACTGTCGGGTGACAGTCACGAGATTCTGCGCAGCGCGAGAGTTGTGTGCAGGGTCGAGTGCTTGGCAGGTTCAGTTTTAGAGGTATAGAATAATGTAGTATAATCAAGTAATTAATTAGCCTTCTGATATCCATGGAGTCCTCCTCATCAGTCCTCCTTTGTCAGGGCCCCACAGCACAGCTATTATCTAAGGAAGAAGTTTTTTTACAGCGAGGGTGGTAAACCCTGAAGCAGGTTGCCCAGAGAGGTGGTGGGTGCCCCATCCCTGCAAACATTCCTGATCAGGTTGGACCGGGCTCTGGGCAACCTCATCAAGCTGTGCCTGCTCACTTCAGAGGATTTGGACTAGGTAACCTGCAAGTTTCCCTTCAAAATCAAACCATGATTCTATGACTTAATTTAGGAATGCTGGTCTCCCAGTTGAAGGGCAGGTAGAGATAATACAGCTTCTAACATGACCATCATGATTGCATCAAGTCTTTGCCAGCCCCAGACCTTGATGGTTCCCTCTGTGGCTGCCAACTCAGAAGCGTTAACACTCGCTCAGGGCACGAGGGCTAAGGCACTTAAAAGCTCATGATTTAAACAAATGCAAAGACAGGGTGACTGAAATAGCTTTGTAGGCTGCTCTGACAGACAACTGGGCCATTGCAGCTAGCAGCAGCATCAGACCAGCTTAAATATTAAGCAGGGAAATAGACTGGCTCATGCAATAAGGGTACGTATAAGCTCCTTAATGCGTGGTTCTTACAGAGCAACTGCTCCTTGCCTTGCTCCCTCCCCTGGCGTGTTGGCTGCTCCCTTCCTCAGCCAAGCTGATTCTTGTCCAAGGGGCATCTCAAGGTAAGCCTGTCTCACTTGCCCTAAACAGCTAAAGCCTTTTGGCAATGGCAGTGCTCATGGCCCACAAGGTTTCCAAGAGTTACAGCATCATACACGGCACAGTCAGGAGTACACAGCTCCCTAAAACCTTCTAAACCTTCGGTGGGGGTCATCACCCTGTTACTGCCCAGCAACCTGCGTTTGCCAGGTGGGTTATCAACTTAACATCTACCATGCTGCCACTTCATAAAGACCACAGATTTACATGGGAGGTGATGTAGAGGTTGATGCCTGTCTTCTTTATAGCAATCATTTCGTTTTCCTTTAGTATTTATATTCAGGATGCCACTACAAAACAAGCTAACTTAATATTTAAATTTAAATTGACAAGATGTAGAGATCTATCAAGGAACTGTTTTACAAGCAGTCTAGTTAGCAGAGCTAAAACACAGAATTGCAGCCACCAAGTCAACTGTGAACTGGCACAACAAAATAGAGCTTCCAAAACGCCAGTACTTTAGAAACAGTGTCAGGATTTCAGATCAAAAGCCAACTACTGTGCTTGGTGCAAGTACTTTTTAATGAAACTGCAGCTCAAGACTCTTTTCCACAAGAGGGTAACTATGAAAGCATGGGCTGTTCCCCTGACAACTCACCCAGCCTGGAAAGATGGTGCTCCATCCTGCTGACCAGGTGCATCCACATGGCACACTGCAAAGTGCTGGGTGATTTCCTGCATATCCTCGAAGTTGAAGAGAGGATTGAAACAAGTTTTATCTTGGGAAGGAAAAGAAAATATGAAATAATTATGCTGAATGAAATACTAAGTTTGCAGCCACAAAAATAATTTATTAATCTATCCTGCAGGTTAATGAAAAGTCGAACCAATCAGGTCAGCTAAGGTTTTCCATCTTATTTTTGTACCTACTAGAATATTTGCTTGGTACACCTAATTCCTCAAAAAATATTCCTAACAAAATTTAGCCAAGGGTATTTATCCCAGGTTTTGTCTTAGATTAAATTATCGATTTCCTTTTTTTTTTCTTTAATTGTGTCAAGACAAACGGAGGGAAAAAATATTCAAGGCTAAGATTGTGACTTATTCTTTTGCCCAAATACTACAAGTTAAATATCTTGAGCCCTGCAGCTCAAGACAAAAACCTCTTTTTGGGATACTCAGTGCTGTAGGATCCAAGGCTTGAGGTGATCTGATTTCTGATTTTCAATCAATATTAATACAGGGAGAGGATTAGCATACTGGTGTGGAAAGTACCATCTTTGATATGCCTAGAAAATGATTCAATAATCTCTGTGTTTCTGAATGTCCTCACAAAACACACATCCAAAATCTTGGCAGAATATAAAATAATTTTAGCTCAAACCAACTTTAGAAGAATATGCAAGCCCAGAACAGCTTTGGAAAGGAAAAGGTGTAATTTAAACTTAAGTTACAGATTTTCTCTGCGCTGATTCACTGAAAATCAAAATTAAAGACACATCCAGGAAACACAGGCAAGTCAGTCAGTTTTTTTGTCTTATAGTAATATTCACCCCCTTGCAATAGCCAACCCATAAAGATCAGCAGGTGTTCTTAAATATTGATAACTGATTAAGAAACCATGAACTGTGTGAAACAGAACTGACAAAAGAACAAACTGGAGCAGGTCTGGCTATTGAGTCATCATATGACAGATAAGATAAAAGGCACTTGAAGTTTTTTTTCCTAATGCTGGCTAAGGACACAAAGCCAGCACTCATTTCATACTGCCTTGACACATAACTCATAAAAACCCAAGCAGCACAAGGCTGTTGATCAGACAGGACCCAAAGCCCCAGCAGAGTTCTTTTTCCAATCCTGTTGGCAATACACCATCAGCCTCCCCTTGAGATTTTTTACAGCATTCACACACAGTCACTGTGAACTACAGAGATCTTTCACTCCTTTAACTGAAGCATTCCAATTATTTACTGAGCAAGGATAAAAAACTAATCTGAGAATTCCACTTGCTGTAAGAGTTAGGTGCCATCTAACAGCTCCCAAGGCACACAGACAAGCAAGGACCTGGGGAGGGTTTCCTAAGCTGCTTCCACAGCCCTGGCTGTGGCAGTGCTGTCCCAGGAGCTGCAGAGCCACTTACGGTTCAGGCCGATGTCGTGGTAGGTGAGGATGGCCGGGCGGTTCCCCCGCGGAGTGCCGCACATGGTGACCCGCACGGAGCCGTGCACCGTCTCCACATCCTGCTCCTGCCAAGGACAGCAACAGTCTGTCAGGGTGTCCAGTGCTCCTGCACAGCTGCTGCAGCACAGCCTGATGGACCAGGAGCACGGGTCCTGCCCCATGCCGGGCTCTGCCCTGCAATCCCACCTGACACCCCCCGTTCTGCCCCATGGCGGGGCTCCGTGCTGGCATTTTACATTTGATGTCACCTCCTCCAGTCCACAAACAATTGCAGAAAAACTCTGCCAGCTCTAACCAGATGCTGAGGGAACAGTTTAACAGTTTTTAACCACATTAAAAGACAGAATAAGAAAAAGAAAGCAGTTTTGTTGTAATGATGCCTTGAATACCAAGAGCTTACAACTATGACCCTCAACATTCGCAAAAGTACAAGTCGCTGTGATAAAATATTTCTGATTTCTAGGAAAAGAACTCTAGCTGAGAAAATGACCTCTATTCCCCAAAGAAAGCAGCATTAAGCAGCTTGCACATGCTTATCTGCCATAAAGATTTATTACACTGTGAAGCCTTGTGATTGCAGTAGTCTTCCCCAATAAAATCAGCAGCCACATGTGTTTGTTTTATGGCTTGTGATGTACAGACCTGAGCATAAACCCAACTGTGTAAAGTTTGCTAATAGAACAAAATAACCACAACATCATTCTGATGCTTACCAGGAAAAACATTAAAAAGTAAACTGCTATTATTTGGCATAACAGGAGTTCATACTACTTACTGATCTTAAAGCCAAGGACGCCTTCATTAACAAACCAAAGTCCCCATGAGCACCATCTTTTGAATCTCTAAGTCAGATGCGAGTTACACAAAAGATGGAACAGTTTTTTGTTTCTTTTCCACTTGAACTTCAAATGGATATAAACAATTTGGTATTTTGCCAACATGTATCAAAGGAATCACAAACCAACCAATTATTTCTGACACTTATTTATGGTATGTTTACATTCATATAACAATCAAGGAATTACATAGGCAGTAGCCAGTCTTTGCATCTCCCCAGAGTCCTTTATTTACAGCACAGGACACAGATACAATCCATGGCATTCAGTGCAGTGCACTGCCTGCTGCTGCAGGGCTTGTTTGACTTGTTCCATGCAGTAACACTCAGAGGCAAAGTCCAAATTAAATTAAAATCTATCAAAAATTATGCTGTAGAAATCAGAGGTGTACAGCCTCTGCAAAAACCTTTTTAAAAGGTTTGATTACGTTCCAATATCTGAAGTAATAATCCAATCTAAATCTCAGCTCCTTAATTTGACACAAGGAATGCACTGCACAGTTTGTTGCAAATAAGGATTCTAGGCAACACCATTCTACATTTCATCTATTTTCCTTTTAATTACACAATTATATCAGTTTTAAGTTATAACTGAGGCAGTGAATCAAGATCTATCCCCCCTTGCACACAGGACAAGTTAAGCATCGCTGGTCCCTGAACTACACTCCAAAACTCTAATTTTCAGATTCTCTATCTCCTCAGAGACTCATTCCTCTGCATACTCACTGCATTACTTATCAGGTAAGCTGTGTCTTCCACATCTAGGACCATCCTTAGGCAAAACAGGGTGACAAATCCAGCGAGTCACACAGAGGACGGGTGGCAGGTTTTTATTTTGCCCCAGCAGGGAACTGGGTTATATAGACAAGCTGCTCTCCTACATAGGCTTATAACTCCCATCATGCCCAGCTGGGGAAACCAAAACAGACTAAATCACGAGGATGTCACTCTTAAATAGGATTTGAGCCAGGTTTGACCAGGGGAAGAATGTACTCAGAGGTCAGACATCAAAGATGAACTAAGTCCTTGCCACACAATGTACAAAGTGCCAAATTTCTAACCTGGGATTTAGCACGGTCTTTCCTCTGTTGTTGTTTTTATCAGACTTTGAGAAGTTTAGGTTCATTTAATGTTTTGTTACCTGAAATGCTGAAACAACCCAAACTTATGCTAAATTGAATCAGAATTGAGTTCTTTCCTAAAAGGCAGGATTAAAGTTTCCAGTAAACACAAACAACTGAAAAATTAGTGTAAATCACAATGATTCTGAACAAAAAAACCAAGGCCTTTTAAATGCTTGATATCTAGTATTTCCAGAGTTGATAAGCAACATTTAGTTTAAAGGATTCCTATATCACCACACTAATGTCACCAAGTTCAGCTTTTGGTGGAAAATATGATATTGTACCTTATACATTGGGTAAGTCATTAATATATACTATTAAAATATAATTATAAAAAGGCTTGGGCAGCAGGGGATGTTAACGATCATCAAATTCTAACCCCCTGCTGTGGGCAGGGATGCCACCCACTACATCAGATTGCTCAGAGCCCCAATAACATTCTATATCATTAATTTATATTTGGGCACTGTCATTATACAAAACTCCTAAATAGATTTGCAGTGCCAGTATATAGAATTAATAACAGCTGAAATTAATAATGATGGCAATTGATATTTTACACATTGTACTCTCTTATGCTTAGCTAATTAAGAAAAATAATAATTTAGCAACCTCAGCACTGTAATAAGAATAAGCATTATTGTGTAACACACCTCCTGCTGAATGTGGAATATTGAAATTATTTTCTCCTCAGTTAGAGACTAATAGGCATTTCATATAATCAGATTTTATTGCTAGAGCTTTCCAGCAACAACAGTGAAAATCCAGGACCTGTTTTCTTTGCAGGGAGAACCTTCAAGATTCAGGATCATCCTCCTTCATGGATGAAAGAAAAAGTCTGTTCATGGTAGATAAAACCAAACCCTTGAACCTGCACATCCCACTGACCACCACAGAGAGCTCTTCCGGAACTGGAAACCTGGATCTAGTTCAAACTCAGTGCCAACTAAAAATAGTTCAGAGACAACAAGTGACCATGCTCCCAATAAGTGGCACAACACAGTCAGTTTAACAATTGGCTCAATTCCTCATTACTGTCACAGTGAGACTCCCCTAATTCAATAGGGTTGTGTTGTTTTCCTGTAGCACAAATTCTTAATGGGAAATGCACACAAGGTTCTAAAAAACAATCAATTCAAACCAGTTTGTTTGGTGACATCAACAACTTCACATCCCTATTGATCCTATTAAAGATCAAGAGATTTGTCTACGTGATGTAGGGATGGATGTTTTCAAAATGCAGAGCACTGAAAACAGATGGCAGCACATCCCAATCAACATCAACATTATAGTAAGAGGCTCTTCACCAACTGATTTGTATTAAAACACTATCTTGGAAAAAAAATCCAAGGTACACTAATCCGATAGAAGGATAAAGACAAACACACCATCTGTTCACATCTCTCACTTTAACAGAGGTGCAGTCTTGTCTCAGTGCACCAAACACACACATAAAAATACTTTCATTACGTGCAAATTAAGGGAGGCTGCCTCAGTTTGGAGGAGCTAGTAGATCCTAAAATAGATTTTATTTTTACTTCAAGTGACCTTTTAATTTTTTCATGAGGTTTGAAGGGAAAGACAATTTGTTATCACACAGGAGGGCTCACTTATTCCTTCCCCTCTACCCTGGGTAAGTAAAACATGGATTGAGAAACGTGTTTATGAACAAGTTATTTTCTGAAGTACGGAATACACGCCCAAAATATCTCAGATATCTAAAAAGGAAACCTGCACATGCACACTGCACATTTTGCTAAATACGTCATGTTTTATATTTGAAGTAAAATACTGCATTCCATCAAGATTATTTTAAAGCTTTCAAATATACTTAATCCTCAATTACAATCTCATGCTTTTATTTTAATTCATGATATTATGACTGTTAAATACACCTCCCTTCTCTTGCCTTAGAACTGAGGGAAAAGCTTCTGAGCTTTTAAAGAATATTTGAATACCTTTAAAATTTTTAGGAGATAGTATATTTTAAATTCAAATTACTTAAGAATTTTATTATAGTAATACCTGCATAAGCTATTTTTTCACTTTTCTTTTTCAATTTCTTGGAGATTAAAATTATTTGATATTTCAATGCGCTATTTTAATGTTGAATTTCAAACCCCCTTTGCCTTGAAGTTCTTTAGCATTTTCTCAATTGATTTTTTACTCTATAATAGAATTTCAATTCATCTTATGCCTTTTTTTTCCCCTAAAACCCCAATGACCACATTTCCATTATTTTTTTATTAGTTAACATTTATATTCTGAATCAGCAATATTAAGAAAAAGGTTCCCCAAAATCAGGTAGGGAGTGGGGTACATTAATAAGGATGATGACTTCAGGTGTAAGTGTAAGCGACCCTGCTAAGGTGGAAGCCAAGAACAAAAACTTGGCAGCAGGAACTGACGCAGGTCATTGCGACAGCTCTGCCCAGGGATCCTTCCTAGTCCGATTAGCAGGGGTCACCCTGCTCTGCTCTCACTCTGCTGATGCAAACCACTGCCACCCCCATCCCTTTCCTTCAGCCTCCCAAAGGATGAGGAAATGCACACAGCACACTGCAGCACCCCAAACCTGGGGATCCCACCCCTCCTGCCAGCTGCTCCAGCTGAGTCATCTCCCCTGCAGCTCTTCCCTTCTCCATCAACAGGCAGGAGGAGGAGGAAGTAAAGCAGGAACTGATCTTTCCTGCCTATGGATACAGATGGCCACGAGTGCAAGGGACAAACTCATCTCTGCAGCTGCCACGCTGCTCCAAGTTCTGCTGGGTGACTGAGCAAGCAGAGTCCTGATGGACTGAAACAGAGCTGGGAGGGTGAATATGCACAGTGAGGGGGAGCCAGGGCTCCATTGGCTCCAAAGCTACTGAGCTAGAGACTACACACACACAGAACAAACTGGAAATGCAATTAAAATGTGCTTGGCATGAAGGCAAGAAAGGCACCCAGGGCACAGTGCTCTGCACCATTTATCATCAATTATCCCAAAACAGGTTTGGCCAGGAACATTCCCTGCTTGAGATGCAGGAGACCTTCACTGCAATTTCCAGGTGGGTGCCACAGACATCATAACAGACAAATTGCTGACTGGATGAAAGAACTGCCAGTTCTTTCATCTCTTGTCTTGGCCATCTCCTGATAACTCCAAAGATTTTTTTCCAGAAAATAACCACATGTGTCTTGCAACATGTGCTTTCAGAAGGGCAATATCCCACTACACTGTGGCTTACTCTAAAAATGGAAAGCTGTGTTTAACTCCAGTCTGTCTAGAACTGCATGTGAAGTAAGAATCTATTTTATTCCAAATCTGAGTAACTAGGTCAAATTTACTCTTGGAAGGAAAACACATCACAGACAGTTCTTTTCACTAGTGGCAGAAACGAAGGCATTAACTGAACACAGCCTAACTTGCTCCCAGAAGGATGGAGGAACTTGCAGTGGACATGGTGGACACCCACATCCATACACAGGCATTGAATAAGAAGGTCCATTCTGCCAAGCACCAGTAAGATCCTTCCCTGGCCAGATCTGTCCTCTTCCCAAGAAGTTCATAGGAAAGGTTGGCCCCTAAGAGCTTCAGCCTCAGTCCTGAGTGACCTGGGTCCTCTAGGGCCACACAGGAATTTCTCTAATGAACTAAGCAATCAAATCTCTCATAGCAGTTCCAAACCACTTTTTCCACAAATCAACCACAAAAGAACTTAAAGAAACACAGGGAGGGCACTTGTGGCTTTAAGGACCAAAGCAAAGTCTCCTTTGCAGTCACAATTTTTAACAAAATGCATTGAGACTTATTCCACATTTTTCCTGAACTAGAACAACTAAAGATTAAACTCTTAACAAAGATAGATCATTAAAAAAAGTAAGAGCTGGCAGAACAGAGCTAAATGACAAGAACCACTGCTCTGGATTAGTGATAGTTAATCCAAAACATGGAGGAAAAAAAAGCAAAAAGGCTTAGAGAATTTGATCTTGCAAGTTAAAACAATCTATATATACACATGGTTTACAAACCAAGCAATTTATTCCAAGAATAGAAATGAAATATGGGTCACTTCTGGATTCTTAATCAAAAGACTGTAGTATTCCTGTTAGCAGACTTAATCTGGGATTCAATCTATTTAGACCAAGTGATCAATCCAGAACCAAACAGAAAGCTTCTCCCATGCTGTGTACAGCCCTGCAAGAAGCTGTGTGGTGACAATCTTAACTTACATTTATCAAGACCTCAGGCAGTAGTTTTCATTAGGAAAAAAATAGGGGTAAGATGCAGGATTAGTGTAAACTGCAGCTTTGCTGTAGAAGTAAGAACCATTGAAAGATGAAAAAAAAAGTCCAAGACAGCTGTCTCACTTGGTTTCCAAGGAAAAGTCTCAAATTTGGGCTGTATTTTTAGAGCAACTGGCACAACATTGAATAGAAATATAAAGACAAGTGCTAATAAAGCACAACATGCAATAAAGTAGAGAAGGGTTATTTCCTTCAAAGACCTGAACAGAGAATAACAATTTAATAGCTTTCCCTGGTTCTGCACAGTCTGCTTCGACTTCTACACACCTTGATAAAGATGAGACCCCCAGTGAGCCTCTGTTCCCAGTACACAGTGCTCATCCTCAGCAGTGGGAAACCACCCCTGACACTGCCCCTCCCTGATCTCCACCCCAGCTCATTCCAACCTGGCTCCTGCAGCCATGCCATTCCTGGGTCTCAGCTAAGAATCAGCAAGGACAAACTTCCCAGTCAAAAGCCCAAATGGCAATAAAATAAGGGGAGCCAGGGGAGTGACAGGGTCATCTGTCAAAAGCGTGGCACTCAGGGAGAGCAAAGGGCCTCCGTGTGACCTAGTGCTGTGCTACGAACCTGTATGCTCTGTCTCTAAATAAAAATAGAGAAATACCATCACTCCTTTTACTGACAATACTGATTGCTTAGCACCTTCCACCACCCCACAGGCTTCAGGAATATTCTGGAAAATTTCAACAGCATAATGGGATTCATCCAGAGGAACGTTTCCTCTGAGGAAATGCATGCACACTGCTAATGAAAGCAAATTAACTGGGGGAAGTGTGTGTCCATGTGGGAGGGGAATATATTGTTTTCACCACCACTGCTGAAGATTCTCATTCTCCTAGCAAGAACAGAACTGCTTGCAAACCAGCCACCCCCTTTGACTGAATCTTTCTCAGCTCTAGCCTGAAAAGGCCCCCTGTGGTCCCCTTCACAAGGCTACAGCCCAGCCCCATTCAGACCCCTCTCCCACAGTAACAGCATTCCTGGCAAGCAGGCAGGCCCTTCTGGTCACATCTTGCTGTTTTCTCAAATGTCAATTCAATCTCCCCTCGTGCAAAAAGAAAAAGAAAAGAAAGAAAGAAAAAAAAAAAAAAGAGGGAGGAAATAAGGGTTTTACTTGCCTGAACATCGAAGTCTGGAAGGAGGCGAGTGATAGCCTGTGAAGAGATTTGAAAGCATTAATGGAAGTCACTTGCAGCTATGGAAATCTGTGCTTGGATATATGTTCAAGCCCCCCCAGTTCTGCAGCTGAGAGCTCTGTCTGTCCATTCAATGAAAGCTTTTCTGACGAGCACCAAAAATTCACCCAAGAGATTTTAAACCCACTAATCTTCATGGAGAAATGAAAGCAGTAAAATGCCAGATTACAGACCAGCAAAATGAAGGCTAAAAGCTGATGCATCCTCAGTTATTGTTAAATCTGAGCAATACACTCACAAGGAGCAGTAAAACTGAACTTTTTGCATCACTTATTGTAGCCATGGGACAGCCAACAGCCTCAGTCCTGCCTAGGGTGGGAAGTCCCACTGAACACTTGGAACTCAGTTAAGCAGTCATTACTGGGACTTGGTTATGTGATGTGGAAGGTGGGAAGGGTTTTATTCTGTCCAAAATTAATCTTTGCAGTGTTTGAGAAGCTGGCTGGACACAGAGAGGTCCATTCCACCCTGTCACCTACCATAGCTGCTACTGACAATCTCCTGCACCTGTCAAGGGTCTCCACCAGGAAAGGAGTTAGGTGACAACCTCCACACCTCCAACAGCCTACAAGGCTTTTAGCTTCAAAGGAGGAAATGTCTTCTAGTTACCTCCTTTTCTTAAGGGAGAAGAAAAGTCAAACTCTTATTTCCACTGGAGGGAAATAAAACAGGGGGAAGAGCAGCCAAGCAAACACTTTATGCTGTAAAGTGCAAAAGGCCAAAGCTTGAAAAATAAAATTGAGATAAAAAGGAAAGCTTGAAAAATAAAATTGAGATAAAAAGGGAAGCTTAGAATCCTGGCAAGGAGGTCACTCAGCCTCAGAAGCCCAGGTAAAGTAAGGACAGATGTCAGGAGCACCACAGCTGCTTTCTTAGGGACCCTCAAGCACTGCAGTACAACCTGTAATTCTCAGTTGTGACTTTTAGGCACAGTCTTGGACATGTAAACAACTACCCAAGATCTGACTGAGCAGAAATAATTTTGCACAGCCTTAGCTTTAGACAATCTGCTGTGTTTTACTCTCACTGTATTGTTGGTCTCATGATCTTTTAAACAAAACATTTCAGCCACGGCTGCTCCCGTGGGACCCAGGGCTGAAAGGAATGAGTGCATTTGGCACCTGTACCAACAGCACATGAAATGAGGGCGATCATTGCTCAGGAACAAAGACTTGGCTGTAGCAGGAACCCAAGCACAACAAGCCAGGACACAGCTCCAGAGAGCCTCACCCAATAACCCACTCCAAACCAGCTCCCCCCTCCATCTCTATGTGCTGACCATCCTTCAGGGAAACTTCTTCCCCTTTCTCAAAACACATTAACATCCTTCATCTATGTTAAAATGGCCACAGAGGAAATCCAACTCTGTCCTAATTTCCCCCATGCAGACAAAATTTAAGGTAACATCATGAACAAATGCAGATAGGGCTCCTTGTAAAGATTCCAACTTTTGGCCTATGAGGTACCAAAACCCAGGAAGTTAATCAGTATTTTAAGATATTTCTGAATTTTGGAGCAAAGATATTCCAGTACCAACAGGACTTCTGCTTAGAATCTCCTTTGCTTTGGTAGTTCTGAACAATATGGGCACTAAAAAGGGGTCTTAGTTTCTGAAAAGTTTGAGCACTGCATTCAGTGGTATCCAAACAAGCTCTGCTTTCATGCAATGTCCTTGGCAAAGGAGCTGTGTTTAAAGTTTCTGTAGCCATTTCACTGCAGTCACAAGTGGAAATTATTTTCTGAAGTGTTTACATAAAAGAGGGAGGGAATAAAAAAGAAAGCAGCAGATAGAGCAATGAATTCTAGTGTATAAGACCAGAAAAAACCCAGCACATTCATATACATGATTGTCAAGAAAAAATGTCATTGGGAACAAGATAAAATCTTAGTTTTGTTTCAAGAAAACATTGAGATGTTTCTTCACATATTACAGTGAATATTTTGCCATGAACCTAGCAAAGTACAGAGCATGGCTACCACTAAAGAGCCAGCCACTGAATCCAGATGTTGTTGATAGGTTTTTTTTTTAAATAAAAAAAGTCCAATAAAGACTGGAAAGTAGTACAACAAGGTTAAAGAAAAAAAAAAGGCTAGAATGTTACTGTGCTGCAACTCCAGTGGCTGTAGCAGGCTGTGGGTTGCACACACCCAGCTGGCTGTAACTCATGGCTCAGTGCACTCAGGACAAGAAGGGGCTCAGCTCTACCTCTGGCCTCAGCTGTGCCCAAAGGAAATGCAAAGGCTCTCCCTGTGAGAGGCAGCTGAGAGAGCAAAGTTTGTCTTTACACTGAGAAATGTGTGGCTGTAGAGGGATGTACATGAGACTGCCCAATTGGCATCATTTGATACAGCTAAAGACACACAGAGCTGACGTTATTCAGAGAAGAAAAAGTGTCACCATCATATTAAAAGAACAAAACCAAACAAGAACAAATAATTAGGGTCAGTTTTGCATTATTTAAAAAAACAACCCAATGAACTATTCTAATTCCATCTCCAGTTTTTCTTTTCTTCTTCCATACAATATGTTCAAAACAATCTAAGAGCACATGTGCAGTTCCAAAAGCAGTCCTGACAGAAAACACAGAAGCTCTAAAAAGCTTAAGATTAATTACCTCCTCCTTCTCCACCAGAGGTTTCACCTCTGCAAGGTGAGCATCCTGGAACTCTGTTGACATGGTCAGTAGCTGATATCTGCAAAGAGGAAAAAAGATTTGTTCTCAGCTTGCATCAAAGATTAAATACAGGAACAAGTAAAGATCCTGCTCCACCCAGCCCCCACAATGACCCACTCTTTCAGGTTATAGTTTAAAAGACCTCTGCTAGAAGATTATAAATCTCTTGTAAAATGCCTCCCTGGTTTATTTATATACACACTCCTGCACAATATGAGATTAAAGAAATACTAAGGCTGCAAGATCAAACAGAAGTTTGGCAGCTTCAAAGCAGGGAATGCTGGAGAAAACAAGGTAGGGACAGCAGAGAGAACCATGGAAACTGTCATTGCAGGGGTGCAAGAAGACATAGCCAAATCTGCATGACTGCCTATTGAAATGTGCTTGAACAGCTCTTTCTGAAAACCTTTTATTTTTTTTCAGCATATGCAAGGCTCCCTCACTATTCCCCAGATTTTTACAGTGAGAAAATCAAACTGGACAGTTTGATTTATTGTCAGATTGATGTACTCCATTCTTCAGGACAGATAAAAATCAGATACTCCTTTGAGTGCACACCAACAAGGTTCATGCAATAATGCCTTTTTCAAAACTGACAAAGGAAAGGACAAGAGTGCTGTATCCTGCTCTTGGACATTGTGATGTCCAGCCCTCAGCTGCAGGAAGCTTAACTGGGAACACAGGCACAGCAAAGCCCAGCAGAGGTGATTGCCAAGGCAAACAGAGTCATAGGTCATGCTCAGGTGCAGAGCACCTTCTGCATTTCTCCAGACTGGGATTTGTCTTCTCATTCCTTTGACAGAGATAAGGGACCAGAGTCAGAGAGCTGTTCCCTGTGAAGCTCTAATGAGTGACTAGGAACAGTTCTCAAAAGAGATCCCAGAACTGCTGCAGCAGCAAATACAGAAGCCAAAGTCTTTTTATTACATGCCCTTTAGTCTGCTGGAGAAATGCATATCCTACGGGGCTTGGGCATCTTTAATAAATTTCCAATTTTGTCCATCTACACAATTGTAAAACAAAATAAATATTTACTTTTTAAGAAAATTTTAGAATAGTCTCAAATAAAGCATATGACTAAGGGTACCCAAAGCAAGCCAAAAGCCTGAAACATATTTAGGAATTATTGATTAAGTGTAACTGAACACATTTTAATTATTTTCTGAAAATAAGCACAGAAGTACAGAATACAATTTACATCAATTCTTTAAAGCATGATTCCTCATCTCCTGACTTAAATCTGATTTAAGCCCATCATGCTGTCCACATAAATGCCCTGATGGCTCAGGAAGGGCTGTGAAGCCCACAGGAGCACCCAGGCAGTGGCAGCAGCATTATTTTTCACTCTGCCCCATGGGTTAACTCGATGCACTTGTCCCTGGGCAAAGATGCTCTGGTGACAGTTTGCAGGACAGCTGGATGCTGCAGAAAGCAACGAAGGGACACTCAGACTAGAGGAGTTAATGCTGGAAAAACATGAGTGTCCATTCACATTCAAATAGCTTTGGACTTGAGGAACTCTTCTTGCTAGCTATGCAACTGGGGAGATTTTAGGTAAAAATTAGACTGTGGATTTTAGTTTAGAGAAATTATTTTACACCACCAGTTGAGGCATGAAGACAGAACCAAAACTAACCCCACTGCCAGTGCTTTGTCCTTCAAATTTATAAGATGACATCAGAGGTACTAAATAGTCAGGAGAAACGAGTAACTTTGATTCATCCTTTTCCCCAGGTTTTTCACTGTGTTTTGTTTGTTACAAATTTTATTCATAAAGAATAAGCAGGAAAAAGAAAAGTGCAAAATTTTGAAAATATGCAAGTGACATTTTAGCAAATGCTACATGTTTTTGTGATTACAGTCATCTATGTATTCTGCCATTCTACACAGTGGGCTTTTGGACACAGCAGAGAGGAAAAATAAATGCTGTTGCAATACTTGGAGATTGAAATAGTCATCTGCAATTGCACCTAAGAGTTTTTCTTTTTCTTAAATTCAGCAAGTTCTGTTAAGATAATTACCTTAATATTGCACCTAATCCTGCAATAGGGATTAGAAGGGCAAGAGATTTTTCTGTGGTTTGCCCAAAGGTGAGGAGAGTAAGAAGGCAGGTCCCTGCAGCTTTCCAGTAAGAGGTGGAATAGAGCTGTTCACACGGGGTAGTTTCGGATTTTCAGGGACTCAGAGCACTGACTACAAATGAGAAAAAAAACTGTGCCAAAAAAGAACAAGATGGATGCTTTTTATAGCCTTAAAAACAATCCTGTTTTCACAATAGTTCAAAGTTGTTGCTCTGTGTTTCCGAAAGAGCCGGCATTAGGAAGTGCTGACCAGCAGATTGCACGACTGCCACCAAGTCTGCTGAACAAAAGCCCCACCTTCACCAGGCTCTCCCTTTTGGAAAGACACCATATCTTGGAGCCACAGTGTTTTCAGATCAGACATTTCCAAGCTCTGGGTTTTCCTTCTGTGCATCAGGAATACCTGAAACATTCCCACTGAGCGGCAACCTTGTGTCAAGGCAGGATAACAACACGCTGTTTGTTCACAAGAGCTGGCAAACAAAGCCCTGCTATCTGACAGCACTGCAAAAAACATCTTCTTTTCTAAGGAGAAAGATGGGGAAGTGGCTTTGTACCACCCTTGTTCAGCACAAATTTTATACTTTCTAAATAGGTGCTTTGTGCTGCCCTCTGTTATGTGACAGGGCAGCTCAAAGCTAACGTAGCTGCACAACTCTCCTAAATAGATAACCATACAAGCATCCCTTTATGCACATTTCAAAGCACTTCCCTCACAGATGCCTTCCAAAGACAAAGTTCATTTATATCTGGAAGCAGTAGTGTAAAGTTGCCAGCTTGGAGAAAAACAACTTTTTAACACTCTGCTTGGCCAATTCAGCCTGCTGAGAGGTCCCAAGTTCTCCTCTCCAGGACAAGTCACTTCCACCAAGTGGCCACCTACCACCCTGTACCCAGGTACCTGTTTTAAAATAATTCTACTTCTGAGAGAAAACTAAGTGTTTAAAACACTTCTGAGGTAGCAAAATGCTTTAAAAGTGATGGCATATCTATCTTTGCCAAGTATTAAGAAAGGCATCAGACTCTAGGAAGCAAGGAAGGTGTGGGGTAGGGTGAAGTCATCTGTGCAATACTGTGTTGGCTAATTTCATTCAGAGGATTTTCTATCCACCCTTCCAGCCCAATCCCACTGCTCCAAAATCACTGCAGCAACTGGCCAGTAGCTCAGGAATTTCTATCAGGAGCCTGATTATTTTGACATTAAAAGTTCAGCATATATCCCCTCTCCCTCTGCATGATTGCTGGAGGGACAATCCCTGCTGCAGCCTTGTTTTGGTAGTAGAAGGTACAGGATAAATGTGCAGCCTGGCTTTGCATAACAGAGATCCCAGCAAAGAGGATAAGAAGGCACCCACCAGACCATCCCCAGACCCCAGCAGTCATAAATGCCAAACATCAGGTAAAATGTGTGACCCAATTCCTTTCAAGCACAGAAGTTCCAGGATCTCCCATTTCAAACTTCCTATTTCTGAAGGCACCTGCAGGGCTGTCCAAGCTTGTGCCATGGGGTGCACAATCAAACACAATGGCCTCACATCCATGAAGGGCTTGGGGGCACTGCTACCAGCTCTTCACATTCCTCTGCCCTCACACCCAACCAGTTTTTATTTATAGGCTATCAGAGAAAACAGAGCAACAAATGCTCCTGCCTGAGTTTCATAAGGAAGGCAATTGCCTCAAAATTGCTTGTTTAAACACTGGCAGCAGAGATTATTTTCCTTTTGAGTACTGGTGTGTAGAAGGGTAACCAGAGCATCTCGATGGCATTTTCATCTCTGCAGGCTGAGCAAGCAGGAGGGTCAGCAATCCCTTTGCACCTGGGGTTAAATACTCATGAGCATCTAATGGCAAAGAGGGAAACAATTGTGGGCACTGGGGGTCCCAGCTCCCAAGAACTGGTGTTGTTCTCTTTGGAGAGAGAGGCACCATGTGAAATTTATGTTGCAGGACCACGGGTGAAAGGTGCTTCCAAGGCAGTCCCATCAGTCTGTCCTTTACCCCTTGAAAGCTGTGGGTATCTTCTGCACTGTCACCAAAGAGGGTAGGAAGGACAGGGGTGGTGGAGGTTTTGTGTACCTGCAGCAGCTCCCAGAACAATTATGCAAGAATGAGACAAGAATGAAAAGAGCTAAAATGTCTCCAAAGCTCTGAAAAAGCTGATTAGCAAATATCCACATTAAAAAAAAAAAAAAAAAAAAATCAATCTCAGGCATCTGACAATGAGGGAAAGTTACTGTGATGCTCAAACAGCCTCTGAGCCTTCCATGGTCAATTAGACCTCTTCCAGTCATTAACAGTAAAGCTGCAAACTTGTCTGACTGGCCTAACATAAACCTGGCCACTGCAAACTAGAGGCAATCTTGAAAGAAAAACTAGTCCCCACCAAGCAGAGACTAAACAGAGATAAGTGGACAGAGGGACAAGACAGTTCACAGCACCCATGTGTGGTTTTAGGCCAGAATGCATCTCTAAGTGCAGTTTACATCTCAGGTATTTTATAACAAAGTTCATAAATTTAATCTTCCTGTTTGTGAACCAAATTTGCAAGCATCCAAAGAGTTCATGCATAAGCATCTGCCCCCCCTCTGCCCTGTTTAAACTACTCTTTGTTACAGGCATTGGTATCACGAGGTCCTTTGTGTTCAGTTACTGCTTTTCTCTGTCATCGTTCCACACAATAAATTATGAAAGAGTTTTTACAGCAGTTTCTCCCCTTTAAAAAAGGCAAATTACTTTCGACATTTAAGTAGGATCTGAATAAACATTTTGAGCAGGAAGTGTCAGAAGTTGAAGACACTCAACTACCTGGGACTCTCCAGGCTTCCTTAGCCTCTGGTTACACATTATCTCAACTTGCAACTAAAAGTTAATAACCTGAGACAAGTTTCAAAGCAGGACCCTTAAATAGCCTGAAGTTTCAAATGAGAAAAGGTCAGGAATCAAAGCATTAAACCAAACATTATCAGGGAACTGAAACAGTTGTGCTGCCTGGTGGTCTCCAGCTCACAGATGTCCTGGGGGCTCTATCACCTCGCCCTCTTCAAGCACAGTAACTCCTGGTACTCAATTTCATTACTTTTTTCTAACCCTTTAACATTTATTTTCTTTCAACCCTCTTTGTCAGTTACTCCACCAGCATGTTTTCATGAAGGCTCTAGTTGAAATTTAGAGCTGGCATCCAAGGGGAAAAAAACCCAAATGTGGGTTGTTAGGTGGATAATGTAGCATTACAGTGATTTTTTTCAAGCCAAAAAACCCAAGAAGAGCCGTAAGTTTTAACCATTTTTAAGGTCACACTTATGCTATGTGCTAATCAATCTGATTAGGAAATCAAAGCCTTTCAGCCAAGAGCTCGAGCCCAGTGCCAAGAACAGCTGGGTGAAGCCCCAGGACACAGCTGCAGGGACAGAGCCGGCAGCTGACCCAGCACAAAGGCACAGCTGGGGGGCCACAGCATCCCCCAGCCCCACTTGCCATCAGCTGGGGAGGAGATCTCCGGGCTCAGCTCCAGCACACCTCCCCTGGCTCATCTCCACTCGTGCCCCTGTCCCCAGTGCCTGAGGGACAGAGCTCAGCTGTGTCTGGGATCACACACAGCCCTGAGGCTGCCAGTCCCTCACCCAGGGGCTGGGCACCACCCTGAACCACACTGGCAGCTGCACACGGAGAGCAGCACCCAAACACAGGCAGCTGGAACAGCCCCTCTGCCTACCCCACAGATGTTGGGCAAGAAACTGCTGCAATACAGCTTGCACAAGCTCTCTCTGTGGGATGCCATGAAGAATGTTCCTTGGAAAGCTTGAGGTCCTCCCGTGCTCCACAGGAGCAGAAGCTGGCTGTGGGAAGGTTGGTGAGCTGGCCAAAGGACACCCCTGCTGTCCCCATCCCCACTGTGGACCCCTCCCAATACAAGGAACAGCTCTCTCTCCCTAGCTGGCAGGGAAATGGAAAGATTTCAACGCCTTGGGGCTTTTTCCTATTGTAGCAATCCCTAACACTACCTGCAGCATAACATCACAGCTCCATGAGGGACAGGTTACAAACCCTAATGCAGTTCTCAAAATTCATGTTTACCTGAAACTGCCTCGGGTCACAGCTCTGTGACAAGTGGTTCTGTCTGACAGTGCAGAGAAAGTCCAAGGCCAGGCTGGATGGGGCTTTGAGCAGCCTGGCCTAGTGGAAGGAGGGTTGGAACTAGATCTCTAAAAAAGCCAGACTTGCCCATTCACACTGGTGCCAGTGTTGTGCTTTAGCTTAAAGGGCTCCAGGCCATGGGTGGCTGCACTGGAGGGTGGAAAGGAAGAACAGCAATCAGCTGTTTGCCCAGGCTTTGTTTCCTTACACCCACCCTGCCAGCCAACCCGTCCCCTTCCACTGCCCCAGCAGCCTCCTCTGCCTCCATCCCACTGCTCCTTCCCTGAGCACTCCCAAGGGGCTGAAACAAAGATGAGAGGTGATGCCCTGACACAGGACCTGACACCTGCTCTGGGGGCAGAGGAAATGACAGAGATGCTATGAGGGGGCAGGGCTGGATTAGGTATTTTGTAACATGGAAGACACGGCTTCTGCCACAAAGATTACAGTCTAAACAGACAAGAAAAAAGCCATTGTTCCTGCAGCTCACCAGTGTCAGGACATGCTCCCTGCCCCCTCCTATTCTCAAGCTGCCATGCTTTAATAGCCCAGAGCTGCTGCCCAGCTGCAGCCGCTTCAACAAGTGGGTGGTGCTGTCAAAGTTAGAGGCAAAAACACACCGAGATTATTCCAGAAGGGAGAGGCTCACAGTATACTCAGAGAGGAGGAATGCTGTCTGGCTCTCTGGGTTGCACCCACACAAGATTATAGTGGGTTCTTTTTATACGTTTTGCATTTTCACATTGATGTTGCAGTGATGAGGATTTAAGTTACAAAGCATCACAGCTAAGGGTGATGATGTTTCTTAATTTACATTTATTCATGAGGTTTTACTATACAGGTTGCAGCTTCTGGGTGCATAAATGACTTGTTCTACCAACTATTAAAATTGCTTGGTCATTGCTATTACAAGTTCTCATTCTAACCCCTGCCAAAATATCTGGGCTGAAGTTTTCCATGATGAGTGCATGAGGGTTTTTGCTTGTTTGTTGAGAAGAAAAGTTTAATTTATGGATATCATTCTGTTCCCATGCATGGCCAGTTCCCTTTTCGAGGATGAACTTTAGCCTTCTAGAGCTTAATCTGAACTCAAACTTTGCACAAATGGCCATTGTGTTAAGACATATCTTTCATTCTTCCCAAGCAAGTCCCTTTATAAAATTACCCAAATGTAAGCATTTTCACATGCTGAATTACGTGGGACTACATCTGGGGAAAAGTCTTCCACTGCCTGCAAGCATCAGCACCCAAATATACAATATGATCTTCCCAAGGGCTGAGCACACAGCCTGTACCACAACAGGTGGCACTGGTGAGGAAGTGTCTGAATCAGCAGCATTAAGTACCAAAATTTTCCTTGCTTCTCAAAAGAAGCCTTTTCAAAATCCTTCAAAGTGGGCAAAAGGCAATTCACCATCCTCTGCTGACTTGTTTCGAAGCCTTACCCATCTACACTCCAGGTTAGTGCCTATCACAGGCAGAGAACTTTCTTATCACTCTCCAGGCTGTGTTTACAAGAAGGGTTGGAGTTATAAATGTCCAAGCTTTTATAGAGCATTGGGAGTTTATGTAAAACTTGATAAAATTCATAGTGTTTCAGATGGGAAAAAATGTGATGCTCTTAAACTGAATCATCTAGGAAAGAAAATATAAAAGGTCATCATAAAACTTTGCAGTGCTTCTGCTGCATAATTAATCCCATAGCCCAAAAAGCCACAACTTTGTCAAAGGATAAAAATACATCTTAAAATTTAGCAGGGATACATTGCAGTACACGAAAAGGGTGTTTTAGAGCACTCCAGAGCTATGGCAGCAGGAAAGTGACATCATGAGTTTGGCAAGGTACACACAAAGTTCCTGAAGGAAGCAACCCAAAAATCCACAGCAAGAGCAATCCTTCCTTCCTTGAACAGAGCATTTCCCATCTGGATGTCTGTTTGCTCTGTTCACAAATAAAAGTTCCTTTGGAAGTTGCATCCTACTTTGCTGATTACTCTTCCATTACAGATTATGCCTACCAGCAAACACACTACCAGATTTTTTGTCATATTGCCTCCACCTACAGAGTCTCCATGAGGGCATTAGAGTTTAAGATCCTTATTAATTAGTTTGTGCTGCCCAAAATTCAGAATTTCTTAAAGTCAGGTTGTAAGAGTGGTGAAATGGCAAGGACAGAAAAACCACACACACAAAAAACACCCAAGGAATGGTTGAAAGCAGATGGCAAGATTTGTTTTGCAGTGAGTTGGGTTTTCATGCTGCACTAACACCTAATGTTTGGTGTTTGCACTAATTTCTGCATCATCTGTACAGGTCTAGCAGAGTGGCCCTACACATCCATGGTAGAAAATAAGCTGAAAAAGTTATACTTTCAAAGCTATACTTAGGTCAGGCAGGAAGCAGCCAGTTGATGGCTTTAAAAAGTAGTGAATAACCAGTTCTAAAAACAGGTCTTGAAAAGGAAGATCCATATTGACTAACTTCCAGCTACCAAGAGAAAAACCTTGACAGATGAAAAAGATATATTAAAATTTTGACAACTAACTGAAAGGAAGCAGCCCCAAACCCAAAAGAAACATAGGAAACGTGATCAGCCACACAAAATAAGAGCAGCAAAACTGACACACATCCTGCTTAGTACAAAGAGATACAGCTGTGGAAAATTTCCTCAGCACAGGCAGTCCAGCTGTGCATCAGCAACACACCACAGAGCACCTCTGCATGGAGAACACCCCTCTGACAGCAAACTCCTGGGCGTTATCCAAAGGCAACACTCTCTTGCCAGCTGGGGAAAACAAGGCCTGAACCTGCAGCAGCCCTGAGACAAAAGTAAAACTAAACTCATCACCCTCATCATCCAACACAGGAGCTTGCATGTTCAAGTCTGACACTTGAACAGTTTCAGGCTTTACTATTTTCTATACTCCACACTTGCTGTTCTGGATTAAATGCCAGATAATGGTACTGATTCACATGGACTCTCAGTACTGGGATTAATTATGTCATAACAACACTTCAGTGATACGTGAAAAGCTCTAAATGGCTCCTTACTGCTGCTTAAAAACCACAGCCAAAGGAAATTAACAGTAGGGATTACCTCCCACTAGCTGTCCCTCACTGAAATCACCCAGGGCTCTGTCTGGAAGTGACACAGATGGGGAAAAAAGCTGCCACCATTTGATAGAAACACCAAGTTCAATAGCCATTATACTCACAGCCATTGATTTCCAAGATGTCTAACCCAGATTTTAGTCATCCATAGGAACACACACTGCTGAACCTGAAAATGGGTTTGCCTTACTCTTAGTCTTTGAAACAGTTGCAGAATATTTCCTCATACTTCCCAGTAGCAGCAAGTAATTTATTTGGAACTTTTGGGGCAAAGCTTTTGACAGAAGACAGAGGGGTAACTGCTGCTCCTGGACCTGAGCAACCTGATCTAGTGGGTGGCATCCCTGCCCATGGCAGAGGGGTTGGAACCAGAGGGTTTTTAAGGTCCCCTTCCAACACAAGCCCTTTATGATTTTATGATGAGCTACTGAAACTGGAGATCAGCCCCCACCTTACTGTCCAGGGGAATTCTCCACAGAGGCAGCTCCAGGGACAGCACCATCCTGCTTTGGTAGCATTCAAATTCACACCTACAGCTGAAGCCAAGGGCAGTCTATAAGTCCAGTGCCATCTTTTTTAGCAACAATTTTAGGAAAAATTGGGATCTTCTGTACTTCTGTATTTCTAGGTGCTGTGACTGAACTTGAAAGTTAAATCTAAAAGTCATCTGGAGCTCTTACTTGACCTCCAGAACCAGTATTTCATCCTTGTTAATGCTAAGCAGTTGCATTTCCTGTCTATTGGAAGGTTTTCCTTCCAAGTGATCAAGCCATGGCAGTCAGAGAAAGTCACTGGTGTTGTGCATTGAGAAAGTCACTGGTGTTGTGCATTGCTGTGGCTGAACTGATCCAGCCATTGCTTCCCCAGGCTCTGCTCTCCCTGACAGCAAACAGGCTTTTGCTGCCTTAAGCCTCCAGCTGTGCACATGATGTAAACATTGCTGATCCACCACAATTAGAACTGGTATTCTTTTTGAGAGTTTCGCAGTTCCTGCTCATGTTCTGAAGAGCTTCAAGCCAGCTTCACCCCTTCTGTACCTTTCCTTTTACTCTTTGTCTATTTTGAGGCAATAAAAGCAGGAAATGTCTCATTACATATATGCTCTATGTTTTGTGCTCTAACGAGGTAAGTGAAATAACAGCATTTTCTGTGGGAAGCTAGAAGGTAGTCAAAACCTCTTAAGCTGGTCATGAGAAGATTTATGTTGCACTTCAGTCAAAGAATTTAATCACTTAGGCTTAAAAATCTGAATCAAAGAACTTTCCTCCCAACACTTCACTGCTAATCTCACCCGAACAAGAGGAGCAAATGACTTAATTGCCTTATAATTACCTCTAAGGATCAGGTTCCCTTGCCAAAGTGTTCCAAAAGGTGCTCTGTAATCTCTCCACATAATTGTCATCATCCAAAAAGGAATATCCAAAGAGCAGAGTACCTCCCACTGGAGGAAAGACAATAGGGGAATCCTGCTGCTTTTACTGAGCATTCATACAATCTACCCAGAGGGTCTGCCACAGTTTTAGTTTTCCTTTTATTTTGGCAAGAATAAAAAAAGCCATTGTGGAAGGCACAAAGTGAAAACCTTAAGAGCTTTTCTGGTAGCCCAGGTGCAGGTTCCCAAACACAGGGAGTGCATGTGGCAGCCTCCCTCAGCAGAGGGTGACACTTCTTTGGCTGTTGCCTAATTCCATGGACACCTGACACTTTGACATCTCTATCTTGCTGTCATCTGGGTAAAGAGGCCAATGAAGGCAGGAAATAAGCACACAAACCCTTCTTTCTAAGGGAAACAAATGCAAACCCTGGCTTGTCTAGACCCTTCTTCCCCAGTCTGGTTCAAGGTCACTCACTTTGCAGTGCCCATTCTCAGGGGAGGAGCTCATCTTTTTACAAGAGTGTGTAATGACAGGACAAGGGGGAATGGCTTTAAAGTGAAACAAGGTCCATTTTAGCCAGATATTGGGAAGAAATTCTTCACTGTGAGGGTGCTGAGGCACTGCCCAGAGAAGCTGTGGATGCTTCATCCCTGAAAGCGTTCAAGGCCAGGCTGGATGGGGCTTTGAGCAACTTGGTCTGGTTGAAGGTGTTCTTGTCCATGGTGGGGGAGTTTAAACAGATAATCTTTCAATAAAAACCATTCTGGGATCTCACAGTTCAGTGCTTGTAGAAATTCCTGTTCAAAGTTTTGCAAGTTGAAATCAAACCCATTCAGTTTTCTGCTGCACCAGGAACTCAGACTCAGAAGCTGAGGCCTCCAGGTCCCCAAACCATTATGCTGTGGCATCTGTTCAGCTTTTACTGAAAAATATTAGGTGTAAAAACCAAACCCTAAGGAGTCCCTCATTACTACATTAAAACCTGCTTTCACTGCATCTGTGTTTTCCATATCAAAACACACACCAGTTTCTCCTGAACACATTCATGAGTCCCTTCTTTGAGGGCCTGGGACTCATTAGTACTCTGAGAACTGTACAGGCCTTTAAGAATCACTATTTGTGCTGCATCTACTCTGAGCTTTAGCATTTCATCCAAAGTCATTAAATTCTTGCTGTGCACAGAACATCATACAGCATTAGCTGCCTGCTGTTTACTCAAGTACCTGTGATAAAAACACAGTCATTCTATGCCAAACTACATTAGATGCTGGTTAAAAGACCACAAAATTAAAATAAACAGGAAAGAAAAATCCACACAAAAAGAAAAAAAAAAAACACCTAATGAAAACACCAAAACAGAACCTCCCCCCCCAAAAAACCAACAACCAAACAAAAAACCAAAACACAAAAACCAACCACCAAATATGTTCCCAGAGTCAAGTTCAAAGTGCAGTGCTCAATGCCAGGGGCTGAAGTTTTGATGTAAATTATACCTGTAACAGCCAAGGCTGTAACAGCAAGGCAGGCTTCTCAGATGTGTGCCTGAAGCACTTGATAGCTCTTCTTTACAGGTTATTTCCATTGCTTGCCCTCAACAGGGAGTTTTGCAGCAGTTGTGCATCTTTGACACACTTTGATACACACCCAAAAAAAGTTGATAAAAAGCCAGAAGAAAGTAAAACAATCAAAACACCATGCAGAGAACCTGGACAGAAAGCTTCAGGTTGCCTTTGACCTCTTCTATGTCATTACAAGTGCATTTTCTAGTTTCAAAATACAGTTCCTATTTAAACCAGAGAAAAAAAATCATCAAAATTACATAGGTGAGAAATATTTCTATCCAAGTCCTGTTTGGGGTTGGGGTGCTAAGCAGGGCACTGTGATCTTTGTGAAACAGTGGGTTATGCAGTGAGCAATGCCAACTTGACAGTTTCATAGGAAAACTGAAGCATGATGAAAAGCATCAACCAAAACCTCCTCCTTAGCAGAAGCGAAATCCCTTCTTTCACCGAGCCCAGTGCGTGGCTGCATCCCCACCGCACACACTCCCCTCCAGGGCTCCGAGCCCAGCCGTGCCCGGAGCAGGGGTGCCGAGCTGTGCCTGTCGCCGCACACGATGGCAGCAACCCCGCTGAGACACAGAGCGGACCCCGGGCCGAGCCGTCCGGGGCTCCAAACCCAGCACAGAGCTGCGAGAGCAGAGAAACACGAGCAATCACCAGTGGTCAACTTCCTTAGAGAAAGTATGTGCCTTGGCTTGACAGCTGTTTTCCAAGCAGCCCATCCCATCCCATCCCGCTGCCACCCGGGAGCCCGGACCTTGGCAGCAGCATCCCGCAGCCGCCCCCGAGAAGGGCCGGGGTCCGTGCGCTGCCCCCCCCGAGCCGCTGAGAGCCCCCCGCGGCCCCGGCAGCCGGCAAAGCCCTGCTCGGAGCCACGGGGAGAGGGACTCGGTTCGGAGGAAAAGCAGGAGGGTGAGGAAAGGATGCGCGCTCGAGGGGAATGCGAGGTCCGCGGGGGTGGGTGAACGGACAGATGGACGGACGGGGCTCCCTTACCTGCCGCGCTCTCGCTGTCCCTGCGCCGCCGCTGCCGCCCCGCGCTCCGGTCGCTGCCCGCGGCCCGGGTGCATTTATAGCCCCTGCCCCGCCCGCCGGGCGGTGCTGCCGCCGCCCGCCACGGGCTCCGCCCGCTGGGCTCTCCCCGCCGGCCGCGGGCTTTTGCGGCGGCTGCGGCCCCGTGCCCGGCCCGCCGGAGAGCCCCAGTATCAGCAGGGAGCCCCGGTATCAGCAGGGAGCCCCGACACCCAGCGCAAACCCGGGCCGCCTCCTCCCTGGCCGCGCAGCCCCGGCGGAGGAGGCTCAGCGCTGACACCGCGCTCTCGGGCGGGCGGGAGAGCAGCAGCGGCGGAGATCCGCGTCCCGCTTCCCCCGCGAGCCGGGGCTTCCAGCAGTTCGGCGGGGAGAAGGGAATGTCTGCAGGGGCTTGCCCAAGGACCGGGCAGCCGCCTTGGGAAAGGCTGAGCCGGAGATGGTGACAGCGGGGTTCTGGCACAGGTGGTCTCGCCAAAGTCCTGCGGACATACTTCTATGTAGATATAAAGGCTATTTACCAGAGTTGCAAAATCTTATGCTCACAAATTAAAATGACCATTAGTAAGGAACTGTAATTGCAGGAGGGAAATAATGCCTTTGCACATTTCTGGTGGAGTTCAGAGGGTGCAGCCGGTGCTGCAAGTGCTGGGTGAGTTTCCCCGTGAACAGCCCTTTGGCAAGAAGTGCAGCTAACCGTTTATTCCAAAGAAGAGGCCCTTGCCTGCTGAGCAAAGAGTATCTCTGTACACACAGTTCTGTGTGCAGCCATCCGCCAAGAGGCGGGTTAAACTGTCACGGCCTGAGCTGCTTTTTCTGACTTTACTGTAAAACACTCTTCCCCCAAGTGTGTGATTTCACTTCACTTTTATAGCATGTTTCTGTGACCCAAACACATGAAATCCATAGTATGTTGTCATTGCCCTTTGTGAGGTGGCCTGAAGAGGAAATCAGAAATTCCTCAAACTCTGAAACTCTGTTAAACTCTCAGCCTCTGTTTTCTCAGCTATATAATAAGGTTATTAACTCGAGTCTACAAAAGCTTGCTTCTGTTTAAATGCATATTAGATTCTCTCCTCTTAAGTCAACTTCCGCACCTGAATCAGAAACTGCTGCCTTTGGAAGTAGAATCCTGGAAATCTGGTTCCTTTTTTACCACAAAATTATGGGAGATCATGTTGTGCAGCTATAACTGAAGTATTACCAAGTGTAGAATAAAGGAAATGTTTTGCTTTCTTCCCTCTGATTAATTAATGTCTGCAGGGATGAAAAGTATTTCTGAACAATGCAAGAGAGCACTTGTCATCCTAAGACAGCACTGTTCTCTATGTGCTTTGTTTTTTTTGAATGATAAAAGGCTTAATCTTTTTCATAATTTTGTTAAACTGTGATGCCAGGAAACCAATGAAACCATCACAAATAATTTAATTTGCAACTGAGCCTATTTTGAAGTCATACATTCAAAATGACGTCATCAGGTCACTGGCATGCTGTGTTTGTTATGGAAGATCTGTCCAGCTCAGCGTACCCAATTCATGGAACAACTGCAATTGCTAGAACGAGAACATGGGCTTGACTAATTTTCCAACAGAATAATCCTTCCTTCATCTGATCATGAAACAATATCCTCACTGAAAAACATTCAGTCCTTCAGAAAACAGATCTGGGGCAGTGTCTGAATTGTATGATTTGGCCCATCCTCAAGCAGTTTTAGAGTGTGCTGTGCTTGGCTGCTTTTTGGGGAAGGGGCTGAAAGCTTCAGAGATTCAGATGAAATGAACTATTCTCTGTTCACTCGATGCAGACTTTTGCAGTTAAAAAACAAGTACTGAGTCTGGAATGGACCGGGAAACTGAAATGTTTTCTTTTGCTTTGGCCTTGCAGTTTGTTATTTAGATCACATGCAGTGTTGGACCTTCCAAAAATGCTGAAGACAGGCAGGTAGAAGTCCCAAGGAGTAGTTGCTTGCAAAGCCTGGTAGTCTGTGCATCCAAACAGAGCCTTCAGTAGTTCATGCACTCCTCCCAGCTATTTTGCTGGTTGTGGCTGAGGATAACATGGTGATTTACAGTCACTTCTGAGAGACTGGTGGATTGCGAAAGAAAATGAAGTAATTCTAAAAATCCAAGTTAGGAAGTATTTTACTGTGTAAAGATGTAATTGATAAAGCTTGTACTCAGAGATCCAAATTCTGACCTGTGCCAGAAAGGAGCACAGCTGAAAGCTTGGGGAACATCACTCCCCTCTGCTTGAAAAAGTCTGCGCAGAAGACAGGTTGGAAAAACAGGAATTTCCAGGCTTAATTTGCCAGTGTCACTGCTGACAATGCAACAACAGAGCCTCAGTGAGTTTTCAGGCCGTGCTGGGCTGCAGGACTGCTCTCACTGCATTCCCACAGCAGCTAAATGGCTCCTGTAGCAGCAGCTGTACGTGTACAGACGTGTGTACTTTAGGAACTGCTGGGCTGGGGAGACAATACAAGCTGCCACCCATGTGGGCCCTCTGAAATCCTAATGGGTACTTCTACTGTAAATATTATTTCACTTAATAAAGCAGCTCTGTGCAGCTGGCATGCACTTGTCCTTTCGAGAAGAGCATCTCTGGAGGGGTGGCTGCCCTGACACAGATCTCCATTCCCATGCCAGCAAACAGGCTGTGCACATGAACCTGAAACCTCTTCTGTGCTGCTGGTGCTTTCACTTGAGATCGCAGCATAGGTCTGCAAGTTATTTAAGAGTAAAGTAAACAAGTCCTTGGTTTACTGTTTTGTTTTGTTTTACTAAATTGGATTGTTGTAGGTATCCACACAACCAAAGAATGAAAGGCCATAATTCCATGCTAGTGAAAGACTAATCTCATGTGCTGAGCAGAAACCTGCCTATGTGTTCCAGTGACATTATTTCAGCATTTAAATAGCACTTTAAAGCCATTAACTAATCAATGCTAACAAGGCTCCAGGGAAAAGACTATGGTGCAAATGAAGAACCATCAGAGTAGAGACCTGATCCAAAGTCCACCAAAGAGTGTCAATTCCAATTTTGATGCTATGGAAACAGATATTAATCATGAGACTATTCCTCTTTCTCTTGACATTATACTTCTTGCCATGCCAGCTTTAATTCAGGAAATTTCAGTAGTTGTGCTGTAGCAGCAAAGAAGGAAAAAAGAGTTAAATAAAGTTGGAGTACAGTGTTATATTTTGCAAAAGATATTATGCATTTGTTTAGAAAGATCTCTGCACACTGTTTACATTTAAGCAGCGGTAATATTATTAGTCACTGCAAAAGAAACTGGGTGTTCCCTTGTTCTCGCTAACAATACAGGAGGGATAATTTTGGATTGAGCTACATGTATTATGAAAAATATACTTGATGTTTGCTGGTTCATGTTAAAAGCATTCCCTGTGTGACCCATCAAATATCACACCCTGTCCACTGGGAATTTTATTCTACTATAGTCTTGTGTTGTTGTCTTTGGATCCCTGGATGATGCTGACATGTAGCCATTCAGATCAGTTGTCCTTCCAAAAATTATTCAATGCAGCTTTGAACCAAGGGCATTGACCTCAATTAAAAATGTAAATAAATAACAGCACAGACTGAAGATTCACATCCCTTTGTCAGAGATTTGCCTGGTATTATTCATATCCCCACTTAAGTACTTATTTCCAGTTTGGAAACAACTTTTGGCAGGTTTAGCTGCTTCAGCAAAAACATAGAAGGGGGTGAGTCATTTATTTGGTCTTGCATTAGGAACTTCCTGCTGTTTGCAAAGGAAGTGGACTTTTTAACATATATTTCAGAAGATTGCATTTATCTGTAAAGGATGGAGGGGCTGGGGGGTTGATCTGTTTCGCTTTGAACAGGTTTGTGCCTTCAGGAGGTTTTGGTGGAGTGTTTTACCAAGGGAAGCATTTCTGTAGGAAGCTCTGTTGCTGCTGCTCTGGAATCTGTGAGTGACATTGGCAGCAGGACTCGGCTGCAGAGTGACGCAGCCCCACGTTCCCCACTCAGGCCTTTGGTCCCATGACATGGACAAATAAGTGCCTAAGAACTGGGTTTATGAGAAGCCAGCATGATGATTGGTAAATATTAAAGCTAGCCAAGAGAAAAAGCCAAGAGAGACAAGGTTTAAAATAGATTTTATGTTTATTTCCACATAAGGTTTTTGACTGTGAGTTCCCTCTGAGATGAATACCTATGGTCACTGAGTTTTGTCCGTGCTGCCTCACAGTCTGTAACCCACAGAGGATGCAGGAAACCAGGGACTGGGTGTCAGATACCAAACTCAGCTGTGTGTGAGCACAGCTCTTCTGCTAACCAGGAAAAAGTCTCAGCCACAGCCTACAGGGCAGGGGAACATCCATTGCACAATGCTTTGCCTGCAATCCTTCCTGAAGGAGTTAATGCATTTTGTAAAAATAATGAAAGTTCTTCAAGCCAAACAGGAAAAAGGAAGAATTTGGCTCTGCAGCTCACAGATGTCATTGTGAAGGCAGAGAGATAGTTCTATATCCCTGCTACAGTTGGAAGGGGAATTGGGATTTGCTGCATACTTTCACTCCTCCTCCAAACAGAAAAGGCTCCAATTGCACTATCTAGATGAAAACCTGTCTCTCACACCAAGAACTCAGAGAAAGAGCCATCATTTTTGGATCTATCTATTGTGCAAAGCTTAAGCCAGCAGGGATTCACTGAAACTTGTGCAGGATAAGGCAAAAGGAAAGAAATCTCAGCTGGGGTTTCAGTTAGGAGCTAGAGCAGCTCCTTTTCCCAGGATGGCGTTTCACACACGTCCTGATCTGGTGGCAGCCCAGCTGGGGCTTTAGAGGTCTCAGTGGCACCTGTGTTTCAGACTGAAGGAGCATTTAAATGCAAGGTGCTGAACCTGGAGGAGTAACCCTGGGCATCAGTACAGCTTAGGGGCTGACCTGCAGGAAATCTGCTCTGTGGAGAAGACCTGGGGGTCCTGGTGGGCAGCAAGCTGTCCATGAGCCAACAGTGTCCTAGGGACCAAGAAAGCCAAAGGACCCTGGGGTGCATCAGGAGGAGCATTGCCAGCAGGTCAAAGAGGGGATCCTGCCCCTCTGCTCAGCCCTGGCAAGGCTGACCTGGAGCTCTGTGAGCATTTCAGGGCTGCTCTGCACAAGAGAGGTGTGGAGCTCCTGCAGTGGGTCCAGTGCTGGACAACAAAGGTGATCAAGGGACTGGAGCTTTTCTCTTCCAAGGAAAGGCTGAGGGAGCTGGGCCTGTTCAGCCTTGAGGAGAGACAGCTGAGAGGGGACCTCAACAATGTCTGTCTGTCTGTCTGTCTGTCTGTCTGTAGGGAGGTGTCAGAGGACAAACCAGGCTCTGTTCAGTGGTGCCCAGCAATAGGACAAGAGGCAATGGGCAGAAACTGATGCCCAGGAAGCTCCATCTGAACATGAGGAAGAACTTTACTGTGTGGGTGACTGAGCACTGGAACAGATTGTCCAGAGAGGGTGTGGAGCCTCCCTTGGAGGGAACTGTCTGGACACAATCCTGTGCCATGTGCTATGGGGTGACCCTGCTCGAGCAGAGAGGTTGGACCAGATGAGCCGCTGTGGTCCCTTCCAGCCTTACCCTGTCTGTGATCCTGTGGCTCTGGGATTCTCTGAGGTTCAGGTGAATTCACCACAGTCAAAGTGTAACTCACAGATTTAGTCTCAGTTTGGCTGCTCAGGTGGGTTCTTTGTGTATCCTTCTCTGTCACCTGCTTGCCACTGTGCAGGGTTTGAACAGTGCCATGCACTGTGGCCCATGAAGATCCCTGGTGGCCCCAGCAGGATGTGTGTGCTGACCAGCTACTCACCTGCCCTCTTTTTTGTCAAAGGAAAGCTGTTTGGGGCTGCTGGGGGATTGGAGAATTGGGTTTGCATGAGCTTGTTTCCTTGTGCTGGAGCAATGTCCTACTCCTCAGACCTGTCCATCTGTTAAACACACATGTACACACCTTGTGGACAATTGCACAGAGCTTGTTGCTTTAGATCTACACTAAACATGCACAGTAAGTTCCTTACAGATGTAGCTTTACCAAGCTGGCATGAGGTATTTATTTATTTTTTTTTCATTCACCTTTTTTTTTTGTGGTCAGCTATGTACAGGCAAGGAAGTACAGAACCCTAACTTAACTGTGAGCTAAAGGCAATGCCTTAGTCCTACACAGCAGACAGAGGTGGGAGAAATGGAAATTTGAAAGGCTTTAAATATGAGAGGATTTTTCTCAGCTCTCTCAGAGGTGGGTGGCCTTCTCTACCCCATCCCCAATGGGAAAGTTTGTGTTTGTCAGAGTGTCCTCTGCCTAAAGAAATCCAATTAGAAAGCACTGCTTTCAGCATTAACAGCTAGCCTTTGACATTCCTCCCCCTTGAACTTCTCTTTCCAAAATGACCTACAAGAAGACAAGCTGCACAGACCATTGAGGAACTTCTGAGGGATTGAGTGAGCAGAGATTTTAACAGAGCCCACCTAATGCTCACAGTTGGTCATCTACAACTTCTTACATCTGCAATCCTCCCTCAGTCTGCCTGGCCAAAACCTTGGTGTGCCAGGACTCCCTCCCCCTTCACTCAATGATTCTTGTGGGTCCTTTCAAGTCAGTCTCTCCTGTGGTTCTGTGATTCTGTGATTTGCTCAATGAGAATCTGATTGACCATCCACTGCAAATACTGTCCTGTGCTGCAAATTCAACAGCAAATTTAATAGAAGTACCTGTAAGTTGTAATTGTCTTTCCTTAAAAGCAGCTTTCACATACTAGAAAGGAGGGATTCCTGATGAACCTGAGCATTGTGAGCCCTGCCCACATCCTCCTGGAGGCAGTGTCAGGGGTGTTCTAACCCAGCTCACCTGGGGGCTGCACAAGCAACTTGAAGGGGACTTTTAAAGCCATTTGTGTAAAACAGACTTTGCAGTAACTTGTTCTTTAGCAGGAAAGTGTGGCCAAGGAGGTGCTGTGTCTGAGTCTGTGCTCTGATAAATTAGGTTGTTAGAAACAAGAGATCACAGAAATTGGAAGCCACTAGGAAATCTGATTTCAAACAGTTTGCTGCAGGTCACTTAAGCTGAGATGTTTCCTGTACTGACTAGGGCAGAAGGTATCAAATGCAATTTGGCATCTTTTTGATTCTCTGTGGTCATTATTTGTTTGAGCAAAATTGCTCCAAAACTGAAGTGCAATTGCCCTCCTCTCTCACTTTTGCTCACATCTTTGGCTGTTATATTTTTAAAGCAGTTCCTCTACTGGCTAGAAATCTGGAAAGTGCTTCCCTCCCCCCTCACCTCTTCCTCCCACTCAGTCTGGCTGAGGCATTGCTACACACAAACACGTAGCCAGGGTTCATCTGTGTGTACCAGAATCCTTCCCATTCCATTTTTCACAGCCTCACTGAAGGAACATCCAACTCACATCTCAGCTGAACTTTTGAACCCACCAAGGCTGAGATAGCTCAAAATCAGGCAGAACAGGCTGAAGGGAGCCTATCAGTTTGAGGAGCAGCTAAGCAAGTGCAAGTCAGAATTCCGTCCTTGCTGATGTCTGATAAGGCAGAGCTGGTAAAAGGCCTGATCATTGTCTAATCTTCCTCACATAGAAATATCATCTGCCCTCTGCTTGAAAGTGCACTGAAAAGTGTGTGGCCTTTAGCCCAGGGGCAAAGCAGAGCAGTACAGAGCTGAGCAATTCACTAAAAGAAGGTCTGGTCCCTTCAAGACCCTAAATGACATGTGTCACTTGCGTTTACTTAGATTGCTTTTCTCTGAAGTTGTTGGTCATGAGTGCTGGTCTTAGAACCTTGAACGCAGAATCAAGGAAACACAAAGTGATATTGTTGGTTGGCATTGGATTCTCAGAGCTGACCACACCAACAGGACTGGGACCACGTTCCTGTTCTTGGACTCCTGGGCATAAAACACAAACACCTGTGAAACAGGTACTGCAGGTTCTGCCCTGACTTCTGTCCAGGTAGAGGAGACGAGGGCTGAACGGCTTCATACAAAAGTTTTGAGGGAGAAGATGCCAGAAGGGATGTGGATAGGACACAGGCAGCAGTGTCTGATTGCAATCTGTTTAGAAGGCTTCTTTTGACAAATACTGGGTGTAGCCTTAAGCCAAAGTGATGGAGGGAGTAGGACAGGAGAAGAGAGCAGTAGGTAAGCTGATTGCAGCCCTTGCAGCAATGCTGGACATGCTCTTTTTGCCAGCCATTTCAAAACAGTTGCTCAGAATCAAAGAGCCAGCTCTAAATCAGCAATTCATTCATTTAATAGCTTTAGAGGCTGTTCCCTATTAAACAAGGCATGGTAAATCTGTTTCAGATTAGCAGAGCAAAAGAGTCACAAAAAAATCCCACTTTGGTGTTAAGTTTTGGCCTGCACAAGCTGCATCTCAAACAGATGCTGTGTCCATTCTGCTAAATATAAAATGGCCAGCCCCAGTGTCTGGCCCTGACCCCAAGTGACGTGGCCTGACTTCAGTCTTTGGGTGATCCCTCTGTGTCAGGCTGACCCCACAAGTTGTGTGGCACTTGGCCCTGGCTCCCTTCTGTGCTGCAAGTGGTGTCCCTTCGGGTCCTAAGATTTATCTTTATTTCTGTGCTGTGTTTTTGAGTACAAAGGCTCTGAAAAAAAAATCTAAGGGCGGTGTTGCAACCCAGGAGAGTGATGTTTTTATGGCCTGAAGCCCAAGGGGTGTGTTGCATCCCCCAGGGTGTGCATGAGGCTCTGCAGGAGGATGGGACAGCCTTGGGAGGCTGTGTGGGCTGGAGTGTGGTCATCTACATACTGCTGGCAGCTCCTGGGGAGAGGGCAGCCCAGAGTCAAAGAGCAAAACACAAATTCAGCATGTGGGAAAGCAAGGGTCTGGGTATGGAGCTCACACCCTGTCCCTTTTAGCCTGCACACATCCAGAGGAACTGAGCAGGCTCCTCTGTAGGTTTTATTATCACATGGGTCCACCTGGAGTTAAACACTGAGCAGAGAACAGCCCCTGCAAACCCCTCAAGCCCTCAGTGCTCCTCAAAAACCTCTCACTAATGAAGAATTGCAGCAGGTGAAGCACCACCTCTGCTGGAAGCCTCTGGATAGGTAGAAAACACTGGGAAATTTCAGCAGTATTTCAGCTTCCATCTGCCTGAAACTGGGTGCCAAAAGGAAGGCAGTAGTCTCATTTCTCACAGCAACTGAAATGTTTGATATGTTTAACAGCTTTCAGTTAACTCAAGAACAACTCTGATAAGTTTTTTTAACAGAATACAGACACTCCCATAAATAAAACATAACTGCTGTATTTTTATCAGAAAACAAATGTAGAAGAAAAATGAAGAATTTCTCAAGACACCACAGAATAGAGAAATTTGCAATCCAAATCATACCTCCAGGAGAGCTTTCCTCAGCCTAAGGCCAAAAGAAGGAGAGGGGTTCCTTGCTGTAGGAACCATCCAGCCAGTGAAACCATCAAAGATGAATGATTGCCAGGTTGATGTCTGTCCTCTGCAAAGCATCCTGTTATTTATGGGAAGTTCCTGACATTTGTCCTTGGAAAAAGGACAGCTCTTGGAAAGTCTATGTGAATAAAGAGACAGTTGAGAATATATCCTGTCTCAGGTAACATTTTTGACACTCTTACCCACAGCATTCTTATTTTCAAGCTGAGAAAGTATTGAAGGATGCATGAGTGTGCTTGAAAGATGGTTGTGATGCCAGGCCTAAAGTGTGTCATAATCAGTGCCTAGCATCCAGCTGAAGGCCAGTAACAAATGGAATATTGAGGGCATCCAGCAGTTTTCAATGTCTTCATCAGTGGTTTGGATGATGAGACAAGGGGTGTGCACCCTGCAGCAAATTCCAGATGATGCTCAGTGAGGGAAAATGACTGATCCCAAGTGACAAAGCTTTAACCCAGAAGGACTTTGAGAAACATGAAAACTGTACCAAAAAAGCTTGAAATTCAGCAGGGAGAAGTGTCAGGTTCTGTGCTGGGGTGGAATAACGCCACACATCAGCACAGGCTGGGAACTGAAGGGCTGAGACTTTATAAAAGGGAATCTGGATGCCAAAATGTGTAAGAGGAAATAGTCTGCTCTCATTACAGGTGGTGCAAACAGCACATGGAGTTATAGCAGGAGAAGCAGATTCAGGGAAATTATTGCCTCATTTATTCATCCCTGGTGAGACCAGTTTTGGACCTACCAGGATGTTAAGAGCCATAAAAGGTCAGCAAAGGGCTGCAAAGATAATTATGGTAGGGCAGAAGATCTTCAAGGAGAAGGTCAGGGAGCTGAGCTGGTTTGTCCTGCAAGAGGAGACACAGGGATGGTGGAGCAGCAGCTCACACCTGGGTGAGAGGAAACTGGGGGGATGATGAAGACAAACCCTGTGTGGTAGTGGCAGAGAATATCATGGGGAAACAGACACAAATCGTGGCTTGGGAGGCTGAGATAAATCTGGTGTTTAAGACACTTAACAAAAAGCTAAAGGAAGCCAAAATCAGTTCTGCTCAGTGGAAGGAGCAGGCCCAAAGGAAAGGAGTGCACAGAGTAGATCACAGCAGAGCTGGGATCTCCACTGTAAAACAGAGGGAACAGTGAAGGGTGCCAAGAGTGCTTAAAAAGGGGAACTCTGGAGGCTACACCTACTTGGAAAAATAAGCAGTTTCTGGACAGAAATTCTACTGTACAGCATGTCCTCTGGATATTGGAGGAAGGCTTAGAGTTTCAAAAACCCAAGGCAAAAATCGGAGAGGCATAAGGTCTCTGTTAATTTTGGAAGAAATATGGTTCTTTCTGACCCACTTCTTAATGTTCAAAACAAATATCTAATAGAGCAAACATCTGAGGGTCAATGTGAGCAGGTCAATGTCATTTAAAACCTGTAAACATCATATTTCTTTTTTGAACAAATAGGTGGTCAACATTGGCAGAACTACTGCTAAGGATGGGCTTTAGATCAGAAAACATTGGTTAAAGTTATTGTTAGGAGGCTGCACTGTCTTTTTCCAGCTCCAGTTGTCACTGGAAAGGTAAGAGCTCACTGTAAATAAAACTTGATTCAGAGGCATCAAAGTGCAGAGCACCAGCTGGAGCAGGAAGGAATTCTAGGGAAAATGCTGAGGACAAGGATGTCACAAAAACTGGGAAATTTCAGGGCTGTGTTGGAGGGTATCCAATGAACAGAGATAGAAAAATCCTAAGGCCTGCCTTACAAAAAGTACAGGGCAAGCAAAGTAAGAAGGAACAACCAAAGCAGTGTTAACAGCAGCTGGAAAAAATGCACCTTGGAGGGCTACTTGTATTTATTTTCTATGAAGCACAGTCCTTCTAGCTTGTATCCTAAATCCCCCTGGGGGGAGATCCAGTACTCAGAGGCTTCATTTCTCTTTAATTCACAGCCCATTTACTGCAGGTGATGCCCAGCAGTGATCACAGCCTGGGGGCAGGAGCTCCCACTGTCTGTAGTGAGTTCCTCCTGCTGTTCCTTCCTGGGTCCTCACTGCAGTGGGCTGATCACCAGTGGTGCCAAATGGCAAAAGCAGCTTTTCAGGAAGTGTGTGTTGATCCCTGTTACCTCACTGAACTCTCTAAGTGTCTGCCAGCATGGCTGAGGATTGAATTTAGCTTTTTATCACCCAGAGCTGAGCCATAACATAAGTGGATGCAAGGCCACAGGTGTTTAATAGTGTGCAGCAAAGCTTTACAAACATGACTAATTATTATTCATTAATTTTGGTATTACATTGCTTGGTAGAGCTAAGGTTACGTTAAGGTTGGTTTGCTAAGTTGAGGCCAATTTGTTAAATTAAGGTTAATTTAGTAAGCTAAGGTTAATTTACTAAGTTAAGGTTATTTTACTAAAAATTAATATTGAGAGGCATTTTTTGGCAAAAGTTACTATTGAAGTGGTGAGGAAATTCCCTGTTCTTTTCTGCTTGAGAACCAAGGCCGGAAAATAAGACTGGAATACTTTGAGGTTGTTGGCAATTGCAAGTGCTGGAGCTAGCACAGATATTAGTGTTGTGGGATGAGCAGGTTCTGAGTGCACGTAGGCACGCTTTGTGTGAAGGCCTGAGTGTTGTAACCCACCCACACGGGGTCTGTGGCACTGGGCAGCCTTGCAGGAAGGAGAATCCATCCCAGCAAACAGCACCCTGTGTGGCATTCACACTCTCTGGAAAAATCCCTTCGCCCAGGATTTTTTCCTGGGAAGCTGAGAGGCCTCAGAGAAAAAGGAAAACCATTCTTAACTCATTTGATGCTCCTGTGTTTTGCTCATGTGGAATGTGTTTGGAGATTGTTCACCCACAGGTGGTTGTTTCATTGGATTCTGGTGAGTTGTTTTTACTCATTGACCAATCGGGGCCAAGCTTCATCGGGACTCTGGAAAGAATCATGAGTTCTCATGATTAACTTTTTAGCATTGTGTAAGGATCCTTTCTGCATTCTTTAGTTAGTATAATGTTCTTTACTATAATATAGTATCATAAAGCAATAAATTTGCCTTCTGAGAACATGGAGTCAGACTCATCATTCCTCCCTTCCCTGGGGCACCCAGCAAATACAATAACCATGGATCATGGAG
Source organism: Fringilla coelebs (assembly GCF_963513975.1). NCBI lineage: Eukaryota > Metazoa > Chordata > Aves > Passeriformes > Fringillidae > Fringilla > Fringilla coelebs. Next base: position 8,417,400 of record NC_140028.1, on the reverse strand, counting down.
CTTGGACACATCTGAGCAATGAGAGCAGGGATCTGAGCAGGATGATTAATACATCACCCTGGGAGGGTAATGTGAACATACTGAAACAAAACAGTTCATGCTTAAAAGCCCTGTATCTGAAAAGTCTGCCTGTGCCACACTCTGTGTCCTTTCAGCTCTGAAAGATCCTGAGCAAACTGATAAGGCAATAATTAAGAATACTCGTTAGTGAATGTAAGATTTCCTGTTAGCTTGCCCTGATGGAATTCATTTATGGCTTTGTTTGTCCCACACATTGTAGGTTATTTGTATCTCAGAAGAAAGTCTTTAAAAATTATCAGAGTTTAAAAGAGGGCAAAAATCTGTTGCAGTTTTTACTGTCAATTTTCAAACATGATATCTCAGGCTATATTTGGACAAAATTTCAAACCCATCTTGTTAGAAACTTAAATAGGTCCTGAAAACAATTCTTAACTGAGAAAGGGAGCCTTGACCATAACTAGTTAACACATTTTTAAAATCATAACAATCCATATACAGCAGTATTTTAAACTGGGAATAACAGTAAAATAGGGAACATACTTTAAAGTTTCTTTTAAGGTAGCATGGAAATAATAAAAAAACTCTACCTAGATTTTTTGACTGCAAAACCAGATATGCCATGTCTGATTCTTCCTGCTGGGTTATCGCTGTCATTGGTTCCAGAACAGAAAAGCCCACAGAAGCCAAATTTAATGCTGTGTTCTTTCTATGGCATTTGATGCAGGCTGGGAGAAGGAACAGCTCTTGCCCCACATCCCTGGGCAGCTGTGAAGTTGCTTTACAGCAGTTTATTCTCAATGGTGAACGGAGATTTTCTAGACCTTTCTGTCTGCCACTACTGGAAACTTAAGACAAAGGCTGAAAGCAGACTTGAGCTGCCTGAGCCCCATTATTGATTGGCTTTCATCAGGTTTTAGCTTAATCCTGGTCTTGGCCATGCTGAAAGCTCCAGCTGCAGACATGAAAGCCAGACCACATCTGTTCTTTCTCTGTGTGTATGATGGTTTTCCAGGGAGGGTCCCAAAGAATTCCTGGGTTACCTGCAGGAAGCCCACCCAGGTCTGATCCACCACCTTTCCAAGAGCTCAGGTTTATCACTCACAAGCTTGAGTGATAAACACTCAGGTGATGGAGAAATCTGATGGGTTTTATCCCCAAAGGACAAGGTTTGTTACCCTGTCTGCCTCATGATAAAGTCCTTCAGAGCTTTTTCTAGATGGGACAATCCACATCCTTGGGTTGGGCCCTCCTTCATGAAAATTTGCAAGAGTAGGTGATGGGAATTTCTGGTCTAGGGAAGGTGCTGTGGAAATTGGATCCTCACCTATGTGCAAGTGGCTTTACAGTAATGTCCAGCCCTTGGGGACCAGCCACTGTCAGTGCTGCAGGGTCACTTGTGTTCTCTGCCTGGGTCAGCACAGGGAACCAGCAGCACACTAACAGCAGGCAGGAAAAGAGCCCAGGCAATGTCTCTCGTGGTAACTGCTGGTACCAAAAGCGCCCCGGGTTCTGCAGCTGCCAGTGCCTCTTGTTCAAAGTTTGTCAAAGCAGAACTTACTTCACCAGAAGGGGAAGTGTCCTTTTCCCCAGCAGCTGCAGTGTTCTGAACTAGACATTTTTAGAGCCGCATTGTCTGTGTGCCCGCTGCCAACATCCAGCAGTTTTGTTATGTTATGTACTCTGGACTTTTCCTGGCCAAGTGTCAAACCTGCCTGGAATAATCTGAAGGGGCCTCAGTTCCTATGTTCCCTGGCACTGCAGAAAGGCTGAGCCAGGGCACGGAGTGAGGGACTGAGCCTGCAGGTCCGGTAAATATTTAAGGATAGGATTAACCACTATTTTAACACACTTCTTTCTCATAAACATTCGCTCACGTTGTGACACCCGAAGTCCTTCCTGCAGTTAAGTAACAATAATGATTCATTGTTGCCACTGATGTGTGTTTCTGTTTAAATACTTTAATCAGTTCCTTAATATAGGGGGTTTGTTTATAAAAGTGGAAAAGGAACAGTGTATCTATCCCTGTCTGAGTGTGTGAGCAAGGATTTGAGGTGCTTTCAGTTAAGAGGAAAACCCGGGCATTGCAATGTTCTTTGTTGAATCCTTTTTGAATGGGAACAGATTCCTGGTTTTCTGGCCATAGAGGAGGGATGTAGTAGCAGAAAGCATGAATAAAAAAGGGCTGGGAGGGATCTGGTAGCTATGGTAAAAGTCAACTTCATCTTCTCTAGACTGTTTCTCACTTAAAGGATAAACACATGGCATAGCTGCTGGGTTTCAGAAACTTGAACTGCATTTAAGATGATTTTAAGTCTAGGAAGCCCCACTGGGGAAGTGGATAGCCCAGCTGGCAAGGGCTTTGGGCTACAGGGGCGTACATCACTATACTAAACAGACAAAACACAAGTAACTCTGGAAGCTAAATGTGATTTTTCCTGCTTATTCCTTTGTGCTCAACCTCCTCATAGTGAAAATATTTAATTACTGCATTGTGCCCAGTAAATATTTCAAGAAGGAAAACAGCATAAACATCACCAGAACATGTGGAGAAGGGAGGCTCAGACATCCTGGAAAATGGGATGTGACCCTGCAAAGGGCTGAAAGAAGGTTTTCATCCAGCTTCCTATAGAAAGAGGATTAGGGAAGCTCAAGGTTTTTTTCTTTTTTTTTTTTTTTTCTTTTTTCTTTTTGTAACCATTTAAACAGTAAAAGTCTTCAGGAAAAATAAAATACCAAAAGCAATGCAGTGCTGCATAAAAAGGGATTAAAAAAATACTAGATGGAAACACTACTGGAAGTACTGACTTACTGTTTTGAAACATTTGAAAAAACCAGGCTACTAGCCTTGAGGCTTTGAGTAAAAATCAAGGCTTTAGTCTATTGACAGGAAACCAGAGCTGGAAAGAAATTCACAGCAGTTCCAAATATTACTTTTTTTTTCCCCCTTAAAGGGAGAATGCTGCCAGCAGCTCTTAGTGGAAAGAGCATGTATTTTCATATCATATTATAGAAAACTAGAGTTGAAGAAAACTCAGAATGGGAATCTGTGCCTCTTTGGAACATGGGTCAATTAAATGTAATGATTGCTTATCAACACTTTTTAAACCTCTTTTAGAATCCTCCAGAAATAGAATTTGGGGTTCTCTAGGTTCTTCTGAGATACATTAATTTAAGAAATTATTTTTCATTTTTTTCTTCCTGTCAGTTCTTTCTTATCATAGGCTAAGGGCACTTAGAGAACAAGCTTTCCTTCTAATATGTAACATTCTTGATAACATTTCCAAGTACAGGAAGGCCAGCAGTTTTCAGGCTTACCTTCTCTGTGTGTTTCTGTGGTGTTTCTACTCGTTCTTTTTCCCTTTTAGTATAGAAAAGCACAACAAACTTTATTTTTAAAACATTTCCTCATAAGTCCTGTTGCTTAAAGGGCTTGGCAGCACCACAGTCTTTTACTCTCTGTTTTCTTTACATATTTTTTAACTTCTGGTATCCAAAGCTGGCACTGAAATCTGGAAGGTAGAGGTGCTGAAGGGTCCTCTGGATTTGTTACCCAAAGAGATAAATGGAGGGCAAAGTTTACCTCCCATGTCTGAGGTACAGTAGTCCTGCTAATTTAGCCCAGGGTGATGTTTGCTTTGTTTCCCAAATATCATCCTCTTTCATACTCAGTTCGTAGAGCCTATTCTCTTTTACTGCTGCCTTGAGAGGTTCTCTTTTCTCCTAATTAGTCCATGATTTCTGATTTCTATGTTTTTAATAAATTCACTAATTTAAGCCCTTTGTTCTGCTTAATGAGATCAGTTTGAGTGTTGAACCTGCCTGCACATGTTGATGCCAGTTGCTTGTGTAAATTGGATTTCTATTTTAGTGATAGAAATCTCTATCTGAAAGGACTTTTTTATGTGCCACCTCTGTTGCAATTATTGCACCCTGCTATGAGTCATATCACTGAATTTTGTGATAACATTATGATTTTTTTTGTAGACCATCTATCCCAAAGCTTTATTACTAATGCCTTGAATTACATCAGATGCTTCCCGGTCGTCAGCTGAGCCCGTGTGGTGGATTGACCTTGGCTGGCCAGCAAGGGCCCCTCAAGCTGCTCTTTCCCTCCTTCTTAGCAGGATGAGGGGAGAAAATGAGGTGAAAATTATGTGGTTGGGATAAGAGCAGGGAGATCACTCACCAGTTACTGCCAAGGTAAAACAGATCTGACTTGGTGAAAATTAATTTAATTTATTGTTAATTAGCAACAGTGAGAAATTAAAGGAAAACTGAAAGCACTTTCCCTCCATCCTGCTTCCCAGGCACAGCTTCACTGCTGACTCCTCTACTTCATGCTCCCCCAGAAGTGCAGGGGGATGGGGAATGGAGGTTGTAGCCAATACACCACACATTCCTCCTTATGCCCTTCTCCAGCTCCAGCATGGAGTCCAATTACACAACTATCCCTCATGAACTCCTGCATGGAGTTTTCCTGCATGGCTCCTTTCTGCAGCCTGCAGTCCTTCAGGGCAGACTGCTCCAGTGTGGGCTCCTCTCCCTGGGCCACAGGTCCTGCTGGAAGCCTGCTCCAGCCTGGGCTCCTCACGGGCTTCAGCTTCCATCAGGACACATCCCCTTGCTCTTGGTGGGGTGTCCTCCCTGGGCTGCAGGTGGATCTGTGCTGCCCCATGGACCTCCCTGGGCTGCAGGTGGATCTGTGCTGCCCCATGGACCTCCCTGGGCTGCAGGTGGATCTGTGCTCCATCACTGACCTCCCTGGCTGCAGGTGGATCTGTGCTCCATCACTGCCCTCCCTGCAGGTGGATCTGTGCTCCATCACTGCCCTCCCTGCAGGTGGATCTGTGCTCCATCACTGCCCTCCCTGCAGGTGGATCTGTTCTCCATCACTGACCTCCCTGGCTGCAGTTGGATCTGTGCTCCATCACTGACCTCCCTGCAGGTGGATCTGTGCTCCATCACTGCCCTCCCTGCAGGTGGATCTGTGCTCCATCACTGACCTCCCTCCCTGCAGGTGGATCTGTTCTCCATCACTGACCTCCCTGGCTGCAGTTGGATCTGTGCTCCATCACTGACCTCCCTGCAGGTGGATCTGTGCTCCATCACTGCCCTCCCTGCAGGTGGATCTGTGCTCCATCACTGCCCTCCCTGCAGGTGGATCTGTTCTCCATCACTGACCTCCCTCCCTACAGGTGGATCTGTGCTCCATCACTGACCTCCCTGCAGGTGGATCTGTGCTCCATCACTGACCTCCCTCCCTGCAGGTGGATCTGTGCTGCCCCATGGACCTCCCCAGCTGCCTCACCAAGTCTGAACTTCTGGTGACTCTCTGCTCCAGTGACTGGAGCACCTCCTCTCCATCCTTCTTCACCAACCTGGATTTCTTTTCCCTGGCTGCTGTTGCACAGAAGTTTTTTCCCCCTTTTTAGTTCATTATCCCCGAGGTGCTGCTGCTGTTGCTGGTGGGCTTGGCCTGGCCAGTGGTGGGTCTGTCTCAGAGCTGGCTGGCATTGCCTCTGTCAGACATGTGGGAACATTCTGGCACCTTCTCCCAGAAGCCTCCCCTGTAAACCCTGGACTACCAAAACCTGACCACATGAGCCCTGCACAGTGAGCTACCATGTCAGAGAAGGAGCTAAATTCCATTAACATGCTTTACTCTTGACAAAACCATTTCTGAGCACTGTATTTTCTTCCAACTGCTCACAGGCCATTTCATAATTCATTCCAAGAGCTTTCCCCATTCAACTCAACTCCTTGGATTTGTTCCTCTTCCTTATTTCCACCTCCTTAAATGCAGATAGGACACTCACCCTCCCCAGTCCTTACTGCAGTCAGCCTTTAAAGGCTCTCTCTTTCAGGGATTTTTCATGCAAAAGCAATTAAAAAAGAACACAGTTGGTGACACCCTTGCTGGCTCCAGCTGGACATCTCTGTGTTCCTCATTCTTCCTAAGGTTTTTATTTGGCTGGAGTTTATGTGTTGTCTCTTTCTCCAATCTAGACAATGCCTGTTCCACACTAGAATTCTGCAAAAGGAGTCAGAGTTTTTGGCACACTCTTGATTGATTTTTGATAACACAGCCCCTGCTGTAACAGTCTGCCATTTGTCAGAGCCATTCAGTGAGCAACAAAAGGTCTCTGTTAAATGTTTAGTGCCAGGCATGATCCCAGCAATCAGGGCTGGTAGACTTAGAAGACTATGAAATATATGAGGAAGGAAGAAGACAGAGGGAAAAACTCAAGAGACAAAATGTGGAGTTGTTGTCTAGGTTCTGTATGAATATAGCTGGAGGCACTATTATCTTTAAAAGTGGAAGATTTTCCCTTTTTAATAGAAATAAGAAAGGTAATGAGTATGAATATTCCACTTAGTAAAAGAAAAACTGCAAATCACAAATATATTTTGTTTTACTCTCCATAAATATGCTTGATTCAAAACAATCAGCCATACCCTAGAATGGTTCCATGTAAAAAGAATCAATTCTAACAAACCTATTGGTTAAAATTTAACTTTTGTTATTGGAAGGCAACACTGGCAGCAACAGTGACATTTTTTCCTACAGCACTTCTGCTTTGCAAAGCAGAATAAAATTCCACTGCAGGCCAGAGTCATCCTCCATCCTTCTTCATCTGTGTTGGCCTTAAAAAATTTCATAAAAACCATATAATGAAACTTGATTTATAGACATGTTTTTTGTTTGGTTGGGATATTTATTTGGGAGGGATGGGGACATTTGGAACATATTGCTGTCTCAATATGGAAAATAATCATCATTGACTCTCCAAAGATATCATAAAAATGTGGAAAAGTGTTCAGAGTGCTTTGAGTTGATCTGAAGGAGCCCTTTAAAGCTGCAGCATGCCTAGCAAGTGTGGTACAGATGAAAGTAATGAAAAATAAAATCCTTGAATCAAAGCTGAGGTGAAAAGTCTGCAAATATAAATTCTTACAACCCAAATGCCAGTGAAGTGTGGAATCCATTAGCATAAAATCTCATTTCAGAGGAATTAGAACTGTAAATACTGCCCAGTAAATAGCAGCAGTTTATGTTTGCATCACTAAATTGTGCAACTGAGGAAGGATTCAGCAACTGATGGCAACCTATATTGTCCAAGAAAAAGCAAAATTCCCTTTAGAATGCTATTATTGCTCAACCAAGCCTTATTTAAATTAATTCTCTTCCCAATGGAATAGGATTTTGTGACCTTTCCAGGACATTATATTTAAGTGTGCTTTGTTTATTGAGTGTTTTTGAAACAGCTTGGACCAAGATGCAGTTTTGCTCTAATAAAATGTAGCTGGAGCAGCTCCATTACCCTCCCACTCTCTGAAACCCACGGGACTAAAAGGGTGTAACAAAATGAAGTATTTGGCCATTGACCTGCAAGCCCAGTGACTCATCCTGGGTCACATAAAACTCTTTCCCAGTTAGAGGCTGTGACAGAGGGCTGCTGCTAATGCTGAGCTTCCCTGCTGCCACACAGAATGGGAGAGGACTCAGGGGAAGGGATCTTTCCTGTGGATTCACAGAACCACAGAGAATGATGGAGGCAGGAAGGAATTTCCAGAGGTCACCTGGTGCACCCCCCTGCTCAGGCAGGAGCACCCAGAGCTGGTTGCCCAGGATTGTGTCTGGTTGGCTTTTTGTTACCTCTAAGGAGAGACTCCACCACTGCCCTGGGCAGCCTGTGCCAGCCTCAGTGGTAAGGAATCTTTCCTGATGTCCAGGGAATTATCCTCTCTGTCAGTTTGTGCCAATTGCCTCTGCCCCTGTCAGACTGAGGAGAGGAGGAGAAGTGAGAAGAGAAAGGCTTGGAGACTAGAAAGGGTCTTGAACTGCCAGCTGACTTCTCCTCCAAAGGCAGTATTCCAGCTTCTTACCTCTGGATTTTTCCCTGTGACAGAGTCCTGGCTTGTGGGGCCAAAAACCTGTGGGAGTTTGGTTAGAGGGTCTCAGGACCCATCAGGCTGGCTCAGTGTGCAGCTCACTGGTTTTTCAGATTCCCAAATTGCTGGTGCTCTCCACAATGCAGAGACATACAGAAAAATCTCCACCTGGGCAGTTCTGCCAGGGTCTCATCCCTGAGTTTGCTCATTCCATGACTGTGCACTCCAGCAGAGGAGCCATTCTGCTCTGGGGAGGGAGGAAGGGCAGGGATGTCTGGGGTGAAATCCATCCCTGTGTTTGTCTGCCTGCATTTTTGTGCTGTTGCCATCTCCATCTCCTTTCTCACCTGGGATGTGTGGAAGCACAGTCCCTCTCCATTCACAACAGCAGAGAACACTGTATGATCCCACAGATCTTGTTTTAGGATTTGAGGATTCCATCACATGTGAGGATTGCCTAATCCAACACATCAGCCAGTCAAACTGGCCAAGCATGTTACTGGGGGGCTTTCCTATTTTGCTCAACCAGGGAGCTAAATGTTTTCTCTGCCTGGAAAATTTATCAAGAAATATTGTTTCAGAGAAAATGTTTTGGAAGCATCATCCCAAATGGGGATTAGACTTGTTTTAACTAGGGTAATCTGCAATTGGAAAGCTGCACAGACATCTGAGAGTGCCTGGTGATATGTGGAAGCAAAAAGGTGAGACTGACTCATAAAAGTGCACTTGGGGCTGTTTTACAACAGCAATTCACAGGGTATCTGATCCAAAACAAAGCAGGATTTGCTTGCCCGCAGGGATCTCTGTGTATATACAGAGGAAACAAAGGGCTTACATCTTTCAACACAAAATATTTCTGTATAAATAGCTCACAGGAACGCAGCTAATCTCTAAGGCCTTCTGTCAACCAGCTGCAGAAGAGGGAGGAAAGGAAAATCTTTTAGGGAAGGGCATCTTCAGCACGAAGGGTGGGCTTTTTGTAGCCAAAAAGGCCCATGCTTGGTGCTCCCTTTCTGAATCTAAAAATTCAGAAGAGGGGTGATTACTTTAAGCAGAAGAGCCTTCTTCAAAAACCAGGGACTGTGTCTTTGTCCCTGAGACAGAGGACTGTGGTGTGGGTTCTGAACAGTTTGATCTCCCACCTGTGCTCTGGGGTTATATTTGCCAAATAAAAGTTATCCAGGGAAGAAACTGAGGCAACTCAAGCTCTGACTGCCCACACTGCAGAACCACTTATTCTTTCCCAGGATCTGTTTGAGACCAGCCCAACCAGCTCTGCCCAAGACAAAAGTTTGGCTAGGTATGGGTAGCACCTCCCCCAAGAAGCCTGCCCCACATGCAGTGAGAGTGACCAAACCAGATGCCTTACATTGCCTTTAGCATCACCCCTGCTGTCTTTGAGTCCCCAGGCTCTTGTGCATTCCCCTAGGACTGCACCCTCAGGTTCATATTCTAAAGTCACCACCCTGGTGCATCTAGTGGCAGAGGAGACAAGGATCAGTTCCTAGAGGAAATAAGTTTTTTGTGTCCCACAGGGCAGCACAGCTGATTGCCTGATGCATGGGACACTTTTCAGTGAAACTGTGGCATTTGGGGGGCACAAATTCTTACTGTCCACCTGCTGTCGGACACAGAAGGTTGTCTAGGAGGGATGAAAGGAAGAAAACTGTCTAAAAGTCAAACAAAGGCACCGAGGTAGTGTGGCCCTGGTGTGTATGCACCTTTAAGGGGCACAACCTTGTAAGGACAGCCAAACATTTCCATTCAAACAGAACTACAGAATTCTGGAAAGCATGTAAGCACAAATTTGAGAGCTAATCTCAGCATCTCATTCTTATGTGCTCGGCTAACAAGGTGTACAGATGGGTCAGCTCCTCAGGCTACTCAAACCAGGAGACTGAAAAACCTCAGAGTATTGAACTTCTGATTTTCAAATGTTTGTGAAAAAATTAATGGAAATCAGAACCAGATTTCCACAAGCATGGGGAAGAAGAAGGAACAGACTACTTTTGGGGGGAGGGTTGCCTATTTGCTAGACACATGTGCAAACCACATGTTTTTCTTAGCATTTTTTTCAAGACCATTTAATTGACAACATGTTAGCCTGGGGAAGAAGAACAGCTTGCAGAGAGTTTAGAAACACCCTTTCCCATGGATGCCTTGGCTCATGGTGTTGCTGTGGAGCAGGTAAGCAGTGCCATGGCACTGTGGCCCAGAGATTTCAGCATTTGTTGGTGAAGAGTCAAGGTGGGGGACACCCTTGGTCTCAGCACCTCCTTCTGCCAGGACTGTCACTGTTCCACGCAATGCAAGGGAGCCAAGCTCATTCCTCAGGTGGGTGGCAAATGGAAGGAGGTGGTGTCCATGCCACAGTGACAGTGTGACTGATGTGGTGATGGCTGCAAGCAAGATGAATTGCTCAGGAGAGATAGGAATGTGTGAAAGATGGTTTCTGCCAGTTTAGCTTGTGTCTTTCTGATGTGCACATACCCTGAGGCGGTGGGCAGGGATGCCTACATTTGAGGAAAGGCCAGGAATAGCTTATTGGTCTGTGTAATATTTCAGCTGCACAGGGACAGGAACTGCTCTATGCATAGCAGAAATGTTGTGGAAAGTAACTGACTAACCACACACTGAGATAGGCTCTAGCTGTACTTGAATCCCAGTGTTTCCCCATCACAAACATGGTGCTCCATGGTGGGATTCTGTGTTAGCTCTGGTGTTTAGCACAAGGCAGCAAAAGCACATTTCATCATGCAGTGAGAGGTGCAACAGAAGAAACAAACCTCTCTTAGGGGCTCTGTGGCCAGGCATTGGCCTCAGGAGTGCCAAGGCTCAGCCCTTACCTACACAACCCTCTCAATGAAATCCAGAGATAAGATTCCATAAACATAAAAGTGATCTGAGCACCTAACACAAGCTCTGCCCCTGACAGGAACATGGAGTGCAGGGCTTTGCTGCATTGCTGTCCTACCCTGCATTTGTATGGCAGAAGCAGGAGAGAGATGGAGCTATCACTGTGTGCTGAGGATGAAGAGCCTTCTCCTGAGAGCAGATGAGGGCTGATGACTCCTGTGTATGGGCTTTCCTTTTGGACCCAGGCATCTTCTGGTCTTGGCTGAACCCTGACTCACACTCCAGAGGGGTACTGGAGCAGTGTCCCATTCAAAAATGCCTGTTTAGGGTATTTTGGGGTACTTTACAGACAGGCAGAGGATGTGCTACACAAAAGGTGTTTCAAATAAAGGATGTCTGCCATTATCCATGGTGTAGCAGTGTTTCTGGAGCAAACAAGAGTCCCCACAGAAGAGCTGTGAAACAGCCTGAGAGAGATTCTGCCTGTCTTTCCACCATGGCCCAAGAGGAACTTGGAGTGTTCTTCCACCCCCCTGATCTCTAGATCACAGGAGTCAGTCTCCCCTTGCTGTGCCAATTATCAAGGCTCACAGCTTGGTGCACAAGGCTCTAGGGAGCTGCAGTGGTTGAGCAAAGTGAGAGAATAAAAGGTTTCTAGGCTGTGGCCGGTGGTTTTACACATTTTTGAGATCTTGTTGGACTCTGCTGTCTCCACCTTCCTTCCCCTGATATCCTGGCTGCCAATGACTGCCAACCACCCTACGGGCAGAGCAGTGTGTGGCAGCACTCTTCAGTCAGCTGCTCACGGAAATCAGCTCAAGAGGAAGGATCAAAGGAGTTCATCTGGTTTTCCATGAGAAAAAGAAACAACAGGGTCCCCCACAAGTGCATCATCCAGTAGACTGGAAGTGGATGATTAGACTCCATCTAGGAGGAGCAACCACTGATACAAGTGCATCCCAGAAACATGTCTAACCAGATGGACATTTCTGCCTGGGTCTCTCTCAACCTGTCCTCTTCCACAATGGGAGTGTTTTCAGGAGAATCAGAACCTAAAAGAGATCAGAGATGCCTTCTTGTCTATGCATTTGTTTCTCAAACCCACTTCAGAAAGAGATCTTTTTCAGTTGAGATCTTCTGTTCAGGACAAGACTCTTTCAAAGAGGTTTGCTCTGAACGTTGGTTTGAATCTCCTAACTGCCCTTAGGACATTGCACTCACTTGGAAAACTGATCCCTAAACATTCCAGCTCCTGCTCAGTTGATGAGACATTTCTTTCAGTTCCCACTGAAATGGGCACATATGTTCTTCTCCTTGGAGTCTGCACAAAGCCCTGCATTGTGGGCTGCACTGGATACTAAAACTGGATACTAAAACTTGCCTTTTTCAAAGATTTGCCCTGCCTCTTTTGTGCAAAACAAAGCCTTTTGTATTTTTGAGACCAAAATGGTTCAAGAAAGGGAACCACAAGGCATTAAGAGCACCCAGCTCCTCTCCCATTGCAATTTGGGATCCATTTCCTAGCCCCATGTGAACACAAGGGACAATCATATGGAACTGTGCTGCATAATTTGCTTTAAGAGCATTGCAGAAGGGAATAGCTGAGAGCAGAGGTGAAGGTTCATGCCAGTTCTTCTGCCAGTTTCCAGAGCTGGTAGAAGAGTAGGTTTCTTTCCCTTTGCCATGATAAAGGATTCCTGTACCATCAGCCTTGTGTGTTGGTTTACCCTCTGAGCCTCCAACATCTTCACAATTTTCATAAGGACTTTTGCTAATGAGCAAGGTGAATGCACTGGAATTAGAAAAATACCTTTTGAATTCAAGATGTGATTGATGGCATTCTCTGGAAATGAAACTACAGAGATTTGCTAAGGGAGGGGGCAGGACAGGAAGTGAAAAATGCATTAAAAATAAGGTGCAGGGAAGAGAAGATCAGGGAGGTGGTGTTGCCTCAAGATTGTGCCAAACACAGACACAAACAGATGCCTGTAATAGCAATGTTTTGCTTTCTGGATCAGCCTGACCACAGAACTAGTTCAGTGACTGGTCCTTGTGAAAGGCAAGCACAGAGGCTGTAAAGAACCAGTTCCCTACCAGCACTACGTGGTACCAACAGCAAGACTTGCCCCATCCACGGGCAGCACTGGCAGTCCATGGAGGTGGGACATGAACAAGCAAGAAAGGCTCTTATCACAGTCCTGAGTAAGAAAGCACGTGGAGTTCCAGTTGTGCCTGTTTAGTTGCCTGGCACCTTGTCTTGAAACCAGTCCTTCCAATCTGTCCTGGATCCCAGCCAAACCCAGAGGTGCTTCCCTTTGCACCAGGGACTTCCAGTGCAGAAAGCCTCCAGCACAGAGCCTCCTGCTCCTCTGAGGCACAGGAGGACATGCTCCACTGCCCATGGTCCATACAGAAGGTACATAAAGGATAAGAGTGCAGTCACTCCTCACCAAGGGTGCAAGCAAAGATCCTGCATGCGACCTGAACTTGCCGAGGGATGAGAAACGTTCCCCTTACCTGTGTCCTGACAAGATGTCAATTTGCAAAATGTGGTGTGACTTCTGTCCCTGTTCTGTGTGTATGCATGCAGCTGTGGTTTTGCACTATGCAGTGTGCAGCTTGGGGGGCTAACCCATTACTGCCCTAGGGACAAGTTATAGGGAGGTTAAAGTAAGGCAGAGCTAAAGGGTTTATTTTTGTGGGACAGACGAGGCTGGGCTCTGTGCCAGCTCATCTAAAAAATATAAATATTCATGTCTTTGCTGCAGAAAGGCAGCAGTGAGTGCCCCAGACACGGAGGAGGTGCTGGGGCAGCAGCAGGATCTCCTTGGTGCTGGCTCACTGCCCACTGCTGTGCAGAGCTGCCTCAGCACCGTGGCTGCTACAGCTGCCCACGGCTCCTCTGAGTGCCCTGATCAGCTCCTGCAGGGCACAGCCCCTCTCTCCTGGGGCTGTGGTGTGCTGGAAGGCAACATCAGGAAAAGGGAATTGGAAAAGCATTTGGAAAAGGGTGGCAAGGGAGAGCTGGAGCAGACCCTGAAAGGAAGCCAAGCCACAGCAATGATCTGACCTAAAGCTTTTCCCTTCACAGGGGCAGCAGCCAGGCTTGGTGCTGAACTCCCAGAAGTGTCCTGGAAGGAAGAGTTCTCCAGCCTTCAGTGGCTGCTAATGATTAGCTGACAAATTTGGGACAAGTACCTTGGTCTGTATAAGGTGGCATTAGAAGGTCCAGGTCATTAATGAGGTTGGAAAATGTCTAGTTTGCTGACAAAACTGAATCACCAACTGTCCTCACTGCAGAGTGTTGTACCAGGTTTTATAATTGAATACAAATTAAAGTTGTTTGTTTGCTTGATTGTTATTTAATCCATTCTATATTTAGATTATAAATAGATATGTTGTGATTGAAAGCTTAATCTCCCCCATTTGTCTATTAAAGTCATATTCCATAACTTGGAGAAAAATAACTCACTGCAATGCAATGACTAAAACACTCCTTTCAAAACACTTTAACATGTCTGCACATTTCTCAGCTGGGAAAATGCATTATTCACCATGGTATGGTTAGATAACCTAGGGCACATGATTGCAAAGGAACTAGTCCATTCTGAACGAGTACATCTCCCAACTGGCAACACCTTTAACATAATTTACCCTATTTAGCCAGTGACAAACCCTCTGGCCTTTGGTTAGATTGCTCTTTGCATCTGAGCTTTCATTTGGTTCATGCTGGGTGCTGTGTAGACATTCATTTTCAGTGAATCAGTGAGAGAACCATAAGTCATCCAGGATGACTGAGTCACAGTCCCATGATTTTTAGCAACAGACATAGTGGATGGTTTTAAATATGTCTAATAGCACCATTTCACTGGCACCAGCATTTTAGGAAAAAACAGATCAACTGCTCAGAGATACTCCCCACACATTAATCAACAACAGAGTGGAGTCTCATTCACCAGACAGTAAGGCCAGCTAGTCACCTGAATCCCTTTGACTGGCAGGTCAGCTACAAAAATCTTTAATCAAACTGAAATATTTTTCTCTAGGCTTTTTCCTTGAAACAGCTTTAAAGCACAAGATACAATTCATCCTAAACAATCCTGGGAGAAAGTAAACAGGCTGTGAATTATTAGCTAACTTGACCTCCACTTTCTAGTGGAACAATGTCTTTTATGTGAAAAGTTGGAAAACACCAATGAGAACTGATGTGTGACTGCAATTAGCATTGCTGATTACTGTTGCTGTTTTGCCACCCACATCCTTTAAGAGGCTGCTAGAAAAATTATCTCTTTTCAGAGCCCAGTTAGCACTGCTATCACATGAGGTGCACAGGTCATGGCTTTCACAGTGGCACAGCACACTGAACTTCCATGCTCTGCAGTATTTTGTGCACAGGCCTGTTTTTTTCCACTTGGACAGCAACATGCCAGATTTAGTTATTCGATTTACTCCAGTGAGAGGACCTTCACCCTCTTTGCCACTGCTGGTTGGTAGCATGAAATGCTGTCTGCAGCTGCCTAGGATGAAACCTAAGTGAGAAAGCTCAGTTAGGCAAAGAAGGTCGAGTAGAGAAGGGAAACAGTGGAGATTTGGTGGCAGCCTGAAAGCAGTGCTGACGTGATATGGTACACATCAGTGTCCTACAAGAAGGAGCTCCCCAGGAGGGCCCTAAAGCAGTGCCTTGTATCAGAAACAGGACCAGGACCAGGGCAGTGATCAACCCCCTGTACCTGACACCGAGGAGGTCACACCTCAAATTCTGTGCTCAGTTTTGGGGCCCTCACTACAAAAAAGATATTGAGGCACTGGAGTGTGTCCAGGGAAGGGTGGCAGGGCTGGGGAAGGGTCTGGAGAGTAAATCTCATGAGGAGCTCTGCAGGGAGCTGGGGGTGTTCATTCTGGAGCAAAGGAGGCTCTGGGGGGAGACCTCATCACTTGCTGCAACTCCTGAAAGGAGGCTGTGCTGAGGTGGGAGTTGGCTTCTTCTCCCAAGCAGCAAGCAATAAGACAAGAGGAAGTGGCCTCAATTTGCACCAGAGGAGATTTAGTTTGAATATTAGGAACAATTTCTTTGCTTAAGGGGTTGTGAAGCCTTGAAACAGGCTGCCTTGGGAAAGGGTTGACTCGCCCTCTGTCCTGGAGTGATTTTTATGATGACAGTCTAATCCCATCCCTGAAGACATTTAGAAGATGTGCAGATGTGGCACTTGAGAACGTGGTGTAAAGGTGATCATAGTGGTGCTGGTTAATGGTTTGAGTAATGATGGTTCAGGTTTTTCCCAGCCTTAATGATTCTGTGATTCAATGATTGTATGACTCAGGTGTCAGGAGGTAAAGGGTGGGACAGGGAGAAAGAGAAGGTAAGCATGAGCTAAACAAGAGTGGAAATGCAGGAAAGGCTTTGGCAAGGTCAATGAACTGAACTGGAGCAAGAGCTTTGAGCACATGGACAGGAGGATGGTTAAAAGAAGGAATCCTTTGGACTCTGACCATTGGCATTATGTGAGGATGTGCACTTGGGAGTGTGGCACTGGAAGTACTTCACATGTTTGGGAATCTGGTAGTTGACACTGGTGGGGAACAAAGGGACATGTATTCTCTCCTGGCAGAAGGAGGGTTAATATTTGGACTTTGGAAGGGCTGAGGCAAAGTGGACTTGTGTACAGTGGTGTCAGTACGGATGTGGATGTAGCACACAAGTAACACTAAGACCAAATAAATGCTCAAAATATTTACACAGCAGTGACACTGCTATGAAGGCAAAGGGACAAAGTCATATGGTCTGGTGGGCACGTGCAGTTTGTCCAATGTTTGTGTAAGACAGGCATGAATAAATTAGACATGAATGCAGGAGTTTGTAAGATATGAATTATTTGTTCCCATAAAGAGCTGCTTCAGGGTGAGCATGGGCACAAGGAACCTCAGTCCACGTGGAAGCCTCACAAACCCCTGACCATCACACTGTCCATGGGCTGCAAGCAGACCCTGTGCCTCAGCAAAGGAAACAGCATTGAGGCTGCCTACAGCCATCACAGGCTTTCTAAAATCATAGAATTGCTTAGACTGGAAAAGACCTTCAAGATCATTGAGTCCAACCATTAATCCAGCATTGCCAAGTCCATTGCTAAACCATGTCCATAGGTGTCACATCTGTGTCTTTTGAGCACCTCCAGGGGATGGTGACTCTACTACTTCCCTGGTCAGCATGTTCCAATACTTGGCAACCCTTTTAGTGAAGAATTTTTTCCTAATACCCCATCTAAAGCTTGCCTGCTACAACTTGAAGCCATTTCCTCTTCTTCTATCACTTGTTATCTGAGAGAAGAAACTGACTTTCACCTGGCTACAACCTCCTTTCAGGGAATTGTAGGGAGTGAAAATGTTCCCCTGAGCCTCCTTTTCTCCAGGGTGAATAATCCCTAGAGTTGGATGGGTTTAAGGACACCAGTTAAGATGTCTCTAACCCTAATCTGGGGAGGTGCTTCTGCATTTGCACACTGGATGTCTGCAAAGCATCCCTGTTACACCTGGTAGACCCTGAGAAGCAGCCAGACTCAGATGGACACAAACAGCTGGTAACTCATCCTGGGAAGGTCCAAACACAGCACTAAAGTCAAATACCAAGAAGCAGTTTTAAACAGCAGAAAGGAATTGCTTAATGACATACTCCAGCTGCTGGGTTTTTTCAGTGATGTGAAGATCTCTGTGAAAACAATCAAGGGATTTTCCCCCTCCCCCCTCTTTCTTTCTTATGAGTGAAAGGAGGGTCTGAAATTTTCCCAGTGGAAGATATGGTTGAAAAGAGAGATAATGGTTTAGCACAACAGAGCCAAGGCAAAAGAACAGGTCATCAGAGAGATAAATATTTGAGTAAAAGTATTTATCATTCTAAAAACACTGCATTTACTAAGAGAAAAACAATTAGGCAATTCACATTTTGCATGATTGCCAACAAGATCTGCAGCAAAAATAGTAAATCGATTGTTCACCTTTAATCACTCATGAAGGCCAGACACAGCTGCTCTTTGCCCTATATAGGATTTCTCAATGCCAAAAAGAAGGAATATTAAATCACATCCTTCATGGCCAAAAAGATGCCAACAAGACAGACATGTTTTATTGTGTTGTGCTTGTTGCTCAGCTGTTTCCAAACCCTTAAAAGATAATTATTAATTAAAGGGAGTAACTGTTGCTTCGGAACTGATGATTTGGAGACAGTAGATCCAAAGTCTTTCTCCAGACCTACTGTTGTCTTTTTCTCTATTTTCTTGGCAAGCAATTCACTCCTTATGAGTTTCAGTTTGTCTGTCTGTAAACAGAGATAACATCTGCACACTACTATATTAAACAAATTTAGCTTTTCCATCCACTCACATTTCCTTCCCTGTCCATGAGCAGCCTGGTTCTGCATGTGGATCACCTCTGGTCAATAAATTTCCTTACATGTGCTGTTTACAAGCACTGTCTTGGTTATCCAAAACTAAAACACTGATAGTGACAACTATTTTGGCTCACTAGTTCCATTTTTCTGTCCTTCCAGAATACAATACTAATCCCTCTTGGACACACTGGGGATGGGATGGGGTGGGGAAGGAAAGACATTAATAATTTAAAAGGAGGATGTGCCGAACATGAAGCGAACCAAATCCTTTCATTGACATCTGATTTAAAAATATGTCACTTGCACGTCTGCCATGGATTAGTGCTGCCAAATGAGAAACAAGTTGGCCACAAGCAGAGCAGCTCACCACACTCTGCTCATTCACAGTTCAGTCCTAACAGGCAGAAACAAAATCATAAATGCTCTCTACTCATTTTGAAGAGTAATGGTTAAAATCCCAACAGAGATGAAAATCCTTCCTTCTTCTGCCCAGCAGTGGAGGAATGAATAGGGGCAGATAGATGCCATTCTCTCATCCACACCAGCTGGAGACTTTCCAAATCTGGTGCTTAACAGAGTGGTAAGCAGAACATCAATTAAATAGGACATGGGCACAGTTTGTACACTGTGACCTGCAGAGGTCAAGCTCCCAGCCCTGTTCTGAAGCTGAATTGCTGTGGTGACTCTTGCAGGCAGTTTCCCATTGTCACCTC
Source organism: Fringilla coelebs (assembly GCF_963513975.1). Taxonomy (NCBI): domain Eukaryota; kingdom Metazoa; phylum Chordata; class Aves; order Passeriformes; family Fringillidae; genus Fringilla; species Fringilla coelebs. The sequence continues at coordinate 8,398,536 of NC_140028.1, read as the reverse complement.
ACTAGGCAAAAAAAGGAAGGCTCTGCCTATATGTCTCTGCCTACCTACCTCTGTGTTTGCATTTCGTGGTGCTAGTCAAATTTAAGAGCAGTTCATGCTATGGCTTTGAAAGTTGTCAGATTTACAACCAGTCAATAATAGACTATGTGTTTATTTTGTATTTCTGGGTCAACGGTATTCCTTCTATAGAGAAGGAAAATTTTCACCACAGCATATTGCAATCTTTCACATGGTCACAGATTTGATCTTTAATGAAGATGGCTTTAGAAACTGGTAGTTAGGCTAAAGTTTTAGCAGTCACAACACTGTACCTGTTTGGTTTCACTGCACTTGCTACAAAATGCATCCACAGACTCATACAGGCAGTGAGGAAGGTTCCTATCCCTGAGCAGACAAACTAGTTTTCCATTTGCTTCTTGGATTGTTCATTTATTTTTAATTTAAAAAAGTAATTGGGGGAAAAAGTGATAGCAGGCGCGCAAGAAGCATAAAAAATTATTTCCAGGGAAAACCTGGAGTAAAAGTCACAGGGGGATGGGAGGTAAAAGAGAAACCTCAGTAGATTTTTGTCATTAAAACACCAAGCCACACAGTTTATATTCAACCACAAAATAAATTGTGGCAAGAAGGTTGTGTCCCAGGGAAAGCTGTGCCTCTGAAGGCCTTTTGTACACCCACAGTAGGATTTTACCCCACCCTGAGTAAGAAGGCTTCAAGCTTTCCTTACGTGGCTGTGGCAGTGTCCCAAGTCAACTGGAGGCCTTTAAGTTCAAAACAAAACAGAACAATCCCTTCCTAGGGAGTTTCTTCCCATCAAGCATTTTTGTGAAGAATCCAACCTCTCCTGAGAGATCTGGCAGTTAAAATCCAGAAAGCAAATATATAAGTGCTTCCTCTGCCTTCTCAGGCTCCTTGGCTGCTCTGGGCTGTTTCTATTGTGACTTCTTGAGGAGGGCAACAAATGTCCTGGCCATTGGGCCATAACTCCCAGGCCTCTTTAGGCCAGCAAAAAGAAGCTTTGTCATGTTTTTAAGCTGCCATGAGGCCAGAGTTTTCTTTTGACCATGGATGGCCAGCCAGGGACTGATTCCTCTTTGTTTTCTTGCTTGTCACCTGCTGCTGTTGAGCTCCTCATCTCACAGAGCCAGCTGGAAGAGCCATGAGGGGTTTGCACACAAGACCTTGCCCCTAAAGCATCCTCCTGGGGAGGGAATGGCAGTGAAGCACAGGGCAGGTCCAGTGATGGCCTCGCTGATTTGGGGATGGAAATTGGCTCTCAGCTCTAGAAGATGGCTTGGTTAAACCACCTGCACAGGCAGGGATGGCTTCTTCTGTGCGTCAAGCAGGAGGTCTGATCTCCCTTCTCCACTCCCTAAAGTCAATTTGTTCCCCAGCACGCTGCAGGGGAAGGGAGCCAGCCCTGCCAAGGGCAGCCAAGCCTGGCCCAGGACTCTGGGGCAGGGACACAGGAGGTGCTGTGGAAGAGGAGATGGTTCTGGTTCCTCTGTCAAGCTGGGGGACAACTACTGTGCTGACCAAGGGAAACTGCTGGGATCAACATAAAACTGAAATACCCAGTGGTTCTAAAAATTGCTGCACATCACAGACAGGGCCTTCTCTTACGACTGGCTTTGCTGTGATTTCTGTCACCTCGTACTTTTGACTCTGATTGCTTTAACCACTTGCTCTTCCCAGTGAAGGCCACAGGCATGGGTGAAATTCCAGCTCCCAGCTCCTTCTGAATCTAGGAGAACAATATCCCTCATGTGACTGGTAGATTCTAGAGGATTTCAAAGAATGTTTAAGAATGTTTGTCCCTTTTACTTGTCACACAACAGGAGTTGCATAACATCATTCCAAACACTCCAAAAACCTGCACACAAAGAACTGCAGAGACCTGTAAGACAGGCCTTTGTTCACCTGCCAGCCCACCTGCTCATGCTGGGAATGCTGGGTTTTCACAACCCATCCATCATCCCAGTGGCTTCCAGTATTTTGGAATGCTAATTATCCCTTAACCAGCATTGTCCTTTAAGAGCTTGTATTAAACAGGCAAGAATAATAACCTGGTTTATCCCCATTAGTCTGAGCGCTTATGAGGTCAAAATTGTGAAAGTTATTTATGTTGAAATTATAGTTGAGAGAAATTGAAAGCTTATGGAGACAATGAAGACCTCATTTTTCAAAATATTTATATTTGTTCCTTACAGTTATAAGTAATATACATGTTTATTCAGGGTGTGTATATTATATAGGCATGCAATTTAATACACATAAATTCATCCATGTGTGCTTTGCACTGTGCAGGGTGCAACAATGAAATCTGTTTCTTGAACAAGAAGCAATGCTGTCACTGTGCATTGGTGGAGTCTGAGCTGGTCATTGCAGTGAACTTCCAGTGCACATAACTTCTGCCACTGCAGGGTTTCTGAGCAGCTGAGATGAAGCAAAACCTCAAGTTGGACACTTTAATTCATGGCCCATTATCCAAGGCTCTACGGTGCCCCATTTAGGTCTTAACATCAGATTTTGTGCACACACTTCTGCATCTATAGACATTCTGCAATCAAGTCTATGTAGCAAGCTGAAGCTCTTAAAAAAAACCAGTGGAACTTAGTCAAACCACAAGCTTGTCTGCAGAGGATTATTTAATCTATCTGCCATGCACTGAGATTGTCATTAGAAAATCATATCACTGTGATTAGAACATGGAATAAAAAGGAAGCTGTGGAGAAACTCTTCAAGTTGTTTGAAGAAAAGTATTCTGGAGAGCCTCTTAAGAGTTCTTTGTTTGGCTCGCAGATATATGCTGTCTATTTAAAAAGTTCTGTTCTTTCTGCCACAGAGATGTTTATTTAACATGGTTGATGTTTTCTTTTTTCTGACATTATTATTATATTAGCATTGCAGACTGAAGATTTAATCCAAACTTTTTTTTTTTAATTCAGGCAGTGCTATATCCAAAAATCATTCCTTGGCTTCACATATAGCTCTCTAATCTATGGGTCAGATTTTCAACAGCTATTTTTTACCGATTTACACCTGCTGAATAGCAGGGTCACTGCATCTAACAAGCTGAGGCCTAAGCTAATTGGCAATGTTTCATTAGCCAACTGCACAGACAACCCAGTCCTAGTGGATTTACATGTTTGCACAGGTCTTGAAAGTAATGGCAGGAAAATAATATTGTGATTCCTTGCAGTTGCTACATACTGATCCAGATGCAATGCTGCTGCCTCCTGTTACTATCAGCTGATTTCAGTGACACAACACAATTTCCAAAACCTTGCTCCTTAGGCACGAGGAGGGCGAGCAGCCCCGCAAATGACACAGACAGTCCCTGCCCAAAATGCTCATGATTTCAGCAAGACAGTCACAGAGCAGACAGTGAAAAGCAAGATGAAGGAGCTGCTTTAAGGTACAAATAGCTACAAATTATTATAATCACTGTTATAATAATTTGATCTAATTACAGAAGAGACCATTACCTGTTTGATGATACAGCAAGCATTGGTTTGTTCTCTGGCCAAGAAATAAGTTAGTGACAAGAGTATCCTAACTGTCTTTCCTGGACTGTAATGCCAGCAGTCTCTATTCAGCAGCTGACTCTAATAAAATCATCTGGCTTTTTGAAACAAGCAGGAGGGGAGGGCAGCAGCTTGCTGGGTGACCTCAATTCGCTGAGCTGCAAGGCCAGTTTTTTGGACTCCCCTTTTATAAATGCTGCAATTATCTTCTGTACATAATTCCAGTTACAATTCTGATTGGAAAATGGAGCTGCTTAGGGGAGCTTACAAGACAACATCTGTTCAACAACAGACATCTGTGCCAGAACAGCAAAACAGAGCTGCCCATGGTGGGGTGTTTAAGAAAGATACTTGCACAAACCCACATCCCTGTGTGCTGACATGGACCAAAGTTGGTTCTTCTTCCATTAAAATTTGTTTGTAACCCAGACCAAGTTGTCTTTCACTCTCTTAATTCCAATTACTGTCATTAAAGAATGCTTTAAAAAATATCTTATAAACGAAACCGTCCTGAATGTTCTGTTCACCAATCCTCTAAACAAAATGACTTCCACAGATAGCCATCCCCTACAAAGTGCAAAGAACCAAAAACTGACTAGGAAAACTAGTTTTCAAGTATCTTTTGCAGAGCCTTTAGACTTATTTAATCTCCTTTTGATAGGGTTGACTAGTGAATTAGTTGATTTCTCTGCTAGCCCACTGCCCTCCTACACTGCCAGACTGCACCTGCACCATCCCTGTTTGGGTACCAACAGCAAGCCCAGAGTTACACAGGAGTTTATTTGCCTCCATTTAAGAGAAGTTGGAGCAAGTGACCCTTCCAACCTGCTGCTGCTCCAGCCCAAGCCTTTGCATTTTGTGTTGAGCTACTTGGTGAGTTATTGACAACTCTCACTCAGTTTTATCATATTTTTCCTTGTCCTCAGGTTTATCCCCACAGGACTTTCCAATTCCTGTACTCCTTGCCTTTGTCAGGGTAAAGCACTGGTTAGCAGCTGTGAATGGAGTCTGGCTCATATGACTCAGTTCTGCCTGTAAACAGGTATTGCAAACTCTTGCAGTATGTGGCCAAAGTAAAATGAAAAATACTCTCCATCTTTCCTCCTCCATCCTTTCACAGCATGCTGACAGAGCCAAATTAGAGTCTGACTGTTTCTCCTGGTTCAGACAAAAGCCACAAACCTCTCTTCCTGAGTGAGCAAAAATTTTTAAATGACAAAACCAAGAAAATAGATACACAAGCCAAAAACCAAAGAGAAAAACCTTTAATACTAAGCCACATTTTAATAGAAAGCTTATAAAATTACTAAAATTGTTATTTATGTGATAAGGTATTGCTTTAAGGACTCACAAAGAATTAATGAGTTTCTTTTTCAAGGCTAGCAGGGAGGTGCACTCTAGAGCACACTACAGTGTGCAACAGAATAACACCTGACATAGTGAAGAGCATGAGGAAGATTCATTGTGTGCTCTGTAAAAAATTGCTGAAGTGTCTGAAGAGTCTGTCATGCCTCATGCCCTCCTAGAAACATTCAGTGGTGGGTGGCTCTAAGAGTCACAGATCATGTCATGACACACACCCTGCCATACCTGAGTCACCCCCCTGCTTCAGGTGCCCTGCAGTGAGCAGGAGACTGGAAATGAACATGGAAATGGGAAGGTGCATCCCTGGGCACAGCCCTGCAGTATCTTCTCAGATAAAATCTTCCTGGCAATGTGCCAAATTTGGACAAAAGACTGATTTTACCTTCTGTGGACCTGAAACCTTCTGAAACCAGAAAAGAAGGAAGGAAGGAAGGAAGGAAGGAAGGAAGGAAGGAAGGAAGGAAGGAAGGAAGGAAGGAAGGAAGGAAGGAAGGAAGGAAGGAAGGAAGGAAGGAAGGAAGGAAGGAAGTTCTGGGTAAGGATGGGGCTGTGGGACCAGTTTTGTCTCAATGTCTCTTGTTTTCATGCTGCTGTTTCACTTTAGTGGCTCTCATGTAAACGTCTGTTTGCTGTCATTTCTCCAGTCTATTTGCCATGTGCACTTGAACTGGCCTTAAGTGGGACCAGATCCCACTAAACTGCACTGTGTGTGAACATCTTGGAGCATTTCAGGACTAGAAAACATTTAAATCTCTGCCAACCTGAATGCAAAGCTCTCTGTTGCCAATAAATCATGAATTTCAAATGATGGTGGTCTGGTTTACAAACACAAGCCCTCAATCTCTGGAAGTGTGGAGATTCCCTTTCTTAGCACCAAACAAACCTTAAATCCCTCCAAATTTTGGGGCAGGATGTGCTAGGGAGCCAAGTGCAGGACATCCCAAGAAGATCAGGTCTCTCAGTATCTCACCTCTTCCGAGAGACTGTAGAAGATTATTTGTGGAACTGAACTTCTGATGAGTTAGATGTCAGCCAGCAAATTCACTAAACTTTTTTTGGCTGGACCACTGCCCAGCTGCCTGCAAGGAACTGGTTATTATATTGTCCCTAAGTCAGCCTCAAGAGTCTGGAGTGGAAGTGATCAGACGTGAGCCGCGGTTTGGGAGACGTTCTCGGTGCCTGCCAAGGGGCGTGCAGACAATCACGTAGAGCAGAAATGCACACACTCACCCAGGGCTGCTCCTGCTGAGGAGAGAGAACTCCTGCTGCAGCAGCTCTGACTCAGAGCAGCGTTTGCATATCCTTGATCAGAGAAAAATAAATTAAAAAAAAAAAGACCAGGAGCTGAAGAAGGGCGGGATGATTAGGGAACAGCCAAGAGGAAATGCATATTCACAAGTGGGTGAGGCTTTCCTCACCTGGGACGTGCTGCTTTGCACCTGGAAATGTCTGCCCTGCTCTCCTCCCCACGGGCAGTGCTCCCCTGCAGGCTGACACGGGCAAGGAGGGATCTGGCTGAACCTTGTCTGGGCGAGCCTTCTGCAAGCTGCATTTCGGCAGGAGGGAATTATGCACATAATGGCAGTTATCTACACTGCATATTTTTACACCATTAAACTCCAAGATGGATGTTTAATTTCCCCTTACCCTAGTTCCCAGGAGTTAGGCATTGTAAGGCTGTTGACTTTTGAGATCTTCTGTCAAAGGAATAATTGCTGAAACCCCACGAGGTTTGAAACAAAATGCTGTATTATTTTCACACACCCACATGCACACAAAAAAATTTTACTGACTGAAAGTAAGACTATTTCCCTTAATTAACAGATCCTGTAAAAAAATGTTGCTACTTAAAGTGCAAACTGGGACAGGGTGAAAACAACCTATTTTGGAGGCACCAATAAATGTTGCAGTGCTTTTAAAGGCAGCTCATTTGTTTAACAATGAGAACAGCATAAAAGGGAGCACCACACTCTCACTTTGGTGGAAATTCCTCTCTCCCTTGCCGTGGTGACAGGCACACATGTCCAGCCTGTGGGCATGTAACTGAAGATGCTTATGTTGGAAGAATTCATGAGGTGCAGTGAAGCATGTTCTATTTCTGTAGCTAAACAAAGAGACAGAATCCCACTTTCAGCTGGAGATCCCATCAGCAGTGATGCCTGTGGAAGGAAGGGACAGAATGCCACTTTCAGCTGGAGATCCCACCAGCAGTGATGCCTGTGGAAGGAAGGGACAGAATCCCTCTTTCAGCTGGAGATCCCATCAGCAGTGATGCCTGTGGAAGGAAGGGACAGAATCCCACTTTCAGCTGGAGATCCCATCAGCAGTGATGTCTGTGGAAGGAAGGGAGGGGCCCTGCTCTAACGGGGCAGGAAGGGACGGGCAGCCGCTCCAGGGAGGATTGAACTCCAGCAGGCTTTTGAGGAAGGAAAGAGAAAATCCTGTGCAGAGGGCTGAAAGGTTCCTTTGCACCATTGGTGTCTTAATGCCCTATCTGGGCTGGGTGTGTCCATGTGTAACCCAGCACACCCCACCAGGGAGGGTTTGCATTCCCAGCATGGAGCACCTGCAGCCTGGCCAGGCTGCAGTGATGTCTGGGGGGAGCAGGGTTTGCTGGGCAGATGGAAAGGCTAAAGGACACCTGTAGAAGATCCAGACAGGTCCATTTGCCTCCTTTGGCCTGGGTAGTAGGGCTGCTTGCTAGACCCTCACTCCCAGGGAAGGCTGGTGAAGCGCCTCAAGCCCATGGTCACTGTCAGAAGCCCCACAGGTCCAACAAAAGAGGCTCCAGAGTTGTTGCAGTTCTCTGTGCTGCTGCAGCTTTCATTCCTGCAGAGTAAGCAGCAGTTGGTACGTGCTGGCAAGGTTTTTTGGGTCAGGGTGGGTTATCAGGGCTGTAATAAAGGGATAATGTGAGGGTTTCTGTGAATCCACATCACCTTTTAAGATCTCCAGAGTTACCAGGACACCATAGTCTTTACCAAAGCACTCCTCTGATAGAAATCAACATCACAGAGCTGATCTGATGCGAAGTTCATCGGGTCAGGCAGCATACAAAGCATCCTTGGAAAAAAAAGATATAGAGCAATAAAGATTGTTTGAGCTATCCTATGGAATTTAACATGGTAGCAACTGAAAACTGGAATCTCTATGGCCTCACAGTCTTCCTGTGAGATACTGAAATTTTTTATTTTGGTCTTCTTTTTGCAGCTGGTTTTCTCAAGATCATCTTACACATTCGTGCTGGAGCAGACAACAGAGGTTGTATTATTCCCATGTTCTTCTTTTTGCTGTAGGCCCTGGACACACATTCCTTTGCCTCCCATTTTAAGTAGGTTAGTTAACTTCATTTCCTAATGTTAATACAATCTTTGCTTAAGGGAATGTTGCAACTGGATATTGATTTCTTATAAAAGAGATAGGACAGGTCATTTCAATTCTTCATGAACTTCATCTTCCCTACTGCTTTGGCAGAGCTGGAGGACAAAGAACCTGCCCTTGCTCTGCCTCACTGGCACTCCATGCCTTTTCTCAGCCTCCTCTTGCATCAAGTCCTTTGCTACACTGTTGTCACTTTTCTTATTTTTGGGTTTTTATGATCTCTTCCCTTTCTGTGAGTGGCAGTTTTATCCTTCCCTGTTCTATTCTTCCTTCCTTCCTTCCTTCCTTCCTTCCTTCCTTCCTTCCTTCCTTCCTTCCTTCCTTCCTTCCTTCCTTCCTTCCTTCCTTCCTTCCTTCCTTCCTTCCTTCCTTCCTTCCTTCCTTCCTTCCTTCCTTCCTTCCTTCCTTCCTTCCTTCCTTCCTTCCTTCCTTCCTTCCTTCCTTCCTTCCTTCCTTCCTTCCTTCCTTCCTTCCTTCCTTCCTTCCTTCCTTCCTTCCTTCCTTCCTTCCTTCCTTCCTTCCTTCCTTCCTTCCTTCCTTCCTTCCTTCCTTCCTTCCTTCCTTCCTTCCTTCCTTCCTTCCTTCCTTCCTTCCTTCCTTCCTTCCTTCCTTCCTTCCTTCCTTCCTTCCTTCCTTCCTTCCTTCCTTCCTTCCTTCCTTCCTTCCTTCCTTCCTTCCTTCCTTCCTTCCTTCCTTCCTTCCTTCCTTCCTTCCTTCCTTCCTTCCTTCCTTCCTTCCTTCCTTCCTTCCTTCCTTCCTTCCTTCCTTCCTTCCTTCCCTCCCTCCCTCCCTCCCTCCCTCCCTCCCTCCCTCCCTCCCTCCCTCCCTCCCTCCCTCCCTTCAGATCTTTGAGTATAATTTTAGCTGAATACTTCTACAAGAAACTCAGAGCAAACCTGAACTCACAAAAAAAGCAAACCAAAAATCTTAAAATTCAGACCTCGAGATTCAGACTCATTTAACCATAGAAAAAACAATGGAAAATTGCAGCCCAGTGCTCTGAAATTTAGCAGTTTTCCCAATTATTGAAAAGAAGGCTTTAGAGCCAAAATGTCAAAGTGAAAAAAGAGAAGTGGTCCCAGATTGAGCCATCACTGTTTCCCAAGGAGTTTGATGGAAATACCTGTGCATTTCCTGGGTCTGATCCCCCAGCACATGAGCTAATGTTACTTGGGAAGCTGAAGCAGAAATTGTGAGTTGTTCTCAGCACCTTATTGTTCCCAGCCTGTACTCAACGATAGCCTGGATGTTTCTCAAATGTACCAGTCCTTTCCATTGGACTTTGATGTTTGCCACTGTAGACACTTATTAACCAGTCAGAGCTAATAATTTGGATATCACTGGCTTTGTTTCTTATCTTGGATGTATATTATGATCACATTTCCTGAGTGTATATAAATGCATGTACACAGCAGAAAAGCAGATTCTGCTAAGTCTGGGAAAAATGCTTCCATTTGCAGGCAACATGCCTCTAGGCATCCCTTACTAATGCATATTTTTGCCACAATTTCTCCACAAGAGGAGAAAAGATCCTGCCAAAGGCTCCTAAAGAACCACAGTAACTCCCAGTCCAGAAGGCAGTGGTGTTCTGTCAGAAAATACCTGTCCCTACAAAATACACCCTGTAAAAGTAGGACTGTGCACATGGAGTTCAGTCAGCAGATACTTTGTGCCATAAATGCACTTGTATGTTGGTGCTCCTCATATATTTCCCATCCTCTACCAAAATGGTCAAACCTCACCTCCTGGGCCAAGGTTAGGGGCTTCTCCCTCGCAGTGTTCCATACTCCAACACAGAATCACAGAATCACAGAGCCCAGTCCGATTGGATTGGATGGGACCCTGAAGATCATCCAGTTCCAACCCTGCTGCCATGTGCAGGGATGCCTCCCACTAGACCATGTTGCTCAGAGCCTCATCCATTCTGGCCATGAGAATGCCCCAGGGATGGGCCATCCACAGCTTCTCTGGGTAACCTGTACCAGTGCCTCACCACTCTCACAGGAAAGAATTTCTTCCTAATATCTAATCTAAATATACTCCTTCCAAACTGAAGTCATTTCCCCTTTTTCTGTCACTCCAGGCCATTGTAAAAAGTCCCTCTCCACCTTTCCTGTAGGCTTCCTTCAGGTACTGCAAGACCACAATCAGGTCACCCCAATGCCTTCTCTTTTTCCAGGCTGAATTATCCAAATTCTCCCAGCCTTTCTATACAGGAGAGGTGCTCCATCCCTGTAATCATCCTGATTCCCTCCTCTGGATTCACTCCAACAAATCAGTGTTCTTCCCGTGTGGGAACTCCGCACATCGCTCCTGATGTCCAGAGCTACCGAGCGAGCCCTTGGGGGGCTCGGGAGCCTTGGAATGTTGCCAAAAGTGCCTGGTGGCTTGATTTTGACCCTTTGAGAGATGTACCACCTGTATATGGGGATATGAGAATCACTGGGGTTTAAAGGGTATAGAAATAGTATATTACAGGGCAAAACACAGATTTTAAGATTTTGGTACAGGGGGGTTATGGAGACAAGATGAAGGGAGTTGAGGCCTGCCTCGTGGTTCTTCTTCCTTCTTCATGTCTTCCATTTTCTGTGTGACGCAGATATTTCTGATAAGTTCTTAGTGAAGGTACACTTGGTAATAAAAATGATAAGTATTGGGGACAAAAGATAAATATGGTTTATGTAGTCTTTGTTATAAAAGGATGCGACCGCCCTGTGGGTGGTCAGAGTGCCTTTGGCTGCCTTGCTGGTCAGACCCTGGCTGGGCAGAAAGAAAACTTTGTAGAAAAGAAATAATAAACAACCTTGAAGACCAAACCTGGGAGTCCAGCCTCGTCCTTTGGAGCCCGATAGGAGCGAACCCATCTCACGCGTGTCTGGGCAGAGACAGACAACAGCCATCCCAGACAGTCCCGTGCTGGGAGCCCAGTGCTGAAGCAGCCCTGCAGGTGGGGCCTCAGCAGAGCCAAACAGAGGGGCAAACTGCCCCCACAATGAACAGCTCGAGCAGGGCTGCAGGAGGCTGCTGAACAGGTTCTGAGCTAACAGGACCGTTCAGCCTCTCCCATTCTACACCAAACTCTTCTTGCCAAATTGTCGCTAAGGGTGGCAATGCTTTGACTGTGTGCTAGGAGGAGGCAAGTGGTGCTGTGAGTGCTGGAAAGCCCTGTTGGGGCATTTCAAACCTGCCACCACACAGGGATCTGCCCACTGAGGGAGGGGAGCTCTGCTTGTCCTCCTGCTGTCTTCTTCCATTCTTTTCTCAGCGGTAGTTCCTGAAAAGGGATCACATGTGTGTCCAGTTATTATTATTAGTAAAGCTAACTGCATTTTTTCCAGTTGAAAGGTTCCATAAAACCTTCCTTTTTTCCTCTCCTTCTTCACATGTCTTTGATTAAAACTTTTCAGTGGTTTTGTTTTTTCTTCTTATATAGCAAAAGGCTTTAATTTCAATTCAGGGATTCTGGAGAGCAATTTTCATGGCATTATTAAACAAAATATAACAGAAAATACAGATAAATTTGGGGCCAGATCTGCTTGTCAGGATTATGTTGTATCTGTCCTACAAGAGTGCATTTATGATCAGCCTGAGAATATCTGAAGATTGGACCTGGCAGTCCACTTAAGCTCTTTCACAGATGATTACAGCAGTGCTGCCGAAAGCAGGATGTCAAGGTCTGAGCTAACAAAACCCATTTGAGTGAAGAAATGCATAAAGAGAAACATGACACAATTAACAGAGCTGCTCAGGCTTGTCCAGATGCATGGACTTACCTGATGGATGCGGTGGAGGTGGTGGATCCCATCACTCTCTAAACCAGAGATGCCTGGACAGGGCTGGCTGCTGCTGGAGGTGGACTCAGTACAGTTCTCAGACAATGACCCACCTTCCCTCAACCTTCAGTGTCTAAAGGGGACATAAATGAGTATAAAGCATGTTGTCTATGCAGAGCTAATAATTATACAGAGGGCACAAATGTTCACCTCAGGTTTCAGACAAGGCAAAGAAGTTTTCAGACCATGGGGAAAAATGAAGTATCAATGGCAGGTTTATTGTCTGATGGATATAGTTTCAATCACTGAGGTAGGGGAGTACAATAATACTTTCTCACAACACAATTGCATCAAATAATAACCGCTTTCAACCTAAAATGCCACATGTGACTATGAGGACATACAGCTGCCACTCTAAGGCTCATGCTTCTGAGATCCTTGGTAATTCCAGGAGAAAGGCAGAAGGACTTGGCAACGTGCATGGACTCAGTTCATTTAGCCAGTGATGACTCAGCTCATGTTGACAAAAACTTTTGATCAAATTTCCTCTCAGATTGCATCAGCTGTAAAAATATGTATAAATAGGCTCCTTTTCTGTGTGTATCTCGCCTCTCCGTGGAGAGTTTGGTGATATTGTTACTTTAGTTCACATTATGATTCTTTCCCACCCTGGATCAATGCAGTGATGCCAGTAAATCTTTTTATTTCAGATCTGCCCTGAGCTGGAAGTGTGGGCAGTGTGGTGATGCTTCCTGATGTGCTTGGATGCAAGCCTTGACTGGTCTGGTCCCAGCTTAGATGTTTGATCCTGGACTTGGACCCTTCACTGGCCAGAAGTCTGGGGTTTGGAGGCCATGTAGCTCTCAGTTAACATATTGAATTATCTGTAAATTGGTGCTGAGAGTTTCCAGTGGCATTTTGCTGTGGGCTGTGGATCCAGGATCACCCCCAGGATGAGGTGATGCTCAGGGCTCTCAGATGTGGCCTTCCTCCTGCACAGAGGCTGCTGGGTGAGGGAGTGCCTCAGCAAGGGATTGGATTGGTTTTTATTTCTGTTTGGAGGATCATATATTAGTGTCTCCATGAAAATAAACAAGAATAGCCCCAAGCAGTAGCCAACTCCAGGCAATTTCTCTTTGTTCCAGAAGCAGAAATTGCAAGGCTCAAGCAGCCACTAAATAATGTGTGAACAGGACTTGATGAGCTCTTCACTTTTATATTTTTAATGATATAAATATTTGAACTCAGCTCAGTCATGAGAACATAAATGGGGGTGATGCCTTAAGTTTTAGCTTTTATATTTTTCAGGTTCTGTACTGCTTTAGTGTGTAGATATGAGCTTCACATTAAGAGATGGTAAGCTCTATTCACAGGAAGACAAAATGAGTCCTTCTCTAGCTTGGGACCAGGGACAACCAATCCAAATTTCAGGCCCATGAGCATAAATAACGGTGGACTGAAGAGAAAAAGGATGAGACTTCATAAGCCACAGCTATAACTGGACAATTAACTCCAACATGCAAATGGACCAGAACTTATAAAAGCATGAGACACCGTGACCTGTCACTCATTTTGTGACCATTTTGGTTCATCTTGGGCGTAGCCCTGGCTGGGCTCTTGTGCTGCCCAAGGTGGATCCATTGAGGCCACCTAATAAATACCAACTTTATTCTTTAGCTCTGTCTAGTCTCTGTCCTAGGTCAGCCTTCACAAGGCCTCAGGGGAAGGACCACAGCAGCCCAGCACTGGCCACAAGACCAAAACCTGTGCAGAAGAAAAGGCTTGGAAGTGCTCACTCAACTCTACTTGTTACATGAACCATCAATTCATAATTTGATTTCTTTTGGACTTTGCTCCTCACATTGTCTATAATGAAGAGTAAGGACAGAATATTGTTTTAGCCAGGCTACAGGGAATCTGAGATGCTTATTTTTATCTCAGTCCTCCCTTCAGGTTTGAAATTATTTTTGCTGGCAAAATGAGGTTTAGATTTAATGTTTAATAAAAGAAAAAAAGAGAAACCTGATTGCACATGATATTTTTCTTTGGGAAGTATCTAAAGCCCATTATTTTGTTCTACCTTCCTGCTACATGCTGAGTGTTCACGGTGAGGTTGCACCATATCAGATTTCAGGGAGAAAGTGAACTTTGAGGGCTTTGGAAACTTTTCCCACTATCATACCACAAAATCGTCCTCTGATACATCATTTCTCAAAACAGGAGAACAAAAAAGTTTTGGACATGCTGTTGAAAAACTTCATCTTTTACATCATGAGTTTCCACGCACCAGTTAATTTGCTGACAGAAATTCACCTTTTATGCAAAAAACCTGTGCCTTTGGATATGGAGGCTTCTCAAGCAGACCTGGATAATCAAAGTCCATTGCTTTGCCTCTTGTTAAATGTCAGGTTCATTTCAAGTCCAGGAGCAGAACTTGCAGGGGAAGAAGTGGCCTTGGTCAGAGCTGCGATGGGGTGGTGTCACCAGCCTGTGTTTGAGGGGGTTTGCTGTGGTTTGCTGTGTCCTGGCAAGGCAAAGCTTTTCTTCTCAGCAGGATGGGTGCTTGCACAGCCTGTCATGTCCCTGATTTTCTCCTTGGTGGACTGATGACATTGTCTGGCCAAGCTCCCCTCTCCTCCAGCTGCTCAGCAGCTCAGCCCCATCACGCCTTCTACCCCAGATGAGCTCATCTGGTTCCAGCAACACTAAAGACCTTCACAACAGACTTGGGATGCTGGGAGATAGAGATCTTGGATATTAAACTACATGTTGGCAGCACTGGGACAGAATCTGAGAGTCCTGACACACTGAACCAGATTCCCAAGTGGTTTGCTCTGCATACTGTAGAAGACAAAGCAGACAAAGAGCAGACCAAAGATTACCAAACCAATGAATCCCAATGACCAGCTCTCTCTGGTTTAGTATTAATTAATTATAGTATGCACAGTGGCAATGATTAAACGTAATTGGAGCACTTGTACAAGGGAATATACTGTAGACTACTAATTAAAATCCTCTCTGAAGAAAACAAGGACAAAGACTAGATCGCAGAAATCAGCGGGCTTCTGATTAAAGAGCAAAGGCAGCTTGGAAATGATTAATTTGAGGCTGGCATCCAGCCAAAACAAGCCAAAGGAAAAAAAACTTCAAGGTGATGATTCATGCTGCCTTTTTTTTTTTTTTTTTTTTAAATGGTGGCCTTGGGTTTTTTTGTTGGTTTTTTTCATTGTTTTAGGAAAACAGTGAAGAAAGAGGATGAGTAATGGAGACACCAAGGACACTGGTCAGGCAGGTTTCAATAAAACTGATTTCTGGGTGTCTCCTGTGCACCACTGAGAAAAACAAGGAGCTGCCCACAGTGTAAGCCTGGATTTCAAATGTCACAGAACTGCTTCTGAGCAGAAGTTTAACTGGGACAGCATTTAAATGTTATATCCATGAAAAGCTCAAAGTGCCAGAACTTCTTCATGACTTCAGATGCAACAAAATTATTTTGATGCTTCTCTTGGCGCTTGGTCTTGGGCTGTTCTTCCCCTCATGCTTTTCACCAATACATGGAAATGACCTTTAATCTTTAAAAAATACCAGTAGCCACCCCAAATTGTGGCTGCACAATGCTGAAGACAGACTTTTACCACAGGTTACCATAAAGCCTCCCTTTAAAACAGTGTCAAGAGTAAAGTGATGTGACAGCCCTCTGGTCAGGCGAGCCTGTTCCATGAAAACCAGTCATAAATAGGCACAGCAACATTTCACACAAAGGCTCAGGCCGTGGGTGAGTTGTGATGTTGACAATTGACAGAGAGTCAGATGCTTTTCCCATTTACTGCTGAGACAGCTGAGTTTTAATGCAGAGTTGGGAAAAGCCAGAGTAGCTGCACATTGTCTCTTTTTTTGTCCCCAGTGTGGTTTAAAAGTGGAATTCTTCCCTACTAAAAGGCACAGCAATGATTTGTAGGCAATGCAGAAGCACCTATGCAAGATCATCCCTCCCATCCTGAAAGAAATTGTCTAAGAGGGGATCGTCCTCCCATGTGTTTGTTTTCTCCACTGGTTACGGACGGAGAGTACAAGATCACTTTGCATTACCTGTCACAAGTTTAGGTGGACAAAATCAGACAATCCCATCCTTGAAACTGCTTCCAAGAACAACAGGAAGAGATAATCTGAGCCCCTTTTATGAGAGCAGAGACCTCACACCCTGCTTGTAACAGAGGTTTGTGGAAAGCCTTTTCCTGCTCTTGCTTAAACAGTCCGAGTGTCCCGCATGGTGAGAACTGAGTGGAGCCCACCACATCCCCCTCTGCATGTGCAGCCATGACATTTTATGAAAAATCCTTTCCTTAGGATTTTTTCTCCTGAGAAGCTGAGAGGCCTTGGGAACAAAATGTAACCAATGATTATCTGCTGCTGTGGAATGCCACAGGTGGATCTGGAATTGGTCTCATGTGGTTGTTTCTCATTAATGGCCAATCACAGTCAGCTGGCTCAGACTCTGTCTGTGACACAAGCCTTTGTTATCATTCCTTTTCTATTCTTAGCCAGCCTTCTAATGAAATCCTTTCTTCTATTCTTTCAGTATGGTTTTTAATATAATATATATCATAAAATAATAAACCAAGCCTTCTGAAACACAGAGTCAACATTCTCATCTGTTCCCTCATCCTGGGACCCTCGTGATCACTGTCACATGCATGTCCTGGGGAAGATCTGCACTGTGCCAGCCAAAGGGTGCCAACCTTCAGCATTTTTGTCACTACTGGGAAACCCAGATCATGGGGCTGTGGCTGGGAGTGCTAGGCATGACCTCAGAACTAATTAAAAATCAGGACTCAATTAGTTGTAAGTTCCAAGTATCTCATAAAGCAATGAAGCATCTTACTGAAAGATAAAGAATAAAAAAAGCCCCAGTGATTACCCTTATATTTGTCTGTGCCTGTATTGCTACTGCCAGAAAAAACAATCTGAGGGTTTTGAATGAGGCTGCCAACAGTTGGGCTGGTTTTTGTCATGCATCAGGGAGGTGTGTGGCTTTTTTGTGTCCTCCATAAAACTTCACTCCCAAAAAGCCCCAGCTGCAGGTGCAGTAGTTCCCTGCACTCAGGAGCCAGAGGGTGAGTTCTGTGTCCTGGGCAGGGGATGGGAGTCTCCACCTGGATGCTGTGGAGGTGCTGGAGCTGCAGCCTCAGCTCCCACCAGCCCCTTCCTCCAGGTGCCAGCTCAGGTGTCCTGAGCCCTGTGGGGACAGTGTCACACAGAGCCTGTGTGTGAAGGGCTGCCAGAGCTTGGTGCAGCTCCTCCTGGAAGGATCTGGTAGGGAAACCTCCTCCCATGGTCATGCTGAGTAGAATTTGGCTGCTCAGAGTCCTTCAGAAGTATCTGTATGTCCCTTCCTTTTGCAGGGAGCACAGAATTCCCTTTTCCTCCCACTCTACGGTATTTGCATGGATGCTTCAGATGAGGGTTTTATTAGATGCTGCCTGTATTAAAAAATTCCCTAACTTTATCTGTAAATTCAATAAAAGTTAAAAAAGAGAAAAGAAAGTAAGCTTTTACTTGGATAAAATCAGACTAAGACCTGTAGTCTATATTAAACTAAATTCTATACCTTATCTGAAATTATAAAGAAGAATTTTAAGACTTTTAATGAGGTGAACAAATTTGAACAAGAAAGAATGGCAGTTTGGTAATTTGTGATGTGTAATGTTTTGGGAACAATCTCCAAACCCTTGTTAGCAGATGTTTTGGCAACAGAATTAGCTGCTTAAGTACATTTTGTTTTATTATTTATTTAGTTTCATTTTAAGTACATTAAACACTGAATTCTCAAGTCCACTGGCCAAAAAACCCCCAAACAAATAAACAAGCAAACAGAAAAACTCAGGAAAATTCAAACACGGTGAGAATCCAAATGGTCACATTAAAATTAAAGGTGGGCAGGAACTGTAAATATTTTGACCCTTTATTTCAACAGAGGAGCCTCATAGAAAATTCTAAAATTTTAATTCCTTGACCTAAATATGTTTGAAGGACTCTTATATCCCAAACTCTTAGACTGAAGGAAATTTGTGTTCAGGGTCATAAAATGATAGAATCATTTGTGTCAGAAAATGTCACTTGTCACCTGTGAGAAGAAACTGACCCCCATCTCACTACAGCCTGCCTCCAGAGAATGGGGGAGAGTGATAACCTCACTTTTAAAAGGAAGTGCCCACACTTTGGTTTTGAGATCTTTCCAGGATGATGGTCTTGGTGGCACAAAAACCAGAACAGGACCCTCAGGGACTGAGCAGAGGCCAAAAGAGTTTCAGAACTGAGTCAATGTGAGGAACAGGTCCCTGATTGCTGGGACAGGGCAGCTGAGTGCAGGAGCTGATCAGTGCACTGATTAATTGGGTGGTGACTGAGCATTATTGAACATCCATGCTGAAGTCCTGTTAATGGCTGGGTACCTTTATGCCAAAGGGTCATGGAAAAATCTAGGTGCAATGCTTTGAGTGAAGCAGTTCATGCCTAAAAGGAGAGTGTGACAGTGATTAAACCTAGAATTGACTGACCAGGGCATGTAAAAACATTGCATTTGGGTGTCTGAGAACTGCATAAAAACACAGGGAGTAAACAATTTACACTGAAGGATTAAGGTGACCCAGGGCTCCAATAAATGCCTGACAAGATTAAATTTGATTTTTCTTTCCTGAGGTCAAGTTGTTCTTTGTTCCAGTAAATTTCTTTAACCACATTCACCTCCTCAAAGATGTATTTTATGTACACTCTCCATGCACTGCAACTAAGCCATCCTTTAATATTGTGTCATGAATGGACAACTCCTTGTGTGACCAGTGAATGACCTCCAACTTTACTCCAAATAAGTATGAGGTTTTTATCTCTGTGGCAAGAGCATTTACTATTATTAGTGCCTCAGAAATGTTGCTTTTGTTGCATATTTATGTATGGTACAGGCAGAAGGGTGTAGCAGGTACGTGTGCATGCTCATGTGTGAGCATGCAAGGGAACTCTTAAAATTAATTGCCTTGGCACACAAAACCTTCTGGATCTGTTTACATTCCTGAGGCAAATTCCTTAATATATCTGTAGTTAAACTGTTCCACAGGCTCTAAATGCCTGGCTTTGGTATGCTACCCACCTTCCCTGCACAGGGAATAGCTGGGAACATTCAGTGCCTGCTGAGCATGAATGTGCCCCTGATATGAGCACAGCAGCAACGTGTGAATACACTCTGCTGATGCTACTTAATCCTGAGGATGATGTACTGGATTTTCTGCATATTATCTTAATATAGCACAGAAAGGGGAAAGTGTTTGGAGTGTGGAGAAGTGGGCAGAGGGAGGAGAGTGGGGAGTGTTTAAATAGCTTCAGTAATGACCTCGGTGCTGATGGGGGGCTCCCACTCTCAAAAACGCAAACTGAGTATTTGAATTGAGCAAGATTTGCCCAATATTGCCAGATAATGAGCAGTGCTAAGGGCTGGGCAATGCTCATTCAAGATAACAGCGAGAAGTGGCTGTACTCCTACAGGAGAGCGGGTGGGAAGCTCCTGCCCCAGCCCTCAAGGCCACGTCAGAGCCATTCCCAGTGACCCCTCAAGGCCAGAAGTATTAGCTATGAGATAAAGGTTTGGAAACCAGCCTTGATCATGCAGATATTTCCTCCCAGCAGCCTGAGACCCCCTCTTCCCAATGGGTGTGTGGTTCAGGATAGGGCAGTCCTGTGAGAGCCTTACACGGCTGAGGGATCACCATCTGCACAGCTGGAAAGTGAGCAGCACATGAGAAAGGTGCTTGTGGGTAGGGGGATAGTGTGAGTAAATAGGAACAGCATGGGAGAATGAAGGTGGTATAGAACTTAATCTTATCCCCCACTGAGCTGCAGCTGGACCAATTACTAAAGATTAGAAACAGGCCTGATCTTAACAGGCCACACCTGTAATCAATAAGAACAAGTGGCATAAAAGAGTGGATTGGTGGAGTGAGAGGAGTAAGATAACTGATGTAAGGACTGGCAGTGTGTATAGGAGCTGCATTGGCAGAGACTTTAAGGAGGTATGAAGCCTTGGTGATCTGAAAACCCTTGCACTATAGTGACTTTAGAGCTTGTGCTGCCTAAGATGACACTTATGTGTTTTGCTTCTTCTGCTTTATGATAAAAAATAAATAAAAAGGTCTGGAGAAGCTGGAACAGAATATCTACAGCTCCAAACACTGTGACTCAGTGAAAGTGCGGGAGACAGATCCTTTTGGACAGAGTGGTGGGATTGAAAGGCAAGCACAGATCTGCACCCCTTCTTTTCTGACTGCTCTTTGATCACCTCTGCTGGGAATAGAATCACCTCTGAGCAGTCCCCTGTTCCCTCACTGATGTCACAGAGCACATTCTCCATTTCTCCAAACTTGTCTGGTAAAGCCAGTAGCAACATGTTAAACTTTCTCAACAGAATATATTAATGCATCTGTTTTCTTTTCCAAGGTAAAGGTGCCATCAAAAGAGTCAGTTGTGCAAGAGATGTTTTGAATGGTGTAGCAAGGCACTGCTGTAAATTATTCAATTTACCAGGCTTTCTGGTGTTGGAGGCTGGTACTGGGGAATGTGGTGTTCACCAAGATGGTGAATCACTGGAGTTTATGCAACAAGTGCTTTACATAACACCTTGCCTGGTTTTTTAATGCAAGGTAAAGAAATGAAGAAGTTACTTTAGTGTTATGAACATACATATATTTTTGGGGGGGAGAAAATGTCACATATTTAAGGTTCCTTTTCATTTTAATTTTTGTAAAACTAACACTTTTTTACTTGGTGTCAGTTATTTTTGTACTGGTAGAGCTCAGAAGCTCTCACTCTGCAGAGAGGGCTCTCCAGCATCTCTCCACTCCTTTCTGGTTGTCCCACTCACCATTACAAATCCACAGCCCCTCTTCACAAGCAGTGGCAGGAGCTGGGGCTTCTGCTCATGGTACAGCCCCAAGCTCCTTCCAGCAGCTCCCTGTGCCTCTCTGACCCCAGCCTGGTGCTCTTTCTGCTGTACAATGATGAAAATGGAGAGATTGAATGTTTACAGTGATCACAGCTTGGAACAGCACCATGGAAAGAGTCATCAGCCATAGAACAAAATACCACATGAGGAAAACAAGCCTTCACCTGAGATGGAAATTATCAGGTGTAACGGACCCAAAATGTACCTAAGGGAGGAAACCTTTTCTTTCACAAGAGGTGTGTTTGTAGCCACAGCTCAAAGGGCCAGTGTCAAAGGAATAGGAGATCACTGAAGAACCTGTGGAGGACACAATGCTAATTTCAGACTTGAGCCTCCTCCTTCTGGGATCAGTGTCTGCTGGTTTCACCTTGCACACCTCCAAAATGAGAGCTGCCACCTTGATACCAACCAGGAGATAAACTACTGCCCCTGCTACTGTTCTGGAGGCGCTATTCATGAGCACACTTGGACTCACTTTCTTGCATGTGTTTATTCAGAGCTGTCACATGCTTCAGCAAAGATCAGTGTTGATTTATGTCTGCTGAAAACCCCTTGAATATCAGTTACTGATTAAGTTCTTGTTATCATTTGGAATAGATTACTGTGCTAAGGCAGCTCTTGGCACACTCAATAGGATTTGTCTGGGACTATGGTAAAGCTTGGTCAACACCATCCTGAAATTAAGTACTGCTTTATTGTACTTTGCTTTCTGCTCAGGAGACATTTATGAGAGTTCAAAATGTAAACATGAAATTCTGACTTCAGATAAGCCTTATCCAGAAATGTGTGTTAACTGCTCGGCCGTTTGTGTGCATCTGCCTTTCTGTGCCTTTGTCACTTTGGAACATGTCTTTATCTCTCTTTTATGTTTTAATAGTGGCCATATTAGTAACCACCCAGCTTACTGCAGGGAGCATGTCCTTCAACAATGAAACACGCAGGGCTGTGCAACTGCAGCCCAGAGAGGGATGAACGAGATGGCAGAAAAATAAAACTTTCTCCATAGAACTGTCACAGCTCAGCTGCTGCTGCAGCAACTTGGACCTGGCACCCAAGCTGGGGAGGGATGAGAGAGGAAACAAGGTCAGATGGACTCCAGTGTGAGCAGAAGCCAGGTTCCCATCAGTCACTGTCCCTGTTCCACACAAACAAATCCCAGCCTGTAGCTGAAAACCTGCATCACTCCCCCAACCAAACTGCTCCCTGAGCTGGGGCAGTGCTGCCTCCAAGGGCTGTACTGTCCTGTCCTACCTGTCAGGCTCTGGCCAAAGATAACCTTTCCTGAAGGACAGCAGTGTTTTGAAACCTCAGACAACTACTGTCTGCCCACTGACCTTTGCTGAGAGGCCTTTTGGGAGCAGATAGGCATTTGTGGAGACCTTGCACTGCATTTCTCAGAAGCTGAAATGTCCTGTAACAGGATTCAGCATTCTTCAAAGTGCTGCCTCAGACTGCCTCAGTTAAAGGGAAGTATTACTTCCCCCACGTTACTTGTAACCAAAACAATGGACAATATTATACCCTCTGCTGGCTCTGGGCTGTGTGAGTGGGAGAAGGCAAGTCACAAGTTTTACTAACTAGAGGGATTGTTTGATTGCCTCTTAAAAACATCCCTAAATCTGGAGCAGCAAAGCTGCAGCCACAGCCATCTTTCAAGTTTTGTGTTCCTGCAAATGAGGATTTATTGCTTGCCCTGCTGGCAGATGGATGGCTCACCACTGAGTCACAGGGAGCTGCTCTTTTTTGCCTTGTTTGCCACTTGTTTCCCACAAAGGCACAGGATGCTTTGTGTTTTCAGGTCTACCTCTGCCACTTGATTTTTCAGGTGTAATTTAGAGTTTAAAAAAAATAAATAAAAACAATGTGGGAAGCAAACATACCAGCTGAAGACTTCTTCCTGCCCAGGTGTTGAACAAAGCAACCCCATCTTCACCAAGCAGCTCTAAATTATGAGAGTAAAGGCCATTTATAACTTGGAATTCTGATTTTTCCACTGGAAAAGTGGACAGATTTTTTCACTTGAGGTGTTGATTAGGTGGGGTTTTTTTTCTTGGCACTTCTGTCTCAAATGATGAATTCTTTAATCACCCTTTATTTGCATCTGCATTTTCCCACGAAAGATGAAGATTTATCAGATTACCAGCAGTCTCTAATCACAACCACACAGTACCTGAGGTGTGCTGCAAGTGCACAGCATATGCAGAATTCACACACATCCCTGTCCCACCAACACCCAGAAATGGTATTTCTTCTATACACCATAAATAAATTAATAATTAAGAATAAATAAATACATAAATAAACAAGTACTAATCTATTATTTACTGTCAATAATAAGTATTTAATATCAATTCTTCATGAGGCTGGAGCTGCACTTAAAGAGCCCTCTGTGGACTGCTTGTGGCTGGAACAGGAGTGTGTGCAAGTGGACACATCCCAGTGCAATGGGATCCAAGGGGAGAACCCACGGGAGAGAGACACTGCTGTGGCCAACACAGAGCCACCAGCATCCTCCTGGCTGCTCTCAAGAGCAGGAAATCCCAGAGAGGGTAAGAGAGGAGAGCACAGGAACACTGCACCCTGCAGAAAATCTTCCAGATAACGCTGGAATCCTTTGCATATTCAAGCAGGATGGACCCCAGGATAAGTTTCCACCCAACAACTATTTCAGGAATGCAGTTGGGATCCTGCAGGGAACAGCCCAGCCCTCAGCAGGGGAGGCCCAACCTACTTTTAATGGGAGAAATGGTGAGGCAGAGTTCCCTGGGTAGGAGGCCAAGGAGCTGGAGCCTGAAGGGAACATTACACTGAGTTGAAAAGACTTGCTCTTGGCAAACAAATCCTGTAAGGTCTGATAGGAAATTAAACACCTGAAAGGAAGAGCTGAAATGTCTTCTAGGGATTTACCTTTCTGCTACATATTTTACAGAAATCTGGGTAAGGTATTGCCTTCTTGTCTCACTGCAGGGAGTTAAATGCTCCTGAAGTTTCTTGGAGTTTTGACAGGGGTGGCAAAGCCCCCAGGATTTTGTACCACAGGATCATTTTCAGTGCACTGCATGGTGTCCACAGAAGTGACTTGTTCTGTCACAGCTGGGCACAGCAGGAGCTCCATGCCAGAGGCAGAGGTGGGATCCACCACTGCTGCAGAGTAGGACTGAGGTGTGGGGGACTTCCAGGAGCTGGATGGAAGGCAAACCTGCAAAGAGGGTGGGGAAAGAGGATTTCTGCTTCTCCTCACTTG
This sequence comes from Fringilla coelebs, assembly GCF_963513975.1. NCBI lineage: Eukaryota > Metazoa > Chordata > Aves > Passeriformes > Fringillidae > Fringilla > Fringilla coelebs. The sequence goes on along the minus strand of NC_140028.1, from coordinate 8,374,257 downwards.
ACTTTTCAATTTCTTTGTGTGGAGCTCTTACGAGGGCTGAAAATAGGATGGGTGCCAGAAAACTTGTGAGAAAGCCTGCTGTAGGCTAGATTCATTTACTAGATAACATCTAGTGCAGGAAACTTGCAGCTTACCTTACACTGGAGGTTAAACATTTCTCTGTCTGTCACTGAAATTCAATTTACAGGTGCAATGTAATTAATCCCAGATTGGACTCCCAGCGCAAACTGAGACTTGGGGCCATATTTTATATCTTCTATCCTCCCAGAGGGTATTTACAGTGCAGAAAGATCAGGCTTCTAACAACTACCACTGGGGAAGCTTTGCATTTCTGAAATGTCTGAATAGTGCTGTCCTAGCCCATTTGCTGCATGTTTTGTTTCCACAAGAATGACACAATCACCGTAAACAGCATTTTTAAATGACATTGTGCATGCTGTGAATTCTCATGGTAATTCCCTGAAGCATCTGTTCCTCCATATTCACAGGTCCTTTAAAGGACCACAGCCTACCTGTGTAGAACTTTGCATCCTAATATTTCCTGGTTTCTGCCACAGATTAAGGGTACATTTCTCAAATGCATGGCAGTGAAACAGGGAATTCGTTGAAGACACCTCAGCTAGATATCTCTGAAAGGCTTTCCTAGCTCTTTCCTTTTGGAAGGACTTTTTAGAGGACAGGGTAGGACAGAGTACTTTGTGAGGAGCTGGATGGCGTTGAGACTGCAGCTGGCTTGGGAAAATCTGGATCCAGAAACAGTGTTGGCAGAGCCATGCTCTCCAGAACCTGGCTAATGTTTTCCTCTCTAGCAAACCTTTTACAGGCATAACTTACCCTGGAACTACTTGCATGTTTTAAAGAAATCCCACTGCTGTGTAGCAGTGACCTTCCTGGCACCAGTTTCCAGCTCACTGCTGGTTACAGCTGTGGCAGGGTTTGTCTGGTCAGGGTTTGTCAGAGCTCAGCCCTGCAGCCCTTAAGTGAAGAAACAAAAGGAAAGAAAACACTTGATGACTGATGAGCTCCTCAGAAATCAGTTGCTGAAACAAAAGTTTTATGCCAATATCTGAATTGATATGATTTATCCTGGGCTTTCCTGAGTTTAGCAGTTCTTTGAGTTGATGCTTCCTTATGTGTTTGAGCAAAGGGAGAACTTGAGTTTCAGCCAGAACTCCACTGCCTGCTATTCTGTTTTATACTGCATTTTTCAATTGCATTAACATCCAGTCACTCAGCTAATCTGGTCCCATCCCATCCCACACAAGATCTCTGCTTTTCAGTAAAAAAGACTTTTACTGAAGGATAAACAGTGACAATGTGAGTTTCATCTGGGGAATGTCTGCTTTCCTTTCATTACACAAAAACATAGAGCTGGGCATGTGAGAACAGACACATCTTCATGATCCATGTCCGGAATGCCAATAATTTCATTATGATTTGTCTGGGGATGGCACATACTCAAACCCTGGAGAAGCCAAACCGGTATTTTCCTCATACAGGACATCACAGCTGATCCATCCCAATCTCAAAGAACCCCTAAAATCCTAAAATCAAATCTACAGTGTGTTTATAATTCCTCAGGCTCTTCATAATCCTTTACTCCTCTGCCATACTGAGTCTCCCTGCTGCAAGTCCCTCCTCCCAGTGATGTCCTGTCAGGAAACACAGTTTGCAAGGGGGTTCATGGCACCATTATCTTCTTTCAGCTGCTCTGTGAAGATGGTACCAAACAGATCATTTCAGTTTTGCTCTACTGCTTTTCTACCAAGTGATCAACTCTCATTCTTTGTCGTGAACACACAGCAGGGATTTCCCACTCGAATCCTGGGCAGGTCCAGTCTTAGCTTCTACTAGCAGGAGTGTTCAGACCATTAAATACAAGGTGAGTTTGGTTTGTTTGGGGTTTTGTTTGTTTTGTTTTTGTTTGTTTGGTTGGTTTGGTTTTGGGTTTTGTTTGGTTTTTATGTGTTTGGTTTTTGTTTTGTTTTTTTGTTGGGTTTTTTGATACTATAAATGGCAGCAAAAAGGAGTTTCTGTGTGAGTCTGTGCGTGAAGGGTGATGCTCTTGGCATCTGTACACTCTGTGTGTGACTAAGAGACTTATATCCTGGTTCACACTCATTTCCTTAAGGTCATCACCTCTGTTCTTCTTTCATATTCTTAGACTGATGGTTTCTTTCTCTCCTGACCCTGGGCCTGCAGACTTCAAGGACAGGATTTTCAGAAGTGACTTAAAAAGAGTTTATATCTTGAATAATCCTCACTCCCTTAATCTTTTAGCTCTGAGATGGGGCGTGCTGAGCTGTTTGAGTATCAGCACATGTGCACCACACAGAACACAGGCATGGTTCTGGTATGAGGAAGTTGAAGTGTAAATCAAGATTTTTCATTGTAGCCACCCTTGGTGACAAAACAATGTCTCACCTTGCACTAAGGAGGAGGGTGAGTCATCAAATCTGATGACTTCATTCTTCCCGCAGACACAAGGCAGGGTGAAGTTCACCTCTTTTCCTTCCTCTCTTGAGTGCTGGAAGCTATTTTGGGGGCTGAAATGTTTTCCACACAAGCTCGGGGAAATACAGGGTGTTTTCAAACAGAAAAGGCTGCCAAGATTCATGGAAGTCACTTAGCAGTAGTGGGAAGAGATAGACACTATGAAATAGACATTGTTTTATCAAGACAAAGAACCAATATCAGAGAAGGTGAAAGGCACCTGAGGATATGGAGAGCTGTCATGGAGGACATGACCCGAAGACCCCAGCTTTTCATTTCCTTTGGGTCTTAGTTTGTGGTTTTACTGATACCTGCAGAGAAACAATGAGCTCAGAAACCTCCTGTGAAACTCCTGTGTGCTGCTGTGTGTGCCTGGCTGTGTTTGTGCGTTGCAAACTCCCCTTGTGCAGCTCCCAGAACAGCAATGGTGGTGAAAGCCACACTGAAGGTGCAGGGCAGTCTGAGAGCTCCTGCCCAGGCACGGGAGCTGGTGTGGGTACAGATGCTGAAATTCTGTTTGGCCCTTCCAGGTGTGCCCAGAGTCCAAGGCAAGACTGATGCTGAATTTCCACTGAGAATCCACTTTGGCTTAAATGAAACTCTGTTCTGGTGATGCCTTGGATCTTTTGAGTGTCTGGTCTGGGGAAGAGGAAAAAAAAATAGACTGAGAAATAACTGCAAGGTGCTTATAAGGAGCAGTCACCTCCAGTCTCCTGCTCTTGGGTTCCAAATCCTTGTACATGTAAGCACACAGGAAGTTCTGTCTGGCATTGGTCAGAACTGGAATATTATTGCTTGGTTGGTCACTTTTCCCCATGTCTGGCTTCCGCTTTCCAGAAGTAAAGTAATGATTGGTAGCACAAGAGAGGAAGCAAGGAGACAATTGCAGACAAAGTTGAAGTTTAGCAGGTTACAAACCTTGCTAGGTTTGGTGAGTTCCAGGCTGGGCCGTGCAATGTTGGGAAAGTAAAGTAAAATTTTAACTCAGACAAAAATCCCAGTGGTGAATGAGCAACCAATTCCCTAAGATCACATCCCTGCAAGCACGTCCCTCACGTCTCAGAGGAGTGAGTGATACCTTTTCCTGGGACATACACCTTCCATGTGATGTTCCTGAGCTCAGTGCTAAAAGAAGAGCAGGGCTGCCTGGCATGTTTTGACCTGTCTGTGCTCTGAGTGTGCCATTGCCTCTGATGAGCTACTGTTTTTCATCCTCCCTTTCCCCTTAGGTTTTTTGAGAATTAAAATCTGCAGTCATGAAAAGTGCTTCTGCTCATATCCCTTGACTACAGGTCTGGGTGTGATTTGTTTCCATGTGAAGATATTGATATGCTTCTGAAAGATAAGGCCTCCTCTTTCAATGCAGATAAAAAGAGTATCTGTCCTGAGGCAAGGCACACTGCAGAGCAGCTTTCCAAACAGAGAAAATTTCCTTTCCTGATTCATAGGGGGTAGGTGCCTGTAACACCTGGCTCTGCCATGAACACTCTGCACCAGATTTCAGAAGAGGTTACAGTGTAAGGACATCTGCTGGAACCCTGGATGCTGAGAATTTGAAACTTTCTATGCTGAAAGGAACCGACTCTCAAGAGAACACTCTATTTGACCTGGGGCCATGGAGAAGGCTTCTAAAATGGAATTATAGAACTGGGGTTATGGGTGGGTAGTCTGAATAGAAGTGTGTAATACCACATGGAAGGAAACTTAGAGTTTAAGGTTTTAGAACAAAGTAACATCTACAAAGATAAGATGGAGGTTTTAGGGCAATGTCTGGTCCTTCTTCTTCACCTTCTTCTTCATGGGTTTGTGTGGTATTTTGTAATTGGACAGAAAAGTCCTCATTGCAGGACTGGTTATTGGTTATTGGGTTAATAGTAAAAATAATTTAGATGTCATTTCTTAATTGGATAGTTTAGCTTAAAAGTCCTTGAAGAGAAAGATAGCTAGATGTTTTGTAGCTTGTTAGTAGCATACAGTAGAATTCGCCACTTGAGAGACTCTAATATAGATAAGAAATAATAATAATAATAATAATAATAATAATAATAATAATAATAATAATAATAATAATAATAATAATGATGATGATGATGATGATGATGATGATGATGATGATGATGATGATGATGATGATGATGTGAGCCCAAACAGGAAGTACCATCTCGAGCACTTCTATCCTGACCTTGACAGAGGCAGAAAAAGAAGCCAGGAACTGGCAGACATCTACTCTGGAAAACTTAGTGGGAAATTAGTGGGCAGCTATGGGAATTTTCTGTCTTGCCCCTTATCTGCTGCAGCCAACCAACCCTTCTCCTCCCTCCAGTGCCAGCCTACAGCCCCTATGAGCTTCTGTCACCTGCAGCCACTTGACTGAAGGCACCCACCAGAAATGATGATGCATCAGCAACTGAGCAGAAAAGACAAACTGGTTGCACAAGGAGGAACTGAATGTAGACAGAAGTGTAAAAAGTTACTACTCCCTTCTTAACAATGAATGGGGCAATATGGGGGTTGTTCAGCCCCTGAGCAATTCAAGACTGGATGTCTCATCTCAGGGAGGTTCCCCCTGGGTTTGTAATTAGCAAACACTTTTTTGAGCTGTGTAAGGAGCTCTGGGGGGCTCTCAGTGCTATGTGAAATACTGCACTCGAGGTAAAGGTGTGTGCACTCACTGTTGTCTCTCACCACCATAAATTCAGATTTGTAGGTAACAATGGGAAATAGGGGCAGCAAAGATTTTAACACTTTGAAATCCCATACTGCATTTAACACCTGGACAATGCCTTGGCAGGAAATACAGTAATTTACACTGTGAATGGCACTGCTCTTGATTGCCTGGAGCCTTATGGAGAATGGCAAAAAACTTTGTATCTAGAGATGACTCTGATTTTCACATGAAGCTTGTGTTTTATATGACCAAAGCTCTTCAGCCTGACCAATGACTTTGTATGGCATTTTCATGCTCAACTAGAGACCTGCTATGGAAAACCAATCTATGTAACACTACTGACCTCTCACAGGTTTTCTTGGCATCTTCTGTAGAGGCTGATTTCTATTCATACTGCAGAGCATGGACCTCTTGCTTTGTGTTGTTTTTTGTGACCAAACTACTACTCTACCTCCATCAAAAGGAAAATGGAAAATTACTGATCCTTTTTTTTCTTTGTAAGATCTCTACCTCCTGCTTACTTCTTTTGCCTCTTTCATCTCACTGCAAATAACTGAAATATTTCATTAAAAATTGGTAACACAAAAATATTGTTCTCTCTTATCTCTCTAGGGAGCTTGGGCTTTTCAGGCAGCTTAATAAATAGTACTATGAACCCAGGGCTGTTTTTGCAATAGGTGGCTTTAATTAGTGTTTAATGTAGGCTGGAAAGAGAAAAGGGGATTTCAGAGCCAATGACAGGAAGCAAGTAACATCATTGCCAGGTCAAGAGAGTTTCTTCTCTCAAAAGCAACCATGAAATTTGCCCTGCACAGTTGTGGATTTGTTGTTTCTGGCTCTCTGTGTTAGACTTTTCCACTTTACAGGAAGAATATGTCCATCAATCCATCCTTCCTTTCTCAGTACCACTCCTTTAAATGCTGCCTGGGCTGTTGGCATCCAGCTGTGAGCTTTCAGGCTCTGTCAACATCACCAGGAGTGTGAACTGCAGAGGCACTGAGCCTTCATTTAATTATATGCCCCCAGCTTTATTTTGAGTGAGCTCAGGCCCATGTTCACAGCCTGTTTCTCTGCTGGAGGTTATGTGGGAGGGCAGAGGCTCTGGGGCAGAGAACCCCACCAGGAAGCTGGAGGTGAGTTAAGGAGAGCAGCTGCAGCACTTCTGGTGGGCAAAGAGGAGTTGAACTTGGATTATTGCATGTTGTTATCAGTGGTGAGAAGAGTGGATTATGAGCAAAGCTTTGACACCATGAACTCTTTTTAGCAGCTGCTTTAAAAGCTGTATTTTGAAGAAAGAGAGAGAGAAAAACAACCAAACACTGAAGACCTGGGGACAAATGGGCCACAAGAAGGAATCAGAGTGATGGAGTGGGAAGGGGCACAGAGAGATCAGCCCATCCTTTGCAGAGGAAGAATTGCATATTAAAAGTGCATATTAATGCTCAGTGCTGCCTTTATGTACTTTCACAGATGTCAGAACCCTTCAGGCTCAGCTGGTTTAGCCCTGCTCATGGACCACATGCCCCAGGTTACCTGTGAGCAGGCAGAGTTGTTGGCTTCCCTCATCCACACAGGCAGCAGTGGCAAAGCCACAGAAAGTACCTAATCCAAATTTCACTGTGCAGCAAAAACTTGTTCACATCCTTGCTGCTCTCCCAGCAAGCACTGGCAGAGAGCACAAAACTTTCAGAGATTTCATTTCTCCAAATGTTTCTGTGGTTCTGAGTGAACAGTTGGAAAGGAAAGGACAACTGAAGATGCTGAGACAGCATACAAGGGGTAAAGTCATACCGGGGTGTGCATGGAGATGCCTGCAGAGCAGCACAGGACTGGGAACATGCCAGACTAGGCATGGTGTGTAGTGAAGGGGCTGAATTCTTTTTTTTTTAATTATTTTATTTTGCTAGTAGCGCTAGAATTTTCCTTTCTATGTGTCCATGACTGGGGGATACAGCTGCTTACAGTCAAAATGGCCTCCATCAGAAGTCATAATATGTTAAGAGAACAGGTGTATTTAATCCCCTTTCCAGTAGTTACTCATTAAAGAAGGCAAAATAACCCAAACCAGCAGGTATTGCAAGGGAGGAACAAAATAGTTAAACATGCAGGTGATAAACATCTGAGTTACTGATTAACTCCTGGCTTTTGTGACCCCCAGAGCTCTTCAGTTGGCTTGCTGGGAGACCAAAACACAGACTTGTGCCAGTGCAATAATTTATTATGCATTTATCTCTCCTTGGCACAGGTGTGCCTGGGCTGTGAGTGAGGACAGCACTGCCCTCTCTTGATGGGAAGGGTTCAGATCCCTTTCAACACCTGCAGTGCCTTTCAAAGTGTGTCAAAACAGCCAAAAAGTCCACGTGGGACAGGGTGGATGGAAGTATAATCTCTTCTTTGGGGTGTCAACTGCCAGAAGCTGGGAGAGAAGAGAAGGAATAATTGACTTGCTGTGTGTGCACAACCCTGGGCATCTGCTTCAGGATGTCCCCTGCAGATGGGATGCTGGGGCAGCTTTGGTCTGTGACTCTGTGGCCGAGCTTATGCTCTCAGGGAAAAGTCTGGTCTGGAAGGGAAAGTGGAGACTTGGCCCTTTCAGGAGCAATCAGTGAAAGCAGTGCAAGATGCCTGGCAGGATGGAGAGCAGCCTGATGCTCATCTGTGAAGAAAAAAAGGGGATTTCAGATGCTTTCTTCCACCTGAAGCATCTTGTTTTCCCTCCTGCCCCCAACCAGCTGCACTCAGCGTGGAGTGTTGCCTCAGGCAATATCTCTCCCTGGCTGTCAGCGTTGGTGTTGTCACTTGTTTCTGCAGCCTGTCACCCGGGTTTCGCTGAGCACAAGCTGTTTGCCATCTGGAGGCAGGTCTGAGAAGTGAGGGGGCAGCACTCGCTGCCATCAGGGGCTCAGCTCAGCATCCTCAGCTGCTGGCTCTTCCTTGCGCTGCCCGACTAGAGCATGCTGAGGTCCTGCAGGGATGTCAGGAAACTCCTGGAGATGTGAGTCCCTGAAGAGGGGCAGCTTTGCCATGTGGTGCAGAGGAAGTGCTTCCAAAATTTAATAGCTGCATTTTTAACTAACACAGCTTGTGCTTAAGTAGCTCTGGCAAAGAACTGATCCTGTGACACCCCAATCACTGCTTCACTCTGAGGTTGTAAATGTGGAGAAGTAAGCAGAAGCACCCAGCACCATCAGCAGAGATGGACACAGGTTTGCTGAATGGGCAGGCTGACAGTGAACACTAGACCAGGGTGAGCTGAGCCAAGGAGGACCTAGCTGTGTCTCTGGGGATAGAGGATACCCTGTGAGTGGAGTCTGAAAAGATCCAAGTCTGGTTTGTGCTCTCTGTCACTCCTGCTCAGTCTCTTTTAAAACTCCTCATCTATAAGCCAAAAACAATAGCCATTAAAAAATCCAAACTGTTGTTTCTCACCATTAGCTGCCACAGAAGGCAAAAATGCCCATTTGCTGGACCAGCACATTCTGTTGCTTGACCTGCCTTTGCAATGCTCAGCTTTAATACTTTTCACTTTAAATTTCACAGTAAGGCTCTCTTTTCCAGGTCCCAAACAAACAGCAGGGTGCTCACTGAACAATAGCAAAGGGTTTGGCAGTATGCAGATTTCTTCTCTGTGCCAGAAAAGCTTTTCTGATGGCCCTGAGTTCCTCTTTACCCCCCTCTGCCAGGGCCTGACATCAGGGAAAGAGAAAATACAATTGAATGCCATCAAGAGTAATGTTCTGTTTATTTTCCTGCTAACAGAATTATTTTCAGAACATCTCAGAAATGGGAACGATGGGAGGGGTGGGAAAAATCAGAACGAGCCCACTTTGGGATTTCATTAGGTGCCAGCAGAGAAGAGACTGGATCAGGACTGAGGTGCAAACCAGAGACACAATAAATGAAGCTGGACATGTCACATGTCCTTGTTTACCCTTCTAGTAAAAGATCCTAAAGACCTGGGGAGGTTTCTCTGCCAGAAGCAGGATGATGCAATCTGTTAATTGTGTTTATTGGGCATTGCTGGTTCCTGTAGCTGTGTGGGACAGTCCCTCCAGAGCAGCCCATACATCAGTATGGATTTACCAGGGGAGGAAACAGAAGGAGATATGGGCTCCTCCCCAGGAGCAGGGGCTGCTGCTGGTTGCCCTTGTGCCCAGTGATGTGGTTGTGCATCTGCACAGCCCCTTCCTGGTGACACAAAACGGGAGAGCCAGTGTGGCATCTCCTGCCTGCTGGAAGGGACAGGCCTCCCTCCCCCTTTTTATCTCCTTTTCTCCCCACAGTTGCACCAGTGCAGTCTTGCTCCCTTGCACAAGCTGTAGCTTGGATGGGAAGGGGAGGAAATAAGTATCAGTGGGGCTGGGGCTCTACCAGCTTCTATACTTCTGTAAAACAATTTTTTTTTTGCTCAGTAAGACTACTGTGTTAAATCCTGCTTTGTTAGCTCTAAACAGTTGAGATCCTACTCTGTTCTTGTTCTGTGAAACTGTTCTTAAAATCTGCTTAATTATTCCTTAAAAGGGAGGGCCTTAGGATGCTGAGCTCTCTTACCCAGCACAGAGCAGCAGGACACATGGACCATGCAGATCATCTCAAGGTCAGTGGAATGTTCTCTGTCTCCCCTTGTCCAAATGCTGTGTGCCCGTCAGAGATGTTCAGTTCTGCCTTCCAGGATTTTGAACAACCCTCAAGAGTTCAAGTGCTCTGCTTGTCCTCAGGCCAGGAGGAATGAGGTGGAGGCACAAGTGATCAGGTGTGGGTAGAGGAAAATGGGGTGGATTCCATCCAGGTTTGCAAAGTGGGAATCAGAGAGCAAGTGTGCTGCTCCTGATCATGCAGTCTCTGGACCACCTCTGCCCACTCCTGCATGGGAGATGTTCCTCCTCTGGAAGCACCCACAGCTAACACTGTTTCCACTGTTTTAATTGTTATTCCCATCCCTGCAATTACAACTGCTGTGATGTGGATCAATAACAAACTGATGAGCCAGAGCCCTTCCTGAGGCTCCTGCATGGAGCAGGGCATGAGGAATGGAGCAGGAAGATTTCCAGCTGTCAGCTCACTACCTCCTGTCTCACCAAGGTCAGCAATAACCCAAAATCAGGCAGAACAGAGGGCTGACTCAGCAGGACCCCCAGGTGGGCTGGCTGCCTGCTCCTCTCTGAACTGATTGTGCTGGTGATGATGGGGAAGAAAATACCTGGGAAGGGATGATGGACCTGTCACCTCCTGATGGCAGGCTGGTATCAGCCATGGACTTAACTGGGGCTGGGTAGAATAAGGGCTTGACCTCTCTCTCCATTCCCTGGACCAGTTCAGGGATGTCTTTCCACAGACAACTGTGCTATGAAGCGAACTTACAATTTTCCAAGATAAGTAGTTCTTTCCACAGGAAGTGAATGAGCCATGAAATGACATTTCTGTCCTTTACACAGTATCAGGAACCACAACTCAATTGAGCTTTTAACCAGAACAAGTTACTTTACTGATCTGTGTGCCGTGCACTCCCTTCCCTTGCCCATTCCCATTTTGGTAGGGACTGCATTTGTGGCATAATTTTCTTTGCACAGCTCTTTTCCAGCATAAATCACTTCCCATTGTTCCAGCCCAACCACCGAGTGGAAAAGAAAACAAGCATGGGCTTTGATTGCCCTCTCTCTTGCTGGTAAAGGAGAAGTGCCAAACCTGGTCTCTGAGTCAGAGCTGACACTGGGTGGCCAACACCTGCTTGGCAGGGGCAGGAACAGCGAGGAGATGGCACAGAGCATGGGGATGGCTCAGCCTGCCCCTGGCAGAGAGGCATTTCCTCTGCTGCAGAGTGCCCTGGTGGGACCTGCCTTGGAGCTGACCCAGGCTGGGTGCACAGTGGTCAATAAAACACAGACTGAACCCCTGCCCCACAGCTGTCCTTTTTGCTTGGTTGCCTGCAGACTTGCTGGCCTGGTTTTGGGGCCATTCCCATGAGGCAACACCTGGAACGTGGATCTGATTGCAGCCAGCTGGGTGGATGGGAGCTGTGCTAAAGTTTTGGGACAAGGACATCACCTGCAGTTCTCATCCAAACCCACTAAAAACAAGGGAAAGATCTCCTGGTGGCTTCAGAAGCCTCTGTGACATGTCCTGAACTGGATTCAGGCCAGCATGGGATCAGACCAACCTCACTGCCCAAGCAGCTTCAGGCTGAGGTCAGGGGAGTGGTTGGTGTGGATGCTCAGCATCAGGGCTGGTGTTGAGGGGTGAGAGCTTCCTCAGGGATGGATGTTGCTCATCAGGAGTTTATAACTGTGAGCATGACCAGTCCAGTCTGGGTAAATTTTGGAATAGTGGCCTGGATAATGGGTAATGACTGACCTGTAGAATGAATTATTGTGGATGAAATCTGTTAACCTCATGCTTAAAGCAGCCATGCTGTATTCTCCCTCCAGAGATGAGGGTTTTTTCAAAACAGAATGGGATTTAATAACTTATTAAATAATAGCTAAAAGTTATTAACTTTTTCCAAGGAAAATTTTCACTTTGTTCCAGAACCTATTGCTACGTTGTAAATACAGATGCTTTTTACTCTTTTCTCTGACTTTCAAGATTACTCCACAACTCCTAAACATTTGGAGGGGGGAAAAAAAGATTTCGACAACATGTTAAAAAAATTAAAAGTTAGGCTCCAAGGATAGCTAGATTTTTGTTGTGTAAATATATGCATATTTCTATACAATCCACTTTATAAAAATAAGGTTTAAGATAATTTTGAAAATTATATAGTCATTAATTCCATTTCTTCATTAGTCTTTGTGCACAGTAGCTATATTAAATATTTACATATCCTGTGTTTCTTGGGATAGGAATCTTTTTTATCTGTGTTTGTACATCTGGTAGTGGGGACAGACACCATTATGAAGACCCTGAACACTTTTGCTGCAGCAACAGGGAGTTTTGGGGACAACCTGTGGCCCTGCTGCATGCCATTTAGTGATAGGATTTTTAGAAACCTGTGGAGGTACAGGGAAACATTTGACTGACAGACAAGTTTTGCCAGGCTTTCTTTTTCATGGCTGCTGAAGATCAAAACTGTCTGGTCAAGGCCCAGATCTTCCTGTGCTAAGCTCCAGGCAGAGGTTTGACAAGCTGAAAGAGTTGAATGGAATGGATACCAAGGATGGCATTTCTATAAATGCCATGGGGTATTTCCATAAATCTAGACCCAGAAAGTTAAATTCAAGGGTACAGGCAATTACAAAAATGGAATTTTTAAAATTCTTTTTTATTTCTCCTGGGACTAATGGAAAATCATGCTGCCTGGTGTAAACTGATGTAGCTTTGACCTCTGGGAGGGGATGATCTGCATCTATAAGAACATGGCCAAGTATTACTGTGCTGTAGGAATGCACAGGAGTGGAGAGTCTGAAGGGCACTGTTATCAAAGGAAGTGAATACTTGAAACACAAAGAACTAAAGTTGTTCTGTACCAGTTGTGAGGCCAACATTTGTTGCTGTAAGCACAGTAATCTCTCTATCCTTCCTGCAAAGTAGAGCCTCTTCCAAAATAGCCTGGATGACAGAGAATCTTCCCTGATGAGTTTAAAGGAATTTTTTTGTCTTTTGTTCCAAACCCTGCAACATCAGCTGGTTCTCCAGAGCCGTTTTCCTCCTGGAGTAGCTCACTGACACAACCCCGAAACCCCAGCCTTGCACATCAACAGAAAAACACTGTTAGGCAGAGCTGCCTGGAAACCTCAGCTGAAAGGACTCCCAGGAGGGGTCTGACCCAAGAGGGAATCCACAGCCATGAGACCAGCCATGGCTTTAGCTGGCCCTGCCCTGATCCCTCCAGGGACAGAGCTCCCATGACTTCTCCTGGCTGACCTGTTTCCTTCTCACCCTCCTGGTGACAAAGGGCTCTTGCCCAATGTCCAGCCTGAACCTCCCAAGCTGCAATGCATGGCCATTGTTGCTTCTGCTCCATTGGATGCTTCAGAAATGAATGTGTCTCAGCCATCTTCACCTCCCCTTTACAGAAGGGCAAGAAATCAATGCCAGACAATATTTCTTGGCCTTTTTATACACTGTTTGCTCATATGGTAGAAAAGAAGGCTCAGGGTACACATTCAGGCCAGGGACTAACCAGGACCTGATATCACCAATGCTATTTAGTCCATGGTGTGTTTCCTGGCACTGTTTGAGCTCATGGCTATTTATCCTCCACAGACTGCACCCAGCCTTAGCCTGGGACACAGCATCAGCCAAGAGCTGTTCCCAAAGACAGCAGAGGTGAAGCCATCCAGTATTTTTAAGACAGTGAGGTTTAGCTGTACAATCATACCCCATGCCCTTGGTCACAAGATGGGATATGACAGATCTTATTGCATCCCACTTTTATGTTTATATATCTACATATACCAACAAGTCCCAGAACACACCTCTTAAGTGCCAGCTGCCAGGTCACCCTTTGCAATGTCCACATTCCCTTCCTGCCACCTCTGGGGACACAGTGTAAACATTCAGCTTCGTGTCCCAGGAATCCCACTCTGATGGTGCTGCTGAAGTGTTCTTACATTATTTCATATGATTTTGCTTAAAATACATGAGTTTAAGGAATAACATTATTTTAGGTAACAGGGACAGTACTTGGGGCTACAAGAGGTGCAGGGTTAGGTGCTAATCAGAACAGATATGGTCAGTCAGCTGGAGAGAACTTGTCCTCAGCACTGTAGGTGAGACCAGCTCCAGAAAATTAAGTCTGAGCAGTGCTGATGTAGCCACAGGAATGAATAGTTGGCCATTCCTGGAAGGATGTCTAGAGCTGGTAGATGAGCCTAACTCTGCTTTCCATTATCATGAAGAAAACACTGGGCAAAGAGCTCACCCACTGCTGGCAGCCAGCAGCCAGATAGACCTTCTGTTTTCATTGAACCCAGATAATTAATTTGCTGCATTGATTGTTTTTTACAATATATGTGTGCCTCATTTAACATTTGGTACTACAGCTGAGAACAAATAAGTCCAAACTACACAAGCTGCTGGTATTGGTAGCATAACATGAAAGTCGTTCTAGAAATAAGTTTATGAGTTGCCTTTATGGTTCACAAAGGACATTTTGTCTGCTATAACTAAAGCCCATTACATCCCCAAATAAAAGATTTGTGCCCCTACAACATAGCCAGGACTCCCAAATATGTGTTCCTTATCAGGAAATTAGGTTACAAGGGAAGAATTTTTTTATTTCTTTTTTTTTTTTTTCAATGATGAACACTTCTACAGGGTCAGAAAAAAAAAAATCCACAACATATCTGGGAGTGCTGTCCCCTGTCAAACAGAAAGGAAAATTGCACAGAAAGCAGTACTGATAGAAACCCTCAGGGTGTGAAGCCTTGCAAAACTTCTCCGTCTTCTTGTCCCTCATGGCCTGTGGGCTCTTGCATTTAGTTATTACCCAGAGGCCAAAACAGATAGATTCAGCAAATAAATCCCAAGCCTTATAGCTGTGAAGATAGAAGTGCCAGGAGGGAACACCCTCTGAGCCTGAGATGTGACACACTGCTCTGAGAGCGCTCCAGAAGCCATGGATAACTCATGGGAACGGGAAAAGAGCACGCTCTAGTGGGGAAATGATTAGTCTGCTAGAAAAATCTGTTAGAAAACAAATCACTGCACTGAATACTGCCTGTGAGAGCAGCTGCTGCTTCCTCTCTGTGTCCAGTGTTTCTTCTCCCACCACAGGAGTGCATCTCCTGTCCCTTGGTGCCCTTGGTGCCATTAGCCTGGGCAGGGGGACAGTCCTTCCAAGGCTGTCCCACCTACTGGCACACAGCTTGGGCTGATTCAGGGAGCCAGAATTGGGTCTTCTCCCTCTGCCTGGCTGGGTGCACTTGGCACAGGGCAGGTTTGCCTGTGCCAGGGTGGCAGGGCCAGTAAGGGGGGTGTGGGAGGACACTTGGGTCAGACATGGATGGCAAAGTGCCTCCTCAGCACAGTAATTAGCAAGCTCCTTCCCTCTTCCTTTCACTGCCACACAGTGGAAAACTCTGTCTCCAGTAGGAAGGAGAACTCATTACTGGCAAAACAGACACTAATCAGATATTAGCTGTAACCATTAATGAAAGAGCTAATGAGGTGCTGAGGTCCCCAGCGCTGACTAAAATGAGTTAATCACATCTCACTGCTCAAAGGCCCATTAATCTGTGTGCATGCTGATGTTTCCCATTCCTTTGCTTATTATAGGAAATAAAAAACACAGTTCTGGCTTCATTTGTGTGCATTGCTGGATCTCTGTGCTAAGCTGTAAAGCCATGTTGCAAAACCTGCAACTGGTGACAAGCAGTGACATTCCCTTGGCCCACAGGAAGCCACCACAGAGAGGAGGAATGGCACCCACCTTAAAGGAAGGAAGCAAACACCATTCCCACAGCCACATAACAGTGATTTCTCATTGCCCCTGGCTTTTGGTCTAAAATGTGATTCCAGCCCTGACAAGTAGCAAGAAGTGAAGAGCTACCCCAAGTGCATCCCCCTGAAGCAGCTTGTAGTTTTTTCCAGCTGGATTCCTGTCTTCACTGCTAGTGGTGAGTATTAATCTCACCTGATTCCAGTGGGGTGTCTCTGGGATGGATGGGTAATGAGAAGCATCAAGCAATTGAGGTAGTTAGGTGTAAATTTGACCTAGATTTATTTCAGGTGTTGTTGGCAATACATGTTTGCAGACTTACAGAGATCCTGGAATCCACAAGATTCCTCCAGTATCTACATTGTTTTAATCTGCCTGGAATGGAATTAGTTTTATTCCTAGCACCCATACAGTGCTGTGCTTTGGATTGGTGGCTGTGGGAAGTGAGTGAGTGGCTGTGTGCGTGCTTGGCTGCTGGCCAGGGTCAAATCACCTGTGTGCCCAAAACCATCACCAGCCTAATTCCCTCCTGGCCCACCTTTGATGAACCAAAAAAATGGGTAAAACGATTTACTATCTACTTTTCTTCAAAAGGTTCACCAAAAAGATTTACTTTCTTTTTATGCATCCTGTCTTCACCTTTAAATCTGTTTATTTCTATTTCCTTACCTACCTATTCAAATCAAACCCTGCCAGCTTGCAGAATTTCTCCCTGCAGCCAACTCTTTGGTGTCCCCAGTGAAGAACCATCAGCTTCTCCCATGACTCTTTCTGTGGCTCTGCAGGCAGGAGCTCTGTGCCTCATCAGCATCTTGGGGAGCTTGCTCACAATTACCCACATTACCTACCCACCCTCTGATACCTGAATCCTTCCACATTTAAAGGAGAAAGAGAAGTTAAAATAGTGGTGGGACAAGGGGGAACAGTTTTAAATTAACAGACCAGAGATTTAGATCAGATGTTATTAAGAAATTATTTACAGTGAGGGTGGTGAGGCCCTGGCATGGACTGCCCAGAGGAGCTGTGGATGTCCCATCCCTGGAAGTGCTCAAGGCCAGGTTGGATGGATCTCAGAGCACCCTGGTCTAGTGGAAGGTGTCCCTGGAAACAGGGTTGGAACTGGATGATCTTGAAGGTCCCTTCCAAAGCAACCATTCTATCCAACCATCTCCATGTTTCTGAATACAGCAGCAAAAAAATTCACTTTTCTTTATCCCCCACTTCTCTCTTGGATCTAGTTTTAAAGGCACAAAAGTTATTTCTGGGCTAAATAGATGAATGGGGACAGAATTCAGCATCATAAAGCCCCCCCAGGACACAATGATTCTATGATTGGTTCTGTGATTGATGCTATGAAATCACTCTGCTCTTTTGTACCACATGGAACCCACTCTGGTCTTTGCACAGGCTGAACATGGGATGTGGCTGCAAACCTGAAAAACCACTGGAAATGGCAAGTCCATTCACACCCCCAGCCCCAGACTGTGGGTTTGGGGTGGGGCTGGGGAAGCAATGTGCAGCTTCCCTTTGGGGCCAGCCCCAGTAAAGCAAGGAGAGGAACACAAAAATGCACACAGGACAAACGGCCACAGGGGGCTCCTTGATGTGACACAATTTGGGGCATCCCTGGGGGAAGGCACGGTGCTGCAGGATGCAGTGTTTGTGGCACAGGTCAGGATTCCTCGCTGATCTGGTGGCTGGGGGACAGAGAGGCCAGCTGATAGTGCCTGTGTAACTCTGGAGTCTCTGATTATGTGGAATCTACTGTGGGAAATGTCTTGTCTTAGTAGGAGTGTTAATGTCATGGGGACAGACAAACCCCTGCAAGGATATATTTATATTCTGCCAGCCAAAGTTTACCTTAGAAACTACAAACTAAGGAGTAGACCAACAGAGTAAATTTCCAACAGGAGAAAATTTAACTGAAAACACGGAGATTTACCTCTGCATGCAAGTACCTGACCATGAAGAACTTTTCACTGTGTGAACCCTATTTTATTTCATATTGCCTGAAGACAATAAATGTAATGAGACCAACTCCCTCGAATTCTGTAGAAAAGACAAGGGAAATCAGATTTTTAAGGGTGGCAAGGGACTCCTTTGCCTTTTAATTCATTGGTTTAATTGCTATTCTGACTGTGAGCCATCAAAGGAACCCATGCCATGGACTGAAGGCGTACAGCTCCCCTGTGGGTCCTTTTGTTCTTCGTTTGATGGCAAAAGCAACGTCCTCTCTCCAAGTCCTGTGGCTGGTCCATCTGTCTGCATGCTGCAGTTGTTGTTGCTGCATGTCCTACTAGTCTCAAGCGGTTTCCAGATTGTAATTTTATGCAAATTACTTTCCTGACAAAATAATTTCAGATCTGGAAGCTGCATTGCCTTGCACCTTTTGTGAGTGGATGTGAAGCAAAATACAAAATGAGTTCTAAGAAAGCTGTTCCTTGGTGTTATTTTGCTTTGCTGAGGATAACACAGGAGCAAATGCTTTGCCTCTCCTCTGCACCTGAAGTGACTGGAATAGCTCCTCAGGCCTGTGTGTCTCTACTTCCCACCTATTTTCAGCAAGTGTGTTTCTAGCTGGGCTGTATCCATTAAGATCTCAGTGATGCAGCATTTTGAAAAGCAGAGTACCAGGCAGTTTGTGAGAACCTGATCCTCTGAAGGTCACACCAGACTGCAGCTCTTACTGTGACCAGCTGACCACTGCCTGTGTCTGAACAGGAGCATCCTGGGCTGGTGACTCCCTGAGCTCCCTCCACCAGGAGGGTTCCATTTCAAAGGGCACCTGGCATCACTGCCACCCACCCTACTCATTCCCTAAAACAGGGAAAAGGGCAGATAAGGAAAGTGAGCAGTTGGTGAGGTCCATGAGAAACAGCCAAGGTGGTGTTTCCACATGTGGGGGTCATGCAGATGTGGGTGTCACCTGCTGAAGTGACACCTGACCACAGGGATCCATCTCCTGGAGGGGTTCCTCTCATGGACAGCTCAGCCAGCCATGACTCCAGTGCTTGTGTGACCTCAGAACTGAAAACAGGGACCTGGGGTGGATCCCCAGATCTCAGCCAGCTCAGACAAGTTGAATTTATTCTCAAGTCACTGATTTCTGAGTCTGCATTATTTTCCCTTGTTTATCACTTAATGGTCTCCTCCATCAGGAGACCACATGCATATTAAGTTCAATTTCTTTTCTCCAGAGAGGCCTAGAGCTGCCATGGGAACAGTGTGATGACCACAAGCAGCCTGAAACATGCCAATGTCACCCAAGGGACCACAGAGTCATAAAGGCTGGAAAAGACCTCTAAGATCATTGAGTATGACTAGATGGGTGTGAGGAAGTGGAATAGCCTTCATTACACTGTTATGTGACAGAGGAGGTTCTAGGAGTTAATAAAAATACTGTGGAAAAAGAAGTGTGCACAGAAACACTTTGATTTGATTACAATAAAAAATTTATTTTGATTCATATCATACTGAAAAATTAAATAAATAAAATGTCAACAAATGATTGTGTGAGACTCCCACCATTAGAGAAAAAAAAATCATAATCGATTGTGTAGTCAGAGAAAAGTACAAAGCAAACCTGGACATGGGAGGAAAAAAGTGCTCAAGAGATTTGGCTTTGGTAAAAAACATAACACATACTCAAGGAGTGCTTCAGAGATTTTGCAGTGGTGGCAAATACAGTCCAAGAGTTTGAAGCCTTGACATGTTGTTAAATGTTTTCCTTAGTTCTTTTAAATGAAATAAACCCAAAAAGTTTCTAACAGGAAAACAGTCTTCAACAATGCCAGTGGGAATTAATTATTCTTCCCTCAGCATCATCTGTTGGTATCTCCTGATTCTGAAGGCAATTGAAAGAGCAGCAAAATTGTGGAGAAACTGAGACAAGAATCTAACACAACAGTCAGCTGCCTAAACAACTCTAGAAAAAGTTCCCCTGGAATAGAAACATGATGGCACAGACTGTTCCTCATCCTACACCTGGAGAGATCCACTCTCTGCCCTCCCTACACTCCCAAAAATGGATACCAGTGGTACACAGTTACTGCTTGCTGTTGGCAAAAAAATTAAATGGGAATTGCAGCTTGTTCCATGATGAAGACACTAAATCTATCTGCATGTATGAGCCACGAGGTTTTATATGTGCTGTCAGAGGCAGAATGTTCAGGGGAAAATGGAAATTTTATTAGAACAGAAAAAGGAAACTTTCAAACAACACAGGCTGGAATATAGCTGGCTTCTTTTTCCACTGTTTTTGATTCCAAATTGACCCCTGTGATAAAAAAAAAAAAAAAAACCAAAACAAAAAGAACCCCAACAACAAAACATCAAGGGGATTTAACCACCATGAGTTTTCTTCCAAGTCTTTCTAAAAATGACTGAAAGGGCAGTCAATGTTTCTGAATTACTAATATTTGTCCATGAGGAAAAAAAAGAAAAGTACTTGAAGCTCCAAAATCCAGCCACACTGTGAAGTTATGACTGGCATCTTACACATCTTTACCTCTTAAACTTGCTTTGTTTGTATTGTGCAGCATCTCACAAGAGCCATATTGATTAACAGCAATCTAAACAAGCTGGAATAATTAAAGCAAACAAACATGGTTCAGGCAGTGATGCTTCATTCTTTCTCAAAGGACTTGTAGAAGACAGTGAGCCCATCAAATCTGCTGTGCCTGCGACATGCAGGTCAGTTCATGCTGGGAAATGGCTTCTTGACACGAGGACTGTGAACAGGTCTCATCATGAGGATTTGAAAATCCTGCCCTTTCCATATTGCTGCAATGAAGGGTCAAGCTGAGGGAGCTCAATTCCCACAGAGACATTTGGCATTCTTGGCTCTTCATGAGCCACAAGTCCAGCAATACTCACGTGGGTAAAGCAATTCATGCTGGTGAGCAGTGCTGTGCCCCAAAATTCCAGTGCCCATGACACTGTGCCCATGACCCTGTGCCCATGGCACTGTGCCCATCACACTGTGCCCATCACACTGTGCCCATGGCACTGTGCCCATGGCACTGTGCCCCTGACACTGTGACCATGACCCTGTGCCCATGACCCTGTGCTGTGTGTTGCTGCCTTGGAGGGCACCTCACTGGTACCAACAGGTGCAGACAGACAAAGGGATAAATCTTGGATGAAGCACATCACTGTTGAAGAGCTTTCACTGACTCAGATACTCATCTGCTTGGACATTCTGCCACAACTGGTGCACAGAGGAGAGGACATTTAGATGATGATTTCTTTTGCCAGAAATTCCAACCAATGTGATACATTAAAAATCAAATATGCCATTTTTCTCAAGCCTGATCAAAAGTCCCTTGAAGTCTGTGGCAAGAACTCCTCTGGTTTCACCAAGGCTGAAAGTGGATCCATAACCCATGAGTCCTGTTTTCACCATATTGAGAAAAAAAGACCACAGTTTTCTCTTCTTCACTGACTGAACTTGGATTTAAACTTTATCTGTCCTTGAAGCTTAAGTGCATTGATTCCAGCAAAAATCTGTGAGTATAAAATCTCCACTGTAACTTCCCTCCTCTCACTGCCTGGGGGTACTGACATCAATATACTCATTTCTCCAGAGATGTACATGATTTTGAAATCAGTCTCATGCTCTAAGATCAGCTTCTACAGATTGTGTCTTTGTAGGTGCTGCTACAGAGCAAAAGATTCTTAGTGTATAATGAGTTAATATCCCAAACCATGATTTTTTTTTTCCATTTTGGATAGAGACCTTGTAAAGAGATACTGCATTTTTAAACTCATAAAAAAAATTAAGAAGAAAATTTTCCTTGGACTTTTGAATATTTTCTCATAAAAAAGGTAAAAGCTACCTTCAAAAATTGTCTTTGTGTTTGCTCAAATACAACATAGGAGTTGTTATTATTGGTTTTGACTACAAAAGCATACCAGACAGAAGCTAAACTTTGGTTAATTTTTCCCCCTTTTATAAAAATGTTGAATTTAGGGTTTGTCATCTTAAAAAAAAAATCACATTTGTTGCACAATTATAAAAGGCACATATAAATGACTTGAAGAAAGTCCACTTTCCAATTTTAAACTGTTTAAATAAAAAAATAATAAGAAAAAAACATTCCAGAGTATTTTCCACCAAAACACCCCCAAAAAAACCCCAAAATTACATATAACCAAACGAGACAAACAAGTGGCTAAAAAGGCCATTTTTTTTCCCCTGGAGTTTCAGTATCATTTTCTCCATCATTATGGCTGTGTAGGAAGCAATATTAAATATTACATGAGATGATTTGATTCAAATTTTCTAGACACTATCAATGCAAAATGAGGCAATGGTTGAAATATTTACTCCTCCAGGCAACTTCATCATGTTTTTCCTTAATACAGCATGAAAACAGAAGTAATAAGAGAACAGAGAAGGGGTGGTTCAAAAAGAAGATCAACAGCAGAAGTGAGTTCATTTCTTTGAGGTAATCCTTACTATGATGTTCACAGCTGCCTTAGCAGATTTCAAGTCCCAGAAGTCATTTTCACTCTTCTTCAAGGATCTGCTGCCTTGCTCGAGGAGAGAACAGACACACAGACGGCAGTTCCTGTGCTCAGGCTTCCTCTAATTGCAACAGGCAGATCTTTCATCAGTAATTCAAGAATTGAGCCATAGAGCCTAAGCAGAGATTAATTTATTCCAGCTGATTGGCAGCTCCCAGCTATCCCAAGATGGGAAATCGTGTGCAGCTTGGAAGCCTGGGCTCGTCCCTGCGGCGTGAGATGCTCCAAACCCGCCGCAGATCCGCGTTCAAACCTGGCTGGTGCCCAGACCATCTTCACTGAGCTTTGTTCTGCTGCATGCTGGAAATTGCAGCCCCCACTCGTCCCTGTGGCCAGGGTCATCTGCCCTTGAAAAATTTTATTTTTTCAATGGAGGCAAGAGTCAAAGTTATATTGAACTCAAAGTCCCCGTCATGGACGCCGGTCTTCCGGAATGCCCCACCTGAGGTGTTGTTTTCCCAGTAGTGGTGCCAGTGTCCTTTGCTGTCTGCTCCAAAGCCGTACACATTCACCTAGGAGGGAAGGGAGAAGCAGTGTTATGGACTGGAAAGCAGTTGCTCTTCATCTGAAATGCTGAAGAGACTCTTCCTTCTCAGTGTATTTACAGGCAGCAGCACCTGAGGTGCTCAGTGGTGTCCCGAGCTCTTCTGCTGCATGACATGACCACAGAGACACAGCCCAGAGCATGTGACATCCTAAGCTGTGCTGAGACACCACCAGACCTCAGCTCAGAGGGAAAAGGAGATTTCTATCCATTAATTCTTGTTTAGCAACACAAAAATGCGTTCCTATCCCTTAAGCATGACTGACCTCAGGAGATCTGTGGCTTGGGATGGGAATTTCATCTTCAGATGATTTAAGCCACAAAAAGGGGAAAAAAAATTTGGTTTTGTCCTGGTCTTTCAAATAATGACCCATGGTCACCACACTTATATGCTTGACTATATGTTATTTGCAGTTCCTTCAGAGAAAAGTGGATTTTATGTTCTTTGCATGTGTACCCAGCTACAGCCTCTCCCCTCCCAAAGGCTCATTTGTTGATGGCTATGCCTGTCTGCTCTGATGGTAACAGTCCAAACATCATCCCTGATTTATTTAAACTGGGAGTGGTGGTATGTCTGACTGGATTAGAATGGGTCATAACCCTAAACCAGCTCCCTACACCAACCACACCAAGATCCATTAAATATGAGCTATTTTTAAGTTGGCTTTGGTAATGTCAGAGACCTGTTCATTGCCTGCTTACCAGAAAACAGGCTCCAGCCAACCTGCTGTGACTATGATAGAGTTTCTTCCAGTATCTTTAGGAGTATTTCCATCACCTCTCCAAGCAAAACAGGCCTGGGGGACCAAAACTCTCACCAGCAGATGTGTGCCCAGGACAGGGATTTTGCCAGTGAAGTGCTTTTGATGCCCCATCCTGACAAGCCCCTACTTGCAGGATTTTGTAGACCTGACCTGGCCTTACTCTGAGTCTCCAGTCACCTTGGAGCACCTCACATCACTCAAACAAGGGAATTTCCCCAGGTGACTGCTGGAGCAAAGGCACTTACTACAACCTACAGTACAAACCCACAGCCTGAGTTTGAAACTAGGAGACAAAACATAATTCAAACTCTCTCTAGCAAGATGGGCACAGACACCATTCATGTTTAGATGTCTTTTGATACCAGCTGGAATCTCTGTTTATATTTAATTATATTCTCCTGGAGTACATAGTAAACCCTACGATTTGCTGACATTAAAAAAATCCATCACTGGCACTGGAGCGTGTCTGCATGCTTCTGAGGAGTCTGCACACGTTGGAAGAGAAGGTGGAGAGGGGGAGACAAAGGCTGAGTGAGTGGCCAGGTGTTGTTCCTGGCTCCCCAGTGTGAAATGCCCTGGTTTTCATCCATATATCCAAACACAGACAGACTTTACCTCATCACATACATGGAGAGCAAACATCAAAGACAGAAGGCCTGTGGAGGGGTATCTCCCATGATGCTCAAGCCAGTTTTCATAGATGTATTTCATAAAAGCTGGATTATAAACCAGGATCTAGGCAAAATTGGAGAGAAAGACTCATTAGTAACATACTGGGGAAAAAACAATGGTAGCACATAATTCCTAAAGGACACCGGGGTAGGGGACCGGGCAAGAAGGGAATAATAGATATTCCTTGAAGGCAAATAAAAGGCAAAAATAAGTCCCATGTTAAGTGCCTTCAGGAATATTTCCCATGTGCAAGTACATATCAATAGCCCTTCCTTGGTCTTGATATCCCTCCTGCTTACAGTAATGTAAATCCTGGAGATTCCTACTGAAACCACTGGGAATGAAACAGCACAAGTGAGATGGAAATTAGGTATTAGCCATTCAACTCTCCCTGCAGCACCCTGCAGGTGAGCTCTGGGGAGCTGGAGTCCTGAACAAGGGAAACATGAGATGCCATGACACATTTCACAGAACCATGGATTAATTCAGGTTGGGAAAGACCCCTAAAATCATCAGTTCCCATCAGTCTGAGGGAACATAAGAACAACTGCCTCTTCTGCACAATGTGCCAGCCATGTCTTGGTGTCTCTACAGGTACAGATCTAAGGAAACCAAGGGCCAAATGCAAACTATCAGGAAGCCTATCAGGTCATGTATGCTTCTTTTATCCTGTTTTTCAAAGGTGCCATTTTTCTATGCTGTACTTTTTTTCCTTACAAGACATAAAATTCATTTGTTTGTCTCACAAAGGTCATCTCCCAGAGACAGAGCACTTAAGACCTGAGAGTAGAGTAAATCCAAGGACTGGCAGGAGCCCTTGGTTTGAACCCCCTCCCCTGAGTGAGGCAAACAGAGACTTTTCCCTCCACGCTGTGTTTGTTATTAGAGTGACAGCATTTCAGTGGTATGTGGTTAGCTGCAAGGCTTTTCCTTTTACAAAGTCAGAGGTTAATTGCTGATATTGCATCTGTGTGTAATCTCTTCTCACAGGCTGTTTTGCATTGCACAGTGTGGGAAGAAACACAGGCTTCTCCTCTCATGCTCAGGAAGCTGCTGCATATCACTGTACCTCGAGCTGCTGCCACTCAGCTGTGCTGTGAGCTCAACAACCCGCCCTGGTGCTTCTCCCAGGGGTTTTGCAGAGGTTATCAGGTACCTCACAACAGGTCAGGATGAGCTAAGGGATTATTTAATGCACCCTAGAGGTCCATGGTTTGAAACAAAGGAAAATAAACTGATACTAGCTCAGGGTCTCACCTGAAGGCTTTGGCAAAACCTGACCTCTTGAATGAAAGGTGTGTGCTTTAATTTGTCATCTTAATGTTCTGGAACTAATGTCATACTTTCACAGCCCTTGATGGACTAGACACCTGTACTTCTTTGGGAAATCAGTCTCTCCAAAGGCTGAGAGAATGAGAGCTCTATTTTCCTGGAAGCTCCATGGAAGAGGTTCTTCCTCTCCCACACAGCCTCCCTTGGTTATACTCTCAAACCATGCAGTTACAACAACAGAAGAATTTGCACAGTGGCTAAAGTTCCTCCATGGGAATTAATGTCCTGCCCCATGGCAAATCCTGCTTCCAGCCTGTCCCTGTCTGTGCTCTCATGCAAACTGTGCTTGAACATTGCCTGTGAGACCTGTAATACACCTGGAGCAAAACCTCCCTGGACTTGGCCTGAGCTCAGCCTCCAAGCTTGTTTAATTGGGTACAGGTAATTACTGCAGCTGTGGGCTAAAAGCCTACCACCAGGAATTCTCCACTGGCCTGGAAACACACAGCTTTATTTGTGCAGAGTTCACTTAGCCCCTTATTACAAGGAACTGACCTGGGAGTCAGAACCATCCTTGGTGTTCAAATATTAAAATTGTTTAAGAAAACCTCTGAAGTCTCTCCTCAGTATCACTACCTACAAATGGCTGCAGTGGGTAGGAATAGAGCAGTCACTGTGATGGACAATGCTGCACTTTTAATGCTCCTGAGCAGCACCAGAGGAAGTGATGCAACCTTCAGAACAGAGCTCGTGCAATGGCATAGCCACAAAAGCAATTTCTTTCCAACCACAGTTATTTAGTGGTTGATCTATGGCCTAAAAGGCACACAGGAGCCAAATCTTTAGCTTAGCTGAGCCTTTTAAAGTGTCTGTATTTTGGCTTCAACTTTTTATGAATGTCAAGGGCTTGCTTGGATTCTTGCAGTTTCCCAAACAGGGAAAAGACCTACAAATAAATTAGCAGAACAAATCCCCAAAGCAGCACTGCTCACCTTTTCTTTTTTGACTTTGATTTTCCTTGGAACTGGAACATATGTGCTGTTAAAGAAAAGAGAAAGAGAGCACCATGGTAAATAAAAGCCCAGCTTATCAATATTTTCATGTAATTCCAAAGAAAGAATATTCTTCACATACAGTGATAAACTGAAATTATTCTAAAACAGTAAATTCAAGAAGTTGTTGTAAAATGGGGCTGGAATTAAGTAACACAGCAGGAAAAAACCTGAGCAGTCACAGAAGGAATTTTATAGGAAACGATGACGTTTTTAAATATTCAAGTTCATTATTGACAGTAGGACATGGAAGATTTAGCTGAGACTATCCTGTAGAGTCAATACTATGTGGAGCTTGAGACTTCTGATTCTTGAGCCATTATTGTTGCAGTCTTGGCTCTTTGATGATGGGAAAGACTTTCCACTCAATTTCATGGCAGAAAAACCTTCTCCCACCAGGGGGAGACTTTTCCTCTCCTAATACTTGGAGCTACCACATGATTTTCAGAGTCGGTGGCAGCAGAGTTCACCAGTTCTGTGGTTATGTGGAATGGGCATTCTCAGTACACAACCCCTCTCAGAAAGCTATTTCCCTCCTCCCCAGGGTGATGCTGAAGGCTTCCTGCAGTTTCCAGCATAAAACTTCCAAGTTACACCTTATGACTGGGTTGAAATCACGAGTCGTGTCTTGAAAATGAAAAAAACTTTTATTCCCCGTATCTCATGCACAGTGTGTGCTGGCATTGCACAGCTCATCATGAGTGCTGTAAGAAAAAAACCATCCTGAGTTTGTTTCAAGTGAAAAAATTCGGGTGAGCTGGCCTTGTAATTGGAGTATATCCCAAATATATCCTGCACACTTCGTAGATGGGTTGTGGTAAAGCACCAAAGCCTTCCATTAGTTCAGGCTCAATGTTTTCACTTGGTTTTGGTGACAAGCTTCCTGTCATTACGGTTTTATTTTCTTTGAACCACGGAACATCATCACTTTTAAAACTTAGTCTGAATCTCCCCAAACCAGGGCAATGTTCTCCTGACCTGCCACCTGTGCTCTGGGCTGGAGGCAGTGAGAGAGGAGATGGGTGGTTCCAATGCTCCTAGGAGGTGATGCTGCTGGGGAAAGGGACACTTATGTAGACTTCTCACTCTGGTCACAGCAAATGTGCCCTTGCAGCTGCAGCCTTGATCAGCAAATCAGTAAACATAGTCTTGGTGATCCCATGCCCATTTTGTGCTCAGGAAGACAGAAAAAGGCTTCTTTGCTGGTAGAATCTCCTTGATATCATATAAATAAACAGTTAATATTTTCTAAAAAGTTGGTGTGGAAGAAACAAGGGGGCTGTATTTCATGGATAGATACAGTGGAAGACCAAAGAGATGAGTATGCAGTGTCATGACAATACTTGTGGACATCTCTGATCTAACCAGGAGACTGCTGCAGCTCTTGCCAGGTGACATATTATTCCTTTTAACCAAGGGCTACTTCATTGTTTCAGAATACCTAAGTCCTGCTGTCATGAGACTGCAGAATTTCATATAATGACACAGAAAATATTGGCACACTGATTAAGGCCTCTTCTCTTATGCTCATGTAAAACCTGGGCTGCAGGGCAGCCAGAGAATGAGTGACCCAGGAGGCACCAACCAGGAGGGGGATAGTGACACTGTGATGGAGGTGGCTACAGGCAGTGGAACATCGCCTGGGAAACATCTTCCATGAGCCACTGAGCAGGGCTCCAGTGGAATCTGTCATTGTCCCTGTACAAAACGTTCATTTCATTGTACAAAACATTTACTGAACCCTTGAGCCAAGATGTGTAACATTTTGAGGAATACTGTAACTGTCTTTGACAAACAAAGCAGAGTTTTTTCACCATACAGATTCCTAAAAGACTTGCAAGTGAAGGCAACCAGGGTAAATATATGGCTGATGAGGGCCTGAAAGTTCCCCATCCCAGAAAAGGCATTTCTTAGTCTTAGAGAGCTGTTTTTAGATGGAAATACATCAGTCAAACGGGACTGAGAATGTCTGAGAGAATCACTCAGCTGTCAATTGAAACGTCCATTAAGGCAATCTGAAGTTTGGCTTTTGTTTTGAATGATAAAAAATTGCGAGAATTACGATAATATTAAGAGAAGAATATATTTAACTCACAGGTTTTGAGTTTTGGGAAATTCTTTCATTTGGCTGGAATACAGAAAATTAAACACTGTGTAAAAGTCTAACCAATACAGGTTGCTTATCTTTTTTAGCTATGAGTACACTTGGGTTCTTGTTAGCCTAAACTCAGCTGACACTATGCAGGCTGTGCATGTGGAACAATGCCCAAGAAGACCAGGATAAGGAGATAAGTACTTCTTCCTTTCTAAAATACTGACTTTCAAATGTGTTTTATTTTTATTTCATGCTTTCCCCCCTTTAAGAATGGGCACTCAACAATTTCCTTATACCATAATCTGACACTGTGTGTTTAATGCATGCTCATAGGTCAATTCTACAAGGCTGAAATTATGCTATGTACATTGCTATGATTTGTATGCTTATTATTTTCTGCTTTTATTATTCCAGCTTATTAATTATGCAATTTCCCTGTTTTGAGTATGGCAAATATCTTAAAATAGTGGTATTTCTTTCATGTGGTTAAATAATTGCACACTAACTTATACCAGATGCTTACCAAGGCCATGTATACAATCTAATTATAAATATATAATATATCCTGTGATTTATTAAGCAAAGGTGTTTTCCCTTTCATGTGCTGTGACTGCATTGTGGTCAGTTATATCTTCCTAATGGGCTAAGGGCTCACTTGAAATCAGTGCAGGGCTCAGAGCTCAGGAAGCACCAAGAGCTTTCTCCTGGGGCAGGGACAGGCAGTGGACCTGCCTGAAAAACATGTGCCCATGTAAATTATAAAACAATAAAACAATAGAATCATGTAAGTTGGAAAGATGTCTAAGATTATTGAGTCCAAAAGTTAACCCACCACTGCCAAGTCATCACCAAACCATGTCCCTAAGTGCCACACCTATACACTTTTTAAATTCCTTCAGGGATGGTGACACCACCACGCCCATGGACACCCTGCTCCAGTGCTGGACAACTCTTCTGGTGAAGAAATTGTTTTTGATATTCAATCTAAACCTACCCTGGTGAAACCTGAGGCATTTCCTCTTTTCCTGTCTCTTGTTACTTGAGAGAAGAGACCAGTCCCCACCTGGCTACAGCCTCTGGTCAGGCAGTTGGAGAGAATGGTAATAACTCCCCTGAGCATCCTTTTGTCCAAGATGAACACCCCCAGCCCCCTCAGCTGCTGCTCATCAGACTTGTCCTGCAGACCCTTCCCCAGCTCCATGACCCTCCTCTGGACAGGCTTCAGCACCTCAATGACTTGTGGTGAGTGGTACACTTTTCCAAGTGTGCTGATTTTTCCAAGTGTACTGATTTTTCCAAGTTATGAGTGTGTCTTGAAGGTGGTTTTTTTTTTCAAGCCAGTTTATGATTGTATGTATTAAATGCTGGTGATAAAAAAGGTAAAAGGAAGCTAACACAGATTTTTTACAAGTTAAGGGAATCTTAATAATACATGAAAATAATCTAAAATGTATCTACAAAGAGAAAAAAGAAAATTAAGAGAAGAAATAAATCTTTATTTGTTTTTCCATCAAAGAGTCTTAAAACTGTGAAGTGGGTCTTATGCCCAGTCAGCATGCCCAAGACACAATTTTCCAAGTTTAAATCTTCTGAGACTTTTTGAAATTGGGAAAAAAGTTTAAATGTCTTGAAATATTTCTCTCTGGAGTAAAGCAATCTGATCTGCTCTTGCTGTCTGTGTGTAGCAGAGTGTCACCAAGCAAGCCCACAGGGCTGTGGTTTCACATCCAGCAGATAACCTCACACACAGTGCAAATGTCACGTATTTCATTCTCTGGATTAGGAAAAGCCAGCTTAGAGGGAGGAAAAGAATCTGCTAGCAGGCTTCCACAAGAAACATGCATTTTGATCACATTTCTAATTCTGGTGCTGCCATAAATCTAGCAGGAGACAACCTTTACTTCTGACAGCATTCAGAAAAGAACTGGAGAATAAATTCCAGTGTGCCACATCATTGCCAAGTAGAACTCTTGAATTTAAGACTAAGACATGCAGGTGACACATAAAACTTTGTTTCCTCTGCAAAGTTCTCTGTCACATTCCACCAGGAAAGACAGACCAAATTCCTGACCAGCCTCCCAGGGGAGCTCATCCTCTGGATGGGACACCAAGTACTGCAGTCTGCATCTGCTCTCACTGCCTCAGGTGAGCAGCCTTCACAGCCCTCACTGCCTCCTCATCCTCTTCTGCAAGTGTACTGACTCCCAAAAAACCAGAGAGGGGGAAGGACGAGCAGAAAAGCCCAAAATGAGGCACTGAACCCCAAAGCTCACAAGCCTTCTGACCAAACTGGTCACCTCCACCAGCAAAAACTCCCCTTTTCATTTCTCTGAGACATGGGGGATGCACGGGACTGGATCTCCATCCTTGCCTCAACAGCAATCATAACATTAAGCTTTTCCTAGAATCACATGTTTAGGGCTGAGCTCTGAATTGAGAGGGTCTGTAAAGTATCCCTAGGCCTTTCCAGGAGCAGGGATTGGCCCCCCCATGTCCTACAGCAACAGGAAATACGGAGCTCCCACCCCGCGCCTGCCCTTACTCACAAGTTGATGGTGCCGGTGGTGAGAGCGGTGACGACCCAGCGCAGATCCAGGGTTTTGAAGGGGATCAGGATCATGCTCACGTTTGCTGCCAGCTCTCTGTAGCTCTCAGGATAAACAAAGTGGTGAGTGGTCTTGCTCCCAACATCTGACTCGTAGCCAGCAGTGGGGGCACGGTTCATCCTGCAGCCCAAAAATAACAATTGAGACAGAGGAGGAATGAGGTAAGTACGAGTCCATGTGAGTTTTCATCAAGTCATTTGCTTGAGGTCAGGAATAGGCTCCCATGGCTAAGGGGAGTGCTATATACAGAGTCTTCAGGCAGCCCTGAAAGGTGTAGGGGTCCTCAGGCAAGCTGAAATGATCATAACCCCTGTGACTGAACAGTAAATGAAAGCTCAGCTTTAGTGTGGAATTCCTTGGGCTGAACAGGAGTGTACCAAGTGTATCTCTGAGCACATCCCTGTGTTCACCTTACAGACATCAAAAGAGTGGTGAGGCCATGAGGACGCATCTCACTCCTCATGCTGCATCCTCCTAAAGCTGCATCCTCCAGGTGGTGAGAAAAACATTGCCCTGAAGTACATCAGCTTGACTTCCTGCAATTCCATTTCCCCATTATCCATACAGGTGTATTTGAATGTCTTAGGGTCAAGGTAATAAACTATGCTATGTGTGATGAGAAGCAGCAGATATTCCTTATGGTTCTCCCACAAAAAGGCACAAAAGTCAGTGCCAAATAGACACAAAGACAGTGACAAATACAGGACCTGTTGCTGACCCTTCATTTACTCAAACCTTACTTTTACTTTGCAGTATGTACTCCAAATCTAACAGATACCCAGGGTCACTCTGCACACACATGGGGTGCTTTAGGAAACTCTGGGGTCAGGGCATGGAAATCTGCCCAGGGCCTCCAGGGCTCAGTTAAGATGTGTTGGCCAAACAGGGCTACCCTGCCTTATGTTGGATGTATCAGAGATTCACAGAATCAGGGGATATTCTGAGTTGGAAGAGATCCACGAGGATCATCGAGTCCAACTCTTAAATGAGTGGCCCATACAAGGAACAGAGAGGGGATTTCTGAACTCAGGAATGAGAAATGCCTCTATGCTTCACTTCTGAAAGCCAATCTGGGAACACATCAGCAATTCTTTCCCTGATGCTTTAGCTCCTCATTGGCAGAGATTTGCATATTTCTGTGGTGCAGCACAGTGCACATTAGAGATCCCTGAAGCAACTTGTACAAATCCATGATGCTGTGCAAAACCATGGAGAAACCTCTCAGTTGTCTCTGAGCAAAATGTTTTTTTTCCTGCAATAACATTATCTCAGCTCCTGGCAGAAGCACAGGGAGGACAAGGAAGGATGTAGCTGACGAGGTAATGAGGAGCATCATACACTGCCAGACAACATGCTGCCCTGGTTAATGATAACAGGAGAGGCAAAATCTGTTTATCAAGTCTATGCCAGGCTGTGTTATTGCAGCTCTCCCCCAGGTGAATTACTTAAGTTTCTTCTAACTCCCTTCAAGGGAGTTATTAGTGTAGTTAGAATATCTGGCCAGCTCCTGGATTTGTTACTGAGTTCCCTTGCATTGCCTTCCCTGCCAGAGACCCACACCACACTGTGTAGAAACACTGGAAAAGCACAGGAATTCCTGTGTTTTGCCTTGAGATTAGTCAGTCAAAGGTACCAAATATGGGTCTTTCTTTCCATCAAGACAAAAACAAGGGTGGCATGTTGGTCATCTTACAGTCTGCCCTTGGGTCCACGTACCTCTCCTGCCACCCATGGTGGGACTCTTGGTGCCATATGGCAGAAGGCAGAGCTCACACCCAGGCTCAGCAGGAAGGACCAAGCAGGAACTTCCTTCTGGTGGAAAGCAGATAGTTACACAAATAAAAGTGGGCTGTTTGGAAGGAAAGGTGCACTCTCAGACTCCTTGGCTCCCTCCTGCACTTGCCTGTATTGCCAGAGCATGTGGAAGTGAATTTCAGGTCACCAGAAATTTTGTGTTTGATGCATAGAGGGGTCACCTCTGCACAAATTCCCTCGGTGAATCCTAAAACCTTGTGCAATCCTTTCAGATCTGGCTTAAAATTGCTGAAATATAAATCTGAGACTGAAGGAGTCATTAAGTCCCTCAGAATTCTGCCCTTGCCAGGGATGGTTGGCTAGGGGATGAGCAAGGCCTCAGAGCAGAAACATGCACCTGGGTGTGTTACTCTTTAGTTATTACTGCCAACTTTTGAGTCCTGCAAGGTCTTTTCTGCAGGGGTCTGGAAATGTAGGACAGGCAATATAAGAAAGTCCACGCAGGAGTGGGGCTGTCTCCATATGGAAGGACACAGAATTAAGTATAAAGCACCACAGCTTCCCACATTTGCAGCTGTCCCACATTTACAACCTGCAGGAATAACGTAGAGGGCTCTCCCTTTCCCTTCATGGATCTGAAGACCAGGTTGGTGCCTCTGCCTTTGGGGAGGTAGTTTTGTCAGAGAGCAAGACATATAACTGCAGGAAGCAACTCCTGATGTGATTTGTGAAGATGTAGATGTCACCTGAAGACTCTATGCCATGCTCAAGCCACATCAGAAGCCAAGGTGGTTGAACAGTTCAAACAGTGTTGGTCTTCTGTTGATCTTGACTTCAGTGCACAGCTTCCTACTAAGGCTTTTGTTGCTTTTGAGAGAATAATCCCACATGTGGCATTTCAAGAGCAATCCCTCCCTTCCTGCACAGCATAATTGCTCTCCAAATTGTACTCTGCTGGTGGCTGTGGTGTGAAAGGCAGATGACACGCTGGAGATTAACTTAGTCCAGATATTTTGGCTGCCCTCTGGGTGAAAAGCCCTGCTTACCTAGCTCCTGCTTGCCTTTCAATGGAATAAAGTAGCCAACCTTGCTGCCTCGAAAGGGAGAAACAATGCCATCCTTTACAAAGTACCTGTAGCCAGATAGGTGATTCCTGTCCACTGAAAAGTGTCTTTGGCTTCCCCACCCTGCCACTGCTTAGGAATGAACTAGTGCAATGAAGTCAAATCTAACACAGTCAGCTAATGTCTTAAAGATCACTCGTGAGCAGTGGCTGCAGAAATAACTCTTACTCATAAGTGCAAATCTTTTTTTTCCCCTACATTTTTTAACACAGGCAATTATGGCCTGTGCAGAACAAGCCACAGCATCAATACCTATCAATGTTTCTTCATCCAAGCTAAAACACGAGGTCATCTCTCCAACACACACGTTTTATGCCGCTGGAACTTAGACTTGGCTTAAGTACCGGGTTTCACCAGACAGATCCTGAAACCTTGTTTACTCTCTTGTCCCCCCAAATGCCAGTGAATTTTAGACAGCAAAGGCAGCTGTAGCTGAGTGGTTTCCCCTCACCTGAGCACGAAGTCGTGGGAGTCGATGTCCTGGCCGTACTGGGACTGCCGCAGGTTGCCCGAGTTGCCCACGACGGCGCAGCGCCGGCAGGAGTCGGAGCCGCGCTCCTGCAGAGGGTCCCCGTCCCCAGGGATCACCCCAAACAGCTCTGCCAGAGTGGCATTCAAGCTCCTTGGAGCTTTCTCTCCCTGCAGCTTCTGTTAGGGAGAAAAAGCACTCCGGGTTACCAACACAGGCAGCTTTTCTGTGAGCTGGAGATGGCTTGAAGCGTCTCCTCAAAGAGCAATCCTGCATCTACCCACAGATACTGCCTTCTGCAGCACAAGGCTTCGTGTTGGGAGCCAAAGTGTGAAAAAAACCAAGTGGAAAACTCCTTAACTTTTTAAACTTGGCTTCCTTTTTCTCCTCCTCCTCATCAGATTCCCACACTTCCTCTATCTAGCTATGACAGAACAGATCAAGTATTTTCCCCGAGGCTGGCCTTAGCAGAATAAATGTTCCTCTGGTGTTCTATAAGCCTAAACCCACTCTGGGTCAGGTGTTTTCTGTTAGGATATGGATAAGATTTATTTATTTATGGGTAAGATTTCTTTTAACTCTCCTACAAATGACGGAAAAGCCTCAGGGGAGCTGATGGAAGACTGAAGTGGCCGATATCCTTGCCACAAATTTTGGCATATGCCAGGAGTGGGAGAGGGAAATGGGAAGTGAACTGTGGAGGAACCAGCTGCTCAGTCAATAAGAAACTCTACTAGAGCTAGCCCTGAGGGCTGGAGATGTATGATCATCTAAAAAACCTCCAGGATGAAGAAAAGCACCCGGACCTTGGTCATTGTGTCTGTTGCCATGGAGGGGAACTGCTCTGCAGCAGCTCTGTGGTGCATGGTGGAAACAATGGCTGCACTGGGAAGGTACAGGCAGGTGCAGGTGATGGTCAGACACTCCCCTCCTGGGGCTCAGCTCCCTGAGATTTACTGAAGAGGTTGGCAGTACTGGCATGCTCACAAACAGCATCACTCACTCTCGTGGTGCCACGTGCTCACAAAAGGAGAACAGCTCCAGCACAAGGCCAAAAAGGCTCTGCCTTGCTCTGCCAGCCCAAGGCATGGAAAGACAGGGAGGGAGAGAAGAGAAACACCCATTCCCACGACTCCCAGGAACGGCCTGGGCTAATTTGGCTTTAGTTTCCAATGCGTTTCCCTTGACTGCACCAGGAGCTGTAAATTTGTCCTGCTATCTCCCTCTCTCCCACAAACACAAACAGGTGCAGCACTGTAATTTTTGTTTAAATTCTGTGCTTTTTGCAGGACCTTATTTGCACTGAAACAAACAACAGGTCTCTGGAGCTCAGAGCTAGATGATGACATTGAGAACTTGAAACAAAGAAGACAAAGAAATGCATACACAGACTTAACCTTCCCACTAATCCTTCCTAATCTATATACATGTATATGGACTGCACAAGGGGATTAGGATGCAAAGTAATTAGGATGACCAGACAAGCATTGTAATTATGACTGTTTATGTCACCATTCAGTGCAAAGCTCAATTATATAAATAAAAAAGGTCATGTTCCAAATTGTGTGTGATCCAACCAACACATGGCCACATATCTAAACTCTTGTGTGTTCTTTATGAATTGAATCTAACCTCATCTTACTTTGAATGTGAGCAAAACAATGTTAAAAAACCTGTTAAAAAACCTTGAAATAATTTGAGATTTCATAGATGTCACAGAGTCTAGTACAGGGTATAATGTAGTAAAATACAATCTTTTTTGAAAAAGGAACTTATTTTGAGTAATTTGAACACACATTTGCATATACCATATATACTCTCTTTCTCTGTAAAGATGAGCTGGGTCTTTAAGGGTCTTTAAGAAATGAAAAGGAAACCCACCAAAACCTTATTCTTGAACTGATTTTGCCTGAGAAAATTCAAGAATAGGAAGGCAATTTTCAGAAAATTGAGTACCTGAGTGCCCTTTTTAAGTTACATTTTCTTTTTGTCCAGATTGACAGCATCAGAAAAGGGAAGGACCTGGAGTAGTGATGCATTTTTGCTGCATAAAGATAGTAAGAAACATCCTGGATAGGCACCTCCATTTGCAGAGCTCAGGCATCTACCATTCTTTTATGTTTCTGTCTAGAGTAACTCTACTGCAACCAAGCTGAAACATGGGCACCAACACCAACCTGAAAGCAGGGCACCATTGTCCTGCAGTCCCTCTGCTGTACACAACTTCCATGGGAAAGCCCATTAGTAATGCTGGAAATCCTCTCAGTGACCTCAAACAGGGTGATGGCGTCACTGCAGTGTGTGCTGAACATCCATACAATGGGACATCTGTCCTTAGCTCATTCTAAGTGCACTGCTTTGATTTCCCAATGATTATCTGACTGAACTACACGTTTCAGGCCTAATCTTCTATCAACACTGGTCACTCTTTGACGTTTCAGGAAAACAGAGAAGAGGAAGCAACAAAGCTGGTTAACTCCAAGGCCTATTCAGCTTATAAATGTTCAGACATAACATGCAGGCTGTTCCTTATTGCACAATGTTTGCTTGGCTTCTTGAAAAAGGACCATTTTAATAGTATTACAATTATAAGCCGGTTATAGTTCACTTTCCCACACCCAATTTTTGTCCTATTTTTTTTTTTAGTATTGTTGTCTTTTTTTTCTTTTTTTTTTTTCCTCCTCCTTATCAAGCTCCCACCAGTCTTGTCTTTCCCATAAAGAAATCAACAAAAGCACAGAGTGAAAGTCTGTCCATGCTGTGCAAGGCAGAGCCACAGCAGTGCCATGTGGCTCTGTTAGGAGAGCATCCTCCCTCCAGGTGCAGGAGATGTGTGATAGGGATATGTGTATGGATATAGCTGCTACAGGTGGCCTTTACACTGAAATACTTGAGCCCTGTGTCCTGAGTGAAGTGGCTGCTTTTCTCAGAAGTCTGTGCAAGTAATATGTGTGTTTAAAGAAGAAGTTCAACTTTTTGTCCAAGATCATAAAGCATCTTTAACCCATCTTGTGTCCACATGTGAAACATCACTCAACAGTCCGTCTTCCCTCCATAAGATATTTGTGTGTCACTTGAGAGTCAGCTCTCCACCTTAGGTTGTTAAAAACTGTATTTGGGAGTTCAGATTGAGAAGTTTCCTAAATCATCTCCCAGCCTTAGAAACTCCCCACTTCACATACAGAAGTGAACAAGCCGGTTTTGCGTATTCTCATTTTAAAAGAGCAAGCAAGAAAAAAAAACCAAAAAAACAAGGCAAGAAAAAAGAACCCTCAAAGTTCATGCACTCCCTTTCTTCACCCATGAATGGCTCTCCAAGGAAGATCCTGTTGTTCCCTCCTCACCACTGTGCACGCTCCCACTAAGGAGGACAAGGGATTTGCTGCTTTTTTAAACTTCTCAGCAGGTTTCACTGGGCTCTCCAACAGCAGCACACTGACAGCACTACCCAGCAGCAATACCCAAAACTTGGCTAAGGGGTTGCAAAGGAGTGTGAACTGAGCCAAGGCTGCTCAGACTAATGGCTTGGAGTGCTGAGGACACAGCTACAGTCACGGATCACAGAATGGTTTGGGTTGGAAGAGGCCTTAAAGATCAACTCGTTCCCATATCGTGGGCAGGGACAGGTCCCTGCTCCAAGCCCCATCCAACCTGGCCTTGAAAACTACCAGGGATGGGGCATCCACTTCTTTGGGCAACCTGTGCCAGTGCCTCAACACCCTCAAAGGAAATAATTTCTTCCTAATAGCTAATCTTAAACCTGTCCTCTTCCAGGTTAAAGCCATTACCCCTTGTCCTATCAGTACACGCCCTTGTGAAAAGTCCCTGTCCAGCTCTCTTGCAGCCCCTTTAGATACTGAAAGCTGGCCATAAAGTTTCCCCAGAGCCTTCTCTTTGTCAGGTTCAACAACTCCAGTTCTCTCAGTCTGTCTTTACAAGGAAGGTGCTCCAGCTCTCTTCCTGGCCTCCTCTGGACTTGCTGCATCCACGTCCTTCTTACCTTGGGGCCCCAAAGGAGTCAGGAGAGCCTCCAAGGACATCTCTCCTGGTGTGCATCCTGCACCCACAGCCAAGTCTGGCAGTGTATTAACCACAGCTTCAAAACCCCAAATTATGAGCAGGTAGAATAGATGAGCCTGCAATCATGGGTGTGATGTAGATGCAGACACGGAGCAAGGCAGAACCCTCGTGGTGGACAGCCAGGTACAGCTGTGGCTGTGGCAGCAGCCAGCACTGGTGGGGCAGCCCTGCCAAAACACAGCCAGGCAGCCTGGGGCAAGCTGGGGTAGCAATACTGGGCTTTGTGGCTTTTCTAATATTTTTAAACAGTTTTTCAAAGATAAAGAGCAAATAAAGCCCCATGAGAATCTCTTTTGCCCAGCCACTAATTGCCTCACTGCTGCAGTTTGGAGGCATTAACACTCATGAAACACTTTCCAGCTACAAGAATAATCCTAGCAACAGTCTGGTGGGGCAAATCCAGGTAATCTCTGTTCTGCAGACTCAAGGAGAGCCCAAAAGGATATCATCAATTTTAAAAATGCCTCTTTGGTCTGGAAAATATGGCTTTATTCTTGTTATATTTAATGTCCTTCAATTACTATGCATCTGAGAGTTGAAGGGGAAGAATAGAGGAACTGTCAAGAGTTTTGTTTTGTTTATTGATCTGTGTAGTCAAAAAATTTACATTCTCAAATATAAATATCTACATGCATATATTCTGTAAATATCACACAATAATATGCTGAGTTGTACAATTTCTGACTTCCACAGTGTGGTTGGTATGGGTCACCTCTACACTACTCTGACCCTTGTGCTGAGAGAGAATTGTGAGCTTGGACCACCTCCACATCCATCTGTCCTCACCACAGGAGGAGCAGCTCCAGCCCAGCTGGACTTATGTGGGCACTGCCACTGAGGGTGAGAGGTGGCCCAGGGTCAGGTTCTTGGTCTAAATGTCACAACCAAGCAGCAAAACTGCAGGTGGGGCTGGGTGGGACTGGGCCAGGCCCTGGGACCAGAGCCTGGATTTGGTACCCCCTTCTGCAGTGATCTGGCAGCTGCATGCTCCCTTCAAAGTGCTGAGCCCTCTGCATCGCTCTCCAAGCGTCACAGACGGCATCCCAGATTCAAAGGAAACTTCTGGTGATCAAAGTATTTGGACACATTTTCCTCAGAGAGCATTCAAAATGCATGACTCAGGTGCCAAGCAGCTCTGCTGCTGCCTTAAAAATCAGTGCAGCTGCCCCAACTTCCCCAGCACGTGTTGGGTGGGGATGTCCCTTTGTTCACCAGCTGAAAGAAAATTTTTAAGCCCTCTATTACATTTTTCTTACAAACATAATGAATTTAAACTAATATTTTCTTTTAAATACACTAATAACACGGCCCCAAGATCTGAGCTTTCTTCCAAAGAAAATGCAAAATCCTCAGACATTGTAAAACTTAAGATAAAAGTTCCTATAATATGTAGTTTATAAACAATGTGCTACAGAGAAGATTGCCAGGAAACTCTGAGCCTAAATTTACTTATCACAGCTTCAATCCATCAACCTCAGCATTTGGGCTTAGAACAGCAGGATCTGATCTCCTATTTTTAATACTTTCTGACCACCAAGAACAATGTATCCAGCCTTTAGAACAAAACAAGAAAACTATAAATAAATGCTGTGCTTTGTCACAGCATGTAATTCTTGCCATGTTTCCTTATATATGGGTTAGGAGATTTAGTGAGAACATTTAGTGAAATTTAATGAGAAATTTAGTGGGAACATCCACAGCATTTGTGTCATGGTAAAACAATGGAAAGCTTGCAGGTGAACCAGCTCAGGGAGGTGGAAAATAAAATATAAACAGAAAGGAATGTATCATGTAACACCAGGTGCCACCTTGCAAAAACACTCTCACAGTCCCTGAGCATGAGATGAGAGAAGGCAGAGGAGAAAGAGAGAGAGAGGAGGCGGGAGACAGGAAGGGTGAGCAGGAGAAAAGGGAGGGAGGGAGGAATTTCTAACAAAATGTTCACAGCCTGAAGTGTTATTAATGCCCAGATCCTCCCTGAGAGTAGGGGATTCCAATCCAACTTTAAGTCACAAAAAGTACAGAGCAGCTGCAGGGGTGTCTGTGGGTGAATCTGGGCCATTATTTGCTACCTGATAATGAAGAGACAGTCTATCAGTTGTGCATACTTAAGCAAATGAGAAGCAGGGAGCAATCCTGACAACATCTCCCTTGTTTCCATGATCAAAAGGAAAGCCAGGCACATTTTCAGAGGCCTTCTCTGGAGCAGCCCTGCCCCATGCAGCAAGATGAGCCACTGCAGGGATGGTGGCTCTGACCTTCCCCCTGCTCCTTCCCACCTGCACAGGTGGCAGCACTAAGTCCAGTATACACAAACAGTTTTATTCAGAGCAAGCAGGAATACTTCCTTCTAAAGGTCACATCCTGCCAGGCTGAAACTGTATATTCTCCAAATAAACCATGAAGCAGCCTGGCAGCCGTGGGAAGAGCTGTAAGGAAGGGAAACCTCCCCATTCTTTGGTCCCAAATGTCCCTTTGTCTCCAGTAGTGGTCATTAACCTCTGAAATCAGTCCTCACTGTCCTGGTTCTGCAGGGATGCTAATGCTGCAGGACCATTGGGATGAGCAGCACTTATTCACACCTACTGCAACAGGGTAAGGGGGAGGGAGGGCAGACTGACTTTGGTGGGCAGGCAAGGGCTGTGCCTGCTTTTAGGGCAGCACAGCACACGGGTCTCCCCGTGGGAGGGAAGTCACAGCTGTGTAATAAAGAGCTCCAGTGCATCTCAGAGCCTCAATTACAGCTCAACAAAACCACCACACTGTCTGAAATCAGCTCCTGAGAGTCAACACACAGTCATCCCCCCCCCCACCCCCGCACCAAAAAGAAGTTGGAGCAATCTCAGGTTTCCTCATACCTCCTTTTTATGTACAAATATAGCAAAAAAGTCACAAATTACTGAGTTGGCAGAGCACACAAGAGTGAAACATGGCCATGAGCAATGTTTCCTTAAAGACTGGCTGAAATCTCTGGATTGCTTTGAAGATGAGCCTAAAAATGAGCAGCAAAAAGGGAGTTACCCTCAGGATGCACCTGGGAATTATTTACTGAAGAAATGACACTCTCTTGGAAAAGCTTACCCAGAGCAACATGTACATAAGGAATCAGTTGCAATGAGGAGATGAGGCCACATCATGCCTGGAGTTTACCCAAAACCATCTTTCAGAGGAGTCAGGGCACTTTCTTCATCTACTACACATTAGGGCAAAGACTTTCAGTGAGTAAAAACTTCCAATACACAATGCAGTTATGGGGGACATCAAAATATTTCACACATCCAGGTTGAAGATTAAAAAAGTCTAGGAATATTAGAAGATTTATTTTTACCACCTGAAAAAAAATTGCTTTGATTTTGTATTCTGAAGCGGTGTATTCCCTTTGAACATGATCTGAATAATAAAAGAATGAAAACACTAAAAGATG
The DNA here is from genome assembly GCF_963513975.1 of Fringilla coelebs. Classification (NCBI taxonomy): domain Eukaryota; kingdom Metazoa; phylum Chordata; class Aves; order Passeriformes; family Fringillidae; genus Fringilla; species Fringilla coelebs. The sequence goes on along the minus strand of NC_140028.1, from coordinate 8,332,333 downwards.
GTTAGACAGCCCTGAAAATTAATGAACAGCTTTTGTTCAGGATGGGGAGGGGAGACTTTCGGCTGTTCTGAAAATCTGCTTTTTTCATTTTGCTGAAAAAAAACCAAACCTTCTCTGAAAGGATCTGCTTCAGGTTGAGCTGAACTTTTAACACTGGTGAGGGCACACCTGGACTGCTGGGTCCAATTCTGGGCCACTCACTTCAAGAAGGACACCGAGGTGCTGGAGCAAGTCCAGAAAAGGCAGCAAAGCTGGTGGAGGGTCTGGAGCACAAGTCCTAAGAGGTGGCTGAGGCTGAGGGAGCTGGGGTTGTTTAGCCTGGAGAAAAGGAGGCTCAGGAGTGACCTTGTCACTCTACAACCACCTGAAATGAGGTTGTGGCCAGGTGGGGGCCAGTCTCTTCTCCCAGGGAACTGGCAAAAGGATGAGAGGACACAGTCCAAAACTATGGTTGGAAGGTTTAAGTTGGACATTAGAAACAATTTCCTCACAGGAGGGGTGATTAGCCATTGGATGGGCTGCCCAAGGAGGTGGCAGAGTCACCATCCCTGGAGGTGTTCAAGGAAAGACTGGATGTGGCACTTGGTACCCTGGTCTGGTTGACAAGGGGGTGTTCAGTCACAGGCTGGACTCGATGATCTCAGAGGTCTTTTCCAACCTAACTGATTCTGTGAGCTGAGGAAGCACTGTTTTCTTTTTTTTCCCTGTTCCACTACAAGAAGGAGCATTACATATTCAGACTTCTGCACTGAGTCCCAAACTTTTTTTTTTTTTTCCTAGGAGAGAATGCATTCAAACCTCATGCTTAAATCAGTGAGTTCTGAGTGCAGAATGCAGAGTAACCTCATCCTCTCATTACTGAGCTCAGTCTGGGCTTGTCCACTCCTTTGAAAACTGCCAGTTGTCAGATCAGCCCAGCTCCCTGGTGAAACCTCAAGCCAGGGCAAGGGCAAGGACCTGAGCTTGCCATCTTCCCTGCTCAAGGCTCCAGCAAAGCCCAGACAGTAAACTGGGGACCAGAAGGAAAAGTGTCTGGAAGCTGCAAGAAAAACCACAATCAATGGGAAATCAAAGTCATGGCCAAGGGCAGGTGAAAAGATACAGCACCTGGAGTACTTGGGACTCACTGCAAAAAGGAGGGCCTCCTCATAAAGCAATGATATCATTTACACAACAATTAAAGATGCCAGAGTTCAGTGGCATTTATTTTTCAGCACTAAATGCAACAGCCAGCAGAGTGAAAAGTGATAAATCTGATACAGCCTCATTCCCACAACACCTGAGATGCCCTCTGGAACCCAAATGTCCCCACTGCAATTGTGGGTGCCTTTGGAGAGGCCCCCTCAGGATGCCAGAGAAGGCCTGGAAGCCCAGAATTCCACAGCAAGGGTTGTGCTTGCTGCAGGACACCAAGTTGCAGGCTGCTGTGGGCTCAAAGAAAGGCACAGGGCACTATTTTTCCAGAAGAGGGGGAAAACAAGTGCAGAGAAACTGTGATTTCACTGGGGGTGTTGCAGCAGAACCTGCACTTAAGCACCTCAGCAGCACAGCCAGGAGCAAATCAAACAACTGATGTCTTGCTTCCAGAGAACATAAAAGGGGCTTTTGTTAAGCAAAACAACAGGATATGTCTTTTTCCCTTCTGTGCTTTAAGAACAAGGCATCCCCTTGCTTTCATGATGCTTGGATCAGGCTTCAAGGGGATCCTGGACCACCCTGCTCAGGATACACTTGGGGCTGCTCCTTCCCAGGGACCCACACCCATCCATGAACTTTCTGGATCTGTTTTACACCACCAGCCACAACAAAGAATGTTCTCATACACATGGAATAAATAATTTCCCATTTAATCCTGCTAATTATTTACATATCTTATGATAGGGAGAGCCCCTGGAGGAATCACACACTTCACAATTAGTTTGATGATCCACCTTGATGACTGGCAAAAAGCCCATCTGAAGCAGAAACAGAGGGGTTACAAAGCCTGGTCTTTGGAAGAGAAGGGAGAAAATGACAGCATTGACATTTGCAAATTCTGGATCTACCACCCAGCTCTGTCAGGGACTTCTCTAGCTGGGACCAAGTGAATATGCACTCCGAGCTAGACAGCAGCACAGACACCCACTTCCACTTCTGCCTTGTCAGCTGAGACAGCAAATGCTGGAAACATCTCTCCCTATGTGCCTGGTGCCCCTGGAAGCCTGACACCACCCCCACTGTATCCACACCCCCACTCACCAGCCACCACCTGTAGCTGTCCTCTGGGATCAAGGCATTCTGTGAGGTCAGGAAAGGTTGCATAGTTGAGTTAAATCTCTGGTCGAACCAGAGGGAACGTCCCAGCTCGGAAATGCACGTGTGACAGCTGCAGGCTCTCCTGGGGTACTTGAAGAGCTTCTGGACGTGCTCTGAGAACTGCACCACGAGATGCCGGGGGTCCCAGGTGGCGGAGGTCACCTGGTGAGTGTAGTTCAGCAGGAAGGACGTGGCTGTGATCAGCAGGAAGGCGAAGGTGAACACTTTCACATTCCTCCTCCTCACCACAACCATCTTTGCCCCTCGGGTCCGGCCCCAGCGCTGGCTGAGCAGCACAGGGTCCCACCTAAGGCAAAAGGGAAAGGCTGCAGCAGGTGCCTGCCCGTCACCACCCCAGCCCCAGGCTGAACTGATCCACTCCTCTACTTCCAGCCATGAGGGAGAAGCTTCATCTTCCCCAGATGGGCTTAAGAAAGGACAAGCTGAGTATTTCCTTTCACCTTCTCACCGGGCTGTGAAGTTCCTTCCACCTCTGTGTCCTGCTGCTAACCTCTCCTGGTGAGGGTGTACTGAAGGCAGACCCTTGTCTTTCTGCATACAGGAATTAAAACTCAGGTTCTGTGTGTGAGAGCAAGCCATACATTAAAACAAGCAAATTGTAGAAGGGATTGTATTCTTTTTCTTGGACTTTAGTTCTTGAAGGATCGGATCATCTGCGTTGTACATTCCATCAGAGAGACACGCTCCGACGTCCATTTAAGCCATGGAGAGAGGTTTGCAACCTAGGGACACACAGACAAGAAAAGAAAGAATAATAATGGTCAGATTTTATTTTTTTTTCATTCCTCCTAACCTAATTTCTCTGCTTTTCTGTCCCCATCCCAGAACTTCTGATCAGGTCAGAGCCCTCAAAACAGCAGCCGTGGTTTCAAGCTCTGCTCTGGTATTTGCACACTGAGGAGTGCGAGGGTGAAATTTTGCAAAGGGCAGAGCATCGACCTGTGGACAGAGTCTCTTTGTATTGAATCAGCCTCCTGGCTCTGCTCTGTCCGCATTTGTGTTACAGTTTGTAGCTATTTGAATGACAATGAGTCACCTCCCTCCTTCAGGCTGACCTTGATAGCCACAAGATAGGCAGCAAAGTATTCAAAAGTCAGCAGCTGAACAGCAAAGGAGGGAGGAGCAGGATGGGGAGGAAGATGAATCAGTTATTTTCTCTTTCTTTCCCCAGCCAGCTTAATTTCTTCCGGATTGGGATTGGATTTGAGATTAGAGAAAGCCAAGAAAAAACAGCTCATATGTCCTGGGACAAACAGGGGAAATCAAAGTATAAATGGCCTTTGTTTCACGTGGAAAATTGCTCTTTTTTTGTCAAGGAAAGTTAGGTGATAGCAGCTTGATTCCAACCGAGGCAGAGAGGCACCAAGCTGCTTTGGAGGTACAGAGGGACCCAGAGCTGCTCTCCCTTCCCCTCCTGGCGTTCCCTGCCTGGCAGCAGCGATTTGAACAAGTTTTTAAAAGTCATAAAATGAATCCCTTCATCCCACAGTGTTTCGTGGGAATGACATTGTGGGACAGACATTGTTTTGTGGGAAGAAAAAAATGCGTTGTTTATAAAAGTTCAGATGTTTACAAAAAGTCCCAAAAGTGCCATTGCTTAAATAACACTCTTTGTTTTGTTGTTTTGTTGGTGTTTTTTTTGTTTTTTTTTTAAGGTAGGAAAAAAATCAGAGGAGCAACCATGTGAGAATATGTGCAACTTAGGAACAAATGAAAGCCCAGGGACAGAAACCTGTTCGCTGCTCAGCTGCAGGCTTCAGCCCAGCAAAGAGCCAGCAGAACTGCAGCTGCCACCACGGATCCTCACTATTTTAACCCATTTCTGTGCATGGCATTGAGGCAGGACCCCCCTCACTGCCTCGCCCAAAAGTGCTGTTAATCCAGACAGGAGGGAAGCGCAGCTGCAGCATCCCCAGCTTTCCTGCTGGCTCCTCTCCTGGGCATCTGCCAGGAACTGCCCCAGGCAAAACCACTTCTCCACCACCTTGGAAACAGCTTGGATTTTAGAGGTGCTGTGTAAATATTTACAGAGCCGCACACAGCCGGTTGTGGAAACAGGAACCTCAGAGCTCGTTTTAAGCCTTTGCCCCAGGTTTCTCCTCCCCAGCACATGATGGGCAGCATGTGCCCTTCAATTAGCTGCTGTTTGCCAAATGCCTCGGATTTATTTTAAGTCTGGCCCCTCCACGAGCATTTATAGGAGCTCAAGGGCTGACAAGTGGGTCAGGCAGGATAACAAAGGGCTGCATTAAGCCCGTCTGCTTGGGCTCCTTGCACCAGTACATCAGGGAGCCAGCCTGCATTCACTTTAATGTTGTGGAGGAAGTTTTTACACTAACCAGAAACCTTCTGAAGTATTGCTGAGTAAAATTCAGGAGTCCCAGCCTTAGAGACACGATGGGGATGCTGCCACTGTGCCTTGGAGAGTGAGAAAGGGAGCTCAGAGAACAGCCCCAGCGCCCAGCCCCATCCACGCCAGCTCCTCTCCGAGCTGCAGAACAGCCACAAACACATTTGCTTTCCTAGGCTGGATGTAGTTTGAGTCTAAACAAAAACACAGCCTCTGACAACCCCGAAAACATGCCCAATCCCAGCAGCAAATTGATTTTCCATTTATGGAGTGGATAATTCAAGAGTTGTAATGCTGGTGGGTCAACCCCCCAGTGCTGTCAGCGCGGGGCCAAGGCAGAATTTGCAAACACAGCTCCTGCTCTGCCCTGGTGTTTTTAGGAGGAGAAGGGAGAGGGATTATCCAGCCTTTCTTGGAAAAGCCTATAAAATGGAGTAGAGTTGATAAAACAATTCTGGCCTCCAAAACAAGCACTCATTTCGCCAGATTTATTTATTTATTGTAACTCAGCTAAGGTTAAATTTATATTTATAACACCAGGAGAAACAAACCCAAACCAGTGTTTTCACAGTGGGCTACAATGTCTTCAAATTCCTAATCATCCTGTCTTTTTTAGCATATAATGGGAAGGTAAGAAACCAGAGTTCCTAAGGCCCTTTTTCCTTGGGGTTATAAACACTGGATACTCTTATTTTAATTCTGACTACTTACAGTTTCCTCTGAATGTTCATATTTCCTATGGATACTTATGATAGAAATATATATATATAAAATAAATAAATATATACACACACACACACACACACACACACATATATGCTGACAGAAAGGCTCCATAGACTATATATATGAGAAAAAGGACGACTGAAATGAATGTAAAATCTTTATTTTTTTGAGTTCAGTGTGATTTGGAGCTTTCTATTTTTTTTTTTTCTTTCTTAAAACACCTGGAAGATCCAACCCAGATATCATTAATTTTATTCTTCACAATATCTTGTACCACATCTCAGCCTATCCCTGTGTCTGCCTCCCTCCCTCTGCTCACACAAGATCCATAAATCTTTGCAAAAGTGTTTCCACAGGATTCACCAAGGTAGGGAAGTGCAAGGTCAGGGACTGGTGTGGGAAACCGTGCAGGGATGCCAACCCCAGCTGCTGGGAATGTTTTACTTCTGGATACTACTTGTGATAGTTAAATTAAGCCATCACAAGTAGCATGATACCAGCACAGTCCTTATCACCATCCCTGGCATGACCTCAGCATTAGCACATCTGTGAACAGGAGATTTTGGCCTCAGACCCAGAAACAATTTCTGGGCACTTAAGGTAGGGAGATTTAGTGCTCAGCCCTCTCCCAGCTACAGGCCCCTGAGAGATAAACAGAGCTCAGCACCGCCTGCCTGCAGCTGTGCCTGCGCTCAGAGATCCCAGCTCAGCCCAGGCAAGCAGCAGGTTAAGCTACCTTAAGTGATTGAGTGCTTAAGGTCTTATTTCTGGGCTGGATTTTCCCTGCTACCTTCCCACTCCCTCCCCTTTCAAGCATGTCACTGTCCCCATGTGAGGCACCTTTGTGCACCCCAGGGCAGTTTATTTATGCTGATAATACCCAGTGATGGGCAGTGCAGGGAAAATGCAAAGGGTCATGTCCCAGGGAGAGCAGACAGGCAGGTTCAGGAAAAGAGACAGGTTCCTCCAGACTGTCCTGAGTGTAGAAGTGTGTCCAGGGTCATTAAATGGTTGTGAGAGTCGAGCTTAATCTTC